>NC_136063.1:1947146918-1948376384 GCF_964261635.1 Lissotriton helveticus | reverse complement strand
TCAGAGGTAGTTTAGTCTGGGGCGCAAGGAGATGTTCTCGGTGACAATACCATGCTCTCTTGCGAGCTCGAGTGATTAGTTTTTTGGGATATCCGCGTGAGAGGAGCTTTTGGGTCAGAACCTCCGCTTCCCTGAAATAATCATGCCGCCATTTGCAGTTGCGCCTGAGTCGTAGAAACTGTCCATATGGCAGGCCATCCCGGAGTCCTCTGGGATGAAAACTGGTGTACTGTAACAGGGTGTTTCTTTCCGTGGTTTTCCGAAAGAGACGGGTTCCCAGTTTACCATCTTCGGCGTGAATAGTCACGTCTAGGAAAGGTAAGTCGTTGGATTTGCACTCACTGGTGAAACGTAAATGTTCTTGGGATTCATTTAGCCGGTCCATGAAGGATCGTAGATGTTCTCTTGTACCTGTCCACAGTAGCAGAATGTTGTCAATGTAACGACGCCAGAGACGAATATTACTGTAGAAAGGGTTAGTGGGTTGAAGGAAAATCGTTTTTTCAAGATGGTGCACATACAGTATCGCAAAATTTGGGGCAAAACAAGCCCCCATTGATACACCTTTAATCTGTAAGTAAAAGGTGTCTTGATATAAAAAATAATTGTTCTGGAGGGCAATACGAAGTAAGTCCATAATAAATTGTGTGGGAATTCTGGTGGGTAACGGTCTAGTGTGGAGCAGAGTTTCAATGACACATAGTCCTTCCTGATGAGGAATGTTGGTATACAATGATTCGATGTCCAATCCTGCCATCAAATCAAGTTCTTCATTGTAATCTAGATCATCGATGATGTTAATCAGATGCGTGGTGTCTCTGATAAAGGTATCTGTTAGTGGCACAAATTCCTTCAGGATCGCATCTAGATATTTACCTAGTGGTTCCAGAATGGATCCACAACCGGATACGATCGGTCTTCCTGGGGGATTGTTCAAGTCCTTATGGATTTTGGGAAGGACGTATAAGACCGGGGTTCTGGGGTGTTGATTGTTAAGAAAAAGGAATTCCTTTTGGGTCAGGATATCCATCATTTTAGCTTCTTCTGTAACTTCTCTGATTTTTTCTTTGATTTCAGAGAGAGGATCTTTTTTGAGAGGACGGTAGTGTTCAGCATTGCACAGTTGGTGCTTAACCTCCAGATCATATTTGTCAGCTTGTAGAATCACAATCCCGCCACCCTTATCTGCTGGTTTAATGATAAGATTTTTGTTATCTTTAAGGCCTAGACGAGCCTGTTTTTCAGCCAATGAGATGTTGTATGGGACAAATTGTGGTTGTGTTTGAAGCGCAGAGATGTCCCGTAGGACTAGTTGTTCAAACGCCAGGATTTCCGGCGGCATACTAGTCGATGGAGGATTGAAGGACGAGGGTGGGTGGAATCGTTGGACGAGTGGTTCATCTGATTCTGAATCCTGGAAAAATTGTTTGAGCCGGATACGTCTAAAGAATTGGAGAAGGCTGGATTGGAGTTCCAGAAAATTGGTTCTTTCCGTGGGGACAAAGCTGAGGCCACGGGAGAGAATATGTGTTTCCTCTGAGGTCATGATATGATTTGAAAGGTTGAAGATTGGAACAAGTTCATGTGCCATTGATGTCGTGGCCGTGTTAATCCCTGTAGTTACAATGGGTGCAGATATTATTGAGGAGGGCCCCATTGGTAATATCTGTTGCGAGTTTGTCTGTCTCCTGGTACTAGAGGTTGATATTGGCGGGATCTTGTTTGTCGTGGAGGCGGTTGACCGCGTCCTCGTCCCCGTCCTAAAAAATCCTGGGGGAGTAGTGGTGGTGGCTTGTTGGGTAGTCGTGAGTAACTCGAGCCCTCGTCTGGGTCAGATTCTTCAGCCGATGTGTTGGATGAGTTTGAGAAAGTAACCCGTTGGTTATTTCTGAATCGTCCCCAGGTTTTGGTTCTGTGGAGGTTGTAGGGGGTGTTATAGAACTCCTCGTTAAGATAAGGATAAGTGTTTTCTACTTTGTAGAATTTAATGTCCTTTTGAATCTTATTCGCTTTTTTGTTAAGTTCAAAAGTACTGAATGTAGAGATGGTGGCTTGGACTTTATCCAGTAAGATTTTAGCATCCAGTATGGTGGAGTCTGCAAGTATAGTTTGTTCTAGTTCTTGAATTTCCTGAAGTTCCTTGCGGCTGTGTTCGATGGCTGTGTCTATGCCGAGCACCATCCAATGGCGAGAGCAGGTGGTCGACAGGTGACTGAAGCTTGCACGAAATTTTGGGTCTGTTGTAAAGATGGCTGGGGTATTGCGGATTTGGAGTCCCACCGGGATCACGCCAGAGCGTAGGTAGTCCGTGAAAGGATTACGGAGGCTCCTGGACTTTGTTGACTCGCCATGGGTCCCTGCTGTTGGTGTTGAACTTGGGACAGATCCACAAAGACACCGGGTAGACGCAGGATTGGGGGACTGCGAGGGCCAGCATTCCCCGCTACTATCAGCTGGTGCCTCTTCCCCTAATCAGCCCGCCTGCCTGCTCGCAGGTACTTAACATCTCGTGGCCCCCGCTGTGCGGTAGCCGCTCGCTGCTAGAGCCCATACCTTTGTTGCCTGGAAGGATTACGAGGCTCCTGGACTTTGTTGACTCGTAGTGAGTCCCTGCTATTGGTGTTGAACTTGGGACAGATCCACAAAGACACCGGGTAGACGCGGGATTGGGGGACTGCGAGGACCAGCATTCCCCGCTGCTATCAGCTGGTGCCTCTTCCCCTAATCAGCCCGCCTGCCTGCTCGCAGCTACTAAACATCTAGCGGCCCCCGCTGCGCATGTGCCGCTCACTGCTAGAGCCCATACCTTTGTTGCCTGGAAGGATTACGGAGGCTCCTGGACTTTGTTGACTCGCCGTGGGTCCCTGCTGTTGGTGTTGAACTTGGGACAGATCCACAAAGACACCGGGTAGACGCGGGATTGGGGGACTGTGAGGACCAGCATTCCCCACTGCTATCAGCTGGTGCCTCTTCCCCTAATCAGCCCGCTTGCCTGCTCGCAGCTACTTAACATCTCGCGGCCCCCGCTGCACGAGAGCCGCTCGCTGCTAGAGCCCATACCTTTGTTGCCTGGAAGGATTACGGAGGCTCCTGGACTTTGTTGACTCGCCGTGGGTCCCTGCTGTTGGTGTTGAACTTGGGACAGATACACAAAGACACCGGGTAGACGCAGGATTGGGGGACTGCGAGGGCCAGCATTCCCCGCTGCTATCAGCTGGTGCCTCTTCCCCTAATCAGCCCACCTGCCTGCTCGCAGGTACTTAACATCTCGTGGCCCCCGCTGTGCGGTAGCCGCTCGCTGCTAGAGCCCATACCTTTGTTGCCTGGAAGGATTACGGAGGCTCCTGGACTTTGTTGACTCGTAGTGGGTCCCTGCTATTGGTGTTGAACTTGGGACAGATCCACAAAGACACCGGGTAGACGCGGGATTGGGGGACTGCGAGGACCAGCATTCCCCACTGCTATCAGCTGGTGCCTCTTCCCCTAATCAGCCCGCCTGCCTGCTCGCAGCTACTTAACATCTCGCGGCCCACGCTGCGCGGGAGCCGCTCGCTGCTAGAGCCCATACCTTTGTTGCCTGGAAGGATTACCGAGGTTCCTGGACTTTGTTTTTTTTTCTTTTTTTTGTAACTTTTTATTATAATAAAGAAACATAGAAGAACAGACAAGGCAATATAACAGTAGTACATCAATCGGGCGAGTGCTCAAGGAGGACGGGAGATACAAGTAGTATGATACAGGAGTTGTTGTACACAGGGGAGGGGTCCGGAAGCAGAAAACACAAAATCAAGAACAAAATACACTACACTACATCAGGAATGTCAGGTCAGGGAGACCGGGGGGGACTAGAGATCTCTGTGAGAGGGGGCGTACATATATCTCCCCGGTACGAGTTCCATTGATTCCAAATTTTCCCCCATTTTCTGGGTCTGCCTCTCGCCACATATACAGTCTTCTCTCTAAACATTCACCAGTCCATGTTCGTTCCTGGACTTTGTTGACTCGGCGTGGGTCCCTGCTGTTGGTGTTGAACTTGGGACAGATCCACAAAGACACCGGGTAGATGCGGGATTGTGGGACTGCGAGGACCAGCATGCCCCGCTGCTATCAGCTGGTGCCTCTTCCCCTAATCAGCCCGCCTGCCTGCTCGCAGCTACTTAACAACTCGTGGCCCCCGCTGCGCGGGGGCCGCTCGCTGCTAGAGCCCATACCTTTGTTGCCTGGAAGGATTACGGAGGCTCCTGGACTTTGTTGACTCGCCGTGGGTCCCTGCTGTTGGTGTTGAACTTGGGACAGATCCACAAAGACACCGGGTAGATGCGGGATTGGGTTTACCCGCCGGGATTAAAAGGCAGCAAGAGGTACTGATTTTGACTCTGGAAATAGAATAAGGCTTCTCGAGGGTGACAGTGTTAGATCAATGACAGTGTTAATACACTGCAGCTAATACGTGTGTTATCATTGTCGGGACATTTGAAAATGACTTCTAAACCTGGTAATGGTAGGAAAACACAGCTGGGGGGAGCGTTAGAGGTACTTTGGACGCGTTTTTAACAAAGACAGTCTCGAATTTGGATCACAAAATTTCTGTTGCTGAGAGCCGCTTGTCATTTGAGTTGCAACAAAATAAGAGTTCTTCCCTGGGCTCAATATTATTGATACCTTCCCCCCCAAACATAGCACAGAGCACAGAGAGTAAAGAGAATACTTCTATTACAGACACTTGTATTCCCTTGCTACTCCAGGACAATTCACAATCATTATCTCAAGTGTCAACTAGGAGGGTGCACTATGATGTTGTAAACCTGGACCCCTCCCTAGATTTCTCACTAGAGGAGCCCTCTTTGCTACAGTTGCCTAATCCCACTCCTGTGAACAAAAAGAGTAAAGCTCCACAAAAAGTATCACGGCAAGGAGCACTACTGAAGAGGAAGAGAGGGGGAAATTTACATCGGGGTAGGCGAACTAAAGCACCCAGAATAGGTATAAGTCCCTCTACTGATCAACCCACGATAGAACAACAGAAAGATTTGCCCCCACTAGAGTCAAATGTCCGGGAATATAGAATTTGCCCAAAACCCAACCAGCTGAAACTGCCCCAAAAAATTGCACAGCTGAGGATTTAGAACATCTAGTTAGATCCTTACTTCACCCGGTATTAGACAGGGTAAAAAGACTCGGTGATCAATTGAACACCCTAGTGGTAGAAACTACTTTAAATACAAAACTTTTAAAAGGTTTAGTAGCCCATAAATTGAATAATACGAGTAGGAGGCAGAAACTTACAAATAATTCTATGACAAGGGATACCTCATCCTGTCCTAAAAAGTCTAGTGGGATGACTGAGAAAGTAGTAACAGGCATTAAGAAGACGGGGGTAGAGGGTCAGTTAGCCATATATCTAATACTCAACCATTGGCCAACCCACAACCAGCTACCAAGGACGCAAACATAGATAAGGCCCAGCCCCTAGATAAGGCCACTAAAGGAATATGATGCCACATTGACTTGCCACCAGAAGTGGCCCCATATGTTATAGTGCTCACGGGGGTCCCTGAACTTACAGAAGGGAAGAGGGAAGGCTATTTTCAGTTAAAAAACAAAGCAATACATTGGCTCAGACAAAACAGGCCATTGCCCCCCAACATAGACGGAGAATTAGCGCATGTGAGAAGACTAGCTTGGGTAGGATCAAGACCCAAAGACATTAATGGGGACGTAATTATCATTAGTTTTAGAGATCGAAGGGTGGTAACGCATATTGCTGATTGGTATCAGGAGCATGGAGGTAGTGGCATAGCGTCTCGAGCTCTGAACTACTCCTATCCTGAGGCGTTGTTTACTTCCTGTGGCCCACGTGGTTTCCCTACTAATTTTAAACATACCGTCTATGCCCCTTATCCCATGAATAGGAATCAACAGGGATCCACCTACCCGGCTTTTAGGCATGTAGAAAGGCCCACCATTTATCGGCGTGATAGTACACAGCAAGGCTCTTATACACCATATTGAAAAATTCCCCTAACAAACCGTTATGATGTTTTTGCTGGTCTGGACGATTTAGATTGACACCTGAGAACTACTGCGGTGGAGAATCCGTTAAGATCTATTACTCCGCCGCCAACAGCGTTAAATCATCCGAGGAGGAACGTATCTCTAGTGATGTCAGGGCATTTGAAGGACTTAAATGCCCTCATTGGGAAGGGGGTAGCAGTTGATGAACATCTACAAAGCCCAATTTTAGCGAACATTGTACCCATGGTTTCCCATTCCGTGTCAGAACCCCAGACTCCGCTTACATTAAAGGGAGATCGAGAAAACCTTGTTTCACTGAATACATCCCCCAAATGGAGGGATTCTACTTATAGCCTCCTTTCTTGGAACGTTGCTGGTCTGGCAAGTGAAGTGTCCCAACAACACTGGCTAGATGTTGTTACTGAACACAGCGTTATTTGCTTACAGGAAACATGGTCCATGGAGGAACAACACATAATTGGGTACCAAACTTTTCATACCTCAGCGGTGGCTAGTGCACAGGGCCGTAATAAAGGGGGCCTGTGCATATATGTTTCCACCACCGTGGGCATTGAAGTGCACAAGTTTCTGTCCACTGAGTTCTACCAGATATTGAGGATAAAATGGGGCCATTTGAATAATATGATCATAGTAAATTTTTATAATAACGTGTCACCCGACATGATGGAGACTATAATCACCAAGCTTTTGTTGAGCTTAATTACTCTAAATGACCAGTCAGCAGGAGAAAAGGTTATGATCTGGGTAGGGCATTTCAACTGTACTACCTGTCCTTATAGCTCGTCGGGCATGTGCGGCCTATCTGAGCATAGGGAAGATAGCCCCACTCATTTCAACCATACGAAACTTGGTAGTACTCTCAACAACATCCTCTTTTATTTTAACCTGTCTTTTGTAAATGAGTTATGTAGTCCGAGTATACCGTTTCAACCCACCTTTAATGGGAGGGGGAGTAACACCATAATTGACTTCACACTAATTTCAGCAGCCCATGCTGGGTTGGTAGTAACTTGGGAAACGGGTCAGACTTTGTTTTGTGATCACTACCCTATATCCTTTAGTATAAAAGTTAAAAGACAGACACGAACGGCAGTGGTTAACTCACCATATACACCAGAGATCAGATTGGCCTCAAAACATGGCTACACTATCAAATGGGAGAAGGTAGAACCCATAGGCTTTTTGAAAAAATTAGTTTTGACATCTGTTGAAGATATGTACATTTGTCTGGCACAAGATGAGGACCCAGAAAGAGTAATGGACTCCTTTTCTAAGATACAAGCCGCCGTAAAAACTCTACCAACTAGAGAACATCGGGTTGAGGTAACAAATGTCCACAGGTGGTATGACAGCAAGTGTACCAAAGCATTACCAACTCTTAAAAAAGGCCTTGCAGGCAACACCAAGAAACCCTGACCTAATTCGGCAAATTAGAAAGTCACATAAAAAGATAATTAAAGTGAGAAAAGCCACACTAAAGAAAGAGGCATGGGTGGCCTTAAAAGAGGCGTCGCAAAGAAGAGATAATACGGCCTTTTGGAAGGTGGTAAACGCCCCCTTTTTGCAAAGCAAAGAGGCTGATTTTATAGACATTGCAATAACGGGGGATCATTGGGTGGCTCACTTTAAACATCTTTATAATAGAGCCACCCCTGGTGACTCCGGGATTGCTCCCAGTAATGGGATTGTCAATTTTTCTGACGGTAACCACCCTAGCCCATTCCCATTAGCCATAATTTTTAGCTGCCAGGAGGTCATTAAAGGGATAAAAGACATTTCATCAGGTAAGGCATCGGGCCCGGACGGCGTGCCGATCGATGTCTATAAGGCTGAGCTAGATTTGTGGGCCCCCATGATAACGAATGTCCTAAATAAGGCGAACCAACATGGCTTTATATCCTCCTGGACTGATGCTATAGTTGTACCTATTTTTAAAAAAGGTAATAGGAACGACCCCACCTGCTACCGGCCAATTTCTTTGCTGTATGCGTTGGTGGCGGGTCGTATTATCCTAAATAGGATACAAACCTGGGGGGAGGAAAATCAAGTTATTTCAAATCTGCAGTATGGCTTCAGATCAGGAAAGGGGACTGTGGAACAATGTTTAAATCTGGCTCTACTTATCTCGAAATATACCCAGGCAAAGAGCGGAAATCTTTTTTAAGCATGGGCGTAAAATCCGTTACGCTCGCGGATTTTTCGTATTTTCGGAGAATCCGCAATCCGCGAACTCTCGCGGATGTGGCGAGAATACGCAAATCCGCGCGAAGCGGATTTTTTGTTTGTGTTCGCACTGCTCGCGGTCAACCTCGCAACAATCTTGCACTCGCGAAAGTACAAAAATTACAAGGGGAGGGGTAAAGGAAGTGGCCCAGTCTCCAACTTCCTGTTCCTGTCCAGCAAGCTCCTCCCATAGGGGTGGGGTGAAGGAAGTGCCCCAGTCTCCAACTTCCTGTTCCTGTCCAGCAAGCTCCTCCATTTCCTGGCCACTTTGATTTCGATCTTGACTGGGAAGGATTACTTTTTGTGGTTGCTGCTGGATATTTGCATTTGAGGCCTTTTGGATTACTTTTGGATTCGAAATTTGATTTCACAAACAAGTAAGTTGATGTTGTTTGTTTGTGGTGATTTTTGTGTGTGTTGCTTTTTTTTCGACTTTTTGGGGGGGAAAATCTGCAAGTTCGCGAGCTGAGGATGTTTTTGCTTGTGTTCGCACTGCTCGTGTCCCGCGCAGCAACAATCTCGCACTCGCGAAATTGTAAAAATTACAATTCTGCACATGAATTGAAAACCACCAGGCTTAGTAGTTATGGGTGCATGCATGATACAACTGTTTTCTTGAATTTTTTTTTTAACATGATTCTGGCCAGGGCATGGATGGCATTGGATTGTGGTGATCTTTGTGTGTTTTACGACTTTTTGGGGTGGTGTTGGGGGCTTGCTATGTGGGTGGGGGCCATTTTATTGCCTGGTCCCGTGTGGGTGGGGGTCTAGGGGCCATTTTTAAGCCAGTTTGTGTGCTTTGTGCCATAGGCCTGCACCCAGTGTGCTCTGATGTCATCCATTATGCCCAGGGGGCCCAGAATCGGTCTGTTCGCGGATTTTGCTGGTTTTTCGCCACGTTCGCGCCGTGAGGCAACAATCTCGCACTCGCGAAATTGTAAAAATTGCAATTTTGCACCGGAAAACCACCAGCAGGCAGCATAAGCCTTCTGAAACTTGATGGATGGCATTGGATTGTGGTGATTTGATTAGTGTTGTGTTTTTTCACTTTTTGGAGTAGGGGTTGGGGGCTGGCTATGTTGGTGGTGGCCATTTTGAGGCATGGTCCTGGCCATGTGGATGGGGGGGTCAAGCGGCCATTTTGAAGGCAGGCAGTGAGCTTTGAGACATAGGCCTGCACCCATTGTGCCTTGCTTTCACCCATTGTGCCCAGGCAGAGTCAGGGGTACATGAAAGTACAACCCTCTCTGTGTGTGCTCTCTTGGATCAATGTTAAATTCCTGTTTCCCAAAAATTTAGCAAACCCTAATTTTGAAATTTCCATATTGTGTGGTGTGCACTGTGCACGTGTGTATTCATAAATGCCTACTTGCTAACTGTTTATTGAAGCGCTACATAAGCAACATATATTTACTGATGTTCCTCTGTCTTCGTTTGCTTTTAGGTGCACAAAACTCCGCATCATCGTTGAGCATTCAGTGCCAGGAAGAAGTCCTGCTGCGGCCTGTTGTTCCGACATCTGAAGAAGATGGCTCCAAAAAGAGGTGCCCGTAGGTCCTCTTGCAAGAAAGATGTCTCTACTAAGGAGAAGAAGCAAGTGGCACCACTTACCAAGGAGACTGGTGCCTCAACCAATACATTTTTTGGGGAAAAACAACAAAAAAAACAAAGGCCCACCATGAGTGCTGCACAGGTAGCCTGTTTAGTTGTTGAATCACCAACGACCAGTGATGTTCGTTCAACGCAAGAAAGTAGCAGCACACCATTAACACAGGTTGTAACTCATCTCACAAGTACTATTCAACAACCAAAGCCGCAACAACAACTGCATGGGCTACTAGTACAAGCAGAAGTACATGCGCAAGGAGCTGTCCGAGAAGGAGCTGTCCGAGAAGGAGCTGTCCGAGAAGGAGCTGTCCGAGAAGGAGCTGTCCGAGAAGGAGCTGTCCGAGAAGGAGCTGGCTGTGAAGGAGCTGGCTGTGAAGGAGCTGGCCGAGAAGGAGCTGGCCGAGAAGGAGCTGGCCGAGAAGGAGAAGGCCGAGAAGGAGAAGGCCGAGAAGGAGAAGGCCGAGAAGGAGAAGGCCGAGAAGGAGAAGGCCAGGAGAAGGCCGAGAAGGAGAAGGCCGAGAAGGAGAAGGCCGAGAAGGAGAAGGCCGAGAAGGAGAAGGCCGAGAAGGAGAGGTCCATGGAGACTTGCAAGTAGAGGTCAGTGAAGATGCCCATGTAGCGGCGCATGGAGCGGTGCAAGTGCCCACAATGGTTGTTCTTCCAGAAGTAGGGGCACAGGAAGAAATTGACTTTGGAGCCGGGGTATCTTGTCAGGAAGACGAAGCCACTCCTCCTGATGATTCATTTTCTCCCAGCTCCCCAGCAAGGAAAAGATCAAGGAGGGTGTGTAGAAGTTCCTCTTCAAGCCCCGCTCCATCAGATGATGATCTGGATCTAGATTGGCAACCATCTCCGACATCTGAGAGGGAGGCACACCATGAGCTGCGAAAGGTATCAAATGTTAAAAGGAAGGGCCCCGGAAAGCTCATACTTATGGATCCGAACGTCGGACTTGATGAAGTGGTTCATTCTGATGTTGATGAACAGGATGACAGCAATGACCTAGTCATCAAACACGTCATTCCAGCCACACCGGCCATGCAGCAGACAGACATTTATACCCTATCCCGACGTCATGCTGAGCGTGACCCTGGCGACGTGGCACTGGTAGCACCACCAACGCAGTCAAGTAGTACAACAAGTTCAACAAAACCTACAGCTCCCATATTTTCTCCCCAGAGGGGGACTCCATCCAGCTCGACTCCCTCAAGTAAGGTTGCTGCAATAATTGCACAACCCAGTAGATGTCTGCAAGGCTCATCCACCACTGCTTCATCTGGCATTGGCAGCAGTATCACCTCGTGCGGCAAAACCAGAAGTTTCCAGTCCCCAGTTTGGAACTTTTTTAGTGTCCATGAAAAGTATGATAACATAGCCGTTTGTTGCATTTGTAAGACTAGCGTTAGCCGTGGTAAGACTGGTACCAACTATGGAACCGGAGGCCAGATAGGTCATCTTGAAAGAAAGCACGCTGTCGAATGGTTTCCGCACCTAGCAAACGTCAAGGGAAAGCGATCCCAAAGGGCAAGTGGCCAAAATATACCCATACTAGGTGTTTCATCTGAAGATGATGGGGAGGTAGAAGAAGCGTCAGACATGTGTCCGGTTGCACCCAGTACCCCTGGCAGCACCACACCCTCTGGAAGACATAGGAGGCACACTGAGAGTCTGGGAGACACACCAATGCGGAAAATGTCAACACTGATCAGAAGTGGGTCGAAGAAGGAATCAGCATCATCCCGTAAATTTGTCCAGCGCACCATTTCAGCCATGTTCTCCTCAGATGTGCAATTTCAACGCAACCACCCAACTGTACGCCTGTATAACACTAAGCTGGCTAAAATGCTAGCGGTGGACCTTCTCCCTTTTTCGTTTGTCGAAGGTGTGGGTTTCCTTGAACTCGTGGCAACACTGGCCCCTAAATGGAAGGTTCCTAGCCGGTTCTATTTTGCCAGGGTTGCTGTTCCAGCACTACATAAAGAGGTGCTTGAGTTGGTGGGGGCAGCTTTGCAGAAGAGTGCTGTTCACACTATACACCTGACAACAGACATGTGGACCAGTTGCCAAGCCCTTGATTACATGTGCATCACTGCACACTGGGTCTCTTTTTCAGGAGTCATAAAACAGATAAATGCAGGTGGTGACTTGGTCGAGATTTTTAAGGGTGCTCGTAAACATGCAACATTAGCCATGTTTGGCATGGAGAAAAGTCATACTGCAGTCAACATTTTGGCTGACTTTAACAAAAAGGTCTCGCAATGGCTGCCCCCAAGAAAATGCAAGGTTGGTTATGTTTCTACAGATAATGGCAGCAATGTAGTTAAGGCCATGGAGGACGGTTTCTATTTCAGAGTGCCGTGTTTGGCGCACTGTATCAACCTTGTTGTGCAAAATTTTTTGAAAAAAGAACTTGCAGTCGACAAAACACTGACCATCTGCAGAAGAATATGCACACATTTCAACCATTCTTTTAAGGCCCGGAAGGAGCTGAGGCGCACGCAAAATGAACGTAGAATGCCAGTGAAAGCACTTATCCAGGAGGTGGCAACACGTTGGAACTCAACCTTCTACATGCTTGAGCGTCTGCATGAGCTGTTTCCAGTAGTCAATGAGTATTTCTACAACCTGGGTGGTGATACAACAGAAATGATGCTAGCGGTGGAGCAATGGCAGCTAGTTAAAAGCCTGACAGACATGCTTCGTCCTTTTGAGGTCTTCACGTGTGACGTCAGCAGGGAGGACTGTTCTTTGAGCAAAGCTATCCCATTGTTGCTGAAGCTCGAGCACCAAGTCAAGGTGGTGTCTTCACAATTAAAGGACGTTGGAAAGAACGAAGCACATGAGTTGGCGCAGAGATTATTACAACGCCTAGTTAGCAATGAACGGCTTGTAAAAATCAAGAAACAACAGCACTACATTTGTGCTACTTTTCTGGATCCACGTTACAAAAAGCCATTGTTTGGCAAAGTAATAATTCCTTTTGAAACATCGGATGTTACAGAGTACAAAGGTTGGCTAGCTCAGTCAGCCATTCGTTTTGAAAGAGAGCGGAAGGAAACTGTAGGAGAAGACAGTACTACTAGTGAATGAGCAGGCCATCAGGCGTCCCAAAAAAGCACTTCTGCATCTGTGCCTGTGGCAGAAGTGAGTGTCTTTTCCTCTGAGCCGTTAACCACACCAGCAACCGTATCATCTGAACCAGGCCCAGGCGATATGTCTGAAGCGGGTTGGCTAACTCAGCTAGGGTTTCCTTGTCCTAGAAAGGACACAGAAGTGCAAAATACAGGAATCCGGGAGGACATTCTTTCAATGGTGCAGGCCTATCTGGATGACTCAACAGAGGTCAATATTACTGAGGACCCATTGGCGTATTGGCATGGGAAAAGAAAAATATGGCGAGAGCTCACCAACCTGGCTATCAATTACTTGTCTTGCCCACTCGCAAGCGTGTCTTCAGAACGTGTTTTTAGTTCTGCTGGTGGCATTGTGACTTCCAAAAGGTCCCGCCTCTTGCCCGCAAATGTGGAGCGGCTCACCTTGATAAAGATGAACCAGCACTTCATACCACCAGATTACAGAGTACGAGAATCCACGCAGGAAGAAGAGGACACCGACCTACCTGAGGAAAGTTCTCCTCAGTTACTAGAAGTAACCCCGACTGATGATTTAGCAGAGTATGAGGACGAGTTCTGCTTCCCTGACAGCGAGTTCTGAAAATTAGTCAATCATTCATTAATTCTAAATTTAGTCCTCCTTATTCACTTTTATTCCTGTGTGTCTGTCTTTCTTTAGCAAGTGCTTCATCACATTCCCAACAAAACTGTAATCAACCAATAAAACAACAAGCCCATCAACAGAACTGTCTTGATTTTGATGCCGCAGCATTCCTCAGGTTCACAACAGTTAGTTGACAAGAACTCAGTCCTGGTCGTCTATCCTGAGTCCTCCTCCTCCAGACTCACCCTATCCATTACCCATAATGCTGATGCCTGGATTCTGCACAATGAAGAAACTTACGTTGACGAGTCCCCTAACGCCTTAGGACACTGTGAATTCCAGGTGGAGCCAGCCCTCAAACACAAATTACAGGTAAGATAAGCGTTTGGATGGGAGGTAGTATAATGGAGTGTTCGGAGAGGCGAGAGAGTGACAGTGGTACTGGTAGTAAAGTCCTAGGGCTCTTGAATTAACAAACTCTGTGACAGGCATTTACTTTGGAAAACATTTGGCCTATTGCACGTGAACGTTTAGGCGTTATTATTGCTCGCTTGCCTGTCTTAGGGGTGCTGTCTGTGGGGCTTCTAGGTTTTTGTAGTGTGTGAGCACCGCTGCCACATTTCTAATGTTGATTGCTTTTGTTTTGCAGAAAATCCACGCCGGGAAACTCCAGTTGTGGCCCTGCTGCAGAACGCTTTAGGACTCTGTGAATTCCAGGTGGAGCCAGCCCTCAAACACAAATTACAGGTAAGATAAGCGTTTGGATGGGAGGTAGTATAATAGAGTGTTCGGAGAGGCAAGAGAGTGACAGTGGTACTGGTAGTAAAGTCCTAGGGCTCTTGAATTAACAAACTCTGTGACAGGCATTTACTTTGGAAAACATTTGGCCTATTGCACGTGAACGTTTAGGCGTTATTATTGCTCGCTTGCCAGTCTTAGGGGTGCTGTCTGTGGGGCTTCTAGGTTTTTGTGGTGTGTGAGCACCTCTGCCACATTTCTAATGTTGATTGCTTTTGTTTTGCAGAAAATCCACGCCGGGAAACTCCAGTTGTGGCCCTGCTGCAGAACGCTTTAGGACTCTGTGAATTCCAGGTGGAGCCAGCCCTCAAACACAAATTACAAGTAAGATAAGCGTTTGGATGGGAGGTAGTATAATGGAGTGTTCGGAGAGGCGAGAGAGTGACAGTGGTACTGGTAGTAAAGTCCTAGGGCTCTTGAATTAACAAACTCTGTGACAGGCATTTACTTTGGAAAACATTTGGCCTATTGCACGTGAACCAACACGATGACAGTGTTCAGTTAAATGAACTTACTGCAAAACCACCACCCACCAAGCTCAAAAGTAGTAAAAAAACAGGTATGCTCAGATAAAGTTTGAAAAAGTATATTTACATCCCTAACAAAATAATCTCCCGCAAGACCCTCCCTAACCCCAACAAATAAATAGTCCTTCAAAAGTCCCCAAAAAACCCAACTCCCAATTCCCACCCCCCAAAAGTCTCTAAAAAAGGGGCAAGGGACACTCTAGGGATGCAAGCTGTTAAGTTTGGCCTCCAGGGCATCATGCCTTAGGGCCAGGGCATCATACTTCTCCTGGAGGGTGGCGTGATCTAGGCGGAGGCCCTCCACCACATTCTGATATTCGTTCCATTTCTGGACCTCCGCCTCTAGGTCGGACACTCTGCGGAGTGCACGGCGCAAGCGAGCCTTAACAGTACTGCGAGGTGCAGCTTTTGCTGCTCGGCGGTGGCGTCTTCCAGCACGGCTCCGGTTCGCTGGAGCACTGCGCTTACCGGCAGAACGTGGGGTCACGGAGGAGGATGCAGATGTTGATGCACTGGACTGTGTGTCGTCCCCCTCCAATTCCACCAGCCGCCGATATTGGGCAACAGTTGCTTCCAGCCTCCGTTGCCGGGCCAGTACAGCCAGCATACTCCTCGTCGGTTTTGAGGTTTTAGTATTGCCAACTATATGAAGAAAGAAAGACATAATATGTAACCAATGCTCTTTAAGAATATGATTAACACAAAATAATTCAGCAGGAAGTTGTGTCACAGTACAACTAGCAACTAGCCAGCGCAGTACAAAACTATTCAGGCCAGTATCATGGGCGTCCGCAGGGAGGGGCAAGGGGGGCGCTTGAATCACCATTTCCCTTCCCACAACTCACTTGTATCCTTGGTTTGATGCTCTTTCATATGAAAGAGATCTGGCAGAAGCCCAGGCGATATGTCTGTTTCCCTCTCTCTCTCTCTCTCTGTCTCCCTCTTTATGTCTCCCTGTGTCTCCCTCTACCTCGCTGTCTCTCTCTCTCTGTCTCCCTCCCTCACCCTCCCTCTGGCTCCCTCCCTCTCTCTCTCTCCTTCTGTCTTCCTCTCTCTCTGTCTCTGCCTCTATCTGTCTGTCGGTCCCAGCCTGCTGTAATTACCATATTGTAATTTGTCACTGGGCCACCACTGGATACACATCATATCCTATCTAAGAGTCAGATAGTACCATGATCCAGCTTACCTGTACTCGCCACCGCCACTGTCTCCTTCCTCACAGTCTGTACTTCTTCTTGGTCCGACTCCTCTAGCGCCGCCTCCTCCCCAGATTGATCCTCGGACTCCGAGTCAAGGATCACCACCACATCCGAGCTGGCCCCGCCACCAGATGTTCCACCTACAAAGTTGATTTAAGAATGTTAGATTACACCACTCCACTAGTATTTGGTCTATGAATGAAAAAATGTGAAAACAACAGAAAAATTAATTGACTGTCTACTCTAGTCTAAAGTAAAAATGTCCCTCCTTCCAGGGAAAGCTGTTGTCTTGCTTCATTTTTTTGTCACAATTGTTGAATGCTTGCTTAACTTTAACACACTCCATTTTTCTCTGAACAGACAGAAACTGGACTTCTAAGGACAAGAGCAACATCAACTTCAAACCAGGTGAAAGCTCGGCTCGACCACAAGAAATGTTTTCCATTACTCATCAACTCAGCACCAAGCACTTTTCCATTTCCAACTAACTTTATTTTAATATATGTGTTTACTTAAACTTTTAATAAAGCTTTTAAACTTGAATAGACTCTGTGGTTTTTAGTCCTCCAGACTAGAGTGACTGAGCGAAAAGTTTTGCAATTTTTGCAAGGAGGAGTCCGTGCCGCTGACACTACCAGGTTTATTTATACAGTGTGCCAAACACGCCACTCTGAAATATTATTACTCTGGTCTTTGGTGTCCATTGTTCGGTTTGTGGAGAATTGTCCCTGCAACAGTAGGATTATTGATTTTGCTCCTATCTAAACACTATTTCGAAACAATTAAATTAGGAACGCTTGGACAACAATAGGTCCTCTATATTTAAATGAAAACTTACTGGGGCCAGCAAAGGAGCACTCGCCGCCCTGGCCTGCATCCTCCTCCTTTGGAGCCACTGCATCCGATTTTTCGGTCCACTTGCCCCTGGGCGGACCTGACGTACAACATGAAAGAAAGAACAGAAAACATTGATGATTGCTGCTTGTCGATGTCCTTGTCAACCAAATCAAACATTTAGAAAGAACAAGAACCAACTATTTCAGTCAAAAAGAGGGCTACAAAGGAAGAACTGCACCTGAGCCTCTACTCTAGGGGCAGATTTACAAGCCCCTTGCAGCTCTTTTGCTCCGTTCTTGCGTCACTTTTGTGACGCAGCGCCACAACAAGAGAGGCGCCATGGTGTGGCGTATATTAACAACGTGACGCATATGGGAGATGCATCCCATTCTAAAGCCCTGCGCCATTAGGGAGCGTTCCAGCGCAAGGGAGGGCGTTCCTGCGCAGGAACGCATGCTAAAAGTGGCTATGGGGAATAAATAAAATTTCAATCAGTCATTTAGGACAATGATGCGTCACTGAAACCCTGCGCCTGCATGAAGCAGACTTACGGCTTGACGCAACATTGCTGGAGCTGCGCCATCGTTGCAACGCAACTCCATCAATGAGCCGCCTTTACGGCACCGATGCGTAACGCTTCGGTGATGTTTTGGGACCATGGTGTGCAGCATTGTAAATACGGCGCACCATGGGTGGTGCTGGCGTGCCGCACACTTTGCAGGGATGCGCAGGTAATTGCTAATCTGACACTTAGGGGCATACTTACGAGTTCTGAGCTGGACACCTCCAGATGTGCACCAGAACAAATGCGTAACGCAAAACTAACCTTGCGTCACGGCAGATGCGCCGCTATTACAATGCGGCAAACCCTGGCGCAAGGGTAGGCAGATGCATGACGCATCTCGTGACGAAAGAGGGGCGCATCTCTAGAGTCGCGTCGCGGGCGCGTTGCAACTATAGCAATGCTCAGGGCTGCCCAATACTCAACATACCGCATCAGTCCTTACGCCTGCTTCAAGCAAGCAGGCATAAAGAATTGACATAGCAGCGTCGCGGAAGTGCCTGCGTTAAATCTTGTAGATTTCACGCAGGCACTTTTGCGAGGCGCACAGCTGCCTGACCGCCACCCCCCCCTTGCGTGGGAACGCACCCATTGTGGCGCAGGCCCAGGCCTTCACGTGGCGCATCTCCTTAGATGGATCACGTTGTACATGACTCGCAGGGATGCGCCACGTTTACGTCGCTGTGCGTCAGGTAAGGCAGCGTAAACGTGGAACAAGGGGCTTGTAAATCTGCCCCTTTGTGTCTAGCATTACGCAGTTCTGTAAAATACACTCATACATTACTCAGCCCAATTAAATGAACACAAAATAGAAAACAAATAAGCAGTGGCACCGCCACAGAGAAGGAGAACAGTGCACCTGAAATGCACAGAAGATTTTGAAATATTAATTTACCTCTCTTATCAATGTAATCAGCAGCATTATTGCTCTTTGTAAAAAAATTAAAGCAAACATTTGCAATATAACACAGTCACACAGAGCAGGAGAAAAAACAGAGTAGTGAGTGATGAAAAAATTGCTACTACTACTCACCAAGCCTGGGGACCTCCACTCCCAGCACGTCTAGCAGGTCACGCTCTCGGTCCAGGATATCGGTCCAGCGGTGGGTGACTTGATTGTAGGTGCGCTGGACCCCCGTGATCTTAAAAAGGGCCCGGCACACCTGCCCCCACCGCTTCCGTCGCTCCTGGCTGTAGGTGTAACCAGCAGCGATCCTGCCGCCTGCCGCGATGGTCCTGGGGAGACGGCGCTGCACATAAAAAACAAGTGCGCCCACCTCCTCAGGGCTGAAGATCTCCCGGGGCACCACCATTTCCGCCCTCAAGCGGCCACACGGGAGCCGGGCACGGGCTGCGGTGGCCGTCTTGGGCAGCTTGACTGCTGTCTTCACCATGTTCTGGGCAGGTAAGGAGATAAAATGAAAAAGAATAAGAGTAGAAAAGAAGGAAATAAAAGTTTAAAAAAGTAGTTGAAAAGTAAACAAAAGTAGACTAAAACACAAAAATATAGACCTAGAAAACAAGAGGGATAGAAAAAAAGTTTAAAAGATCAAAAAAAAAATAAAACAAGCAAAGGATGGCAGAGATATACAGAGGATAGAAACACCATGCCCAGACACATAGGAATGAATGAAAAACAAGATGGCCGCCCGAACACGTGCGTGTAAGTAAGTTCGCACGCGATTTCTCTCGCGAACTCGTGCGAACTTGTATTCGCAAGGCGCTCATCGCGCGAGATTACACATAGCGGGCGGAAACGGAAATACGTCACGCAAACAAAATGGCGGCGCCCATACTCAACCTTGGGGTAACTAGCACGAGTTCGCGGCTTCCACGGTCGATTTTGCACGACGCCGCGCCTCGCGAATAGGGCGAAATTACAGAAAAACGAGTTTTGCAAAAGCAAAACCAACGAGCAGGTGCAAAAGTTCAAGCTCATCATTTGTAACCATTTCCCTGTAGTGCTTCCTGAAGGGGCCCTCCAGAATCCGGTTGCCTACTTGCAACTATTGTGTGACCCTGCTCTGACAGTCACAGAATAGTTACAAGTATGCCATTGCATCCTGTTAAAAAAAATTTACATTGCAACAAAAAGGAAAGGGAGCAGACAAGCAGGTGCCAGCCTTCATTAATGTCAGTTGGGGCAGGGCAGGTGTTGTTGTTTGCAAAACTTAAAGCACTTAGCAGGTGTGCTTTGCCTCAATAATGTACACTCACTGGTCAATCAGAGGGTGCTGTGATGACACCGAGGGTGGCATGGGTGTGCCAGCCAGAGGGTGGCATGGGTGAACCAGAGTGCCAGTGTTGACAGGATGTCAGTGCTTTGCTTTGCCCCAATAATGTACACTGGTGAACCAGAGGGTGCTGTGATGTCACAGAGGGTAACATGGGTGAGCAAGAGGGTGGCATGGGTGACCAAAGAGAGTGCCAGTGGTAACAGAGGGTGGCAGTGATGAAGAAAGCCTTGCAAACAGGCTGGGCACGTAGAAACAACAAGTTCGCAAAACTGGCGACCCGACAAGTACGTTCGCAATTTGCGAAATTGTACAAAACCCTCGCGAACTTGCAGAAACCCGTGCGAACACACCCCCCCCAAAAATACGCAAATCCGCGAGAATTTGCGGAATTTGCGGATTTTCGCAATACGCAAATCCGCAAATTCGCGGATTGCGAATCCGCAAAATACGCCCATGCTTAATCTTTTTATCTCCTTCATCGGTTTAAGTCCCCTTTTGACTGTGTAGATCACGAGTTACTATGGATAACACTTAGTGATATGGGGATTGATAGCCAAATTCTTTTATTTATTAAGGAACTATATAGGGGTGCAGGTGCAAAGGTGAGGTATGGTCGCAGGGGGGAGTGTTCAGATAAATTCCCTATAAAGAGGGGGGTTAGACAGGGTTGCATTTTAGCACCCCTGTTATTCACCTTATACATCAACTCAATCGGACAATATCTTAGGGACTCACAGCATGATTACCCAACCGTCAGTGGGACCCCTATACCTATATTATTATACGCAAATGATGCGGCCTTAATGTTGCGGAGTAGACTAGGACTACAGACGACTGTGGATACATTTACCAGCTTTATGAGGGACAGAGGTCTAAGAGTTAATATATCAAAAACCTATACAATGGCCTGTGGGAAAGGTACAAAGAGGGCGCCCTGCCCAATTTTCCTCGATGGTAAGAGAATTGAAAACACGGATAGGTCTCTTATTTAGGTGTTAATTTTGATAGGAGGGGAAGTTGGCAAACAGCAGTGAATGCTAGGCAATTAGCTTTTACACGTACCATTGGAGCCTTGAGAAACTTTGCGACCAAATTAGGGGGGAAGCCAGCGAGAGAATTAATTTACATTTATAAAGCTAAATGCGTTTCAACTGCTACATATGGTGCTGGCTTGTGGGGGACTGAAAATGCTCAGGCGATACAACGCTGTGAAAATCAGATCATCTGCCACCTACTGGGTGTTCCTAAATCTTCATCCACGTACATGCTACATATTGAAGCAGGCCTCCCCTACATTTCAGTTACCATAAGGATCTCTCCCATACTTCTCTGGCATAAGGTTTGGGTTACCCGTGAAGCCTCACTAAATAGAGACCTAATAAATAACTGTCTCTCTCTTGACGGAGTGGCCTAAATTAAATGGCTATCCTATGTAAGAAACACGTTCAATGAGATAGGACACCCGGAATTCTTTGATAGGCCAACTAGTATGGAGGTGGTATCAAGAGGCTCGCTCAAAAAGATGGCTCTTGAGCACTTAGCTAGTTCTTGGTGGAATGTTGAAAAAGGGAAAAATACTATCTCCAGATATCAGCAAATTACCTCTCATGAGGGGCGACAAAAGTATCTTATTTCTGTGTCAAGCCCCTATGCTCGTATGCTGCTAACTCGCTTCAGGCTAGGCACCTTTTTTTTCGTTTGGTTACTTTTCCTCTTTGTAATAATTGGTCCATGGATAACTTTGTATGCCCCTGCGATGACATTTCTTATCAATCGAATATACATTGTGTGCTGTTCTGTAAATTTTACCAGGCACCACGAAGGGCGTTCTTATTACCTGTCCTCAGGGCATGGGGGATTCGAACCTGTATATTAGCCTTCGTTAAGCTGTAACAGCTAGAAGAACATAATGTTATCCATGCAGTAACCAGTTTTTTAAAAAAAATTCAGAACACAATGTGATGGTTTTTAGCAATTATAAATTGTTCTTAATGTGTAATACTTAACTATGATACTCTTGATATCAATTAGCTTTGACCTAGCTTTGTTTTATTCGATCGTGTATTTCGTAAAATGTGTTTTTTATATTATGTGCTTTTATGATTTTGATTTCTGAATCGAATAAAGGTTGTTTTGATTTGATTTGATTTGATTTGATTTGATAGTTGCCACCGACCTTCCTAGTGCAAATGAAGGCAGTCCAATGGAGCAGGGATTGGCCGAAATGTTAGAGGCCTTATCTTCAGAAATTAAAAAATAAGCTTGCCATCTCAGAAAGAAACCAATCTAAAATCTAATACTCTTGTGAGACTTTGGAAACTAAAATGTCAGTTATCACAGAAATAATTTGCGTGATGGAATGCTCAGTAGAGGCCCCTAATAGGGAAGTGGAGACTAATAGAAGTGAAATCCGAGCACTAAAAAAAGTCAAAAAAGGTCTGTTGAATAAGATAGAGTCCTTGGAGAACAATGCTAGGTGTAATAACATAAAGATAGTCAACATTCCTGAGGGTTTGGAGAGAGATAATCTCAAGGGTTTTATCCTAAGTTCGTTCAATGAATGTATCCCTTCCATTGACTCTCTGGAGCTGGAAGTAGATATACGAAAGATACATAGAGGCTCATTTTCAAAAATTCAGAACAGGTAAACCCCGAAGAGAATCTTGATTAACTTTAACACTTACACTCTAAAGGAAATACTTTTGTTTGAGGCCTTAAATGCTGGCAATGTTACTAAAGGAGAGTGGTCGTTTAGAATTTGGTCAGATGTCTCCAGGATAACACAGGACAGACAGTGGGAGTTGGGGAAGTTCATTTCCGATTTAAGGTCTTTAGGTGCTACAGTCCGATTGAGATTCCCAGCACTACTTATACTCATGTGGAAGAACAAAATGTATAACTTTCAGGACCCTAGAGAGGTAGGAACTTTCATTGTGCAGACTTAATTTAATACTTACAGGCCGGAGGAAGATGTGAGCTCCAAAGGGTAATAAATACAACATAGCCAGTTTGTTTTTTGAGAGGGTTCCCCTTGGTGGGGTGATTTCACAAGTTGAGTTGTTTAGTTTAGTAATTCACTGGGTGGGGAGCAAACAGGGGAAAAAAGTAAAGAATAAAAAATCCCCATTCTTTTGTTTTGGAAATCTGAGATCAGAAGTGAGAGGGAGGGGAGTTATGGCCAAGCTACTGGCAATATCAAGAAGGGAGAAAAAAAAGTTAATGTCTGAATGTAAAAAACATGCCTCAGTGTACATTCTAACATGGAATGATAATGGGCTCAAAGTAGTGAGTAGAAGAAGGAGAATTTTCCAACACTTTAGTCAAGCTAAATACGATATCACAATCTTACAAGAGATGCATTTAAGGCAAGATGAGTAGGAGGCCACCCGATCTAAGCTTAAGTGGATTTAAATATCTGTCCACGCAACTCAATTGTGTTGTACTTAGGGAGTGGCCCTACTCATAAATAATCTGCTAAAGCTACGTTAGGGGTATTTTAAGCTACGCCAAGGGACAATGGATTATTGCTAATATTGGAATTCAGAATAAATGGCATGCTCTGGGCTTAATATTGATGATGATAGGCCTTTGAACTCCCTTTACCCCCATCTGCTGGAAATCAAATCCCCTATTGTTAAGGGAGGAGATTTTGATACACTTCTGAACCCTACTCTTGAAAATTCAACTAAGGGGTCGATGCATGTTCCACAAAAATGAGACGGTCTATCAAGGTATTGATGGAAGATTTAGGCCTTATAGATATTTGGAGAGTTAAATTTAAGGGGCAAAGTGGTCCTCAAAACATTACCTTCCACCACAAAAAGCTTGGGCATGCCTCTAGAATTAATATTTTTTGGTAGACTCCAGGCTGGTTAAAAGGGTTAAAAAGGTGCCACATATCCTCGAGCATCTCTAAGACAACTCCATGGTTCTCTTAGAGTTACAAATGGAAAGAGGATCCACTAATGGAAGATGGACCTTCGATAGATCCTTATTTTCCGACTCATTAATAATAGTGCACCTGAAGAGGGATACCCTGAACTTCTTTGAAATGAACAACTCCTCAGCCCCATTGCATGTAACATGGGATGCTTACTAAACATTTTTAAGCAGTTGAGTTATTAGTCTTGCTGCCAAAAAGTATAAAGCAACCAGATATTTGATTAAAATGTTAGAAAATGACATCTCCAGGCCCTGAGTGAGAGAAGCCTACAATTAGGTGGTCAGGAGCAGGTCCAGATTGACAATGAAATAACAACAACAAAACAAGCTTTAACAGATGGTATTTTAAGGGGAAAATTGAAGGTCAGTAAATAAGCGAATTGAAAATATGGAGAAGGGTGTGGGTAGCTTCTTGCTTGGAAATCAATCATAGAAGATATACTATTAAAGAAATATTTGACACAAAGTTGGGGAATGTTTGTACAGAGAATGTTAAGATAGAACAAGCATTTGAGCTTTTTTTCAAGATCTGCATACTGAGGATCTGCTAGTCTCTGAGTCCCAGGGTGAAGAATACATTAATATCATAGCGTTGCCCTCACTTATTGATGACCAAGCTCAATGGCTGAATCAAAATATCGCTTAAGAAGAAGTTAAGGCGGTAGTAAAGAAATTAGAGAGAGGTAGCACCGCTGGGGTAGACAGTGTTCCCAATTAGTTTTATATATCCCTCGCTGGTTGGTCGACAGTATATTCTCTGATGGGCTATTAAGCACGAAGTCCAGGGATGAAGCGGCCATTAGCTTAATTTTGAAACTCAATAAAGATCCAAAAAGTTGTGAGTCATACAGACCGATCTCCCTAATGAACTGTGATTACAAAATCTATGCACAGATTTTAGCTTGGAGGCTAGAGCCTGTGATGGCCTCACTGGTCCAGCCCTATCAGAAAGGCTTTATCAAGGGTCGTCAACTACATGACTTAGCACATAAGCTGATAGGCGCAATTGATATAGACTCAGCAAATAATCTACCTCTTACAGTCTGTACATTCAGCGCCACCAAAGCCTTTACAGAGTAAGCTAGCCTTTCTTATGCCATATGATTCATGCCTTTGGCTTAGGTGAAAGGTTTGCTGGGGCTATTAGCTCCATACATAAGAACCCTACAGCAAGGATTGTGGTTAATGTGAAGCTCATTAACCCAATTAAATTAGAGCGAGGGACGAGACACAGTTATCCCCTATGCCCCTTGTTTTTTGATCTATACATGGAGACCCTAGAATGTAACATCAGGGCCAGCCAAAATCTTGTACCGTTCGAATGGAATGGGTGGGCAACGAAAGTAGACCTGTATGCAGATGACCTAATCATCTTCACAAGGGAGGCGAACTCACATCTTAGCCACCCTTGAGCTACTCCTAATAGATTTTTGAAAGGTCTCAGGTTATCAAATTAATCAACAAAAACCTGAAATCATTTCCTGGAATACTCAATCAAACAACCCCCTGATTAAACAAGAAATTAGATATGTAGGGTTGCAGGTTACTCAGGACTTTACTAAGTAAGCTCAGGCAAATTTCGAGCTAAAAATGAAAGAGTCAAGATTTCTATTAAGATCGTCGGGAAGTCTTCCTCTTTCTATTTTGGAACGCTCTAACTTGGTAAAAATAGCAATTTTGCCAAAATGTACGTTTATTTATTTATTTAATTTTTGTATTGAGCAGAGCATTATGTACATAAAATACACAATCGACTTAAAATCATTAGAAAAACATTCGTGCAAAATAGATGCGATAACTTCTAGCTTCATGATACAATTTTAGCAAGAATAAAGCTGTAGCAGAAGATAGCAACATCATTGAAAATTAGTAATGTACAAATTATCTAAACAAAAGTGCAACCGACACAGTTGCTAGTGCTTCTAAAGTGCAATACCAAATAAAGTGCAAATGCCTTTTTATCACAAATGGCAACTACTACTACCGCATCAGAATCAATTTTTATAAACATTATGGCTGTAGCAGCTGTTACATTATTGATCAAGAAAAAAGAAGCCCTAAGCAGATTATATAATAAAGTGCAATAATATAAAAAGTTCAAATGCTTCTAAAGTGCAATATCAAACAGCTACAACATCAATATATAAAACGAGTGTTAAAATCCCTCTTTGGACTTTTCTAAATCAATAAAAAACGTCCAATTTTTTTCAAATTTCCGAGTAGCCTCGACCCGTCTAACATAAGCTTCTTCAAGTTTTCGAATCCTTTCCATTTTGTTAAACCATTTTAGATGAGAGGGGGCTTCACTAGATTTCCAATTCTGCAGAGTTAAAGAACGAGCTACAGTACAAGAAGTAAATAGAAAAACTTTCTCGGCCTCTGTTAACATCTTTCTATCCCTGCAAAATTCAAATAAAGCAGCCTCGGCCTCGAGCAAAACGTTCTTCCCAATTGTTAGCTCGATGTCGGCAATAATTGCCTCCCAAAAGGGCCTCAACTGTGGACATGCAAAAGAAGGTATGGTGCCATCCGCCTTCCCCATCTGCCTGACAACAGAAGCACTTATTCTCAACTACTGGAAATCTGTTTTTAAGGGTGGCCGGGGTTAAATAGGAGAGCCACCGTGATAGGAAGGCCATCCTTTATAGTTTGCAGCGCGCAGAGATTTACCTCCTAAATGACATAAGCCCTCCCAGTCATTCCGGGAAAGGGTGCTTCCTGTCTCATGATCTATTTTAGTCAAACAGCTCTCCAGCACGGAGGTTTGACCCTGTTTATGTAGCAACCGGTACCAGTTCCCACACCACTCACTCTAGCCCCAGAAAGAGCTACAACAATTTGATTTGGGGCGTCAAAAATACCACTAGTGTTCTTTAAAAAGTGAGTGATTTGTAAATATTCAAAAAAGGGGGGTTTCTGATGGCTTTCCACCCTGCCCAATACCTCTTGCCAGCAAATCACCCTATTTTGAATTATAAAATGTCTTAGCTTGAATAATCCACAGCTTTCCCAATTGTTGATATGTCTTGATCGAAACTGGAAGCCGAAGCTGGGAGCTTCTCTCAATTTAAATACTGTAAACCAGAGGAGCCAGTTTTTTTAAAAAATGACTGAAGTCTAAAGTCGAAATCCTTCAAAGTCTTTAAGGAAGTTTGAAAGTTTTTAAAAACACTCGAGTTTGTGAATCAATTTCATGAATTATTTTATCTAAGAAGAAGCTATCTTTAGTGCATTAAGGCCCAGATGTAGGTAAAATTTATTTACCGATTCTTATTTACCGAATTTTACCGATTCGGTAAATAAGAATCGGTAAATAAGAAGGGGGGGTATGTAGGAACATCCAGATGTTCCAATTTACCGATCGTTAAATATCTGTATTTACCGAATCGGTAAATACCGACCGGTAATGCTCCATTCATTCCTATGGGCTTTGAAGCCCATAGGAATGAATGGGGCATTACCGGTCGGTATTTACCGATCGGTAAATACCGATTTTGACAAGGGTGCAGGGGGTGTCACTTTGACACCCTCTGGCACCCCCAAAAAAGGTTCGGGGCCATATGGCAGGCATACCTGCCCTAAGGGCAGGTCTGCCTGTCATATGGCACAGGTGTGCATGCACACATGTGCATGCACACCTGAATCGGTATTTTAACATCAAATACAATTTGATGGTAAAATACCGATTTTGTAGGCCTTGTGGGACTCAGAAGAGTCCCACCTACATATCAATTTTACCGGTCGGTAAATATACCGGTCGGTAATTTTACCGGTCGGTAAATATACCGGTCGGTAATTTTACTGGTCGGTAAATATACCGGTCGGTAAATTTACCGACCGGTATATTTACCGACCGGTAAAATTACCGATTTGCAGCGTTACAGTCCCCCTACATCTCGGTAGCCAAATACCGGTCGGTAACGGCCGAATTCGGCCGTTACCGACCGGTATTTGGCTACCTACATCTGGCCCTTGGATCCCATCAGTCCAGCCACTAAGTCTACAAGGGCTGCCTCATAATAAGTTCTTAAATGAGGCAAAGCTAAGCCACCTTGTGCAATGGGTAATTGGACCACTGTCAATTTAACCCTTGGTACTTTCTTTCCCCAGACAAATTCTCTCAATAAGGTTTCTAGGGCCAGATGAAGGTAGCCAAATACCGGTCGGTAACGGCCGAATTCGGCCGTTACCGACCGGTATTTGGCTACCGAGATGTAGGGGGGCTGTAACGCTGCAAATCGGTAATTTTACCGGTCGGTAAATATACCGGTCGGTAAATTTACCGACCGGTATATTTACCGACCGGTAAAATTACCGACCGGTATATTTACCGACCGGTAAAATTACCGACCGGTATATTTACCGACCGGTAAAATTGATATGTAGGTGGGACTCTTCTGAGTCCCACAAGGCCTACAAAATCGGTATTTTACCATCAAATTGTATTTGATGTTAAAATACCGATTCAGGTGTGCATGCACATGTGTGCATGCACACCTGTGCCATATGACAGGCAGACCTGCCCTTAGGGCAGGTCTGCCTGCCATATGGCCCCCGAACCTTTTTTGGGGGTGCCAGAGGGTGTCAAAGTGACACCCCCTGCACCCTTGTCAAAATCGGTATTTACCGATCGGTAAATACCGACCGGTAATGCCCCATTCATTCCTATGGGCTTCAAAGCCCATAGGAATGAATGGAGCATTACCGGTCGGTATTTACCGATTCGGTAAATACAGATATTTACCGATCGGTAAATTGGAACATCTGGATGTTCCTACATACCCCCCCTTCTTATTTACCAATTCTTATTTACCGAATCGGTAAAATTCGGTAAATAAGAATCGGTAAATAAATTTTACCTACATCTGGGCCCTAGTTCTCTAAAAAAAAGACAGGTTTTTCATAATTGGGACATTAGTAAAAAAAAATATAAGCAGCGGGAGTATGGACATTTTAATTAACAAAACTCTACCCACTATCGATAGGGGGAGTAAAAGCCAAGAGTTTCTTAATTTTCTCCTTCATTCTTAATTCAATTTATATAGCTGTTGGTACTGTCTAGACACATATATCCCAAGATATTTAATTGGACATGGCTTAGAAGTTTGCATCCTCAAGCAAGATGGAAAAGAATTTAAATCTGTATTGCGGGCAAGAATTTCAGTTTTATTTGTGTTTATTTTATAGCCTCCAATTAGCTCAAACTTTTTAAATTCCCTTAAAACCATGTTGAGAATCTCTTTGTCTGCGGTCAAATATAAAATGAAATCGTCTGCAAAGAGTTTCAGCTTTGTCATGCCAGGAATAGGTGGTCCAATAGCAGCATTATTTTGTATTTTGATTTCGAGTGGCTCTAGAAAAAAAGTATAAGCAAAGGCGAAAGCGGACAACCCTGGCTAGTTCCGCGTTTTATTTTTATTGTCCCTGCTTGTTTCGAGTTTATGACTACTTGAGCCAAAGCCCCCTGGTATATATTATGGAGCATGTAGACTACCTGCGCTGGGAAGCCAAACAGCCCGAGGGCAAGAAAGAGGGTTCTCCAGTTCACTAAGTCGAAAGCTTTCTCAGCGTCAACCATAACAATACCTGCCGAGATAGAATTAGTATTAAAATAATCCAAGGCATGTATTAAAAACTGTATGTTTGGCGTCATTGATCTACCGGCTATAAAGCCGGTCTGATCATTATGAATTGTCTCCTGGGCGGCAAATAAAATACGCTCTGCCCACACCTTCATTAAAATCTTATAGTCTGAATTCAGGAGACTGACGGCCTATGTGAGTTAACGTCGGCCGGGTTTTTATCTTTTTTAACAAAGGATACAATTATTGATTCTTTAAACCATGTTGGAACCAAGCCCCCTTCTTGTATATAATTAAATAGTTTCTTCAGGGGAACAATCAACTCCCCTAAAAACACTTTTATAAAATTCAATAGGGAAGCCATCCTGTCCACGTGCTTTAGCCCCAGCTATTGTTTCAATAGCTGCCGAAATCTCAGAGGATTCCACTTCTGATCCCACTAGACTCGTCCTATTATCTGAGAGTTTAGGAATATTCAAATTCATGAAATATTACTTGATCAGCTCTTCCTCCACCAGATATTCAGTCGAGTAGAGATGATGGTAGTGCTCCAAGCAGATCTGGGGGATCTCGCCGCTGTTGACTACATGTCGAACAGTCTGAGGGTCAAGTACTTTTGATATTGTAGCTGCTTCTTGTTTTTTTCTAGTTGAGTTAGCCAGAAATGAGCCAATTATCTGGGTGTCCTCATACACTCTTTGTTGAAATGTTTGGGAACTACAGATCTCCTCTAGAATAAAAAAGTCCCTCAACGCCACTCTTGCCTGTTCAAGATGATTAGGAAGCAACTGGAGTTGGAGGGCATATTCTTTTCCACCTCTGCTTGTAGTTCAGCTATCTTGAACCTCCGGGCATTTGATTGGGCGGCAATTATTTGACTGTGGGCAGCCGACTCAAATCCATCCCACACTGCAAAGGGCTCCGCTGTGTTCTCATTGATCTTAAAATATTCAGAGATCCATTCTCTAGAATATTTCACCCAGTCCTGATCCTGCAGGAGGAGCCGGTCCAGTTGCCACCTGGGGCGTTCCCTACCCTCTCCCCTGAACACCATATCTAGACCAACATAGGCATGGTCCGAAAAAAGGACATATCAGCCTTTAGGACCTGGAGGGATCTGGATGTGAGGAAAAAATCAATTTGTGACGCGGTTCGCTAACGATGTGAATAGTAAGTGTAGAATTCTTTATCTGGGTTAATTTCCCGCCATGGATCTACCAATTGATACTCTTGTCTGATGGCTTCCACTATTTTTTTGGAATTAGATTTCAAATGTTTTTTGTTTTTATTAGAAGTATCCTCCTATATAAAATTAAAGTCCCCTCCGAAAATAAACTGACCAGGGGCTCCTATCAAAAGTTAATTAATTTGGGCCAGGGCTGAGATGTCATCCGACACAGGACCATAATAATTAATAAAGTTTATGCCTCCAATTTAGACGTACCCATGGTGGCTATCACACTAGGGGGAACATCCTTTACGACGCGGATGTTACCCCGCAGTACCTTTACAACGCGTATTTTAGAACGCAAGTCGTAACTACGACTTGCGCTGGAGGGCGCTAAAGGACAAGGAATAGTAGATTTACTATTCCAACACCTTCCCTACTGTACGTAGGCTGGTGTTGGAATAGTAAATTAGACTATTACTAAGTCCGCACCCCTACAGCGTAAGTCGTGGTAACGACTTGCGTTGTAAAATACGCGTTGTAACGGTACACGTGGTAATACCACGCGTCGTAACAACGTACATCCTCACACTAGATGCCGAGAAAGCGTTTGACAGGGTATGGTGGGACTTCCTAGAACAATGCATGCGGACATACAATTTTGGGGAATCATACACACGGAAAGTAATGGCACTGTACGGAGACCCCAGAGCTCGAGTTGTAGTTAACGGGGGGTCTCTGACCCCCTTCCCATAACAGCGCGGGCCAAGACAAGGATATCTATTGTCCCCCTCGGTATTCCTGCTGGCCTTTAAACACATGATCAGGGATATTAAGGTCAACGAGGAGGTGAGGAGCATCACCATAAATGAGACCACAGTCAAACTAGCTGCGTACGCGGACGACATCCTCATAGTGACAGAGCGACCCAGGAGCTCCATCACGGCTCTTATCAAAACCATAGGAACATACTCAAAACACTCAGGTTACAAGCTCAACAAGGATAAGTTGGAGTGTAAACCACTTAACATCCACACCACTGGAGATATAGTGGGGAACTCAGGCCTAACTTGGCAGATGAATTTCATCAAATACTTAGGGATACACTTCGGCAAAGACCTCAAAACCACACTTGACCAAAATGAAAAGCTACTCTTAGACAAGATAAAGAGACTGTTAGAGTCATGGTCCCCCAAATTTATAACGTGGTGGGGGAGGATAGAAACAATTAAGATGATGATCACCCCGATGTTCAACTATCTGCTGGATATGCTCCCTCTATTGCTCACCGACGACTTCCACCACAAAATAGATAGGATGATTAATAAATTCCACTGGCGGGGCAAAAGAGAGAGAATAAGCTTGAAAACACTAAGACTAGACAAGAAACTGGGAGGCCTGAATGTAGCATATTTCAAAAGCTTTCAAACTGCATTTCTAGCAAAACAGGGGGCCTACTGGCTTCTACCTAGCCGTGAATACACGCCAGCATGGCTTGCAGTTGAGAGAGCCATCCTAAACAACCTAGAACCAATGGCACTCCTCACAGCCAACAAACACATACATGCTGCAAACCCAATACTCAGAAATACCAAAAATGCCCTGCTTAAGATAGACCAAAAAATGGATTACAGTGTAAAAACCTCAATGTGGGAATCACTGTGGGCAAACACCAAGGTTAATTACAGGGGGAAACCCCTAGCCATAGACACATGGAAGAGGCTTGGTATTTCCTACCCAGCGCAGCTGGAAGAGGGAAGTAGCCCCACCACCTTCACCACGTTAAAAACGAAGTATAATCTATCAGACATAGAACTGTACAGCTTCCTGAAAATTAGGATAGCCCTTACAAATGCAAGGCTAGCAAAGCACGAGCCATCAATCATACAATACATGACGAATCTCAACAAAATAGACCATCAAGTATCACATCTTTCTAAGCTACTTCACACAGCACCACCAAAATTAACGACAAAGCAACCAGATACTGGGAAAATCAAATTGACAACACAATCAGTGAGAGAGAACACTTTCTCCTCTGGGCCTCCCCCTCACAAAACAAAATCTCCCCAGTATTAGCACAGACACATTTCTGGCTACTACACAAAACTTACTGGACCCCGGCTCGCCTGGCGAGGTTGAGCCTCAGGGAAAATGATCTGTGCTGGAATTGTGACAAAGAAAAGGGGGACTTAGCACACCTCATCTACTATTGTCCCAAAGTTAAAAGATTCTGGGAGAAAGTATTCACCTTCATAAATAAAGCATTGGGCTGCACACTAAAACCAGACTTCTCTACCCTTACCACTGCATTCATGACAACAGAACTGAACTCACAACACGACAGAGGCCTACTAGATCTCCTACTGTCAGCAGCATTGAAAATAGGTCTCACCAAATGGAAAGATACAGCAAGGCAACTTTCAAGGGGTGTCTCAACTGGGTGACATACCTCAGAGGTGCCAACAGCACTGCCCTGCGGAGCTCGCCATGGAAACAGAGCTCCAGGGGAATGTGGGCTTCTCTAGATGAGTTCCTGGACCCCTATAAACCCCCGGGAGAAGTCTTGGAAAAAGGTCACAAAAGGCCTGAAACCACACCCCCACAAGATCAGAACTCATACACAAAGGAAGTAAACTCTTGTATACTTAGTCTTCTTTCTCTCCCTTATTCTCTTTCATTTCCCTTTTCACCCATTCTTACTCTCTTAGCGGGACAGTGGATAGAGGGAGAGTCAAACATAAATAATGTGTAACTATATCCTTGACAAACACAGCCAGTTTGGGCTGCCACCCTGTAACGTAAGTGTTGATGACCATATGTGTAAAAATCAATTAAAAAAATGTTGAAATTAAAATAAACTTCAAAATCACAATCCTCTTCAAAACAAATGTCCTTCAGAATGATGCAAGACATTGGTACCGGTAAACAACGATATTCATCACACTTGCAGATTTCTTTACAAAGAAGATGCACCCTGTGAATATATCTGAGAAAACGTTTAATTCTGAGAAAGTTGTACGTCTGTGTGCATGAATATTTAGGACTGGAATGTTGCCTAACAGCTGGAAATAGCATACAAATATAGAAATAACTGTAAACATTTTACCACCCATATGACTAAAAATTAGGGACCACTTGAATAAAATGATCCCCCCCCAAAAATCCTTCTACCACAACTTTCAGTTGTGTATTATCTGTATCTTTGGCTCTTACTCATTTTACTGCATTGGACCCTGTCCCACCCCTGCCCTTACCACCCCTAAAGAAAGGAGCCCACCCCCGAAATGTTGAAAAACCCCTACCAACCACGCTAGCCACATTCCACCCCTCCCATCTAACCTGGGTGTCATGGAATTACACCGTGAGTGCCCTGGCTAGCCCCCAGGCCCCCAACAATACCTTGACACTATCATCAATTAGCATGCTAGCAAGCGCACCTTACATTTGGACCTTTTCCTTAGGGCATGGGATCCTTGCAAACTCTCTCCCCATTTTTCATCTAACAGATCTATATTTAAAACATTCCTTTCTTTTGAGGCCCGAGATTCTTGTGAGATCTCTTTTAATAGTGCATGGGCTTCTTCTAGATAAGAAAGCATAAAGAACTTGCCCTTGACTAAAACTCTCTTTTTTCTTTGCTGAGCAATTGAAGCTTGAGCACCATTAGCTTTAAACAAATGAAGGATCTTAACAAACTCTTCTACACGCAGCAGCAGCAGTCATATCAGAAAATATACGACATTTGATAGTTTCATTTAATAAAAATTGTCTCTGCTGAATTGGTTTTGTCAAGATTCTTTGTTTTACTCGAAAGTCTGCAAAATTTAACAATATTGTTCGCGGCATCATAGAATCGGGGAAAGGATGGGCAGGGACACGATGAGCCCTGGTAATAGTGAGATCTCCTTCAAACTCTGGAAGAGCTTTCTACTTGATAAAAGAGTTGACCCATTGGAGGGTATGAGAGCCTTCGATACCTTCAGGAACCCCACCTATCCCGAGGTTGAACCTCCGAGAATGGTTTTCAAGATCCTCCATTTTGTTTTCCAGATAGCTCTTATTTTTCACTGCCTATTTAACTTCCCCAATTACAGTGTTCATCTGACCTTCTAAAACTGAGATTCTGGCTTCGGCCTCCTGAAGTTTGATAGGAAAGCATGGGTATACACCCGTTAGAACGCAACTTTTACTCCGCACTACCATTACAACGCGGGCATTACAACGCATGACATTACAACGCATTGCGCTGGGGGGCGCTCTAGGATAAGAGGTAAGTTTAATTTACTATCCAACACCTTCCCTAGGGTCCACGGGGACTGGAGTTAGAATAGTAAATTATACTTACCACTATCCAGCACCCCAAAGCGCTATGCGTTGTAACGGTATTCGTTGTAAATACCGCGGAGTAAAAGTATGCGTTGTAACGTCATACATCCGGAAAGCATGACATTGCTTCTTCAATTTTCCTAGCCATTGGTGTAGAGAGGCAATTTCCGATTTCTGGGTTTTCTTCATCTCGTGAACTTCATCCAGTATTAAGTTCAGCATATCTTTGATGCCCAGTTGATATTCGCCGGCTGTCTCTGTACTTGGACTCATATTATTTTGTAGTATGTCGGCACTAGGAGACATATTTCTGACCATTATTTCATCAGGTAGCAGCTGATCATTTGATGGTACCAGATCATGTGGTGGTGAATGAGGTTGTAACTGAAACTCAGATTGGGGGGTAATCATATCTACAGAAATATTTAAGGTGATCTGTCTGCTTTTGTCTGATGCTCCTTGTGACTGAGATTAACTCCTGCTATGAGGAGTCGGTCATGTTGATACAATTAATGAGGTTGTCCCACCATGACTCTGATCTGGCCCCTTACATGCCTCCACGACTGCGAAATGATCAGGTTCCGAGTTGCATTGAGATTTACCTTGATTGCTAGTAGCCAAGTCTATTGCTGGTACTGGCGACACTGGTATTACTTATGGGTCTTTGGATAGTTTTGGGATTGCACTAGAACTTGAAGAGGAAGATTGTAGGGTAGCTTTCTTCAGGAATAGAGAAAATTGCTTTGCTTCTTTTCCTTTCTTAGGACTCTCTACCACCGGATTTTCCTGCTGGGCCGTAGTTGGCGTAGCTGCGGTTTCACTCATATTTGCTTTATCAATCCTTAATTCTGCTTATCCGGAGATACAGTAGGAGGCAGGTCTTCCTCAGAACTTTCAAGGGTACTGTCAAGGCCATACGAATTTGAGGTACGCTCCTTACTAGCCAGCTGGGCTGCCTCTTTAGCCTGAGCTTGGCGTGTTTTAGCCTTAGGACGGGCAGCGGTGTCAATTTTGGCAACAACATTTCCATGTTTCAGAGGTTTACCCATTTCTTAACCTCTTTTTTTCCTATGTGTTACTCTGGCTGTGAAGTATATTTCTCGTGTTCTTTCCCAGCCTAGCCTTGCCTTTATTCACCTTGGCGAGAGGACTTCCTGATTCCTGTTTTACCCCTTGGGTCTTTCTCTCAGTCAGGTCTATCCCTCTCAGGTAGGCGCTCTATATATTAAGGTTGATTCCTCCCCGTTATGTTCGAGAGGCTCTCCCTGCTCGAGAGGCTCTCCCTGCTAATGCCTCTTCAAATTAGCGTGTCTTTGAATTTCTGACAAAACAATTAAGGACTTTGAGGCGGTAAGGAGCCGGCAGCCGCAGGTCTAATTGCTCCTGACCTCAGGGGGTCGATGAACCCGAAGGTAGCTGCCGAGGAATCCCAGCTGCCTTTCAGGAAGTAACCCGTCTTCCCAGACGACGCTGTCCATACCTGTGGTTATCACCGCCGAAACTCACAGTCACGAACGCCGAAGCTTGAGAAAAAGTACTCCAGGGAAGCTCGCTCTGCATCCAGTCCAGTATCAAAATCGAGAGCCTGCCTTCCCTCGTGAAGACCACCTTTGTTCAGCATGAATCACAAGGAACTTCAGCCAGCAGCAGCAAGTCAGGTACGAGCCACAATTGTTGGGGGTGGGGCAGCGATCACATGTGGCTACCCGGAGGAGTAGTTCTCCGTAGCTATTCCATGTACATTTATTTTTGATGCAATCCATTTACCCTTTAATGCTAAAGCAATAAAAGCACTGAAAGGAAAAATATCAGGTTTTGTTTGGTCCTGTAAGGGAGTGAGGATCGAGTGGAAGAAATTGCGAAGTTAGAAGGTGTTATGGCAAGCACATTTTGGGTGTTACAGCATTTACTCATTTAACCACGTTTTCTTCAGCTATGCACCCCGCACTTAACAACTTTGAGTATCTCGCCCGTTGATTAAGATTGTTTCACTCTGAATTTTCTTGTTAAACCGTCCACAAAAGCGCAGGTTTCCCAATTAAACTTCTAACGTGTTATCTATACAGAATCACAGAATTATTTTTTTTCCTTTCAAGGAACAGCACCAACTGGATTAGTAGCACACAACATTATAGGAATTATTGTACATTGACAATTTATGAAACTTGTTAAACATGATAATAAACTGGAATACCGGAAGTTATGTGGGGAAGCTTGTCAAGAAGTCTCAAGAGTACTGAAGAAACTAAAGCTATTTGATCGTGGTCTCAAACTTAATGCTTGCCTTTGTACACTTGAGAATGCAACACATTTTAAAATCAGAGTGTGGCATGCTGTTTGAAGGAAAGCACTTAATTGTCTTCTTTGACCTACCTGTGAAAGGCCAGCCTATTTTCAAGACACTTCTACATACTGAAATAAGGAATTCTTTGGGAAGCATTGGCAATGTAAATATTTGGTTAAGTTTCAACTAGAAGGAACTAGTGAAGTATGTGTGTCAGGCATCGGATATGGAATTTGGAGATATTCAAAAGGACATTAGAATACAAGTTTTGACAAACGACTGTAAACAAGCTTTGGACAGTCGACTTATCAAGAAACTATTTTCATCTCCAAACACACCAGCACAAGTAATGCAAAGTAAAACAAATCCATAGTTTTCCTCATGCCTACTTTAAAAGAGTGCTCAAACTTTAATGATGAACTGTTAAAATTGGAAAAACAGCATATTTTGGAGATTACAGCTATCGATAAACAGCAGGGAGTACAAATACTACTAACTGAAAAACTACAATCAAAACTGGATTCTGTATCGAAGACTGCAGGTTCAGAAAAGGGTTTATGCATGTGTTAAAAATGTCGAGTTATTTTGTGGCATAAATTGGATGTAGAAGAAGGGTTAATAAATGGTGCTATAGGTAAAGGTATTAATCTCGGTAATTTTCCAAACAGGGATCAGATAGAATTCTTGAATGTAAAATGTTATCAGATTGAGGGTGTAAAGCAGATTGGGGTATGTGCTGTGCATTGTTTGCTCATAAAGGACTTGTCTGTTTGACGGCAGCAGTTCCCAGTGACCCTAATGTATGCTGTAACTATTCACATATCTGAAGGTTAAAGTGTAGGCAAAGGTTTTGTGATCATCGGTAGTAGTGTGTTTAAAGAAGGAATGGCATATGTTGCATAGTCTCAAATAAGAACATTGTCCAGTTTGTATATGATAGAATTTGATGACAAAAAGTTGTGCCAATAGAAGTTGTGTAAGATAGTACAATCAGTTAAAAAATCTATACACTACTCATTCAGGTCAATACCCTATTTATGAGAAACGGATAATGTGTCCAAATGGAAGCATACAAAAGACTCAACTGATTTCCAAGAAAACAAAGGAAACCTTGACAAAGTAGAAGGGGCTAAGAAGAAAAAAGTTAAAACTGAGGGAGATAGTGTAGGACATCAGCTGGAAAACAGTTCGGATATCAACTGTTATGCAAATGTGGTTCTCATTGTAGCGTTTCATTTAACAAATATTGAAAATAAAATTGAAAAAAGGTTCCTTTCAGCGCTGAATCATTTACTCCAACATTTAGCCAGCGACAGAGTGTAAAGCATTCTGCTTCAGGCAATCGAGATCTTGGATACAAGTAGCGGATCAGTTATATTTAGTCTCATCATTCAACAGGTCACACAAAACTGCATGATGGTCATGGTTGCAGATTTAGAAGGAGAATAAGTTAATATTGATAAATCAATCAAACAGTGATCTTATACAGCGTGAGCACTCACCCATGAGGGTTTCAAAGTGCTCAGTGGGGAGGTCTGCAGTTCACTCATAGAGCTAGGTCTTGAGGTCCTTCCAGAATTGTGGCAGCGATGGTGATTGCCTGAGTTGCTGAGACAGGGAGCTCCAGGTCTTTACAGAGAGGTAGGAGAAGGATCTTCCTCCAGCCGTTGTCTTACAGATATGTGAGATAGTGGCCAGGGCCAGTTTGGGTGGTGGGTGGTGCAAAGATGTCTGGTGGGAGTGTAGAAGGAGAGGCAATGGTTGAGGTGTGCAGGTCCGACATTGTGAAGGGCTTTGTAGGAATGCGTGAGGAGGTTGAAGGTGATTCTTTTGTTGACTGGTAGCCAGTGTAGTTCGATCAGGTAGCCGGTGATGTGGTTGTGGTGTGGGATGTTAAGGATGAGTCTAGCAGAGGTGTTCTGGACATTCTGCAGTTTCTTTTGGAGTTTCTGGGTGGTGCCGGCATAAAGGGTGTTACTGTAGTTGAGTCTGTTGCTGAGGAACGCATATGCGACTTTTTTCCTGGACTCGCTGGGGATCCACTTGAAGTTCTTGTCAAGCAAGTGGAGCATGTGGAAGCAGAAGGACGAAACAGTGTTGATTTGGCAGTTCATTTAGAGCAGGGAGTCCAGGATGATGCTGAGGTTTTGTGCGTGGTCTGTGGGTGGGTTTTGAGTGCTGTGGTCCACCAAGAGTCCTCCCAGGTGGAGGGGACGGAGCCCAGGATGAGGATTTCAGTCTTGTCTGAGTTAAGCTTGAGGCAGCTGTCCTTTATCCAGGTTGTGGCTACTTTAATCACATTGTGGAAGTTGCTCTTCATAGCTGTGGGTTAGTCTTTGAGGGAGAGAATTAGCCAGATGTCATTGGTGTAGGAGACGATGTTGAGTCCGTGGCTTCTGATGACAAGGCAAGCGGGGCCATGTGGATGTTGAAGAGGGTCCTTATATCTTATTTGGACTAATTACAAATGGGATCATGATTGTGAAGATTTCTTATTTACATCTATCACTGCAATAGATGCTGAGTGATTCCTATACTTAACACTACCAGATTGCAAAACAGTGACTTTTGACAGATTGATTAAAACAGCAAACCAAAATATGACTTGCCCAAATTGTAGATCAGAGGTTATGTCTAAGTTGTAAATATAAAGAGGTGGAAAATACCTGAGATTATTGCTGCAACTATATAGAGCAGATGGATCTAAACTGGAAACTGAAATAACAAACTTCAAAGAAAGTTAAATATCAATTTCTGGAGCAACTTACACAACAATGGTTATCATCTTTTATGAAGAACTTAATATTACATCTGAACACTACATTGCTTATTTAAAGAGTGAAAGTCAATAGACGCATTGCAATAATAGCAACCTTAAATTCAAAGCTAAACTGCAGTTCAAACTACGAAATTCTTATCTTTTATTTCTTCAACCAAAGTTCTAAGGACATCAATAGGCCTATTAGGGTTAATGTCCTCAAAAAGTAGTAGTCTACAATACAACAGTCCTTTTATCTTCTTTAAAGGAGTTCATATTACGTGTATATATGACACTGTTTAATTGGAAGAACAGAGTGGAATTCTTTCAATCGAAAACCACAAATGCCTTTTAGAAGTCCAAAATTGTTATGTTTTCTTTCTACAGCCAAACTTTCACGTACTATTTCTACAAAAAAAGAAATGAATTTGAATTCATCAGCATGCATCATCAGTGTTTTAGACATCATTCATTCTACAAGGGGTGATATTCTTAAAAGGATCTTCAAAATTCAAGCGTGGTATACATTTATTCAAATGACTGAACCATGTGTAATAATAATAATGGAAAATGTTTTCACACCTTTGTTTATATTATTATAAGTGTAGGTAAAACAACTGATTAGCAAATTGTAGGGAGTAGAAAGCATATTAACACATATTTACAACGATGTACTGTTCAGTTCTGTTATTTTTTTGTACAATCTGTATGATTGTTTTTTCCCCACTGTTCGAAGATGATGCTACATACAGACACTGTGCATGGTGAAGTAGTTTAAAAGCTGAGAACACTAAAAAAGGGAAAGTGGTATTTTTATCACTTTGTAATTAAGTGTTATAGTATAAGAAATATGTATTGTCATAATGATGTAATTTTCAAGATCACAGAATAATATATGTTTTTGTCCTTTTGTCTTTAATTGGGGCTACCTTTCAATGTTCTAAGATGTCTCAGAATATGTTTTCTACCACAGACATATTGATTAGAGATACTCAAGAAGAGTGTTTTTATACATAAAGAGGTCTTGTAATAGTTTCTTATAACTTTCTTTCGCCTATTTTGTAAGTAAACGTTTCAGTACGAAATTGCAGAATTACAGTCACTCACATAACATCTCATTCAAACAGTTATTCTTACAAACACTTACATATCCACTACTTCATTCATACAGTGTATCACACCATCACTTCTTTACTGAAACTAACAGAGACGGTCATATATCAACATACCTCCTTAGATATGCGAAAACAGCCAAATAGAGACTGACATACCCATTCAGATATCATCTAAAGCCCTAGCAATAACAAGTCATCCATGTAGACAAGTGTCTCTTTTAACATATTCCTTGCCTCACTCTGCACAGCCCTTGTCCTCAGCTTTACGAGTATGTCAAGTTCACTTCAAAGAGTCCTTCAGAAGTTTCAAAGTCCTCTTCTTTTATATATAACTCACCCGTAAAGTAGACAGTAGGTAGGCCTTAGACAGTGAGCTATGTGCTCAAATCTAACACATATAGTTTCAAATTTCAGTCACTAAAAATTACACTTACAGACCTGTATGCTCTGTTATACATCCAGTCTGACACTTACATTGTAAGTGTAACTCATATATCTATCTGCAAAAGGATAGAGCCACTGATACACCCAGTCATACACTCAAAATAGCACCTAACAATTCACTCAGATATAGACATACATCCTATATAGGTAGGCCTATCGGAGGCAGTTCTACACACACAGTTGCATAACCCAATACTCAGTAAAGCAGTCTCAAAGCAGTCCATTCCCCCCTATAGAAACACATTTAGAGAGTTATAGAAATACTAAGAGAGGTAGTTGTCATATAGCAACATACTTCCTGAAATATCCTAACACACTGAAATAGGACCTGGGAAACTCATGTAGATATCTACTAAATCACTAACAACTCAACCATATACAAAACTGCTACTTCCAACATGTGGCAGAACTGCCTCTTCACAAGCTATGTGTGCAGTTTCAACAGTAGACCAAATTCACATTAAAGAGTGTGTGCTGAGCATTAAACTAGGCTTCTATTATATAGAATTCATCTCTAAGATACATATTATTTAAGCCATAGGTAGTCAGCTATCTTGTCAAAACCTAACAGATATATTTTCAAATTTACTAACTCAGAACTGCATTATCAAACCCCCTATTGTCATATAACTGACCATAGGGGTTTGATAATGCAGTTCTCACAGTCATATTGAAACTGAAATACCAATACACAGAATCATGGAGCCACTAATACACTCAACCACTCATGTATAATAGGCCCTAAGAAGGTAGTCAGATATGGAGATACTTCATAAGTAGTTAGGCCTTCTGTGGCACACTTCTGCACACACAGTTATGTGCTCCAGTACTTTCTAACATAGCTAGTAGGCAGTCCATGCTGGCTCTTAGATAAATATTTAGAGAGCCATAGAGATGGTAAAAATGGCACTCGTATACCAACATACTTTCTTATGTATTCTAACACTATGAAATAGGGTCTGAGACACTCATCCAGATATCTACTGAATCACTAACATTACCAAATCAACCATAGAGACAACTGTTGTGCAAATACGTCACAGGCATGCTTCTGCAGAACCTATGTGTGCATTTTAATAGTAGGTTAAATTGACTTTAAAGTGTACTTGCCAAGCCTTACATGTTTCTTCCATTAGATATAACTGATCCATGGCATAGTCAGTAGGTAGGCCAAGGCAAGTGAGCTATGTGCTCAAAAGCTAAGACACACACTTTCAAATTTTAGTCAATTACAACTACCTTTTCAGATCACTACAGTCAATTATACATCTAGTCTGACATTCACATTACATGTCATATTCCTATCTGCAAAAGGATAGCTCTACTATTACACCCAACTACTCACTGAAAGTAGTACAGTAACTAACACCGTCACACCAAGACCATTAACAGAACCAGTGATTCATTGATTCACTTATCCTTACACTTACTGGTACACCATATCACTAACTAATACAACCACCCATACACCCACTCACTCATACAGACACAAATCAACCAGTCAGTCACCTATAGAAATATTTGTTCATCCTTTCACTCAGTTATATGGCTTCTCACCAAGCCACTACCTCACTTATACAGAGAGTGACACAACCACTTACTCATCCATTGAGTTACTGACACACTCACTGTGTCACTAATAGAAATACTTTTCTACCCTCTCACTCATCTATATTACCATTCATACAATCTGTTACTCACCCATACAGCCACTTAACACCCAGTCAAACAGATGTACAAGCATTGACACTCACTTACTCAGCTATATAATCATTCATCCATACACATATTTAGCCATACGGCCCCTTACCCACCAATTTATTTACTCATGCAAGTAATATCATAAAAAAATCACGCATTTATACAGTCAGTATCACATAGTGTCACTGAGACTCACAGCCATTCATACATCTACTCACTCTTTTATAGTGCCACTTAGATGTTCACTTACAAAAGTTAACACATTCCCTCTCACAGATATGCGCTCACTTTCACACACACTTAGTCAGATACACACTAAGACAGTCAGGCATTCATCCAGACAGCCACTTACACACTTTCTCACCCATCTAACTACTCACACGTGTATACATTTAGGTATACAGTTAGTAAAGCAATCTCTTACTCACCCATATAACCATGTAGAAGCATACTTATTCACCCACAAAGTCACTTACAACAATTGACTTCTGCTTCTCTGAGGTGTGGCAAATCTTCCTTACTCTTCCATACTGCTAGTAACACACCAACTCAATCATACATTCAGGCACTCACACACTCACTCACTCACTCACTTACCCATACAGTCACTTACACAGCCACAGACTCATGAAAACAGACAACTTTTCACCCACTCAGTAACACATACAGTTAGTAATGCACACACTTAATCATCCATGCAGTCACTCACACACAGTCAAGCACCCATAGAGGCACTAAAACACCCACTCAACTACACATATATAGCTACACATACACCCACTCACTCACACATGCAGCTACTTATACACACACTCCATCACTCATGCAGCTGCTCACATAGCCACACATTTAGTTGTTCATACACCACTCACACCTATACAGCCACTAAAATATCCACGTGCTCACTCACAAAGCTACTCACATAACTAGTTACTCACATGTCCAACCACTCATCCATATAACAAATGATTCCACTCTCTCACTTACCAATACAATTATTTATGAACCCTTTCACACTGTTGTTCAGTTACTCACACACTCATTCACTCACCTATATAGTAACTCGTGTACCCTCTCATTCACGCATAAAGCCACTAATGGAGCCAATTACTCATCCATATAGGCATGCATGCAGCTTTTAACACACCCATACAGTAATTCATACACCCTTTCACTCACCCATTCAGGTACTCAAACACTCACTTATTTTCCCAAGCACCAATTACACACCCTCTGACTTATCCATATAGCCATACATGTACCCACTCATTGACTCATATAGTTACTTACACAGCCATTCACGCATTGAATTACTCTCACACTCACTCAATCATACACCTACTCACACATTGTGGCATTCACCCATAAAGCCATTGATGCACCATTCACTCATCCATATACTCACTTATGCACACTTGTCACTCAGGGCCATATTATCAAGAAAAGGTGATACATTATTGTCGCTTTTATCGGCAGGAAACTGCTGCTAAAGCGGCAATAATGGGCTTGATAATATGTCAATGTGAATTCCCATAGACGCCCAGGTTAACACCAGTTAATCCGTGTTGCTGCCACGTGAGAGGACCTTCTGACAGGTGGCACATTTAACTTTCTGGTCATTCATACTTCTGCCCCTCTGATATTGAAAACAATTCCCAAACCACACTTTTCTTTCATTTTCTGAGGGGCTCTTCCTCTTCCTCCTTCAGATTCTGTTCTTCTTCCTTCAGAAAGTCTCCTGCAGATGGCATGATTAATGCCAGAAAAATAACAAAAAAATGCCTAGTGAATTTCAAAATACAAGCTGCCCAGAAAAACTGAGAAAACTCACAGCCACACCCAAAAAAAGAAGAAAAGGGGTAGGATCTCTCTTGCACTCTCTTAATGATGGAAAGTTGTTTAACCTATCAAATCCCTTTATTTCTGTGGCACATGGGATGCATAACCGATCGTTGATCTTTCATGCCTGGAACATGACACAGTACTATGTATAAAAGCCTAATTTATGGTAAATTATTAAAAAAAATATTATATAATATTTTGTTTTTACTCTTAGTTCAGGTCTTTCCATAAGGTAAACTGAAAAAGTGTCTAAATGTATATTTTATTATTGTGAAAAAGCCACCAGAGTCACATCCCTAGCACAACTCTAGACATAGATGTCGCTCTGGTGTGCGAGTGCGTCGTGACTTGGTAAAACTTCTTAAAACAACAATAAAAATGTTTTTGATTTTTTACTACGCTACTATTTTTACTGTATTAGAACAACTCTAACCTAAAAGTAAATCACAAAAGTGTTGATATATACGTTTTACTACTACCACAACTACATGAGTCACGTCACCATTGCGACTTTGGAAATACGGACCACAAGGATGTGCGAGGGTGTTGTGACTTGTTCAAACTTATTCAAATGACCGTAAAATGTTTTTTTATTTCTAACTACACTACCATCTTTACTATATCACTAAACCTCTAACCTAAAATTAAACCAAAGAAGTGTCTAGATATGTGTACATTAGTACTACTGAAACTATGCCAAAGTTACATGCCCTGTTTGACCAGATAAATGTAACTACAATCTCGCTATACACAACTTACAATCCATTGCAATTTGCAGAGATGTTGAGTAGCCTTCCAAAGCATATTTTTACAAACCCATGTACAATTATGCACATACTCATACATTCATTCAGAGACTGATGCACCCATTCACAGACGCACTCAGCTACTCACTCACCAACTGCTAGGCCCGCTCACACACTGATGCATCCTGTCTAAGACAAAACTTAGAGACTCGTTTAGCCAGATACAGACCCATTCAGACTCACATACACCCAACTAGAGACACACTAGTGGACACACATCCGCTCATAAAGTCATAAAGTAAGTCACTACTCACTCACATACTTACTAAGAAACACTCACACACCTACTCACAGACTTAGTCAGAGACTTACATATCCACTCACAGACCCAAAGAATCATGCCTCCACTCATAGACCTACTCTGTTATTCAAGCATCCACTCACACACCCAGTGAGACACTCAAACATCCACTCAGAGACCCATTTAGACACTCATGAACTTACTCACAGACTGACTCACACACATGGAGGCACTCGCAAACCAACTCACACACTTTCATGTCTACTCACAAATCCACTTAGACACTCATGCACCCAGTCAGACACTCATGAAGAGGCACTTGCAAACCCGCTCACACATTCTCACGTCGGCTCACAGACCCACACAGATACTCATGCATCCAGTCAGACATCACACACCCACTCACACATATTGAGACACTCACACAGTCACTCACACACCCTCTGAGACACTCATGCACCGAGTCAAACACACACTCTAAAAGGTTGCAGGTTTCAGATAGGAAATAAACTTTAAAAACCTTGGAAATTTCCCTTAAAAATCAAAGGTTACAGGGACAATATGGTTAAGAAATGGAATTTAAAAAACATAGAAGTTCACTGAAAAAAACTAAGATTTCAAGGATGCTAAAGCTAGGTAATAGAATGACAAAAAACCTTAGAAATTCACTGAAAAAGACAAAGGTTACTGGGATTTTATAGTTAGGCTCAGATTTCCCTCGTACAAAACTATAGAAATTCAGCAGTTATAGTTACCTGAGCTAACTATGACTTACATCCCTGTAAAGCACTGCTTATGACTTCACATATTACATCACTCATGACATGGTCAGTGACATCAATGATGACATCACTGGGTGATCACTTTCGTTCTGTCTCTCTTTTAATCTTTTTTCTTGCTTGCTTTCTCTCTTTCTTTTGATTTCCTTCCTTTTTCTTTTTCTCTATCTTTCCTACCTTTTTCTTGCTTTTTTCCTTCCTTCATTTCTTTCTTTCTTTCTTTCTTTCTTTCTTTCTTTTCTTCTCAGAGGTGAGAAGCTTGCAGCCAATTCAGACTAATTGACTTTTTAAGAAATTATTTACAGTGCCAAGGAGTAACATTGTAATGTGTGTGTTTTTAGACCGAAGAAACTTTTTGTCCTGTAGCAAATTTTTTATTTTTATTTTTATTCAGTTTATGAGGGCCCTGCATATTCCCAAACATTAGCATTTTGCAAAAACCATGACAAAACAAATCAAGATATTTTTCCCGGAGTTATTTATACAGCGCAAACTTGACCCAAAGGTGTCAGAGCGCTTTACATGAGCACCAGTTGGGTTGCATGAGGACTCATTCATTTTTGTTAGGCACGGGGGGATTAAGTGAGATTTGCAAGAGGGCAAGCGGCCAATGCCAGACCTATAGGCTTTGCCAATGCTTGTTATTTTATGGGATATTTAGTGCACAATTGACAGTATGGAAGCTATCCGTATTTGAAGCACTATGTAACCATAGACTGTGTGAACTTCGATGATTGCCGTGTGACCTTTCACCAGTAACTTCCTCTCTCAATCCCTGGTTCCTTCACTGCCTACTTCTCAAGATAGCATACTATGCTTTTTGCTCCACCTCCTCATCAACAAGACATAGGTATATCTGCTGACTTGGTCACTCTTCAGTAGAGGACTGCCTGTTGACTCCTACCATCTTTTCACCAGAAGGTCTCTTTTCAGTGACATTTTAATTCTAAAATAGATATGCCCCACTGCTTTGTTACTCCTGCTTCTTTAATGTGCCATTGGTCCTTTTGCGAAAAGACTGTTGTGGCCACCCATTAACCAATGGGGTAGTTTCAGTCCCCTGTGCTAAGAGATATGCAACAGCTTCCCATTGAAAAGCCACATTTCTTTGACTGTTTTTTTATCTCAATATCAGTACAAATCACCCAAGCAAGTCGCTCTACCCTTTACCTGTGCTTTAAAAATGTATATCATATCTAACTCATTCTCATTACCAATTTCTATCTCTGAGTATTGTTTTTTTTTTACTTTCCTAGTGGTGCTCATTTAGGGTCTGTATGCTATAGTTGGTGTCACTGCCCTATATCATTATGGCACCCTTGACTGTACTGACAGTGTCCTACTGTCACTGTTCCTGTCTTTTTGTATGTCTTTTCCTCTCCCAGATGCAGCAGGTGTTAGCTCTCATCATGTTTCTTCTCTAGCTGTCTCTGAGGCATCTCTCGTTTACCTCAAGCAGACTGGTGACCAGCACTATTGCTGGGTAGTTGTGTATAGTCATGAGCAATCGTGCAGTCTGAAGTCAACTTTAAAGAAGCCACAGTTTCTGGGAGGAAATACTCACCATAGAATCATAAGAAACATCTTTTTCGAATACCACCACAACCACGGTTGATCGTTTGGCCAAAACAATTGTGAAAGCTCTAGATATGCAGAGAAGAGAACATGCTTTAAAGCAATAATTAGGATCTCATTTCTGCTGCTTTTTCAGTGATGGTCATAACTAAATGAAAAGTTATCCAATTTAAATAACAGGGTATGAATTGTTCCCACGGGAACGAACAAGCATGAGTAAAGCCAATAGGTTTCACCTACCGGAACTATTGATTTTGTCAATGTTTTTAGCTATGTTGTACAGCAGTGCTGTTGCTGTGCAGCATGGCTAAAAAAAAATTTAAAAGGGACTATGATGCAGCTAGTGCTTGTTGCATCACAGCACCTTTTTTGTTTATTGTGGGGCAGGGGGAAATGGAGTGAGGCACTGAGAGGCAGGAAAGAGGGAGGGAAGGCAAATGTCAACACTGGGGGATGGAGGAAGGCAATACAGATGGAAGGAGAGGAAGGGAAACCGAAGCGAGGAATGAAGGGTGGAATACAATAACACGGACAGTGGAAGAAGGGCCGTTTGGTGCAACCAATAAAACAGACAGCAGGTGGGGCAGGTAGCAACAGCGACAGCAGGTAAGCAAAAACATGGACCGCAAGAGGGGGAAATTAACTATATTTACAGTGGAAGGAGGACAAAAGGGCACAAGCAACAACACAGACCATGGGTAGGGGCAAGCAACACCACAGACAGTGGGTGGGGGAAAGCAACAACAAGGACACCGGTATTGGCAAGCAACAACAGACAGATGGAGGCAGCAATCAATAACAAGAACAGTGGGTAGGTGCAAGCAACAACATGGACAGTGGGTAGGGGCAAGAAAATACACTGAAAGCAGCTGGGATAAGCAATACCATGGACAATGGGAGGGGCAAACAACAACACGGGCAGTGGGAGGGGGCAAGTAACAAAATGGACAGTGGGTTGGGGCAAGCTACTACACAGTGAGAAGGAGCCAGGAACAACATAGATGGGGAGAAAGAAGCTCATGAGGGAGACAGCTGCCAAACACATCCACTCTTATGAAGTGCTTCTACAAAAGAGAAAAATGTTGTGAGCTCTGAAAGGACGCAAATACTTTGGTTATGCTCCAGGGGAGGGTCAAACAAAAGAAGAGGACATGAAAGTTTGAATTGAGAAGAATGTAATTAAGAGTTAGTGAAGCCAACCAATGGTAAGCAATGGATGAGCTCTAAGTCCACTGTAAGCTAACAAAATGTCTTGCAAGCGACAGCACATGCACCCTCTCGGGTGAGACCAAAGTCAATCTACAGATTATGTTAAGCAATTATCTGACATGCATCCAGCTCAATGCAGACATGCTATACAGCACCTCATGGACCTCTGACCCTGCTCGCAGGCAGGTTGCTCCCCACGCTACTGCACGGCTCTACCTGCATTGTTTTTGCCTAATCTTGTATTTTTCCCCTGTGCCTAATTTGCCTTCTTGCCCAGACTTGTTTTTATTCCTTTGTGCCTGTTCTTGCTTTCTTGCCCAGAATTGTTTTTATTCCTCTGTGCCTGTACTTGTTTTCTTGCCCAGACTTGTTTTTATTCCTCTGTGCCTGTACTTGCTTTCTTGCCCAGACATGTTTTTATTCCTCTGTGCCTGAGGGAGAGGTGTGGCGCCGCGGCCAGGGCGACTGACGCTGGAATCTGGGGACCACGGTTCGATCCCCGGCTCCGGCGGCAGGTTAGCCCAGCACCATGTGACTCTGGGCAATAGCTCGCTTAATCTTCCCGACGGCCCCCAGCGCCTAGAGACCCTTACGGGTGATTGTGCGCTTTACAAATGTGGACTTTACTTTACTTTTACTTTACTTGCTTTCTTACCCAGACTTGTTTTTATTCCTCTGTGCCTGTACTTGTTTTTTTTTGTACTTGCTTTCTTGCCCAGACTTGTTTTTATTCCTCTGTGCCCGTACTTGCTTTCTTGCCCAGACTTGGTTTTATTCCTCTGTGCCTTACTTGCTTTCTTGCCCAGACCTGTTTTTATTCCTCTGTGCCTGTACTTGTTTTCTTGCCTAAACTTGTTTTTCCTTCCTGTGCCCAGTTCTCCCGCGGCCCCCACCAGTTTTTCCCACAGCTGCGTCCCTGTGGCCCGCCCCCTGCAATCTCATTTGCCGCCCTGCTCCCTCCTCCCAGCGGCTCCTCCCTCCCACATCCCCTCATATGGAGGCCGCGCAGCGGTGAAAGGAGCGACCTCTGACCCTGCTCGCAGGCAGGTCGCTCCCCACGCTGCTGCATGGCTCTGCTTGCATTGTTTTTGCCTAATCTTGTATGTTTCCCCTGTGCCTAACTTGCTTTCTTGCACAGACTTGTTTTAATTCCTCTATGCCTGTACTTGATTTCTTACCCAGGTTTGCTCGCACTAGTACTTGCCTAAACTTGTTTTTCCTTTCCTGTTCCCAGTTCTCCCGTGGCCCCCACCCATTTTCCCACCGCTGCGTCCCTGCGGCCACGCCCCCCGGCAATCTCATTTGCCGCTTCACTTCCAGCTGCTCCTCTCTCCCACATCCCTTCATATGGAGGGTGCGAAGCGGGCGCGCTGCTGGCGTGCCGAAGGTGCGCCTCAGGCAAGACCGTCTGCGCCCATCCGCGCCTGGGCCGCACCCAGCGCCTGGACCACACAAAAGCCACGACGCCCGACACTGCTACGGTTTCACAGAACCCTCCATGCACTCAACAGAGGACGATCACACACCTGCTTCCTGGCTGCCCCAAAGTGCACCTACGTAGCTTTCACCTGCCGGAAATGCAGCTTCACAAGTATCCGCCCCACCATGCTGCCGACCAGGAAATAACCAAACCACCTCAGATGTATCCTTCTAGACACCCACTCCGCCTGCAAACACGCCGCTGAACTCTGGGACCTACTCGACTCAACCTCACCAGACATCGCCTTCCTGACGGAGACCTGGCTGAACCCCGCCTCGGCACCCGACATAGCCATAGTCATCCCGGAAAGCTACAAGATCACCCTCAGGGACCGCAACAATGGAGCAGGAGGAGGAATCGCCATCATCCACTGGAACACTCTCAAAGTCTCGACCAACACCTGTGGTTCTGAAAAATCTGGATTCATATTATAGTATTGGACTCGAGAATAAAAACTTCGTCGAAATAGGACGAATTTGGTATCAAAAGACCGAGAATGACGAGTACATCAAGTACATGTATTTTCGGCATATTCGAGTGACAATTTCACCTCGAAATCGTCATTTACCTTCTGAACCCTTAGTTGCATGTTGCCCTCTACATAGGCCTTAATCCAGTCGAATTTGATTCCACAAGGACACATACTCCTTAATCGACTTCTTCCTGACCCCAGTACAAGTTAGAACCATTGCCCCAGGCCGAGCTCGTTAGGTCAGTTCCCTCCCAGTGGCCAAGCAAGATAATATCTAGGCCCAACCGGCCATAAAGCCATTTCAGCACGCACACCTGCCATATCTCGCTCACATCTTTCTTCACTCCTTTTTCTCTCTTATTTTATGGTGGGGAGGTGACCATTTTTATTAGGGGTCCAGCGATATCTGATGAAATGTTGGGCCTTGCCGGATGATTTGTTACGGGCAGCACGACGTGAAATATGTACATGTCATCATGACTCTGCTTTCTTTTTGTAATCAGTAACCATAAATGAAATACCACGCACCCAAGGAATGTTTCGCCAAAGGGTAAATATTGTGTATAAGAAGAGAAGCCTAACTTTGTGAAAGTGTGCAGTCTCCTGAATATACTTGTATCGTACTTCTAGGACCCTGTCACCTTGGTTGCAGCCAATAAACAAATCTTTGACTTCACCTGGAAGACTCTGAAGTTTCTGTGGGTCTGACTCAGGAGAACCCGAGGTCTTTGGTGTGTTGATCCCCTGGCACCGCTGGGTTACCGGTTCGGTACCGGTTCCTAAAAACCCAGTACCTCATTTGGCGCCCAACGTGGGGCTCGATTTCAGTGGTACCAATCAGCCTGAAGATCGTGAGGAGCTTCGTGTGAAAATTCCGGAGGAGGGCCCACCACCTCATCGACCCCTGCATGTTGACGTGGTCCGAAGGTCTTTACTGCGAGGTTCCCCGCTTCTCGACGGCTACAAGGACTGCTGCCCTGGCTATCGCCCTGATGTTGGACCCTTGAAATTTTCGGTAGAGCGAAACGCTGAGACGAGTCTTCTGGTGAAGCCATCGATAATTTTCAGTTAAGTATAAGTGGAGCGTCTCCTAGTCCTTAGTTGGACTTACTTTGTGATATCTTAGAGATACATAAAGGTTTTTATTGGTTCTTGCAAGCACCATAACCGAAGGACTCGTGTTTTCACGAGCAATATCGTAATCGATAACTCCTTTGAAGTTTTGGAACTAGACTAGAGAAGAAGGATGCCTAGTCTTAGACTCGGAAATTTGTTTTGTCTTGGTAGTAATAATAGGGACTCCCGATTGGAGGACTCATGTCCGGTTCCTCCAGTTGGAACTCCGACTTACGAGCTGTACGCTAAACATGGGGTAGGCCCCATCGTTTACAACGAGGTATGGATTAAATACACTAGGAAAGACGGTGTTTTAAAATGGCCCCAATATGGTAGCTTTGATTCTGAAATTTTAGACAACCTTGAAGTTAAACTCTTCAAAAAGAAAGCCCGGCCGGCGATGTTTGACTCTTTCCGCATATGGCGCAAAGAAGCCAAACAAAAAGAAATTAAATTAGCTAAGAAAAATAAGAGAGAAGAGGGACTTTCAGTAATGCAAGCTGCCGTACAGTTTAAAGATAATGAGGAAGAGCAGATAAATGAACAATTGCACAGGCAACGTAAAATGGCAATAGATAAGTGCTATCCAGTTTTGCCGTCTCTTCAGCAAGGGACAGCAAAAGAGCGTGAAAAAGACCAATTAATGTCGCAATTGTTAACTTCACCACCGCCCTATGCGCAGAATGCTACAGCACCCCCGCAACCTTTAGTTGCACAAGCTGCGCCTCTGGCTCTTCCACAGCACCCACCAGCTGTTCTTCAGCTGGCTCCTACTTCTTCGGTGCAGCCTCCTCCAGGCCCACCGACCACTTCTGTTGCCCCTGTGTTTTCTACGATCTTGCCTACTGTACTTTCTACAAATGCCCCTTCTATGATTTTGCCTAGTACCACATCTATTATTCCTCATACCTCTTCTGCCATCTCTGCACCCGCTTTACCTCACCCCGTTCTTTCATCTGTTTGTTCTTCCGTTTCACCTTCCTTTCGGCAGAAAATGGCCAGTACTGTTACTAATCTTCTTTTACCACTTTTCGGGTCGCCTGCTACGACCCCTAACATAGGAAGAAGACAGTTGCGAAGTCAACTGCCCGATTATCAGGAGAGAGATTCCCTGAATAGTTTAGCTCGGAAATGGGTCTTGGACACTGCAAAATATGATTTACAGTCTGTCATGGAAGTTTTCCATCAATGGGAAACAGCGACACAGAGATATGTGTTCGAACAGATGTGTGTTTTTCTTTGCGAGGATTTAGAAGACAATGATCAGGATTGCCTCCCACAAGAGATGTGTCATATAAGGTTTAAGTTTAGTCTGGGTATGATTGTAGGTCCCGATGTAGAAGAAGCAATTGAAATGCTATTATCACATCGAAGTAAGGGAAGTAGTTCTGGGTCACCATCAGAATCTAGTGCATCTAGTAGGAAAAAGGCACGACAATACCCTATGAGAGAAGTTCCCCCACAATGGAGAGAGGGTGACGCGACAGCTGTCCCACCTGTCCTGCCCCACTTCCACCGAGTATGGGTACATGTTCCATGGAAGCGAGCAGAAGTTTTAGCACTCAAACAAACACTACCAGACCCGCGTAAAAATCCTGCAGGCTACTATAAAGAATTGTCGCAAACTGCTGGATCATGTATTATGAATTTAGCCGATATCGATATGTTATTCGGGAACGTCGTTCCACAGCCTTTATGGGGAAAAATTCGTCATGAAGATCATGACCAGGAATTAGGTGACACGTGGGCTAATATTACTGTTGCAGACGCACGACAAGTTGGTGGTGCCAAGCCTGAGCCCCTGATAGCGGAACTACCTGGTAGGATAGTAGATTACATGAAGACAATAATGCCTGCGATACGTGTAAATTGGGATAAGTTATCTGCATGCAAGCAAAAGAAAGAAGAAACTGTGTCAGATTTCTTCACCAGATTTGAAGAAACATTCATTGACCACAGCGGTCAAGATATGACCACAGAAGGTGGCCAGAGATTGTTTGTAGATAAATTTGTGCACAATCTGCTTCCAGACTTGTGTAGAAAATTGAAAGATTCAGAAAGCTCTTGGGCAGTCTCATCTTCAGCCCAGATATTAGCTACCGCACAGTACTACGAGAATAGAGACAAGGATGAGAAAGATAAAGTAGAGAAGAAAACTAGAGAACTCAAAACGAAGGTTTTGCTACAGCAAGCCTATCCTCCACGTGGTGGTGGTAATAAAAATAATAATGGTCCGAATCACTACCGGAACACTTTTCAGCAGCCTCAGAGAAACTTGCAGAGATTCGATTACAATCAAAACCGCGTAGGTCCCAATCAGTGTTTATACTGCAAACAAGAAGGTCATTACAAATATGACTGTCCTGCCCTGCCACAACGAACAAACAAATTTTCTGGTGTAAGAGGTCGTGGTAGTCAGCAAGCGCCTAGAGGTAGAGGGCGTGGAAACACCCCTCAGGACGCACGTCCCCTTCCACCACAAAACTCTATGAACAGGTTTGACCAGCAAAATAACGTATCTGACAGGACAGCTCAATACTACGTCGATGAGTATTACACAGAAAATGAGCAGTGGGAGAATAACGATTGCTAGGACAGCCTTAGACGAAGAGAGGGAGTTGTTTCAGTTCCAGTAGATCAGAGTGGACCTTACGTTGAGGTGATTACATCGGGTGTGTCAGAACCTTTTCTGTTGGATACTGGTGCTACAAAGAGTTCTATTATGCACTCCAAACTCCCTGGCGCACCTTTGTCTGGCGAAATGAACGTTTCCGTAGGTTTTTCTGGCGCCCCGGTTAGAAATCCGATTTCTGACCCTTTATCTCTTTCTGTTGGTCCTTGTGAATTCGAAGCACCCCTTATTTTGACAACAGGTTGTGGTGAAAATTTGCTAGGATTAGATTTGCCAAAAAGATTGTATGCGACTTTGTACTGTTCTCCCTCAGGAGTACAACTGACTTTGGGAAAGAAAGTGGTTTCTCCCATGTATTTGTCGAGAAATACGCTTCCAACAGAATTGGTACCTCTTCCAGATATTCTTTGGGCTACTGGTCCAAATGATGTAGGTCTTTTAGAAATTCCACCATATGTTGTAACATTGAAGCCGAATGTCAAAATGCCACGAATTCCCCAATACAGAATATCCAATGAGGGCGAAAAAGCTTTGCTAGCGATTGTTTACGAGTTAATTGAGAAAGACGTAATTGAAGAAACACGAGGCAATGTTTGCAATAGTCCTGTTCTGCCTGTTTTGAAACGAACTGACCCTTCTCAGCCACCTGTGTATAGATTTGTGATTGATCTTAGGGAAGTAAATAAGATAGTGGTGCCACAATTCCCAGTTGTCCCCGACATTACAACATTATTGACTATGATTCCAGCATCCGCATCCTGGTTTTCAGTGATTGACCTGAAGAATGCTTTCTTCAGTATCCCGATTGCTGAGGAAAGCAGGGATATTTTTTCCTTTAGTTTAGGTGGTCGCAGTTTCCGCTTTAAACGCGCTCCTCAAGGCTACTGTGAGAGCCCCTCAATATACAGTCAAGCTCTGAAAAGTCAGCTTGACGCAATGGTTCTGCCCAAAGGTGCCACTCTCGTACAGTACGTGGACGATTTGCTCATAGCCGCGGATACTGAGAAAATATGTAAAATGGCCACATTGGCACTACTGCGTCATCTATGTGATCTACATCACAAGGTGTCACTTTCCAAGCTCCAATATTGCCGACAAGAAGTGACCTACTTAGGTCATCTCTTATCGAAGGAGGGAAGGAAACTGACCCCAGAAAGAATTCAGGCAATAGCGAAATTAAATGTGCCAAGAACGCAGAGAGAAGTACGCGCTTTCTTGGGCATTACATCGTACTGTAGACAGTGGATTCCAAATTTTTCGTTATTAGCCAAACCCTTATTGGCACTAACGTGTACAAATACACCCAATCCCATTCCTTGGTCTAATGAGTGTCAGAAAAGTTTTCTCGAATTACGCACAGCATTATGTTCGGCCCCTGTGTTAGGTAACCCCAACTACAGTAAGCCTTTCACATTATATGTCCACGAGAAGGAGGGCTGTGCATTGTCTGTGCTGACTCAGTTATACGGAGATAGACAACGGCCATGCGCCTATTTTTCGTCAACTTTGGATCCGGTAGCACGAGCATTGCCAAGTTGTCTAGGGGCCACAGCAGCAGCAGCTGTTTCTATTCGACAGTCTGCAGGTCTAGTAATGAATAATACACTAATCGTGATGGTTCCGCATGCAGTAGACACATTGTTAAATAGGACTAAGACACAGCACTTAACTAGTGCTCGACTGTCCAGTTATGAATTGACGCTACTAGCAAGCCATGTGCACATCAAAAGATGCAGTACTCTGAACATAGCCACATTGTTACCAATTGCTGAGGAATCGGATGTTTCAGAACAGCACGATTGTTTCCTCAGAACGGAGGAGGAAACCAAAGGGAGAGTTGATCTATTCGATACTCCTCTCGCTGAATGTGATGGTACATTATGGGTGGATGGGTCATGCTTTAAACTCCCAAATGGTAACGTGACTACAGCATATGCTGTCACAACTCTGCACACAATCGTTGAAACTGCGCAAATACCACATGGTTCGGCTCAAGCCGCCGAACTCGTGGCGTTAACAAGAGCATGTGTGTTATCGAAAGGAATGAAAGTGACTGTCTATACCGACAGTCAGTATGCTTTTGGAGTGGCTCATAGTTTTGGTCGATTATGGAGAGAGCGTGGGTTCCTGACTTCGCATGGAGCTAAAATTCAGCATGGTCAGTTGGTGAATGAGCTTCTTGAATCACTGACGTTGCCCCTGAAAGTAGCAGTTGTAAAATGTAGTGCACACAAGAAAGTGATCGATGATGTTGGTCGTGGAAATGCATTTGCTGATGAAACTGCTAAAGAAACGGCAAAGAATGTGATGAGCCGAATGTATGTTGCGAGCCCAGAAAGATGGACTGGTGATGTTGGAATATGTGAAGACACAATAGAAAGTGTGAAGTCCATCCAAGCTGAGGCCACGGAGAAAGAGTTAAGCATGTGGAAAGAAAGTACAGGGAGAATGGATGCAAATGGTTGTTGGATTGAATCTACAGAGCAACAAAGATGGATGTTACCCGATGCATATGTGCCTGCAGTGGTTACAATGGCTCATGGGATGGCCCATATCAGCGCGAAAGGGATTTGCGAGTTGTTGGCCCCAGTGTGGAAGAATTCAGGGATTCCCAAGTGTGCAGAGAATGTTGTCAAGAATTGCATGGTATGTCTGAAACACAATCCTGGTAGGGGGACCCCAACTCCAGCTGGTCATTTCGCACCTCCTACGTATCCGTTCGAGGTTTTGCAGCTAGATTTCATACACATGGAGAGGTGCAACAACTTAAAATATGTGCTCGTGGTTGTTTGCGCCTTCTCAAGGTGGGTAGAAGCCTATCACCTAAGGGACAATACTGCCTTGTCCACAGCGAAAGCCCTTGTGAAAGAGTTCTTCCCCAGATTCGGAATGCCTAGAATGGTCTGGTCGGACAACGGAAGTGAATTTGTGGGTTGTGTGATGAAACGAGTGTGTGAAGGGCTAGGTATTAGTCAGAAGTTCCACGCTGCAAATCACCCCCAATCAGCTGGATTAGTGGAATGTTACAATGGCACGCTTAAACTTAAATTGGCCAAAATCCAAGCGAGCACGGGTCTTAAATGGCCCGACGCTCTACCCTTAGCACTCCTATCCACCAGAACGACTGTGCATTCGCGAATGAAACTCAGCCCCTATGAAATAATCTTTGGTCGGCCAGCCAACATATGGGGAGTGCCTAGGCCCACGAAGTTTAGCGAGCTGCAACACCCCATTTTGCTCGACTATCTGTATGAATTGATGGCTAAATTGCGTGTTTTATATCAACAGGTCCACAACACCTTGCCTCCAGTTTCCGAGACACCGGGTCACTCCATTGACCCTGGCTCCTGGGTTCTGGTCAAGAATTTCCAGAGGACAAGAAACGACCAGCCCAGATGGACCGGACCGCACCTCGTCCTCCTGTCTACAAGGTCGACTGTTAAAGTGGAGGGAAAGGCCAATTGGGTCCACGGGATCCACTGTAAGAGAATACCTTTCCCTCTGCCACATGACCAATGGGTCCGGACAGGAGGCACTGACTCAAAGCGTACAACTGATGAACGTGTCAAAGAAGTTAAACGTGATTGTGACAGTAAGGACATTTTTCAAGAAACTACGCCGCCATCAGAACAATTGAACTCTGTGGAACCTGAGCTACTATTTCCGGACCAGACAGCACCCGGAAAAAGACGCTATAATTTCCGACCGAGAAAAACAGACTAAAGTAAAAGTGATTTATTTTTTTGATCCGAGAGAAAAACCTGTGGACTAATAAAATAATAAGTTTTTCCTTCCAAAATGCTATTTTGAAAATGCAGATTCTCCCATCTAGGTAACTTGCTTATTTTTGTTTTTTTTCGAACCGCCATCCGGGTTCCGCTGCTAGGGTCGCGGTTGATTAAAGACTTTTGGGTGCAGCTGACAACAATAGGTTGCTGGTTCCAGTTGGTCGAAGGGAGCCACCCTAGACTGACGGAAGCATCCTTTAGCAGAAACAACCTACCGCCGCGGGCAGCACCTTAGAGAGGATGGAGTTTCCTGATGTGGAGAGAGCTGCCAAACAAATGAACTTTAAGCAGAGACTTTTGAAAGCAATGAGAAAGAAAATTTTTATAATAATGTGTATTTTTATGCTATTTAGCGTAATGGTGTTTTTGATAAGCTATGTTTTATTCTCTTCTCATATGACATTCACGCCTACTACATCGCCCATACCTCCCCCTACTGTTTCCTCTCATTCTTTCCACTCTTTGCCTGACCACGAATCAAATAGGAGATTAGAGTTCATTAATAACTCCTTCGTTCAGCTATTACACCAACACCAACTTGTAATGAACACAACCAACTGTTGGGTGTGTGGTCTCATGCCCCACACCACGGACAGAGGTATCCCCTATTTGGTCCTGCCATTTAGTCGCAATGGGTCAGTATGGGCATATAGGACAATGTTCATATATGCACGAGAAATCCAACCCCTACGTTCTGTAAAAGACAACCTCAAGACTAGCGCCCTAGTGAAGGGTATAGTTGACATGATCAAGGAAGTGACTTCTTACGAAGATACCCCAGATGATGAGATACTTGCATATGTAGGTTGGAATGTGACCGGATATGGCGCTACATTGAGTGAGAAACAGCAAGCCAAGAGATCGTCCCCTATCTGGATCGTACCCCATCAAGGTCACCTGTGTCTGCAAGGTATTGGTAGGAATACCAGAGCTCAGCTAGGGAAGAGTGTCTGCACAGAAACGTATGTTTTTGGATCTCAGACTTCCCCTGCCTTCTTAGCCGCAAAGGGTACTTATTTCATCTGCCACGATAGAGCCTATACATGGTTGCCCCCTGACTTCTCGGGCTCATGTTTTGTTTCATTCCTGTTACCCCCCACCTACACAGCAGCGGCGGATTACCATCGGACAAGGGTAGTTAGAGGTGTTTTGAGTAAAGAAGACACTGCGGGTCAAGAATTTGGTGACTTTGCAATGGGTATTCTGCCGTTCTGGGGAGCCATGGTTAACAGCAGAAACATAAGGCAATTGACAAGGGTAGTTGAATCCACCGTGATTGAAACTGCCGGTGCCCTTAGTAACCTGACTGCTGAGCTCCAGTCGGATCGACTGATGACCCTTCAGAACCGGGTCGCTTTGGATGTAATACTTGCGGACCGGGGTGGAGTATGCAAATTGATCCAGTCCAGTTGTTGCATTTTTATTCCAGATAATGCTCCAACAGTGTACAGGGCCATCTCCAAACTGCATAAGATTTCCGAATCTATCCATGTGGACAAAGGAGATTGGTCATTAATGGGATGGTTCTGGGGGCTGATATCTGCCTGGGGATGGAAAATTCTGATGGTCATTGGGATGGTCTTAGCCATTCTTTTCCTGTTCTGTCTATGCATACAGTGTGCTCCTGCAATATGTGGCCTCTGTGTTACATCATGTGTAAGGAAGCCTGTGTCAAGACATGAGCTCAGCACTAGAATGATGTTGCAGCAACATCTCGATGACTTTAGGAATATAGATCTGGACTCAGATTGACATGAGGATAGATTAATTGCCTATGTAAGGGCAAAAGGAGGGTCTGTGGTTCTGAAAAATCTGGATTCATATTATAGTATTGGACTCGAGAATAAAAACTTCGTCGAAATAGGACGAATTTGGTATCAAAAGACCGAGAATGACGAGTACATCAAGTACATGTATTTTCGGCATATTCGAGTGACAATTTCACCTCGAAATCGTCATTTACCTTCTGAACCCTTAGTTGCATGTTGCCCTCTACATAGGCCTTAATCCAGTCGAATTTGATTCCACAAGGACACATACTCCTTAATCGACTTCTTCCTGACCCCAGTACAAGTTAGAACCATTGCCCCAGGCCGAGCTCGTTAGGTCAGTTCCCTCCCAGTGGCCAAGCAAGATAATATCTAGGCCCAACCGGCCATAAAGCCATTTCAGCACGCACACCTGCCATATCTCGCTCACATCTTTCTTCACTCCTTTTTCTCTCTTATTTTATGGTGGGGAGGTGACCATTTTTATTAGGGGTCCAGCGATATCTGATGAAATGTTGGGCCTTGCCGGATGATTTGTTACGGGCAGCACGACGTGAAATATGTACATGTCATCATGACTCTGCTTTCTTTTTGTAATCAGTAACCATAAATGAAATACCACGCACCCAAGGAATGTTTCGCCAAAGGGTAAATATTGTGTATAAGAAGAGAAGCCTAACTTTGTGAAAGTGTGCAGTCTCCTGAATATACTTGTATCGTACTTCTAGGACCCTGTCACCTTGGTTGCAGCCAATAAACGAATCTTTGACTTCACCTGGAAGACTCTGAAGTTTCTGTGGGTCTGACTCAGGAGAACCCGAGGTCTTTGGTGTGTTGATCCCCTGGCACCGCTGGGTTACCGGTTCGGTACCGGTTCCTAAAAACCCAGTACCTCACACCGACGACACCCTCAGCACTGCCAAACACCTTCTCTTCCAGATCCACACCAACCCCAACACCACCTTCAGAGGAACCCTCATCTACAGACCCCCGGACACCGACCACAGTTTAGCGACTCCACCGCCAACTTCCCCAGTACACGCCCTCGCCTCCATGATGGACTACATTCTCCTCGGGGACCTGAACTTCCACCTTGAGAACAACAACGACACCAACTCCACCACCCTGATCGACAATCTAGCCAACGTCGGACTCAGACAACTCGTCACAACACCCACCCATTCCGCCAGTCACACACTTGACCCCATCTTCTCCGCAAACCCCCACGTCTCCTTCAACCACACCACCGAACTCCACTGGACCGACCATCGCTGCATCCACTTCAACTTCAAGAAACCCACCATGCACCACCGCACCCAACAGATGCCTCGCCGCTGCTGGAGAAAAGTCACCGAAGACCAACTAACCACCACCCTTGCCCAGAGCCCACCCGCCAACCCCACCGACTCCGACACCGTCGCCCGCCACCTCAGAGAGTGGCTCAACGATTGCGCCAACACCCACGCCCCGATCAAGAAACCCTCCAACAGTCACACCAACAAGAGAGACAGCTAGTTCACTGAAGACCTCTGGGCCTCCAAGCAAACCTGCCGAATGCTGGAGAAGATCTGGCTCCGTGAACGAACATCGGACAGCCACGCAGCCCACAAGAACGCCATCTGCAGACACCATCACTTCATCAGATATGCCAAAAGGGCCTCCTTCAAAGATGGCTTAGACAACAATGCGCAAAACAGCGAAGAGCTCTTCAACATTGTGAAGGAACTCTCCAACCCCAGCTCCAACACCAACGACGTCCCACCGTCGCAAGACCTGTGTGACTCGCTGCCACCTTCTTCCATCGCAAGATCGCAGACATCCACGAAAGCTTCAATGCCACGACCGCCCCGACAACCACTGAGACCTCCACCCCTACGACCACCATCCGCACCAACCGCCTGCTCTCCTGGACCAACACGAATGATGACGACACCATGAAGATCATGGTCACCATTCACCCCGGATCTCCGTCAGACCCATGCCCACACCACATCTTCAACAAAGCCAGCACAGCCATTGCACCCCATCTCCGGAAAGTCATCAACACCTCCTTTGAGACAGCAACCTTCCCGGAGAGTTGGAAGCATGGCGAGATCAACGCCTTACTCAAGAATCCCAAGGTGGACCCCAAGGACCTCAAGAACTTCTGGCCCATCTCCCTGCTCCCGTTCCCAGCAAAGGTCATCGAGAAGACTGTCAACGAACAACTGACCCGCTACCTTAAGGAGAACAACATCCTAGACCCTTCCCAGTCCAGGTTCCCCAGCAACTACAGCACTGAGACTGCCCTCATCGCCGCCATCAAGTCCCTGCTGGACAACGGAGAAATGGCGTCCCTCATCCTCCTGGACCTGTCAGCCGCCTTTGACACGGTCTGCCACCACACACTACGAACACACCTCCACAACGCCGGGATCCAAGAGAAGGCCCTGGACTGGACCACCTCCTTCCTCTCTGGCAGAACACAGAGCGTCCGCCTACCCCCCTTCTGCTCCGAAGCCATTGAGATCATCTGCGGCATACCCCAGGGCTCATCGCTCAGCTCAACTCTAACATCTACATGGCACTGCTCGCCCACGTCGCCCTTTGGCACGACCTCAACATCATCTCATACGCCGATGAAACCCAGCTGATCCTCTCTCTCACCAAGGACCCCACACCGCCAAAACCAACCTTTACAAAGGAATGAAGGCCGTCGCTGAATGGATGAGGAACAGCCAACTGAAGCTGAACTTGGACAAGATGGAGGTCCTCATCCTCGGATCCACCCCTTCAGCCTGGGACGACTCCTGGTGTCCGATCGCACTGGGAACTGCCCCAACACCCACCGACCACGCACGCAACCTAGGGGTCATCCTCGACTCCACCCTCTCCATGACTAAACAGGTCAACGCCGTCTCCTCCTCCTGCTTCAACACCCTCCACATGCTCCGCAGGATCTACAAGTGGATCTCCACTGAAAAGAGAAGAACGGTCACCCAGGCCCTTGTCAGCAGCAGGTTGGACTATGGAAACACCCTCTACGCAGGAGCCTCAGTCAAACTCCTGAGACGGCTCCATCGCATCCAGAACACCTCTGCATGCCTGATCCTCGACATCCCTTGCTGCAGCCACATCATACCCCACCTGAGAGACCTGCACTGGCTCCCGGTCAACAAGAGGATAACCTTCAAGCTCCTCACAAACACACACAAGGCACTCCACAACACAGGACCAAAAAAACCTCAACAGACGACTCAGCTTCTACACCCCCACCTACCAGCTCAACTCCGCCGACCTCGCAACAGTCTCCCGCTTCCGAAGAGCTACCTCCGGTGGCAGATTGTTCTCCCAACTCACCGCCAAGACTTGGAACACCCTCCCCATCCACCTACGGCAGACCCAAAACCTGCTGACCTTCAGAAAACTCCTCAAGACCTGGCTTTTCGAGCAGTAGCAGCATTCCCCACCCCAGCGCCTTGAGACCCTCATGGGTGAGTAGTGTGCTTTACAAATGATATGATTGATTGATTGATTGATTGATTGATTGAACCATTATGTTGCTCCCAACAGCCATATCCACCAAAATGACCTTCGAAGAAACACAATAGGAAACATTACATAGAAGATGGCACATATATCTTACACGTTCCTTATGCTCTGTTGTCGGTTATCACTCCCAAAACCATCAGACATCATGACACGCCGTAATGGTCCGGGTAAAATTAAATTATGCAGGTGAAATTTGCAAATTCTGCATTAGGCAAACATCATATTATTTCCTGAAATTTCACATTATGTAATCACAACAAAAATGTTGTACTTCGGAGGAATGTTCTGTTCTGACCTATGTCCTGCCAGTATCTCATGCGGTATGTCCACTTTTAAAATGAGATACCACCAAATCACATTTCACTTGATTGTGTGTACTCTTTTCTAAATGTTGTGACAATTATATAAATTCTGGCAGCCCTCAAAGTGCTGACCCCTTTAATCTAGAAGAACACATTAGATGGAGCAGTGCACCCTCTTCCACCAAAACAGTAGAAAAATGACTGATAGGCAGCAATCATGTCACATACCACAAACTGAATATAACACATCAGACACGTGTAACACAGCTGAGGTGTGCCACGTAGCCAGGATCACAATGCACAGACTAAGTCTTCCTAAACCAAGAGTTACATTTGGAAATGATAAGCTCTCCGGTAGTAGCAGTCTGTCAATAAAGGTGTGAAGGATCTGCCCATCCCTCTTTTTCAAAACATAATGAGTATCTGTCCGGCTGAGCAAAGGTTAGTTTGAAAGACACTCACCATGTCAGGGCAGGCAGCCAGACACTTTACATTTACTATTACGTTGGCACTAACAGCCTGAGTCATGTTTTGCTGGGCTGAAGATATCAGTGTTGTCAGGGATTCCCGGAAAAACCTGCAAGGAACCTCATCCTCATGATGACAGAGAGCATCAATGTGGTAGCCCTGGGTGCTTCAGAATTAAGCCCTGAAGTGCCCAGTGCTGTCTGTCAGTGACGCCTTACAGCGCCCTTTCCTAACTAGTGCCAGGATGGGTGGGATCAACAACTCTCATTGACCCCTCTCCACCACACTCTGAAACAAGTTACAGAAGGTCCTCCTCTAATTGGCTAACCATTGACAATGTTAGCCAACGAGTGGATGCGGTGGGATCTTCTTTTTCCAACTTGCGTCTTCAAAGCCTCCAGCTCCTGTCTGAGCCATTGTGCTTCTTCCAGCCACGCACTGTTCCTGCCATCACTGCAGTGGCCTGGCAAGTGCCATATTGAATGTTTGGGTGTGTGCATTTATTACTGTATGTGTATTTGCATGTGTGTGCTGTGAATGGGTGAGTGCAAGTGTATACATGAATGTGCTTCTGAATGGGTGTGGTGTGAGTGGATGTGCTTGCGAATGTAAGAGTGTGAGTATGTGCATGTTTCTTTGCTTTTGGATAGATGGGTGTGAGTATATGCAGGCCTGTCTGCTTGTGGATGTGTGGAGGTGATATACATGTGTGTGCGTCCCACAACGTCAACAAGTTACCGGCCACATTCTTCCTGCACTAAAATAATGCATTCCAGCTCGGTGTAATATAGGTTGCCATGCAATCATTTAAGTTAAAGTTGGATGCATATTAAACATAATTGTAAATGCAGAGGGGCTTTAATGTTTTTGCTAGTAAATAGGCCCACATTGGCCACTTATATTAAGGAGTGGGAGTCATGTGTTGCATTAAATTGTCGATTAGGTCAGTAACTGCGTGTCCACTGCTGAAATATGTTATCTGAACAAATAAAACAACTAAAGACGAAAGATATGATATTATCAAACGTCTCATCTACTGGAAATCTCTTTGGGTCACATTTGATGGGTATTTTTTTTCCAAGTGCACCACCACTGCAGATGTGGAGCCAAACATATTCAGATCAGTACCGTAATGCAAAATGATGGGCCTTCCTGCACTATGTGAAGAAAGGCCCCTGAGTGTTTTGATATTTCACAGACATTCATTGACCTAGCACTGAATGGGGCCCCGCTGCAGTACAGTGTTTTTTCTCTACCCCAACCTCCATACCCCATGAGCTGTAGGGGTCTGGGTTACCCTCTGATTCAGATCAGTTTTGGTACTGCTCCAGTATGGTGGACCCCGTTAGGAGTGGAGCAGTGTGCAAGAAACCTATGAACTGCAATGTAGCCCTGGGGAGTGCCAGATGTTTGAACGTTGGTAGACATTCCATCAATCGCCATTGATAGTCACTATAGCAATGAGTACAGACTAGGAAACATGAGCACCGCTGGTGGACTAAAGCCTTACCTTCCCTCAGCAGGGTCATAGGCCTTGTTTGTGAATCGAAAGTAACAGCCACGTGAAATGCACACATGCAGTAACAAGGGACTATTTGCCCCCTTCAATGTACGTGCAATTCTTTGTGAATACTTGGATTCAGTGCTGTGCTCAATATATTCATACTTAATAGCTAATTATTGATACGTTTAGAATGCAATGATTTTATGCGAGAATTAAGTTGTGTAGTAATTTTAGAAGACCGATTTCACCTTGGCAATCCTTTATGACTGAATTTGCATATTCTGGAAGTCGTTGAAGAGCTAAATAAAATCTAAGAACTAATTATATTTCCACAATTAAAGCTGGAACAGTCTTCTGAATACGAGCTCCATGTTGCTCATTGAAATGCCATCTGTCATCGGCCAGTTTATGCAGGCTTTTACTTTACTAAGTCTTGATTCTATCACTGCTTATAGGCTGTAAAATAAATTGAAAAAACACATAACATTTCAGTTGTTCTAGAGCGTACCCCATGCAGAGATAACTAGCAATTGTGTCGAAACCACTCTGACCGCTAACGAAGACCAAAAAAGTAACTTTCTTCTTGGAGTCTCCAAGCATTTTGCGAATACAGGAAATTACAACCACTGTCACGGGTCAGGCACATACAATGTGTCAAGGATGCATTAGCTGCTCAGAAATGCAATTGAAATGCTGACTAACTCTTTGAATATCATCCGTTCATTCCAAGTGGCGTTTTAAACGGTTACTCTCTCGTGGCTGACAATTGTGAAATGACGCCAGGGGAAAACTCTGGTGCGAGTTTATTTATGTTTAGCATAATGACTGATAACATAACGTAACATAATATAACATTTGATTATGAAATAAATAACTTGCCAACAGTAGAGGTATTTTTGTTTTTGTTTCACTAAGCATTCAAATACTGGATTTAATTTTGGAATAGAATGTCGCCATCAGATCCTTTAGCCCAGTATAAATTCCAGTTAGCCACTTACCAGTCATCGGTGCTTCCAAGTGGTGCCATGTCATGCTCAACACCTCCTGGCAGACCTGGCTTTTTAGCAACTAATGAGACGTTTAACTGAATACTTACAAGAGTGAAGTCAAAACTGCCAGATAAAAAAGGCGCTTTTGGTTTAAAAAAGAATCCTGGACTGGCTGAAACTCACAGATGGGGCCACATTACAGCTTGAAATGGTCTGTAACACAGCCAGCTGAGAGCATGTGGACTTTGGGGGCATATAATGAACTGCTGGGAAGAAAGTTCGATTGGAATCCGATTGCATCCTGTAACTTGGAAATGGTGCCTAATGCTGTCTAACATGCACACTAGTCATGTTTAACCAATAGAACGTCTCTTGCTGTCATACTCAATCTGTACAGTATAGATTAAAAAAAACATATTTGCAACGAATGCAACAACAATCATGTGCAGATGTAATTTCCGTCAGACTGTCCAGATGGTGTTGTGTCTATCCTATTCATTGGTCTGTCCATCTGTTATGCACTGTTTGCATCCGCCTACCACAGCATGCAGCACCGGTCATGGGTCTGCCAACTTCAGTAATTGGCTCTTTTGCACTGGGTGGCAACATTTTACCTGATCACAAGTGCATAGCAGTTTTAAAATAAGCACTCTTTTTTCAAGTTTTTCTAATCACTAGTTTTTAATTACATTTTCCTGTAATGCACCTTAAACTTAAAAAGAGTTTTTATTCGTGTTCTAAGTACACCTGTCTTCTAGGGTGCAAGCATACTGTTCTATTAAAATAATTAGCATTTGTTTAATTTACATTTTTTTAGGCATATGTTTCCTCTTTTAGCATTTGTAGCATACACTAGCGATTTTTAAAAAAACACTATTTCAGCAGCATATGAATTCCACACCTATTGCCTTTGCCATCGCTTCTTAAAGATGTTCGATTTGAAAAAGGGTTAGTCGATGTGGGGATCGGTTCGGAATCTCAGGTTTTCAAAAAGTGGCAGCGCTAAAATTAGAACAGCCGTGTGTCAAAGTGGGGATGTAAGTCATTGGATGATATCTTTCCCCACAAGTTAGACAATAGATTTATCAAATTCAAATATTTTCCGTACTGTTTTAAGGACAGTAGCCTCGTGTGTTTGCTTATACAAATCGATAATTCTGCTTTAATTTCCCTTAAGTGCTCGCACTCCAGAAATATTGTAGTGAAACTTTCTTCCCCCTAGTATCCCTCCGCCTTTCACCCTCGGCCAGCGCTCTCTTTCACTCTCATAGTTTGAAAGTAGCCTGGGGTGCGAAGACGGTGTGTTTGACTAGGCGGACAATATTCATTTACACCCGGTTCAAATGGGTTAGCGAGGGAAGCTTTTGAAACCGTTTTTATGCCTTCATTTGTGTGTTTTGGTTGTAACCCAACACAAGCCTCATACCTCTTGTTTTCTCTCTTCTGCCTTTTATGCGGGATAACTTTACTTGTAATCATTGCCTCAGAAAGTCTTAAAGAAAATATTTTACGAAGCCGCGGCTCTGCTCACGCTGTGAGACGTGTAACTCCAGAGGACCAACATCTGAGGCCGCATTCTGCGCGAAGCAAGTCAGACTTTAATAAGGAAATGCCGGAGCCGCGAGGACTCACGGGGCGCGGGAGACAGCGGCTCGTTTCCTGGCCAGTCATGTGGAAAGTGGCAAACAATTAAGACGGGCGCTAATCAGAAGGCAAATAATTCACGTTCTGCTTCTATGATCTGCTAGTTTTCCCCTTACGTTTTGAGGTTTCTACGAAATGAAAAAAATGGTCTTCGAGCCATTTGTTATTTTATGCCATTTGAATGATTTGAGCATGCAATCCCCCCTGTCGATGCTCTCCGTACCGCATTATTATTCTATAAAAAAAAAGCTATTCTGCAAGTTGCTGTAAAAATGAACATTGCTGCCGCTGTCAAATCAAGAAATTACTATGCATTTTGTGTTTTTGAATTATGAGGATTAGTCTCCGGGGACAAATACACAAATGTAGCCGTTGCGTAGGCAATGAATGGTATTTCTGCATACTTGCGAATCCAGAAATTATGCAGAGTTGTACCTGGAATTACGCCCCGTCAAGCATTTGAAGCTTTTAGGAAATATTTATTATTTAAAGCATGTAGGGAAATATAATAGATTTCTGGGATTTCTCGGTGGGCCTGACTTATTTCTCAAAAAAAGCACAACTTTTCTGTTGAATTAGAACACACTGTTGCACGTACCATCGGTTTTAAAAGCAGTGTGCCTAGTATCTACAACGATGTATGCTTAATAATTTTTAAATCTACTCAATTAATATGTGAATTTTCATAACCGCACTTTAATGTGTCTTGCCGCTATGTTCTTCATACTGAATGTACACTCGGGACTCTGAGTAGAATGGTTGACAGAAGACGCCACAAATGCGGCCCAGCAAGCTGGAATTACAAAATGAAACTGTGTTTCTCTGGTCTTGTGCGGAACGCAGATTAATAGCGAAATCTGTCACTGTTTCTCAAAGGAGTGATGAAGAAGGTGCGCTCTGCAGGTTTTTTTTTTATTTCAAAGTATTTTATTAAGAATTTTACACGTACATTTAAACATCGCTTTCCCTTCACGTGGTACCATCCCCAACTGGTCGTACCAGATTGGGGTACACAATATGGTTTACAAGATCGGATGACCCCCACAGTACTGTCCTACTATAGGAGTGCAGGTGAGTGAAAAGATGGAAATGAAAAAGTGCGTATAGGAAAGGAAGAGAAGGGTGTGCGCCGATGTAATTTGCTCGCACTTCTATCTTCGTGTGTGGAGAAAGCCTTTTTGGTAGATCTCTCTGTGATCCTGGTGCTCACGGGCATTCGTAGTGACCCAGAAACTCATCCAGTGTGGCCCACATACCCCTGGTCGCTGGGTTCCAGGGAGAGTCAAAAATTAGCTAGCATTCGCGCCAAGAATTTTCAATTCTATTAAGGACACGGAGGCGAGGATTATGCTTCTCTTTCATTTACTGTAAAACTCACAGCAGCCAATAAACATACAGTTTATCAATGTTAAACTACATTAACCATCATGCTTGGCCCAAGCCACGCCTCCTTAGCCCTACAAGAGCCCTGGTAACAGTCCCAGCTTCCTCTTTCTTTGCACGAACATGCAACATGAGTTCAGTATAAAAGTCTTATCGAAACTCCAACGTGGAATAACTCGGAATCACTTCCAACTTCAGAAAATCTCCAACGTGAGATAGTGGGGAACAGCATTCCAACTGCAATCATCCATTGAAGAGACTTCACTCCTTTTTCTTGTCAGAACCTAGAACAAAGATAGATAACCCGTAATTCCTGTATAAACAGAGTCAATCATAACAACGGGTGGGTAAGCATGATCATAACATGACATAGCCGGGTGGGATAATCCTCGCCTCCGTGTCCTTAATAGAATTGAAAATTCTTGGCGCGAATGCTAGCTAATTTTTGATTCTATTACAGGACCGGAGGCTTCAGATTATGCTAGTTTAACGCTGAATCAAATACAACAGAAGAAATATCTCCCACCGGCTTATAATAAAAATGTTTGAATGTCGACTCAGACGACCAATCAGCACAATGCATAATATCCTGAATATTAGCTCCCAACAAATATGACTTAGAAGCCATGGCACCCCTCACAGAGTGCGCCCCAAATCGTTGAACATCAACACCCGACTCTTTCATGACAAACTTAAGCCATCTGGCAATGGTGGCAGAGGACACCGGCTTAAATGGTTTTTGCACTGCAATTAAAAGCTGCGTAACCCCAGTCGGTCTCAAAGAACGAGTACACTCCTCGTAAGCTTTCAAGCATTGGACAACACAGAGTTTAGCATTACTATGAAAGGCATTATATTCAATCATTCTAGACATTGTCTTCGTGCGGCCTGTAATAGTAAAAGAAACTCCCTCCGGAGTGAATACTCTACCTGTAATATCCAGTGCCCGCACATCCGAGGATCTCCTGCACGATGATAAACATAAAAGCATAGCCAGTTTGGCCGACAACTGCTTCCTAGAAAGCAAGTCATTAGAAGGCCAACTATCAAGTAGCTTAATGACCATAGAGACATCCCATAGCCCCGAATACTTGGGTTTGGGGGGGTTCGCAACACGAATCCCTTTAAGGAGTTTGCACACAAGAGGATGAACTCCCACAGGTTTCCCATCAATTTGGGAATGACCCGCGGAAATAGCAGATCGGAAGTTGTTCACCGATCTATAGGCTAAACCGCTGGACGCCTTTTCTGACAAAAAATTCACGACATGTGAAAGGCCTGCCCCCACGGGATCCAGGTCCCGTTCCACGCACCAACATAACCATCCCTTCCAGGCTGAAGAGTACCTTTTTCTCGTGGAAGGGGCCCAAGCCTGCTTGATGAATTCATTAGCCGTTCCTGAAACTCCAGGCAAACTCCACTGTTGCCTGAAAGCCGCCATGCCATCAACATGAGGCGCTGTGACAGGATCAATGGATGTTGTTCCCGTAGAGGTCCCAGGAGAAGGGACTCTGACCAAGGCAACATCCTGGGAAGGTCGCAGCACATCCCCAACAAGGTCGGGAACCACGGTTGCGACTTCCAGAGAGGTGTTATCAGGATCACCTCCGCTTCCTGTTTGAGAATGTAAGATGCCACTCGTGGGATGAGAAGAAAGGGGGGAAACGCATAGTTCACTGCCCCCGTCCAGTCTTGTAGAAAAGCATCCGTCGCTGCCGCCGCTGGATCCGGTCTCCAGCTGAAGAATCTGGGCAGCTGGCTGTTGAGCCTGGACGCAAACAAGTCGATCTGACACGGACCCCAAAGGTCCTGCAGCCAGTGGAACATCTGGGGAAGCAGCTGCCAATCGCTGTAATCCCTCAGGTGTCTCGAGTTCCAGTCCGCTACCACATTGGACTGACCCGGAATATATTCTGCAATAACCGTGATCTGACGGTTGAGGCAGTATTGCCAAAATTCCGTGGCCACCTGCACCAGCATGGACGACCTCGTCCCTCCCAACTTGTTTATATAGCGAACCGCCGAGACGTTGTCCATCCTGAGGAGGATGCAACACGACGTCCGGTGCGGTGAGAGGGTTTTTATAGCGAAGGATCCTGCTAACAGTTCTAGGCAATTTATGTGTAACTCTAGCTCTTGGTGGGACCATCGTCCTCCTGTTGAAACAGCGCCACAGCGCGCTCCCCAGCCCCAACGGCTGGCGTCGGATTCTATGACTACCTCGGGAAGAGAACCGAAAATGGCCCTGCCGTTCCAAGCCTCTACCTGGTGCAACCACCATTGCATTTCGTCCCTGACTTCCTGTGACAATGGCACTAGGTCCGAATAAGCCAGTCCTCTCTGAAGGTGCTGAATCTTGAGTCTCTGCAGGGCCCTGTAGTGAAGGGGCCCCGGGAATATATATGCTTGCACCGACGACGCCAATAGACCCACTATCCTGGCGATCGTCCTGAGAGATACCATCCGATTGTTGAGTAGAGAACTGATTTCCTTCCTGATATCCTTCAGCTTCGACTTCGGCATGCTCAACTGAGCCATCTGCGAGTTGATCACAAACCCCAGAAAGTCCGTCACTTGCGACGGAATTAAAGCGGATTTCGTCTGATTTATAACAAATCCCAGGTTCTGGAGCAACGACACCGTCGTCTGCAGATGTTGTGATACTAGATCCGGGCTTTGAGCCATGATCAGGATGTCGTCCAGATATATTATTAATCGTATGCCCTGTTCTCTGAGATGCCAGACCACCGGCTTCATTACTTTGGTGAAACACCAAGGAGCCGAGGAAAGCCCGAAAGGAAGGGCCGAGTATTCGAACCATCGTCCGTTCCACTGAAATCGTAGGAATCGGCGATGGGGGGGATAGACAGGAATAGAAAGGTAGGCGTCCTTGAGGTCCAAGCGGACCATCCAGTCGCCTTGCCTTAGCAGATCTGTCAACAGATGGATGCCCTCCATCTTGAAATGATTGTACACCAGGAAGTAGTTGAATTCCCTCAAATTCAATACAAGTCTGTGACCTCCTCCCTTCTTCTGGACTAGGAAGATATTGCTGCAGAACCCGTGTGGATCTTGATCGCACACCACTATAGCATGTTTGCGAAGCAATTCTCCTATCTCGCTGTCTATAAAGGCTCTCTCTTGTTGGGAAAAATGGAGAGGTCTCGGGCCTGTCGTCTGTATAGGAGTCTGGTAAAAGTCTAGGTGAAAACCCTGTACTGTTTGTAAGACCCACGCATCCTGGGTCAAAAGAGCCCAATTGTGAACAAAGTGTTTCGTGCGACCCCCCAGTGGAAAGGGAAAACAATCGGTTGTGCTCACCTGAAGAGTTCTGGGCGTGGAAGCCTGCTCTGTTGCCACCTCCTTGGAATCTGCCTCTGTGGAATTTGCCTCTGGTGGGATAGAAAGTACCACCTCTTGTCGAGTCCCAGTCTCCTCGACCTCTGCCAAAATCTCCTCTTGGGGGACCTTGGTTGGCGAAGCGGCCTGGCGAGCGTCCCCGACCTCGTCCGGCCCTGTTGAAAACCTGTTGGTGGAACACCCGTTTGATTCCGGACTGGGCTTTGTCCAGCGATGTGAAGGTTCCCACATACTTGGAGACGTCCTTCACAAAGCGATCTCCAAACAAATTACCCTCGGCTAAGGGACCTGGCTCCGCTGATGCCAATTCCGTCAGGTTTGAATCCATTCGCATAAGTAGCGATTTGCGGCGCTCCGTGGATAGCGCGCAATTGGCATTTCCTAACAAACAGATGGCCCGCTGGGTCCATCCGGCCAGGATATCGGGGTCCACGGGAGTGTTTGATTCCTTGGCCTGAAGGGCCATTTCAAGTATTTTTGCCAGAGGGCCCACTACGTCCAACATTTTGTCTTGGCAGCCGCGCCATGCGCGGTCGATGCCCTTCTTAGGGTCCTTGGCGAACTTTTTCAAGAAGGTTAGAAGGCTAACGTCAATTTCCGGGGTCTCCGCCACCTTGTGGGCAAGGTCAGGACGAGGACACTCCGAGCGTAGACGATTACGCACCTCTTTGTCAAACCCTTTCCTGATGTTTTCCTGCAGGTAATCTGCCACAGCCGTGGCCGGGACCCAATCCGATGATCTGGGGTGGACTATTTCCGTAGGATTGAATGTAAATGGGGTATTAACAACGGGAACCGCCGCTGCCGGGGCAGCCTTTTTTGCCTTCTTCTTCGGTGGAGGCTCTTCGTCCGTATCCGTGGTATCTGTACCAGTTGTGGTAGTAGTGTCAGTGTCTGTATAGTTTTGTTTGCTCTTGGCTTTGGCCCCAGAGTAGACATGGTCCTGCCCTGATTTTGGTAAGGGTTGCGACTCGTGAGCCTGCCCAGGTGCCGGCAGGGTTTGTAAAGCATCTAAATGTGGCCACTGATTACTGCTGCCTGCCTGCAGAGCTGGTGGAGCTTTCTTAGTGGACTTGTCGGACTTATCTTTAGTAAAGCCATGTCGCTTTGCAAAATTTTCTAATTGTTTGGTAATAGGCTTAAGAGCCTTTGCCAATGCTTGATGCACAGTAGTAGGCACTGTGCTCTCGACAGCCTTGTTGACTGAGGCCTGAACCGAAGCGTCCAAGGCCTCCACAATTTTGTCCTCTACTGCAGCAACAGGCTGCTCCTCATAGCATTCTTCCCCTGCCTCCTCATCAAAATACACCCATTCTTCCATTGTAAGACAGTGGAGAGATACACCAAGAAGTGAGGTAGACACAAGGGGAGTAAGAGGGGGGGTCAGCCTCACTGCACACCAAAAACACCAATGTCCTGTACCAGACCCCCTCAGCAAAGCTGTATAATATTATTGCAGCCCAGTGGGCGTCAGAGCCGAGTAAAATACAATACACAGAGCGTGTGCACACTCTTAGTAAGGCAACTGTTAATTGCAGCCAGTTAGGCGTCTCTTCCACCAGCTCTCATTCGAAAACGCGGTGTAAAACGGTGGAAAACGAGCTAAAAGCGTGTGCAGCCCAACCGAGTCCAAATCCTACTAGGAATAGCCCAATGGACGTGGCTTGGGCTGGACGCGCTTGCCGTGTGGTTCGCGGCTCTGTTTGGGCGTTCGGGCGATTAGGGAGAGCCCTGCGCCTATCCTCAGTCACCGGAGGAGCCCGGCCGAGGAAGCAAGTAACCCGCAGTGCGGGCCGGTACAGGCGCGCAAAGCGCGGGGAACACGGAGCGAAGCTCCCAACACGAGCGCAGCAGCGCCTTCAACGCGGCTGTCACCGCTGACCCAGAAGCGGGTCTCAGAGCGCGAAACGCGTCGTCGCGCCACCAACAACAAGCAATTAAGCAAATCTTAAAATTAAACGGCCACGCCGCAATAGCATCAGATGTACGGTAAAACCAATGAAATATCAATGTAAACAGAAATACATTTGTCAAGCAATATACCAATGTAAGAGTAAGAGTAATGGGAGCATAGCACTTATCTCTTGCTGTGAGCAGCAAAGAAAGAGGAAGCTGGGACTGTTACCAGGGCTCTTGTAGGGCTAAGGAGGCGTGGCTTGGGCCAAGCATGATGGTTAATGTAGTTTAACATTGATAAACTGTATGTTTATTGGCTGCTGTGAGTTTTACAGTAAATGAAAGAGAAGCATAATCTGAAGCCTCCGGTCCTGTAATAGAATTGCAGAGTATATTTGCTATCAGCACCTCTCAGGTATGTTATCCAGTTGAGCCACCCCTTGAATGATGCCCTCCCTGTATCCTTTCACTTGGAAACCACCATTTTAACTGCCGAGGTTAGCAAGAGGTCTAGAAGGTCCCTGTCTTGTTGTGAGTTCAGGTTTGTGCTTACAATCGCCCTAGTGAGGGTTGAGAATTCTGGACTTAGTGTACAACCCAGTATTTTTTTAATAAACATAAATACCTCTTCCCAGAAGATTTTTACTTTAGGGCAGTGGAAGATATGGTGAGCTAGGTCTCCCTTTTCACTCTCACACTTCCAGCATAAGTTACTTTCTCTAAGACCTAGTGAAGCTAGTGGTGCAGGTGTCCAATATGCCTTGTGTAATATTTTATTTATTTTATTTATTTTCAAGGTTTTATATAGCGCGAACAAGATTCTTACAGATGTTGGAGCGCTTTACATATAATGAGAAGACAAAAACAATGTAATACAGGGGAAAGAGAAAGAGTTAAACAGTATTTACACAGTTTTAAGTTCAAGTGAATTTAGCCAGGAGGATCGATTTGACTTCCTTTTTGAAGGATGCAGTGGATGAGAAGTCTTATTTCTGGAGGGAGGGCATTCCAAATCCTGGGGGCCATCCCTGAGAAGGAGCGTTTGTATGTTTTTGTCTTTTGGAATTGTTGTGGTTTCAGGAGGAGAGTTTGTGCGCTTCTTGTTGTTCTTGAACCTCCTGAGATTGTGAATTTCTGTGCAATGTAACGAGGAGAATTGTGGTGTAAGGCCTTATGAGTAATCCACGCAATTTTCAGGGGTATTCTGGCTTCATAGGGTAACCAGTTCAGAGATTTTAAGTCGGGGGAGATGTGTGAGCGTTTTTTTGATCCAGTGATGAGTCTTGCTGCAGCATTGATAGAAGCTCTTAGTGGTGCGGTTGTAGATACGGGGAGGCCGCAGAGTGTGGTGCTTCCATAAACGATCCGAGGAATAACTAGCGCTTGGACCGCAGTTCGGAAGTCGTTGGCTGGGAGGAAGGGTTTCAGCTTCCTCAAGGTGTTGATTTGGAAATTAGCTTCCTTCGTTGCATTGCTGATATGTCGTTGCATATTGAGATTGGAGCCCAGGGTTATACCTAAAGATTTTGCTGAGTCTACAATGATGGGTTGGACGTTGAATGCATTGAGGTGTTTAAGCCAATTTATTATTTATTTATTATAACACTTATAAAGCGCACTAATACCAACCGGTGTCCTGGCGCTGAAGTGGTAACTCCCTGAGCTTAAGATTCCCCGGCTTGAGGGTAAAAAGCCATGTTTTGAGATGTTTTCTGAAAGCTGACAAATTGGTGATTGATTTAAGGGTCAAGGGGAGGGAGTTCCAAGCCTTTGCTGCTCCTCGGACAAAACTCCTGCCCCCCCAGCGTGTCTTCCTGATCCAAGCTATTTTTATCAGTCCCATACTGGCAGACCTCAGCTGTCTCTCTGGTCTGTACCATTGGAAATGATCCTGAAGAGACACTGGACCCAATCCATGCAGTGCCTTAAGACAATGCAGAGGGCTTTAAACATGATCCTCTTTCGCATCGGGAGCCAATGCAATTTCTCCAGTTCCACAGCGATGTGGATTTTGGCAGGGGGAGCTATTAGTAAGAACTCAGTTTTTAGAGCATTAAGTTTGAGATGGTTCTCTGCCAACCATGTCTGTGTTTCCTTAAGAGTTTAGTTGAGAAGTTTGATGTCTTCAGGTGATTGAAGTTTGAGTTGGGTGCCATCAGCATACAAGTGGAATTGCACATTAGAGGTGTTAGATCTGGCTATTTCTGGTAGGCTAAGGCTGACGCCAAAGCCAGGCAGAAACCACCATTCTAGTCAGGGCGAGGGAGTCATACACCAAGATAACCCCTGCTCACCCCCTTGGTAGCTTGGCACAAGCAGTGAGGCTAAACTCGGAGGCATTGTGTAAAGCATTTGCGCCAGCGCACAACAGCAACAACATCCAAGGCACACCACAAAAGGAACTCCACACAAGGTTATATGAAAATAACTTCTGTATTGTCAACACCACATCAGATAGAAATCACACATGTACATTGTGCCAACTGGCCCGGGCAATATTCACAAGGGATTATTTACAAGACAGGGCCACATAGGCCACTGTCATAATCAGCACTTAGTAGAAATAGAAATACTGTCAGAAATTAGAATAAAAGATATAAAATCACTGTAGCACAAAATAACAGTTATAAATCACATCCAGTAACTACTGGGAACAGGTAAGTACCACCTACGCAACCCTAAACACCTTAGGAGAATGTCACACAGGGAACCAGGGCCTCACTAGGACCACCTGTATTAGAAAGAACAATCACCTAAGAATAAAATACATTTAGGGGTATCAGCAAGAACACATTACACATGATGCATCAAACATTCAGAGGTGTAGGGAAAGAAAAACACATGATGTATAAAAACATTCAGAGGTGTAGGGAAGGAAAAACACATGATGCAAGAAAACACATTCAGCGGTGTAGTAAAGGGAAACACATGATGCATAAACCTATACATTCAGCGGTGTTCAGAACAAAGCACATGATGCAATAAAATACATTCAGAGGTGCAGCGCAAGAAGACACATGATGCCTAAAACATTCAGAGGTGCAGCGCAGGGAAAAGGAAGACACATGATGCCTAACAACATTTAGAGGTGCCAGAACAATACAATAGCGCAAAAATCACATGATGCCTAAAAACATTCAGAGGTGCAGGAATAATCACACAATTGCGCAAAACCTACATAAGCCACCACCTGTGGCAGTCCCTAGGCCAACTGGCCTTGTTGGGGCTAGGACGCCTGTGTCTCAATGTCAGGGGCCTAAACGGTGCAGGTGCCCACTACTTGCTGGGCACCTGTGAACATCCCAAGACCTAAACGGTGCAGCTGCCCACTAATTGCTGGGCAGCTGGGAATCAACAAAACTGCGCCAGGGCCCTCACTGACCCTTAGGCGCAAACTGCGCCACTGCTGGAGCCACACAGGCTCTGAACTGCGCACTTGGAGCCACATAGGCTCTAAAAACACTGGTCAAATGTTGGAGCCACACAGGCTCTGAAAACAACTATGCCCCCTTGAGCCTCGCTGGGCTCGTGAAACAATAATGTGGGCAGGGAGCCTCGGGGCTCTACACAAAGAAATGCCCCCTCAGAGCCATCTCAGGGCTCTACAACGTTGGGGCGACCCGCTGCCAATCGGGGCCGCCCTGACTCTGTGCCTCTCAACCGGCACCCCTCGGCTTCTTCTGCTCCCACGGGGAGCGAAACAGATATGCCCCCTCTGAGCCTCCGTGGCTCTACACAAATGCCCCCGAGACCCTCGCGGGTCAAACAAGAATGCGGCCTCGCTGGGGCGGGATCGGCTCCTCAACAAAAGAGCCTACACGGGCCTCGCACTCGAGGGGAGGGGCGGGCACCGGCAATGTGCCCCGACGCCCCTCTCTCCTTCTCAGCCACTCACCGGGTCAGCACGCCGGTCTTCTCTCTCTCCCTGGGGCTCCCTCAGCACACGGGAGCCCCTGCAGCAGGCCACGCTTCCTCCTCTCTTCCCGGGGCTCCCTCCAGATCATGGGAGCCCCGGGCGGCCATTACCACTCTCCGCCTCGTCTCCTCGGCCGCACGCCCTCTCTTTCCTCAGCCGGCCGGACTGGCCAATCAGAGCGCGGCAGCGGGCGGGACTTCCTCTGGGAACCGGAAGTCCCGACCCCACATCAGGCACTCCAATGCCTGACTTCCTGGTCGCGGCGCGAGGGCCGCGGCGGTGATAAAAAGTGGCAAAACGAGGGGTGGGCACCCTCGGTTGGCAAAATAAGAATTGTAACGGGGTGAGCACCCGGTAGGCAATCACATAAATGGGGTGGCACCCATGAATAAAAATAATGCAATATCGGGCACCAAGCAGGGTGGCACCTGCAATTCCCCACGCAAAATGCGGGGCGGGGAAGCGCTCCCCTAAAGCAAAAAGCGCTCCCAAGCGCTAGGAAAGCAGGCAGAGCGCTCCCAGGCGCTCAGGGGGAAGCACAGTGCTTCCAGGCGCTAGAAATACAAATCAAGCGCTCTCTGCAGGAAAATGCAGCTTCTCCATGCTGCAAAGGTCCCAGAGATTCCCAGGGGGCAAAGCCAAGTCCCCCCCATCAGCCCAAGCAAGGCAGAGGGGTCCCCCAGGAGTCCAGGAAAGTCCATCAGGTGTCTAGGGGCGGGGCAGGGCACAGGGATTCCCCTGGCCCAAGCAGCGGCACGCCCCTGGCAGATTCAAGTCCAAAAACAAGAACATTTTGGAAGGGGACACAGCCCCTTCTTATACACAGAAACGTCTTTGAAGTCTTTGTGCAGGCAGTGTGAGAACCAGCTAGAACTGGTTATAGGGAAGTCCTTTCAGTATCAGGGACAGAGGTGACAGTCGCCCAGCGGGGAGGTGGAGCCAGCATTGTGGCAGGCAGGCACAGCCTCATTCACACCCAGGTGCAATCTCCTCCCACTTCCTTGGCAGCAGATGCTGCCTTTCATCCACGGGCTGACTCAGACAACCTCCTGGGGGCTCTGCAGCCCCTGTCATCCTCAAACCAGACAGTCAATCCACAAGCAGGCCCAGGCACTCCTGGGCCAGGCTCACCAGCCAATCACACGCCAGGTACAAATTACACAAATATGCCAACTTCTCAAAGTGGCACTTCTAGACTAGACACAACCATGCCGCATATACCATTACGCAGCATTCAATCTCACGAGTTCGCACATATCAAACTCGACCCTGCACTCCCCACACATCAGGAACTACCATGGGCATACATATTCCCCATTCATTCCTATGGGAGGGCAGGTCACTCACCACACATACACAGAGAGCACAAGCACTTTACACTGTACCACAGTGAAAAAGTGCGCCAAGACCTAAAATCACTAACACCAGGTTCCAGAAACAGGCTAGGAAAAAGCAAAAAGTCTCAGGGTGAACCTGCCAAAAGGGCCAGGTCCAACACAACCCCCTTCCAGCCAAAATGCAGGGTAGACCAATCACTCCACTGATGGGCTTCATTGCTTTGGGCGACAAAACACGGACACGGGCCCGCAAGGCAGGGACACCTTCCAGTTTTTCGCCACTTTGAACCTACATGGTTTCCTCCAAACAAGAACTCTCTGACCCAACTAGGATACCCCACTGGTACTCTCTAGTCATCCACAGTCAAGACCAGGCTCTAGGCCATTCAAATATCACAGGTCCTAACCAAACCACAGAGTGGGGGGCAGTAACCCCTGGCACACAATAGCCATTCTCCACTCTCCCTCTCAGGGTAGCTACAACTACCGCTGATCCAACAACCTAGGGACCACACCCTCAGGCGGACCAGAGGTCACGGGCAAGAATGCCCCACCCTACTTCTACTTCTGGGTTTCCGCACCCTCACAGGGAAGCACTCACCATAACACAACTCTCCTACCAGATCAGGATTTCACTCCACCACTGGTCTACCACCTGGAAACTATTTCACTTCTGAGGTACAAAGCACACAGCACAGTCCCTCTTCAAGCAGGTGGGGGGATACAGCACACAGCAAAGACCTCTTTCCTCTACCTTAGTGGAAACAACAAACTGCAGGTGGGCCCCAGAACACACAGCAAGGGCAGCCCCCTCAATCTCTTCAGCTGATCCACTTTGGTAGAGATTCCTCTTGACCTGGAAGCTTCCTAATCTCCCAACCTAGGATCTAAACCCTCAGTTGCACCGGGGTCAGAAGTACACCGTCCCTCTGCACCCCCTTCCAGAGTTCTGCACCCTCCACTTAGGAGCGGTACCCCTCAACACCAGGACCGCCGGAGTTCTGGTTACAGACACTCCACGTCCTCTAGACACAGGAAGATCCTCCTCAAATGACCTGTAAGTATAGCCTAGGCCCCTGACCTGGCGCTCCCTTAGGGAACCCTCCAGGCCCTGAGACAGATTGTTTCGGGCCAACGTGAGACACACCGTCCCACACTCACTCCGCCTCCACTGAGACAGGACGTGAGCCCCTACACCCCTACCATCCTAATGGGACCTAGCTGGGCTACACATGAACCTCTTCACCTACACAGGATCATCAGATACACAAGCCACTACTTTTAGAATCACTCCCTAATGTCTCTGCAAGACATCTAGCACACTGCCAGAAATTCACCTTCTTATCCAGTGCCTCTGCAGGACCTCCTGCACACCACCAGAGGTACACTTCACGTGCAAGCTCCTTAAAAAAGAACTCACACCAACTCCTCCAGTTCAACACAGCACTCATCCACACACTCCCCCTCCAAACTGGCGAGACAGTTCCTCACTTCCCCTGACTCTCAACCTGTACCCCTCTTACTGAGCACCAGGCACCATACTCTGGGAACTGGGAATGCGACTTCACGCACTGGATACATTTTAGCGGCCACCACTGGATCCTACCATACTGGGGAATCCAGACACACACACACTACACTCAGGGGATAACCACTCTCCCAAGCAAGCCATTTCTCCTCCACACTCCCTCTCTTCCATCTACCCACACAGGAACATGAATAGGGATTGGACACTGGACCCAGCAAGGGATTCCTAATCTATGGGAACCTCCCCCTCTACTGGCGTCCCGCCCTGTCACTTTCTCTCATATGCCACTAAACATAAAGCGCAGGAACACCATCTGAAAATGACACTCTTGAGGAAAAACAAAATCACAAACAATAGTCCCAAACATGTGACTATCTAAAAAATGCAGAGTTTTGTAATGTAGCCAGTTGTCGCTGTGGTACTGCGCAAACACAAGTCCAAATCGGCACCGGTGACCAACAATGTTAGAGCTGGCTATTTCTGGTAGGCTAAGGCTGACGCCAAAGCCAGGCAGAAACCACCATTCAAGTCAGGGAGAGGGAGTCACAGGCCAAGATAACCCCTGCTCACCCCCTTGGTAGCTTGGCACGAGCAGTGAGGCTAAACTCGGAGGTAATGTGTAAAGCATTTGCGCCAGCACACAACAGCAACAACATCCTAGGCACACCACAAAAGGAACTCCACACAAGGTTATATAAAAATAACTTCTGTATTGTCAAAACCACATCAGATAGAAATCACACATGTACATTGTGCCAACTGGCACGGGCAATATTCACAAGGGATTATTTACAAGACAGGGCCACATAGACCACTGTCATAATCAGCACTTAGTAGAAATAGAAATACTGTCAGAAATTAGAATAAAAGATATAAAATCACTGTAGCACAAAATAACAGTTATAAATCACATCCAGTAACTACTGGGAACAGGTAAGTACCACCTACGCAACCCTAAACACCTTAGGAGAATGTCACGCAGGGAACCAGGGCCTCACTAGGACCACCTGTATTAGAAAGAACAACCACCTAAGAATAAAATACATTTAGGGGTATCAGCAAGAACACATTACACATGATGCATCAAACATTCAGAGGTGTAGGGAAAGAAAAACACATGATGCAAGAAAACACATTCAGCGATGTAGTAAAGGGAAACACATGATGCATAAACCTACACATTCAGCGGTGTTCAGAACAAAGCACATGATGCAATAAAATACATTCAGAGGTGCAGCGCAAGAAGACACATGATGCCTAAAACATTCAGAGGTGCAGCGCAGGGAAAAGGAAGACAAATGATGCCTAACAACACTCAGAGGTGCCAGAACAATACAATAGCGCAAAAATTACATGATGCCTAAAAACATTCAGAGGTGCAGGAATAATCACACAATTGCGCAAAACCTACATAAGCCACCACCTGTGGCAGTCCCTAGGCCAACTGGCCTTGTGGGGCTAGGACGCCCTGTGTCTCAATGTCAGGGGCCTAAACGGTGCAGGTGCCCACTACTTGCTGGGCACCTGTGAACATCCCAAGACCTAAACGGTGCAGCTGCCCACTAATTGCTGGGCAGCTGGGAATCAACAAAACTGCGCCAGGGCCCTCACTGACCCTTAGGTGCAAACTGCGCCACTGCTGGAGCCACACAGGCTCTGAACTGCGCACTTGGACCCACATAGGCTCTAAAAACACTGGTCAAACGTTGGAGCCACACAGGCTCTGAAAACAACTATGCCCCCTTGAGCCTCGCTGGGCTCGTGAAACAATAATGTGGGCAGGGAGCCTCGGGGCTCTACACAAAGAAATGCCCCCTCAGAGCCATCTCAGGGCTCTACAACGTTGGGGCGACCCGCTGCCAATCGGGGCCGCCCTGACTCTGTGCCTCTCAACCGGCACCCCTCGGCGTCTTCTGCTCCCACGGGGAGCGAAAACAGATATGCCCCCTCTGAGCCTCCGTGGCTCTACACAAATGCCCCCAAGTCCCTCGCGGGTCAAACAAGAATGCGGCCTCGCTAGGGCGAGATCGGCTCCTCAACAAAAGAGCCTACACGAGCCTCACACTCGAGGGGAGGGGCGGGCACCGGCAATGTGCCCCGACGCCCCTCTCCCCTTCTCAGCCACTCACCGGGTCAGCGCGCCGGTCTTCTCTCTCTCCCTGGGGCTCCCTCAGCACACGGGAGCCCCAGCAGCATGCCACGCTTCCTCCTCTCTTCCCGGGGCTCCCTCCAGATCACGGGAGCCCCGGGCGGCCATTACCACTCTCCACCTCTTCTCCTCGGCCGCACGCCCTCTCTTTCCTCAGCCGGCCGGACTGGCCAATCAGAGCGCGGCAGCGGGTGGGACTTCCTCCGGGAACCGGAAGTCCGCCCCACATCAGGCACTCCGGTGCCTGACTTCCTGGTCGCGGCGCGAGGGCCGCGGCGGTGATAAAAAGTGGCAAAACGAGGGGTGGGCACCCTCGGTTGGCAAAATAAGAATAGAAACGGGGTGAGCACCCGTTAGGCAATCATATAAATGGGGTGGCACCCATGAATAAAAATAATGCGATATCGGGCACCAAGCAGGGTGGCACCTGAAATTCCCCACCCAAAATGCCGGGCGGGGAAGCGCTCCCCTAAAGCAAAAAGCGCTCCCAAGCGCTAGGAAAGCAGGCAGAGCGCTCCCAGGCGCTCAGGGGGAAGCACAGTGCTTCCAGGCGCTAGAAATACAAATCAAGCGCTCTCTGCAGGAAAATGCAGCTTTTCCATGCTGCAAAGGTCCCAGAGATTCCCAGGGGGCAAAGCCAAGTCCCCCTCATCAGCCTAAGCAAGGCAGAGGGGTCCCCCAGGAATCCAGGAAAGTCCATCAGGTGTCCAGGGGCTAGGCAGGGCCCAGGGATTCCCCTGGGCCCAAGCAGCAGCACGCCCCCGGCAGATTCAAGTCTGAAAAAAAGAATATTTTGGAAGGGGACACAGCTCCTTCTTATACACAGAAAAGTCTTTGAAGTCTTTGTGCAGGCAGTGTGAGAACCAGCTAGAACTGGTAATAGGGAAGTCCTTTCAGTATCAGGGACAGAGGTGACAGTCGCCCAGCGGGGAGGTGGAGCCAGCATTGTGGCAGGCAGGCACAGCCTCATTCACACCCAGGTGCAATCTCCTCCCACTTCCTTGGCAGCAGATGCTGCCTTTCATCCACGGGCTGACTCAGACAACCTCCTGGGGGCTCTGCAGCCCCTGTCATCCTCAAACCAGACAGTCAATCCACAAGCAGGCCCAGGCACTCCTGGGCCAGGCTCACCAGCCAATCACACGCCAGGCACAAATTACATAAATATGCCAACTTCTCAAAGTGGCACTTCTAGACTAGACACAACCATGCCGCATACACCATTACGCAGCATTCAATCTCACGAGTACGCACATATCAAACTCGACCCTGCACTCCCCACACATCAGGAACTACCATGGGCATACATATTCCCCATTCATTCCTATGGGAGGTCAGGTCACTCACCACACATACACAGAGAGCACAAACACTTTACACTGTACCACAGTGAAAAAGTGCGCCAAGACCTAAAATCACTAACACCAGGTTCCAGAAACAGGCTAGGAAAAAGCAAAAAGTCTCGGGGTGAACCTGCCAAAAGGGCCAGGTCCAACAAGAGGCATGAAGCAGTACGGTGAGTGGCTCCATGACTAGATTGAAAAGTGTAGGGGATAAGGCTGATCCTTGCGGGACACCTAGTGTTACTGGGGCAGGGCAGAAAAAGTGTTATTGATTTTGAATTTCTTAGTCCGATTGTGGAGGATGGAGGTGAACCATTTGAGTACTGTTCCCAAAAGACTCATTCTGGTGTTCAGCAGATCGAGTAAGTTCTCGTGTTTGACCGTGTCGAAAGCTGAAGACAGGTCGAGAAGGATGAGGAGGCAGGTACCATTTTGGTCAAGAATTTGAAGTGCATCATCAATAATGTGAGTCATGGCTGTTTCTGTGCTGTGGCCTGCGCGGAAGCCAGATTGGTGTCGGTTGAGGAGGTCAAAGTGATCGATGTGTTTTGTCAGTTGGAGGTGAACACATTTTTCTAACAGTTTGGCTAAGGTAGGGATGTTGGAGATAGGGCGATAGTTATTAAGGTCAGTAGGGTCAGCTGTGGGTTTCTTGAGCATGGGCGATACTTGTCCCACCTTGAGGGAGTCTGAGATGCATCCTTGTTGGAGAGAGCTGTTAATGATTTTGGCCCAGAGCGGTAGAAGCCATGGGATAAGATCCTTTACAGCATTAGCAGGTAGAGGGTCCGAGAGGTGATTGGAGGGCTTCAGGGTGCCCAGGATCCTGCCTATAGAATCTTCTGTGTAGGTGTCAAAGGATGACCAGGACGCATTCTTTTTTAGGTCTCGCCTATTCCATTCCGCAAGGAATGGATAGGACGAGACTATTGGGGATAAACTAAGAGTTAAACTAAGCTCTGAAAAATGCGGATTTCCAGAAGTGCATGTGGTCTCATGAACGCGCTTCTATCCACCTGCCATTCATCACCACATGAAAGCCACACACACTTCAGAGGCTCCGCTCCCCGCCCCCCGCCTGCACTTCGCACTCTCCGACTTCCCCTCCCACCTCCCACGGCCGCTCTTCCCATTCACGCGCTCGTTACCATTTGCTCCCGAGCCGCATTTCTCCTCCCCCCTAATCACAGCAATGCCAAGAGCTTGTTATTATGTTCCTTCCTTTCTTCCTTCAATTCTCATCCCCTCGTAACTTCTGTTCTTCCTCAGTTCTTTCTTTTCTAATTTACATGCACTTTCTTTCCTCTCGTACGTTCTTACTTTATTCATTTTGTATTCTTCCCTATCTTTATTCTGTCTTTTTGATTGCTTATGCGCGGTCCTCCTCACAGCATACGTCTTCCAGTTTCCTCGCTTTTCAATGATACTTAAGTCATTACTTCTGTTCTACTCCCTTTGTATCCCCTTAATCCCTTTTCAACCCATCTTCTACCTGTGGCCAGTATGGCTGCCGTAAAACCTGGTGCAACCAAGCCCCGCCCACTCCGTTTGTGGTTAAAAAAAAAGAAAATACAGCCATAGTAACGCAGATTTAAATAGAGCGGGCATTACAAACGGGTTAGAGCAGTTTCAGTGAGGCCAGTACCACTGCATCTGCTACTGTATTGCTAGCATGCCTCCCCACTCCCTCCCTTTGATCTCTTCCTTTACGTATGCCCTTCCGTTTCCATTCCCTGTGATGCACTGTTTTCCTAGCTGCGTCCAAAATGCTCTCTCCCACTGCCCCCGGGGCTCACTGACCTTCTCTCACCACCCACTCGCCCGCCTGATCTTGTTAGCCCCCCCCAGCAGCCCCCTCCTTGTCTCCTGCTATTTGCACACAAGAGAATGAGGTCTCGTCATTTTGAGCGAACAGTACGCTGCTGCTCTTCGCACAGTGCATGAGATCATCTTCCAGAGAAGAAATAAAAGGCACACAGCCGCCTCCTTGCACCTCTTCCAAGAAATTTAGATAAGAAGTGGGCGGGCCAGCACTCTGTCACTCTGACGTCCAACCAATCAGCAGGAGAGCTAGTTAATCCACAGTGGCAGTCGTAGATGGCTTGGCAGGGAACCGGGGAAAGTGGTTTTACAACCAGCTGTTAGAAGAAGGGGGAGGGGTGTGATGCCTGGCACTTCAGAGGCACCTATATAATGCTAATTCCTCAAGGCTTTCAGCTACATAATTGGCAGCTGATACCACTGGCAATTTTTAGGTGGAAAGAGGAGGTATTTAGCCTGCAGTGCAGCTAGATTCATAACAAAAGACATACATGTTACTGAAAAGCAAATTCAAGAGAGTGCATTCAGGGACAGGCTTTGAGACGCGTGCACACACTCGATTGCACTTTTTCAATGGCTCTCTCCTTGAAGTTTTTCCCTCTCTCAAATTGCTTCAAATGTATTCTTAAATTCGATTACTGGTTACTCCCGATTACCCCTTTAAAGGTACCTTCCTTTCATTTTTGTAGCCTGCAACTGGGCCACTGTGCTTTCATATGCACCACTTAAAAAATAGGGCAAATGAATTATTTTTAACATAACGTATTGTAGTCAGTAAAGATGCTGTGCTATGTGGAAGCAAGTAGATGTTGGAGCCAGCAAATTAACAGGGAGAGTCGAGCCAGAGCCGAGCCTTGAGAGTGTTTCCCATGAAAATCATTCAACAAACATTAAATACATTACAATGAAGTCTCTTCAAAACTAAAAAGTGAATTTCTTTAACACGTGGGAGCTTTGGCATTATGTCACAATATAGCATTACCCTGAGAAGTTAATATTATAAGTGATAGCTTTAAAACATGAACTTAAAATCATCCAGCCCCCATCCCACATTGACGACAATGCCACTAGTGAACTACAAGGCCAGACAGTTGTCATGTGAACCTTGTAGTGGCCCAGATTATTATGAATCAATATTAGGGTTTTGCACAGCTGCTATTATCGATTCGATTTAAGATTTATTTTGACAAAAAATGACACCCTCACCCTCACAACCCTCTCACCCTCACTCACCCTCACACCCTCACACACCCTCACCCTCACACCCCCCCACACTCACACACCCTCACCCTCACACCCCCTCACCCTCACACCCCCTCACCCTCAAACCCTCACCCTCACACACCCTCACCCGCACACACCCTCACTCACCCTCACCCTCACACCCCCTCACCCTCACTAACCCTCTCAACCTCACACACCCTAACCCTCACACCCCCTCACCATCACACCCCCTCACCCTCACACCCCCTCACCCTCACACACCCTCACACACCCTCACTCACCCTCACACACCCTCACACCCCCTCACCCTCACACACCCTCACACACCCTCACTCACCATCACTTACCCTCACTCACCCTCACACTCCCTCACACACCCTCACCAGCATAGAATAACAAAACATAGCATAGCATAAGAAAACATAGCATAGCATAACAAAAAAAGCATAGGATAGCAAAACATAGAATAGCATAACAAAACAAAGCATAGAATAGCAAAATAAAAACATAGCATAACAAAACAAAACATAGCATAGCAAAACACAACAAAGCATAGCATAGCATAACACAACACAACAAAACATTGCATAGCATAACAAAACATAGCACAATAAAACAAAGCATAGGATAACACAACAAAGCATAGCAAAACAACACATAGCATAGTGTAACAAAACATAGCATAGCATAACAAAACACAACAAAACATAGCAGAACAAAACATAGCATAACATAACCAAACATAGCATAACAAAACAAAGCATAGCATAACAAAACATATCATAACAAAACATAACATACATAAAAAACATAGCATAGCATAACAAAACACAACAAAACATAGCATAGCATAACAAAACACAACATAGCATAGCATAACAAAACAAAGCTTAGCATATCATAGCATAACAAAACATAGCATAGCATAGCATAACAAAACATAGCATAACAAAACAAAGCATAGCATTATAAAACACAACAAAACATAGCATAGTATAACAAAACATAGCATAGCATAACAAAGCCTAGCATAGCAAAACACAACAAAACATAGCATAGCATAACAAAACACAACAAAACATAGCATAGCATGACAAAACAAAGCATAGGATAACCACATTTAAACATATCATAGCATAACAAAACAAAGCATAGGATAGCATAGCATAACAAAACATAGCATAACATAACAAAACATAGCATAACAAAACACAACAACACATAGCATAACAAAACATAGCAAAACACAACAAAACATAGCATAGCTTAACAAAACACAACAAAACATAGCATAGGAAAACAAAACACATAATTGCATAGCAAAACATAGCATAGCATACCAAACACAACAAAACATAGCATAGCATAGCATAACAAAACATAGCATAGCAAAACAAAGCATAGCATAATAAAACACAACAAAACATAGCATAGCATAACAAAACATAGCATAGCATAACAAAGCATAGCATAGCAAAACATAGCATAGCATAAGCCATTGTTATTTGTAATATCAATACATGTAAGTCACGTAAATACAACACATATTGCATTACAAATGCTATAGGTGTCACATTTGCAAAAGTTTTAACTGTTGGTATTGTAAATGACAAAGCTATTAATTTAGCTTTTTTCAAAAACAAAACATAAATAAAAAATTTGTAATTTACAATACCAATAGCTCAAACTTTCCTCATGCGAGACCTATTGCATTGCAAATGCTTGTTAGTTTGATGGGGTTTTGCTGAGGGGGCTAGAGTATAGGTTTAGATCAATGAGGAGATCATTCTTGATGTTGGTTGTCTTTAGATTGAAGAAAATAGAGAATTCTTCACAGGAAGGTAGGGTGTTGGATGTGTTCAATAATCGTTGTGGTTCGTCCTTGGATTGCGATTTGATTAGTTCAAAGAGTTTTTTTGGTCATTTTTTTGCTTGGTCAAGTTGAAGGCTAAAGAAGTCGGCCTTTGATCGTTTGATTTTCCTGAAGTAAGCATTTCTCTTTTTCTTTAGTGCATTGAGGTGAAAAGCTGAGGGGGTAGATCTCGAAATACGTTCAGCTAATCTCATAGCTCGTCTGTCATCGTTGAGAAGACCGTCGTACCATGGTTTAGAGATTTTGGAAGAGACTCTCTTTAACTGAAGGGGTGCAACTTCGTTGACTATCGTGGTCATTGGTTTGAGGTAATGATCGGTGAGCGCCTGAACATCGTTGATTCAGGTGGGGAGAAGGAGAAGGTTGTATCTGGGTGATGGTAAGGAGTTGGGATTGAGTTTCTTCAGGTCTCTTTTCCAGGTCTTGGGTTTGGTGGATTGGGCTGGACAAAGTTTCACATATTCATTGATGAAGAATGTGATAATGTTGTGGTCAGACCAGTCACAGGGTTGGATTGAGTCTAGTTGGGTGGCATCACCTTTGGAGATGATGAGGTCCAGGATAGAGCCTTTGTCGTGAGTGGGGCTGTTGCAGATTTGGGTGAAGTCTAGGGTGTTGAGGAAGTTGTTGAGACTGTTAACGACCGATTCATTGTGATCATTCCAGTGAAGGTGTTATTTTGTTCCTTGAGGGGGATGCCCAGAGGATCTCCAGCTTGTGCTCATTCAGTGCGGTGTTTTGTTGATTTGTCCAGTAATCTATTAGCTTATCATTGATTTTGGTCGATATAGGACGCAATGGTTTATAGAGGTGCAATACTTGGTGACCTACTCTGTCTAACCTGTCCCTGTATTGTATCATTGAAAGTCTATGTTTAGCTAGGTTTGCCTTTATTAGAGCTGTTTTTATTTTTAGGAAGCTATAGAGCTCGATGTCTGTGAGTTTGTGCTTCTCTTTTTTGCGCGCTGAATGTTGCCGGGCTGTTCATCTCTTCAAGTTGGGCTGGGAATGAGATCCCACTCCTTTTCCAAACCTCTATGTCCTCTATGTCATAGGGGTTCCCTTTGTACTTAATCTTGTTATTCACCCATAGGGATTCCCATTTCGAGCCTTTTTTTTTATACCGTGTTCCATTTTTGTGTCTACCTTGAGCAGGGCCGCCTTTGTGTTCTTGAATATAGGATTGGTGATGTGTGCATGTTTACTGGATGTAAGTAGTGCCAATGATTCGAGGTTGTCTAGGATGGCTCGTACTATTTGTAGCCATACCGGTGTGTAAGCTAGTACGTGCCCTGTTTCGCTATGAATGCTGTTTGGAAGGCTCTGTAGTCCACCAGATTCACCCCCCCCCCATTTTTTTTATCTAATCTTACTCTTTTAGGCTAATCTTGGCTCTTTTGTCTTTCCATATAAACTTGTTAATTAGCTTGTCTAGTTTGTGATGGAAGTCGTCCGTGAGTAAAAGTGGTAGCATGCTCAGCACGTAGTTGACCATCGGTGTGATCATCATCTTTATGGTTTCCGCTCTCCCCCACCATGTGGTGAATTTGGGTATCCAGGACTCTAGGAGGGACTTTGTCTTTGTTAGCAGGCGGGCCTTATTTTTTGTCTAGTGTTGCATTTAGTTCACTGTCAAAGTGAATCCCAAGGTATTTGATGGTACCCTTTATCCAAGCCAGTACTGACTCTCCTAAAACTTCCTCATGTGTGTGCACGTTAAGGGGTATGCATTCTGATTTGTCTATGTTCAATTTATACCCTGAGTGTCTTGAGTATATTCCAATTGACCCAATTAGTGCTGCTATGGACCTCCTAGGTTGTTCTGTTACAATGAGGATGTCATGTGCATATGCGGCTACCTTGACCTCTTCGCCGTTGATGCAGACCCCTTTCACTTCTTCATTCCCCTTGACATCCCTGATTAAAGGCTCCATTGCTAAAAGGAAGAGTGAGGGTGAGAGGAGGCAGCCTTGTCTTGTACCTTGCTGTAAAGTGAAGGGCTGTGAGGTCGCCCCGTATATTACGATTCGTGCCTTGGCATCCCTGTATAGTGCCATAACCTTCCTAGTGTATGCCTCTCCCAGATTAAATGCCCTCATGCACTCTTCTAGAAAGCCCCAGGACACTCTGTTAAATGCTTTCTCAGCATCGAGTGTAATGGTCACTGCCGGTTCGTCTGATCTTGATGTGCATTCTATTATGTGGCATAGTAGCCTCGTGTTGTCGTGACATATGGGCATTTTGGAATCTTACCTGTGAGTTTGAAATCAGCTTGGGTAGAATGTTAGTTAATCTCATTGCCAGAACCTTCGCATAGAACTTGCAGTCCATGTTAATTAGGGATATGGGTCTGTAGTTCTTGGGGAGTAGCGGGTCTTTGTCCTCCTTTGGTATGACTATTATGTTTGCCTCTGACATAGATTGCGATACTAGTCCCTTGTTCGCGCAGTGGTTAAATACCTTCTTCATGGGTGGAATAGGGCTGGTAAGAGCGCCTTGTAGAAGGCGGCTGTGTATCCATCCGGGCCTGGTGCCTTGTTGTCTTTCAGGGACTTGACCGCCATCTCTATCTCCGCTGTGCTTATGTCTTGTCCCAGTGCCTGTGCCTCATCATCAATAATTTTGGGGAGACAGAGTCTGTCTAGGTAACCTACACATCCTTCCCAATGATGGTCAGGTCTGCCTTGTACAGGTCCTGGTAGAAATCTTGGAAAGTCTGCAGGATTAGCTTTTGCCTAATGTGGGTTTTGTTGTGTGCATTCTTGATAGCCCGGATTGCGAATTGTCTCTGCTAGTACTAGTATGATGCTAGTTGTTTCCCCGCTGTGTTTGCCCCACATAAGTCAATTGCCTTATATTTATTTGTTCATCCACAGCCCGCACTTTCACTCAGTATTCTACTGTACTCATATTTCTTTTGCTGAGCTCCTGAAGTGTTGTTGGGTTTTGTGTGTCCCATGCGTGCATCCTCTCTAGTCTTTTGATGTCGGCCTCGAGCTGGGACAGATGTTTGCTTGTGTTTTTGTTGATATTGGCTTTGATGCTTATTAATGTACCCCATATTGTCGCCTTAAGGGCATCCCAGACAACCCTAGGGTACATGTCTTTGGTGTCGTTATACAGCAGGTAGTTGTGTATTGCCTCTTCGATTCTGGTTTTATTTCCTTGGTATTTCAGGATATCGCTGTTGAACCTCCATCTACGAGGGATGTACTCGTTATGACACCCACTCAGCTACAAGTTGATGCATGAGTGGTCTGAAACTAGTCTTGGTGTTATGGTTGTGTCCTCTATCAGATCAGTTTGTATACCTGTGATCAGTACGTAATCTATCCTACAGTATGAGTTGTGTGGGTTGGAGTAGAAGGTGCCGTCCCGAGTGTCCGGGTTTGGAGTCTCCATGAGTCCTTAAGGTTGAGGCTAGAGCACATGTTGTTTAGTGTTTTTTGTGCAGCCAGAGGGTGTGAGTGGCTTTGTGACTGCCTCTCCAAGGTGTGGTCAAGCGCAATGTTGAAATCCCCAGCAACCACCATGAGATCGTTTGGCGGTATGCTACCCAATTTGCATGTTATCCCCTCCCAAAATTTGGGACTGTCTGTGTTGGGGCCATATTTGTTTGCTACGTGTACATCTTCCTCCCCCCTTTTTAGATGTGTTATCAGCGTTATCCCCTCCTCCTAGTTAGTTTTGAGTTTCTTGTTACTAGGGTGATCACCCCACGTTTCTTCCCCACAGCTAGCGAGCATGCTACCTGGGATATCCACTTTGCCTTCAATCTGTGTGAATCCTCTGTGGATAGCTTAGTTTCTTGCAGTAGGATAATATCCCCTTTGGTTTTTGCTAGGTATTTCAGAATTTTCCTTCTCTTGACTGGGTGGTTAAGCCCTTTTACGTTAAAGGAGACTATTTTTAAACTTGTTAACAAAGTTTGTGTGTTAGTCTGTAACAGTGATGTTTGGTGTGTGCGCTGTATTCCCCTGCATTGTATTCTCCCTTCCATGCCGTTGTTAGATTTTGAAAACTTTTCAGTAAAGTTTGCTGAGGAGGGGTGTCAACAAATTGACAGTGCGAGCCGAGCCATTGGTCTGGTTTGGCACTTAGAGCCCGTGCACAAGCCGAGCTCTGAAAATGTTCGCCATTAAATCAAACAACAATCAGAATATAAAATAGGATGATGACAAATCACACTTCAGAAAAGTGTATTTCTGTCATATATGAAACGTTTGGCATTACTATACATGTTCTTGATAGCACTGCACTGAGAATTAATTATTAAGTCATAATTTTTATACATGAACCAAGACCATTCTGACCCTGCCCCCACCCTAGTGACAGTGCCGTTTTGAACTACCAGTCAAGACAGTTGTTACATAAACCCTGTAAGTAACTGTAATTGTATTTGTATAGTGCTTACTACCCCAGGCAAGTTGTTGAATCACTTTTAGGTGAGTAGTATGCTACTCAGGAATTCAAAGGATTAGTGATGGAGTAGTATAGGGAAATATAAATTGTTAGTTTGAGCTGAGGACATGCGAGTCTGTTAGTTTGATTGAATAGCATAAAAGAGGGAAGAGTCTAGAAAGTTTTATTTGGTGGATCATAGTAGTAAGATGATGTATGGTATGAGTTAAAGAAGGGATAGAGGAGGGAAGAGTCTAGAAAGGGTTATTAAGGAGATCATAGCAGTAGAATTAAGGGGCATATTATCAAGAACAGCGTTAAAATTATTGCCGGTTTAGCGGCAGAAAACTGCAGCTAAAACGGCGATAATGGGCTTGATAATATGCCCTAAAGAATTCCAATAGAAGCCCATGTTCACACCAGAACATGGTCTTGTATTGGAATACTCAAGGGCATATTATCAAGCCTATTATTGCCGTTTTAGCGGCAATTTTCGGCAATAACCTTTTAACGCAGTCCTTGAAAATATGCCCTTAAGTTTGGTATGAGTCAGAGAGTGGAGGTAGAGGATATATTGGGAGAGGTATAGGATATGACAATGTAGTGCAGTAAAGGGAGTTAAAGTTTTTTTCCAACAGTTGGAGTAAAGTAATAAATATAAAGATACATAACTACATAGAAAGGGTATACACATATAAGAAAAATATTAATAAGATATAAAGTTGTATTGTTTAAAGTTCCATATGTGCATGCATGGATAGCTAGTTAGAAACTCAGACTTTAAAGTGTTGTGTACAAAAAGCTAATTTATTTGTGTATTTTCATATTTTTTTATTTGTATTTCTCTTCTTGTAGCTAGAGCAACATTATAGCCTATCAAATCAAACACAAGTGCTTTTGTATAGCTGGTCTTGGGAACATTGAAAATGAAAAGGTACTTTCATTTCAGTTACTGAGGAAAATGAGGATCAATAAAATTTTATTTTTGCTTAACATCACACAATTTAGTTATGCCGGGTAGCCACGATTTTTATGTTGCACAAATCAGCCACTAAATGGGTATCAATTTGTCTCTCTTTTTACCTCAAATGTTAATGTTTTGTTTTTACCTCTTCCTGCATACGGGTAGAGAGAGGGTTGCAGTTTGATGCCACATGAATTTTCAACTTGTCTTGGGCTCCAGGTTCCAACAGGACCTGGAGCTGAGCCAGGACCTGACTCAAGCTCTCAGTGTCTGGCCCACTTCTTGCCAACCTCTGGAGCCATCCTCGGCAGACAACATATCTGAAGCAGCAGCCATATTGCCCTTACCTTTTCCTATATCTTAATTTCTTGTCCCTTCATTTGTAGTTCATACACAATCAAGAATGTTGTATTCAAATACAGGGTGCATAGAGTTTACATTTTTTGAGCAATCACCTGAAACACTGCACTGCATACTAAGAGCACTAACCACCACACTATGCAGCACTGTATAGAAACATAACCTGTGGAACTCTGTTATGGATAACCAGGTGTCGTAGCTGCTGACCTGGATTGCTCTTTGATGTGTCTGGTGGTACTGTCATTGCCTATCTAGGCCTCAGGGGTGCCGAAGCCAGTGGCTGGATGTTGAAAATTTGCAATTTCTGCAAGATCATCCTAGATTTTTAAACTTCTGTACTTGAACCTGTTTTTGTTGGAATTAGGACTCTGTCACTTTACCCCATCTAACCAGAGGTAAAATGCTTATGCTTTCCCTTCCAAACATGTGCAAACTGGTATACTCAGTATTGTTACATTTAATGTAACAATACATTCCTACTATATGGTACTGCATGTACCTAGGGCCTGCAAATTAAATACTACAATTTGGCTGCATTACTCTTTGTGTCACTCACAAAAGTAACAGTGTAGTGCAGTTTTAATATGCTATTATGGAATGGCAAAATAAATCATTTTGACAGGCATAAACATTCCATGTTTATACTTTTAAATCATGTCAGGTAGGCCCTAAATGCCCATAGAGCAGGGTGCATGGTATTTAAAATGTAGGACATGTGCACCTAAGTTTTACATATCCTGGCAGTGAAAACCTCCAAAGTCGTTTTTCACTGTACAATGCTGCCTCTCCCATAGAAAAGCACTAGTCTACTTTACAGCTCCTTATAACGGATAACTTAAGTTTGGAATCAAGGACTCAATTTAATAGTAATTCAACATTCAACCTAATAGACAATTCAGGTTCTTAATTACTCTTTATAAAATACCCCTTTTAGAAAGTTAAAAGTATACAAAAAGTGACGGATGGAATGATTGAATTAATCCCAGTCACTGGTAAATCCCAGACCATCATTTATTTGCACCCCATGCCACCTCAGTTTGGCTTCATCCATATGCAAATCAGTCTTTACCCAGCTACAATTAGAACAGTCCAGCCTGAAGTACCAGGCCAGGACCTCCCAGCACACAAGCAACCTAGGATGGGTTTCACCCTAGTTAGGGCTCAGTAGCCAGGTATAGCTTGGTTCCTTGACCCAGTATGCCCAAGACCCTTTGCTACATATACCTGTCCCACTTAGCTAGGCTGACACACAAAAGTATACAAAAAAGTGAAGGATGGAATGCTTGAATTAATTTTAGCCACTGGTAAATTACTCAGGGCGCATCCCATTCAATTTTTATTTTGCACACCAAGTCCCTCAGTTTTGACCCAGCTATATGAAAAGTCAGTCTTGAACCTGCTCCAATCAGAAAAGTCCAGCCAGAACTGCCATGCCAGGTCCTCCCTGAACCAGAACAAAAGCAACCCAGGATACATGGAGCTGTTTACCTGCCGGCTGCAATGTACATTGACATTATTGGGGAATCAAATGGGGGAGACCACTTACATGGTATCTCTTAATGTACATGAAGCGTTGGTCTACATGTGTCAGCCTACCTACTCAATCCCGATCTTATTACATGCTTTGGAAGAGTTTGACAACGTGTGAGGTCTTCTCATCATCTGAAAAAATCAAATTATTCCCACTGGGTCAATGCCGGAGATTGGATGCCCAGCAGCTTTATAGTCTGGCTGGACAGGGTTGTCACTCACTTTTGAAACTTGAGGATGTGTATCTTCCATGATGCCACTGAGAAACATCTATTGACTATGGGTTGGGTCCCTAGAAGACTCCACGTGTCCCAAAAATTCTAGAATACATTACAGTTGTCTGTCATGGGCAGGATAGCACTGGCAAAAATGTTTTTTTTTCTGCTGTGATGCTTATACATATTCCAAGGAGCCTAGATTCAGTTGGCACAAAATATGTTTATGGAATTGGACTTGTGCCTAGTAGAATTGACTGGTGCAGGGAAATGAAGCAGAATTAAACTGACATTTTTAAAGAGGAAGTGGACTAAGGTGGGCTGGAGTTTCCAGACTTGGAAATGTATTGCATAGCTGCTCGGATATAGCATGCGGTGTATTGCTTGGCAGACAGGAACACTTGGGACGAAGGACTGTTGTGGGGCACGCATGGGGATCATGCACTGGACAGTTTTTTTATGCAGACAGAGAGGTTCCTTTTCATCTTCATTTTATTGTATTATCGATGTGTCAGATATGGGGTAAATCATTCAAAAGGTTTATGGCAACTGCTCTGTTTGATCCAGAGATGAGGATATGGAGTATCACCTCCTTTGCACAAGTTTCTCCCAATATATCAGTTAAATGCTAGAGGTGGGAGAAATAGGGTTGCCAGACAATGCTGGACCTGTACACTAATGACAGATTTCTAAGTTTTGTGGACTCAAATGTGACTTTTGTTATAGGGACAGGTACATTTTTACAATATGCAAAAGTAGTGCTAATGGCTAGGGAAATACTGCCCACGTTTCTAGAGGCACACCACTAATTCAAACTCTGGTAGAGATGTATGAGTTGTCAACAGTTAACCTCATTCCTCTACAGAACTCTCAAAACAGACAGACCGTTGCAGAAACTGACAAATGGTAGGAAGGCCTTTTTTCAACCCAATTGCTTTGACCGTCTCAAGTTATTGCACAAGTGGTGGGACTTTATCTGTATCAGGAAGCCTCCCACAGGTTGGCAGTCTTCAGGGTGGCCAATATGGCCGGGGGGGGGGGGATTCCTAGGACCAGAGGGTTGAATAGGCCCCATTATCCTTCCATTTGGAGGTTGAACCAGAGTGTAAGCCAATGATACCTGAGGCTGGAAGACGTCGCTCACAATTGAATACAAAGAATGAGGTCCCTGTCACTTCTCTCAGGGAATCAAGAAATCTGTATTTATAAATATTATGTAAACCAAGGAACACTGTTTTAAAGAGTTTAAGGTTGTGTAAGGTTTAATGCATGTTGTCTTTATGGCTCAGTGAGATTAATGTATGAGGATATGAATGGTGGAATATGAGAGGGACATGATTGGTGTTAGCTATCCCTAATGATAATGTATTAGCATATATGTATAGATATTGGATATAATTATTTGCCTTTTATCTTTTTAACTTTGTTAATTAACAATAAAAGATCTGTTTTTTAATCACCCCAGATGCACATCACATTGTCATAAGCCCTACTTGTCCAAATAAGATGCTAATCTTAACAAATTGAGTTGCCAGAGGTTATTGTACATTTATATTGTTCTAAGAGATACCTGTGCCAATAATGCTATGGTGGTGGAACAACTGGTTTCTCTCCAGTAGTATTTGCCAGGACAGGTATACAGAGTGACCCAGGCATATGGGCAAGTCTTTCGTCTGCCATATAGTCCCGGATTCACTAGAATGGTATGGGGAGGTGGCCCAGAAGAGTGCAATTGTCATTTCCCACATGCCTATTGACTACATCCTCGGAAATTAACTACCATCAATTATAGAACAGCCGGGGGGCCATCCAGGGTGATATGAAAATTCAGAATATTGGGTGGTACTACTTCAAAACGAAGAGTACGGAGGCCCAGATAGAGAGGAAGTGGTAAGAAGTTTAGGAAATCCACAGCAGGAGAAACTGTGAGTTAGGAGTTACCTCCTCTGGGAAAAAAGCACTACCAAACCAACCATGATGAGGCAACTTCTGGCCTTGATGCTCTGCCTGTGCTGTTCTAGAGACATAAAACTGGAGACCTGCGCCAGACAGAACCCTGCATGACACATACAGGGTGTGTCACCCTTGAGAGAGGCTGTGGTTCTCCCCTGGTAGTCCTGGCTTGCTAGGCACCTGTGGAGAAGTGTGGCTCAGTGGTTAGAGGCGGCAGACCCGGAAGCTGAGATCAGCCGTGGACCAGGGTTCAATTCCCTGCCTCGGCGGGTCTCGGGCTCAAAAATTCCACGGACTCGACAATTCTCGCTCCGGTGCCTACTCGACTCACGGGGTCACACTCTGCGACTCTGGGCAATAGCTTGCTTAATCTCCACTAGGGCCCCTCGCGGCGGATGCCTGGCTTTCACCTTGTGAATACCCTGCCGGGGTATCTCTCACAGGGGAATACCAGGACGGGTTCCCTAAGCAAGCGCCTTGAGACCCCTGGGTGAAACGTGCGATATATAAATCGAAATACATTTACATTTACCTGTTCATCCACTGGGTCCAGACCCTAGTCAGATAGACCAGTCTCATGCTATCATCCCAGAGATGGTGGGAGGAAGAGTGGAAGTACCAATCACGAAATAACTTAAAATATGAGAAATTCAGCTGTGCCCTTCTAAGGAAGGTATCATGAGATTAAATTAAAGATGTCCAGCCTTCACATAGATAGGTGTGGTATAAAAAAAATTGTCAATACTGCCTGAAGGAGGATTCTATTGTTTTGCAATCAATATTACTGAAAAGTACCATGAATAATCCTGAGAAGACTTCTTTGTGCTGCCCCCATACTACTAGATAGATCACCACAGATGATTTTGGTACTACCATTGAGTCTGAGATTCAGCTGCTCCATAGGCAGTGCGATACCTAACAGTGGTTCGAGATGTGTGTTTTCATTTCTGAACTTTGCACCTGGAATGATTTATTTTTCTCTGTTATATTAGTATTATTTTCATAGATACCCTGTTATCGCAATGCAAGTTGACCCACCTACAGTAAATCATGTATTTTGCCATGGTGGAATGCTTTCAGTTAGTGAACAAAGCCTTGAGTACAGAACCGTCTGGAGTGTGAGGGGTTTGTATCTATGCAGAGGGATAGTCCTTGATGACAGTGTATTTCTATTCCCACCTATGTAGTTGGTGTGATGTTTGGGTCAGAACATGGACTAGTTGTGATATTCAATGGCAGGGTAATAGGAGGGCATCTGCCATTGAAGGAGACCCTCCAGAGATGGTTTGTGCTTGTGTCGCCTTCCATTTTCTGACCTTTTTTTTGCTGGTTTTAGGATTCTGCGTACTTTACCACTGCTGATGGGTGCTAATGTGCTCTCTCCCCTAAACATGGCAACATTGGCTCATACCCAATTGGAATATTTAATTTACTTATCAGTCACAAGTAAATTGCACTACATGTGCTCAGAGCCTGTAAATTAAATGTTACCAGCGGGCTTTCAGGACTCATTATGCCACCCACTTTAGTAGCCCTCTACATAGCTCGGGTCTTCCAATGCAGAGCCCCTATGTGCAGTTTACACTGTCACTTTGACCTTGCAAAATAAACCTCTTGCCAGGCCCAAGCCTTCCCTTTTTATACATACCAGCCACTCCTAAGTTAGGCCCTGTATGCCCCACAGAGCAGGATGCCATGTAGTTAAAGGGCAGGGCAAGTACTATTATGTTTTTCATGTCTTGGTAGTGAAAAGCTTCCAATGTCTTTTTTCACTACTGCAAGGCCTTTCTCTCCCATAGGATAACATTGGGATTACCTGATTAAGGGGCAGATGTATCAAAATACCTATTTGCAATTCTCAAATAGCGATTTTTTGAGAATCGCTATTTGAGAATTGCCAAATGGTATGTATATAAAAAAATCGCAATTTTTTAGCGATTTCTTACAATTCCTTAATTGTGATTAGCAAATTGCTAATAGCAATTAAGGAATAATTTCCCATTCATTTCTATGGGCCAGGATGCCCATAGGAATGAATGTGAAGTTATTCTCAATTTGCGATTCGCAATTTGAGAATCGCAAATTGAGAATAATTTCAAGGGTGCAAGGATGTCATAAGGACACCCTGATGCACCCCTGAAATGTACATGTGTGCGCATATGGCGCACATACAAGCCTTAAGTGAATGTATGTGCACCATATGCACCTTCACAAATGCCAAAAAGTGCATTTGTGAAAGAGAGAGAGAGAAATTGCAATATATGAATGCTTGATGCTTACGCAAAATTAAGGAATCGCAAATTTTCCGATTCCTTAATTTTGCTATGCAATTTCCTTCATACATACCATTTAGTGAATTTTTAGTCGCAAACACTGCTTTTTTGCGAATCACAGCGTTTGCGACTAAAAATTGCTTTGATAAATCTGCCCCCAAATCTTTTAAGAGTATTTCCCAATTGTGAAGAGATGCACTTTTCAAGTTTGGTGTCACTGGAGTCACAATTTAAAATCATAACTTATGGTGAAGTTGGATTTTAAATTACAGTTTGCGAATGCCCCTTTTAGAAAGTTGTTTTCAAGGACAAGGGAACCCAAAGGTATATAAGGAACCGTAGGGTTAAATTCATTGTAAAGGAAAAAATGGTCCCTTAATATAAATTTGTACTGAACAATAAACATGGAAGTTGAATATGTTTTTTGTAAAAAAATCAAACAACAGAAAAAATACAGGCATTTATTAAATCACATAACACAAAAGGATGTAATAAAAGTGGAAAAAAACAGAGAAACAAAAAAAGATCATTTTTGAGCTCAGACATTTTAAAGGTGACTGTAACAATACTGAACACATTCTGTCACAATTTTCAGAAGTACCAATACTATCAACTCATAGAACAAAAACATTCGGCATAATCATGGTACAGTATGTTGACGACGTTTCAATCCCACTTATTGGTGTGGGGATCATCATCAGGACTTTAATGTATAAGCCTGAGACTAAACATGCCTGTGAGGATGGAAAAGAAAGACAACAAGAGAGGGGAGATGGGTGGACAAAAAGGAGAAAGAGAGGAAGAGAAAAGAAATTTAGTAATAATCCTAGAAAATTAAAAATTAGAGCCCTATCATTCCATGCACGTATGTGGCTTGGTGTCTTACGTCATACTCTCAACAAGGTTGCACAAGGTGCATGCTAAAACCATATGCGTGTGATCGGTGCATGAAACCTAAGTAGTAGGTATCAAATTAAAGGAAGGGGAGCCTCCAAATTGAATCAAAATTAGAAAAAATTAGGCTGACCTAACATCAATACCATTGCAGTGATGATGATGTCCCTAGACGGGTGGTATGCAATCAATAATAGGAGACCAAAGAAAGAAAAAATAATGTCAATGGGGGGGAGCAATTAAAAGAGAGCAACGCAGTTGGAAATTAATAGTAGCCTGCCACAAACCTGGGACTAAAAAAAAAAAAGTTTTCTTTCTTTTGCCTGCTCTTAAAATATGGTTTCACATACATTCACAAAAGGGAAGGGGCCCCCTGTAGATAATTTCTCTTTTGCAAATGAGTTATCACCTACTTGCATTAGTTGGTACAATGGGAATGTTTGTGGTTTCAAAACATTCACACATATCACTGCGAGTCACTATTAGGAAGTGAAGCCCTTTACACACTCCTTCCCAATAGTGAATCGGGAACAAATTTTGTGACTCGGTAATATGCTACCAAATAGCAAAATAGGTTTGGTACATAGAAAAAGGCATTTTCTGGTTGAAAATCATGCCGTTTACGGGCCATTTGTGACCTGGAAAAATCTATATACATCTTGCCCTGCGAGTATAAGGGCCTGATTCACAAAGGTAAACTTACTTCTGTGTAAGTTTATTTTAATCAGGAATTCACAAAACTGCATTGTAATAGTTATTTTACGAATGCTGAGACTCTGCATTTGGGGAGGAGCACTCCACACAGACATAAATACAACTTGCCTCTATTTTTATGTGCAGACTTCTCAACAGTTTACTAAAACAGCGGGTTAAAGGCATAATTCAGCAATGTATCAGCGTGGGAGTGGGTGATGACACTTTCCACAGTGTTGGCAATGCTGGATGTGTGCTGCACCAGTTTTGTGTTATCCGCAGTGTCCACTTCGTGTCAAGTTTCCCTTATCATTCACCGTTCACCGTTTTGGAAACATTTTTTGTACTGGGTTGTCAACGAAATCCATAAAGTTGATCAGAGGCACACTCAACACTATGACTCAGCGTTTTTTTACTCAATTACGTAGATCAAGAATCAATTGCCTAAGCAGTATAAAGGAATACTTTAACTCTTTTCTCAATAGGACATGCACAATCAATATTTTGCACATTAAATCCCTATTTCGAGCTGCTCTATGAAATTATTCGCAGTTTTGAACCAAACTAAGGGGTCGATTAGGATTGCGGTTTTCCCGCATCCTCCGGGCCGGCGGAAGCTACCGCCGGCCCGGAGGATGCGGGAAAACCGCTGCGGAGCCTCAAAAGACCCACCGCCATATTAGGATGGCTGTGGGTCTTGAAATGTGTCCGCAGCTTTTCCGCCGCGGTCGCCTTCCGACCGCGGCAGAAAAGCTTTAACATGGCTGGCCGTGTCTATCAGACACTGCCAGCCATATTAGGATGGTGTAAGAAGTATGCTTTTCCGCGGCGGCTTTTCCGCCGTGGAAAAGCATACGGACCTTCACTTCGGGGGCCCGTTGCGGGCCCCCTGGGTGAAGGAGGGTGGGGGATGCACATGGGGGCATTGCGTGAACAAAGCAGCAGGCACCGCGCGGTGCCTGCTGCTTTGTGCACGCAAATGCGATGCATGCATCTAAGCTGCACCCGCCGCAATGTTAAAGATAGAGGATGTGACCGCCACCCTGGCAGTCACATCCTAATCTGCACGGAGGGAACGCCGCAGCCCATGCGGACGTTCCCTCCTACTCTGGGCTCGCGGACGGACTCAAGTCCGTCCGCGATCCTAATCTACCTCTAATTCCTCTGTACATTTCCCACGGCTTCCTCGGGCATCCTCTGCCCTCATAGGCATACTTTTTCATCCCCTACAACAGTTCATGTCTCTTTTTCAGTCCTCTAATTCTGGTGGAATTTCTGCCCCCCATTATCTCCCCACAAATCCCCTTGCTCTGAGAAAACTATAAAATATAGTGTTAATAATTGCATAATGAGCTATGCATGTATCAACTATTTAAAACAATTATGGATGTTATTTTGTAATTGTTTTATAAGAGTTTGAAGCTACCTGTAACACAGAGTATGCCTGACACTCTGCCGATTCCTTACATTTCTATTTTACATATACTGCTGTAGTGTGAGAATGCATGTCATAAAAAGGAATATAAAGTAGGGATGCCAAAAGAACAATGCCAGCCGTGTGTTATTTAAAGAGCCTGAAAACATCTCCTCTTGACACTAAATAGAGTTATAAATAAAAAAGTGTTTATTCATTTGTAATTTGACTTGTCTTTGTTCCCTTTAATTATCAGTCATGAATCATTCAGGCAGCCCTAAAACACAATTCAATTAAAAGTGTTTTCTATTTATATTTGCTTTTAGAAGTATGCACAGATAAGTGCTTAAAATAGGGCTTTAGGTAACTGGTTATTTTTGTACTGTCTGGGACATCAAAAAATGAGCTGGCAACCCTTATTATAAGACTAGAAGTTTGTTTTAGGATCAGAACATTATTTATTTCCTCCACCCTAGAGCCCAGATTAATGCCATAATAGCAATGGTTTAACTTATATCGGAAGCCCTACACAGCCGTCAATAACTTGCTGAGTTACTTACAGTGCCGGGGAATGCACCCTGCATTCAGGTAACTCCCACCTCATTCTCGCCCTTCACTTTCATGCTCGCCCTGCACTCACAGCGATCACAATGCACTCACACTAATCACCATGCACTCACACCATTCACCTGCTCACCCTGCAATCACAGTGATCACTCTGCACTGTCAATGCAACTCTAAATCTTATATTTAAGATACACATTTTATTTCAAGCTAAAAATAAATATTTGATTACAAATTCGTTTTGAGACATAATTTTCAAAGCAGACGCGGGCCCCCTGAGTAGGCATCACAGACCACAGGTTAAGAACAGCTGAACTAGACATTATCACAGCTAAGTTAACAAATTAAAAGTACTCTTGCATAGAAGTGTTTTTCTGTTTACCCGTTTTGCTGTTTTTTACCAGTGTAAAAGTCTGGTGTTTCATATTATATGTCAGCCTTGTAGCGGTTGTTAAGTGTTATTTCATTCATAGTGCCTTTTATTTCTGTGCTTTTAGAATCAATCATTTTTATTATGTGGTAGTAAAATCACAAATACACAGCTTAGCTCTGAGCTTTTAAAAACCTGCTAGCCATGCGTAAACACACACTTTGTACTTCTAGTCATTGCTTACGAGAAGCAAGACTGTCAGTAACTGTGCCTCTTTTACTGCCAACCTTGCTTCTCTTAAGCAAAGACTATAAGTAGAAAGTGCATGTTAACGCACACTTATAGGTTTTCTAAACACATAAATACAAAGGCATTGTCATTGTTCTTAAATCTGAACTAGACCTACATCCTCTTACGCTCACTGGTGACATAGAGGTGGATGCAGAGGCTCTTGTAAAGTGGATTGCACGGGGAACATTAACCCTTGCTCCTCTTACCCCGTGCCCCACAAGAATAATTAGAGGTTCAGCCCCTGGTTTAACTATATCTTATGTCAGTGCAGAAAGGACTGCAAACGCCAGGAAAGAGCTTGGAGACAGCTCAAAAGGAGCTATAAAGAGGTCTTAAGAGACTACCACAAAAAGATTCAGGTAGCTAAGAAGAGCTTCTTTGCTTCTTCGCTTCTAAAATTTAATCTGCGGGAAACAAAAGCAGAGAGCAGAGAGATTTTTGACATTGTCAAAAGCTTTTCCTCACCTAGGGCTGCGACCAGGCTCTCCCCCCCGTCGGACGAGTGGATTGGTAATCTAGATAATTTTTTCCACACGAAGATCGTAACTATAAAATCCACGTTTTAACGGCCCAGGTGTGAAAGACGTTCCGGCCACCCTAAAGACTACCCCCCCATAGTCAGGAAGATGGGGCCTTCCTCTTCATCTTCCTGCCTATGTCCTTAGCGACATCACTGACAATAATGAAGGGTTTGAAATCTGGCTCGCCCGTAGATCCATGTCCGGCCAAATTTTTGGCATCCATGGCAGAGATTTTGAATCCCATGGTTAATTGTGTTTTAAACACATCCCTCCATAACGGCCAGGGCCCAGTATGCGTGTTTGAGTGCAAACTAATTCCTCTATTAAAAAAATCAACAGCTGACCCCATGGTCTTAACTAAGTATAGATCCATTTCTCTTTTGCCTTTCTTTGTAAAAACAGTTGAGAAATACGTTCAAACTGTGATCAGTAATTTTGCAGAGGTTAACAACCTGTTTCATTCTAGTCAGTCTAGTTTCAGGCAGAATCTTAGCACAGAGACGGCACTACTGGAGGTATCTGAATCCATCAAAGAGACTTTGGATTCAGGTGGCAAAGTGGTCCTGTTTCTCTTAGACCTCTCTGCGGCTTTTGACACCGTGCCCCACGGCCACCTCATGCAGAGGCTGAGGGAGTGTGGGTTCGAGGGCATGGTGTTGAAGTGGTTCGCCTCCTTTTTGGAGGATAAAATCAGGAGGTCTGGTCACCTCCTTTTACGGCCAATATGCCACCTTTGAAGGTGGGTGTGCCACAGGGCTCTATCCTGAGCCCTGTACTTTTCAATCTGTACATGGCCCCCCTGGCTACCATTGCTGAAGAGAATGAGGTCACACTAATATCCTATGCCGATGACACGCAACTGCGTTTCACCTGTAGGAAGGGAGAGGAGTTCAATGGGGAGAAGATCAACAAGTGCCTGAAAGAAACTTTTGCCTGGTTCCAACATAACCACCTGAAATGCAACACAGACAAGTCCGCAATCAATTTATTGCCCCCCCGCCCCCGTTGGACGCATGGAAACAATGGTGGCCCCAAGACATGTCCCCTCCCCAGCTGCAGTCAGGACTGTAAAGAACCTGGGAGTAAAAATGGATGACGCCCTCTCTATAGTAGCTCAGGTTCAGTCAGCAGCCGGGACCTGTGTCAGTCTCCTGAAGATGCTTCGAAGGTTTTTATTTTTACTACAGACCTCGCATAGGAAAACAGTCATTCAGGCACTTAACATCTCCAAACTGGACTATGCCAACCTTTATCTGGGCCTCCCGGAGTTCTTACTCAACAGACTGCAGGTGGTGTAGAACTCAGCAGCCAGGGCTGTTCTGAGTCTTGGGCCCAGAGAGTGGACCTCCCACCATCTCAAGAATCTGCATTGGTTACCTGTCCACAGCAGAATTCCTTTCAGAGCTCTGGTCCTGGCTTTCAAGGTTCTGCATGGTATGGGTGCAAAGTACGTCTGTAGAAGAGTCTCTTTTTACGTACCTGGCAGATCTCTTAGATCTGCTTATCAATACCTTATGGTCACCCCTAAACATCTCAGAGCCCGCAAAGGCGGTCACTCTTTTCAAGTGCAGTGGCTGGACTTTGGAATAGGCTGCCCCCTCCACTTAGGCAAGTCACTAATCTGCTCGCCTTCAGGAAACAACTGAAAACCTGGTTGTTCCAACAAACATTATAATCCGTCTCTTCTTTTTGGGTTTCTTTTTCTCTCTTTTTCTCCCCCTGCATTTGTTCTTTTCTGTCTTAGCACCGGGTTACTCTACTTAGTAGCTGTGCGCTCTATAATCTATTCTAACATAACATAACATAACATTAAGAATGCCAACAGCTCAAACTCTCGTAAATGCGAGACCTATTGCATTGTAAATGCTTGTTTCTATAGTGGTTCATCTAGTTGTCTATTTTCCAGTGGGTAGCTGTCTCCTGCCTGACTTTTTACCACCTTTGTGGTACACCCCAGGGGCATGTCTAACTTGCTTATAATGTAAAAAAATAGAATTTTCAGTTCATACCCTGTTTTACATGATATAAAGACCTTCATGCGAGTCCCCTGGAGCAACTGCAACCTCTGTGATTTTTTGGGACGTTTTCATTTGTTAAATAGTGTCCAGTGATTTATTGTACAAGAATGAGTCAATATTTCTGAGCTTTGCAAACTTTATTCCTTTGTCTCACCCTTTTCCACTGTGAGGGGAAGGCCACACCTTTTTTCAGGGCAAAAGGTGGCACTAATTACCCATTCTCTATGGAATTGATAAAACCAATATTAGGAGGGGAACAAGTCTGTGGGTCCTCTCCATGCCCCAATGTCCATATAGCTATTCAGTCCCATTTCCTGAAACCAACCTGATTTCCCACCTCCTTGATGAGGTCACGGTCCCATAATAGAGTGCCCATGGTCTGGATCCTTTCCCTTCCCTGGAAAATTGTTGCAGATTTCCCGGCCCTTACTATTGAACCCATCTCTTCCAGTGGTCTGTCTTCCACACCTCCTATACAATGAGACAAAGCACGTTTGAAGACCGAATGCATTTCAATCTACCTTAAGAAAAAGGCTCATCCTGCTGAGAAAATGCACATTCCTTGTCTACTACTAATTGTGTTGTCCAGTAATACGTCCAGATATCGGGCAAAGCAATTCCTCATCATGTATGCTCAGTATGAGCTATTTAAATGAAATGTTTTATGTGCTTCCTCCCCCTTTCATATGTGCGGGGTTCCTGTATTCAGCGAGGAGCGTTTTAGAAGGTGAACTCAAAGTTTGGCAGTGTGACTTTTTTAAATAAGGCTGCATGTCCCATAAGTGACAGTGGTAGTTTTCTCCGACATTTCACATAATCCCTAAACTTCATATGAAGGCCATGGAGATTACATTTAAAATGAACTCTGCAGTGTTATTTAGGTACCACATAGGAATGAATGTCAATTACCAAATCGGTAATTACCGATTTGGTAAAATAGGGAAAGAGTCAAGGGTGGCAGGGTGTCACTTTGACACCCTGTTGCACCCCTGAATAGGGCTTGTGTGCACATGTGGCACACATACATGCCCTAAGGGCATGTATGTCTGTCACATGGCACAGGTGTAAATGCACAGATTTGCATTTACAGAGGTATTCGTTATTTACCCCCAACTAATAGTTGGTGGTAAATAACGAATCCTCTAAGCACAGAATTACTCTTCAAAGTGCTTCCTACATTTCATTTACCGATTCGGTAAATACCGAATCGGTAAAGTTGCCACCTACATAGGAAAAGCCTATTACCAGTCGGTAACGGACGATTTCGGCCGTTACCGACCGGTAATGGCCTTCCTACATCTGGCCCTCAGAGTGCAAACCTGCTGAAGTTGTTTCTTAAGGCCAAATGTATCCTTTGTGTAATGAGTACTAGTGTGGGCCACATCTAAATGTTGCCTCTTATATCAAATGCAGAATAACCAACCACACTAGAAAGGGATGCAGGGACTTGGGCCCAGGATGACACTAGCACTCCAACCCTATGAGAATGTGGATATTATTTAGTGTGTTAACTCTATGGTGTCTGTGCTTAAATTAAAATGATTTTTTTTTCATAAAACAAGTATTTGACAGGATAATCTCTTTATTGCTGTGGGTCTAGTGCCTGAGTATGTCTCACTCCTGGCTCCCCCTCGAAGAGCCATGGACTGCTCAAGCTACTTTACCATGGAGAGTCAAGTGCTGAAAGAGTTAGTGCTTGGCCCAGTTACTCAGTCCATAGTAGGTTGGGCTCCAGGACATCACAAGTTAAGTCTGACATGCCATCAGTAGGTCTAGTTTCTCCTGCTTTCCCTGTGGCCCTATGAAAGGGGGTTTGACAACTTTTGGTAATTTACAGTTGTGTCATATATAGCGGAATATCATCCACATAGATCAATATTCTATCATAATATTCCTCATCCCATTTAAGACTCAGTAGGGCCTCCCCTCTAATACAAATCAGCAGAAGCTCCAGGGCAAATATTAAAGATGTGAGGGGGCAACCTTGTCTCATTCCACTATCAAAGAGAAATAGTTCAGATAAGACATTGTTCACCTTGCTTTTGTTCATGGGGGAGCTATATACAAGCCTATTCCAGGAAATAAAATGTAGGCCTTTATCATATAATACCATTTAAGTGTGCTGAATAGGCCTGGGTGTAATTTCCATTTGGCTGGAATAATCGGAGGAATTTTGTTGATTCAGTGTTATTCTTTGACACAAAATTACCACTATTAAGGCGATTACGCATGCTACTGAATTTAAGAGTAATTTAGGGGTAAAAAAATACCACCCCAAGAGCACATTTAGCAAGCAGAAGCAGCTGCTCATGCTGCTGTTTATGTTCTGTTGCATTTAGCTCTATTTTCTTTGAATAAAATACCTTCTTGCACCCATTTTGGATGCAAGGGTGCATTTTTTACTAAGTAACTAACTGTGAGTACTTTGGGCAAAAATCCCATCCCAAGTGCACAATAAGTGTGTGCAAACAACTGCTCATGCTCGCTATTCGTTTTCTAGTGCATTTAACCTTATTTCTTAATACAAAATGCATCCTCTCATCCATTTTGGATGCAAGGGGATATTTTTGTGCTAAGGAAATAACACTAAATGCAGAACTACACTTCTAATGTAATTAAATGTAATCTCATAGAATTTTTGGGTACTTTCAACTGACGCTACACGGTATTAGGAGAGCCATACCCATCCCTAGTGTTGACTGCATTTGACACTTCCAGCAACATCACAGCCCCACTTCAGGTAATTTATCCATACATGCCAAGCAGACAAACAGATATTGCATATTTATTTTGGCGCTTCTGCAAGGCATGAATCTTGACTGATCTGGATGAACCAGCATCATGATCACCTCCACGAATGCACAGACAATTCTTTAGTCAGAATTGTTATTTCTATATTGAGGAGAGGTATCAGTCTATAGAAGGCTCAATCCTGATTTGGTCATCTGGGGGCGCTTATCATGTATTATGTATATATATTACTACTGCATGATAATCACCACTAGGTGATTATATTTAGAACCACGTTTTGCTTATTACTTTGGTGCCGTTTGACAAATCTTCACTAAACTTTCCCCAAAAGTGTTCACCCACGTTAGCTCCTTCTTTGAAAGTTTCATGGAGGGTTGAAAAAAAAGGGTGGGTTTCAAAAACAATTAATCTCCATGCATTTTTTTTATAGGAAAATCAGACACAGCTACAGCAAAAACAGCTGAATGAAATTTCACCAAATTTGACAGAAAGCTGGATCTTGGTCCAGAGCTTCTGCTTTTTATGATTTGGTGTGAATATGTTCAGTAGTTTTGAGAAATTAAGGTTCAAAATGTCTGTATATATATATATATATATATATATATATATCATGTGGCAGAGGACCCACAGGTCCAAGAGTTGTAAATATAAGAACTGATTGGCTGCCACCATATCAACAAAGTGTAGCAACATCCATTTTAGGACATGGGGACTCAGTCCTCAGTCCTGAAAATTAGTTTAAAAAGCGCATACCTGGGGGCATGTTAGGGATACCTTGCCCCAATAAGCTACGTGGGGCCAAACCCGTTTTTAAAAAAAAACAGACTGCAGATCTGTGGAGGTGGGTGGGGTTTTAGTTTTAGTCCACAACCAGGTCAGAAGGGGGGCTTTATTTTTAAGAATTAAGGGACTGCCTATCTGAGCCTTTCCCAGGCCCTGAAGACTGAATCCCTTGGGGCTCAAGAGGAAGAGCTAATTGAGGAAAAAATTAAGTGAAGGCCCCCTTGACTCCATCCCTCCAAGGTCTGATAGCACAGAACCTTCCCAAAAAGTTTCATCCACCTCATCAACTTCTGGGAAAAGTTTCAGGGTGATCCATCACACAAGGGCCAAGAAAAATATGGTTTCTCAAAAGAGTGTTTTCCCCATGCAATTTCCAATAGAACTGAATTAGGCAATGATACAAAAAAGCCTGATCATATTTACACCAAATTTGGCAGGAGTTTCTGGGAAATTAATGGTCAAAATATATGCATATATAGAGATGTGGTAGTACTAGAATGACCAACAGACCTAATGATAAGGTAAGGTAAGGTAAGGTAATCTTTATTGCTTGATTAATAAAAATCATTGCAAATAAAAACATCTTAAAAATAATACAATATATAAAACATTGTCATATTCATATAAATAATAATCGCCTGTATATAATAGGAATCTGTAAACGCAAGCCATACTGTAAACTGTATTTTTTTACATTTCTTTTCACAGCTTCACCAGGATGTCCTTAACGTTTTGTAGTTTCATTCGTAATCATTCATTGAAGTCTGATTGACCTTAAAGGTCGTTGTACAAGTCAACTTTGTAATTCATTAAGACCTAGACCAAGTTTAAAGTGCAACTGTATGGTACAGTAACAGTATTTTCTTTGTGCAAGCAGACTAAAGAAGTGCATCAGCGTCTTCTCTTGTGCAAACAAGGCTATAACAGGGCTTCAATATTTTGTTTCAATAAATTACTATAGCAGCATAGACACTAGGCCTTAGTGTTACTCTTACCTGCTTCTCGCCCCTTTGCAGGTTCCCCTATCAGTAACAACAACAATAACATTGATTTGTTTCCAGTTGCTTAGAACCATTAAAAGATTACGACCACACTAAAAAAGAGAGTCCACTTCTTCGTAAAATCATGTTCATACATTCAAAATACCCTAATAACTTTAGGCAGTTTGAGCCGCAGATACTGTACCCAGATTCATAAAAAACGGCATAGATAAGCTCAATTATACAGTAATATTAAACCTTGTTAATGTACCCCAAAAGTATAATAGTATTTGAACATTTTTCTCTGTTCCGGACTGAAACTTTCAACAAAAGACTTACATTTAGACTTTTACCAGATAACGGTTATGCAGCTAGTTCTAAAATTGATAGTAATCTTGCTGGCACATGCATCAACATTGGAGTTTGCGATTCCTTAATTGCGAAAAATAAGGAATCGCAATTAAGGAATCGCAAACTGCAATGTATCAAGAAATCGCTAAATAAATTGCGATTTCTTAAAATTCCTTAATTGCGATTCTCAATTTAAGAATCGCAATTAAGGAATCCATTCCCATTCATTCCTATGGGCCTAGAGGCCCATAGGAATGAATGGGAAGACATTCTCATTTTGCGAATTGCAATTAAGGAATCACAAAATGAGAATGCAATTTCAAGGGTGCAGGGGGGGTCCACAGGGCACCCTGTTGCACCCCTGAAATTTGCCATTAAGTACATTTTTCACACACACATGCCCCAAGGGCATGGGGGCCTGTTCGGAGTTGTAGTGCTGGTCTCTCACACACCCCACCCACTACCACCCTCGCTGTAGACATGGGGGCCTGTTGGGAGTTGTTGTGCTGGTCTCTCACACACCCCACCCACCTCTCTCACACCTCCCACCCACCACCACCCTCCCTGTAGACATGGGGCCTGTTGGGAGTTGTAGTGCTGGTCTCTCACACAACCCACCCACCTCTCTCTCACCCCCCACCCACCACCACCCTCCCTGTAGACATGGGGGCCTTTTGGGAGTTGTAGTGCTGGTCTCTCACACACCCCACCCACCTCTCTCACACCCCCCCACCCACCACCACCCTCCCTGTAGACATGGGGGCCTGTTGGGAGTTGTAGTCCTGGTCTCTCACACCCCCCACCCACCACCACCCTCTCTGTAGACATGGGGGCCTGTTGGGAGTTGTAGTGCTGGTCTCTCACACCCCACCCCAAGGGCATGTGTGTGTGTGTAAAATGACACTTTGAAAAATGCACTTTTGTGCATTTTTGCAAAGTTTTCGCAAATTACCATGAAGGTCAACTTCATGGTAATTTGCACCCCTTGCACCAAGTTTGATGCATTGCATTTAAGGAATCTCAATTTGACATTCCTTAAATGCAATTGCAATTTAAGAAATCGCAAATTTGCGATTTCTTAAATTGCGAGAACAACAAAAATGCATAATGCATCCCAAAAATGGAAATTGCATTCGCAAACGGCCGAATTTTGCGGTTCGCGCCGTTTGCGAATGCAATTTCCTTTGATGCATGTGCCCCATAGACTTTTAGCCACTTTGTCAGTTTGCTGCTGGATTTAGCTTTGTTTTTGCTGCACTCATGAAACGGAACAGGCTACAGGCTAGTTCAATGTCCCTGCCTACAAAATAAACTTTCTCTGCTTGTCTACATGTTCGAATCTGTCTTTCATTTAGGAGTGGGTTTAATAGTAATCTTCGCTCCTTATCTAAACCCTTATAAATACAGAGTAAATGTAGGACGTCCTCTTTGGCTGCACCACATATTCTTCACTGTGTTGTTATTTCATTTCCTATCTATGGTGGAAGGTGCTGAATTGCCGATAAAATTCCCAGTCTCAAATGGAGGAGGCTTTCCTTCACTGCTCTCGTAAAGCCTGTTCCCAGATATGCTTATGGCAGACTCCTCTAATAGGTCTGAATAACGAGTCATCCGTGGGCCCTCCCTCTTAGTGTAGCCTTATCATCTTCGAGGGATAATATCTTTACAGATTTATTTACTAATTCCTTGAAACTGTTATAGGACGCTTTCAGGCACTGGGACACCGCCAAGCAGCCGCCACTGCTGCTGTGAGGGGAACGGCTGATAATCACCATCTCTGGCCATGAGAGGAATGGCCTGACCACAATTCCCAGCAGCCCCTGCTCACCCATGACTCTGCCAAATGCGCCAGGAGGCGCGATAAATGCACAGCGGCCTTCCTGCAGCGTGGGATGCTTTCAGGCACCGGGACACCGTCAAGCAGCCTCCGCTGCTGCAGTGAGGGGAACGGCTGATAATCACCATCTCGGGCCGGGAGGAGAACGGCCCAACCACAATTTCCAGCAGCCCCGCTCACCCGAGACTCTGCCAAACGGGCCAAGAGTTGTGATCAAATCACAGCGGCCCTTTTGCAGCGGTGGACGTGCTTGTAGGTGCCCGGGCCACGCCCGGACAAAGCCCGGGCCAAGGGTGGGCCTGTCCTTGCCCGTCATTGCCAGGAAGAGGCAGGGCAGTGCCACCCTCCTTCTGTTTGCTACCCTGAGTTGTTCTACATCGAGGACTTAATATCGACTAAAAGAGGTACTGTTTGGTGAAACTCCCCTACTTATATACTGGGAACCCTTGTTAACTTTCTGCAGTCTAGTAGAGTTAAATTGTGAAAGCTTCCTTGAGACAAATTCGCCCCCCTCACTAAATTTCCCCCGACCAGACACCAAAACTCCCACAGATGGTTCTCTGATGATCTCAAAAAACTGAAATTAAAGGTACGTCAATCAGAAAGGGCATGGAGACGTAACTACTCCGAACAAACTAGATTACAATACATCTCAGCTCGCAGAGACTATAAAACTGCCATAGTCTCCGCCAAATCCTCCCATTTCTCAGACCGAATCTCCTCCTCAGACAATAAATCCAAAGAAATTTTCAAAATTATGAATGAATTGACATCTGACGACAGAACCCTCCCAGGCCAGATCCCACCCAAGAAACTTGTGATGCCCTCAACCTTTTTTTCGTTGAAAAAATCAACAAAATTAAGGCATCGATCTCCACCGTCCCCCAGACCATCACTCCGGAAACTCTCTCTAATAACACTTCTATTTTTACTGAATTCCCCCCTATCAACCCTACCTCCCTAGGACAGCTCGCTTTCCGGGTAAAATCAGGTTCCCCGAACGACGGCTGCCCACCCTCAGTCTTGCGAAGAGTATGCCACTCCTTACCTGATTGCATCTTACCTTTCCTGAATAGTTCACTCAGTACAGGCACTGTCCCGAGACTCTTCAAAGAAGCCATCCTTGTCCAGCTATTAAAAAAACCTGGCGCGGACCCAGCGGAACTCTCCAATTACCGCCCCATCTCGCTTCTGCCTTACTTTTCAAAACTCCTCAAAGCACATGTTACCAGATGCCTCTCCAATTTCATTGAGTCCTCCTGTTATCTGGAGCCTAATGAGGCTGGCTTCAGGCCCTCACTTTCCACCGAAACCGTCATCTTAGCTGTCCTCGACACGCTGAGAAGAAATGCCGACTCAGGAATCCCCCAGGCTCTTGTCCTCCTGGATCTCTCGGCCGCGTTCGACACGGTTGACCATAACATTCTGCTCAACCGTGTCGAACAGGCTGGCATCCAGGACTCCGCTCTTGGCTGGAACCGGTCCTTCCTGTCTAACAGATCCCAAGCTGTCCGCTTAGGCCCCTACATAGCCCCCAAGACTCCCGCAACCTGCGGAGTCCCTCAGGGCTCCTCCCTATCACCTCTCCTGTTCAACTTGTACCTCTGTCCCCTACTCCATTCACTCCGCAATTGGGACATCACAGTCTTTAATTATGCGGACGATTTGCAAATCATTTTCCCACTCAACTTCCCCAATGCAATAGACAATTTTCACTCTGCCATGCTCCACATCCAAGATTGGATGAATTCCAACCAATTGAAGCTAAACCCCGGGAAAACTGAGCTCCTTCTCCCAGGCTCCAGCCTCTCCTCTTGGGGCACCCAGTTCTGGCCTCACGAACTGGGACCCCCGCCGGCCCCTTCCACCTCTGTAAAAAGCCTCGGCGTAATAATTGACGCCGATCTCTCCCTCCGACCTCATATTAGCTCCGTGATTTCATCCTGCTCCTTCCAGCTCAGAAAGATCCGGAAGGTCAGCCATCTGCTTCCCACACCTGCCTTGACTCAGGTCATCATCTCTCTTGTGCTCTCCCATTTTGGATTACTCCAACAGCATCTATCATGGACTTCCCAAAACTCTTCTCCACCGCCTTCAGGTGATCCAAAACCAGGCAGCCCGGATCATCTTTAAATCTCCAAAATGGCAATCTGCCAGACCTATGATGCACAAACTTCACTGGCTACCAATTGAACAAAGGGTGGCCTTCAAGCTAGGCTGTCTCACATACAAAGCCCTCAATTGCCCCTGTCCTGCCTTCTTGACCTCCCTGATCACCCCCTACTGTCCAAACCGCAACCTCCGCTCTACCCATCTCAAATCACTCACCACACCCAAAACTAGAACTAACAAATTCGGTGGACGAAGGTTTGCCTTTTTGGCTCCGAAATTCTGGAACTCCCTTCCCTTGAACATCAAATCAAGCAGCTCCCTCCTTCATTTTAGGAAGTTGCTAAAAACTTTTCTTTTCACCCCACTCTGCTAACCCTGCACTTAACCTCAGCTCCGGAATTCTATGTTTTATAGCGCCAGGAAACCCACGGTGTCAGCGCGCTTTACAAATTTCATTTAATAATAATAATAATAATAATAATAATAATAATAACTACTATTATTCTGTAGAGATGGGGAAAACAAAATCCATGGAAGGTGGGGGGAGCTGGGCGGGATAGTGGGGTGGTTGATAAAATCCGTAAAGGGAAAAAGGCTAGGTAGGCAACTAAACACTCAGGCAGTAACTATGTATTGGATCATATAGAGACATTTATTGAGGAATGCGAAGATTTATTAGTAGGTGAGCCAAATCTGCATGTGGACACGGACAAGTCTCCGATCAGTACAGCCCACCCCACTAGGGGCTGCCCAAATAATCACTCTATTATCCCCAATATGTTCCTCAAGCACAAAAAAGGTCCTAATACCAACAAGGAAGAGAGCCATTTAAATTCTGTCAGGTTGGCAGATCCTATTGTTAGCACTCCAAGCACCTCTGAAACTGATGAAAATCATTCTCAAATAATCGATCCTATAGTCACTTGCACCAATAAATAAGCTATACTGTCAAATCCCCAGGGGGAGGGAAGCCCACAGCACCCGGAACTACCATCAGACAAAAGTGTAGAGCTGGTCGAAAATCATATACCAGATATGCAGGAAGTAATCCTTGTCGTCCACTGGCTTCGGGTCGAAATAGAGTCCATGAGGGCTATGATGGAGAACATAACAACTATGATTAAGCTCTTGACACAAGGAGGGTCCCCCATCATTGACTCTGCAACACATAGTGCCATCACTCCTCCCCCACACGGCCAATTTATTGCTCAGGTAAAATAATTTGCCCTTCAAACTAGTGAGGTACAGAGCAAAGCAATCCCCATGTTCATTGAGGCGGTTAAGCAGAATAAACCCTCTCTAGCGATCCTCATTGGAAATTATGCACAGCCTAACACTACAACCACTCTCGGGTCTCGAAGCACAGACACACTAAGAATGCATCCATTGCAGGGTAGGAGTAGTCACACTGATATACCCACCAACAAGCAGTGTATTACCCAAGAAGGATGGGGGAACCATACTAATGCCAAGTCACAAAATACCCACTGAATATTTGCGGTGAATGTTCCGAAGTTGGGTTCCAACAAAAAAGAAAGTGTAGACCCATTGACTAACAAGGCTATACATTGGATACGGCAAGTAAGGGGTTGCCGTTCTGTAATTAGGGATGACATCACCAAAGCGCGCAGGCTCTCCCACTAATCCTTCAGACTGCATTGAACTAACTTTTCAGAGGGAAGTGCTAGACAAAAATCTACTAGCACTTGAATTCAGAGCCTGTTCCCCTGAATTTTGATCTATTCAGTTCAGGCACTCTCCACCTGCTAGCCACCCCAGTAACAGGCAGCAGGGCGGATGGGTAGTTCCACTCTTGAATGCAGTGATTGACTGGCAGGAGAGCCCGAACCCCATTCTGGCAGTACTAGAGACCTGATCATTTCCAGGGGTAGCGACCCATTAATGTTTCCAGTTTGCGTAGACAACAACAAGACAAAAATACCCATTCCAAAGTTATTCTTGCCTTCATCTTAAGTTGTGGGCCAGCATGAGTTTAATAGTATTCACATAGTGAACCCCAATGAACCAATACATAATGGCCATTTTCCTAAAAACAACACATTGTTATCATGAAATATTGCAGGAATGAGTTCCAAAATGTTGTCTCCAGAATGGCAGCCTTTTATTGACTGTTTTGACACCTGTTGTTTTCAAGAAACGTGGCTCCCGACATCACAACATTGCGTACGCTTTTTAAATTACTATTTACCGACTGGGACCACTAGGGAATGTTGACATTTGCAACATTTATGTGAGGGGAACAAGAGGGGTAGGTCTCAAGTTTTAGCGGCTTTAGATGACCTCCTCAATTTATTCTCAATGGAAAGTAACATTATCATATCAGGTGATTTTAACTCAACCTTTGAAACACTTGCCAGCGAGGAATGGCTTCTCACTGAAGAAGAAGAAGACCTCCAGTGGGGAGTTCCAAAATTGGATCTTGTACCAATAAAGAAATGGACAGAGACGGTAATCCAGATAAACTCTATCTGCCTAGAGAAGGGGCTACGGGCACTAAATGGCAGGACCCCACAAGATAGACTTGGAGCCAACACATTTAATAATGGATTCAGTAAAAGCAGGATCGATTATATGCTTATGAGTTTGAAATTCTGGCATACCATTGTTGATGTGGATGTAAGGGATCGACTTGAAAGTGATCATAATCCCTTGTGTGTGGCTCTAAGATGGTGGCTGCATGATCAATTGCCCTGTAGGGAGAATGAATTACATTCCCTGATGTAACCCCCACTAACGATATGAGACGGCTTAAATAGTTGAGTATAGCTGGGAATTCTGGGTTCTTGGATAATATTGCAAAGGATGTTGATTATGCTTTAATAATGTTAGAAAACCTTCCCCCCACTAGTGCAGGATTGGAGACTGTTATCCAGTCTCACAACAGATTTTTTTCGCATATGAGAACTTATTTTGTAAAACACTATAAGCCAAAGTAAACAACAAACCAAAAACTCTGCCGCTGGTAAAACAAGGAATGCCGGCAGACAAGAGCCCTCTTGGGAGCGCTATTAGAGGTGGTGAATCAGCCGCAGTACGCACATCTAGGCAGGCATTTAAGAACTCCATGATCAAAGCTAAACGCTCCTATGATGAAAAAAGATGGCAGGACCTTAACGAGGCTAGTAATAAGAAAGATAGTAAATAATTTTGGAAGATCATAAAGTGGGACCGAGAGGGCTAAACTGAATCCCCTCATAATCATGTCACACAGGAAGACTGGGTTAAACATTTTGAACCACAATATGCCCATAGTAGAACAAAATATGGAAGGCCCCAGCTATTTGTTTTATGCAGAAGAGGTTTTTAACAGTAAAGATGTTGAGGTAGCCCTAGAAGCTGTTGTCGGTGGAAGAGCGCCTGGCATGGATGGCATACCTGTTGATGTGTTTTTACATGATAAAAAAAATGGGTAAAGTATATTATGCTACTGGTAAACACAGTTGCAAAAGGAGCCCCTATACCGGATTCCTGGAAAGGAGCCAAAATAATCCCTGTATATAAAAAAGGATACAAATCACTGCCGGGGAACTATCGACCCGTCAGCTTGATTGATTTGCTGTAAAAGATACTGGGGAGATTGATCCTTAACAAAATCCATGTCTGGATAGAGGAGCACAGCATATTGTCTCCTCTGCAAGCCGGTTTCCATGCATATACAAGCACCATTGACCAGGTGTTTCGTTTTGCTCTACTATATTGGAAGACGGTGGTCCTGGGCAAAGGCATCATATATGTTCGCGGACGAAACATTGATAATTTCAAAGACACTGAGTGGGCTCCAGCGAGCTCTGTTAGTCTTCGAGGAGTTTTGCTCTGCTTGTGGTCTTGAAGTCAATGTGTTGAAAACGAAATGTATGACTTTTAACCAACATAGAGCTTTTAAAGGTGGAATTTTAATGAATAACTGACCACTGGAACAATGTAGAGAGTTCATATATTTAGGGGTGAACATTCAGAGCGATCTAAAGTGGAACCAGCAAATCGGAATGGCCACACTCAAACACCAGCAACTGTCGGGGGCATTATGCCTGGAGCACAAAAGGTCTCTTATGAAACCAATTAGACCGGTGCTCCAAGTATATGATGCAAAAGTGGTAAGCTCAAAATGGTATGATATAGAATTATGGGTGTTAGAGAACTTGTATAAACTTAGTGCATCAGAAAACAAGTTCCTACGGGGTAGCACCAATCTCCCACAAAGTACGCCATTGTGTCCTCTATTTTATGATCTTGGGAGAAAACTCCTTCTTGACATTGCAAAACTATGCACTGTGTTATATTGGCGCAGGTCGTGAACAACTCCAGAACTGGCGCCATATGCCGCGGGCTTTATGGACATAATACATACAATCTGACACCTTTCACAAAATTAGTTAGCTACGTGGCATCAGACGTCCTAGCAGAAATTGGTATGACAATGCTTTGAGAGGACCCTATCACTGCTCGTTTTTCTCCCAAAACAGTTTATAAAAGAAAAGTATTGGAAGATGGTTGCACATAATGCCTTGAGAATTAGCGAATCATCATCATTGGCAGGAATCGTCTTGGAATCTAAATTCATCCCGAGCCCAGAACCATATTGGGACACTGTTACCAAACCACTTGATAGGAAATTGTATTTTCAGCTGAGGGCAGCTATGTTGCCCCTAAGGTCTTTCACGTTAAGGTGGACTAAAATATGTGACAGTAAGTGCACTAGTTTTTCGGCTCGTATTGAATCAGTTGCGCACATGTTATTCACCTGCCCAGCTTATGAATCCCCGCGAGGGGTGTGGTTCAGGCCTATATGTAAATTATTAGGCACCAGAAGAAGCCTGGAAGCAGAAAGAATTATACGTACTAACACTTCTTCCTCCATTTTTTAGCAGTTGTAAAATGCCTTGGGTAGATGTGGGTAATCAGGTCAAAATCTATCTCTGTATGAAATGTGTATATAAAATTGCATCAAAAGAGTTATCAGTTTCAGCGATTTTAAACATTTATATACATCCAAACTGATAGAGCACTCTCCATCGCTCTGGGTTTAGCTATCCAAAATGAATACTTTTTTACTGTGTTCTGTGGACTGAGATCATTGTGCTAGGTTTGGCTAGCCGCCAAAATAGAGATTGTTCCATGAGAAATTTATTCGTTTTTATTGCTGATATATAAGTTGCATGTAACTATATATTTCCCAAACAGGCTCATTTTTTAAATTTTGTACGACATTTTTATTGTAATAATTATATGATTGTTGTTGTGCTTTTATGACTACACGTCCAAGAAAGCTTGTTTGGATTGGATTGGTTATAGAACCCAATGGTTTCCCAGAGGTCATGTAGGCACAAAATATTTAATGCTGATTGAAGGTAAGCCATGGCTGGGCTATCTTTTTTCTGTTTTAGCTCCTTCCACCAAATGATAAGATCTGATTAGCTACCGTCAACATCAACAAATATGTTCTGGCAGCCATTTTAAAACTCAGGGGCTCTATTCCCTTTCTGAATAAACAATAAAGAAACATGTAGAGAAGGGGATTGGTACGCTCACCTCTAGGACTGATGGGGGTTCCAGTGGGTGTGCCAGGGCCGAGAGGTCTTCACATTGTATATGTTTTAGGAATGGGAGAGTGCAGCCTCCCTCACCTCCCTCACAAAGTCAACTTGGCGTGGTGGCACTGAGCCCAATGAAGCGGAGGTGCTTCTCCCAACTTGGTCCCCGGCGGACCCCGCTGCTTCAGGCGCAGTTTTTATTTTCCCAAAAAAAGTGTCTCTGGGCACACCAGTCTCCTTGGTAAGTGGCGTCACTTGCTTCTTCTGCTCCTTCTTACTGGCAGTGGCATTGGCAACTTTCTTGGTAGAGGAGCTACGGCCACCTTTCTTTGGGCCCATCTTCTTCAGATGTCAGAACAGCAGGCCGCAGTTGCATGAGTTGCAGAGTTGTCTGTGGCCACACCTGACGTCACGTGACGTTGTGCTGCACACACCACAGCAGGACTTCTTTCTGGCACTGATGATAAACGATGACTGATTTGTGGTTCTCTTGTGCACCTAAAAGCAAAGGAAGTCAGAGGAACATCAGTTAAATAAATGTTTCATATGTCATGCTTCAATTAAAATTTGCAACTAGGCATTTATTTTTACACACCCAAAAACAGAAAGACCCAATATAAAAATTGCAATTCTAATCAAAAATGGATGTTTACATTAATAGAAGAGAGACCACACAGAGAGAGTTGTTTCATGCACCACTGAGTACCCCGGGGCATGATGGATGAAAGCAAGTCAAACTGGGTACAGGCCTGAGCACACTGCCTGGCTTCAAAATGGCCCCTTGACCCCCACCCACATGGCCAGGCCCTCCCTGTACCAGGCCTAAATTGGCCCCCACCCACATGGCCAGGCCCCAACAACACCCCAAAAAGTAAAAAAACATACAAAAATCACCACAATCCAATGCCATCCATGGCCTCAATAATGTTTGAATTCAAGACAATTCCCAGGAAGACTTGGTCCATGCACCACTGAGTACCCCTGGGCATAATGGATGAAAGCAAGGCAAACTGGGTACAGGCCTGAACACACTGCCTGGCTTCAAAATGGCCCCTTGACCCCCACCCCCATGGCCAGGCACTGCCTGTACCAGGCCTCAAAAAGGCCCCCACCCACATGGCCAGGCCCCAACACCCCAAAAAATCGAAAAACACACAAAAATCACAACAATCCAATGCCATCCATGCCCTCAATGATGTTTAAAATCAAGACACCCCACAGAAAGACTTGGTCCATGCACCACTGAGTACCCCTGGGCATAATGGATGAAATCAAGGCCAACTGGGTGAAGGCCTGAGCACACTGCCTGGCTTCAAAATGGCCCCTTGCCCCCACCCACATGGCCAGGCCCTGCCTGTACCAGGCCTCAAAATGGCCCCCACCCACATGACCAGGCCCCAACTACACCCAAAAAGTCAAAAAATCACCACAATCCAATGCCATCCATGCCCTCAATGATGTTTAAATTCAAAACACCCCACAGAAAGACTTGGTCCATTTACCACTCACTACCCCTGGGCATAATGGATGAAAGCAAGGCAAACTGGGTGCAGGCCTGAGCACACTGCCTGGCTTCAAAATGGCTCCTTGACCCCCACCCACATGGCCAGGCCCTGCCTGTACCAGGCCTAAAATGGCCCCCACCCTCATGCCCAGGCCCCAACAACACACCCAAAAGTCGAAAAACACACACAAATCACCATAATCCAATGCCATCTATTCCCTCAATGTTATTTAAATTCAAGACACCCCACAGAAAGACTTGGTCCATGCTGGACTGAGTACACCTGGGCATAATGGATGAAAGCAAGGCAAGCTGAGTGCAGGCTTGAGCACACTGCCTGGCTTCAAAATGTCCCCCTGACCCCCACCCACATGGCCAGGCCCTGCCTGTATCAGGCCTCAAAAAGGCCCCACATGGCCAGGCCCCAACACCACCCCAAAATGTTGAAAAACACACAAAAATCACCACAATCCAATGCCATTCATGGCCTCAATGATGTTTAAATTCAAGATACCCCACAGAAAGACTTGGTCCATGCACCACTGAGTACCCCTGGGCATAATGGATGAAAGCAAGGCAAACTGGGTGCAGGGCTGAGCACACTGCCTGGCTTCAAAATGGCCCCTTGACCCCCACCCACATGGCCAGGCCCTGCCTGTACCCGGCCTCAAAAGGCCCCCACCCACATGGCCAGGCCCCAACAACACCCCAAAAAGTCGAATAACACACAAAAATCACCACAATCCAATGCCGTCCATGCCCTCAATGATGTTTAAATTCAAGACAGCCCACAGAAAGACTTGGTCCATGCACCACTGAGTACCCCTGGGCATAATGGATGAAAGCAAGGCAAACTAGGTGCAGGCCTGAGCACACTTTCTGGCTTCAAAATGGCCCCTGGACCCCCACCCACATGGCCAGGCCCTGCCTGTACCAGGCCTCAAAATGGCCCCCACCCACATGGCCAGGCCCCAACAACTCCCCAAAAAGTCGAAAAACACACAAAAATCACAACAATCCAATGCCGTCCATGCCCTCAATGATGTTTAAATTCAAAACACCCCAAAGAAAGACTTGGTCCATGCACCACTGAGTACCCCTGGGCATAATGGATGAAAGCAAGGCAAACTGGGTGCAGGCCTGAGCACACTGCCTGGCTTCAAAATGGCCCCTGGACCCCCACCCACATGGCCAGGCCCTGCCTGTACCAGGCCTCACAATGGCCCCCACCCACATGGCCAGGCCCCAACAACACCCCAAAAAGTCAAAAAACACACAAAAATCACCACAATCCAATGCCATCCATGCCCTAAATGATGTTTAAATTCTAGACACCCCACAGAAAGACTTGGTCAATGCACCACTCACTACCCCTGGGCATAATGGATGAAAGCAGGGCAAACTGGGTGCAGGCCTGAGCACACTGCCAGGCTACAAAATTACCCCTTGACCCCCACCCACGTGGCCAGCCCCTGCCTGTACCAGGCCTCAAAATGGCCCCCACTGACATGGCCAGGCCCAATCAACACCCTAAAAAGTCGAAAAACACACAAAAATCACCACAATCCAATGCCATCTGTGCCCTCAATGATGTTTAAATTCAAGACACCCCACAGAAAGGCTTGATCAATGCACCACTGAGTACCCCTGGGCATAATAGATGAAAGCGAAGCAAACTGGGTGCAGGCCTGAGCACACTGCCTGGGTTCCAAATGGCCCCTTGACCCCCAACCACATGGCCAGGCCCTGCCTGTACCAGACCTCAAAATGACCCCACCCACATGGCCAGGCCGCAACAACACCCAAAATGTCGAACAATCACCACAATCCAATGCCATCAATGCCCTCAATGATGTTTAAATTCAAAACACCCCACAGAAAGACTTGGTCCATGCACCACTCACTACCCCTGGGCATAATGGATGAAAGCAAGGCAAACTGGGTGCAGGCCTGAGCACACTGCCTGGCTTCAAAATGGCTCCTTGACCCCCACCCACATGGCCAGGCCCTGCCTGTACCAGGCCTAAAATGGCCACCACCCACATGCCCAGGCCCCAACAACACACCCAAAAGTCGAAAAACACACAAAAATCACCATAATCCAATGCCATCAATTCCCTCAATGTTATTTAAATTCAAGACACCCCACAGAAAGACTTGTTCCATGCTGGACTGAGTACACCTGGGCATAATGGATGAAAGCAAGGCAAACTGAGTGCAGGCTTGAGCACACTGCCTGGCTTCAAAATGTCCCCCTGACCCCCACCCACATGGCCAAGCCCTGCCTGTATCAGGCCTCAAAATGGCCCCCACCCACATGGCCAGGCCCCAACACCACCCCAAAATGTTGAAAAACACACAAAAATCACCACAATCCAATGCCATTCATGGCCTCAATGATGTTTAAATTCAAGATACCCCACATAAAGACTTGGTCCATGCACCACTGAGTACCCCTGGGCATAATGGATGAAAGCAAGGCAAACTGGGTGCAGGGCTGAGCACACTGCCTGGCTTCAAAATGGCCCCTTGACCCCCACCCACATGGCCAGGCCCTGCCTGTACCCGGCCTCAAAAGGCCCCCACCCACATGTCCAGGCCCCAACAACACCCCCAAAAAGTAAAAAAACACACAAAAATCACCACAATCCAATGCCGTCCATGCCCTCAATGATGTTTAAATTCAAGACACCCCACAGAAAGACTTGGTCCATGCACCACTTAGTACCCCTGGGCATAATGGATGAAAGCAAGGCAAACTAGGTGCAGGCCTGAGCACACTGCCTTGCTTCAAAATGGCCTCTGGACCCCCACCCACATGCGAAGGCCCTGCCTATACCAGTCCTCAAAATGGCCCCCACCCACATGGCCAGGCCCCAACAACTCCCCAAAAAGTCGAAAAACACACAAAAATCACCACAATCCAATGCCGTCCATGCCCTCAATGATGTTTAAATTCAAAACACCCCAAAGAAAGACTTGGTCCATGCACCACTCACTACCCCTGGGCATAATGGATGAACGCAAGGCAATCTGGGTGCAGGCCTGAGCACACTGCCTGGCTTCAAAATGGCCACTTGACTCCCACTCACATGGTCAGGCCCTGCCTGTACCAGGCCTAAAATGGCCCCCACCCACATGGCCAGGCCCCAACAACACCCCAAAAAGTCAAAATCACACAAAAATCACCACAATCCAATGCCATCCATGCCCTCAATGATATTTAACTTCAAGACAACCCACAGAAAGACTTGGTCCATGCACCACTGAGTACCCCTGGGCATAATAGATGAAAGCGAAGCAAACTGGGTGCAGGCCTGAGCACACTGCCTGGGTTCAAAATGGCCCCTTGACCCCCAACCACATGGCCAGGCCCTGCCTGTACCAGACCTCAAAATGGCCCCACCCACATGGCCAGGCTGCAACAACACCCAAAAAGTCGAACAATCACCACAATCCAATGCCATCCATGCCCTCAATGATGTTTAAATTCAAAACACCCCACAGAAGGACTTGGTCCATACACCACTCACTACCCCTGGGCATAATGGATGAAAGCAAGGCAAACTGGGTGCAGGCCTGAGCACACTGCCTGGCTTCAAAATGGCTCCTTGACCCCCACCCACATGGCCAGGCCCTGCCTGTACCAGGCCTAAAATGGCCCCCACCCACATGCCCAGGCCCCAACAACACACCCAAAAGTCGAAAAACACACAAAAATCACCATAATCCAATGCCATCAATTCCCTCAATGTTATTTAAATTCAAGACACCCCACAGAAAGACTTGGTCCATGCTGGACTGAGTACACCTGGGCATAATGGACGAAAGCAAGGCAAACTGAGTGCAGGCTTGAGCACACTGCCTGGCTTCAAAATGTACCCCTGACCCCCACCCACATGGCCAGGCCGTGCCTGTATCAGGCCTCAAAATGGCCCCCACCCACATGGCCAGGCCCCAACACCACCCCAAAATGTTGAAAAACACACAAAAATCACCACAATCCAATGCCATTCATGACCTCAATGATGTTTAAATTCAAGATACCCCACAGAAAGACTTGGTCCATGCACCACTGAGTACCCCTGGGCATAATGGATGAAAGCAAGGCAAACTAGGTGCAGGCCTGAGCACACTTTCTGGCTTCAAAATGGCCCCTGGACCCCCACCCACATGGCCAGGCCCTGCCTGTACCAGGCCTCAAAATGGCCCCCACCCACATGGCCAGGCCCCAACAACTCCCCAAAAAGTCGAAAAACACACAAAAATCAGAACAATCCAATGCCGTCCATGCCCTCAATGATGTTTAAATTCAAAACACCCCAAAGAAAGACTTGGTCCATGCACCACTGAGTACCCCTGGGCATAATGGATGAAAGCAAGGCAAACTGGGTGCAGGCCTGAGCACACTGCCTGGCTTCAAAATGGCCCCTGGACCCCCACCCACATGGCCAGGCCCTGCCTGTACCAGGCCTCACAATGGCCCCCACCCACATGGCCAGGCCCCAACAACACCCCAAAAAGTCGAAAAACACACAAAAATCACCACAATCCAATGCCATCCATGCCCTAAATGATGTTTAAATTCTAGACACCCCACAGAAAGACTTGGTCAATGCACCACTCACTACCCCTGGGCATAATGGATGAAAGCAGGGCAAACTGGGTGCAGGCCTGAGCACACTGCCAGGCTACAAAATTACCCCTTGACCCCCACCCACGTGGCCAGCCCCTGCCTGTACCAGGCCTCAAAATGGCCCCCACTGACATGGCCAGGCCCAATCAACACCCTAAAAAGTCGAAAAACACACAAAAATCACCACAATCCAATGCCATCCGTTCCCTCAATGATGTTTAAATTCAAGACACCCCACAGAAAGGCTTGATCAATGCACCACTGAGTACCCCTGGGCATAATAGATGAAAGCGAAGCAAACTGGGTGCAGGCCTGAGCACACTGCCTGGGTTCCAAATGGCCCCTTGACCCCCAACCACATGGCCAGGCCCTGCCTGTACCAGACCTCAAAATGACCCCACCCACATGGCCAGGCCGCAACAACACCCAAAAAGTCGAACAATCACCACAATCCAATGCCATCAATGCCCTCGATGATGTTTAAATTCAAAACACCCCACAGAAAGACTTGGTCCATGCACCACTCACTACCCATGGGCATAATGGATGAAAGCAAGGCAAACTGGGTGCAGGCCTGAGCACACTGCCTGGCTTCAAAATGGCTCCTTGACCCCCACCCACATGGCCAGGCCCTGCCTGTACCAGGCCTAAAATGGCCACCACCCACATGCCCAGGCCCCAACAACACACCCAAAAGTCGAAAAACACACAAAAATCACCATAATCCAATGCCATCAATTCCCTCAATGTTATTTAAATTCAAGACACCCCACAGAAAGACTTGTTCCATGCTGGACTGAGTACACCTGGGCATAATGGATGAAAGCAAGGCAAACTGAGTGCAGGCTTGAGCACACTGCCTGGCTTCAAAATGTCCCCCTGACCCCCACCCACATGGCCAAGCCCTGCCTGTATCAGGCCTCAAAATGGCCCCCACCCACATGGCCAGGCCCCAACACCACCCCAAAATGTTGAAAAACACACAAAAATCACCACAATCCAATGCCATTCATGGCCTCAATGATGTTTAAATTCAAGATACCCCACAGAAAGACTTGGTCCATGCACCACTGAGTACCCCTGGGCATAATGGATGAAAGCAAGGCAAATTGGGTGCAGGGCTGAGCACACTGCCTGGCTTCAAAATGGCCCCTTGACCCCCACCCACATGGCCAGGCCCTGCTTGTACCCGGCCTCAAAAGGCCCCCACCCACATGTCCAGGCCCCAACAACACCCCCAAAAAGTAAAAAAACACACAAAAATCACCACAATCCAATGCCGTCCATGCCCTCAATGATGTTTAAATTCAAGACACCCCACAGAAAGACTTGGTCCATGCACCACTTAGTACCCCTGGGCATAATGGATGAAAGCAAGGCAAACTAGGTGCAGGCCTGAGCACACTGCCTTGCTTCAAAATGGCCTCTGGACCCCCACCCACATGCGAAGGCCCTGCCTATACCAGTCCTCAAAATGGCCCCCACCCACATGGCCAGGCCCCAACAACTCCCCAAAAAGTCGAAAAACACACAAAAATCACCACAATCCAATGCCGTCCATGCCCTCAATGATGTTTAAATTCAAAACACCCCAAAGAAAGACTTGGTCCATGCACCACTCACTACCCCTGGGCATAATGGATGAACGCAAGGCAATCTGGGTGCAGGCCTGAGCACACTGCCTGGCTTCAAAATGGCCACTTGACTCCCACTCACATGGTCAGGCCCTGCCTGTACCAGGCCTAAAATGGCCCCCACCCACATGGCCAGGCCCCAACAACACCCCAAAAAGTCAAAATCACACAAAAATCACCACAATCCAATGCCATCCATGCCCTCAATGATATTTAACTTCAAGACAACCCACAGAAAGACTTGGTCCATGCACCACTGAGTACCCCTGGGCATAATAGATGAAAGCGAAGAACACTGGGTGCAGGCCTGAGCACACTGCCTGGGTTCAAAATGGCCCCTTGACCCCCAACCACATGGCCAGGCCCTGCCTGTACCAGACCTCAAAATGGCCCCACCCACATGGCCAGGCTGCAACAACACCCAAAAAGTCGAACAATCACCACAATCCAATGCCATCCATGCCCTCAATGATGTTTAAATTCAAAACACCCCACAGAAGGACTTGGTCCATACACCACTCACTACCCCTGGGCATAATGGATGAAAGCAAGGCAAACTGGGTGCAGGCCTGAGCACACTGCCTGGCTTCAAAATGGCTCCTTGACCCCCACCCACATGGCCAGGCCCTGCCTGTACCAGGCCTAAAATGGCCCCCACCCACATGCCCAGGCCCCAACAACACACCCAAAAGTCGAAAAACACACAAAAATCACCATAATCCAATGCCATCAATTCCCTCAATGTTATTTAAATTCAAGACACCCCACAGAAAGACTTGGTCCATGCTGGACTGAGTACACCTGGGCATAATGGACGAAAGCAAGGCAAACTGAGTGCAGGCTTGAGCACACTGCCTGGCTTCAAAATGTACCCCTGACCCCCACCCACATGGCCAGGCCGTGCCTGTATCAGGCCTCAAAATGGCCCCCACCCACATGGCCAGGCCCCAACACCACCCCAAAATGTTGAAAAACACACACAAATCACCACAATCCAATGCCATTCATGACCTCAATGATGTTTAAATTCAAGATACCCCACAGAAAGACTTGGTCCATGCACCACTGAGTACCCCTGGGCATAATGGATGAAAGCAAGGCAAACTGGGTGCAGGGCTGAGCACACTGCCTGGCTTCAAAATGGCCCCTTGACCCCCACCCACATGGCCAGGCCCTGCCTGTACCCGGCCTCAAAAGGCCCCCACCCACATGGCCAGGCCCCAACAACACCCCAAAAAGTCGAAAAACACACAAAAATCACCACAATCCAATGCCGTCCATGCCCTCAATGATGTTTAAATTCAAGACACCCCAAAGAAAGACTTGGTCCATGCACCACTCACTACCCCTGGGCATAATGGATGAACGCAAGGCAAGCTGGGTGCAGGCCTGAGCACACTGCCTGGCTTCAAAATGGCCACTTGACCTCCAATCACATGGTCAGGCCCTGCCTGTACCAGGCCTAAAATGGCCCCCACCCACATGGCCAGGCCCCAACAACACCCCAAAAAGTCAAAATCACACAAAAATCACCACAATCCAATGCCATCCATGCCCTCAATGATATTTAACTTCAAGACACCCCACAGAAAGACTTGATCCATGCACCACTCACTACCCCTGGAGGTAATGGATAAAAGCAGGGCAAACTGGGTGCAGGCCTGAGCACACTGCCAGGCTTCAAAATTACCCCTTGACCCCCACCCACATGGCCAGGCCCTGCCTGTACCAGGCCTCAAAATGGCCCCCACTGACATGGCCAGGCCCAATCAACACCCTAAAAAGTCGAAAAACACACACAAATCACCACAATCCAATGCCATCCGTGCCCTCAATGATGTTTAAATTCACGACACCCCTCAGAAAGACTTGGTCCATGCACCACTGAGTACCCCTAGGCATAATAGATGAAAGCAAGGCAAACTGGGTGCAGGCCTGAACACACTGCCTGGCTTCAAAATGGTCCCTTGACCCCCATCCACATGGCCAGGCCCTGCCTGTACCAGGCCTCTAAATGGCCCCTACCCACATGCCCAGGCCCCAACAACACACCCAAAAGTCGAAAAACACACAAAAATCCCCACAATCCAATGCCATCCATGCCCTCAATGATGTTTAAATTCAAGACACCCCACAGAAAGACTTGGTCCATGCACCACTCACTACCCCTGGGCCTACTGGCAAGTGTGGCTTTACAGGCACCCCAAAATAAAAAATAATTCCACATATAACAGTGAGCTAAAATTCCATGACATAAATGAGATTTAAGTTCAACAAATATCACAAAAACAGTTGTATCATGCACCCATGACTAACCCTGGACCTATTGGATACTGTGGCTACCCACAAAATATTTTTTTAAAGTTGTGAAAAAGTTTTAAAATTGTAGTTGCAGCAACTGCAATGCCCCAAACACACAACACCAACTTACTTGTAAAATCTAAAATCCAAAAGTGATCCAAAGTCCAAAAAGTCCTCAAATACAAATATCCAGCAGCAGCCACAAAAACGAATCCTTCCAGCTCCAGATCCAAAGGAAAAGCGACCAGGACATGGACAAAGCACTGGGAGGAGCCTGCTGGAGAGGAACAGGATGTTGGAGACTCTGGGGCACTTCCTTCCTGGAAGTGGATTTCTTGTGCAGACTTGCAATTTTTGCAAGTTCGGGAAAGCGAGCTGTTCAAATATCCCGCCGGAAGTCAGCTGCGCGCCGCATCTACGTGTTGACAATTGTTTACTCCCCTGATGCGTGATCGCGGGCCCTTATGATGTACTCGCGTTGTCAAACTCTCGCTGTGCAAGATGGCGGGCCGCGATGACGTACTCGATCACGCAGCAAGATCCAAATTGGCACAGTGCATGCAAACCGGGAGGAAAAATAACTCGGCAAACTCAAAATCACAGTAAGTCAACGCCGCGCGCACAAGATTGTATTTTTGAAGCGCGACCAAGCAAAAAAATCCGCCAGCTTGTGAATTGCGAATTTTTGGACATATTTGCACGATTCGCGGACCGCGAAATTGCTAAAAATCTGCAAATTCTGCGAACGGAATGGATTTTCAACCCATAGTTAGTGGTGGATGTGGTGGTGGACATTGTGGTGGTGGACGTGGTGGTGGTGGAAGTGGTGGTGGATGTGGTGGTGGACATGCTGGTGGTAGACGTGGTGGATGTGGATGTGGTGGTGACCTGGTGGTGGTGGTGGAAATGGTGGTGGTAGTCAGTGGCGTCACTAGGGTTGGTGTCACCCGGTGCGGGTAACTCATGGTGTCACCCCCTCACGACTTACCGCATGGACCTTCTCCGGTGGCCCCACCTAGTAACCACCGGCTCAAATTAAGCACTGCCCAAAGACCCGTAAAAGGTCATAAAAGAGTGCCCTGTTCTTCTACTTCCCGAAATGCTTCTGTGAATCGACCAGAGTTGTCTTTTACATTGTTCGTTCAACGTGTAGAGAAATGGATAAATACACGAATTCTAGCTAATGTGATATATATATGTAACAACATCTTGGAAGATCAGGTTTAAGGCGGTAACAGTGGTTACCTAGAAAGCAGCAGGTGCTCGGCTGTCTGCGGAGGGATTATTTGCAACTGTGGTTTTGGCTAAATGTAGACAAATACGGTCACGAGAGAAGTCACAAAACGGAAAAATACAGCTTGAGCATTGTGAAGACAGCTCAGGGCCAATGACAAAGGCATGCCGAGCACCAGGGCAGGTCGGTACAAAAGGTAATTCGTCTGTCCATCCCGTCTCGACAAGCAGCGCTGTTTCCAAGGAGACTCTCCCACGGATCCGAGCGGCAGTAAGTACATACAATGTCGCAGTAAGCCCCCCCCCCCTTGAGGAATTATTGTGCTAGTGTATTTTCCCTTTCTTGCTCTCAGAAAATGCCACATGAGGAAAAATAAGTGACTGTCTCCAAAAAAAGAGTGCAGTGTCCTACACCAGCAACCACCGGCTCAAATTAAGCACTGTTTACTGATTGCCTATGAACTCCACAGGCAACAGTGTGTGGACCTTTAGGGCAGGCATTCCTATGATCAGTTGTCTTCATAGGATTTGCAAGGCTTGGCTGACCCATGCAGGAAAAAGAAAACACGCCCGGGATGTGTGGGAGAAAGTTCCCTGCTTGTCCAGGGACATTTGTCTTTTGTTTCTCAGAAGCAAACTCCAACTTTTGCGGTTTGCTCCTATGAAACAAAAATTGTTGAGCAGTTGACCATGACTTAGTGGTGAAATAACGTCAGTTATGTCACTGGATGCAACATAATCCAACATGTCGAGCCAGAGGGGCAAGGAACCAAAATATGTCAGGATGAGTTGAGTTGTGTACAGCACCAGTGGCCTGTAAACCTTCCTCAGGTCTACATGACCCTCTAAGAGTGTCTTGCAAAGTATATATTATGCACAACCATTGTGTTAGTCTGACACAAATGCAAATAAATTGTCCAAAAAGCCGCAATTGGTCTGCAAACGTGAATTGGAAAAGCTAGCCAGCTTCACAATGTTTTCCACAGACCCTTGCAAAGGTTGAAAGAAACTTTGAACTTGACTCAACCCTACTCTGATTAAGAGGCAGAAGGCATATATGTTGGGAAACCTTTTTTATTTTTTAATACACTGTAATAGACTCCTGGCTTTAACAAACTGTGTCTGAGTAAAGTTTTATAGAGTGTCCCATCTGCATAGTCAAGGGAGGCGCTGCAAGGTATAGGTAAGGTATGTGCCCACACAAGAAAGGTGTGCTGAAGCATCCGTACTAAGACTGAGCCTATTTGTATTGTATTGTACTGTAATTGCATTTATATAGCGCTTACTAACCCTGACGAGGCAACAGAGCACTTTTCAGCGAGTAGCACGCGAACCCAAAAAGGATTAGTGGATCAGTATAGTGAAATTGTGTAATAAGAAAGAGCGCAACACGTGCCCTGGCAATCGGACTGTAATAATGTGACACCACTATAGTTACAGGTGTAGTGCCAAGTGAGAGAAACGGTGAGCTATGTGTCATGGGTTTCCTGAACAGGGTGGGGTGGAGGTGTGGTGAGCCATGATGATGCAGAAGAATCAGTTCAGTGGGGTAGTGCCGATTTTCCCTAGCAGCACACCAGGAGCTACACAGAGGGTGAAATAGTTCTAGATTATTACATATTATTCTAAGAAAGTAGGCTGGGAGAAAATGCAGATAGGAGCTGCACGTGCTCTGGAATACTGCAATAAGGGTCAAAGACTGTAAGAGGTGAGGGGGCCTGGACATTTGAAGTGACGCCCCTGTCATGGTGGATTGGAGGGTGAATAATATCATCCCAGCTGCTCTTGAGAATTTGGCATTTTCACAACCAGCGTCTGGAATGTTATCATCATATCCATAAGGCCCTGCCCAATGTAATACAATTTAGGAAATAGCTGAAGATGCACCTCTTTAAAGAACACTGTATCACAATGCAGTAACAGTCCACTCCCACTCTCAGATCCCAGCTGCCCCTTCAGTCACTAACTGACTGCATCTTTGCTTCTGACACTGCATAAAGCTGCCCTGCATTTCGGGTTTGTCTGGGCTATACAGATACCACACATATACAGACTTGCATACGAGTATATGGAAAAAAGCAACCTGGTCTCTGTCACAACTTACAGGGCTATTATCTTGGTTATCTGACCTCGGTAGCTTGAAATCATACTTCGATTGTGGCATTCGGGTTTCCATATCATGATAAATGACATATCACCAAAATATCAAATGTAAAGTGTTCTAAGCATTTGCAGGAAAAGGAAAGCAGGTCTTGGAAATCTGAGACCCAGGGCTCTCAAAACAGGTGTTTTAAACCTATTCCTGAACATCAGATGACCACCTCTTTGGGAATCGCATTATATTCAGTATCAACCCCAACCGGAATTGTGACAAATGATACCTCGGCCTAAACGCATTACCGATATTAATATTCAAAGCTGCAAATAGAGTACTTCCGTGTTATATATGCAAATGCAGCACCTCAGTGTTATACACGCACAAACTGGACATTTCCTATCTCAGAAAACTCTGCTGGGTCAGAAGTCCTCGCGGCCTGGTCCAGTCTAAGGGCCTCTGACTAGGGCACCGGGGAGTCGTCCTACAATAACTCCCAGTCCACAGTCTTTAATTGGAGCCCACCCACGAGCACGCCCTCCAAACTTCACCTATACCAGGGGGGTCGAGTTCCGAAGTAGGGAAACTGCGGGCCAGGCGTTGGGAGCCCTCGGAGCCCAGCACGAGATATAATAGAGCCCAGTGCCACACTGACCCCACGGCTCCCTGCCGGAATGAAGGCCCTGTAGTAGTGAGACTCTACGCTGAATATGAACACACTCGGTTTGCCATAGCTTCACAAGAAAAGTATTTGTGGACCAATCCGCACCGCTCCCACTTGTCAGGCTGCTAAAATAGTAATATAATATAATTTAGCTGATTTTATTGGGGGAAACACTAGAGGAGGGCACTGAGCGCTGCATTAAAATCCCCTTCGTGGGTCCAAACAGCCTGTACCAAAGCACACACGGTAAACTGCAACGATTTACGCCCACCTTACAGGAAGGAGGTGGCGGCCTAGACTAGAGCCGAGGAGAGCATGGCGCATTTGCGTGGGTGTCTGCAGGGCAGAGTACACACGAGTCTGTGCTGCATAGCGCTGGAAGCATAGCGCTGCATGTAGGGGTAATAACGTAATCTCCCAATGAATAGAACAAATCTGAAATCTGTAAATGCATGACCTCTTTGCTCTTTCAGAGAAGTGCCACGACACAGAAACCTTTGTGTTCTTAAACCGGGGCTCTCTGCCCCTCTTCCTCAGACACAAGGCATTTTCATTAGTTTTTTAATGTCACCAAGTGGTGGGGGCTTGACAACAGCTTTGCTGAAAACGTAAGTTTAGCAAAAACACTTACGTTGACACAGCTCTCCTTTTCTCGACTCGACTGTGGTGGTGGCTGGGCCCCTATCGTAGGGGTTCTGTAGTGCAAATCGCCCAGCAGCAGCATTCCCCCCGGCCCCGAGACTGTCTCCGCTTTGAGTTTAATCACGTGGTGGTGGCGCACTTCAGAGAAGCACAGCGCGAGCGCGGGGGCTGGTCCAGGGCCGTCATTGGTAGTGCTATAAGATTGACGGCCCTGGGACCCACAAACTGTGTACGCCGCGGCTGCGTGTCGCACCATCACCACTAAGCTAGGTGGTGCGTGCGTGGCGTGCGTGCACTGCAGTATTTGGTGCTTAAGTTGTAAGCAGGTGCGCTTGCACAGAATTGGTGTCACCCCATGACGGTGGTGTCACCCAGTGCGGTCCGCACCCCCCGCACCCCCCTAGTGACGCCGCTGGTGGTAGTGGTGGTGGACGTGGTGATGGTGGACATGATAGTGGTGGTGGTGAATGTGGTGGTGGCAGACATGGTGGTGGTGGAGGACGTGGTGGTGGTGGTCATGGTGGTGGTGGTGGTAGAAGTGGTGGTGGTGGACATGGTGGTGGTGGACGTGGTGGTGGACTTGGTGGTGGTGGTGGATGTTGTGATGGTGGATGTTGTGGTGGTGGATGTGGGCGTGGCGGATGTGGTGGTGGTGGACGTGGTGGTGGATGTGGTTGTGGACATGGGGGCATGTGATGGTGCTGAACATGGTGGTGTTGGTAGACATGGTGGTGGTGGACGTGGTGGTGGATGTGTTGGTGGTGGACATGGAGGTTGGGGTAGACATGGTGGTGGTGGACGTGGTGGTGCTAGACATGGTGGTTATGTTGGTTGTGGACGTGGTGATGGTGGTGGACGTGGTGGTGGTGGACATGGTGGTGGATGTGGTGGTAGACATGGTGGTGGACGTTGTGGGGGTGGTGGACATGGTGGACGTGTTGGTGGTGGTGGTGGTGGTGGACATGGTGATGGTGGTTGACGTGGTAGTGGTTATAGACCACTATTTGGTAGGAGGGTGCTGGCAGAATGCGGAAGGAGAGGAGAATCTCAAAGGGGGCACATGGGAGAGCAGACAGAGGCTGAATATTAGAAACAAACAAGTGCTGAAGAAAAGAAAAGTGCACAGCTGCGATTGTTCACAATTCGGCTTAGCAAGTGCAGCTGTTGCGCTTGTTTAATAAACCTTAAAAAGCAGCGACGGAAAAGAGGCAGTGACGGGTGGAAGTGCTTCAGGACATAAACAGGATATCCATTTTTGGGGGAATGATTCAATTAAGGTTGACAGAGGCCAGAATCAAACAATCTAGAATGTTTAGAAGGCGCATCACGAAGACGTCAGACGCCGACAGAGACAGCGAGCACTGCGTTAAAGCCGAGAGAGACACGAGCTTTACAGAAGAGAGGCACCCGTTGCGAGACATCGTAAAGAGCTGTTTTCAGCCACATGAACCAATACACAGATGAGGACAGACCAAGATTAGAATAAAATACACGATCCATAACGAGAATCCATGACAATTATTGACAGCAAATTTCCAACAAGAGCATTTTTCTACAAAAGTCAAAATTGAAAATTGTCCTACCTTAAACACACCGTGCCCTGAAGAAGACCTTAAACAAAGTAACAGTCCAGATTTCGCTAGGTCGAAACGCGTTGGCATCACCCTTAGCGGATCAGAGCAAAACACTGGAAGGGACACTGTTTAAATCAGCGAGTAGAGCTTGAGTGTTCTAGCTCACCCTAACAAGGTCTATAATAAACTCTGGCTCCTAATAGGACCCTTAAAATAGGAATTGCCTAGAAAGGAATATTTGGTTCAGGCAAAAAGTAGGACAGAAATACGGGGAACCTATATAGAATAGGGTCCCCACAATAATTGACAGAACTTAATTTGATTATAACGTATGTACAAATTTGTAAAAATTTGTCTTTTGTTGCCCATCAATTGTTATGTTGTGTATATATGTTGTGCATAATTGTGACACGAAGTATTGTTGAGATCACTGTGTATTAGATATAAGGAGACCTAATTTCTATGAAAGTTTTGCTAAAGAGAAAGAAGTAATAATAATTGCTGAGTCAATAAAAGGGACTTCGGTTTTTGTAAAAATTAGGTATGATCAATGGTGTCAGAGGTAAAACTGCTGTTAAACCTTCAAGACATAAACAAGCGGTCTTCCCTGTCTTCACTTTTCAAGCACTCGCACTCATGCTTGTGGCAGCATCCACCTTGAGGGAGCGAGCAGCGGCCATATGTTTGTAATTAACGTGACTGCGCTGCTGCTTGCTCCCACATGGTGGATGCCACTACAAGCAGGAGTGCGAGTGCTTGAAAAGTGAAGACCGATGCCTATAGGCCCAACTAGAGCAACGCATGCGCGCTGCCTAGGTGCGAGCTAAAAAAGGATGCAATGTTTCAAGTTGCTGTTGCCTTTGTCTGTAAAGTGAATGCTGTTACTTCGATAGATTCCATGCATGTCAAAGTGAAAGCTGTTGTTGTACATAAAGCCCATGTTATGGTCCCTGAGGAATGCAGAAACAGTTTTATTAACAGGTTTCTTGGCTCTGTCTATCTGTGGGCAGAATTTGCTTGACCACTTACATTTCGGTTTTTGACATATGTCTGAGAACACCAAGGAAGCCTGAGGGAACATTAATTAAGTGAAGGTATCTTTTATTAGGATTTCCAGTCCTACCCTAGTAAGTGTGCCCAGGTCATTGCCACCACAGCGCACAATCATGAGGTCCTGGGGTTGGCAATCTGTAATTTGTTCAACCAAAGGCAGCAAGGGATGCCACTTTAACCCTCTCTGGCCAATTCAAAAAATGTCCACATTTGGAAAACCCAGGTCCCTGTCAATGCCATTCCTTTTTGTCTACTCTCTGGCCCAAAATCCAAAGCTGTGACTCACAATACACACTCTAACCACTTTGAAGGGAATCAGGAATAGCACATGGGAAGGTTGGAGCAGAATGAGATAACTTTTGAAAATAAAAGGCAGTTGAAATGGAGGACATGAGTTGTGTAAACTATATGATAGATTTCATTGGATGGTGTAAATAAACAGATATTTAAAATTAGGATGTGATTTTAAGAAGAAGTAAGTACATCTGTGATTGGCTGTGGTTAAAATAAAAAATACAAAATGTACTCTTGGATATGCTTACAATTGAAAACAGATAGTAAGAGGAAGGGGTCCCAGTGTATCACGGGGATTTGTTTGGGTAAATGAAACACAATTACTAGAAAAACAATTGTTTAGACCCACACGGTTTTATTCACAGTGGGATGTAGTATAATGTACAACTAATATAATGCAATAAACTGTATTAAACGTCATACAGTGCCCCACGAGGGAGAGGAACGTGATGGTGAGGGAGTCGTGAAGTGAAGGGATCATGTGACAATAAAATCAGTTGTCATGTGACAGTAAAATCAGTTGTTTAGGCATTTACTCATGCCACCAATGGGGTAGCAACAACTTGTATATCACATAGTAAATCATTCACATAAAGGCATACGACACCAAGTACAGCAAATATACAATTGTTGGTGTGAGGTCGCCACAATACAGAACAAACAGTCGACGTTTCGACCCTCTTGTAGCTGCAGGATAATTTAACCTTGCTGTAGGGTCTTCATCAGGACCATGGTGGGGGAGTAGGGGCAAAGGACCTAATAGGGGTATAATGAATTCCAATTAGAGGGTTGGAATTAACCTCTATGTTGAACACACAGGTAGAAAAAGCCAAAATGACTGAAACATCGTGCAGATAAGCACATTACATTGTTTACAAGCTACTTCATGCTTACGCAATTAATGGTGGGTTAATTACTAACGCTGGGGAAAGGGCAGATGCGTGTCGCTACACCAGTACATGCAAACAAAGATACCCGAATGGGTAACAATGCCATCGCTCGCTCTACCACAGGCCAAAATTCCTCTATCTCACCTCCAGTTTGAGTGTTAATGGCTCCCGCTCGTATCAGTCATCCCTTGATCTCTCGTTGGAGGGACGCACAATTAAGTCCTTGCGGTGATGACCCACCCTCCAGCCCATTCGGGTATCTTTGTTTGCATGTACTGGTGTAGCGACACGCATCTGCCCTTTCCCCAGCGTTAGTAATTAACCCACCATTAATTGCGTAAGCATGAAGTAGCTTGTAAACAATGTAATGTGCTTATCTGCACGATGTTTCAGTCATTTTGGCTTTTTCTACCTGTGTGTTCAACATAGAGGTTAATTCCAACCCTCTAATTGGAATTCATTATACCCCTATTAGGTCCTTTGCCCCTACTCCCCCACCATGGTCCTGATGAAGACCCTACAGCAAGGTTAAATTATCCTGCAGCTACAAGAGGGTCGAAACGTCGACTGTTTGTTCTGTATTGTGGCGACCTCACACCAACAATTGTATATTTGCTGTACTTGGTGTCGTATGCCTTTATGTGAATGATTTACTATGTGATATACAAGTTGTTGCTACCCCATTGGTGGCATGAGTAAATGCCTAAACAACTGATTTTACTGTCACATGACAACTGATTTTATTGTCACATGATCCCTTCACTTCACGACTCCCTCACCATCACGTTCCTCTCCCTCGTGGGGCACTGTATGACGTTTAATACAGTTTATTGCATTATATTAGTTGTACATTATACTACATCCCACTGTGAATAAAACCGTGTGGGTCTAAACAATTGTTTTTCTAGTAATTGTGTTTCATTTACCCAAACAAATCCCCGTGATACACTGGGACCCCTTCCTCTTACTATCTAGTTCAACCCAGGTCCCAGTGACTACTAATGGGTATACCCCCCGTGCATAAACTACAATTGAAAACAGTCAAGCACACCTGCCGGAGTTGAGTTGGAGAGTAATGTGCAGTTTCTAGAATGTGTTATGAACTTCTGACCTACTAAGGTCTAGTTGGTAGGGTTGATGTGGAAACTCTGCAAAGAGAGTGTTATAGGAAGGGAATTAAACAGACTGTGGTCTGTTTTCTTTTCAAATTAGAGTTGTTTAGAGTCAGCTAGCTCAGGCAAATCATTTTATTGCATGATTAATAAAAATCTTTACAATCTTAATGTGTATTCTCTAAGAAAGAGCAATTAATGAAGTGTTGATAAAAAAAAAGCAATTTCTTTGTAACACAAGTGCATAAAATAAGTTAAAATACCTCAGAAAAGGGTTTTAAACAGTATTACATAATAACATTTTATACATTTTGCCGGCCAATGAGATTGCCCATAAACATTACAGGTGCAGATTACTAACAATTAATCTGAATGCCGAGGTTATCTAGGAGTGAGGTAATAAGACCAAAGCAACAACAGTCAACATAGTGCAGATAGCATCAGATATAAAAATGTCAAATAACATGGAAAGACTTTGAAGTGATCATCAATAAGAAAGTGCTTTATGATAAAGGAAAATAACCAAAATGTCCTAAATTTTTAGAAGAGGTCCATAGCAGCAAAGTTTGGCGTCACTCCAATAGAGAGTACGTAATCGTTATTGGTAAAGAAAATAGTAGTTTGACACAGGTGCTGTGCATTGCAGTGCAAAAATGGTGGACAAAGTCCAGGTAAACTGCATAGTCTTACACATGGTAAACACCAGAAGCTGCATGTCATATCTAGTTTTCTGCAGACAGATTGTATCTGTTTCAGATTCAAGTTTGGGCAGTCTGTTTGAAGTTGTTAAGAAGGTCATATACCACTCAAATGTATTTACCAAATCTAGTCAATTCCATAGGCTCCAGCTCGGTAAGGACAAATTTGCTAGCATCATTATAGGTACATATGCTGTGTGTTAGAACTGGCTATTTCTGGTAGGCTAAGGCTGACGCCAAAGCCAGGCAGAAACAACCATTCTAGTCAGGGCAAGGGAGTCACATGCCAAGATAACCCCTGCTCACCCCATTGGTAGCTTGGCACGAGCAGTAAGGCTAAACTCGGAGGCAATGGGTAAAGCATTTGCGCCAGCACACAACAGCAACAACATACTAGGCACACCACAAAAGGAACTCCACACAAGGTTACTTCTGTATTGTATTGTCAAAATCACATCAGATAGAAATCACACATGTACATTGTGCCAACTGGCACGGGCAATATTCACAAGGGATTATTCACAAGACAGGGCCACATGGGCCACTGTCAGAATCAACACTTTTAGAAATAGAAATACTGTCAGAAATTAGAAAAAAAGGATATAAAATCACTGTAGCACAAATTAGCAAATATAGCACACAACCAGTAACTACTGGTAACAGGTAAGTTCCACCTACGCAACCCTCACCACCTTAGGAGAATGTCACGCAGGGGACCAGGACCTCACTAGGACCACCTGTACTGGAAAGAACAACCACCTAAGTACATTTAGGGGTATCAGCAAGAACACATTACACATGATGCATCACAACATTCAGAGGTGTAGGGAAAAAGGTAAACACATGATGTATAAAAACACATTCAGCGGTGTAATAATAAGGCACATGATGCATCAAAAATACATTCAGAGGTGCAGGGAAGGAAAAACACATGATGCATAAATCAACACATTCAGAGGTGTAAAATCAAGGAAGACACATGATGCATAAAAACATTCAGAGGGGCCAGAACATAACTCAATAGCGCAAAAACATATGATGCCTAAAAACATTCAGAGGTGTAAGATCAAGGTGCGTAATCATATTAAATGCATTACATTTCCTAGCACCACATCACATTGCAAAACTCACATTAGGCAATTAACATCACATAGATAATCACATTGCGCCTAAATAAAATCACATACCAGCCCCCATCTAATAAAGGGACTAAAGAGCCCTTTGTCCAGAATGTCAGGGCGCGGTGCCATGCAGCGGCAGTCATGGGTGCGCCACTGGCGCAAAACCTAAACGGTGCAGGTGCCCACTACTTGCTGGGCACCTGAGAACATCCCAAGGGCCTAAACGTTGCAGCTGGCACTAAGTGCTGCGCAGCTGTAGCAGGCCTGGCACCACTGTGCCACCTCTATCCCCCACAGGGACTCGCTCCCCAATGGCGCCTAAACTGTGCAGCTGCCCACTAATTGCTGGGCAGCTGGAGAACAAAACTGTGACAGGGTTCTCACTAGCCCTTAGGAAACAAAACTGCACCCACTGTTGGAGCCCTCTGGCTCTGTAAATTAACAGGTCCCCTCAAAGTCACATCTGCGCAGGCTGTAGCCACACGGGGCTCTGTAAAATAAAGATGTCCCCCAAGTCCCTCGTGGGGACGCTAAAATCACTGTGGCCTTGGAGCACCTTGGCTCCTCTCAGAAATAAGGGGGGCGAGGGGAGCCAATTCAGCTCCTTAATCAAATATGCCCCTGCAGCCCCTCAGGGCTCGAAAAACAACTTGCCCCCATGAGCCTCTCGTGGCTCGACAAATGGCTGGCCCTCAGGGGAGCCTCGCGGGCTCTATACAATGTTGGGGCGACCGTCTGCCATCCGGGGCCGCCCTAATTGCACCAACACGCTGCGCCCGTCCCCCGCACCAACAGTAGACTCTATGGAGCCCGCCCCATCCTGTCTTACTCACCGGCTGCTCTGGCGGGGCTCCTCGCAGGCTCTTTGACGTGCGGTGGGGCAGCAGCTCCTCGCTGCCCCTTCTCCTCTCTCGGCCGCTCAGCGTCTCCGGTCTCCCTCTCCGCACGGGAGACCGGAAAGGCAAGGAAAGGCTTCCCCCAGGCAGGGGGAAGTGGGAACAACCTCCTCCCGGCCTCTTCTCTCGTCTCGGGGCTCCCTCGGCACACGGGAGCCTCGCAACAGCCCAAACTTCCTCTTCCTCACGGCCGCACTTCCGCTTCCGTCGCAGGCCCTGCCCACAACCAGGCGGGCCGCGGCGGTGGCGATCTCTGGGTTTTAACGGCTGCAGTGAGGGGTGGGCACCCTCGGTTAACAAAATAAACGTACCAGCGAGGTGGGCACTCGCTGTGGCGCCATACACGGGGTTGCACCCGAAGTTATAAAAATAAAGCGCACACGAGGCACTCGGGGTCACATAAAGGGCAGGAGCGCTTCCCTACACGGGATAACCACAGCGCTCTGCCAGAAAGCTAAAAGTAAAGCGCTCCCAAGCGCTACAAAGGCATATGCAGGGCTCCCAGTTCTAGGACAGGAAAAACAGCGCTTCCAGGTGCTTTAGGCTATAATAAGCCCTGGCAAAAACAAGGAAAAGTTCTCTGAAGGGAAATGCAGCTTCTCCATGCTGCCAAAGGTCCCAGAGATTCCAAGGGGCAAAGCAAAGTCCCCCCAATCAGCCCAGGCAAGGCAGAGGGGTCCCCCAGAGGTCCTCCAGGCATCCAGGAAAGTCCATCAGGTGTCCAGGGGCTGGGCAGGGCCCAGGGATTCCTCTGGGCCCAAGCAGCAGCACGCCCCTGGTAGGATTCAAGTTAGAAGCAAGAACATTTTGGAAGGGGACACAGCCCCTTTTTATACTGAGAAATCCTTTGTCTAAAGGGTGCAGGCAGTGTGAGAACCAGCTAGAACTGGTTATAGGGAACTCCTTTCAGTGTGAGGGGCAGAGGCGACAGCCGCCCAGCAGGAGGTGGAGGCAGCATTGTGGCAGGCAGGCACAGCCTCATTCACTCCCAGGTGCTATCTCCTCCCACTTCCCTGGCAGCAGATGCAGCCTTTCATCCACGGGCTGACTCAGACAACCTCCTGGGGGCTCTGCAGCCCCTGTCACCCTCAAACCAGACAGTCAATCCACAAGCAGGCCCAGGCTCACTCCTGGGGCCAGTCTCCAGCCAATCACACGCCAGGCACAAATTACACAAATATGCCAACTTCTAGAAGTGCCACTTCTATACTAGACACACTCATGCCGCATATACCATTGCGCAGTATTCAACCTCACGAGTTCGTACATACCAAACGTGACCCTGCACTCCCCACACATCAGGAACTACCATGGGCATACATATTCCCCATTCATTCCTATGGGAGGGCAGGTCAGGCACCATACATACACAGAGAGCTCACGCACTTTACACTGTACCACAGTGAAAAAGTGCGCAGAGGCCTAAAATCACCAACACCAGGTCACAGAAACAGGCTAGGAAAAAGCAAAAAGTCTCGGGGTGAACCTGCCAAAAGGGCCGGGTCCAACACAACCCCCTTCCAGCCAAAACGCTGGGTAGACCAATCACTCCACTGATGGGCTTCCTTGCTTTGGGTGACAAAACACGGACACGGACCCGCACGGCAGGGACACCCTCCGGTTTTGCGCCACTCTGAACCCACATGGAGTTCTCTCAACAAAAGCTCTCTGGCCACTTCACAGAGTGGGGGGCAGTAACCCCTGGCACACAATAGCCATTCTCCACTCTCCCTCTCAGTGTAGCTACAACTACCACTGATCCTTCAACCCAGGGACCACACCCTCAGGCTGAGCAGAGGTCACGGGCAAGAATGCCCCACCCAACCTCTACTTCTGGGTTTCCGCACCCTCACAGGGAAGCACTCACCAGAACACAGTTCTCCTTCCAGATCAGGACCTCACTCCATCACTGGTCTACCACCTGGAAACTATTTCACTCCTGAGGTACAAAGCACACAGCACAGTTCCTCTTCAAGCAGGTGGGGGGGACAGCACACAGCAAAGCCCCCTTTCCTCCACCTTAGCAGAAACAACAAAACTGCAGGTGAGCCCCAGATCACACAGCAAGGGCAACCCCCTCAGTCTCTTCAGCTGATCCACTTTGGTAGAGATTCCTCTTGACCTGGAAGCTTCCTAATCTCCCAACCTAGGATCTAAACCCTCAGGTTGCACCGGGGTCAGAAGTCCACCGTCCCTCTGCACCCCCTTCCAGAGTTCTGCACCCTCTACTTAGGAGCGGTGCTACCCAACACCAGGACCGCCGGAGTTCTGGTTACAGACACTCCCCGTTCTCTAGACACAGGAAGATCCTCCTCAATGACCTGTAAGTACAGCCTAGGCCCCTGACCTGGCGCTCCCTTAGGGAACCCTCCAGGCCCTGAGATAGGGTTTCGGGCCAACGTTGGACACACCGTCTCACACTCACTCCACCTCCACTGAGACAGGACGTGAGCCCCTACACCCCTACCATCCTAATGGGACCTAGCTGGGCTACACATGAACCTCTTCACCTACACAGGATCATCAGATACACAATCCACTACTTTTAGAATCACTCCCTAATGCCTCTGCAAGACACCTAGCACACCGCCAGACATCCACCTTCTTGTCCAGTGCCTCTGCAGGACCTCCTGCACACCACCAGAGGTACACCTCCTGTGCAAGCTCCTTTAAAAAAAGACTCACACCAACTCCTCCAGTTCAACACAACCACTCAGCCACTCCCCCTCCAGACTGGTGAGACAGTTCCCCACTGCCTCTGACTCTCAACCTGTACCCCTATTATTGAGCACCAGGCACCATACTCTGGGAACTGGGAATGGGATTTCACTCACTGGACACCTTTTAGCTGCCACCACTGGATCCTACCATACTGGGGAATCCAGACACACACACACTACACTCAGGGGATAACCACCCTCCCGAGCTAGCCATTTCTCCTCCACACTCCCTCTCTTCCATCTACCCACACAGGAACAGGGATTGGACACTGGACCCAGCAAGGGATTCCTAATCTATGGGAACGTCCCTTTCTACTGGCGTCCCGCCCTGACACTTTTTCTCATCTGCCACTAAACATAAAGCGCAGGAACACCATTTGAAAATGACACTCTTGAGGAAAAAACAAAATCAAAAACAATAATCCCAAACATATGACTATCTGAAAAATGCAGAGTTTTGTAATGTAGCCAGCTGTCGCTGTGGCACTGCGCAAACACAAGTCCTAATCCGCACCGCTGGCCAACAATGTTAGAACTGGCTATTTCTGGTAGGCTAAGGCTGACGCTAAAGCCAGGCAGAAACCACCATTCTAGTCAGGGCAAGGGAGTCACACGCCAAGATAACCCCTGCTCACCCCCTTGGTAGCTTGGCACGAGCAGTAAGGCTAAATTCGGAGGCAATGTGTAAAGCATTTGCGCCAGCACACAACAGAAACAACATACTAGGCACACCACAAAAGGAACTCCACACAAGGTTATATAAAAATAACTTCTGTATTGTCAAAATCACATCAGATAGATCACACATGTACATTGTGCCAACTGGCACGGGCAATATTCACAAGGGATTATTCACAAGACAGGGCCACATGGGCCACTGTCAGAATCAACACTTTTAGAAATAGAAATACTGTCAGAAATTAGAACAAAAGGATATAAAATCACTGTAGCACAAATTAGCAAGTATAGCACACAACCAGTAACTACTGGTAACAGGTAAGTACCACCTACGCAACCCTAACCACCTTAGGGAAATGTCACGCAGGGGACCAGGACCTCACTAGGACCACCTGTACTGGAAAGAACAACCACCTAAGAATAAAATTCATTTAGGGGTATCAGCAAGAACACATTACACATGATGCATCACAACATTCAGAGGTGTAGGGAAAAAGGTAAACACATGATGTATAAAAACACATCCAGCGGTGTAATAATAAGGCACATGATGCATGAAAAATACATTCAGAGGTGCAGGGAAGGAAAAATACATGATGCATAAATCAACACATTCAGAGGTGTAAAATCAAGGAAGACACATGATGCATAAAAACATTCAGAGGGGCCAGAACATAACTCAATAGCGCAAAAACACATAATGCCAAAAAACATTCAGAGGTGTAAGATCAAGGTGCGTAATCATATTAAATGCATTACATTTCCTAGCACCACATCACATTGCAAAACTCACATTAGGCAATTACCATCACATAGATAATCACATTGCGCCTAAATAAAATCACATACCAGCCCCCATCTAATAAAGGGACTAAAGAGCCCTGTGCCCAGAATGTCAGGGCGCGCTGCCATGCAGCGGCAGTCATGGGTGCGCCACTGGTGCAAAACCTAAACGGTGCAGGTGCCCACTACTTGCTGGGCACCTGAGAACATCCCAAGGGCCTAAACGTTGCAGCTGGCACTGAGTGCTGCGCAGCTGTAGCAGGCCTGGCACCACTGTGCCACCTCTATCCCACACAGGGACTCGCTCCCCAATGGCGCCTAAACGGTGCAGCTGCCCACTAAGTGCTGGCCAGCTGGAGAACAAAACTGTGACCTGGCTCTCACTAGCCCTTAGGAAACAAAACTGCGCCCACTGTTGGAGCCCTCTGGCTCTGTAAATTAACAGGTCCCCTCAAAGTCACATCTGCGCAGGCTGTAGCCACACGGGGCTCTGTAAAATAAAGATTTCCCCCAAGTCCATCGTGGGGACGCTAAAATCACTGTGGCCTTGGAGCACCTTTGCTCCTCTCAGAAATAAGGGGGGTGGGGGAGCCAATCAAATATGCCCCCGGAGCCCCTCAGGGCTCAAAAAACAACTTGCCCCCATGAGCCTCTTGTGGCTCGACAAATGGCTGGCCCTCAGGGGAGCCTCGCGGGCTCTATACAACATTGGGGCGACCCATCCGGGGCCTCCCTAATTGCACCAACACGCTGCGACCGTCCCCCGCACCAGCAGTAGCCCCTATGGAACCCGCCCCAGCCTGTCTTACTCACCGGCTGCTCTGGCGGGGCCCCTCGCGGGCTCTTTGACGTGCGGTGGGGCAGCAGCTCCACGCTGCCTCTTCTCCTTTCTCGGCCGCTCAGTGTCTCCGGTCTCCCTCTCCGCACGGGAGACCGGAAAGGCAAGGAAAGGCTTCCCCCAGGCAGGGGGAAGCGGGAACAACCTCCTCCCGGCCTCTTCTCTCGTCTCGGGGCTCCCTCGGCACACGGGAGCCCCGCAACATCCCAAACTTCCTCTTCCTCACGGCCGCATTTCCGCTTCCGTTGCAGGCCCCGCCCACAACCAGGCGGGCCGCGGCGATCTCTGGGTTTTAACGGCTGCAGTGAGGGGTGGGCACCCTCGGTTAACAAAATAAGCGTACCAGCGAGGTGGGCACTCGCTGTGGCGCCATACACGGGGTAGCACCCGAATTAATAAAAATAAAGCGCACATGAGGCACTCGGGGTCACATAAAGGGCAGGAGCGCTTCCCTACATGGGATAACCACAGCGCTCTGCCAGAAAGTTAAAAGTAAAGCGCTCCCAAGCGCTACAAAGGCATATGCAGCGCTCCCAGCGCTAGGACAGGAAAAACAGCCCAAGCAGCAGCACGCCCCTGATAGGATTCAAGTTAGAAACAAGAACATTTTGGAAGGGGACACAGCCCCTTTTTATACTGAGAAATCCTTTGTCTAAAGGGTGCAGGCAGTGTGAGAACCAGCTAGAACTGGTTATAGGGAACTCCTTTCAGTGTGAGGGGCAGAGGCGACAGCCGCCCAGCGGGAGGTGGAGCCAGCATTGTGGCAGGCACAGCCTCATTCACTCCCAGGTGCTATCTCCTCCCACTTCCCTTGCAGCAGATGCAGCCTTTCATCCACGGGCTGACTCAGACAACCTCCTGGGGGCTCTGCAGCCCCTGTCACCCTCAAACCAGACAGTCAATCCACAAGCAGGCCCAGGCTCACTCCTGGGGCCAGGCTGCAGCCAATCACACGCCAGGCACAAATTACACAAATATGCCAACTTCTAGAAGTGGCACTTCTATACTAGACACACTCATGCCGCATATACCATTGCGCAGCATTCAATCTAACAAGTTCGTAGATACCAAACTTGACCCTGCACTCCCCACACATCAGGAACTACCATGGGCATACATATTCCCCATTCATTCCTATGGGAGGGCAGGTCACTCACCATACATACACAGAGAGCTCACGCACTTTACACTGCACCACAGTGAAAAAGTGCGGAGAGGCCTAAAATCACCAACACCACGTCACAGAAACAGGCTAGGAAAAAGCTAAAAGTCTCAGGGTGAACCTGCCAAAAGGGCCGGGTCCAACACTGTGTCTTAGGAAGAGTGGTTTCAATAGAAAATCCCTCGCAGGGAGCAGCGTTGGGAAGCAGCATAATAAGTGGTTAAAAGATTCTCTTTTGTATACTCATAGCCTGCACTTCACAATATTGGAAAGGGAGGGCCAGTTAAGATTGGTTTCTTTAATTTGAATGCCCATCGAGCTTGCAGCCAATATTTGTTTGAGACAGGGTTTCCCAATTGAACACAGAAGGTATGGTGGTTTCTTCAAGTAGGGTGGATAATTATTGGTATATGAAATTTCAATTGCTTACAGTGGAGAAGTGTGGCTCACTGGTTAGAAGCGGCAGACCCTGAAGCAGAGGTCAGGCCCGGGACCAGTGTTCAATTCCCGACGCGGCAGGGTCTTGGGCTCAATGTCCGCGGACCTGATAATTCTCGCCTCGTGCCTACTTTAATCATGGGTCCAACTCTGGGCAATAGGTTGCTTAATCTCCACAACGGCCCCAACAGTGCTGGGATGCCTGGCTTCACCTTGGGGGTGTCCTGGAGGGGGCATCTAACAGGGAAAGCCAGGATGGGTTCCACAGCGGTATACAGTGCAGGATGCCCAGAGATGGAGTGGCAGTGTGCTTTACAAGTATGCACACATTTACATTTACATATGATGTGTTCATTAGTTTGTGTTGTCGCTTAATTTTGACAATGTATGTGTCTGCTTTTTAAAAATAGTTTTAAGAGCTGTGTGTGAGAGCAGTGATTTGTTTAGTGTGGGCAGGTCTATTTGGAGGGTGTCAGCTGACACGTTTAGAACAGTGGACCAAGGGCTATTCCTCGTTTTAAATATATTCTGAAGCACAGACTTCAGGGTGATGTAAATGTACAGGAATTTATATGTAAATGTACAGGAATTTATATAGCGCAAATCACCAAGCGGTTTCTAAGCGCTTGCTTAGGGAACCCGTCCTGGTATTCCCCCTGTGAGATAACCCCGGCAGGGTATCCGCATGGTGAAAGACAGGCATCCCGCCGCGAGGGGCCGTTGTGGAGATTAAGCAAGCTATTGCCCAGAGTCGCAGAGTGTGAACCCGTGAATCGAGTAGGCACCGGAGCGAGAATTGTCGAGTCCATGGACATTTTAGGACTCAAGACCCCGCCGAGCCGGGAATTGAACCCTGGTCCAGGGCTGACCTCTACTTCCAGGTCTGCCTCCTCTAACCAGTGAGCCACACTTCTCCACTGTTAGGCGTGGCTGCAATACATCTACAATAGTGTTTTAGAAAGCTGCCTGTATTGGCCTGTACTTGGCCCTTCAACCCCAATTCAAGTATTATCGAACAACCTCTTATGTATTGGGACAACCTAAAAGCCCTCATATGCTTTTAAATGGAGCTGTTCTGTGATGTTGGTAAGTTGCCTCAGAAGACTTCATGGCCTTAGGTGATTACAGTTAGTAGGGTAGCCCTGGGCCTCTCCAGCTCTCTGGTACATGACTGGTCACTGAGCATGTGTGATACAGGGGGAAGAGTATTCTAGACCACAGTTTGCTTTCATCATTAAAAAGTTGAGCTGCAATCACATTTGGGCCAGAAGCACCTGTTGCTGTTGTTTTTGACAGTATTCTTTGAATAATGTTCTTCGTGAACATTGGCTCCTTGTCTGAGTAGTTTACCTCTTGCTGCTGGTTTCTGATGTTTATTTTGCCTTTTCAGATTGTTTCTCACCTTTCACTTGCCTCTTGCCTGTCATTTCTCACCTTTATTCTGCGTCTTTCTTCTCATTGCTGACCTTTATTTTGCCTCTTTCTACTTGCTTCTCACCTTTATTTTGCCTCTTGCTGCTTGTTTCTGAATTTTGTTTCTGTCTCTTTTTGCTTATTTCTCACATTTATTTTGCCTGTTTTGTCTAGTTGATGACCTTTTAATATGCCTCTTTCAGCTCATGTCACATCTTTATTTTATGTTTTCTGCTCATTTCTGACCTTTAGTCAGTGGTGGTGGTAGACATGGTGGTGGTGGTGGATGTGGTGGTTGTGATGGTTGTGGACGTGGTGGTGGACGTGGTGTTGGTGGACATGGTGGTGGTGGACGTGGTGGTAGACGTGGTGATGGTGGTGGACGTGGTAGACGTGGTGGGGGTGGTGGACGTGGTGGACGTGGTGGTGGTGGACATGGTGATGGCGGTGGACATGGTGGTGTTGATGGACCACTATTTGGTAGGAGGGTGCTGGCAGAAAGCGGTAGGAGAGGAGGATCTCAAAGGGGGCACATGGGAGAGCAGAAAGAGGCTGAATATTAGAAGCAAACAAGTGCTAAAGAAAAGAAAAGCGCACAGCTGCAATTGATCACTATTCGGCTTAGCAAGTGCAGCTGTTGCGCTTGATTTAAAAACATTAAAAAGCAGCGACAGAAAAGAAGCAGTGACGGGTGGAAGTGCTTCACGACGTAAACAAGCGGTCTTCCCTGACTTCACTTTTCAAGCACTCGCACTCGTGCTTGTAGCAGCATCCACCTTGAGGGAGCGAGCAGCGGCCATATGTTTGTAATTAAAGTGGCTGCGCTGCTCTTTGCTCCTGCATGGTGGATGCCGCCACAAGCAGGAGTGCGAGTGCTTGAAAAGTGAAGACCGATGGCAACAGGCCCTCCTAGAGCAGCGCATGCACGCTGCCTAGGCGAGACCTAAAAAAGGATGCAATGTTTCAAGTTGCTGAGAAACACTCTGTTGCCTTTGTCTGTAAAGTGAGTGCTGTTACTTCTATAGTTTCCATGCATGTCAAAGTGCAAGCTGTTATACATAAAGCCCATGTTATGGTCCCTGAGGAATGCAGGATTATTAACAGGTTCCTTAGCTTTGTCTATCTGTAGGCAGAATTTGCTTGACCACCTACATTTCGGTGTTTGACATATGTTCGAGAACACCAAGGAAGTCTTAGGGAACATTAATTAAGTGAAGGTATCTTTTGTTAGGATTTCCAGTCCTACCGTAGTAAGTGTGCCCAGGTCATTGCCACCACAGCGCACAATCATGATGTCCTGGGGTTGGCAATCTGTAATTTGTTCAACCAAAGGCAGCAATGGATGCCACTTTAACCCTCTCTGGCCAATCCAAATAATGTCCGCATTTGGAAAACCAAGGTCCCTGTCAATGCCATTCCTTTTTGCCTACTCTCTGGCCCAAAACACAAAGCTGTGACTCACAATACACACTCTAACCCCTTTGAAGGGAATCAGGAATAGCACATGGGAAGGTTGGAGCAGAATGAGATAACTTTTAAAAATAAAAGGCAGTTGAAATGGAGGACATGAGTTGTTAAAACAACATGATAGATTTCATTGGATGGTGTAAATAGACGGATATTTAAAATTAGATTGCGATTTTAAGAAGAAGAAAGTACATCCGTGATTGGTGTGGTTAAAATAAAAAAAATGAAAAAAATGTACTCTTGGATATGCTTACAATTGAAAACAGTCAGGCACACCTGCCGGAGTTGAGTTGGAGAGTAATGTGCAGTTTCTAGAATGTGTTGTGAACTTCTGACCTACTGGGTCTAGTGGGTTGATATGGAAACTCTGCTAAGAGAGTATTATAGGAAGGGAAATAAACAGAGTGTGGTCTGTTTTCAAATTAGAGTTGTTTAGAGTCAGCTAGCTCAGTCAAAACATTTTATTGCATGATTAATAAAAATCTTTACAATCGTCGTGTGTATTCTCTAAGAAAGACCAATTAATGAAGTGTTGATAAAAAAGAAATATTTTTGTAACACAAGTGCATAAAATAAGTTAAAATACCTCAGAAAAGGTTTTTAAACTGTATTAACGAAGAGCATTTTTTACATTTGCAGGCCAATGAGATTGCCCATCGACATTACAGGTGCAGATTACAAAAAATGAAGCTGAATGTCGAGGTTATTTAGAAGTGAGGTAATAAGACCAAAGCAACAACAGTCAACATAGTGCAGATAGCATTAGATATAAAAATGTCAAAAAACAAGGAAAGACTTTGAAGTGATCATCAATAATAAAGTGCTTTATGATAAAGGAAAATAACCAAACTGTCCTAAATTTTTAGAAGAGGTCCATAGCAGCAAAGTTTGGCGTCACTCCAATAAAGAGTACGTAATCGTTATTGGTAAAGAAAATAGTAGTTTGACACAGGTGCTATGCATTGTAGTGCAAAAATGGTGGACAAAGTCCAGGTAAACTGCATAGTCTTACACATGGTAAACACCAGAAGCTGCATGTCGTTTTAAGTTTTCTGCAGACAGATTGTATCTGTTTCAGATTCAAGTTTGGGCAGTCTTTTTGAAGTTGTTAAGAAGGTCATATACCACTCAAATGTATTTACCAAATCTAGTCAATTCTGTAAGCTCCAGCTAGGTAAGGACAAATTTGCTAGCATCATTATAGGTACATATGCTGTGTCTTAGGAAGAGTGGTTTTAATAGAAAATCCCTCGGAGGGAGCAGCGTTGGGAAGCAGCATAATAAGTGGTTAAAAGATTCTCTTTTGTATCCTCATAGCCTGCACTTCACAATATTGGAAAGGGAGGGCCAGTTAAGATTGGTTTCTTTAATTTGAATGCCCATCAAACTTCCAGCCAATATGTGTTTGAGACAGGGTTTCCCAATTGAACACAGAAGATATGGTTGTTTCTTCAAGTAGGGTGGATCATTATTGGTATATGACATTTCAATTGCTTTCAATATCGATCTGTTCTTTAGTTTGTCTTGTCACCTAATTTTGACAATGTATGTGTCTGATTTTTCAAAATATATTTAAGAGCTGTGTGCGAGAGCAGTGATTTGTTTAGTGTGGGCAGGTCTATTTGGAGGGCGTCAGCTGACACGTTTAGAACAGTGAACCAAGGGCTATTCCTAGTTTTAAATATATTCTGAAGCACAGACTTCAGGGTGTTAGGCGTGGCTGCAATACATCTGCAATAGTGTTTTAGAAAGATGCCCATATTGGCCTGTACTTGGCCCTCCAACCCCAATTCAAGTATTATCGAACAACCTCTTATGTATTGGGACAGCCTAAAAGCTCTCTTATATGCTTTTAAATGTAGCCGTTCTGTGATGTTGGTAAGTTGCCTCAAGAGGCTTCTTGGCCGTAGGTGATTACAGTTAGTAGGGTAGCCCTGAGCCTTTCCAGCACTCTGGTACTTGACTGGTCACTGAGCATGTGTGATACAGGGGGAAGCATATTCTAGACCACAGTTCGATTTCATCAATAAAAACTTGGGCTGCAATCACATTTGGGCCAGAAGCCCCTGTTGCTTTTGTTTTTGACAGTATTCTTTGAATAATGTTCTTCATGAACATTGGCTCCTTGTCTGAGTAGTTTGCCTCTTGCTGCTGGTTTCTGATGGGTATTTTGCCTTTTCGGATTGTTTCTCACCTTTTACTTGCCTCTTGCCTGTCATTTCTCACCTTTATTCTGCCTCTTTCTGCTCATTGCTGACCTTTATTTTACCTCTTTCTACTTGCTTCTCACCTTTATTTTGCCTCTTGCTGCTTGTTTCTGAACTTTTTTTCTGCCTCTTTCTGCTTGTTTCCCACATTTATTTTGCCTGTTTCGTCTAGTTTCTGACCTTTTAATCTGCCTCTTTCAGCTCATATCACACCTTTATTTTATGTTTTCTGCTCATTTATGACCTTTAGTCTTCCTCTTTCTGCTTCTTTCTCACCATTATTCTGCGTTTTTCTGCTTTCTCCTGACTTTTATTGCCCCTCTTTCTGCTCGTTTTTCACCTTTATTTTGCCTTTCTCTGCTTGTTATTCACTTTTGTTTAGCCTCTTTCTCCTTGTTGCTGACCTAGATTTAGCCTCTTTCTGCTCATTGCTGATCCTTATTTTGCCTTTTTCTGCTAGTTTCTCACATTTATTTTTCCTCTTTCTGTTCATTGCTGACCTATATCCTATAGTCTGCCTCTTTCTGCTCGTTTCTTACCTTCATTTTGCGCTTTCTGCTTGTTGTTCACCTGTATTTTGCCTCTTTCTCCTTGTTGCTGACCTTGATTTTGTCTCTTTCTGCTCATTGTTGACTTTTATGTTCCCTCTTTCTGCTTTTCTCTGACCTTTATTCTGCCTCTTTTTTCTACTCACTTTTATCATGCCTCTTCATGCTCTTTTCTGACCTTTGTTCTGCCTCTTTCTGCTCATTTCTGACCTTTATTAGGTTTTCTCTGCTCATTCCTGACCTTTATTTTACCTCTTTCTGCTCGTTTTTATCCAGAACTGTAGGGGGAGCCTAAAGGCCCCAGTGGTCCCAGCCTGATCCCCGCCTCCTGCAGGAGCCATCATTGCTGCTGTATGGGGGAGCTGCTGGAAAGACAGATCCCTATGTGCAGGAGCAATAGATTATTCTCTTTCCTAGCCTGCATATCTGCAGCCAGGAAAAGAGATAAAACCTCTGTTTCTAGTGGGCAGGAGTACTTTGTCTGCTCCCACACGTTTCAACCAGGGGTTTCGCTTTTTCTTGGCAGGAGCTGTTAAAGCTCCCGCCAAGTAAAGGCTAACAGCTATAATCTGAGACTGGGCACCCCAGTACATAGCAAGTGCCTGCCCCGGGTGGTGGCTGTCTCTAGGGCCTTGTATGACTTCAGGATGGGGTCCATGTGGCCCCCTCCTTCAATTTGCATTGGCCTCACCAGGGAGACAGCGGTCCCCAGGGCAGAATGGGGCCAGCGAGGGTGGCCGCACGGCTCCTTCCTCAATTTAAAAATAACTATTTGGCCACAAAGAAGTGGTGTTCCCCGGTGCTCTGGGGTCTCCGTGGCCCCTAATTTTTAACATAAATCCCCGGGAGGTGGTGTTTCCCAGGGTCCTGGGGTTCACGCAGCCCCCCTGCATTTATATAGAAAAAGAACCCCTGGGACTTGGTCCACCCAGGGGCTCTTTACAAAACAAGAGCGGGAGCCCCGCTTGCTTTTTTAACAGCATTTTCACAAGAGTTGCAGATATGCCATGATTTTCTGTGAACATGATAAAAAATGCTAGGGGGTCACTGTATTCCTGCCCTGCCCCTTTTTCTTTCTTTAAAATCTTTTTTCAGGGATTCAGTTGAACCTGAGTCCCAAGTTGGCTGCCATCACTACCTGATTGAATTATTGAAAGCCAATCAGATTTCAGCATGGGGACTGTTGGATCCTTAGTGGATCTGCATCCCTATATATACACATTTGGATTTCCCTTAATATTTCCAAAACTACTATACAGATTTACACTAATCTGCAATAAGGTCCATTGCTGGACCAACAGCTACCTTTTTGCCAAATTTGGTGTAATATCATTCAGCGGTTTAGGCTGTAGCTGTGTTTAAAATCCTCATGGAAAATTGCATGTGTAAAACACATCTTAGGAACCCCATTATCTGAGTCCCCACTTGATGGATCTCCCTAAAAAATTCAATTCAGCAGCTGATGTGAGTGGCAAGCTAGTTTTGAAATTTACATGAGTATTCCTCAAACTGCGCAAAAGTGATTGGTAAAACAAACAAAAAAATGATATGGAAACTAGGTCCTAACTATTACTACCTGCTGGCAACCATAATTCATAAGCAGTGCATTGCATAGGTGTAAGTTATAGTTAGCTCACGTGATTATAACTGCTCAATTTCACTAGTTTTGTATGAGTGAAATATGAACCTAACTATATTGTTTTAAATTCTATTTCCTTACTTTAACATCAATGTAACTTTAGTTTTTTTCAGTGAATTTCTAAGGTTTTTTTTAATTCCATTTCCTAACTATAACGTCAATGTAACCTTTGGTTTTCTTAGTGATTTCTAAGGTTTATTAAATCTATATCCTAACTATAACGTCCGTGTAACCTTTGTTTTTTCATTACATTTCAAAGGTTTCTGAAATTTTATTTCCAAACTGTAACCTTGAAATCAGCATCATGCCAAAATTAATCTGGCTCTGTGTATTTATCGAATAAGAGGACACCATTTTCTGAAACACCTCTACCCGATTGGAGTACCTTCTAATGGGTAAGTGCTACCCCGTTGGGTAAATGTATAGTGCAACCCCTACAACACAGTTGTGTAAATGACTCTGTTGACATTTCCCCATTGACCTTGTCTGTATGTAACTTTGCCTAGTTGTTACTCAACTGTCTTCAACAGATTACTTTACAAGGTTGAATTGCGTGGAAAAAATATTTGAATGATTTGTGCTGTGCAAAAGTAAGTGCTACCTCTTTGGTAAATGTATAGTGCATCTCCCACACTACAACTTCATAAAGGACTCTGAGGGTCTGTCTCCAATGACCTTGTGTGTGTTTAAATTGGCCAATGTGATTGTTTCTTGTTTTTTTTCATCAGATTATTGTAAAAGATGGAAGTGCAGAAAAAAACACAAATGGAGGTGTTGTACTTTATAGAAGAAAATGTTTCTTTCTTTGGTGGAGATACAATTATTCTAGGCATCAACATCCCTTCAACAAAATCTGTGGGAATGGCAGTGGGGGGCATTTTAGTAAGGTGACCTTCATCCTGGGAAAAGGGCAGGAAGACGTTGCATACCAGTAATTATCTGGAACGGGGTCAGACGGGTGGGGCTTGTAGGCAAGTTTACTTACTTCTAGTTTAGAACACGATCTCTGGTCTCAGCAGCAGATACGAAGAAAGAGCTCCGTTGTCACGGGCACTACATGAGATATTTTCCTTGAGAAAAACTAGGATGCAAACACCTCCATCTCGGTTTACACATAAAATGTCAGTGGAAATGCACAGAAAACACACTTACTTTGCCTTGCCCATGTGCGCAAAGTTAGTATGATTAGTACTTTACACGTGGGAGCTTAGTTTGTTGATATCCATAAGTGCTCACCGTTGAGGTTTCATTTTTTTAGAATGAGCATTGTGTCAGAATAAATCCTGCCCTGTGTATTTATCCAAGTAGAAACCATTGTTTTTTGCAACACCTCTTCCCAACTGGAGTATTTTCTGCTGGCTAGATAGTAAGTGCTAACTCATTGGGGCAATATATAGTGCATCTCCAGCACTACTGCGTCCATTATTAACCAGGGTTTTTTTTTATTTTCTTATCATCCAAAAGTTGCCACAAGGATGCAGAGAATGCGCTGGCATCGTAGTGAATTATGCCAATATGCTTTTCCGTTTCCACAGAAAAGTTGCGAAGCCTATGCATTTTTCAAAAAGTGTATCCCACATATAAAAAGATATTTTAAATAATGTTTGACAATGGTACTATTTAAACTTTAGTGTATGTACTCATTTTCATAGAAAACAACCTGTAAGTTGTATTTCCTGTTTACATGTCGACATTGAAAGTCACAATGATGGCATAATTACAAATATCACTTCTTCAGAAAAGAAAGAGACATCATTGGACAAGATAGTTTTCAACTATCTTTACAGGAAGTGCCCACCCATTTATCATTCTTGAATCTTCTATTCACTCCATCACTATTCTGAACAATAGCCTGTTATTTCTCTGAAGCTCTTTCAGAACATTTGGGTATTTGCTGTTTTTTAACACAAAATGTCAACATGAGGTAGCCAGGAAGATGGTGTAGTACAGCAGACAGAGCAGGAGGAGCAGAAGATAGAAGTTGAGGACATTAATAATATAGTGCCTTCGTCAAAGGCGGCCAGTATTGCATGGGACTTCTCCAAACCATCAGGAGAGTTCAAGACAGCAGGCAAAAATGGTTAAATGCTGTCTCAGCGTAAAGACCTTCTCAAGAGGGTTTGATGAAAAATACTCCTGTGGTACTACATCCATGCTGTGCCATCTCAAAACACATAAGTCAACCAAGTTGAAGATCAAAAGGAAACAGAGAAAAGGAGCAGGACCTTCGATATCCTTGTCTGCACCACCTGGTCCAGGACGGATAGTCCCTGCAGACATGCAAATGTGTAGCCCTGACATCATCTTTGCAATACAATTGATGGACATGTTCTGTCTAGAGTGCAGTGCATTGATGCCATCATACAAACTGCCACACAACACAAATGTTCATTTGTTTCTGCATTTGTTCTTGTTTTTGCAGTATTGTTGTGCTTCTTGTTCTTTCCCTTGTTGCTATTTTGTTTGAATACAAATTTAAAACAAGCATTTGCAATACAGTAGGTCTCGCATTAGGAAAGTTTGAGCTATTGGTATTGTAAATGACACATTTTTTATTTATGTGTTGGTTTTGAAAATAGCTAAATTAATAGCTTTGTCATTTACAATGCCAATAGTTTTAACTTTCGCAAATGTGAAACCTGTAGCATTTGTAATGCAATATGTGTTGTATTTACGTGACTTGGTATTACAAATAACAATGGCTTTTATTTTTTTTAAATAATTAATACTTGAATAAAAGCTATTGTAATTTATAATGGCAATAGCTTAAACTTTTGTAAATAACTTTTGTGAAGATTATGTTCAGTTTATTTTATTGTGACGAAAATACAAGAACCGAAGTGAAATATTAACATCTTTTTGTGACATTTGTAATAAAGCTTGAAACATTGAGAGAACATATTTGAACCAGTTGTTGTTGAATGGTTGCACAGATTGATGCTGTGGTGGCGCTGAGAGATGTTGTGGTGGTGACGAGTGATGCTGTGGCGTTCAGTGTTGCTGTGGTAGCGCATAGTGATGTTATGGTGCCCCTGAGTGATGCCGTGGCGTTGAGTGATGCTGTGGTAGCGCATAGTGATGTTGTGGTGCCCCTGAGTGATTCTGTGGTGGTGCTGAGAGATGCTGTGATGATGCGATAGATAAATAGAGTGAGGGCGATAGATAGATAGAGTGAGGGCGATAGATAGATAGAGTGAGTCTGATAGATAGATAGAGTGAGGGTGATAAATAGATAGACAGATAGAGTGATCGCGATAGATAGATAGATAGATAGATAGATAGATAGATAGATAGATAGATAGATAGATAGATAGATAGATAGATAGATAGATAGATAGATAGATAGATAGATAGATAGATAGATAGATAGATAGATAGATAGATAGATAGATAGAGTGATGGCGATAGAGTGAGTGCGATAGATAGACAGATAGAGTGAGGGTGATAGATATACAGATAGATAGAGTGAGGGCGATAGATAGATTGAGTGAGGGCGATAGATAGATATAGATAGATAGATAGATAGATAGATAGATAGATAGATAGATAGATAGATAGATAGATAGGTAGATAGATAGATAGATAGATAGATAGATAGATAGATAGATAGATAGATAGATAGATAGATAGATAGATAGATAGATAGAGTGTGGGGCGATAGATAGATAGAGTGAGGGTGATAGATAGATAGATTGAGAGCAATAGATAGAGTGAGGGCGATAGATAAAGTGAGGGCGAGAGATAGAGCGAGGGCGATAGATAGATAGAGTGAGGGCGATAGATATGGTGAGGGCGATAGATAGAGTGAGGGCGCTAGATAGAGTGAGGGCGATAGATAGATAGATAGAAAGATAGAGTGAGGGCGATAGATAGATAGAGTGAGGGGCGATAGATAGATAGAGTGAGGGCGATAGATAGAGTGAGGGCGATAGATAGGCTGAGATAGATAGATAGATAGATAGATAGATAGATAGATAGAAAGATAGATAGATAGATAGATAGATAGATAGATAGATAGATAGATAGATAGATAGATAGATAGATAGATAGATAGATAGATAGATAGATAGATAGATAGATAGATAGATAGATAGATAGATAGATAGATAGATAGATAGATAGATAGATAGATAGATAGATAGATAGATAGATAGATAGATAGATAGATAGATAGATAAATAGATAGATAGATAGAGTGAGGGCAAAAGATAGAGTGAGGGCCATAGATAGAGTGAGGGCAACAGATAGATTGAGTGAGGGCGACAGATAGATTGAGTGAGGGCGACAGATAGTTAGAGTGAGTGCGCCAGATAGATAGAGTGAGGGCGATAGATAGATATAGTGAGGGCGATAGATAGATAGAGTGAGGGCAATAGATAGATAGATAGATAGATAGATAGATAGATAGATAGATAGATAGATAGATGTGGTAGATGTGGTGGTGGTGGATGTGGTGGTTTTGGACATGGTGGTGGTGGACATGGTGGTGGTGGACGTGGAGGTGGGTTTGGTGGTGGTGGTGGTGGACGTGGTGCTGGTGTGGAGGACGTGGTGGTGGTGGACATGGTGGTGGTGGACTTAGTGGTTGTGGAGGTGGTGGTGGAGGTGGTGGTGTATGTGGTGGTGTTGGTGGTGGACATGGTGGTGGTCGATGCGATGGTAGTAGACGCGGTTGTGGTGGATGTGGTGGTGGTGGACATGGAGGTGGTGGACGTGGTGGTGGTGGACATGGTGGTGGTGGACATGGTAGTGGTGGATGTGGTGGATGTGGTGGTGGTAGACGTGGTGGTGGTAGGCGTGGTGGATGTTGTGGTGGTGGACGTGGTGGTGGATGTGGTAGTGGTGGTGGATGTGGTAGTGGACATGGTGGTGGACGCAGTGGTGGAAGTGGTGGTGGTAGTGGATGTGGAGGAGGTAGATGTGGTAGTGGTGGTGGACATGGTAGTGGCCTTGTGGTGGACGTGGTGGTGGCCGTGGTGGTGGACATGGTGGTGGTGGTGGGCATGGTGGTGGTGGGCATGGTGGTGGATGTGGTGGACATGGTGGTGGTGGTGGTCGTGGTGGTGGAGGTGGTGGTGGACATGGTGGTGGTGGATGTTGTAGACGTGGTGGTGGTGGACGTGGTGGTAGATGTGGTGGTGTTGGTTGTGTATATGGTGATGGTGGTGGTGGATGTGGTGGTGGTGGATTCGGTGGTGGTGGTGGACATGGTGGTGGTGGATGAGGTGGTGGTGGACGTGGTGGACTTGGGGGAGGACGTGATGGTGGTGGACGTGGTGGTGGTGGTAGACATGGTGGTGGTGGAGGTGGGTGTGGTGGTGGTGGACGGGGCGGTGGTGGACATGGTGGTGGTGGATGTAGTGGTGGTGGATTTGGTGGTGGTGGATGTGGTGGTGGACGTGGTGGTGGTGGACATGGTGGTGGTGGACGTGGTGGACGTGGTAGATAGTGGACATGGTAGTGATGGACGGGGTGGTGGTGGATGTTGTGGTGGTGGTGGTGGTGGGTGTGGTGGTGGTGGTGGGTATGGATGGTTGAATATGAGAGGCAGTGAGAGAGAAAAAAGGAGACAGGCAAGGGAGAGAGAAGCGAAGCAGGAAGTAGAGAGGGGGAGAGCGGCGGATAGGGAAGCTGTGGAAAGCAGGAGGTGGCGTAGAGGGCAGGTGGAGAAGACAAGATAAAGAGGGGGTGGATACTGTAAATGCGAGAGAGTCAAGATGAGAGGAAAGTGGACAGGGTGGGGAGAGGTGGCATAGCAGACAGCAAAGCAGAGGAGGGACGAGAGAAGAAAGGTGTATAAGAGAGGGGACTAGTCGGAACAAGGATATTGTGCTGGATAACTAAACACTTATAAGGTCCCTTAGGCGAGACCTATTGGCTATGCCAATGCTTGTTTTGTAAAGGGGGGCATAAATAACAGGAGGCTGAAGCTCAGGAAATAGTACCTGTGTAACAGTTAGTGTGATAGTGAGTTAGTTTGCTAATGAGAGAGTTGGTTAGTTAGTGAGAGAGTGAGAAAGTCAGTAGGAGAGTGAGTGAGAGGAGAGAGAGAGAGTTAGTGAGATAGTCATTGGGAGAGAGAGAGTCTATGAGAGAGAGAGAGAGTTAGAGAGTTACTTTGGAGAGAGTCCGTGAGAGAGAGAGAGCTTGAATTAGTGTTTTTAAAGAGAGTTAGATAGAGAGTTAGTGAGAGGGATTGAGATAGTTAGTTAGTGAAAGAGTAAGTTAGTGAGAGTGAGTTAGTGAGGGAGTGAGAGAGCAAATAGTCAGGCAGAAGGAGAGGAGGCAGCAGTGCATTAGTGGAGCAGGACAGGGGGGAGAACAGGGGAGCAAGTCAGGAGAAGAGGGATCTGAGGACATAGCAACATCGGGGCAGATGGGGAGGGATCTTAGGGGCAGTTTACCTGGGGAGAGGACAGTGAAGAGCAGAAGTGGGGCAGAAGTGGAGAGGGCATGGTAGCAGTGGGGTAGAAGAGAAGAGGCAGAAGAAGATGGAGGAGGAAGGGGAGGGGTAAGGGAGGAGGAAGAGAGGGAGAAGGAGAAGAGGGGAGAGGAGATGAGAAGAGAGGAGCAGTATTTAGGAGGTAATATGACAGTGGAGCAGAGCAGCAGGAGGAGGTGGTAGGGGCAAACAATCGGGGGTGGTAAAGCAGGGAAGGAGAGAGCGGATGAGATGGAAAGGGTGGCTAATGGGGAGGGGGAAATGAAGTTGGGGGGTCAATGGAACACAAACAACTATTTAAATGGGTGCAAGCATCCTTCTGAGATGACTACAAGGCACATACCAGCGGGCGCAAATGATTATTCAAGCGCCTAGAGGGCGGTGAACGCTATAACAATGGGCAGTTTTGTCAAAGAGCTACTTTTCTGTGTGGTAGAGTTGAAAGTGCCAGTTCTTTAGCACATATAACTGAATGAGTGTCTCAGTTCCCATCTGGGGCTGTTATTGCATGTGTATGTCAGTTTGTTAGTAAATGACTGCCTCTCTTTGTGACATGTATGCTTCTCTAAATATATCTGTAGGGGGTGCATTGATTGCCCCCTGGGTCTGTTAGTGACTATAGGGTTATTTAAGTGTGTGTACAACTGCCTCCATTAGTGCTAGATACATATATATTTTTTTGTGTGCAGATTTATATAGCACAAACTCAACCCAAAGCTATTGGAGCACTTTACATGAGCGTCAGTTACGTTACACAATGACACATTCATTTTTTTGGTAGTCACAGGGACATTTAGTGATTTGCCCAGAATCACAGGATAAGGACGCAACCCCGAGGCTTGAACCTTCGTTTCCCAGACCAAAGTCGTCAGTCTAGCCGACAGACCGCATCTTCTCCCCTGCCTCCAATAGTGCCAGATACCTATCTGTTCTCCCTGTGTCTGAGAGGAATGTTTAGTTGCTTCTCTTACTTCTCACTGGGAATGTTTGTGTCTGTCAGCTTTTCTACTCAGATATATGGGTCGCAGGGTATATGTGTCATTGAGCACATGGGTCTCCAGTAGTGCATATAGCAGATTGAATCTTCAGGGTACATGTATTACCTTTTAAACACATAGCACCCTGTCCTATGGGTTAGGTAGCCCTCTCGTAACATGGTTAAGTAATGGTGCCAGTATGTGATTCTCTGTTTTGAAAGCTATATAGTTCTTTAAATCTGTATGTATACATCTCAATTAAGATCTCATTGTCTGTATTAGGAGGTGCAAAGGTATATAGGCATCTGTACAACTGCCTTGTAGAGTGCTGAATATATAACTCGTTTGTGAGTGAATGTATAACACCATCTGTTGGTCTGTCAATGGGTGAGAGAGAGCATATATGCTTTGGAAACATCAATTTCACCCGCATTTATTTATTTATTTATTTGACTTATAAAGCGCACTGTCACCTTGCAGGCATCCTGGCGCTGGCTGGCTCAAAAGGGCGGGCGAGTATCAGGCGAGACGTGACAGAGCAGTACAGTTACTTAGGAAACAGCCAGGTTTTTATCTTTCTCCTAAAAGGGAGAAGTTCCCTGGTTTGCCTTATCTCGAACGGGAGCAGATTCCATAGTTTGGCAGCGGCCAGCTCAAATGATCTACCCCCTGCTCTAACCTTCCTAAATCTAGGCACCTTCACCAGCCTAGCCGCTGAAGATCGAAGCCGCCTGGTTGGTGTATACCAAGCGAATTTCGATTGCAGGGAAACAGGGCCAGTTCCATGGAGGGCCCTAAAAACCAGGCAAAGGGCCTTGAATTGTACCCTCTGTCTCAGAGGTAGCCAGTGCAGTTTCGCCAGGGCAGCCGGCCTATGTGCTCTTCTAGGAAGCCCCAGGACCAACCTAGCAGCCGCTGATTGCATTCTTTGGAGCCGATCCAACAGAAAACCAGGGGACTACAGCAGTAGGGCATTACAATAATCCAGCCTGCTGAGGATTGTACACTTTGCCACTTGAGCACGTGCCTGAGATGGTAGAAGTGGCAAGATTTTCTCCAAAGACCGCAGAATAGCAAAGCAGCAGGCGGTCGTTTTTTTGACATGAGTCTCCATGCTAAGCTTCTGATCAAGCATAACCCCTAAGTTACGGACTGATTCCACAGGCCGTACTATAGTCGCTGTCTCAGGAGGCCAAAAGTTTTCCAGAAACGGACGGGGGATCTTATTCCCGGCGCTAAAAAGCACCTCCGTCTTCCCAGCGTTAAACTGAAGGGAATTATTCTTTAGCCAACATGACGTATCCCGCAGACAATTGTGGAATACCTCCACAGGTGTCGATTCCTCTCCCTCAAAGGAGAGGATCATCTGCGTATCGTCAGCGTAGTTTACAATCTTAATTTTATAGGCTTTAATAAGCGTGATCAAAGGTCTTAAATATAGATTAAAAAGGATGGGACTGATTGCTGAACCCTGTGGAACCCCATGAGACACCAGAGAGAACGTCGATTGAAAGGGGGGATAAGGACACCGCCTGCCGCCTATCCTGCAGAAATGACCGAAAACACATCAGGGCGCTACCTCTCACCCCAGCATCAGATAAACGGGCCAGCAGGATCCCATGGTTGACCGTGTCAAAGGCGGCAGACATATCAAGCAGGATCAGAAACGCTGCCTGTCCCCTGTCTGCACGCCTCTGAAGCTCGTCCACGGCAGTGACCAAGGCCGTTTCGGTCCCATGAGCCGGCCGGAAGCCAATTGATCGTCCTCTAATAGGTGATGCTGTTCCAGATGTTTGGAAAGGGTAGCACTGACCAGGCGTTCGACAATTTTGGCTGGGAAAGGCAGTAGGGAAATGGGTCTGTAGTTCTTGGAGCATTCCGGGTCTAAAGAGGGCTTTTTCAACAGGGTAGATATCACCGCCTGCTTTCACTGAGCTGGGACGATGCCAGTAGCAAGAGATTGGTTACAGATCAGACGGAGGGTGGGAAATAATTCCTCCTCATACTCCTTCCAAATCTTGTGAGGCACGGGGTCCAAAAGAGAACCGGAGGAAATCCCCGTTGCCAGCCTACTAAATGCGTCTTCCGTGAGGAGTGGGAACTCTAGTAATGGTCCCTCTGGCGACCAGGCAGGCTCGTCAATCCTATCCACCGGAGCCCCAAGTCTGGTGTCCAGGGAGTAACCGATCTCCAGAGAATCCTCCAAATGCTCAATAATGAACTCGATTTTCTCCTTGAAGAATTTGGCAAGATTCTCACAAAGTTCTTGAGACGGGACAAGGGCATTTTTAGAGCACTCAGGATTAGTAAGTCTGTTTAGTATATTGAAAATACTCCTAGAGCTATTAGTAGTATTGCAAATCAAAGAGGAATAATAGTCCGCCTTGGATTTCATAATCAGATTCTTATATTCCAAGACTTTGCTTTTCCATTGCACCCTAGTTGCTTCCTCATATTCACGCCTCCATCTTCTCTCTGCTTGTTTACAACCCTGCTTCAAGTTTTTCAGCGTGTCATTGAACCAGGGGGCAGAGATATTCCCCTTATAACTGCGTGTTTTTAGGGGGGCATGAGAATCCAGCACAGCCGTGATCCCCGAGCAGAGTGAGGCATAGTTCTCCTCAACCTGCTTATCCAGAACAAAGCACTCTCTCACATTAAACACCATGTCAGAGGACTTCAAACGGGCAAGAGCCTTCCAGTCTCTGCACAGAAATTCCTTGATAGCCGGTGGACCCCTAGTGTGAGTACCCTTAATATTTATAAAAAATTGGACGAGGGAATGGTCTGTCCAGTCCATAGGCAGGGTTTCCCCCATAGCCAGCAGGTCGGGGACAGCGAACACCAGATCCAGGAGGTGCCCTGCTTTATGAGTAACTTCTGTGACCTGTTGATTAAGGCCAAAGCTTTCACAAGACTGAAGTAGGTTTAATAGACCCGAGTCTAGGGAGCCATTGCGCCAAAGGTTGAAATCCCCCAAAATAACCAACTTGAGGTGGGAAGCTGCCATGTTGGTCAGGGTAGCCGGTCAGGGTAGCCAGTAGCGATTGCTGCTGCTGAATGCTAAAAGCCCCTGGGGGTCTATAACATAGGACACCAGTAAAAATTGTCCCAGAACGGCTCCGGATGGATAAACCCAGCAGTTCCGTTCCTTCAGCCGGGTCCGTGTCAATGGTGTCAATTCTACAAGTTGCTTTAAAGATGACCCCTACCCCCCCGCCCCTCCCTTTAGACCTAGGGAGATGTAAGAATTTAAAACCAGAAGGGCAAGCCCAGCCGGGATCAACCAGACAATCCAAGCGAATCCACCTTTCCGTCATAAACAGGACATCCAGCTCGTGTGTCTCTATCATCAGCTGAATCTCTATGCTATGCTTTGGCAAGGACCTCACATTCAGAAGGCCACACTTCAGAAGATTATCAACAAGAAAATCTGCTTGTGGGTCGGCCGTGTGCAACAGCCTAAATGTCCCCTTGTTGGTATGCAGCTTACCAATCTGTAAGAGCGTCTCTCTCGAGTATGAGGGGCCGGGTAATTGATGACCAGTCTCTCTGAGTCCAAAACGGGCAGCGTAACTGGCGCTGGGCGCTTCCTTGACACGGACAGGCGCAGACGGGCTTGCCTTTGGCACGCCGCTGGCGCACCCGCTGCGCGTTCGTTCCAGTGCTGTTTTTGTGGAGCCCAGAGCGTGCAGCCCCGACCACTAGAACGTGGCCCAACTACCCCCAAGATGGCGGGTCAGCTCACACGGACGGACCCGACCAGGGGAGGCACCTAAGAGCCTCAGGCGACCGCTCCGGTCCTCCGCGAGGTAGGTATGTGCAAATTAGCGATTATAGCAGCAGATTGTCAGCAAAATGCAATTTAAAAAACAGTCTAGCTCGTTTTAAAATCACAGTCTAGCTCGTTTTAAAATTACAGCATTAAAATCTGGCAGCTTCTAAAGCGTCCAACTGTGCTGACAGAGCCCTGCCAAACACGTCAAACGCCTTGTGAGCCAGGTAGGGTTTGCACGCTTGCTCCAGTGCTGTTTTTGTGGAGCCCAGAGCGTGCAACCCCAACCACTAGAACGTGGCCCAACTACCCCCAAGATGGCGGGTCCGCTCACACGGACGGACCTGACCAGGGGAGGCACCTAAGAGCCTCAGGCAACCGCTCCGGTCCTCCACGAGGTAGGTATGTGCAAATTAGCGATTATAGCAGCAGATTGTCAGCAAAATACAATTTAAAACACAGTCTAGCTCGTTTTAAAATCACAGTCTAGCTCGTTTTAAAATTACAGCATTAAAATCTGGCAGCTTCTGAAGCATCCGACTGTGCTGACAGAGCCCTGCCAAACATGTCAACCGCCTTGTGAGCCAGGTAGGGTTTGCACGCTCGCTCCAGTGCTGTTTTTGTGGAGCCCAGAGCGTGCAGCCCCGACCACTAGAACGTGGCCCAACTACCCCCAAGATGGCGGGTCCGCTTACACGGACGGACCCGACCAGGGGAGGCACCTAAGAGCCTCAGGCGACCGCTCCGGTCCTCCACGAGGTAGGTATGTGCAAATTAGCGATTATAGCAGCAGATTGTCAGCAAAATACCATTTAAAACACAGTCTAGCTCGTTTTAAAATCACAGTCTAGCTCGTTTTAAAATTACAGCATTAAAATCTGGCAGCTTCTAAAGCATCCGACTGTGCTGACAGAGCCCTGCCATACATGTCAACCGCCTAGTGAGCCATTATGGGTGCAATAACATATTTAGTGCTTCCAATGAGTGTGTATGCATGCATAACTAAGTTACTAAAACCAAAACAACAACTTTCACTTTTTTAAGTACGAAATACCATGTTTTATGGCATAGCTACAGCATATCTCAAAGGTCAGTTATCTGTTGCAAAACATGAATTCAACACTTCACAAAGAGATGCTAAATGCAAAGTGAAGCTGGCAACGAGACTCCACAGGGTTAGTCTGCACTTATAAACCTGCCACATGTTTAAACAGTGCATGTTTATTTAAGCCTAACAGCCTCATACTACACATGTGACTTAATACAAGCTTAAAGAACATATCTCACCAACAAAGCCTATACAAACCTACCATATAGTTTAGAAAGTGCTAGGCTTAAGAATATCTATGAGACAAATGGCAAGTTTCACAAGTTTATGATTCATATGCACCTAGAGTGCATTTTTTCCTCTTTCAATTCTGAGTTGTCTTGTCCTCTTTTACAATGGGATAAATAGGACTACAAGTCCTGGAATGCAAAGAAAATCATTATCTGTGACAGCACAACATGTATACACATATAAAACTTTCACTTCTTCAAATACACTATTACAACATATAACTTTAATCATAAGAATACAGTGTTCTACCCTTTGAAGAATGCAGTAACGCAGCACAAGGAAATATGGAGCACGATGGCAAGACATTGTAGACTAATTCCACCTACACCTACTCTGGGTCTCAGTCCCCTATTAATTAATATGTAAAAGTACTTATTCTACCGGTTATAAACCATCCAACGTACTTTCAATACTTGTATATACATTTTAAGCTCATTTTTTACAATCCCACAAACATATATACCTTCTTAATAATTTTTTGGTTTAAAAAGAAACATAATTCAAATACGAGATTCTTGAGTTTGTTTATCAAATAGCGTTTTTCTCTTATCAGATAGATGCAATAGTGTCAGGGTTTGCAAAAATTAAGCATAATAATGTCAGGCTACGCTCATTCAAAGCAACCATAAAGGACAATCTTTTCAACTTTGCAATGTCTGATACTGCAGAAGGCAGCAAATTAAAACATTATTTTCGTATTTTAGTGTTGTATCTGTACTTCTCATTATGTGTTAACCCTTTCACTTACTTTTACAAAGACATCTAAAATGGATGCCCGTTTCTATATATTAGTAATGTCATCGCGATGATCACAATGAATTCGCGAAAAAAACTGGAGTCCAAAAACATATATAAATTCATACTTTTATGACTTTAAAAGATTACGACACTTTTTTAGTAAGCCCTCACTAGGAAATGATACCCATTTTGTAGTAAAATTAGTCTAAACACCTCAAATGTATAATACAATAGTCACCTCTGTCTTTAACACCCTTTCATCAATGCACCCTTAGCACAGTCTCCATATCAACCCACTAGAAACAGTAGGTCACAAGTTTACAACACAATCTAGATGGGCAATACTTGTTACAAAATGAGCTGCAGCTGGTGTGGTTTACTATACACATTAAAAAGCATATCCATATCTGTATTACATTTAGTTTTACAATAGCCAATCACAGATCTAGTCACTAATCCACTCAACACACTAACTAATTTTATTCACCTACATGTTCATGGCATCCAAACAAATATGTGTTTATTTATACCAGGAGAACATCTACATTTGAATTGCCTTTCATTTGGAAAACTGCCTCATTGAGCTCCAGCCTTTTCCTGTCTGCTACTGCTGCTTCACTCAAAAATGGTTAAGTGTGTAATTGTGGTCCACAGCTATGTCTTCTGGGTGAGGGAAGCTGCCGGAAAGAGTTGTATTGACAAATACTTGGGTTTGGCAAATGTGAATATTAAATGGATTGGCCAGAGAGGGTTAAAGTGTAATCAATTGTTACCATTGGTTAAAAGAATCATGGATTCCCAGCCCCCTAACTTCATGATTGTGCACTGTGGTTTTAATGACCTAGACACACTGACTGGGGTAGGTCTGGAAATCCTAATGAAGGATACCTTTGCGTAATTGACTACTCTTTTCCCTCACACTGTCTTGGTTCCCAACATATGCCAAAGTGGTACAAAAAGGGGTGGTGATGGACGGAGCATCTGAACCAATCAAACACTCACACCCAGTCAACAGATCTGGGTTTAATCCATCACCGTTCTTTAGCCCACTCTGCCACCCCAGTTCAGACATGGCCATATGCAAATCAGTCTGACCCTGTGCCTCATGGGAACAGTCCAGCCAGAACTGCCAAGCCATGGCTTCTCTGGACCAGAAACAAGCTTCCGAGGACCGGTTTCTGGCATTTCAGCCGTCTTCAGCCCGGCTTGCTTGAATCCAGTGGCAAAGTGAGCCAGGGACTCACGTCTGAGCATACCCTCCCAACTTATGGTGAACAAAGTGGTACAAAAGGGGGTGGTGATGGACGGAGCATCTGAACCAATCAAACACTCACACCCAGTCAACAGATCTGAGTTTAATCCATCACCGTTCTTTAGCCCACTCTGCCACCCCAGTTCAGACATGGCCATATGCAAATCAGTCTGACCCTGTTCCTCATGAGAACAGTCCAGCCCGAACTGCCAAGCCATGCCTTCCCTGGACCGGAAACAAGCTTCCGAGGACCGGTTTCTGGCATTTCAGCCGTCTTCGGCCCGGCTTGCTTGAATCCAGTGGCAAAGTGAACAAGTGACTCACATCTGAGCATACCCTGCCAACTTATGACAAACAAAGTGGTACAAAAGGGGATGGTGATGGACCACCCCCTTTTGTACCAACATATGCCAAAGGCAGAAATAGAAGTGAGGTAATTAATTCTGTCCACAGATTGACAAAGCCTGGAAACATTTTAATAAAACTGTTTCTGCATTCATCAGAGACCATAACATGGGCTCTATTTACAGCAACAACCTGTGTTTTGGCATGCATGGAATTTATGGAAGTGATAGAGTTCATTTTACAGATAAAGGCAACAGGGATTTTCTAAGCAAACTAAAATCCTGCATCCGGTCTTATGTGTAGCTGTCACATACACACAATCAACACAAAGGCTCTTGTCAGAGCCACCCTAGTGCCCAAAATATTGTTCATTCTCCTTATAAATATCCTTTTTTCATTTTCATCAAAAGCAGACATTCAATAGCCAACAGTTCATACAAAATGTATACTTTTCTTTGGTTCAAGATCGAAGGAGCCCTAGCTGGCCCCTTGGTCGAAGGATGCTCCACCACCACTTAATCACACTAGCTCTGTTAAAAATCTATGTATTAAGTTTGAGGCACAGGAAAAATGCAGTAGTAAGGAATCGCTTTGGCACGTTCCTTCATTTTCTGGCCCTGCGAGCTAGGAAATTGATGGTCCAGGCCCTGTTAACATGTAGACTGATCTTTGCCAATGCATTGTACCTGGGCCTGCCTGACTATTTGATCAGTAGGTTGCAGATGGGCCAAAAATGCAGCTGCTTGAGTGTATTATACTTAGCCTGCCTCTGAGAACTCATGTGTCTCTGCTTCTCAGAGAATAGCATTGGCTTCCTGTCAGGAAGAGGATTACCTTTAAGACCTTGTTGTTAATCCTTTGAGTTCTGTATCAGTCAGTCGCAGGGTACCTGAGAGTAAAAATCTGTTTTAATGCCCCCTCCAGATGTCTGCGCTCAGCCAATCTTTTTTTGACCAGATTCATCAGTCCAGATTGGGGGGCAGGTCCCTCTCTATTTTGGGACAGTCTCTAAGGATTAAACTCCCTCAAAAATTAAGATGCATCACAGTTACCCGTCTACTTGGGAAGAAGCTGAAAACCTGGCTTTTCTCACATTATTGACTCGGTTCTCTTTGTGCCTCTCTGTTTCTCCACTGACCATGCAGAGTGCCAGGACATTCTTTGGAGTAGCAGTTGCGCTGTAGAAATGCCTGTTAACATTACAATGCAGAACTCAAAAAATTGATTCTAACCATCACACAACATATATTACTATCTGTATAACCCTAAAAAAGATGTATGACTCTCTCAATGTGTCTGTCACAGTGTATATGACTGTTTGACTGGCAATGGTGACTAGGTGCATCAGTGTGTCAGTTGGTGTCTGAGTGACTGCGACTGGGTGCATAAGTATCTGAGTGGGTCTGTCACTTGCTGCATCAGTCTGTGATTGTATATGTGAGTGCGTGCATGAGTGGCTGACTGGGATGTGTCAGCGACTGCATAAGAATATCAAATGGTCTTTACATGAGTCTGTAAATGTCTGTATGTGTATCTGAGTGACACAATGGGAATATGACTTGGTCTATGATTGAGTACAACACTCTCTGCAGGGGTCTGTGAGTGCATGTCTGAGTCCCTGAGTGGGTCTGTGAGTGGACTCATCAGTGTCTGTATGCATCTGTCGGTGGGTGTCTCAGTCTCTACATGGATCTATGAGGATGTGTCTCAGAATATGAGTAAATCTATTAGTGGAGCATGAGTCTATGAGTGGGCTTGTGAGTATGTGTACATCTGTGTGGGTCTGTGAGGTGGTGCATGAGTCTCTCAGTGGATCTGTTACTGGGTTCATGACCATCTGACTGTGCTTTGTGACTGGGTGCGTAAGTCTCTGAGTGGGTCTCCGAGTTGGGGCATGAGTCTCTGAACGTGTCTGTAAGTAGCTGTATGAGAATATTAATTAGCCTGTGAATGGTTGCATGAGGTCTGTAGGTGGGACAAGAGTCTCTGATTGGGCTTGTGAGTAGGTGCATAGGTCTGTGTGGGTCTGCCAGGGGTGTATGAGTCTCTCAGTGGGTGGATACATCTCTGAATTAGTCTGTGTGTGTGTGCTTGATTCTCTGAGTGAGTTTGTGAGTGGGTGTAAGGGTATGTCAATGGATGTGTGAGTAGGAGCACAAGGCTCCGAGTACTTCTTTGAGTGAATGTGTTAGTGTAAAGTAAAGTAAAGTAAAGTCCACATTTGTAAAGCGCACAATCACCCGTAAGGGTCTCTAGGCGCTGGGGGCCGTCGGGAAGATTAAGCGAGCTATTGCCCAGAGTCACATGGTGCTGGGCTAACCTGCCGCCGGAGCCGGGGATCGAACCGTGGTCCCCAGATTCCAGCGTCAGTCGCCCTGGCCGCGGCGCCACACCTCTTCCCGTGTCTGAATGAGTCTGTGAATGTATTTTTTAAATTTTCACCCATATTATCAAATTGATTGTGAAGCCCGTCTACGCCCGTCCGCGCCTGGACCGCGCCCAGCGCCAGACCCCCTGGTCCCCGCAAAACCCACTCCACCCGCATAACGTATGACGCCGCTACCCTCCTTGCCCTTAACTCCGGATGCACACCACAATGCTGCGAAGCTGCCCCAGGACACACCCATGGACCCTTCGCCTGCCACGCCTGCAAGTTCAACTGCATCAGGACCCACACCAAATCCGCTAACTCCAAACACAGTTCTGACCCTAACCACCTGAAGTGCATCCTGCTGAACACCCGCTCGGTCCACAGACACGCCACTGAACTCTGGGACCTACTCGACACTGCATCACCGGACGTCGCCTTCCTTACAGAAACCTGGACGCTTACAAGATCATCCGAAAAGACCGCACCAACCAAACAGGAGGAGGCATCGCCATCGTCCACAAGAACACCATCCGAATCACGACCAGCTCCGACGATAACCTCGCTACCGCTGAACACCTCCACTTCCAGATCCACACCGACCCCAGGACCACACTTAGAGGCACCCTCCAGGAACTCGCACACAATTCAACGAAGACATCACTGACCTCATCAGCCCTCATGCCCTCAACTCCGAGAACTACATCCTACTGGGAGACCTCAACTTCCACCTGGAAAAGAAAAACGACAGCAACACCACCACCCTTCTGGAAAACCTGGCCAATCTCGGACTCAAACAACTTGTTGACACCCCCACCCAGCTGGCCGGACACACGCTCAACCCTATCTTCACCTCCAGCAAACACATCTCCTTCGATCACACCACATCTCTCCATTGGACGGACCACAGCTGCGTTCACTTCAACTACAAAAAGACCTCGACCCACAACCCCCCACAACCTGTTCCTCAAAGAAACTGGGACAAATTCCCCACCGACCAACTCCTGACATCGCTTAACCAAAACCCTCCTGCCATATCAACGGACCCAAACCAACCTGCCACAAAACTCACACAATGGATCACCCACTGCGCTGACGAACTAGCACCCTTGAAAAACCACCAGATCAAACAAGGTTGTAAAAAGGCCCCCTGGTTCAACGACAATCTTAAGAAATCCAAGAAGTTATGTCGTACCCTCGAGAAAACCTGGAGAAAAAACCCAACCAATGACAATCTGACCACCTTCAAGGACGCCACCCGCAAACACCACCAACTGATCCGATCCACCAAGAAATCAGCATTCAAGGATCGACTCGACAACAACGCCCACAACAGCAAGGAACTATTCAACATCGTCAAAGAATTTACCAACCCCACCGCCGGCACAAACGACATCACTCCCTCTCAACACCTCTGTGACTCCTTATCCTCTTTCTTCCACAACAAAATCACCGACATACATAACAGCTTTGAAAACCAGTCCGAAGAACAGTCCACTCCACCCACCTCCAACCAATTCAGAATTCTCACAACCTTTGCGCCTGGAACCCAATCTCTACTGAAGACACCATCCGCCTGATGAACTCCATCCACTCAGGATCGCCAACCGACCCATGTCCCCACCACATTTTCAACAAAGCAAACTCCATCATCGCACCCCATCTCCGCGATGTCATCAACTGCTCCTTCAACTCCGCCACCTTCCCAGATAGCTGGAAACATGCCGAACTCAGCGCCCTTCTGAAGAAACCCACAGCAGACCCCTCTAAACTCAAGAACTACCGCCCCATCTCACTCCTCCCATTCCCTGCCAAAGTCATTGAGAAAGCCGTCAATAGTCAGCTCGCCACCTTCCTTGAATCCAACAATTCCCTCGACACCTCACAGTCCGGCTTCCGAGCCAAACACAGCACCGAAACCGCCCTTATCGCAGCTACAGACGACATCCGAATGCTACTGGACAACGGAGAAACAGTTGCCCTCATCCTACGTGACCTCTCCGCCGCCTTCGACACAGTCTGTCATAGCACCCTCATACAACGCCTCAGCAACGTCGGAATACAAGGAAAAGCTTTGGACTGGATCATCTCGTTCCTCGCCGGGAGAACCCAGAGAGTCCGCCTCCCCCCATTCAAATCAGAGGCCACCGAAGTCATCTGCGGAGTACCACAAGGATCATCTCTCAGCCCCACCCTCTTCAACGTTTACATGAGTCCCCTTGCATCCAACGTGCGACAACACAACCTCAACACCATCTCCTACGCAGATGACACCCAGCTAATCCTCTCCCTCACCAAAGACCCTAACACCGCCAAAACCAATCTACACGAAGGAATGAAGGAAGTAGCCGAATGGATGAAGAACAGCCGTTTAAAACTAAACTCTGACAAAACGGAAGTCCTCATCCTAGGATCATCCCCCTCTGCCTGGGACGACTCATGGTGGCCACCGGCCCTGGGTACAGCACCCATACCTACAGACCACGCACGTAACTTGGGCTTCATCCTAGACTCCTCCCTCTCGATGACCAGACAAGTCAACGCCGTCTCATCCTCATGCTTCAACGTCCTTCGTATGCTCAAAAAAATCTTCCGTTGGATCCCCACCGAAACAAGAAAGACTGTCACCCACGCACTGGTCACTAGCCGACTGGACTATGGAAACACCCTCTACGCCGGAACCACAGCCAAACTACAGAAAAAACTCCAACGCATCCAAAACGCCTCAGCCAGACTCATATTGGACATCCCCCGTCAAGCTCACATTACCGGACACCTGAAAGACCTCCACTGGCTCCCCGTCAACAACAGAATAACGTTCCGTCTCCTCACCCACGCACACAAAGCCTCTATGACCTAGGACCCGAATGCCTCAACACACGACTGTCCTTCTACACACCCACCCGCCAACTACGATCTTCCAATCAAGCCCTCGCCGCAATTCCGCGCATCCATAGATCCACCATGGGAGGAAGATCCTTCTCCTACTTAGCGGCCAAAACCTGGAATTCTCTCCCCACTCACCTCCGCCTTACACAGAACCACCTTTCCTTCAGAAAGCAACTAAAAACCTGGCTATTCGATAAGTAATGCACACACCCTCCCCCAAGCGCCTTGAGACCCTCTGGGTGAGTAGTGCACTATACAAATTCTTGAACTTGAACTTGAACTTGAACGTTACATGGGGACCACGCTGACTGTCATGTCAATTTCACGAATAACGAGTGTTAAAAATGTTTTTCAACACATAGCTAGTCTTAATAACATCCCTATCCATCAAACATGAGGGCAGGGTACTTTTACCCTGACACCTTATACCACTATTTTGATCTATTTTTACCCCTTGGAACATATCCCATTTCCCAAAATGGATTCCGCAAATTTCTGCTCAGGTTGCGGCCAGACAATCACAGCATTCCTGTTGGCATGTGCATTCACAATTACACATGAAATAGTCTTGAATTAGCCGCGGCCACCGATATCACTATCTTGATTTTCTTAAATTTCTCAACAACTACTGAACGGATTTACACCAAAATAACTGAAAGCGTGACCTGTGTACCCAAATCTTAATTTCTGCCAAATTTGATCTAATGCCACCCAATGCTTCGGATGCAGCTTCGCCTAAAGGTCTTATGAGAATTAACGTGGGAAATACACTTTTTTATCCCCCCTCTTTTCTCGGCCCTGCTTGACGGATGGCCCGAAACTTACCGTGCACAAGACTGTTATAGGTTCTTATAGTTAGGACCATGTTTCCATAGGAAAAGCATTTTTTGACTTGCCTATATTTTTGTCGCTGTTTGATGAATCGTCACAACCTTTTTTCAAAAGAAGTTCCATGGCAAATGCTGTTGTTCATGGTAAGTTTTGGGGCGTTATATGTATATGCACGTTATAGCTAGGCTCAGATTTCACTTGTTTGAAACAAGTGAGATTCAGCAGTTATAGATAACTGAACCAACTATAAGGTACACAACCCACAATGCACTGCTTATAATCTTACATATTACATCACTCATAACATGGTCTTTGACACCACTCATGATATCACTGAGGAAATCTCAAATGACATCACTGATTACATCATCCAGGGGGGTGTGGCTTGGCCGCCGGCAAAAATGGATGCGTGAGCTCCGAGCTCCGTACCTGCCTTCCCCGATTATCCTGCTCTACTTTCTCCTGCTGGCCCTAATGAATTGGGATTGACCGCATCCCCACCCGTGGACATTGAGGTTCGGCCTGGAGCAGTGAGGCCGACCCGGCGGCGGTGCGGAGACGCGCCGCACCCGAGATCTTGCGGACAGCGCCGGCCATCTTCTGCGGCCTGTGCACCCTACTTCATCCCCGGCCCCGATTACTCAGGTGGCCGACTTGCGGTGAGGGCCCGGCTGCCACGAGGGTCGGGACTCCAGCTTCACGTCCGATCGACGGCGGTGGTGGATGGGCCGCCCTAGTGTGGAACTGAAGCAGGGCCCGACCGAGGGTGCCCACAGGTGAGGGGACTGAGCGCCTCCTGTGGCTGCGGAGGCCTGCCGGACACGGAACCTGGGGGACTCCCTGCTCGAGCTCTGGGGACTGTGGGCCGCCCTGATCCTACCCGGCGCTGCGGTGACTCGACGAGAGTGCTCTGCTCGCACTGGGCAATTGACCTGTGGGGCTGGTGCACCCTGCCAACTGCGGGGGGCCTGAGGGGTCGGCACTGTGGGCCCCTGAAGCGGCCAAGACCTGAGGAGCCTTGCCGGTTGCTGCTGGTGCGGGGAGCTGGGTCCCGGACGGGGTGCCTGAGAACCTAGCGGGGCCTGGTCCCGGGAGCAGTTCTTTACTGGCGTGCAGGGGCATTGACCCCCCTGGCTGGGGCCGGAACCATCTACCGCTGGAGTCGCAGCGCTGCGGCAGACGCACTTGCTGCCACGCACCTGATCTCCTACTCGTGGGTCCGAGGGGGCGGCTCGACCTCGGGGCCTACTTACGACGCCTGCCCTGGGCTGCGCGGCACGCCCGCCCAGTGCTGGGAGTGAGGTGCTGGACCTGGGGACCCGCAGTGGCACTGCCACGTGTGCGACCAGGGGAGTGATCCTTGGGATTGCAGGATTGTGTTCTGACCCGCCGGCACAGTGTAGACTCCTGGTGGGTCTGACTGAGGAAGCACCCAGCACCTGCTGACCGGGGGCTGAGACCTGCTGCCGCCATGGGGAGGCGCCTGAAACCTCCTCCTGACCCTGCGGAGGACTCGGTGAGCGGTCAGGACTCTGCTCTAGCCGGTGGGTTGACGGCGGGCCTACCGCAGAGCCAACTGGATCTGATCTTGAAAGCCATCACTGACACCAGAGAGGCCTTGCACCACGACATCGCTCAGGTATCTACGAATTTGGGGCTCCTGCGGGCAGACCACGGCAAACTGGCAGACCGGGTCAAACAGGCTGAAGTTCGGCTGAACGCACTGGAACCCACGGTCAAGACATCTGAGGCTTCTCTGGGTGATCTGCAACAACGGGTACACTTGCTGGAGCAGAGGGCGGAGGATGCGGTGGGACGCAATCGCCGTAATATTATACGCGTGGTTGGCCTACCTGAAAAAATTGAAGGTTCTAACATGTTGAGCTATCTTGAAACCTGGCTGCGGGACGTGGTGGTCCCGGAGGGTCTGACACCGTTTTACACCCTGGAGCGCGCCCACCGAGTGCCGGCCCGGCCTCCTGCTGCTGGTCGGCCTCCTCGGCCGGTGGTGGCGCGCATGTTGCACTACAGGGGCCGAGATATTATCCTACAAAAGGCGCGAGCACTGGGGTCCTATCAAGTGGACAATGCCCGTGTTTCCATCTACCCGGATTATTCTCTTGAGGTTCAGAGGCTGCGCTCCACCTTCCTGGCAGTTAAGAAGGCTCTCCGTGAGGAGGGTATCCGTTACTCTCTCTTGTTCCCGGCCCACCTGCGGATCATGATGGGGGGCAAATCCTCCTTCTACAATTCTCCTGACGAAGTGTGGGACTGGCTGGAACTGTACAGGGCCGGTGCGGATGCTCATCTGACATCTGGGGAGCCGCGGAGCGCCGCACCGAGACCTAGGCGGAACAGGAGACCCAGGAGACGACCGCCGAATGCTCGAACCCCCTCCATATCACAGACCGAGCAGGAACGCAAAGAGGCCCTCCGGGCGGTCTCTACCATTTCCAAGACAGTGGAGTCGACGTCGGCGATGAAGTCGGGCTCCCGTAGGGCGGCATATGTAGCTCACGATCTGTTGGAAGTGGTGCCGAGCCCCCCCCCCCTATCTCACACCTATTGTGAGACTCTGGTAGTTACCAGAGACTGTTCTTCTTGGGACTTCTGCATTTGGATGAGTTTCTACAGTTTGGGGCCTATTCTGGGGATGGGTGGGACACAGGTTTGTTGGGTGGTTTTAGGGCTCAGGTTCTTGGGGTGTTGTCAGTGTGCCTGGAGTTTTTTCTTTACTCAGAACTGTGCTTGCTACTGTGAATGGGGACCTTACCTGAGCTGAAGTGTGTAACCTGGAATGTGCGGGGACTGAATTCCATGCTGAACCGTCACAAGGTGCATGCCTATCTTGTTCGTAGGGGGATCCAGGTAGCTTTCCTGCAGGAAACACATATTGACCAGACAGAGGGGCGGGCTCTGCAGCGCAGGTGGCGGGGGCAGTTGTTTTACACTGTGTACTCGGCCTTTGCAAGGGGAGTTTTGATCTGGGTGAGAGCAGGGGTTCCCTTCCAGCCCTTGATGACAGTGGTAGATCTTGAGGGGAGGTTTGTGGCTGTACAGGGCCGACTGGATGGGAGGGATGTAACGCTCTGCAGTGTTTACGCCCCGAATGTGGAGCAGCCTGCCTTTTTCACACGATTGTCCGGGAAACTAGCGACAGTCCTGGCTAATACGGTCCTACTAGGGGGGGATTTTAACTCTGTGTTGGATGTGGAATTAGACAGGTCTCACCCACCACTGGCACAATCAGCAGCTCACAGGCTGGTGAAGAGTAGGAGAGAGTGGCAAAGTAGCTGGGACCTGGTTGATGCATGGCGTACTCAACACCCTACTGAGAGGGATTTTTCCTTTTACTCCCCCCCACATGCTCTGCATGTTCGCCTTGACAGCAATCTCTGCTCGCCGGACGCTCAGTGTTTGGTCCGCCACAGCGAATACCTGGCTAAAACGATATCCGATCATAACCCTTGCTTGGTAGTGGTCCAATGGACACGGCAACGCCAAGCTATCACGACGTGGCGGTTGAACCCATTGGCGATGGAGGACGCGGCGTTTAAGGCTGATGTACGAACTGGGGTGGAAGGCTATTTCGCTACTAATGAGGGCACGGCATCGAGTAGGGTGCTGGAGTGGGACGCCTTTAAGGCGGTAATTCGGGGAGTCTGTATTTCGGCTACCACGGGAGTCCCTAAGACCCTCCTGCAGGACGTCGCACTAAGCGAGGATCGCTTGCGCGCGGAGGAGCGACGTAGTCACACGACTCCGGAGGCTCGCGGAGCGGTTTCACCTGCGCGAGAAGAAGTTGCGTCAAAGATTGAGAAGCTCCGCTGCTTTGACTATAAGGAGTTTCTTATTAGAGCTCATGCTGAACGTGACAAGGTGGGCTCCCTGCTGGCCTGGCTGGCTAATCCTGGGACTCGAGGCACTCCGATTGTGGCTTTGGCTACCCCGGAGGGGCACTTGGTTTACACTCAATCGGAGATCAACGCCCAATTCTTGGCATATTATGCACACCTTTATAGGAGCGAGATGTCGAGTGCGCCTGTGGAGCTTGATGAATTCCTGTTTGCGGCGCGGCTTCCCCAGCTTGACCCGGATCAAGTGGACCGCTTAGGCGGGGATATCACTGAAGGGGAGATACGCGTAGCTATTAAGCACATGGCTCGCCGCAAGACCCCTGGCGCGGATGGTCTACCGATTGAATTTTATGCAGCCTACGCGGATATACTGATCCCGCGGTTGCAGGCGGTTTACCGGGAGGCCTGGGACGCCGGGGCTTTACCCGCGACCACTCGCGAGGCCTTGGTGATACCCTTACTGAGGCGTGGCGGCGATGCCAGCTCTCGCTTGGCCTACCGCCCGCTATCCATGCTCACAACGGACTACAAGATCCTAAGCAAGGTTCTCGCGACGTGGCTTCTTGCTCACATGCGCACTTTGGTGCACCCCGATCAGGCGGGCTTTATTCCCCAGCGCACCACCGCCACCTGTGTGCGTCGGCTGCTTCGGGTCATGGGGAGCAATGTTGACGGCCTCCCTGATGCCGCTGTCCTCTCGATTGACATCCAGAAGGCCTTTGACAGCGTTGAGTTGCCGTACCTGCTCTGGGTACTGGGGGCCTTTGGACTGGGTGAGCGGTTTGTGAAGTGGACTGCCTTGCTTTATGCCGCGGCCACTGCTCGAGTCAAGACAGGTGCTACCATCTCCGCCGCGTACAGAGTTGGTCGGGGGACGCGTCAGGGGTGCTCCTTGTCCCCTTTACTATTCGCGCTCGCTATCGAGCCTCTGGCGGCTCACGCCCGTATGGGCAGAGCTTATGAAGGTCTCTCACTGAGAGGTGATACCCATTACATCACCCTCTATGCAGACGACTGTTTGATGTTTTTAGCGGACACTGGCGATTCCCTGCGTGGAGCCGAACGCTTCATCTTAGATTTTAGCCACCTTTCGGGACTATGAGTCAACTGGGGGAAATCCTGTCTCTTCCCGCTGGCACTGAGGACGGATGACTCCCAACCGGAGGGCGAACTGCGCTGGGAGTACCATTGCCTCCCCTACCTAGGTACACATGTCTATCACTCTTCGCTGGCCCTCCTAGAGGGTAACATCAACAGAGCGATCCAGAATCTGCGAGGCTCCATGGGATTCTGGCGGACACTGCCTCTGTCGGTCGCGGGGCGAGTGGCGTTATTGAAGATGGTAGTACTTCCCCGCCTATTATATCTGTTCCGCACTCTCCCACTATGGATCCCGGCGTCGGTTTTTAGCAGACTCCGCTCCCTAACCTCCGGGTTCATCTGGGGATCGGGTAGACGGCACGTTGCGCTGGCCACTTTGATGCGTCCCAGAGCAGATGGGGGGCTTGCGGTCCCGGATTTTGAGTGGTATTACCTGGCGGCGCAGCTGCAATGGCTTACCCAGGCAGTGGCTTTAGAGTACCGGGGCTCAGAGGGGATGCAGGGCAGACTGTTTCCCAGACACGTCATCTCTTTTATAATCCTGGGCCAGAAGCTGGACCTTACCCAGCTCATTCTGGAGGAACGTACACCTCGTAGCTGTTGGCTTCGTTGCCATAGGCGCTCGGGTACCGCTCGCCCATATGCCCCTGAGATTCCATTGGGGATGTGCACGGCCTTCCCGCATGGAGGTGACTGGTCTGTGCTGGCAACCTGGGAGGAGCTCGGTTTGCAGGTGCTCGGTGATCTTTACAAAGATGGTACGTTGCTCACATTCTAAGAGCTGCGAGACGCTTATGACCTTCCAAGAGGCGACTACTTGCTGCACGCCGCGCTGGTGGCCGGTATTCGGAGGCACTGGAGGGGGGGGGCTCACCGAGCCACCAACATCCGAGTGCTGCCAATATGTGGTCATGGCGGCTGGTACTTACAAGGCCGTCACCTGCCTCTACAGGAGGCTGTCGACTGAAGCCCTACAGCCCTTGGATGGGCTGAGAGCCAAGTGGGAATGTGACGTGGGGCGTCCGATTCCTGAATCGACATGGCCGCAGCTGGTGCAACACGCGTGGAAGGGCACTAGGAACGCCAGGTTCCAATTGATCCAGTTCTTTACTCTACACCGTGCGTACCTAACGCCATTTAAGATTTCGCACTATTTTGAGGGCGCATCGTCGCTCTGTCCTCGATGTAGGACGGCGGGGGGCGGATTTCGCACACATGTTTTGGTCCTGTGGTGAACTGACAGGTTACTGGGAGGCGGTGATGTTCTGCCTGAATGCTGTCACGGACCAGCAGATAGACGCGGATATGGGCACTTGCTTATTGTTATGGTTCCCTCACACCCCCCGTACTCGCGTTACTAGTAAGTTTTATGATTTGGGCCTGATTCTAGCCAAAAGAGAGATCACCATGCACTGGAAATCCAACCAGGGTCCTAGCTACTTGCATTGGAGGGCTGCTTTGATGCGATGGGCGAGGGCTGAGAGCGCATTGCGGTTGCAACAGGCCAGGCGCTTAGACAACGACAAGGCCTTGGAGGTAGCTAGAGCGTGGGAGGCCTTAGTGATAGCACTCCAGCTGCCTGAGAGCGAACTGAGTGAAGATGAGGAAGCGGCGGCACCGTAGGAGTGATACTTTAGTGGGTACCCCACTTCCAACGAAACACACGATCACTACATGCACGACTGGGGTTCTGAGAGATCGGTTCCCCCGTTGACACGAACTACTTTCCTTTTCATTTTTAACAGGAAGGAGAATTTCTGCTGGTTATGAGCTCACTAAGGGAGGACATAAGGCACACTGACAGGGGGGGTGGGACACAGGGCGGGAACTGTTTCGGGGATTGTTCTATGTAAATGGCTTCATGTATGAGAGGTGTTATCATCCTGGAATGTCCTTTATCGCTGCACTACTTTGCCGACTGTACTAATCTCTTGTCAAACCTGATTGCCAATAAAAATTGTTTTTACAAAAAAAAACTGATTGCATCATCCAGTGATTGTGAGTGGTTTCTAAACATTTATGAGTATTAAACATATCTACTAAGGTACTACAAAAGTTAAATGATTAGCGGGTACATGCATCACAATCAGTTTTAGTGGTTCCTAAGTAACGAAAAATAAGGAGTAGCTCTTTAGAAATCGCTATCCACAATGCATGAAGTCGTTCACGGAAAATTACAAAATCAGTAATAATTGTGATTGGGAATAGCAACTTCACAGAAGAGTCACGCAAACTCCAAAAACACCATTTGCGATTGCGCTTTTTGCAGTTTCGCAAATAGCAAAATCGCAAATTGCGAAATGGCAAAAAGCAAGTCGCTTTGGAAGCATGCTGATGACATCACAACAAAGAAGTCATCCACCCCATGCTTCATTCAGTGACCAGAGCAGGTGAGAGGAGGAAGCAGAGTGCTGGAGCTGAGCTGATTCATCACCCAAGATTATTTGCTGTAACTTTCTCTGGACCAGAATGGATCAGACAACATCAGAGGAGAGTGCCACGCTCAGGAAGAGAAAACTGAAATTCAGTGAAAGATAACTGGAAAACCTCATTGAGGAGGTGTCCAAGAGGCATGAAATGCTCTTTGGTAAACTTTTACTTAAAGTGTCAGGGGCAGAGAAACGCAGCTATGGCTGCATATCAAGAGCAAGGTCAATGCTCTGGGTGTCACACACCGCAGTACAGATGACCTCAAGAAGAGGTGATACGACGTACATAGCTGTGCCAAGGAGCGAATTGCAGAAAGGCTGAAGGATGCCAGGAGCACAGGAGGGTGCCCATCTATAGACCAGACTACAGAGCCCTAGAGGACCTGGTGGAGGCCACAATCCAGCCGGAAGCAGTGGTGGGAGTGACCAAGCTGGACACATCCAGCACAGCTAGTTCCACCCAAGGTAAGAGGTATGCAACCGTACACTGCTAAGTAATGTTCAATTGTGCACATGACCCCAGTGCAACCCCAGTGTACAGGTCAAACTCCAGTCCATGTTTTCCCTCATACACCCAATGCATTATGGGAGTTTTAGGCATGTCAGTCAAGTGGGTAGTCACACACAACAATGGCAAGTAAAACACGCCAACACTACAAGGCAGTCAGTAATTTAATGTAAGCCAAGTATGCTTAATGTCACACATCAGTAACCTTAACACAAACTAACATTGCACTGTTTCACATCACAGATGCAGCTGAAGTAGACTCAGAAGACAGTGAATATCTACACATCTCTGAGACTCCTGCAGAGACTGATGTGGAGACTCCAGTTGCCCCAGCGAGCACACCCCCCACACACACAAAACACAGTGCACAAGTTCCATCACTGCAGCCCATGGAATCAGAGCTGGCTCCTGCCCCCACTCCTATGACCAGCCAGCCTCTTGTTAACACAACACCTACACCCCAGGCACCAGTCCAAAGTGGATGGAGGTGAGGGTCAAGGTCCTGCATTGCTGAACAGGAAGACCAGGCTCCAAATGTTTGGGGTGGCGTGGAGTCCCAGATGTTGCGTGTAAGGCACCTGCAAGCAAGACGCATGGGGTCAATCCAGCTGCAACTATCAAAATTGGCAAAGAACATCAGCCTAATGACAGACAGTGCGCGGGAACTAACCACAGCGATAGGGGATGGAAATAGGCAGGACAACGCAAGCATGCAGGACCTCACCAGGGCAATGCTTGAGGACCACAACACACAGAGGAGAAGGCAGAAGGCATTGGCAGTGCATGATGTGCATGGCAGCCTGTACCAGGTCCAACAATAAGCTCAGAAACACCACTGTGCTGCTGTCACATCAATCTGTGGCCATGTAAATTGATATGAGCCATTGATGTGGGGATGTGGTCAGGGCCCTTGGACAAATGACCACTGTCGTGTAACAGATCCAGGCTGGTACTGTTGGTGGCAGAAACTTAACAGGGGAGGAGGGGAGTGAGGAGGCATCCAGCCTTAGCAGCCTGTCGTCAGACTCACTGTCGGACACTTCGGTGGGTACACCTCACATGGTGGAAATGATGTGAAACATGGCACATACAGCAACGATCCGGCAGCAGGTCTCTGGATGGTATTGCAACGCTCCACCAGTTTAGTGTAGTATGCTGAAGCGACTCTTCAGTAGTCCAAACGTGCGTTCAATGGTGTTATGTGTGCTGATGTGGGGTGCATTGTACTTCTGCTCATGTGGTGTGGCTGGGTTGAGGTACGGCGTCAAAATGTGGTTCTGCATGGCATATGCGCCGTCACCTACAGGGTAGTAAGCAAAGGGTTAGCGACTGTTATGCATTTACATTTCTGTCTATTTGTGTAGAAAATAAGTATAGGTGTTTACTGAGCAGATGTCCTTCCCCAAATTCACTCCTGAGCTGTGGATGCCACTGTGTCTAAATGTGAAGGAGCCGTGGGTGCTTCCAGCATATTGCGCCACAATATGAGTTATGATATGCTTAGCATGGCACACTACTTGTACATTAATTGAATTAAATGACTTCCGGTTCCTGAAAATGTATTCATTAGCTGCTGGGAGACATATGGGAACATGCGTACCAATCACATGTGGGAACTGTGTGACCTGGTAGAAGTCCAGTTTTGTCTTGTTCAAATCCTGTTGTGGAAGGTGATGTGGGTGTGGAGCCTTGTCATCATGGCATCCAGGAAGGACTTGAAGAAACGTGAGAGGGAGCTTTTTGATACCCCTCCAGCAACAGCTACTACCCCCCGGAAACTGCCTGAGGCAAGTAGGTGCAGACAACATAGGACCTGTTCATGGGCGGGGATGGCATGGGTCCTACGGGTCTGGCGCTGCATAAGGGGTTCCAATTCGGCTATCAGGTGTAGGATCATTGAACCATTCAGCCTGTACTTATAGTATATTTCATCCTCTGTTTGTTCTAGCAATGTGATGTGCTCTCTGAATACCCGCTTCTGTATTCTCAATCTGCACTGTGTTTCTGCCTGGATCCTCTTCCTTCTCACCATCGTGTAGAGTGCTGCCATTGTGAAAAGCTCCAGGGGCCTTCTGGGTCAGTTTAAATAGGTATCTGAGTGGTTGTACCTGTGTGATTTTTTTTTCATAACTTACCACCTGATTGTGACTCCCCTTATTCTCCACTTGCAAAAATGTGATTTTCATGCAAATCGCAATTTGCGAGTTTACATGCATTGGTTTGCAACTTTCTATTAGAGAATTTGTATTTGCAATCGCGGTTAGGGAAAACGCAAATAAGGGTTTGCCTTTTGGTTCTCGCAAATTGTGCAAGACCTTATTTTTGCGAATTTGTTGATTTTTCTCTAAATGGGTTTCTGCATTGGGAACGGCTGAATTGCGCTTGCAAACAGTCTTTTTTTTGATTCGCTATGTTTGCAAGGCATTTTTTGCTTGATTCATGTGCCTGTATATGTTGTGTACTTCTAATAAGTGATACTATTTCTAGCATATATTATGTTACTGGCTGTGTCATTGTGTGTATGAGTGTGTGAGTGGATGTCTTGGTGGCTGAATTAGTTTGTGAGTTGATGCATGAATAGCTGTGTGATTGACTAAGTGACTATGTAAGTGAATGTATGAGTGAGTGACTGTGTAAGTTGCTGTATGGGTGACTGAGTGGTTGTTTGAGTGGGTGATTGGTTAATTGATTTGTTGTGTGAGTGGCTGTACTAGACTGTGAGTACACATGTTAGCGCTTGTATAGGTATGTGAGTCGGTGTGTAAAGGGCTGTATGGGTAAGTGAGTTGCTGCTTGAGTGGAAGTTTGGTTAAGTGAGTTTGTGTGTCAGTGGTTGTATTGTAAAGTATGTGCCCAAGTGAATAGCTGAATTGGTGAGTGAGTAGATGTGGAAGTGCTTGTATGGATTTGTGAATGGGTATGCAACTGGTTGTGTGAGGGGTTGTATGGGTGAGTGAGTGGCTGTGTTGAGAAGCTTTATAGGTGATTAGGTATGAGAATTGCTTTAAAGGTAAATAGGTGGATGAGTGATTTGCAGAATGGTTGAGTGTGTGGCTGTGTGAGTGGCTGTATGGGTGAGTGATTGGTTGTATGAGTAGCTGTATGGATGAGTTAGTGGCTATGTGAATGATTGAGTGGGTGTCCGAGTGTCTCTATGGCTGATTGGGTGTGTGAGTACATGTTTGGGTCTGAGCATTGCAACCAGTAACCAATCTCGCATACACATTTAAGGAATCCTAAAGAATTCTTGTTCTGAACGACTTACCCCTGGAATCGTTGAGGACTCATTGCAGCTGATCATCCATGCACCCTGGCTTCATCAAAGGCCCGCACGGAAGATCCCTTCAGCTCCCGAACTGAGCCGACTGCTCCCTTGTCATGAAGATTGCCCCGGTTAATCTTGGGAGCCGATGCCTGAGACAGAGGCCACTGTAGCCTTGTGGTCGTCGTCTGGAACCAGGGGCCTCCAAGTCTCTCCTGGTCCGCCCTGAGCACCCCCGTGGTCGAAGCATGGGGTGAACCTGTGCTCGGCGTCGAAGCTCACAGCCGACTGAAGCCCGCTGAATGGGGCAGATCAACACTCCACCTTGAAACTGGGGCCCCGAGAGTCATGTCTTAAAAGCCCTGAGCCCCCCACAACAAGCGCCTGCTGAAGGTCCCGGCAGCTGCCATCCGCTCACTGCTAGAGAGGACTACCACGGGAAGACTCGGGGACCGACACCCGGTGCTGAGTCTATTTGTGGTCCATTTTGGAGACGGCACTCAGGGTGAGTCCATTGGTCTGTGCCGGTGCTCGTAGCCGACTGTGGCCAGTGGTATTGGGCCGGCTGAGACTCTGCCTGGAAGCCGGTGCCCTGGAGATGCCTCATTGGTACCCTGAGCCCCACTGAGGCGGGCACCTGGAGGGAGCCCAACAGGAGTCGCATCTTTGGTGCCCTGAACCCCGCTGAGGCGGGCTCCTGGAGGGAGACCAACTGGAGTCGGCGTCGCTTGTGGCCGAATGGGGCAGCGGACTGAGGCCTGTTAAGACCCCTGGCCCTAGTTTCATCTGGGGCTGACAGGTGTAACAGACCACGGCCTGCCGCCTGAGGCCTGTAGTGGTTCTCACACCTAGTCGAAGATTTGTTCAATCGCGTCCAGCTAAGACTCCCCCGGCCCTCAGCTTGACTGACGATTGGGGCCGCTGGAGTCTAGGATTTGATCTGATTATATGCGGCCAAGGACCTGCTGTCTGGGGCCTGTCGAGTCCCCCTACCCGCTGCACGCTGGGGGCCTGTCGAGCGAGACCCTGCTGAGCCGGGGGTCCCGCTGAAAGCAACGCCTTTTTCCGCCTGGCAGTTCTCTGCGCAGGTCTCTCCTCCTGGAGCTGGGCCTGACTTGGCCTTGCATCTGCCACCTTGATTTCGAGGCATACGAGTCCCGCCTCTGCCTTGTTGACCGAGTCCCCCTGAAAACGGCACCTGGGGTGAGCCTGCTAGGATCATCTTTGTCGCTTACAGCCGAGTGAGATACATTTGAGGCGAGTCGTGACTCCTCAGCCCTGCGCCTCACCTGATCTCCGTCGATTGGGGCCCGTGACCCTTGATGAGCCTGCCTGGTTTACCCTCGGCCCCTGAGGCTGATGCAGCTAAGGTGAGCCCGTAGCCCGTGTCCCTGTATAAGCATGTAGAAAATTGCGCTTTGAGACAGGTGCCTTGAACCCGCCGGAATCCCCGACTCTTTGTTAGCAGACCCCATACCTTAGTTCTTGGAGGCAGGCTGAGTTCTCACAACTGCGGCCAGTTGAAACTCCTCAGTCCCTGGATAAAAATTCCCCTGTCCTTGAAATAAAACTCCCAAGCCCTTGCCCCGTTTAGGTGCAGACGATCAGGGCCTAAAATTAGCCTGCTGAAAACTGACCAGAACTGACCAGAAGTCAGGACCCAGGTCTGCAAACTGATAAGTTGGTCCGAGCAGTGGCTCCACGCGCCTTGCTGCGACCTCTTGAGCCCAATACTTCATTGGAGCACACTGAGAACCCTTTGACAATCAACTACCTCGCAAAAGCATGAGACTGTCACATTATAATGCGTGATTAATTTACTGCAAGGACCCACCAACCTCGCTTTCCTCAACCTGCTCATAATGTGTGAATCAGTGTCAATCAATATATAATGTGTGATATATTGTTATCTTACTAGCCTGGTAACCTACCTCTACCTCTACCTCTCTCCGCTCACTCCACCTGCCTTGTTAAACCAGTTTATAACGTGTGAATCAGTGTCAATCAGTATATAATTGTGATATATTATTATCTTACTAGCCTGGTCACCTACCTCTACCTTTTCTCTGCTCTATATTGACAACGTTTTAAATCTTAATATCCCCGTCCTACCCTACCACTGCCCCAAAATTTCCCAATCCCCTCCCCAAACCCACAATCCTCTTCTCTCCTTCCCCCGCCCCCCCAGATTTATTTATTTTTTTTATTTTGAAAGTTTTATATAGCGCGAACAATATCTTTGCAGATATCAGAGCGCTTTACAAAAACAAGGGGTAAGAAAACAAGAGCGTGATTAACAGACTTTTGAGTACAGAATAGTTGTAGGTAATAATTGAGTAGCAAAATAGGGTAGGTACATGAGGGAGCATAGTCAATCAGATAAACCAATAATACAGATAGACAATCAGAAAAACAAATAGTACAAATAGGTGCAGAGTCTCAAATAGATCCAAAGTAAAAGTTCAGGTGAATTTAGCCATGAGGATAGCTTTTACTTCTTTCTTAAAAAATGCAGTGGAGGAGATAAGCCTGGTTTCTGGAGGGAGTGTATTCCAGATCCTGGGTGCCATTCCTGAAAAGGAGCGTTTATATGTTTTTTCCTTCCGTAATCTTCGAGGTTTCAGAAGAAGATTTTTTGTGCTTCTAGTGGTTCTTGAGCCACCAGATATTGTCAGCTTCTGAGTGAGGTAGCCGGGTGAGTTGTGGTGTACAGCCCTGTGTGTCATGCAGGCAATTTTCAGATGTATTCTGGCTTCAAAAGGCAGCCAGTTCAGGGATTTTAAGTCAGGGGAAATATGCGAGTGTTTTTTGATCCAGCGATGAGTCTCGCTGCAGCGTTCAAAGAGGCTCTTAGGGGTGCAGTTGTAGATAGGGGGAGTCCGCAGAGGGCGACTCTACCGTAGTCTATGCGAGGAATGACTAGGGCTTGTACTGCAGTTTGGAAGTCCTTGGCTGGGAGGAAGGGTTTAAGTTTCTTCAAGGTATTGATTTGAAAATTAGCTCCTTTAGTTGCCTTGCTGATATGCTGCTGCATGTTGAGATTGGCGTCAAGTGTTATGCCTAAAGATTTTGCTGAGTCCACGATGGTAGGTTGGACATTGAGTGCAGTTAGGTGCTTAAGCCAAGTTTGAGTGGTGGAGATTTTCACGGGAGGTGAGATCAGAAGGAACTCAGTTTTCAGAGCATTGAGTTTGAGGTGATTATCGGCCAGCCATGATTGGGTGTTTCTGAGCGTTGAGTTCAGAAGTTTGATGTCTTTGGGGTATTGTAATTTGAGATATAGTTGGGTGTCGTCGGCGTACATGTGAAAGTGTACATTAGATGCTTGTAACAAGGTGGTGAGAGGTTCCATGACTAGGTTGAACAATGTTGGGGATAGGGAAGATCCTCATGAGACGCCTTATTTTACAGGCACTGGTGGGGACATCAAGTTGGTGCTCTTGAATTTCTGAGATCGGTTATGCAGAAAGGAAGTGAACCACTTGAGAACTGGTGTTTATCAGCTCAAGTAAGTTCTCGTGTTTGACGGTGTCAAATGCGGAGGAGAGATCAAGAAGGATGAGGAGGCAGGTATCGTTTTGATCTAGGATTTGGAGGGCGTCATCAATTATGTGTGTCCTAGCAGTTTCAGTACCGTGCCCTGCTCGGAAGCCTGATTGATGAGGGTTGAGGAGGTCAAACTGATCAATGTGTTTTGTCAATTGGAGTTGTATGCATTTTTCCAACAGTTTGGCAAGGGTGGGAATATTGGTAATAGGACGGTAATTGTTTAGGTCAGTAGGGTCAGCTGTTGGTTTCTTGAGTATAGGTGTGACTTGTCCAACTTTGAGGGAGTCGGGGATGAGTCCTTGTTGAAGTGAACTGTTAATAATTTTGGTCCATAGTGGGAGGAGCAATCGGATGAAGTCTTTTACAGCGTTAGCAGGAAGGGGGTCTGTGAGGTGATTAGAGGGTTTCAAGGTGCCGAGCAGTTTGTCAATTGTTTCTTCTGAGTAGGTGTTAAAGGATGACCATGCAGCATTGTTTTTTGGTTCAGTGGGTGTTATGCTGTGGGGGTTGGAGTAAAGGCTTACGTCATTGAGGAGATCGCTCCTTATGTTATCAGTCTTTAGATTAAAGAAAGCAGAGAAGTCTTCGTAGGATGGTATATCGCCCATTGTGCTATGTGATTGTTGGGGTTGTTCCTTGGATTGTGTTTTGATTAGTTCAAACTGTTTTCTTGGCCGTTTTTTTGCTTGGTCGAGCTGGAGGCTGAAGAAATCTGATTTTGAGCGCTTGATTTTCCTAAAGTAGGCATTTCTCTTTTTCTTCAGAGTTTTAAGGTGCAGTGCCGAAGGGGCTGATCTCCAGGTGCGCTCTGCCATTCGCATGGCCCGTCTATCTTCGTTGAGTCTACCATCGGACCATGGGTTGGAGTTCTTAGTGGAGACTCTTTTCAGTTGCAAGGGGGCGGCCTCATTGATTATTGACGTCATAGAGTTGAGGTAGTGGTCGGTCAAAGATTGAACGTCAGAAGCGCCGGTAGGGGAAAGGAGGAGATTGCAGCTGTGGGAAGGTAAAGAGTTTGGGTTGAGTTTCTTCAGTTCCCCTTTCCAGACCTTGGATTTGGTGGATTGAACCGGGTTAAATTTAACTTTTTCATTGATGAAGAATGTGATAATGTGGTGGTCTGACTGACTGACAGATTTGATGCCATAACTCCCAAAAACTCAACCCCTCCCTTCTTCCCACTCCGTCTCCTCGGCGCTCTTACCTTTAGCCCCTTTATTCTTAAAATGTCTCCCTCTCCCGCTGTGCTCTTACCATTAGCCCCCTTCTAGGTTGGAGGGCTGCGGGGTTCGCGGCCAAGCACTCAAGCTCCTGGAGGCCTTTTTAACTGAGCGGGTACAAGTGGTGGCCATGGGGGAGTATGAATCAAGACCTTTCGAGCTCCCGGGGGGGGGTCCCGCAAGGATCCTCCCTAAGCCCCACTTTATTCAACATCTACGTAGCCGCTCTTGCCCCTGTAATCAGATCCTTCGGGTTCGAGTTAACATCATACGCCGATGACACCCAGATTGTGGTCTCGGTGCTCCCGGGGACTGAGAGGGAGGTGGCAGGCAGGTTTCAGGATTGCATGTCGGCAGTCAGCTCTTGGATGGCAAAAAGCTGTTTAAAACTGAACTCATCAAAGACTGAGGTGATCATTTTTGGCCCAAGTACCAATCTTTGGAGCCCTAACTGGTGGCCCACTGATATGGGGGCCCCTCCTATCCCTGTTACAAAGGTGAAGAATTTGGGGGTCGTTATTGATAACCTTCTCACCTTCAAACCCCAAGTCAATGCGCTGAGTTCCTCAGTACATTACATTCTGAGAATTATCAGAAAGGTTCTACCGTACCTTCCTGAGGGCTGTAGAAAGACGGTGGTGACAGCCCTCGTCCTATCACGCATTGACTATTGTAATAGTCTTTTTCTCGAGGCACAACAGGGAGTGCTCAACAAGCTTCAAGTTTTACAAAATGCAGCTGCCCGCTTGATTGGGGGTTTGCCCAAGTTTTCCTCAGTCTCTAAGGAGTTGGATAAACTGCACTGGCTTCCGGTACGGAAACGAATTAGGTTCAAGGCCCTTTGTATTGTCTTTAAGGCACTGCATGGCCTTGGCCCAGTGTTCCTTCAAGATCTTATTCAGTGGTATAGACCAGGTAGACAACTGAGGTCGGCCAGTCTGGGGCTAGTTAAAACCACCCGAATCAAGAGGGCACGCTGGGGTGGAAGGAGCTTTGTCAGGGGAGCTGCGATGGCGTGGAACTCCCTCCCTCTCTCCCTCAAACTCAATACAAATCTCCTGGCATTCAGGAAGGATCTAAAGACATGGCTTTTCTCTCAATAAGTACCTAGACTTTCGCTTCTCTGGAACTATCACTTCAGCGCCAGGACGCCGACTGGTATCAGTGCGCTCTATAAGTGTAAAAAATAAATAAATAAATAAAATTCTCCTATAATTTCTCCCCCACCTCCACCCCATCGCTCCCCTTCTCTCTACTAGCCAAACCTCATCACCATGTCCCGCCTCAATACCACCCACACAATGACCCCCCCCCCCCTCAGACCCCAACCGATAAACAGTCCACCCCCACCAAATACGGACCCAACTCCTGGACCATTCCATATCCTCCCAATCTTTCGAAAAATGCCAAAAAGAATCTTAAACATACATTTTTAAAACGTCACTCCGAAACCCTTATCGAAGACAACTATCACAGCCCCACGTCCCGCATTAAAACTAACTATATCTTCTACATGAAACGCCCCTCCAAATGGAAGAGCACCTTTTAACACCACCCCCAGTATCGAGCGCAATCAGAATCCCCCACGGTTTCGAACTTGCCACTTCTCCTTCCTCGTTCTTCCCTGGTGATATAACCATCTCCATCTACAAAACTGGAAATATCTTGATCCAAGTCTCTGAACAACACCTCACAATTTTTGAACTCCTCTTCAGCACTCTTTCTTACCAGCTGACACTACCATCTCCCCCTTCTACACCCTCTCAGTCCCTCAATCCCTCAACTGCCACAACTCCTAACCCTCAAGCTAACGACAGTCCCCCCCGCAACAACTACTACTCTGGCAGCCTCACCTGAACCTCCCTACCGTAATACTATCCCCTCCACAGAGACCAGCCTCCAGCCCCATCCACGCCCAAATCCCCTCCACCTCCCAGAGAATCACTCTACTATCCCATGACACTACTTCCCACTTTGACTCACCCTTCCCATGAACTACTTGCCGACCCTCCACACTGACATCATCCCCCTACACACCTCTAGAACTTATTCCATATTCCCATACCCCCAATGACCATCCTCTCCAACACCAAACCACCTCTCCAGTACCCCTCTTCCCCTTCTAAACTGTCCCATAATTACTAAAACCCCCACGTACATGCTCTGGCCCCTTCCTCCACAAATGGCATCTCTGTCACCCTCATCTGAACCCTCCCCTGCTGCGAACCTGTACGTCTCCCCACTCTAGCTCCCTTTCACACCTACACCCAACACTCCTCCACCTCACAGAGACTGACGCCACAACCCAACGATACTCCACCCGAAATGACACACCCTCCTCTGCACCGCCGGTTATACCCACTTCTCTGAAAATATCCCCCCTTCTGCGCTAACCCACTCCTTCAAATTACCATATCCCCAAATGACCAGCCACTTCCAACACCCTATGACCTCCCTAACAACCCACACACCTTTAAACCATCCCTCTACAACCATTTCCCCTTGGGGCTTGACTCCGCCCTCCTCTAACCTCTCACCCACCCACTACTCCAAGACCACATCCCCTTTTAAATCTCACATGCTCCCCTCGCCTCCTCTACCTTCCCCACCACCCCCCTTCAAACCATTGCACCTCATTCCCATCCCTCCCTCCCCACACCGGGCCGTAATACCCTCCCCTCCCCTGGCCACCCACACTCCTCATTTAAACACAGACCTACCCACACTACTCCCCCCGGATGAACCGCTCAAACCAAGATGTCAACCTCATTGCTCTAGTCAACCTACCCCTAACAACCCCTCCACTCCAACCACCTCCACCTCCCTCCTTCTTAACCTCAGCCAGACACTTCATAACTTGGATGATAATCTTGTTACCCTAGCTACCAAACTTACCCTAATCAGAAAATATTTCAATCGATTCAAATCCTACAAGCCCATTGCCCGCCCCTCCTGGCCCCCCCTTTATGCTAACCCTAGAAAACACTTAGATCCCAAACATGGGTTAACAACGCCACTTCTCTCCCGCTCTCACAGACCCCTTTGAACATCTAACACCTACTTCACCCCTGACCTCTCTGCCCTCTGCCTTACCTACCTTAACGACCCCCCACCTAAAGAATCTCCCCCCTCTTACTCTAAAATCCCTGTTATTTTGGGGACCAGCAGAATCCCTGCGTCTCCTAGCTCCCCGAGAACTCCCCCACAACTCACTAGTATTCAATTACTCCCCCCCCCATCGCCAAACCCAAACCCCTTAACTGCAGGCTCATTAACTGCCGTTCAGCTGTCCGACATGCGAAAGAAATCTCTGAAACCATTCTTAATGAAGACACCGATATTGCCTTCCTCACTGAAACCTTGCTCAAAGACCATTCGACACCCATCATCGACCTTCTGACCCCTCCTGGCTACTCTATCCTCAGAAGAGATAAACCTGAAAAAATAGGGGGTGGCCTAGCAATCATCTTTAAAGAAGAACTTTAACTCGGCCCTATTAATAACACTGACTACACAACGTTCGAATACCTAGGTGCCAAACTCAAAATGAAATGCACCCCCCAATACGAATGCATAAGATCTATCATCCCCCTGGTGAACCCCTTCCCTTTACGGAAGAATTCTCCGACCTCCTAACTAAATCTTTACTCTCCAGTTCCAAAAACCTTTTCCTTGGAGATCTCAACCGCCACAAGAACAAACCTAATGACCCGACAATCAACCTCATCAATAACCTCAAGCAACTTTGCCTCTCCCCTACCCACACTAAAGGAGCTATCCTAGACGCAATCATCTCCAACTCAGATCTTACATCCCTATGCAACATCATCCCCATTGACTGGTCTGACTACCATCTCATTCTGTTCACAGTATTCCCCCCAGCCCCTCCTGCCCCTATAAAAATAAATAAAGCTACAATTGTTGCTAGAAATTTTAAACAAATCCCTCCTGGCGCACTGGAACATAAACTCCAATCCCAACTTAGGGGGCAATTCCAATTCGGTCGGAAGGGCTCCAAACCATGTTCGGAGCCCTTCCGATCGAATCGGTCAGTGCCGGCCGGATTCCATTCCGACTGAACCATTCCGATGGGCTCGTCGGAATGGAATCCGACTCAAATTCCCGGATGGCCTATGACAGGCTCGGAGAGCCCATCTGCCACCCGGAAATACTCCAGCACTCCCCCGGTCGCATCTTTACGACCGAGGGAGTACGATGCCAGTTTTCACTGCCTTTTCGTGTCGGTCTGTCTCGCACGAAAAGGCAGTCGGAGACTGTCTTTGGGGCCCCTCCTCAGGCCCCCCTTGGGGATCCCTGCACCCGGTGGCAGGCAGCTTGGGGTGCTGGCCAGAGGGTGCAGGGAAGAACTGCACCCCTGCTTTTCTCAAAGCAGACATACATTCCACTCGGAATGCATGCCTGCATTGTGAAGTATACGAATGCGACCAAACCCTCTTCGGTCACATTGTATTAACAGGGCCGTAACCTGCGACAGCAGGTCCGTGGGTTACTGCTCCTGACCGATGTCGGATGGACCTGAGACCGTCCCACATCAGAATCGGCCCCTTAGTCTCACTCCCCTCTTCAAATGCTAATGATCTCACGGAGCATTTCAACAAAACTGCGACGGAGGTGTTAGACCAACTTCCCCTTCTGAAAACTAAAACATTTAAAAATGCCCCCTCTAAATCATGGTACAAAAGGGGGTGGTCACCGTTCTTTAGGGGTTGTGATGGACGGAGCATCTGAACCATTCAAACACTCACACCCAGTCAAAAGATCTGGGTTTGATCCATCACCGTTCTTTAGCCCACTCTGCCAGCCCAGTTCAGACCTGGCTATATGCAAATCAGTCTGACCCTGTGCCTCATGGGAACAGTCCAGCCCGAACTGCCAAGCCATGCCTTCCCTGGACCGGAAACATGCTTCCGAGGACCGGTTTCTGGCATTCCAGCGATCTTCAGCCCGGCTTGCTTGAATCCAGTGGCAAAGTGAGCAAGGGACTCACGTCTGAGCATAGCCTGCCACACTTATGGGGGCCAAAGCGGTACAAAAGGGGGTGGTGATGGACGGAGCATCTGAACCAATCAAACACTCACACCCAGTCAAAAGATCTGGGTTTGATCCATCACCATTCTTTAGCCCACTCTGCCACCCCAGTTCAGACTTGGCTATATGCAAATCAGTCTGACCCTGTGCCTCATGGGAACAGTCCAGCCCGAAATGCCAAGCCATGCCTTCCCTGGACCGGAAACAAGCTTCCGAGGACCGGTTTCTGGCATTCCAGCCATCTTTAGCCCGGCTTGCTTGAATCCAGTGGCAAAGTGAGCAAGGGACTCACGTCTGAGTATACCCTGCCACACTTATGTCGGCCAAAGCGGTACAAAAGGGGGTGGTGATGTACGGAGCATCTGAACCAATCAAACACTCACACCCAGTCAAAAGATCTGGGTTTGATCCATCCAGCTTCTGAGTGAGGTAGCCGGGTGAGTTGTGGTGTACAGTCCTGTGTGTCATGCAGGCAATTTTCAGATGTATTCTGGCTTCAAAAGGCAGCCAGTTCAGGGATTTTAAGTCAGGGGAAATATGCGAGTGTTTTTTGATCCAGCGATGAGTCTCGCTGCAGCGTTCAAAGAGGCTCTTAGGGGTGCAGTTGTAGATAGGGGGAGTCCGCAGAGGGCAACGCTACCGTAGTCTATGCGAGGAATGACTAGGGCTTGCACTGCAGTTTGGAAGTCCTTGGCTGGGAGGAAGGGTTTAAGTTTCTTCAAGGTATTGATTTGAAAATTAGCTCCCTTAGTTGCCTTGCTGATATGCTGCTGCATGTTGAGATTGGCGTCAAGTGTTATGCCTAAAGATTTCGCTGAGTCCACGATGGTAGGTTGGACATTGAGTGCAGTTAGGTGCTTAAGCCAAGTTTGAGTGGTGGAGATTTTCATGGGAGGTGAGATCAGAAGGAACTCAGTTTTCAGAGCATTGAGTTTGAGGTGATTATCGGCCAGCCATGATTGGGTGTTTCTGAGCGTTGAGTTCAGAAGTTTGATGTCTTTGGGGTATTGTAATTTGAGATATAGTTGGGTGTCGTCGGCGTACATGTGAAAGTGTACATTAGATGCTTGTAACAAGGTGGTGAGAGGTTCCATGACTAGGTTGAACAATGTTGGGGATAGGGAAGATCCTCGTGGGACGCCTTATTTTACAGGCACTGGTGGGGACATCAAGTTGGTGCTCTTGAATTTCTGAGATCGGTTATGCAGAATGGAAGTGAACCACTTGAGAACTGGTGTTTATCAGCTCAAGTAAGTTCTCGTGTTTGACGGTGTCAAATGCGGAGGAGAGATCAAGAAGGATGAGGAGGCAGGTATCGTTTTGATCTAGGATTTGGAGGGCGTCATCAATTATGTGTGTCCTAGCAGTTTCAGTACCGTGCCCTGCTCGGCAGCCTGATTGATGAGGGTTGAGGAGGTCAAACTGATCAATGTGTTTTGTCAATTGGAGTTGTATGCATTTTTCCAACAGTTTGGCAAGGGTGGGAATATTGGTAATAGGACGGTAATTGTTTAGGTCAGTAGGGTCAGCTGTTGGTTTCTTGAGTATAGGTGTGACTTGTCCAACTTTGAGGGAGTCGGGGATGAGTCCTTGTTGAAGTGAACTGTTAATAATTTTGGTCCATAGTGGGAGGAGCAATCGGATGAAGTCTTTTACAGCGTTAGCAGGAGGGGGGTCTGTGAGGTGATTAGAGGGTTTCAAGGTGCCGAGCAGTTTGTCAATTGTTTCTTCTGAGTAGGTGTCAAAGGATGACCATGCAGCATTGTTTTTTGGTTCAGTGGGTGTTATGCTGTGGGGGTTGGAGTAAAGGCTTACGTCATTGAGGAGATCGCTCCTTATGTTATCAGTCTTTAGATTAAAGAAAGCAGAGAAGTCTTCACAGGATGGTATATCGCCCATTGTGCTATGTGATTGTTGGGGTTGTTCCTTGGATTGTGTTTTGATTAGTTCAAACTGTTTTCTTGGCCGTTTTTTTGCTTGGTCGAGCTGGAGGCTGAAGAAATCTGATTTTGAGCGCTTGATTTTCCTAAAGTAGGCATTTCTCTTTTTCTTCAGAGTTTTAAGGTGCAGTGCCGAAGGGGCTGATCTCCAGGTGCGCTCTGCCATTCGCATGGCCCGTCTATCTTCGTTGAGTCTACCATCGGACCATAGGTTGGAGTTCTTAGTGGAGACTCTTTTCAGTTGCAAGGGGGCGGCCTCATTGATTATTGACGTCATTGAGTTGAGGTAGTGGTCGGTCAAAGATTGAACGTCAGAAGCGCCGGTAGGGGAAAGGAGGAGATTGCAGCTGTGGGAAGGTAAAGAGTTTGGGTTGAGTTTCTTCAGTTCCCCTTTCCAGACCTTGGATTTGGTGGATTGAACCGGGTTAAATTTAACTTTTTCATTGATGAAGAATGTGATAATGTGGTGGTCTGACTGACTGACAGATTTGATGCCATAACTCCCAAAAACTCAACCCCTCCCTTCTTCCCACTCCGTCTCCTCGGCGCTCTTACCTTTAGCCCCTTTATTCTTAAAATGTCTCCCTCTCCCGCTGTGCTCTTACCATTAGCCCCCTTCTCCTATAATTTCTCCCCCACCTCCACCCCATCGCTCCCCTTCTCTCTACTAGCCAAACCTCATCACCATGTCCCGCCTCAATAACACCCACACAATGACCCCCCCCTCAGACCCCAACCGATAAACAGTCCACCCCCACCAAATACGGACCCAACTCCTGGACCATTCCATATCCTCCCAATCTTTCGAAAAATGCCCAAAAAAATCTTAAACATACATTTTTAAAACGTCACTCCGAAACCCTTATCGAAGACAACTATCACAGCCCCACGTCCCGCATTAAAACTAACTATATCTTCTACATGAAACGCCCCTCCAAATGGAAGAGCACCTTTTAACACCACCCCCAGTATCGAGCGCAATCAGAATCCCCCACGGTTTCGAACTTGCCACTTCTCCTTCCTCGTTCTTCCCTGGTGATATAACCATCTCCATCTACAAAACTGGAAATATCTTGATCCAAGCCTCTGAACAACACCTCACAATTTTTGAACTCCTCTTCAGCACTCTTTCTTACCAGCTGACACTACCATCTCCCCCTTCTACACCCTCTCAGTCCCTCAATCCCTCAACTGCCACAACTCCTAACCCTCAAGCTAACGACTGTCCCCCCGCAACAACTACTACTCTGGCAGCCTCACCTGAACCCCCCTACCGTAATACTATCCCCTCCACAGAGACCAGTCTCCAGCCCCATCCACGCCCAAATCCCCTCCACCTCCCAGAGAATCACTCTACTATCCCATGACACTACTTCCCACTTTGACTCACCCTTCCCATGAACTACTTGCCCACCCTCCACACTGACATCATCCCCCTACACACCTCTAGAACTTATTCCATATTCCCATACCCCCAATGACCATCCTCTCCAACACCAAACCACCTCTCCAGTACCCCTCTTCCCCTTCTAAACTGTCCCATAATTACTAAAACCCCCACGTACATGCTCTGGCCCCTTCCTCCACAAATGGCATCTCTGTCACCCTCACCTGAACCCTCCCCTGCTGCGAACCTGTACGTCTCCCCACTCTAGCTCCCTTTCACACCTACACCCAACACTCCTCCACCTCACAGAGACTGACGCCACAACCCAACGATACTCCACCCGAAATGACACACCCTCCTCTGCACCGCCGGTTATACCCACTTCTCTGAAAATATCCCCCCTTCTCCGCTAACCCACTCCTTTAAATTACCATATCCCCAAATGACCTGCCACTTCCAACACCCTATGACCTCCCTAACAACCCACACACCTTTAAACCATCCCTCTACAACCATTTCCCCTTGGGGCTTGACTCCGCCCTCCTCTAACCTCTCACCCACCCACTACTCCAAGACCACATCCCCTTTTAAATCTCACATGCTCCCCTCGCCTCCTCTACCTTCCCTACCACCCCCCTTCAAACCATTGCACCTCATTCCCATCCCTCCCTCCCCACACCGGGCCGTAATACCCTCCCCTCCCCTGGCCACCCACACTCCTCATTTAAACACAGACCTACCCACACTACTCCCCCCGGATGAACCGCTCAAACCAAGATGTCAACCTCATTGCTCTAGTCAACCTACCCCTAACAACCCCTCCACTCCAACCACCTCCACCTCCCTCCTTCTTAACCTCAGCCAGACACTTCATAACTTGGATGATAATCTTGTTACCCTAGCTACCAAACTTACCCTAATCAGAAAATATTTCAATCGATTCAAATCCTACAAGCCCATTGCCCGCCCCTCCTGGCCCCCCCTTTATGCTAACCCTAGAAAACACTTAGATCCCAAACATGGGTTAACAACGCCACTTCTCTCCCGCTCTCACAGACCCCTTTGAACATCTAACACCTACTTCACCCCTGACCTCTCTGCCCTCTGCCTTACCTACCTTAACGACCCCCACCTAAAGAATCTCCCCCCTCTTACTCTAAAATCCCTGTTATTTTGGGGACCAGCAGAATCCCTGCGTCTCCTAGCTCCCCGAGAACTCCCCCACAACTCACTAGTATTCAATTACTCCCCCCCCCCATCGCCAAACCCAAACCCCTTAACTGCAGGCTCATTAACTGCCGTTCAGCTGTCCGACATGCGAAAGAAATCTCTGAAACCATTCTTAATGAAGACACCGATATTGCCTTCCTCACTGAAACCTTGCTCAAAGACCATTCGACACCCATCATCGACCTTCTGACCCCTCCTGGCTACTCTATCCTCAGAAGAGATAAACCTGAAAAAATAGGGGGTGGCCTAGCAATCATCTTTAAAGAAGAACTTTAACTCGGCCCTATTAATAACACTGACTACACAACGTTCGAATACCTAGGTGCCAACCTCAAAATGAAATGCTCCCCCCAATACGAATGCATAAGATCTATCATCCCCCTGGTGAACCCCTTCCCTTTACGGAAGAATTCTCCGACCTCCTAACTAAATCTTTACTCTCCAGTTCCAAAAACCTTTTCCTTGGAGGTCTCAACCGCCACAAGAACAAACCTAATGACCCGACAATCAACCTCATCAATAACCTCAAGCAACTTTGCCTCTCCCCTACCCACACTAAAGGAGCTATCCTAGACGCAATCATCTCCAACTCAGATCTTACATCCCTATACAACATCATCCCCATTGACTGGTCTGACTACCATCTCATTCTGTTCACAGTATTCCCCCCAGCCCCTCCTGCCCCTATAAAAATAAATGAAGCTACAATTGTTGCTAGAAATTTTAAACAAATCCCTCCTGGCGCACTGGAACATAAACTCCAATCCCAACTTAGGGGGCAATTCCAATTCGGTCGGAAGGGCTCCAAACCATGTTCGGAGCCCTTCCGATCGAATCGGTCAGTGCCGGCCGGATTCCATTCCGACTGAACCATTCCGATGGGCTCGTCGGAATGGAATCCGACTCAAATTCCCGGATGGCCTATGACAGGCTCGGAGAGCCCATCTGCCATCCGGAAATACTCCAGTACTCCCCCGGTCGCATCTTTACGACCGAGGGAGTACGATGCCAGTTTTCACTGCCTTTTCGTGTCGGTCTGTCTGGCACGAAAAGGCAGTCGGAGACTGTCTTTGGGGCCCCTCCTCAGGCCCCCCTTGGGGATCCCTGCACCCGGTGGCAGGCAGCTTGGGGTGCTGGCCAGAGGGTGCAGGGAAGAACTGCACCCCTGCTTTTCTCAAAGCAGACATACATTCCACTCGGAATGCATGCCTGCATTGTGAAGTATACGAATGCGACCAAACCCTCTTCGGTCGCATTGTATTAACAGGGCCGTAACCTGCGACAGCAGGTCCGTGGGTTACTGCTCCTGACCGATGTCGGACGGACCTGAGACCGTCCCACATCAGAATCGGCCCCTTAGTCTCACTCCCCTCTTCAAATGCTAATGATCTCACGGAGCATTTCAACAAAACTGCGACGGAGGTGTTAGACCAACTTCCCCTTCTGAAAACTAAAACATTTAATAATGCCCCCTCTAAATCATGGTACAAAAGGGGGTGGTCACCGTTCTTTAGGGGTTGTGATGGACGGAGCATCTGAACCATTCAAACACTCACACCCAGTCAAAAGATCTGGGTTTGATCCATCACCGTTCTTTAGCCCACTCTGCCAGCCCAGTTCAGACCTGGCTATATGCAAATCAGTCTGACCCTGTGCCTCATGGGAACAGTCCAGCCCGAACTGCCAAGCCATGCCTTCCCTGGACCGGAAACATGCTTCCGAGGACCGGTTTCTGGCATTCCAGCCATCTTCAGCCCGGCTTGCTTGAATCCAGTGGCAAAGTGAGCAAGGGACTCACGTCTGAGCATACCCTGCCACACTTATGGGTGCCAAAGCGGTACAAAAGGGGGTGGTGATGGACGGAGCATCTGAACCAATCAAACACTCACACCCAGTCAAAAGATCTGGGTTTGATCCATCACCATTCTTTAGCCCACTCTGCCACCCCAATTCAGACTTGGCTATATGCAAATCAGTCTGTCCCTGTGCCTCATGGGAACAGTCCAGCCCGAAATGCCAAGCCATGCCTTCCCTGGACCGGAAACAAGCTTCCGAGGACCGGTTTCTGGCATTCCAGCCATCTTCAGCCCGGCTTGCTTGAATCCAGTGGCAAAGTGAGCAAGGGACTCACGTCTGAGCATACCCTGCCACACTTATGTCAGCCAAAGCGGTACAAAAGGGGGTGGTGATGTACGGAGCATCTGAACCAATCAAACACTCACACCCAGTCAAAAGATCTGGGTTTGATCCATCACCGTTCTTTAGCCCACTCTGCCACCCCAGTTCAGACATGGCTATATGCAAATCAGTCTGACCCTGTGCCTCATGGGAACAGTCCAGCCCGAACTGCCAAGCCATGCCTTCCTTGGACCAGAAACAAGCTTCCGAGGACCGGTTTCTGGCATTCCAGCCATCTTCAGCCCGGCTTGCTTGAATCCAGTGGCAAAGTGAGCAAGGGACTCACGTCTGAGCATCCCCTGCCACACTTATGGCGGCCAAAGCAGTACAAAAGGGGGTGGTGGTGGACGGAGCATCTTATTTATTTATTTATTTATTTAATTTGTATAGCGCGTTATAACCACCGGGGTCTCTAAGCGCTGATTGTCCAGGTTACATAGTGGGGCTTGGCATTTTGCTTGATCTTAACAAAGCACCTAGTGGCTGCTAGCACCTAGTGGCTGTTAAATGCTTGCTTAAACAAAACAGTTTTAAAGTTTTTTCTGAAGGCTAACAAATTGCGTTCCTTCCTAAGTTCTGGGGCCAATTTGTTCCACAGAGCTGGGAGTGTTTTAGAAAAAGCACGTCCCCCCACCGTGGCCAATTTAAACCGGGATTGGGATAGGAGAGTAGCATCTGATGAACGTAAAGTCCTGCACGGCGTATAGAGGGATAGTCGGGACTTCAGATATTTTGGTGCATTCCCGTACAACGCCTTGTGTACTATACACAGTCCTTTGACTACTACTCTCTGCCGAATTGGGAGCCAATGAAGCTCCTGCATCAGAGGGGACGAGTGGGTCATCCTGGGTTTCTTGTAAATCAGCCTGGCTGCATCGTTCATAACCCCCTGTAGCTTGTCCAGCAACCGCTGGGGTAGCCCTATATACAGAGAGTTTCCATAATCCAGCCTGGCCAAGATTATAGCTGAAACCACATGTTTCAGGGTGGAAAAAGAAAGCAGTGCCGATATTTTTCTCAATTGCCGCAGTAAGCCAATACAGGTACCCACTACAGTCGTGACTTGTTTTTCCATGGAGAGTTTTCCATCCATGTACAGACCCAGACTTTTAACTGCCGCCGCTGGTTTCGGTGGCACACCCAGCTCTACAGGCCAGAATTCCTCATTCCAGGGGTTGCCCGTGATGGAGATGGGCAACACTTCCGTCTTTTCCGGGTTAATTTTTAAGGAGTTTTTAGACATCCAATTAACCGTGGCTTTAAGTATATCCTGTAGCCTAGTGGACGCTCCTGGACCTTCATCCAGCCGGATAATAATCTGGGTGTCGTCGGCGTAGTTATAAACTAGGCAATCCATCCTATTCAGGAGTGCAATCAATGGCTGCAGATAGATGTTGAAGAGTAGGGGTGACAAAGCAGAGCCCTGTGGGACCCCGCAAGTGATAGGCGCGGAGGTGGAAAGCAGGTCCCCCAGCTGTACTCTCTGTGTCCTACCCTGCAGGAATGATGCAAGCCATGCCAAAGCTGTGCCCCTGATACCAAAAGACCTCAACCGCGACAAAAGTTGTTCATGACACACGGTATCAAAGGCCGCGGAGAGATCTAATAGTACCAGGGCGCTAGGTGTTTTTATATCCGCCCGGCTCCTCAAATCATCCAGAATTGATAGCATAACTAGTTCCGTGCTGTGATTAGCACGGAACCCTGCCTGATTGACCTCCAGCAGGTTGTTGCTCTCTAGATGTTTTGAGAGCGATACCAACACATGCTGCTCAGTCACCTTAGCCAAAAAAGGCAACTGGGAGATGGGACGGAAGTTCTTTAGACACTTTGTGTCCGAACCAGGTTTTTTTAATAAAGGAATCAGGCGAGCCTCTTTAAATGCTAGAGGGACCTGTCCTGTGTGGAGAGAAGAGTTCAGTAGATGCAAGACTTCTTCCTCAATGCCCGGTAGTGCCAGCTTGAATACTTCAGGCGGGCATGGATCCACCAATGAACCGGATTTAACTCGGTCCATAATCATGGCTAATTCCTGTTTTACAATTGAGGGGAACTCGGCTAGCGGAGTGAGATCCGGCGGAACAATGTAATCAGGTAGGCTAGGACAGTCGAGGGGTATAGTTGCAGCGATTTCTCCCAGAATATCGGAGATCTTACTCACAAAGAAGTCCTGGAACCTCTGGCAATCCTGCTGGGTGAACTCAGTACTTTGCTCTTTGTTTATCCTGAGCTCTGACAAAACCCGAAAGATTTCCTTCAGTGGATTCCTAGCTGCAACTATTCTTTCCTCAAAGAAGACCGCCTTCCTGGTTTGGATGGCTAATTTGTAAGTCGTCAAAGAAGACATGTAGTCTTTCTTGGCAGTAGCGTCATACTCCTTCCGCCATGCACGTTCTTTCCTCCTCACCCCACGTTTCATGTCACGTAGGGAGTCATTATACCAAGGGGCCCCAGCTCCCCTATCCACCTTCTTCACCCTACGAAGGGGTGCCACCAACTCAATGGCTCTCCCCAATTTGTGGTGGAGATGTCCACAAAGGGCATCAACGTTGGCGTCCTGCTCCTTTATCGGCGGAGACTGCTTCAGGAAAGACATCATTTTCTCTCCATCAAGGTTTCTCCATTTCCGGGCCATTTTCCAACCTTCCCCCGACTTGGGCGAATGGCCGTTCAGAATAATTTTACATCTTATTAAAGAGTGATCAGACCAAACGCATGGCAGAATCTCTGTGGCGCCCTGGACTGGCATAGTGGTCCAGATTAAGTCAAGCGTATGTCCCTTCTCATGTGTCGGTCCATTCACCTGCTGAGTAAAGTCCAGGGAGGAAATTGCCTCCTCAATTTGTAGTGCTTGGCCTTCTTTAGGGTATTTCTCCCAATGATAATTGAAGTCTCCGACGACAATCATTCTATCGTATCTAGACCGCAAATCCTGAAGCAGTCTGGTAAACAACACAGGGAAATCCGGCAGGGCCCCGGGCGGGCGGTATACCACCAAGAACACCACACACGCCGCCCCCTGTCTGAGTTTTATTCCCAAAATCTCTGCGCCCCCCAAGGTTTCCGATAAGAACCTTTCGGCGTGGAGACGTGCCTGATAAAGAAGAGCTACTCCCCCTCCTTTTTTGGCTCCCTCCCTATTGAAGTGGAGTGCCAGATAATTGTCTGGTAAGGCCGCCACTAAATCCGGCACTGAACAATCCTCCAGCCACGTTTCAGTGAGTGCAAGGGCATCCAGCTCCCCGTCTTCCAATAATGAGAAGACCTCCAACTTATGTCCCTGCAGAGAACGCGTATTCAGGAGACCGAAATTTAAAACCTGAGCATTGGCGTGGCGCAGCCGCGCTGTGGTGCTCTTAGGGGACATCAGCAAGCCCTCCTGAGCTAACAGGTGTATACAGCCCTGATCAGGTTGAAACTTACCCCAGTTAAGCTCCAATAATTCACCTCTGGAGTAAGACATAATTGGACCAGGGGTTCTGGCCCCGGGTCCCGGATGGTCACTGATGGGCAAAGATGGGCTCGCCTCTGGCGAGCCTATGGCGCGCCCGCTGCGCGTTACCGCTGCGCGTCATCGGGGGACGTTTAAGTAGCACCCAATCGTGCTATGGCTTAGCAAGAGCAAGAGCTATACCGCCAACAAAGATGGCGTCCCTTTCCGGCACTTCCCCTCCCAAGATGGCGCCTAACCCCCAGTCCAACTAACGAGCCGCCAAACAGCGGTGCAACTTCCACAAATTAAATGCGAGTGTGTCCTAACAAGCCCCACTAGTCATAGGCACATTCAAAAAGCTTACCCTTTAAAATACGCAAATAAAAGCGCACAAGACCGCGCTTCAAGCGCCGAACATGTAGCACAGTTTAAAATAGGTTTCCGATTCAATAAGTGTCCACGGGGTCAATTGCAGTAGTTGGAAATTAATTTATACAGCAAGCGCAGCAGCAGCAGAGTATCGAGTGATGCCTCGCCTACACTAGCGCTTACCTGAAACAGAACGAGCGCCTGCTCTAATCCACTTAAGTAGCACCCAATCGTGCTATGGCTTAGCAAGAGCAAGAGCTATACCGCCAACAAAGATGGCGTCCCTTTCCGGCACTTCCCCTCCCAAGATGGCGCCTAACCCCCAGTCCAACTAACGAGCCGCCAAACAGCGGTGCAACTTCCACAAATTAAATGCGAGTGTGTCCTAACAAGCCCCACTAGTCATAGGCACATTCAAAAAGCTTACCCTTTAAAATACGTAAATAAAAGCGCACAAGACCGCGCTTCAAGCGCCGAACATGTAGCACAGTTTAAAATAGGTTTCCGATTCAATAAGTGTCCACGGGGTCAATTGCAGTAGTTGGAAATTAATTTATACAGCAAGCGCAGCAGCAGCAGAGTATCGAGTGATGCCTCGCCTACACTAGCGCTTACCTGAAACAGAACGAGCGCCTGCTCTAATCCACTTAAGTAGCACCCAATCGTGCTATGGCTTAGCAAGAGCAAGAGCTATACCGCCAACAAAGATGGCGTCCCTTTCCGGCACTTCCCCTCCCAAGATGGCACCTAACCCCCAGTCCAACTAACGAGCCGCCAAACAGCGGTGCAACTTCCACAAATTAAATGCGAGTGTGTCCTAACCAGCCCCACTAGTCATAGGCACATTCAAAAAGCTTACCCTTTAAAATACGCAAATAAAAGCGCACAAGACCGCGCTTCAAGCGCCGAACATGTAGCACAGTTTAAAATAGGTTTCCGATTCAATAAGTGTCCACGGGGTCAATTGCAGTAGTTGGAAATTAATTTATACAGCAAGCGCAGCAGCAGCAGAGTATTGAGTGATGCCTCGCCTACACTAGCGCTTACCTGAAACAGCATCTGAACCAATCAAACACTCACACCCACTCAAAAGATCTGGGTTTGATCCATCACCGTTCTTTAGCTCACTCTGAAACCCCAGTTCAGACATGGCTATATGCAAATCAGTCTGACCCTGTGCCTCATGGGAACAGTCCAGCCCGAACTGCCAAGCCATGCCTTCCCTGGACTGGAAACAAGCTTCCGAGGACCGGTTTCTTGCCTTCCAGACATCTTCAGCCTGGCTTGCTTGAATCCAGAGGCAAAGTGAGCAAGGAACTCACGTCTGAGCATATCCTGCCACACTTATGGCGGCCAAAGCGGTACACAAGGGGGTGGTGATGGACGGAGCATCTGAACCAATCAAACACTCACACCCAGTCAAAAGATCTGGGTTTGATCCCGCACCGTTCTTTAGGCCACATTGCCACCCCAGTTCAGACATGGCTATATGCAAATCAGTCTGACCCTGTGCCTCATGGGAACAGTCCAGCCCGAACTGCCAAGCCATGCCTTCCCTGGACCGGAAACAAGCTTCAGAGGACCGGTTTCTTGCATTCCAGCCATCTTCAGCCCGGCTTGCTTGAATCCAGTGGCAAAGTGAGCAAGGGACTCACGTCTGAGCATACCCTGCCACACTTATGGCGGCCAAAGTGGTACAAAAGGGGGGGTGATGGATGGAGAATCTGAACCAATCAAACACTCACACCCACTCAAAAGATCTGGGTTTGATCCATCACCGTTCTTTATCCCACTCTGCCACCCCAGTTCAGACATGGCAATATGCAAATCAGCCTGACCCTGTGCCTCATGGGAACAGTCCAGCCCGAACTGCCAAGCCATGCCTTCCCTGGACCGGAAACAAGCTTCCGAAGATCGGTTTCTGGCATTCCAGCCATCTTTAGCCAGGCTTGCTTGAATCCAGTGGCAAAGTGAGCAAGGGACTCACGTCTGAGCATAGCCTGCCACACTTATGGCGGCCAAAGCGGTACAAAAGGGGGTGGTGATGGACGGAGCATCTGAACCAATCAAACACTCACACCCAGTCAAAAGATCTGGGTTTGATCCATCACCGTTCTTTAGCCCACTCTGCCACCCCAGTTCAGACATGGCTATACGCAAATCAGTCTGATCCTGTCCCTCATGGGAACAGTCCAGCCCGAACTGCCAAGCCATGCCTTCCCTGGACTGGAAACAAGCTTCCGAGGACCGGTTTCTGGCATTCCAGCCATCTTCAGCCCGGCTTGCTTGAATCCAGTGGCAAAGTGAGCAAGGGACTCACGTCTGAGCATACCATGCCACACTTATGGCGGCTAAAGCGGTACAAAAGGGGGTGGTGATGGACGGAGCATCTGAACCAATCAAACACTCACACCCAGTCAAAAGAACTGGGTTTGATCCATCACCGTTCTTTAGCCCACTCTGCCACCCCAGTTCAGACATCGCTATATGCAAATCAGTCTTACCTGTGCCTCATGGGAACAGTCCAGCCCGAATTGCCAAGCCATGCCTTCCCTGGACCGTAAACAAGCTTCTGAGGACCGGTTTCTGGCATTCCAGCCATCTTCAGCCCGGCTCGCTTGAGTCCAGTGGCAAAGTGAGCAAGGGACTCACGTCTGTGCATACCCTGCCACACTTATGGCGGACAAAGCGGTACAAAAGGGGGTGGTGTTAGACGGAGCATCTGAACCAATCAAACACTCACACCCAGTCAAAAGATCTGGGTTTGATCCATCACCGTTCTTTAGCCCACTCTGCCACCCCAGTTCAGACATGGCTATATGCAAATCAGTCTGACCCTGTGCCTCATGGGAACAGTCCAGCCCAAACTGCCAAGCCATGCCTTCCCTGGACCGGAAACAAGCTTCCGAGGACCGGTTTCTGGCATTCCAGCCATCTTCAGCCCGGCTTGCTTGAATCCAGTGGCAAAGTGAGAAGGGACTCACGTCTGAGCATACCCTGCCACACTTATGGCGGCCATAGCGGTACAAAGGGGGGTGGTGGTGGACGGAGCATCTGAACAAATCAAACACTCACACCCAGTCAAAAGATCTGGGTTTGATCCATCACCGTTCTTTAGCCCACTCTGCCACCCCAGTTCAGACATGGCTATATGCAAATCAGTCTGACCCTGTGCCTCATGGGAACAGTCCAGCCCGAACTGCCAAGCCATGCCTTCCCTGGACCCGAAGCAAGCTTCCGAGGACCGGTTTCTGGCATTCCAGCCATCTTCAGTCCGGCTTGCTTGAATCCAGTTGCAAAGTGAGCAAGGGACTCACGTCTGTGCATACCCTGCCACACTTATGGCGGCGAAAGCGGTACAAAAGGGGTTGTGATGGACCGAGCATCTGAACCATTCAAACACTCACACCCAGTCAAAAGATCTGGGTTTGATCCATCACCGTTCTTTAGCCAACTCTGCCAGCCCAGTTCAGACATGGCTATATGCAAATCAGTCTGACCCTGTGCCTCATGGGAACAGTCCAGCCCGAACTGCCAAGCCATGCCTTCCCTGGACCGGAAACATGCTTCCGAGGACCGGTTTCTGGCATTCCAGCCATCTTCAGCCCGGCTTGCTTGAATCCAGTGGCAAAGTGAGCAAGGGACTCACGTCTGAGCATACCCTGCCACACTTATGGCGGCCATAGCGGTACAAAAGGGGGTGGTGGTGGACGGAGCATCCGAACCAATCAAACACTCACACCCAGTCAAAAGATCTGGGTTTGATACATCACCGTTCTTTAGCCCACTCTGCCACCCCAGTTCAGACATGGCTGTATGCAAATCAGTCTGACCCTGTGCCTCATGGGAACAGTCCAGCCCGAACTGCCAAGCCATGCCTTCCCTGGACCGGAAACAAGCTTCCGAGGACCGGTTTCTGGCATTCCAGCCATCTTCAGACCGGCTTGCTTGAATCACGTGGCAAAGTAAACAAGGGACTCACGTCTGAGCATACCCTGCCACACTTATGGCGGCCAAAGCGGTACAAAATGGGGTGGTGATGGACGGAGCATCTGAACCAATCAAACACTCACACCCAGTCAAAAGATCTGGGTTTGATCCATCACCATTCTTTAGCCCACTCTGCCACCCCAGTTCAGACATGGCTATATGCAAATCAGTCTGACCCTGTGCCTCATGGGAATAGTCCAGCCCGAACTGCCAAGCCATGCCTTCCCTGGACCGGAAACAAGCTTCCGAGGACCGGTTTCTGGCATTCCAGCCATCTTCAGCCCGGCTTGCTTGAATCCAGTGGCAAAGTGAGCAAGAAACTCACATCTGAGCATACCCTGCCACACTTATGGGGGCCAAAGCGGTACAAAAGGGGGTGGTGATGGACGGAGCATCTGAACCAATCAAACACTCACACCCAGTCAAAAGATCTGGGTTTGATCCATCACGGTTCTTTAGCCCACTCTGCCACCCCAGTTCAGACATGGCTATATACAAATCAGTCTGACCCTGTGCCTAAATCATGGTTCACCCTAGACCTTAATAAGTTACGATGCTCGCTGAGACTGGCGGAAAGAACATTTAGACAACACCCCTCCCCATCCCATCTTGCCCTCCCTAGAACTGCAAGATCCTCTTACAAAAACACATCTTTTCAGAGAAAGCGTCATTCTTTCGTCTTCAACTCTCTTGTGCCAAAAATAGCCTTAGAGAACTGTTCAACATTATTAGAAACCAAAACAACTCTGCACCCCTTAACCCGGTGGCCTCCACTAACAAATGCGAATAAATTGCCAACTTTTTTCTGTGAAAAAATCGCAAAAATAGACCGCGCTTTCCTCAATACTCCTCCCTCGCTCACCCCTCAAACACCCCTGATCACTGCACCTCTACCCCCTCTCCCCTTGAACACTTCCCGGACCCGCTCTCACCCCCTACCTTCTCTTACCCCTCCGGAACCCATTTCCCTTCTGCTTAAAAATAACGCCTCATGGCTTAATTTCCACCCTGTATCTGAAAAGGAGGTCTTCAACATTTTATCCAAAATCAAAACTTCCTCCCACACCAAAGACCCACTCCCTTCCGCACTCATCCAAGATCTCAAACATGTCACCGTCCTTACTGGACCAACATCATAAATGCCTCCCTCTCAACAGGGAGTGTCCCCATCTCCCTTCAACTCAGGTAAATGACTCCCATCCCCAAAATCCCCAAAGCTGACCCCAACGACCCTAATAATCCCCGCCTCATCTTCAACCCAACCTCCCCCTCCTCTCCAAAACCCTGGAAAAAGGTGCCCTTCTCCAACTGGACCAACACATTGACATGTTCAATCTGCTTGACCCCCTTCAATCTGGCTTCCGCAAAGGGTGCAGCACGGAAACCGCACTTCTCAATATAGTCAATAATATTCAAGCCCTGGACAAGGGCGAGACCTACCTACTCATCCTTCTTGAGCTTTCCATGGCATTTGATACAGTTTACCACCCAACCCTTCTCAACACACTCAAAAATCGCTTTGGCCTCAGTGGCACTGTACTTAATTGGTTCACCTTCTACTTTCAACATAGAACCCAACAAAATAAAATTTAAAACTGCCTCTCTAGCCCAACATCTGTCTCCCTTGGTATCCCTCAAGGATCCTACTTCTCTCCTGATCTCTTTAACCTCTTTATGGAACCCCTCACTCGGATACTCAAAGAAGAAAAAATCAACTACCATCTATATGCTGACGACACCCAATTGTACTATAAAATAAAATTCCATGCTGATATCCCGCACCTCAACATGGCCTTAAACAAGATCCAAACTTGGTTCCACAACAATCATCTGAAACTCAACCCAAACAAAACTGAGATCATCCTCTTCTCTCCCAAAAACAACCCTCTCCCCATCCAACCATGGATCGCCGACCTCATTGCGCTAAACTGCTCTCTCTCCCTCACCGATTCGGTTAAATCACTCGGCATCACTATCAACAATAAACTCACACTAAATTCCCATGTCAAGAACTCAGCAAAAAGAAGCACTCTTCACTTCTGAAGACCCCGCCGAGCAGACCCGGCAGCAAGAAAGCCCCATGGTTTAACGACGAACTCAAGAGCTCCAAGAAGAACTGCAGAGCACTCGAGAAAACCTGTCGCAGAGACACCGGACAACATGACTGCCCTCAAGATCACCACCCGAAAACACCACCAACTGATCCACACCACCAAGAAAACTGCATTCAAGGAATGACTGGACAACAACGCACACAACAGCAAGGAACTCTTCAACATCGTGAAAGAGCTCTCCAACCCCAACGCCGGAAACAACGACATCACCCCTTCGCAAGACCTCTGCAACTCCCTCGCCTCCTACTTCCACAACAAGATCGCGGACATACACAACAGCTTCAGCACTCAACCGACGCACGCCACGACCGAACCACCGCCCCCCACCACCACCCTCCGCGCATGGACCCCGATCAGCACCGAAGACACCATCCGCACGATGAACTCCATCCACTCCGGATCTCCGACCGACCCCTGCCCTCACCACGTCTTCAACAAGGCCGACGCTGTCATCGCACCCCACCTACGGGACATCGTCAACACCTCCTTCGACACCGCTACCTTCCCGGAGAGCTGGAAGCATGCCGAACTCAGCGCTCTACTTAAGAAACCATCAGCCGACCCCACCGACCTCAAGAACTACCGCCCCATCTCGCTGCTCCCGTTTCCGGCAAAAGTCATCGAGAAGACCGTCAACAAGCAGCTGGCCGCCTTCCTCGAGACGAACGGTTCCCTCGACCTCTCGCAGTCTGGCTTCCGGGCCAACCACAGCACCGAGACCGCCCTGATCGCAGCTACCGATGACATCCGAGCCCTGCTCGACAACGGAGAAACAGCGGCCCTCATCCTCCTGGACATCTCCGCGGCCTTCGACACTGTCTGCCACCGTACCCTAGTACAGCGCCTCAGCAACATCGGAATCCAGGAGAAGGCACTGGAGTGGATCATCTCCTTCCTCGCCGGAAGGACACAGAGAGTCCGCCTCCCCCGTTCAGATCGGAGGCCACCAAAGTCATCTGCTGTGTTCCTCAAGGCTCCTCGCTCAGCCCAACACTCTTCAACGTCTACATGAGCCCCCTCGCAGCCATCGCACGCCAGCACAACCTCAACATCATCTCCTACGCCGACGACACCCAGCTGATCGTCTCCCTCACCAACGACCCCGCCACCGCCAGAACCAACCTGCACGAAGGGATGACAGACGTAGCCAAATGGATGTCGAACAGCCGCCTGAAACTGAACTCGGACAAGACGGAAGTCCTCATCCTGGGATCCTCACCCTCCGCCTGGGACGACTCCTGGTGGCCCCTCGCCCTGGGCAGCGCACCCAAACCAACAGACCACGCACGCAACCTGGGCTTCATCCTGGACTCCTCCCTCTCCATGACCAGACAAGTCAACGCCGTCTCCTCGTCGTGCTTCAACATCCTGCGCATGCTACGTAAGATCTCCTGGTGGATCCCCACCGAGACCAGGAAGACGGTCACCCAGGCCCTCGTCACCAGCCGACTGTACTACGGCAACTCCCTCTACGTCGGAACCACCGCCAAACTCCAGAAGAGACTCCAGCGGATCCAGAACACCTCAGCACGACTCATCCTGGACATCCCCCGCCGCAGCCACATATCCGGACACCTGAGAGATCTGCACTGGCTCCCGGTCAACAAAAGAATCACCTTCCGGCTCCTCACCCACGCACACAAAGCCCTACACAACCAAGGCCCAGGACACCTAAACAGCCGCCTCAACTTCTACGCTCCCAAACGCCAGCTTCGATCGACCAGCCACGCCCTCGCCGCCGTCCCCCGCATCCGAAGAGCCACCCCAGGAGGAAGGTCCTTCTCCTACCTGGCCGCCAAGACTTGGAACTCCCTCCCGGCCCACCTCCGCCTGACCCAAGACCACCTCGCCTTCAGGAAGCAGCTCAAGACCTGGCTGTTCGAGCGGTAGCGGACCCCCTCCCCCCAGCGCCTTGAGACCCTCCGGGTGAGTAGTGCGCTATATAAATGCTCTGATTGATTGATTGATTGACTCTCTGGCATCTCAAAAAAATCAAACCTTTTATCTCAGCTGAAGACTTTAAATTAATTATCCAGTCTCTTGTTCTATCCAAAATAGACTATGGTAATGCCCTTCTCTCTGGCACCCCCAAAATCCACCTGGTCCCCTTCAAATCCATTCTCAACCTCGCCGCCAGGCTAACAACAAACTGTAGACGCTTTGACCACATCTTCCCTGCCCTCAAGTCCCTCAAGTGTCTCCCCATTGAAGGCAGACCCTCCAATAAAATTGCCTGTATTACTCACAAAGCCCTTTACAAGAAGACCCCATCCTACCTCTCAATTAAACTTAAAAAAGCTGGTTGTGCCCGGACACTGAGAAGCACCAAAACTCTCCTTCTCATATCCCCCTACTCAAAAAACCTGCTTCGAAATCCCGCTCCTTCTCTGGTAAGGCCCCAACCATTTGGAATGCCCTACCCAAAACCTTCGTTGCAACCCCTCCTACTCCAGATTCAAAAAAGACCTTAGAATTAATTTGATCACTAAATTTGGGGGAATCTAAATCCCGGATCTTCTTTCTGACTACCTCTCCTTCTCCCTCCTTAGACTTCTCCCCCTTCCCACATTCACCCCTTTTTTTCTCTTTTGGTCTCACTCTCCTCCCTCCCCCTCTCTTTACCACCCACTACCTATTATGTCCTTTGAATCCTCCTTGACATACGGTTAAACTTACTATTTACAATAACATTCTGGTTCCGGCAACTTGCCTTTCTTTCTCCATCCCTATCTATATGTACCTCTAATCACTTCGTCCCCCAAATTACTCCCTGTATTTTTTATTGGTTTGAGCACCTGAATAACCCGTTTTGTTCAACTGCCATGATTGTTTTTATTGTGTACTTCCATTGCTGATGTAAAGCGGTCTGGTTTCCTCGGGTGGAGCTAGCGCTATATAAAACCTTCAAAATAAAAAATAAATAAAAACATTGTGTGGGTGTTTGAGCGGGTGTATGGGAGGTTGTATAGGGGTGTGAGTGGGTATGTGAGTTGTTCTGTGGTCGATGTCATTAGTAATATCATTTGAAATGTCATCAGTGATGGCACTGACCATGTCATAAGTAATGTAATATGTGAGGTCATCAGTAGTGCACTTCAGGCAATAAGTTAAAGATAGCTCTGGTAACTATATATTTTAGTCAATTTATATATATTATATATATTCACAAAAAACCTATATATACACATGTGTCTTTCACCGTGGATGGAGTAGAAAGGATAGAGGCCATGTCAGAGGCCCCCAGTGTGAACCCAGGAAGGAGTAATAAGGCGGCGTGATTAGTGGAGTAGGTTGTGATTCTGGCACGGGGAAATCTTCCTATTTCAAGCACTGGATACGTATCTTATGGAACGGATCGATGACCCCACCCAGCAGTACTGTGACATTCTGGTGACTGGGCACTGTAGAGTAGTCCCTCCAATTCAGTGGGTGGACAAAATCCATGTTTATAGGGCCGTTGGGCCCCCACGAAATCTACACGTCACAGCTCATTATCGCACTGCTTCTGTTGGCTCCGGATCCCATTTTCGCTCACCTAATGCATGCTGGTCATGTTAGTTTTTGGCCAGCAGTGATGTACGGGCACCATGCCTTCTTTTACTATCAAGGAACTTCCGTGTTGATAACTAAAGTTTGACATTTGCGAGTTGTTGGCTAAAGTTATGAGCCGTTTTACATAATTTGGTGAGCATTTACGCACTGTTGAGTATCATTTTTGCTGTAATTTTAATTATAGGATTTTTCAGACACTGGCTCTCAATCGCGCTACTGCTTTGCATTTTTTCGCACCAAATTGTTGCAACATATTGGGCCGCTAAGAGACTGCATATTCAACTTTCTGCAATGCCAATGACACTAAACTTCACTGGGAGGACATGTGCCATGGGACTGTGGTCAATGTAGTTATGTGTCCCGCGATGCATCTTCTTTTGATTATCCGCTATCTTTGCTATCTTTGCCATCCCTGGACACGTGTTTCGGGGTATCACCCCTCGTCAGCAGGGATAGGCCGTGTTCTGGGGTTGCCGGTGGCTGTCAAATATCAGCCAGGTTTAGTACCACTCAGGCGCGCAGGTGCGGGGTCCCAGGCTCGTCAGCCAACTGCTCAAGGGAGCTTTAACATTACAATTGGGGGTGGGGTCGCACACTACTCACACACCAGCGGTATCGCCCCTAAGGACTGTGGTCAATGTAGTTACGTGTTCCGCAATGCATCTTCTTTCGATTATCTGCTATCTTACCTACGCGCCTGAGTGGTACTAAACCTGGCAGATATTTGGCAGCCACCGGCAACCCCAGAACACGGCCTATCCCTGCTGAGGAGGGGTGATACCCCAAAACACGTGTCCAGGGATGGCGAAGAGAGCGAAGATAGCAGATAAGATAAGCAGATTGAGATGTCATCAGTGATGTCATCAGTGATGTCACTGACCATGTCATGAATGAAGTAATATGTGACATCATCAGCAGTGGATTGAGGGCGCGCGAGTTATAGTGAGTCCAACTAACTATAACGTGGGAATTTCAAAGGTTTTGTATGAGTAAAATATTCAGCTAACTATAATTGGTGTGAAACATATGGTTTTTTCAGTGAATTTGAAAGGTTTTTTAAATGCTAATTCCTAACTATAACGAGTGTGAAACTTATGGTTTTTTCAGAGAATTTCAAAGGTTTTTTAAAAGCTAATTCCTAACTATAACGTTTGTGAAACCTATGTTTTTTCAGTGAATTTCACAGTTTTTTTAAAACCTAATTCATTTGTATATCGATTTTGTAACCTACGATTATTTTTTTTTGTTAGCTGATTTTTACAACAATTAATGATATTTTTTTATAAAAAAATCATTTGTTAAATGTATATATATTTTTTTACATTTTTTCCTGGTGCGCTCAGGTTGCGCGCACTGGTAAGCTCTCCCGAGAGCGCACCGAGAGCGCTATTTCTGCGTTCGTATAAAAAAATATGCATGAAAAGTAAATAATAATGGAAGACATTTAGTACCATACTTATAAAAGCAGTATTTTTGATTTACGAAATGAAAATGAATTTGCATTTCCGTAAAGCTATCAAAACGTCACTCAGGCGCGCCGCGTAAGCGCCCCCGGAAGCGCCTACGTTTGCGCCACGTAAGCGCCCCCGGAAGCGCTCCGGTGCGCGCAGCGTAAGCGCGTCAAGTCATGTGACCTTACAATAACACTTTTCATTGGTTGCTAACAGTTTTTTTTACAAAGAATGAAATCCCCACCCATTTCCTTCACTTCTTCTTTCACTTTTGTGACTCCAAGACCTCTCTTTTTGCTCTCGGATCTTTGTTGGATTACTATCTTAGATTACCATGGCTGCCAGAGCATCCAGCAGTGAAGATGACACAGAGGGATTTCTTGATGAAGAAGTTCCTCAGCCGAAGATAAAAGAACAATTCATATGGAAGGTTTTTTCCATTCCAAATGATCAGAAAAAAGTAAATGCTCCAAAGGTGGAGTGCAGGATTTGTCACACTGTCCTGTCACGGGGGGTGATCCCACAAAGAAATGTATTTTTAAAAAAATGAAAAAGAGTAAGTGAAGTGGAGTGCATTGAGAGAGGAGAGGAAAATGAGTGAGAAAGCAAAAAAAGGGACGAGAGGAGAAGGGAAGTGAAGGTAGGGGGACTGAAAGAAGGTGAGTGTGGGGAAGGAGAGTGAGGAGAAGGAGAGTGAACATGGGGAATGTAGATACGCGAAAAAAATGTAGTAAAGGAACGGGGGTGTGGAAGGGTAAGAAAAGAGCAGTGATGTTTTGGAAAGAGTGGAGATACAGACTGGATAAAGACAAGTGAGTGTGAGAAAAGGTAAGTAAGGCAGTGAAGAAACAGAGAAAGTGAAAGAAAAAATAAGAGTAGAAGACTGAAGGCCTCATTTTTGCACCTGCCTCACAGCAGGCGTAACACTGAAGCAGGCCCTTTAACATGGGCCTGGCCCCATGTGAAAGGATGCATTGCTGGGGTTGCGTCACTTTTGTAACACACTCAAGCAATGCATCACTTTTGTGCTTACAGATACGTCAGAAATACTGACGTATCTGTAACTCCTTGCGACATTATGCATCATACATTAAATATGACGCATGAGTACAAGACAAAAAGCCATAATTTATGAGGCCATGCATCACTTTTACGCCACCGGTGCGTCACTTTTTGTGACGCACCAGTGCTGTAAAAAATGCCCCTTGTTGAGTCATATTTACAAAGTGACGCATCTAGGTAGATGTGTAACTTTGTAAACCCCTGTGCCACATTATACCTACGTCAGGTGTAATGTATGCAAAAGGTGCGTATTGACGCAAGAAAGAGTCGTAAAGGTGACGCAGTGAAATCTATGAGATTTCACTGCGTCACTTTTAGGACGCCATTGTGTCAAAATCATGCGCCTGCCTCACAGCAGGCATAAGACCGATGCAGGCCCTTTCACATGGGGCTGGCCCCATGTGAAAGGATGCATTGCTGGAGTTGTGTCAGTTTTGTGACACACTCCAGCAATGCATCACTTTTGCGCTTACAGATACGTCAGAAATACTGACGTATCTGTAACTACTTGCGACATAATGCGTCATACATTAAATATGACGCATGAGTAGAAGACTGAAGGCCTCATTTATGAGGTCATGCGTCACTTTTACGCCACCCATGCGTCACTTTTTGTGACGCACCAGTGCTGTAAAAAATACACCTTGTTGACTCATATTTATAAAGTGACGCATCTAGGTAGATGCTTCACTTTGTAAATCCCTGCGCCACATTATACCTGCGCCAGCTGTAATATATGCAAAGGGGGCGTATTGATAAGGAAGGGTCGTAGAAGTGATGCAGTGACATCTAAGAGATATCACTGCGTCACTTTTATGACGCTGTTGCGTCCAAATCTTGTGCCTGCCTCACAGCAGGCGTAACACTAACGCAGGCCCTTTCACATGGGACTGGCCCCATGTGAAAGGATGCACTGCTGGAGTTGAATCATTTTTGTGACACATTCCAGCAATGCATCACTTTCCTCTAAACACTCTACATTATTTTTTTTACTCTAAATTTTTACACTGTTTTTCCCCGTGGTGCGCTCATGGTGCCCGTACCGGAGAGCGCACCCGGGAGCGCACCCAGCGCTTACCCCACGGAAAAAAATTTTTAAAAAAGTTTTTTGTCCTTCAGGGTTCTTCTAGGCCCCCCTCAGAAAACCTAGGGGGTCAGGGGGTGTCTACTCTGCCCCCTTTTAATTATTTCCCCATTTATTTTTCACCTCTTGTGTCTCTGTTCTTCAGATTCACAAGATGGTGGACTATGCAGACCATTTAGAATGTTTACAGACACCCAAGAGCCAATTAGCTTTTGAAATTTACAACCAATTAAAATGTTTCTTTGGTTTTGAATTTGTGTGTGATGAAGTTTCATTGGTTTTCTACTAATGAAATGGTTTTCTAATGAGAGGGAAACACAGCCATTTTGTGATAGTACTCTTTGAGGTACATTTGTGAGGAATTTTGGGTGTTCTATTTCTGGTGTGAAATTTACTCAGTATTAACTCTTCTACTCCTTTCTAAAAGGTGAGTTGTTAATTTGTAAGGGGAATTTAATACTTGATAAAGCTAGTTTAATATTATCTATTTCCAAAAAACGAAAAATTAAAGTGATTTTTTTTCCTGCAATTTACAGCAAGAAATTTGAAAAGAATATGGATCTCAATGAGGACACCGTTAATATTAATTTAGAAATTTCTGCGACCTTTGTTGAGGAGAGTTTGATTGAGGTCTTAAATGATCCTGTTGATAACACTATCCATGAAGAAGACCTTCTTTTGAGAGGAGATGGAATGGAGGATTTTAATGATGAGACTTTGGATGCTGAATTAATGGGATGTTTGGACTATATTGAGTTCCAGGAGTCATGTATGAAGAGTTCTGATGAGGAGATTCCTGATCAGTTAATGTTAGAAGTTCTTCTAAATTATGAAAATTTTGAAGAATAAATTTATATTTATAAATTATAAATTGTTTGAGACATTTTTCTATTATTCTACTTGGAATGTATGAGATAGTAGTGAAATGATTGTGGTATAAATTGAAACATAGTATAGAGTGAAACATTTCTGTGTTACATAGTAAGTTTACTCACAGTTACTTCCCTTCTTCCACTATATTTTCTCCAATGTGCACTTCACATCTCTTCTTCATCTCATGCCTTCTTTCTCTCACTGCCTCTCTCTAATGTACACTATCGCCGCCATTTTTTGTATTTTCAGAAGACAGTGAAAAGTAATGCTCCAAAGGTGGAGTGCAATATCTGCCATAGTATATTTTGCAGAGGAGACTCCAGAATGAAGTACAATTTTGGTAATCCAATTATGATTCGGCACGTGCAGAAGAGGCACCCCCAGAACTATGCCCGGAAGAGTGGCTGGGCTCTGGAAAGAGAGGCTCCAAGAGATGGTGCTTCTACTTCAACTGGAGGAACAACTGCATCGGTGAGGGGGCGACCAGAGCAGCTGATCTCTAATATTCAGCCTGTTTTTAATGAGGCCTCCATCAAATGAAAAAATTGTGATGCCCTACTTTGTTACGGAGAACAAAGTATTATGATCATTGTTCAAGCATTAGAGAGCCACCGCTGCCGTCCCCAGTCCTAATTTTAGTGAGAGAGGAAAGGAAAATGAGTGAGGGAGCAAAAAAAGGGACGAGAGGGGAAGGGAAGTGAAGTAGGGGGACTGAAAGAAGGTGAGTGTAGGGAAGGAGAGTGAGGAGAAGGAGAGTGAACATGGGGAATGTGGATACGCGAAAAAAATGTAGTAAAGGAACGGGGGTGTGGAAGGGTAAGAAAAGAGCAGTGATGTTTTGGAAAGAGTGGAGATACAGACTGGATAAAGACAAGTGAGTGTGAGAACAGGTAAGTAAGGCAGTGAAGAAACAGAGAAAGTGAAAGAAAAAATAAGAGTAGAAGACTGAAGGCCTCATTTTTGCACCTGCCTCACAGCAGGCGTAACACTGACGCAGGCCCTTTAACATGGGCCTGGCCCCATGTGAAAGGATGCATTGCTGGGGTTGCGTCACTTTTGTAACACACTCAAGCAATGCATCACTTTTGTGCTTACAGATACGTCAGAAATACTGACGTATCTGTAACTCCTTGCGACATAATGCGTCATACATTAAATATGATGCATGAGTAGAAGACTGAAGGCCTCATTTATGAGGCCATGCGTCACTTTTACGCCACCGGTGCGTCACTTTTTGTGACGCACCAGTGGTGTAAAAATTGCACCTTGTTGAGTCATATTTACAAAGTGATACATGTACGTAGATGCGTCACTTTGTAAACCTTTGCGCCACATTATACCTGCGTCAGGTGTAATATATGCAAAGGGGGCGTATTGACGCAAGAAAGGGTCATAGAGGTGACGCAGTGTATTCTATGAAATTTCACTGCCTCACTTTCAGGATGCCGTTGCGTCAAAATTTTGCACCTGCCTTACAGCTGGCGTAAGACTGACGCAGGCCCTTTCACATGGGGCTGGCCCCAAGTGAAAAGATGCATTGCTAGAGTTGCGTTTCTTTTATAACACACTCCAGCAATGCCTCACTTTTGCGCTTATAAATACGTCAGATATACTGACGTATCTGTAACTCCTGGCGACATAATGCGTCATAAATTAAATATAACGCATGAGTGCAAGACTAAAGGCCTCATTTATGAGGCCATGCGTCACTTTTACGCCACCGGTGCGTTACTTTTTGTGACGCACCAGTGCTGTAAAAAATGCACCTTGTTGAGTCATATTTACAAAGTGACGCATCTAGGTATATGCGTCACTTTGTAAACCCCTGTGCCACATTATACCTATGTCAGGTGTAACGTATGTAAAAGGGGCGTATTGACGCAAGAAAGTGTCGTAGAGGTGACGCAGTGAAATCTATGAGATTTCACTGCGTCACTTTTAGGACGCCGTTGCGTCTAAATCTTTCGTCTGCCTCGCAGCAGGTGTAAGACTGACGCAGACACTTTTACATGGGACTTGCCCCATTTGAAAGGATACATCACTGGAAATTATTTGAGGGTAATAGAGAAAGAGTGAGAAAAGTGTAGTGAATAAATTAGAAGACAGAGGGTTTGAGAGAAGGAGTTATTAAATGGGAGTGAGACGAATAAGAGAAAGCAAAAGAATGAAAGAGCAAAGGATGGGAAGAGAGAGGAAGGTAAGTAAAGGAGAAGGTATCAAAAAAGGTGAGTGTGTGAGTATAAGTAAGTTATAGGGAGTGAGCTTGACAGAAGAGGAGTGATAGACTAAAGAGACAGAGAGAATGAGACTAACAGAGAGGGAATGAGTTAAGAGGAGTGTAGAAGGAAGAGGATAGAGGGAGTAAGACAAGTAATTAATGAAGTGGTGTAAGGAGAGTAAGGGAAGTGAAAACAGTGAAGGAGCGATTGATGGAAAGACAGAGGAATGAAAGTAAAGGAAAAGATCTGAAAAAAGGTGAGTGTAGGAGTATGGCTGAGTTATAGGGACTGAGCATGATAGAAAAGGAGTGAGAGAATAAACAGACAAAGTGAATGATGCTAACAGAGAGAGAATGAGGTAAGGGAAGTGTACAATTAAGAGGACAGAAGTAGTAAGAGAAGGAGTTAGTACAGTAGGATAAGAAAATAAGGGAAGACAAAAGAGTGAAGGAGGTAAGGAAGGAAAGATTGAGGAAGTAAACTAAAGAAGAAGGTCTGATAGAAGGTGAGTTTTGAAGTGTGGCTGAGTTATAGGCAGTGAGCGTGACAGAACAGAATTGAGAGACTAGGGGGATGGAGAGAATAAAGCTAACAGAAAGAGATTGAGGGAAGGGGAGTGTAGAAGTAAGAAGACAGAGGAAGTAAGAGAAGGAGTTAATGAAGTGCAGTAAGGAGAGTAAAGGAAGGGAAAAAAATAAAACAAAGAAGTAAGAGAAGAGAGAGGAAAGATAGTAAAAGAGAAGGCCTGAAAGAAGGTGAGAGTAAGAGAAGAGTGTGAAAAAAGAGAGTAAATGTGGGGATTCAGAATAAGTGAGGCAAGCGCAATGAGGGAACAGAGGTGTGGGAATATCAAAGAAGAGTAGTGAGGTTATGGAAAACAGTATAGAGAAAATAAATATTGTACATCAAACTTACCTTATAAGTTATGTCAACCTAGTTTTATATATTCATTTAAATTTATATCTGTGAAAGACAAAACAACATAAGTTACAATATTTATAATATATATTTTACAATACAAGAGACAAAGTAAGAGATGAACAAGGGTAAGGGAGAGTGGGTGAAGGGCAGGGAGGTTGATGAAAACGGGAAAATAAAGAGAGGATAAAAGCAAGTGAGCTTGAGACAAAGGAAGTGAAGGAGTGAAAAAATAGAGGTAGTGAAGGAAAGAGTGACAGAAAGGAACTGAGTAAGAGAGCAAAGAAAGGTAAGGAAGGGAGTGTGCGTCAGTTTTAGGGAGTAAGCATGACGGAAGAGGAGTGAGACAGTGAGAGGATCCAGAGACTAAAGCTAAGAGACAGGCTGTGAGGGAAAGGGAGTGAGGATGTGAGAAGACAGAGGAAGTGAGAAAAGCAGTGAGTGAAGTGTCATAAGGTATGTGAGAGAAGGGGAATTATTGAGGGAACAAAGAAAGGAAACAATGGGAAGGGGAGTGAAGTAGAGTGGCTGACAGCTGGAAAGTGGTGGATGGGAGAGAGGTAAAGGGCCATGAAGGAGTGGTTAATGAGAATACGTGAGGAAAATGGAATAAGGGAAGGGAGGTGAGGGAGACTCGAAAAAGACCAGTGAGGGTGAGTTAAGAAGAGTGATAAAGGGTGGAAATAGATAAGTGAGTGTTGTATTCTCTATGTTGCCCCTGCCTCTGACTGTGGAACGTGGAATCTGGAATCATGCATTGCATGCAGTGGATTCCAGATTCCCTTTATTCCGTTGGCGGTTGCTGAGGCAGGAGGTTGTGTACTTGCTTCTTTATGTGAATAAACCCTGCCTTTCTCCACTTACCTGGTCTCCGGTGTCCGATCCCTGCACAATATTTTGGCGACGATCCTGCGAACCCCGCTTCCTGCTGCCTGCTGCCTGCCTGCCTGCCCTCTGTCATCGAGTCTTCCATACGGTTGGTGCTGGACTCAAAGTGCTGCTTGTGATCCCTCTGCGACTTGGCGTTTATCCCGGAACTGTTCCGCTGTTGCCCGGAGGTTGCCGTGAGTCTGCTCTTGTTTTTCCGCTCTTTAGCAAAAAAAAACAAACAAAAAAAACAAAAACAAAAACTTTATTTGCCAGTTGACGGCCTTCCCCGAGCACTCGTTGCCAAGCAACGCAAAGAATCGCGTGCACCTTCACTCGCGCTGAGGCTAAGCATCGCGCGCACCTTCACTCGCGCTGAGGCTCATCAGCTCTGCGCGCATCACGTCATTACGTCTTCACAGCACGCACGGCGGCCATTTTCAAAAATGTAATTTTGCCAACCACGACGTGTATTTTATTGCCAATCACGTCGCAAAGACTTACTTTAACCGATTCTAACCACCACTGTAAGGTAAAGGACACAGTACAGGACAATTTTTTTCACGTTTTATTTCTAGAAGTAGCAAAATACTTAATATAATTGTAAATATTGGGAAAATGGAATAAAAAAAAATAAAAAAAATGTATAATTAAAACTCTACAAACTTCTACAAAGAACCAATTCATCATATTCAGCCTCTTTACATTACATTGATCCGTCTACGCATTTATTGAATTTACAACCTCTCCTGCCTCAGCCTAATTCCGCATTGATTACCTTACAGTTTCTTATTACTATGGCCACGACAGCGAATTCCACCATTGCACCTCCTCCCCCATTTTTGGCCGAGGGAGATACACCTACCTTAGAATGGGAAGAATGGATTGGTGTCTTTGAAAATTATCTTGAAGCCATTGATGGCCTTAGATTTCCCTTGTCGCGAAAAAAAGCAATCTTACTAAATTCACTAGGCAAGGGAGGTCAACATGCATTCAAGTTTCTACCTGAATTACGTGGTGCAGATGGTGAGCTGGTTGATAATCCTTATATGGAAGCGAAAATGAGACTTGAGAAGTACTTCGGAAAGAAGGTGAACATTGTCATGCAGAGACACAAGTTTTACACTATGCCTCAAAAAGATAAAGAATCCGTTGACCAAATGGTTACACGACTTAGAGAACTTTCATTGAAGTGTGATTTTGGACCCATGACAGATCAGATGATCAGAGACCAATTAATCGTCCAATGCAAAAACAAAAGGATGCAGCAAAAACTTTGGGCTGCGAAAAACCCAAGCTTAACGGAAGCCATAGCCATTGCAAAAGTAGTGGAAGAAGCCGACAAATGCATGGAAGAAATGCACAGCTTGGATGTGAACAAAGATGATTCTATATGTGTTGTGAACAAAACGGATAAGAGTCTCACTTCCACAGACGTCAAGCCTAGAAACTTTGTTTCAAGTGATGTTAAACCCAAATTCTCGAATTTTAGACAGAGAAGCAGAAATACTATTTCAGTTGGGAAAAGCAAATTTATGGGTTGTTTCCGCTGCGGTAGCATGGCTCACGCAGCCGACTTTGCAGGGTGTTTTGCCAGAGACAAAACCTGTATGAAATGTGGAAGGAAGGGCCATATCAGCAAGGCTTGCAGGTCGCCTTCTGTGAATAAAGTTGCCTTTGTCGATGATGACTATGTTCCCAATGAAATGTCTTTATGCATTGAAGGTTGTGATGATGTGGGAACATGCCTCTGCGTTGGTCTTCAGAGGCCAAAAGCCAATTTTATTGTAAATGGGGCTACCATAACGTTACTTGTTGATCCAGGATCCATGCATTCCATATTTCCTATGTCTTTATTCAAAAAACACTGGCCCGATGTGACACTTCATGTGAGTGACATCATTCCGAAAGGGTATAGTGGACAAATTATCAACATTATGGGCGTTATGGATGCTTCATTTGAATTTAAAGGCAGATGTTCTTCTGGTAAGGTATATATTTCAGATGACGGCCCGGCAATTTTGGGCTGGATACAACAGTACGATTTACACATTATTTTAGACCCGCGTTTAGCTGAAAGTGTCTTAGTAATTGATGAATGCCATAATATTGATGTCATTTTGGATACATTTGCTGATGTTTTTCGCACAGATTTGGGCAAGTTGGGTGGTTACATGCATGTTATAAAACTTAAAAAGGATGCTTCTCCTGTAAGACACGCTCTCAGGAGAATACCCATTGCTATTCGTAAGGAAGTGAAGGACATGTTAGATGACATGCAAAAACAGGATATTATAGAGCCTGTGGAAGTTTCGGAGTGGCTTTCGCCTGTAGTGGTTACAAAAAAAAAGGATGGAAAACTGCGTTTTTGTGTGGACCTTAGGTCCCTTAACCAGAATATAGTGGTGGATAAGTTCCCGCTCCCTAACATTTCTGAGATGGTACTGTTAATGGACAAGGCGAAATTTTTTAGTAAGCTGGACCTCCGCTCAGCATATCACCAAGTAGTTCTTCATCCTAAGTCCAGGGAACTTACTGCTTTTGTCACTGTTGAGGGAGTATTCCAATTTAAAAGATTACCCTTTGGGTTGGCTTCCGCAGCCAGTGTATTTCAGCGCATGATGCATTCTTTGTTTGGAAGCTCAAAGCAAGTCCATTATTTTCAAGATGATGTTTTGGTGACAGGGATTAATGAATCTGAACACAACGATAACCTAGCCAAGGTGTTGCATATCTTTTCTGATGCGGGCCTCACCCTTAGAAAAGATAAATGCCAGTTCATGTTAACAGAAATAGATTATCTAGGTTACACTATATCACATGCAGGTGTCAAACCCAAGGAAGACTTATTAAAAGCCATCAGGTGTGCTCCCCTTCCCTCAAACAAAGAGCAATTGAAATCGTTTTTGGGGCTAGTGGAATATTATTCCAAGTTTGTCCAAAATTTTTCTCACAAGACTGAAGCATTGAGACTACTTCTCAAGAAAGGTGTACAATTTGACTGGGGTCCTCTGCAATCTGATTCGTTTGAAACGATCAAGTTAGAGATCGTCAATGCAGGTATTCTCTCCACATATGAACCAGGCAGAGATACATTTGTGACTGTCGATGCAAGTGCTTATGGCATTGGTGCTATTCTTTCTCAGAGGAAGGGTGCCACAGAGAAAACAGTAGCTTTCGCTTCACGCACCTTAACGATTTCAGAACGCAATTATGCGGTCATAGAACGTGAGGCGTTAGCTGCTGTTTGGGGTGTGTCGCACTTTCGTACTTATGTATGGGGCTCACACTTTTCACTGAGAACAGATCACAAGCCCCTCCTCAAAATACTTTCACCCGGGGGTGCCAGTAAAGGTTCTCCTCGTCTCATGAGGTTTGCTGCAAAGTTACAGGAGTATGACTTTTCGTTGCAGCACATCTCTGGTTGGAAGAACGTCCAAGCGGATTGTTTGTCCCGTCTCCCTGTTGATTGTGCGGAGTGCTATGATTTTGATGATGAGACTGTGTGTTTGGTTGATGATTTCAATGATGCTTGCTCAAATGGTTTTAATTCTATCTCTAGAGAAGAGTGGCATCGAGCTGTGTTAGCTGATTCTGATTTTGCAGAACTAATCGTTGCCATCCGGCTGGGGTGGAAACGTGAGGGTGACATTAAAACCTCTTTACGCAGTTTCGTACAGGTACAGGAGGAGCTCAGTGTTGGTAGCTCTGATGATTTTGTTTTGCGAGGTGAAAGATTTGTACCTCCTAATCCCCTGAAGAAGAGGTTGTTTACTCTGGCCCATGAAGGTCACCTCGGTCAGAGCATGACTAGTAAACGCCTCAAGACCAACTTTTGGTGGCCAGGTCTAGATGATGATGTAAGGCGTTGGGTTGAGAACTGCCTGATGTGCAAAGAGAGTGAAAAGAGATTAAAGGTGCATTCACGTCCATTGGGGTCTATCTCCAGCTGCGAAGATCTACCTTGGAGCAAAGTCTGTTTAGACTTTATTGGTCCCATGGACTACTTGCCTGCTGATTGTCGGTTTGCGACAGTCTTAGTGGATGTATGTTCACGATGGTTGTGCGTTGAGTTCATGAAAAACATAACCACGGATAGTGTGATTGGGTATCTTAGGTCTGTTTTTATGAAAGAAAGTTTTCCTTGTATATTGTTGACAGACAACGGTACGCAATTGACATCCTCCTCCATGCAGATTTTTCTTTCCAACCATGGCATTAGGCACATGCATACGTCCTTATATAATCCACAGGGGAACGGCATTGTGGAGCGCATGAACAGACTTATTAAGGGTGTCATTCAACTGGCTATGCAAGGTCAACGAAATGTTCGTAGTGCTGTAGAAGAAGCTGTTTGGTCTTACAATACCACAGTTCATAGTGTTACTAATAGAGTTCCCTTTGAAAGCATGCGAGGTAGAATTCACAAGACTAAGATGATCCCTCAGTGGTTGTTAGAACTTAAGTCTCAAGGGTTTGAATGCCCCCCTAGTGTTAATCCCATGCATGACAGATGTTGCTTCAAAGGGAAGGTTGGTAGAGTCGAGGTTGGCGACTATGTCAAAATTAAGTTAGGTAGGAAGGAGTCCGGGGCGAACAAGTTTTCAGACCCTTTTAAAGTCAAAGAGGTGCACAAGTGGCATGTTGTTCTTGAGAATGGCCAGAATTGGAACTTTAGAAGAATTGCTCTATTTGCGAAAGGGAGTGGTGGTGTTGCCAAGAATGCCTTTAGTTACAAAGTAACTGATGCTGAGTCTGATTCTGAGAGTGCTTCCTGTTCCAATGGTCCCGGGGTCACGGTCAATCCCAAAATCATCCCTAGTGGGTCTGGGCGAGTTAACGAGCGAGTCAGTGTGCCTGCACAAGTAGATTCTCGCTCCTCAAGACAGCGTAGTACTCCCAGGAAGTACGATAACTTTGTGTTATATTAATCACTTCTCACATCTCTCTTTCCTCCTTCTGATTGTTCTTCTTGATTGATTTTATGCACGTTACACTATAGGTTAGGATTGAGTAATGTGTTTTTCATATATTACAAGTTATAATTTTTGTGTTATGTATTCATTGCCATTCTTTCTTGTTATTGGTAGCCTTTCTTGTATAGGTTATGTACATGCTTCCTTAGTGTGTTTCCACCTTACAATGTACCCCGTTCCAAGTGTAAGGTTTACATGCTTCAATAACATGTAAAGAAGCATCCCATTCTCTTATGCTCACTGTTGTATTCTCTATGTTGCCCCTGCCTCTGACTGTGGAACGTGGAATCTGGAATCCACTGCATGCAATGCATGATTCCAGATTCCACGTTCCACAGTCAGAGGCAGGGGCAACATAGAGAATACAACAGTGAGCATAAGAGAATGGGATAATAATATCTATTTAATAATATAAAATACAAAATAATTTCAACAACATGTTAAATGGTTTATTTTTGCTGTTCTCAGAATATATTGAATTTCACTTAAAACAGTGACTTAAATAGTACTCATAATATAACAGCGGGCAAAAAAAACACAATCAAAATGATTGTGTTTAAAAACCCATTGAATAATTTCTTAAATAATGTAAAATTTTAAAAACCATATCTAAACTCACTTTTGATCCATCCACTTTTCCACGAGGCCAAATAGTATATGGAAAGTCCTTTTCTATGTAAATTAGTCCACTGTTTTCTTAATGTCTCATTTACCCGACTTTCTGAAAGAAAAGCTCCAACACCTTTTACATTATGAAACAAGAATATTCACAGCACACACTATATGATAAAAATATACTACCTCTATGAAAACTACATGTTTTTTATTATCTTCATCACTCTCATTCAGAAAGTAATTTTGAAGAGCAAATTAAGTTATATTAACTGCTGCAATCTTCATAGGCCAATTACCTTCCCTAAAACTTCGGTTGTAAGAACACTAGGTAAGAATTTAGTAAGTCAGAAGGCAAACGTTGTTTGAAACTCAATTGAGTATCATTACACAGCTTCCACCCTTTTTGACATTTTAAGTAGCATGTGTAATGTCCTGATGTTGTTGAAGGACCATCATGGTAAATAATTGCTGCAGTTGTAAAGGTTCTTCCTGAAATTGATAATTGAGAAGCCACAATTTTTTTATTAATGTTGTCAGTTTAGTTCCATCAGGTCTACATCGTTGGAACATTAAAATAACATACTGTCCATATCTTCTTAAAAATAAAGTTGATAGCATTGCAGATTTACATTGATTACAGACCATGTTTTGATTTGATGCTCTAACTACATTGTTAAAAGACACTGATTTGCAGTCTGGTAAAGTCAAATATATAAATCGTTCAGTGTCTACTGTAGTACTACTTGAAAAGGAGCAATTGTCACAATCATGTTGCCATTTATAAGAAAGGCCAAAAAGAATTTCTACATCTACACCTTCACCTTGCAAAACAACAAGCATATACATTAGAAATTCCTGACAATCTTGCTGAATATTCATTGTAAATTGATTTAGACCAGAACATATGTCTAAAACCTTTCGAATTTCAGAAACACTTTGTATTTTTGTTCAATCACTGCTATATTTTTCTAATACAGAATTTAATAAACCACAAAGTATTTGATCACGATTTTCAGCAATCTGTTCTTTTACACTTTGGAGAAAAAAAACAACATTAACCACTACATTAGCATAGCAGTTGACACCAGAACTATTTTCAAACTGAAATCCAACAACATCTTCAACTGAATCCATTTCCTTTCTGCTTACAATTGTTTTATCTACTTTTTTTCTTTTTGCTACAACTTCACAACAATTTTTCTCATTTCTTCTTTTTCGGCCTACCACACGCTTTTCAAACAGAGGATATTGAGGTAAATTTGGAGCATACTTTCTTCTTAACCTATTATATTCTTTTACACAATTTAGATCTGCATTAATCTTTGTCTCATCAAAATCAATCAAGTACAATCCAGATAAAGTTCTGACTCGAGATAAAGCAACATATGCCATGCCCTCTTTGAACACAGAATTTCCAATATTCACCAAAGCACTATCAACACTTAAACCTTGAGATTTATGAATAGTTACTGCATATGCCAAAGAAACAGGAAACTGTTTTCTGCGTACATATAAATCTTTCACTAGCAAAAAACTAGCAGAACAACAACAGATTTGTTGTACTTCTTCAATACCATCAAATTTAATTTTTATAATTTCAATTCCATCTCTATTTCGAAAATTCACAAAATCCACAACATGACCTATTGCTCAATTTACTAAACCTCTTTCCACATCTAAATGACGTCGTACAATTATACGACAATTTAAAGATGCATGCAGAGTCTTTTCCATACCAGCAGTTTTAGATATTTTCTTCTCTAAAGAATCCAATTTTGATTTAAACTTTTCTGACAAAATAATAGCTGCTCCTTCATGTTCTATTTTATCAATAGCTTCAAGTTTCACAATTTCTTGATTTTCCAACTTTAACATTTTGGTGTTGAAGATTGAACATTCTTGCAGAGTTGGCATCAAGCATATGACAGATTTGTTTTCAGAAATTTTCTTAAAAATATTCTCTGGGAGAATGTTTTCTTTTGGAAACAAATTTGAAATTAATCGTGCATGTAAAGCTGCTTTCCCATGTTCAGTTAGTTTCCCAATTCTTACATCTTGTAGAATATGTTTATAATCTTCATCCTTTGCCTGTCGCATATTTTAAAGTAGTTCTGCATATTTAAAATTTAGCCATATGTTAACATTTCCAATGCTTCCTAAGCACTTCCTGGTATCTTCATGTGTAAGCATTTTAAACACTGGCTGTCCTTTCACTGGAGTTAGTTGCAGTAGATCTCCAAAAACAATGATGTGTTTGCCTCCAAATAACACATCATAGTCTGTTTTAAGAGTTTCTTGCATTCTTAAATGCACAAAAGCAAGCATTACATTTGACACCATGCTTACTTCATCAATGATAAGAAGTTTCATTTTCTTTAGGAGTCTTGACACTTCACAACAAGCTTCTCCATATAGGTTGTGGTATTGTAATTTGTTATCATGCTCCACTGGCAGCATCAATAAGCGATGTAAAGTAATCCCTTTAATGTTGTGTGCTGCCAACCCAGTTGGAGCAGTAACAAACCAAGAGAACAATGATTCTTTTGTTTTTTGCAAACATGTTGCAATCACTTTAATCAGGAAACTTTTCCCAGTTCCTGCTTCTCCACTCACATACAGTCGGATAAGTACAAATGATGTACATGAGCACTCTTTTTTCTCATGAGATAAACCATGCTCAATTTGTTGTGTGACTTGATCATATATTTGTCTCTGCTCAACGTTTAGTTCTTTTTCCAAATCTTCTAAGTCAAGTCCATCCTCCTGAGCTTGTTCCATTGCTCTTTAAACTTGATCCATGGCAGTGGCAGCTTCATTTTGTATAATTGGTCCTCCTAGTGCATCCTGACTCAATGAAGCAGAACTCTGACTGTCTTGAGAACTGTCTCTAGCAATCTCTACTGCAATTGTAGCTTCTTGCTGTATTTCCTCGTTCAACATTTGCAGATAATTTGAAAAAACAGGACATTCTATGGTATCCTTGGTTGCATTGAACGAATCTTCATAAGTAAGAAAACCTCCAAGTAGTTCCTCTTCTCTACGCCAAGGCTTAAAAAGTTGCAAAAGAGCTATGTAATAAATTCCCTTTTGTCTGGAGATTCACAACTCAATTTTCGATGATTAATCACATGGCCTTTTCTTTTTTTCACTAGACAGCCTTCACATCCAATTACAGCATATACTCCTTTATTGATGTCTTCTGTGACGTTCTTTTTAAAAATGTAGATTTGCAGAACTTCTTAGAGACAAGCGTTCTCAAGGTGAGTACTTCTATTTGGATAGGATGTATCCAACATGTTTGTCTTCAAAATATCTGTACTGTCTGGTTCTTTCTCGGCCAAATACTCTATTTCTTGTACAGATTTCAAAACTCTGTTTCGTGTTGCAGCAAGACCTAGACTCACCCAAATAATGGTTCTAGATTTGGCATATAGACTTGCTGATGACAACCGATCAGAACATTCATACGCTCCAATTTCTCGATGCAACAACATCTTTAGACTGTAACTGTATAATTTCTTGCTTAGACTCATGTGAAATTTCCTCCCACATTTCCTTCAGTTCCGTTTTTTCAGATTTTGTGATGTAAGACGTCACATATCGAGCCACAGCAATAGAGTTGTCAGCCACATATTGAATATCCATGTTAGCATTCCACATGGACAAAATGACTGGGTTGTAGTCATTTATAAATCTGGATTCCTCATTTCTTCTTAGGTTGTATGTATTTTTGGGTGAATTCCTTGTCACAGTTTGTCGCAGAGAAGACATAAAATTGTTGACTCTTCCTTTCGATATTACTGGACGTGGAAATGCAAAACGACATTTCATGTAGAACTTGTCCTTGAATTTGTATTTTCGACGACAGTATTTCCCACAATGATGGCTTTGAAAGCGTAAAACTTGGTGTTTTAAATTGTTTTCTTCTGTACTTTTCGGAACAGGACATGTAGAATACTGCTCAATGAAACTCATCACTTTCTCATCTAAATCTGTTCCAAATTTAGGTGCATCTTTAATCCATAGCAGCATATGTATATGAGGAGCACCTCTTGCTTGATACTCCTTTCTCCAAAAGAAATCCAACACCTCTCCAAGTGGAGGATTTTTTTGTTTGTAATAAAAGACATCATAGCCTCATGCCTATGATTGAAATACCTGCATACATTAACTGGATCCAAAGAGCACAGTTCTCCAAGTGTCTTGAATTCAATATTTTTTAATGTTTTTATTTGCCTATCGTAGAAATTGAAGTAAGTCTTCCCAAGCATACTCAGCACAGCTAAGAGTGAGGAACCATGTAGGAGTTCCTAAGTTTCTTACAATAAATTTCAATTCCCCATGACGACGGTACCAATACTCGTTAGTACCACGCTGACCTGCCATGAGATTAATTAGCTGAGATTCCAAAACACTGTCTTGCAGTTTCACTTTATCCATAAAATCCCTTGCCGAAACATTTTGTAGATGTGCTCCACTATTCAGTACATGATTTACTGCATAGGAAAGTCCAGACAAGTCACTCTCAAACAGTAGATGGAACAAATATGGAATGCATTGACGAAACCTTGGATCTTCTGCATATAATCTTGAAGTCCGGTATTCAGATGCAGGAATTTGAACAGGTCGGTCGTCATATCGTCCACCTTCACCTGTTGGAAATAACTGTGGAAAACAACGAGCTTCTAAGCTTTCTTCACATACACTAATGGGACTTCCTTCGGCTTTTTTAATCTGAAACAAGTCAATAGCATTCCCCATTACTTCTTTGGAATGCAATGGATGAACACTATAATGTTCGTAAATTTCTTCACTTCTAGAGACATCAACTTTTTCTATTTGTCCAGCAGAGACATCAGTGTCGTCTTGTACAGTTGTTTCCTCATCTCCCACATATACATTTTTATAGTACTGATTATTTTTTACCAGATACAACGTTGCCTTCTTGACTTTCCTAACATCCACTAATTCTTGCCAGATTTTCTTACTTTTTGTCGGAACACCATTACCTAGAATAACCAGAGGTTCCTCTTCTACTTTTTCAACACCAATGGTATCAATATTTTTCTTAAAATCTAGAGGCAAATAAACAACTGTTCCCTTTAATCCTCTCTGTAAATCTGAAGGAGGCAATTTCCCTGTCTTAGGCTCCATGCGAACAATAGTCTGAAAAGGATGCACACATTGAATCAGAATAGACTCATAGGTATTTAAATCCATCAATTCAGAAGGAATGTCTACCAACTCTAGAATATTATGAACAGCTCTAGCAGGCATTTTGTTTTCATTTAATTTAATATAGCAATATGTACAAATACGTTGATCAGAGCCCAAATCAAAACAATTTTCAACCAACAAATAAGTTGCAAAATCCTTCAACTCATTATTATTTATCTTTTCGCTTTTTACATATAAATCAACTAATCTAGTCTGATGCTTATAATGAGTCCGTCGACAACAAACACAAGAAAAATTAGGCCTTTCACTTGAATTGACCTTAAACTTTATAATTTCATTTTCAAATTTTTCTGTACTTAAAATCTCTACATTCTCTTCTACATTACCTTCGATTACTGTATCAATTTCTGCACTAACCTCTTTTTCATCAAAGTAACAAAACTCAATTTCATCAGAAATGTTTTTGACATCTAATTCAGTTCCATGCAAAAGAGCACTGTTTAACTGTTTTAGTTTAAGTGCTGGATTTTTTGCATAGTATAACCTTCTCACTAATTTCCTCACTTTATTATGATGCACTTCTAACATCCTAAAATGGTGAAAAACACTCTGACATACTTTTCTTGCAAGACAAGCCAGTGAATGCCCTTGCAAACCTGTTTTTTTCTCACTCTACAAGGATCTAACTCTTGTAAAATTTTCATTTTTTGTTTCACAGTTTTCCTAGTATATGTCCGTAAGAAAGTGCGAAACAAATCAATTGATTCCTGTCGGACACTACAAATACTACTACAATTCCATGTATATACTGGAGCCTTAGGACATCTCCCTAAAACTTCATCAGCTAACACCTCTTCTGTATTTCTAGGCACAATCTCTTCTTTTTCAACCGGACAACCGTCCTTCACCTCATATGCTCGACCACTGGTGTCAACTGCATGCACCAAATCATTATCCTGAAAGAAACTTTCTTCATTAAAAAATGGCTCAGAACTTGAACTATGTTTCCATTCTCCAGAAAAAACATAACAGAAATTAGTTCGATTAATTACTCTCCTCAGTGTACAAATTCTATTCATTACTAAACAAAACAATTTATTTTTCACTTTAAATGCTTCATCCACGATCTTAACTATGGTTTTTTTTCTTGTAAAAAGCTGTCTTTTTTATACCTTTTTACATTTTTTAATAAATTGGATATAATCCTGTTGTAAAACATTTGTCTACGAATGTCAGAAAATTGTTTGCTTCTTCTATTGCTTTTCAAAATATTGTCTCCTTGTACACGTCTAACATTTGTAGAAGGACATCCTGTCTTTTTTGAAATTACACGTGTTTCATTCTTCTAAGTTAAAAAACTTTTTTTGCTAGACATTTCAATAACTTCCTGAGAAAATTTGTACTTTGCTTACCAGGAGCATTTTTCTTTTTCTCTGAAGATTTTATTTTGGTTGGTTCTTGATTTTCTTTTGCCTTAGACCTTAATTTTCTCATAATTGTTTGCTCTCCTTGTTTTAGAAGGCATCTTTTTGTTTGTTTGTATAGATGATTATAATCTGTGGAAAACAAAAAATAACATATTATAGACCACTACAAACATATTACATAGCAATTACAATAAGTAAACAATATAAACACTAGTATACAACAAAAGGCTCATTTACATTACATGTGCTTTGCTTTGTGTAAAAAACGATTTACTAATTAATGTTATATCTTGTTTATATATAGGTGGCCTGTTTTTGGCCTGTAAATACAGAGAAATAATTTGTGCAGATTCACAAATACTGCTTGCAGAGACAGAGATGGTAGATTACATGTAACATCGTGTACATGTGCCTAAGATCACACCAAATCTATTGCGTTTTCAATGCTTGTTTACCTTCCTACCGTCAAGAAAGCAGTCAGATGTGTCTCACATTTGCCATAAATTTAGAATGTTAGCACTCTAGTTGCTCATTATTTCAAGCTTCACTCACAGTGTAAACTTTGACACATTAATTGGATTTTAAATATAATGTACCATGTCTGTCACTGCCAACAGTATGTGTGACACCAAGGGTGAGATCTATTGCATTTTCAATGCTTGTTTACTTTGCATCCATCAAGAAAGCATTCAGATGTGTCACACATTTGACGTAAATTCTCAATGTTTGACATTAATGCTGGTCCAGAGATAGTGTAAAGGTTTCATTGGCATATTTACAAGCCGCTTGTGCAATGTTAGATATAATTTACTAATTAATGTTATATCTTGTTTATATATAGGTGACCTGTTTTTGGAGTGTAGGTACAGAGAAATAATTTGTGCAGAGACACACATACTGCTTGCAGAGGCAGAGATGGTAGATTACATGTAATATCGTGGACATGTGCCTAAGATCACACCAAATCTATTGCATTTTCAATGCTTGTTTACTTTGGTTCCATCAAGAAGGCATTCAGATGTGTCACACATTTGCCATAAATTCTGAATGTTTGACATTAATGCTGGTCCAGAGATAGTATAAAGGTTTCATTGGCATACTTTCTAGCCGCTTCCGCAATGTTAGATATAATTTACTAATTAATATTATATCTTGTTTATATATAGGTGGCCTGTTTTTGGCCTGTAGATACAGAGAAATAATTTGTGCACAGACACACATACTACTTGCACAAACAGACATGGTAGATTACATGTAATATCGTGGATATGTGCCTAAGATCACACCGAATCTATTGCATTTTCATTGCTTGTTTACTTTGGTTCCATCAAGAAAGCATTCAGATGTGTTTTACATTTGCCATAAATTCTGAATGTTTGACATTAATGCTGGTCCAGAGATAGTGTAAAGGTTTCATTAGCATATTTACAAGCTGCTTGCGCAATGTTAGATATAATTTACTAATTAATGTTATATCTTGTTTATATATAGGTGGCCTGTTTTTGGCCTGTAGATACACAGAAATAATTTGTGCAGAGACACACACACTGCTTGCAGAGACAGAGATGGTAGATTACATGTAATATCATGGACATGTGCCTAACATCACACCAAATCTATTGCATTTTCAATGCTTGTTTACTTTGGTTCCATCAAGAAGGCATTCAGATGTGTCACACATTTGCCATAAATTCAGAATGTTAGCACTCTAATATGCCAATCAAACCAATACATTATCTCTGTATCAGCTTTAATGTTAAACATTGCACACGCGGCTTGTAAATATGCCAATGAAACCAATACACAATCTCTGTATCAGCTTTAATGTCAAACATTGCGCACGCGGCTTGTAAATATGCCAATGAAACTAATACACAATCTCTGTATCAGCTTTAATGTCAAACATTGCGCACGCGGCTTGTAAATATGCCAATGCAACCAATACACTATCTCTGTATCAGCTTTAATGTCAAACATTGCGCAAAAGTCTTGTAAATATGCCCCTCTTTATCTTTATCTGCGCAAGGTGTAATGTATGCAACGGGGGCGTATTGACGCAAGGAAGGGTCGTAAAAGTGACGCCGTGAAATTATGAGATTTCACTGCGTCATTTTAGGATACCATTGCATCAAAATCTTGCGCCTGCCTCACAGCAGGCGTAAGACTGACGCAGGACCTTTCAGATGGGGCTAGCCCCATGTGAAAGGATGCATTGCTAGAGTTGCGTCACTTTTGTGACACACTCCAGCAATGCATCACTTTTGCACTTACAGATACGTCAGAAATACTGACTTATCTGTAACTCCTTGCGACATAATGCGTCAAACATTAAATATGACGCATGAGTAGAAGACTGAAGGCCTCTTTTATGAGGCCATGCGTCACTTTTACGCTGCCGGCGCGTCACTTTTTGTGACGCACCAGTGGTGTAAAAAATGCACCTTGTTAAGTCATATTTACAAAGTGACGCATCTAGGTATAGCATATTTACAAGTCCAATGAAACTATTACACAACTTCTAAACCAGCATTGAATCCAAGCATAAAAAACAATTTATAAAGAAGTCTACCTTATAAACACACAGCTATGTCAAAGATTGCACACACAGCTTGTAAATATGCTTTTTTTTTTGTACTTTCTATCTCAATGTATGCCATTAAAAAAAGCTTTAAACATCTCTCACAGCATTTCATATTCTTGTCTGGGTGCATATTTTATTATTCTGCATGCATTTTCTGCTTGTACCCATGTCAAAAATTGCGCAAAAGTCTTGTAAAAATACCCCTCTTTATCTTATATTCCATCTCAATTGATACCATTACTGAAATACTTTATGCATCTCCCACACCATCTCATATGGTTTTCTATCTGCTATTCCTATCCCTCTCCATACATTTACTACTTCCACCCATGCTAAAGGTTGCACAAGGCGCTTCAAAAAAAAGGAGCATATTTACAAGTCCAATGAAACCATTACACAATTTCTAAACCAGCATTGAATCCAAGCATAAAAAACTATTTAAAAAGAAGTCTACCTTATAAACACACAGCTAACATTCCTTAATTCACACAGACACTCACTATGAAAAATCTTTAAGCTCTCTATCTTTTTTAAAAGAATCATTACTCACCTTTAAAAATGCTTTGGAAGATGTCAAATAGTGTCAGTCACAGTCAACAGATATTCTTAACCAGAATCTCTGAACAATGCTTCCTTCACTGGAGCCTTTCAATAATGGTACAGATCGTTCTCATTTCATAGCCATATTCTTGTACATAGCCAATAAAAATTGTTCCCACACAAATTCAAAACCAAACTGCACATTTTATATGGTTGTACATTTCAAGACTTTGAAACTCACATAACATTCACCCATCCCCCCAGTGCTCATTCACCAAGTAACCATGGTAACTCCCTCTTAAACCACCACACAGTTCACAAGTTCAGCATACTAAATTGCAAAACAATCCTTCAAGGCTGTTTGACCTCTCAATCTTCTAGCTAATGAAATGCAATGTTTCTTTAAATGACTTTTTCTCAACCATTGAAATGACTTCTTACAAAAAAAAGCATGCACCCTAATTTTAAGTGGAGATTTTTAACAAAGCACAAATCATTTCTGGTTATTCAACTGCACTGATTCCCAAGCACTTTTTTTCATAATCAAACTGCCATTTCATTTCCACAACTCATCTGACTAGAAGCACATCCACCTTCAAAATAAAAAAAGTCTGGTTTGTGGGTCATAGCTATGTCCACTGGAGTCAAAAGTATGCAGTTAACAGAGGTATTTACAATCTTGATTTACCAAATGTGGACATTTTATGGATTGGACAGAGAGGATTGAGGAGTCACTAATTGATACCATTGGTAAAATCCTTTATGCATTTACCACACCCTGACCATATAATTGTGCACTGTGGTGGCAAGGACTTGGTCACTTTGACTGGGGTAGGTCTGGAAATGCTTTTAAAAGACATCTTTGGGCAATTGATCTCACTTTTTCCAAAAACAGCCTTGGTATTTTCTAATATATGCCAAAGGCAAAAATGGAACTGGTCCAACCAATTTTGTCCACAGATTGAGAAAGCAAGGAAACATGTAAATAAATCTTGTTCTGCTTACATGAGGGACTATGGTATGGGTTCCATTTACCACAACAACTTGCGTTACAACATGCAAGACATCTATAGGAGAGATGGTGTGCATTTTACAGATGAGGGGAAAAGAGTTTTCCTCTTGAATATAAGACTCTCCATTGGTACCTACTTGTAGGTACAAAAAACACCCACTTAACACAACAGCTCTTTTCAGAGCTAACTTACCTCTAAACACTCTACATTATTTTTTTACACTGTTTTTCCCCGTGGTGCGCTCAGGGTGCGCGTACCGGTAAGCGTACCGGGGAGCGCAGCCAGCGCTTACCCCGCGAAATTTTTTAAAAAAAAGTGTTTTTGCCCTTCAAGGTCCTTCTAGGCCCCCCTCAGAAAACCTAGGGGTCAGGGGGTGTCTACTCTGCCCCCTTTTAATTATTTCCCCCTTTCTTTTTCACCTCTTGTGTCTCGATTCTACTGAGACACAGGATGGCGGACTCTCCGGACTGTTTAGAATGTTGACAGACACCCACAGCCAATCAGCTTTCCGCTCGCGCACTCCCGTAGCGCGCCGGGTGCGCTCCCCGGTACACGTACCGGTGAGCGCTCGGAGCGAGCCTATAGATGTATATGTGTTTTTGAAGTTAATTTTCGTAAAAACCACTGGAGCAATTTTCACCAAACATAGCAAAGGCACATCTGCGTACCAGTCCCTACAATTTTGCCAAGTTTGGCGTAATTCTGTTCAGCGGTTCGGGCTGTAGACTTGTCAGACCGTCCTATGGAAATTAACATGGGGAAAACACGTTTTGGGACCCCCCTTTTTTTCTCGGCCCCCACTTCACAAATCCCCCCGAAACTTTCAGGAAAGGAGCGCAGCGGAGCTTTCCAAAATTTTCGAAAATTACACACAAATTCCTCGACCGGCGCCAGAGTTATTCCCAATAGAATGTTGCGGATTTCCTATGGTAGCCAATCCTAACTATAACTACCTACTAGCGACCGCCAGTAGGTTATATATATATATATATATATATATATATATATATATATATATATATATATATATATATTACCTACTGGCGGTCGCCAGTAGGTATATATAGTTAGGATTTTTTCTCCATGGGATTTTTGAAAATTCTATGTCTAATAACTTTGGCGTTTGTGGACGGAATTGGCTGACATTTTCAGGAAAATGGCACATTTTGTTTCTGAGCAGCCCCTGAAAATGTTGGGGGGGTTCGTCAAGGGGGGGCCGAGAAAAAAGGGGGGTCCCAAAACGCGTTTTTCCCATGTTAATTTCCATAGGGCGGTTGGCCTCACTTTTAGCCCGAACGGCTGAATGGATTTGCACGAAACTTGGCAAAATTGTAGGGACTGGTAGCCCGATGTGCCTTTTGTAGGTCTCAATATATGTGCTCCAGTGGATTTTGAGAAATTAACGTTTAAAAAAAGATATATATCTGTAACAGCGGACTGGGCAGCGGCCCAGGACGCGTACTTTTCGCGCAACGGAGCTTTGTGAAGCGAAGCTGATTGGTTCTCCGCCGTCTGTCAACATTCCAAACAGTCCGTAGCGGCCGCCATCTTGTCTCTCGGTAGGATCGAGAGACAAGAGGAGGTCAAAACAAAGGGGGAAATAACTATAAGGGGGCATAGTAGATCCTCGCTGACCCCCTAGGTTTGATGTGGAGGTTTTAAAAGGGCCCCGCGGGGCAAAAAAAAATAATAATAATAATAATCGAACGGCTGAATGGATTTGCACGAAACTTGGCAAAATATTAGGGACTGGTAGCCCGATGTGCCTTTGCTAGGTCTCAATATATGTGCTCCAGTGGATTTTAAGAAATTAACGTTCAAAAAAAGATATATATCTGTAACAGCGCTCCGCTTCGCGTAACGGAGGTTTGCGAAGCTGATTGGTCATTCTGTCACTGGGCTATAGTTGGGCTACATCTGGCTGATATTTGGGCTACATTTGTTTTTTTGTGTGTCTGGCGGCCATCTTTGGGCTACATTGGGCTACATTGGGCTACATTTGGGCTCCAACATATATATAGGCCAATGTAGCCCAATATATATTTTTCAAAGTTAATTTTCGTAAAAACCACTGGAGCATATATCTTGAGACATAGCAAAGGCACATCGGGCTACCAGTCCCTACAATTTTGCCAAGTTTCGTGGAAATCCATTCAGCCGTTCGAGCTAAAAGTGAGTCCAACCGCCCTATGGAAATGAAGGAAATGAATGGGTAATTTGTAATTAGCAAATAGCTCATCGCAAACTAGGAATGGTAAAGAATCGCTATTTATTCCTTAAAGTTCGCTATTTAGGAAATGCAAAAAACTTTGATGATACATATGGCGGTTCATCTCTAACAAGATAAGAAGCATAGGGATACATTTATGATGACTGGCGCATCACCAGGGATGTGTTAGTCATTCTGTGCCGCTGTTCCGTCACCTATGGTGTGCTGCATTTACAATGCGGCGCATCATGGGGCAAAAACAGCACAGATGCGTGATGTATCTGTGCCGTAAAGGTGGCGCATTGCTGGAGTTGTATCGCAAGTGTGATGAAGCTCCAGCAAGGGTCGGGGGTGCCCCTGTCGCAGGGTTTCTGTTCTCACACAGAACTGTGGACAGAGGATTGGAACCTCGGCGAATTAGGGTGTCCCAAAACTCACGTTAGTAATCAAAAACTCCTTAGCAAGCTAGGTACAGTGTCACATTGGATATAACAAACTCTCAATGTTTAGACAATCCAGAATATGAACTTATAGTACCTCAGGATACGTGGAACTCATGAACAGTCGGTCGTTATATATTTCTTAGAAACCAGAACTTGGAGTTAAGAAGAACACATGTGTATTTGAAATGTTTATTTACTAATGCCGTCTTCACAGGCGTAGTATCTTAGATAATACAAGTACACATATTATCAGTAGCAAAATTACCAGCATAGTTACTAGTACATAAAAAGCGAATGGTGATAGTATGTTAACATGCTGTAAATGAATAAGAGTTAGCAACACTTATAAGCAGCCGCGGGCCGTGGAGGGAGTTACGGTGGGGCAGGGAGGCGGGGAGGGGGAGGGGCAAGGTAGAGAGGGCTCCACCCTGCTTCTCCCCCTCCCCGCCTCCCTGCCTCACCGTAACTCCCTCCACGGCCCGCGGCTGCTTATATCTCACCCTCCCTAATACACATATTATATTATTTGCTAAGAAGGTCTCTTTGTGTTGGTTTAGGGCGTGCCCATACTTTAGTGTCTTAGATTTGAAGGAATCACATCAGCATACACCAGCTCTCTCTTCATGTGAGCCGCATCAACTGTTGTGTATGTGTGTTCGGCAAAGCAATATAAAACCCGCCTCATGCCCAGAATTGGCAGAAGTTGCACTTATGTTATGAGTATGAAGTCGTGGAGATCAGACCTCATAACAATTCTGTATCGTGTTGTTCTTGAAACTTTAGCACTCGCTGTACAGATATAGTTCAACAAGCAAAGCAGATAGTAGAGCAATAACATATTATTCTCATGTAAACCACGATGAACTACTAGGTGGAAAGCTAAAGCAACAACTAAGTGTCGTGTGCAGAAGTTGCAAAAAAGGAAAAATGGCGTTTAAACCGGTAATGAGCCCATGCTAACTTAACACGGTGTAAAGATATCCAGGACCTAGATGACACCTCCCCATGATCCGGAAACGAACTGAATAAGATAATAGAAGTGCCATCTCATGAGAGCAGATTGCAAGTTTATATGTGGACGGTCCGCAAGGTAAAGCATTAAAAACTAGAAAAATTTAATGCTAAAGAAAAATAAAACAGCCAAGTACTTTATCGAGTCTTAAGCCAATAGGCAAGGTAAATAATAAAAACTTGACAAATAAGTCAATGAATTGTCAATGAAATGCTAGTACTCAGCATATCAAACATGAAAAAGGTCTATGACATAACTGTGTATGCAAAATAAGCTGCAACAGCCTCCAATAGGAAGTCACCGTCTTCATCCGAAAACAGTTCAGCCATCCAATTTAAAAGCGGAAAAGAACATACGTGCTCTCCCAGCACCGGATCCTCTATCACCATCAGAGGACAGCTCGGTGGGTTTTCAAGAAAGCTCTGTTCCAAGAAAGACTGTGCTGCCGCCAGTAAATTCCAGGGACCAAGTAGTCCATGCATCAATGCCACAGCCATAATCCTTTCGCCAGGACAAACCAACTCGTGAGTAATGATAGGAGTCATCAGCTGATTAAAGTCGACGTCAGGAGAAACCGGTCCGCAGAGACACAAATCAATGGCCCAATCGAAATCACAGGTCAGGCAGTGAAATACAGGCTGGACACAGGTGAAGTAGGAGAATCGAAAAGATAATCCATATGCCGTGCTTAATATCGCCTACGGCATTGTGCCATAATATTCTAGCATGCGATTGCGGAACAGTGTCAGCAGCTGCAGGGTGGGAGGTTGCATAGGAGGGACATCCATATTTAAAAATGTAAAAAAGCACAAGAGCGTCCGCTGGTAATGCAAGTAAAAATGCCAATCCACGAACCAGAGTGGAGAAAATAGAATGAAAGGAAGCAGGGATGAGTCCAAAGATTTTCTCAAATGAAGTCACGAGACCACTGGTAACAACTTTAAAAAAGTGCGCCAGGGACTTTGCGGAGGATGCGTTAAAGATAGTCGGAACCATCTTGCTGAATTTGAAAGGCAAATCTGAATTGAAAAGTGTGTGCACCTCTGTACGGGTGTTCGCTATGTGAAGCACGAAAGTTTCACGGGCCGAACTCAAGGCCACCTCTCTCTGAGACAAAAGAGCTCTTATTCTTGCCATGCCGTTGAAATCTGTCCCAAGGTTGGTATTTGTGGCCAGATTGAAAACTCCCTATGTTCATGTGTGGGAGGAAATAGAACATTTCTGCAGCAAATAACCCGTTCACTTACTGTTACGATAAAAGGAATACTTTTAATTAACTCAGAACAATCTTCATTATTGAGCATCAAATAACTACCATTTTCCAACAACTTGAACGTGGGGATGATAGCAGGAACTGGCGTGCCTTGCAACACGCAAGCCATATTTGGTCGGTGTTTGTTGCATGAACCGTGTAACTGTATGTGCCTACACATTAGTGAATGATCTGGCGTCTCAGTGCATTCCTCTCCATTCAGATAAACTTCTTGATCATCTTTGAAACATCTGTATGTGTATGGAAGCGACCAGACCTCATGAAGAAAAGCACTACCTAAAGGTTCATAACGACCTATTGGTATATATTTCATACAATTTGAAAACTTATATAAAGCAAAAGGCAGCGTTATTAAACCGTGGATAAGGCACGTTGCCAAAAAACCCGCAATCCTCTGCTGATGATGTCACTGAGCATGTCATGAATGATGTAATATGTGACATCATCAGCAGTGGATTACGGGTAATAGTATCTCTAGTTTACTCCCCTATAGCTGTCTTTCTTTTAACATAAGTGTCTGTTTCCTTCCCTTATACTTACTGTTTTTGGTTCGCTTCCGGTTCGCGTACCGGGGAGCGAACTGGGAAGCGAACTAAGAGAAATAGAGGTTGGCACAGTTCCAAATATTGTACCAATTTTTTAATAACGGGGAGGTAGTTCTGAAAAGAACTTTTTTTTTTTTTTTTCAGAACATTTTTTTACTTTTTTTGAATTTTTCTGAACAGTTTTATATTTTTTGGGGTTTTTCTTGGAGGGGGCAATGAAAACGATTCATTGTAAAGGGCTCAACAGGAGCAACAAAACAAAAAAAAGAAGTATTTATTATTTTGGGCGTTTCGTACAAACTTGCATATGATAGTCAATAGCTCTGTTGATCAGAGTGATGCTTTTTTCTCCGTAGGAAATGAATCCATCGCAAAATACGCAGATGTGTTTTACCTCACCAAATCTCATTTGTATATTTGGCACCATCTCCCTGCCCTCTGGTCCCGTTACTTCCGGTACAACAGATCTTCTGGCCATAATAGGGAGATTATCTAGGTCGTTCCGAAACTGTGCAGCACTGTAGTTGTTAGGATGCCACCTAGTCATATGGCGATGCATTGTGTAGTTTCCGAAACTGTATTTTTTGTCGGTCCCTCTGGACAGTCTATCTTGACATATAAGGCAAGTTACGTATCTTGCATTTACTTTTTTCTGACCTTTGGGAATTTAAAAAAATTGCCAAATGAAGTTTTCTTTCCGGTGAGACGTCCTGGGCTGCTCAGGCAAAAACTGCCTCTCTTCGTGCTCGTCCTCCTGTTCCTCTTCTTCCTCTCCTTGTTGAATTACAACTTGAGCAGGTGGTCCACTCTTCCTTGGATGTGGTGGAGGTGGTGGGGAAGCACCAGCTGAAGCTACTAAAGAAGCCATTGCTCAGTGATCACAAAGGGTCTTTCTCTCACAATGATGAAAGTCAGAGTGAGGAAAGAAGGAGGGATTTTCATCATTTGGGAAAAACAAGAGTTCTCAACCAATCAAAAGTGTTCATTTTAGATTATATGACCTAGTCTTACATCATTAGGAAACCAAAAGTGAAATGAACCAATGAAAAGTGTTATTACCAAGTCACATGACTTGCTGTGTTTACGTTAAGCGCTTTGCAGGGCCTCCCGGTTTGCTTCCAGAAACCTGCGCTTTGCGACTCGCTTCGCGTACCAGTTCGCTAACGTTGTACGTCATATGACGTATCACGCGACAACGTGAAACGTCATGCGGACGGGAGGCGTCACGATGTTGTTTTCTAACGCGGCCCTTGCGGTAAAGAAACGTTTACCGGCTCGCGGTCTATTTCGCGGCATCAAGGTCAGCTAACGGGAAGCTTCCCGATTCGCGAAGCGGGAACGAAGAAAAAAAAATATTAAAAAAAAAAATTATTCATAAACATATAAAATATATTTTTGGATTTAAAGAAGAATACATTTTACAGCTACAGATATTAGCTGTTAAAAAACCAATGAAATTCACAGAAAAAACCATAGGTTATAGACCATATATAGTTAGGAATTAGCATTTACAAAACCTTGAAAATTCACTGAAAAAACCATAGGTTATAGACCATATATAGTTAGGAATTAGCATTTAGAAAACCTTATTTTACTCACACAAAACCATTGAAATTCCATATATAGTTAGTTGCACTAACTATATATCGCGCACCCGCAATCCACTGCTGATGATGTCACATATTACATCATTCATGACATGGTCAGTGACATCACTGATGACATCACTGATGACATCTCAAATGACATCACTGATGACATCACTGATGACATCTCAAATGACATCACTGATGACATCATGACACACCAATACCAGTTACTACATAAGCACTCACTGATTCCTACGTCTACACACACATTCACTCATTCACCCATACAATCACTCATACATACAGTCACTTATTATTACAATACTATCATATGCACTCATACACCTATGCAGACAGTCACACACTGCCACTCATCCATGGAGTTACTCACACACCAAGCCAGTCCTGTAAAGAATCAATCACACTTCCATTTCTTCATCTATACAGTTAAACACAGAACACCATACTTCAGTGACATCACTGATGACATCACTAATGACATCTGAAATGACATCACTGATGACATCTCAAATGACATCACTGATGACATCATGACACACCAATACCAGTTACTACATACACACTCACTGATTCGTACGTCTACACACACATTCACTCATTCACCCATACAATTACTCATACATACAGTCACTTATTATTAGAACACTATCATATGCACTCATACACCTAGTCAGTCCTGTGAAGAATCAATCACACTTCGATTTCCTCATCTATAGTTAAACACAGAACACCATACTTTTCACACATATACTAACACATACTTACTCTCTTATACAATCACTGATACAAGTACACATTGATATGCACAGAGTCACACACCTCCCAGCCAGCCACACACACACTCAGTCTTCCATACATCCAGTCATTCTTCAATATGTAAAACGTATTTAAACTTTACAAAAACACACAGACACTAGATGATGTCATCAGTGATGTCATTTGAGATGTCATCAGTGATGTCATCAGTGATGTCACTGACCATGTCATGAATGATGTAATATGTGACATCATCAGCAGTGGATTGCGGGTGCGCGATATATAGTTAGTGCAACTAACTATATATGGAATTTCAATGGTTTTGTGTGAGTAAAATAAGGTTTTCTAAATGCTAATTCCTAACTATATATGGTCTATAACCTATGGTTTTTTCAGTGAATTTTCAAGGTTTTGTAAATGCTAATTCCTAACTATATATGGTCTATAACCTATGGTTTTTTCTGTGAATATATATATATATACTACTGGCAGGTGGGTAGTTATAGTAGGACCTAGTTTCCATAGGAAATCCGCAACATTCTATTGGGAATAACTTTGGCGCCGGTTGATGAATCTTCGCAAATTTCTCAAACAACATGGCCTGCTCTGCTCCGCTCCTTCCCTGAAAGTTTTGAGGGGATTTGTAAAGTGGGGGCTGAGAAAAAAGGGGGGTCCCAAAACATGTTTTCCCCATGTTATTTTCCATAGGACGATTAGACACGGCTACAGCTCGAACTGCAGAACGGAATTTCAAGAAATTTGGCAAAATGGTAGAGTCTGATTCGCAGATCACGCTTTTGCTCAAATGGTGTAAATCCCTCCAGTAGTTCCTGAAAAACTCAAAAGAAAAAAAATATATATCTCTAGGCGCGCGTACCGTACGTGTACCGTACGCGTACCTTTCTGAGCACAAGCTGCATGCTGATTGGCTGTCAACTGTCTGTCAACACTCCAAACCAGAAATTGTTGGCGGCCATCTTGTACCTCGGTAGACTGAGGCACAGGAAAGCAGAAAAACAAACGTGTAGAACGCAAAAAGGGGTTAGGGTAGAAACACCCTGACCCCCTAGGCCTGCTCAGGTGGTCCCACACGGACCCCCAAGGCCCCAACATTTTTTTCAAAAAACCCGGTCTGCTTTTTTTCAAATTACCCCCCTGGGGGACTAAATACTGGGGCATAGTGAAAAAGAAGTGTGGGGGGGGCAACCCCCCCACACTGCCCCGTGGACCGCCACCCCCCGGGGCAAAGCAACGCAGCCCCCTGGCGCATACTGGAGATTCCAAGGGGAATTGGTTCCCCCTCTGCAAACGAGCCAGGGGGCTGCGTTGCAGAGAGGTGTAAAAAGGGGCATGGCCTCATTACACCTCTCTGCAATGCAGTCCCCTGGCGCTTACTGGAGGTTCCTGGTGGGCTAGTCGACCCCCATGGACCCCCAGTATGCAAGGGGAATTTGTTCCCCCTCTGCAAACGCGCCCGGGGGCTGCGTTGCAGAGGGGTGTAAAAAGGGGCGTGGCCTCATTACACTTCTCTGCAATGCAGTCCCCTGGCGCATACTGGAGATACCTGGTGGGCTAGTTGGCCCCCAGGGACCCCCAGTATGTAAGGGGACTTAATCCCCCAACTTAGAACACTCTACAGGGCGCGTTAGCACAGTGGTGAAGGTAGGGGGTGGGGCTTGAGGTGATGTGCGTGCAAACATGCCCTGAGGCGCGTTTTAAGTTAGGGAATTAATTCCAGTTCAATCCAGAAGTCCCCTAGGGGGCAACTAGTCCAACAGGTATCTCCAGTAAGCGCCACGGAGCTGTGTTGCAGAGTGTTGTAAAAAGGGCGCATGCCCTTTGAACACCTCTCTGCAACACAGCTGCCTGGCGCATACTGGAGGTACCTGGTGGGCTAGTTGGCTCACAGGGGACCTCAGGATTGAAGTGGAATTAATTCCCCAATCTAGCTCACTACTATTCTTGAAAAGTAAATTTAACTGTACTTACCAGTAACTTGAATTTCCTTCCATAGAATATCATTGCCTGCTATATAAAATATATATATTAAAAAAATATTAAATTAAAAATATATATATTACAATTTAAATATTTTTAAAAACATTTTTTTTCAAGTTATATTAAAAATATGTAATGTAATTTAAAAAATAAAATATCTAAAAATAAATAGTTTAAAATAATGTAGTAAATTGGTATAAAAAAATATAACAATTAATACATTTAATAATTATCATTTACAAAACCTTTGAAATTCACCGAAAAAACCATAGGTTTCAGACACGTTATAGTTAGGAATTAGCATTTAAAAAACCTTGCAAATTCAGTGAAACAACCATAGGTTTCACACATGTTATAGTTAGCTTGGCATTTCACTCATACAAAAGCTTTGAAATTCCCCTGGTATAGTTAGTTCAGCTAACTATAACTCGCGCGCCCGCAATGCACTGCTGATGACGTCACATATTACATATCACTCATGACATGGTCAGTGACATCACTTAATTTATATATATATACGCGGCCACGTTCAGCAGCGCCATTTGGGAAAGAATCGAGCCATATGGATCATATATATATATATATTCACTGAAAAAACCATAGGTTATAGACCATATATAGTTAGGAATTAGCATTTACAAAACCTTGAAAATTCACTGAAAAAACCATAGGTTATACACCATATATAGTTAGGAATTAGCATTTAAAAAACCTTATTTTACTCACACAAAACCATTGAAATTCCATATATAGTTAGTTGCACTAACTATATATCGCGCACCCGCAATCCACTGCTGATCATGTCACATATTACATCATTCATGACATGGTAAGTGACATCACTGATGACATCACTGATGACATCTCTAATGACATCACTGATGACATCTCAAATGACATCACTGATGACATCACTGATGACATCTCAAATGACATCACTGATGAGATCACTGATGACATCATCCAGTGACTGTGTGTTTCTGTAAAGTTTAAATATGTTTTACATATTGAAGAATGAGTAGATGTATAAGTGTCTGGACGAAGGATTTAGTAGGTGCATGACTGAATGTATGAGTGAGTGATTAAATGTGTCTCACTGAGTGCATGGGTTAGTGAGTAAACTGTCTTAATTTGTGCATCATTATGTCTGTTGTTCTGTAAACTGCTGCATGTGTTGATCAGTAGCTATATGATTAACTATATGGGTTATTGATTGATTGTCCAAGTATTTGTATAGGAGACTGAGTGTGTGTGTGGCTGGCTGGGAGGTGTGTGACTCTGTGCAGATCAATGTGTACTTGTATCAATGATTGTATAAGAAAGTAAGTATGTGTTAGTATATGTTTGAAAATGTAAGGTGCTCTATGTTTAACTGTATAGACAAGAAAATGGAAGTGTGATTGATTCTTTACAGGACTGACTAGGTGTGTGAGTAACTCCATGGATGAGTGGCAGAGTGTAAGTGTCTGTATAGGTGTATGAGTGCATATGATAGTGTTGTAAAGATGAGTGATTGTATGTATGAATGATTGTATGGGTGAATGAGTGAATGTGTGTGTAGACGTAGGAATCAGTGAGTACGTATGTAGTAACTAGTATTGGTGTGTCAATGGTTTCAAAAATTATACTCTGTATTTAACACTGGGTGAAACAGAGGTTATATTAAAACGTGAGGAGATGCATTGTATTGTCACATGAATGATATCATCAGTGATGTGGTCATTGATGTCAAATGAGATGTCATCAGTGATCTCATCAGTGATGTCATTTGAGATGTCATCAGTGATGTCATCAGTGATGTCACTGACCATGTCATGAATGATGTAATATGTGACATGATCAGCAGTGGATTGCGGGTGCGCGATATATAGTTAGTGCAACTAACTATATATGGAATTTCAATGGTTTTGTGTGAGTAAAATAAGGTTTTTTAAATGCTAATTCCTAACTATATATGGTGTATAACCTATGGTTTTTTCAGTGAATTTTCAAGGTTTTGTAAATGCTAATTCCTAACTATATATGGTCTATAACCTATGGTTTTTTCAGTGAATTTCAATGGTTTTTTAATAGCAAATATCATAAGCTGTCGAATGTCAAGTACGTGGTAAGTGAAAACATTTTCGTGTTTATGCACACTGATCTGCTTTGAATGGTGCCCCCCCCCCTCATTTCTATTAGGAGTACTCTCTCTTTGCAGATAGTGAAAGGTAGTTAACGCAGGCCTTTGCCCCCGTTGTAATCCGTCGTGCCTGCTTCTCTCTCCATTTGATTGATTGTTATCCAAGTATTTACTGTTTTAGAATTAGTTCTCTTTGGTTCATTCTCTATTTACAAACAAACACAGAGTCGCAATACTCTGTTTAGTCTTTGCAGATAACGAAAAATCGTGTAAAAAAAAAGAAAAGGAATCGAGCAAAATCAGTAGGCCACTAATGGGATCTCTTTTTGACCTCGCTAAAATAGAAACATTAGGAACAACCCCTCATGACAAATACAAAACTAGTGAGATGAACTGAACTCCACACAATGATGGCTGCAAAACAGCTCGGCTCCGCCACCCACCCCGCCCAAAATAACGATAAAGAGCGGCTGCCATGATTGGTTGCGGAATGGCCACAACGGAGCTACGAAATGGTGCTGCTCTCATGCTAACCCCAGCTTCGGTCTGAAACATCCAGAAACACTGTAGACTACCAATTCGATCAGTTCCGGTAGCGCCCCAATGTAACCCGGTAGAGAAGAACTAGCCCTCCCCTCTTTGACTGATGGTTCTTGTTGCCTGTCCTTTCTGTTGTCATTTAACAGAACTATTTAGCCTGCTGAAAGGGGTTGTGTTTCGACCGCTGGTTGGTGGAGACATTTTGACTATATTCTGGACCTGCGTTGTCGCGTAATGCGTCATATGACGCGCCGCGTTAGCGCATCCGGAAGTCATCCGGGGCGCGCAGCGCGTAACGTAAGCATAACAAGTCATGTGACTTGTTAATAAAACTTTTCATTGGTTCATTTTACTTTTCTTATTCTAATGATGAAAGCCTTGGTCATATCACCTAAAAATTACGCTTTTAATTACTTCCGAACATTATTTTCTCTTAAATATATGTTATAATGTTCCAGGCTAATGTACTTTCCCGGAAATTTTACAACTGTCCTGCAAGTAAAATATATTCTTTTTTCGAGAAAAAGAGCGTTTCTTCGTCCCATGACGGAGCCGTTGAGCAAAAGAGGGTCGACCTGCTGTCTTAGTCGCCGATACGCCTGAATACGAGATTCTTATCGATCACTTTATGTTGCAGGAATAGAAAACACAACAGCCCTTGACCATTTATCTTTACTGCGTTCCTTCGTATTATACCTTTTACCCTTCATGTAATTGGTCTGCTTTATTTCACTTGCCTTTTAATGATTCTAAAACAGTGACTATTATTAAAAACTTTACCAATGTATACACTACTACCATGTTTTCTTTTAAAAACCTTTATTGTGAAAATTTCATTATACAAATACGAGCCTATAACCACGTGGGCCTGCCACGGAGCAAACTGTAATCGTATATGATGAATAGACATTTACACTGTAGAGGAACGTAACGGGCGGGCCATTAGGTTGCAAAAACTAAGGTGTCTAACAGTTACGGAATCGGTGGACGTACATTTTATAATTAAAATACGACAGGGCCAGTTACAATAAAATTATCTAGATATACATTTGCGGGCAAGTACCATGGGTGACGTTAATTCGAATTTTCAACAGTACAGTAATCAATAACACATCAGAACTTAATATCAATAGGGATGTCGAAATATTCAATCAATTCTCGTCCCCGCCCGCCATGTGCTTCAAAACTGCATACGTATCTCGTGATTTCAAGGTTCTGCAACCAGTACACAACAAGGAGTTACGAGTCCCATTTATTCCGGCGCCATTTTGGGCGAGGACGGGCAGGTCCAGGATATAGTCAAAATGTCTCTACCAACCATCGACTATGATGATGTTCATATGCTGTATTTATTAGAGTAACACTCATCTGCCAACATGAAATTAATTTACCACAATCTAAACATGTCATTTTAATCTTTCCAAAGTTCTTCTAAATATTTGGGACCGTTTCCCTTGCCTCTGAAGCTCTCAGTGCCACTTCTTTGATGAATGTACTAGCAGGTCAGGGGTTCTCCTCCAAATCTCTCTTTTATGCAGCACTATAATTAATTGGTGCCACCTCTCCATATGACGATGCATGGTATAGTTACCACAACTATATATTTTTCGCTTCCTCTGGAGAGTTCATCGTGGCAGATGAAGCGTGTAACATACCGGGCATTTACCTTTTTTTGCATGTACAGGAAAGGAAAAAAAAATCGAGCGTTCGAGTTCTTAGGTGTCCCAGGGCCATTTTAGTGGACCAGGCCCAAATCCAAAGAACAGCTATCTCACAGGCTAATGGGGCGACCCACGCCGAGTTTCAGCATTGTAGGATGACCACACAAGTACAGCAACTTGCTAGACATCACCTCGGTGCCATCCGGATCTCGGCGCCCCACTGCAGATGAAGTGCCTCTCAACTATGAAACCACCACGGTGACATCCGGATCTTGGCGCGTTGTGCTGCCTTCGGCCTATTCGCACATCGGTCCGCTACTGACGCCATCTCACAGGCTAATGGGGTGACCCACGCCGAGTTTCAGCATTGTAGGATGACCACACCAACTTGCTAGACATCACCTCGGTGCCATCCGAATCTTGGCATCTCAACGCCTAGTGGTATCTTCCATACAGAAAATATTGTTACGCTGCCTTTGGCCCCATTCGCACATCAGTCCGCAACTTAGACATCACCTCGATGCCATCCGGATCTTGGCATCTCAGCGCCTTGTGGTGTCAGTCAGAAAATATTGTTGCGCTGCCTTTGGCCCCATTCGCACATCAGTCCGCTACTGACACCATCTCACAGGCCAATAGGGCGCCCCACGCCGACTTTTACCATTGTACGATGGCCACACCAGTGGCACAACTTCCTAGACATCACCTCGGTGCCATCCGAATCTTGGCATCTCAACGCCTAGTGGTATCTTCCATACAGAAAATCTTGTTACGCTACCTTTGGCCCCATTCGCACATCGGTCCGCAACTTAGACATCACCTCGGTGCCATCCGGATCTTGGCATCTCAGCGCCTTGTGGTGTATTCTCTTCAGAAAATATTGTTGAGCTGCCTTTGGCCCCATTCGCACATCCGTCCGCAACTTACACATCACCTCGGTGCCATCCGGATCTTGGCATCTCAGCGCCTTGTGGTGTCTTCTACTCCGAAAATATAGTAGAAAATATTGTTGCGCTGCCTTTGGCCCCATTCACACATCAGTCCGCTACTGACACCATCTCACAGGCCAACAGGGCGCCCCACGCTGACTTTTACCATTGTACGATGGCCACACCAGTGCCACAACTTGCTAGACACCACCTCGGTGCCATCCGGATCTTGGCATCTCAGCGCCTTGTGGTGTCTTCAAATCAGAAAATATTGTTGCGCTGCCTTTGGCCCCATTCGCACATCGGTCCGCTACTGACGCCATCTCACAGGCCAACGGGGCGCCCCACGCCGACTTTCAACATTGTAGGATGGCCACAGAAGTGCGACAACTTACTAGACACCACCTCGGTGCCATCCGGATCTTGGCGCGTTGTGCTGCCTTCGACCTATTCGCACATCGGTCCGCTACTGACGCAAACTCACAGGCCAACGGGGCGCCCCACGCCGACTTTCAGCATTGTAGGATGGCCACACCAGTGCGGCAACTTACTAGACACCACCTCGGTGCCATCCGGATCTTGGCGCGTTGTGCTGCCTTCGGCCTATTCGCACATCGGTCCGCTACTGACGCAAACTCACAGGCCAACGGGGCGCCCCACGCCGACTTTCAGCATTGTTGGATGGCCACACCAGTGCGACAACTTACTAGACACCACCTCGGTGCCATCCGGATCTTGGCGCGTTGTGCTGCCTTCGGCCTATTCGCACATCGGTCCGCTACTGACGCAAACTCACAGGCCAACGGGGCGCCCCACGCCGACTTTCAGCATTGTAGGATGGCCACACCAGTGCTGCAACTTGCTGGACACCACCTCGGTGCCATCCAGATCTTGGCGCGTTGTGTTGCCTTCGGCCTATTCGCACATCGGTCCGCTACTGACGCCGCCTCACGTGCCAACGTATTTTCTCCTAATTTTACACCCTATGCCGCATAACAGGTCATGTGACTTGTTTATAAAACTTTTCATTGGTTCATTTTACTTTTGGTTTCCTAATGATGGAAGGCTTGATCATGTGACCTAAAAACAACACTTTTCATAGGATGAAAACTTTTTTTTTTCCCCAAACGATGAAAGCCCCACCTTGTTTCTGGATGTTTCAGACTGAAGCTGGCGTCAGCATGAAAGCACCACCATCTCGTAGCTCCGTCGTGGTCATTCCGCGAGCAATCATGGCAGCCGCTCCCCACCAGAAGCCTGCAGGAGTCGGAGCCCCCAAAACTTTTGATGAATTCTCAAGGCGGAGGGGACGCTTTCGAGAATGAGGTCCAAGACCTAGCAGACAAGCGTCCGATTTCCAAGGTGTCCCAGGGCCATTTCAGTGGACCAGGCCCAAAAAGGAAACAGCCTGCCGCCATTTTGAGAGTCCTGTGACAGCCGCCTATCGCTGCACCGCAAGAGTGGGCGCAACTCAGCTGAATTGCGGCTTTTGACACAGTGGACCAAAAACGGACGGAATGGCAACTGAAACGGTAAAGGGGCGCCCCACTACAACAGATGACACTCCACCTGGAGAGGCCCGTTCACGCCGCCTCCCCCGGGGCGCTCCACGCCGTTATTCGGAGCAGCATTGTAGGATACCAAAACCAGTGCGGCAACTTACTGGACATCACCTTGGTGCCATCGTTCTGCTGCCTTGGAACTATTCGCGCAACAGTTTGCTACTGATGACCCACCCCCCGCGACGCCCCATGCCGTTATTTGCTGGGTGGCAACTTACTAGACATCACTTTCGTGTCATCTAGATTTCAACGCGTTCTGCTGCCTTGGAACTATTCGCACAACAGTTTGCTACTGATGACCCACCCCCCGCGACGCCCCACGCCGGAAATCTGGACGTTGTGCTGCGTTGGGACTATTCGCACAGCCGACCGCTACTTCGTTGTTTTTCCCTAAAAATGTTTATATGTTATTACTATTTTTGTTTTCTTGTATATATTTATAAATTATTAAAGTTTTATAATCTTACTACTTTGTCGGAGTGCTATATATTTTTAATGTGACACATAATTGTAAAAACTTTGATGTACAAACAGTCATCCCTGGAATCTTCCGCTTCAGGCTCGGTCCCCTCCCCAATCACAATACAGGATGGTTTTCAGATAATAGCAACGCTTCTGCTGTGACGAATCTCATCGAGTGTGGGCCTTGATCTACTATAACTCCTTTGAAGAGGGGTGATTCTTTACAGCTGTGGCCATAAACTACATCTGCAGGGCTAGCTGATACCCTAGGACCAGCCTGGACAATCGGACACAGAGGAAAAGGAGTGTCAGAGGGTGCGGTAGTGAATAGGGCGAAAGGGAGGTGTCGGGCGGGCACAGGGTGTGATTCTCAGGGAACAGCAGCGCAGATGGGGGAGGTTTATTACCCATGCATAAGACAGAGAGCGGGGGTGACCACTGCCTGGGGGAGATGTTTGCGAGGGTGGGGAGCCATGCTAAGGATCGACAGCGTGCACAGAGTGGGTCTGGTCAAGGCATCTAAAATGGCTGCCGTGCACGACAAAAGTGTGGCATTTGAAAAAAGACAAGATGGCGCAGACAATGTTTTTCAACACTTCCTGATTTCCTTCGAATCGAACGTTAACAGACGTTGGGGCATATTACCAAAGTTAAGCGATATTTATCCCTAACGATGCTTAGCAACGATTTTTTTACCGTCAGAAATTATCGCAGATAAACCTTGCTATTATCAAGGTTTATCGGAAATACGATAAAAAACTACCGCAATGCATTAATATCGCTGAAAACTCAGCGATATTCATGCATTACCGAGCTAATGCTCTTAGCCATGTTATCCACCTCCCATTGGATAACATGGCTAAGAACTGCTCAGGGCAGGTGGTAGCTTTTAGAGATATTCGCCCTTATCTCGAATATTTCCAAAAGTTGATAATAGGAGATAGCGATGTTAGCGACTGTTTCCAGTCGCTAACATCTTGGCATGCCCACTTTGCATGTCATTAGTGATAAATATCACTCACATGCAAAGTGGGGCCCAAGATGGTCGCTATCTTCTACTAGCCGTCGCTAACTGGTGTTAGCAACAGCTAGGTAATACACATATAATTTTATCTCCGCGAAGCGGAGCGCTGTTACAGATATATATCTTGTTTCTGAACGTTAATTTCTCAAAATGCACTGAAGCACATATATTGAGACCTAGCAAAGGCACATCGGGCTACCAGTCCCTACAATTTTGCCAAGTTTCGTGCAAATCCATTCAGCTGTTCGATCCTACCGAGAGACAAGATGGCGGCCGCTACGGACTGTTTGGAATGTTTACAGACACCGGAGAGCCAATCAGCTTCGCTTCGCAAAGCTCCGTAACGCGAAAAGTACGCGAAGCGGTGCGCTGTTACAGATATATACCTTTTTTTGAACGTTAATTTCTCAAAATCCACTGGAGCACATATATTGAGATCTAGCAAAGGCACATCGGGCTACCAGTCCCTACAATTTTGCCAAGTTTCGTGCAAATCCATTCAGCTGTTCGATTATTATTATTTTTTTTTTTTTTGCCCCGCGGGGCCCTTTTAAAACCTCCACATCAAACCTAGGGGGTGAGCGACAATGTACTATGCCCCCTTATGGTCATTTGCCCCTTCGCTTCGGCCTCCTCTTGTCTCTCGATCCTACCGAGAGACAAAATGGCGGCCGCTACGGACTGTTTGGAATGTTGACAGACGCCGGAGAACCAATCAGCTTCGCTTCACAAAGCTCCGTTGCGCGAAAAGTCCGCGAACCAGAGCGCTGCCCGGTCCGCTGTTACAGATATATATCTTTTTTAAACGTTAATTTCTCAAAATCCACTGGAGCACATATATTGAGACCTACAAAAGGCACATCGGGCTACCAGTCCCTACAATTTTGCCAAGTTTCGTGCAAATCCATTCAGCCGTTCGGGCTAAAAGTGAGGCCAACCGCCCTATGGAAAACTCAATGTTAAAAACACGTTTTGGGACCCCCCTTTTTTCTCGGCCCCCACTGGACGAACCCCCCCCAAATTTTCAAGGGCTGCTCAGGAACAAAATGTGCCATTTTCCTGAAAATTTCAGCCAATTCCGTCCACAAACGCCAAAGTTATTAGACATAGAATTTTCAAAAAACCCATAGAGAAAAAATCCTAACTATATATACCTACTGGCGACCGCCAGTAGGTAATATATATATATATATATATATTAAACACACAAAGTTGCCCAGAACGGAAAGGCCTCACAACAGGTAGATTGTGCTGAACATTTTTAATGAAGGGCTGTCTGTGAATGATCAGAGGCATGGCAATGCAATAATAAATCCAAAGCCGACGCGTTTCGTGCTCCTGCACTTCTTCTTAGGCTCGATTCATCTGGGCGTGCATCAGCAAATATTTCAAAGCACCTGTATTTGTCCAAAACCCGCCCCAGTGGGCGCGGCCAATCGCATGGCCTGCTGGTGTTTGTAGTGCACTGGTCCTTCTCTAGTGAGATTGCGGTGCCACCCAGTAATTAAAAGTCAAATGTTGCCCCCAGTGGGTCACTGCACATCCATCATCGCGCTCACAGACCTCTCAGTGCCTTCAAAACAGCTCCTGTCCCTTCGTCCGGAAACGACATTACAGCGTCTCCGAGGGTCTGCTACTTGGCAGCGGTGCTCTTTCCACGGCGTAGGCTCGCCGTATTCAATTAAACACACAAAGTTGCCCAGAACGGAAAGGCCTCACAACAGGTAGATTGTGCTGAACATTCTTAATGAAGGGCTGTCTGTGAATGATCAGAGGCATGGCAATGCAATAATAAATCCAAAGCCGATGCATTTCGTGCTCCTGCACTTCTTCTTAGGCTCGATTCATCTGGGCGTGCATCAGCAAATATTTCAAAGCACCTGTATTTGTCCAAAACCCGCCCCAGTGGGCGCGGCCAATCGCATGGCCTGCTGGTGTTTGTAGTGCACTGGTCTTTCTCTAGTGAGATTGCGGTGCCACCCAGTAATTAAAAGTCAAATGTTTCCCCCAGTGGGTCACTGCACATCCATCATCGCGTTCACAGACCTCTCAGTGCCTTCAAAACAGCTCCTGTCCCTTCGTCCGGAAACGACATTACAGCGTCTCCGAGGGTCTGCTACTTGGCAGCGGTGCTCTTTCCACGGCGTAGGCTCGCCGTATTCAATTAAACACACAAAGTTGCCCAGAACGGAAAGGCCTCACAACAGGTAGATTGTGCTGAACATTTTTAATGAAGGGCTGTCTGTGAATGATCAGAGGCATGGCAATGCAATAATAAATCCAAAGCCGACGCGTTTCGTGCTCCTGCACTTCTTCTTAGGCTCGATTCATCTGGGCGTGCATCAGCAAATATTTCAAAGCACCTGTATTTGTCCAAAACCCGCCCCAGTGGGCGCGGCCAATCGCATGGCCTGCTGGTGTTTGTAGTGCACTGGTCTTTCTCTAGTGAGATTTCGGTGCCACCCAGGATTTAAAAGTCAAATGTTGCCCCCAGTGGGTCACTGCACATCCATCATCGCGTTCACAGACCTCTCAGTGCCTTCAAAACAGCTCCTGTCCCTTCGTCCGGAAACGACATTACAGCGTCTCCGAGGGTCTGCTACTTGGCAGCGGTGCTCTTTCCACGGCGTAGGCTCGCCGTATTCAATTAAACACACAAAGTTGCCCAGAACGGAAAGGCCTCACAACAGGTAGATTGTGCTGAACATTTTTAATGAAGGGCTGTCTGTGAATGATCAGAGGCATGGCAATGCAATAATAAATCCAAAGCCGACGCGTTTCGTGCTCCTGCACTTCTTCTTAGGCTCGATTCATCTGGACGTGCATCAGCAAATATTTCAAAGCACCTGTATTTGTCCAAAACCCGCCGCAGTGGGCGCGGCCAATCGCATGGCCTGCTGGTGTTTGTAGTGCACTGGTCTTTCTCTAGTGAGATTGCGGTGCCACCCAGTAATTAAAAGTCAAATGTTGCCCCCAGTGGGTCACTGCACATCCATCATCGCGTTCACAGACCTCTCAGTGCCTTCAAAACAGCTCCTGTCCCTTCGTCCGGAAACGACATTACAGCGTCTCCGAGGGTCTGCTACTTGTCAGCGGTGCTCTTTCCACGGCGTAGGCTCGCCGTATTCAATTAAACACACAAAGTTGCCCAGAACGGAAAGGCCTCACAACAGGTAGATTGTGCTGAACATTTTTAATGAAGGGCTGTCTGTGAATGATCAGAGGCATGGCAATGCAATAATAAATCCAAAGCTGACGCGTTTCGTGCTCCTGCACTTCTTCTTAGGCTCGATTCATCTGGGCGTGCATCAGCAAATATTTCAAAGCACCTGTATTTGTCCAAAACCCGCCCCAGTGGGCGCGGCCAATCGCATGGCCTGCTGGTGTTTGTAGTGCACTGGTCTTTCTCTAGTGAGATTGCGGTGCCACCCAGTAATTAAAAGTCAAATGTTGCCCCCAGTGGGTCACTGCACATCCATCATCGCGTTCACAGACCTCTCAGTGCCTTCAAAACAGCTCCTGTCCCTTCGTCCGGAAACGACATTACAGCGTCTCCGAGGGTCTGCTACTTGGCAGCGGTGCTCTTTCCACGGCGTAGGCTCGCCGTATTCAATTAAACACACAAAGTTGCCCAGAACGGAAAGGCCTCACAACAGGTAGATTGTGCTGAACATTTTTAATGAAGGGCTGTCTGTGAATGATCAGAGGCATGGCAATGCAATAATAAATCCAAAGCCGACGCGTTTCGTGCTCCTGCACTTCTTCTTAGGCTCGATTCATCTGGGCGTGCATCAGCAAATATTTCAAAGCACCTGTATTTGTCCAAAACCCGCCCCAGTGGGCGCGGCCAATCGCATGGCCTGCTGGTGTTTGTAGTGCACTGGTCTTTCTCTAGTGAGATTGCGGTGCCACCCAGTAATTAAAAGTCAAATGTTGCCCCCAGTGGGTCACTGCACATCCATCATCGCGTTCACAGACCTCTCAGTGCCTTCAAAACAGCTCCTGTCCCTTCGTCCGGAAACGACATTACAGCGTCTCCGAGGGTCTGCTACTTGGCAGCGGTGCTCTTTCCACGGCGTAGGCTCGCCGTATTCAATTAAACACACAAAGTTTCCAAGAACGGAAAGGCCTCACAACAGGTAGATTGTGCTGAACATTTTTAATGAAGGGCTGTCTGTGAATGATCAGAGGCATGGCAATGCAATAATAAATCCAAAGCCGACGCGTTTCGTGCTCCTGCACTTCTTCTTAGGCTCGATTCATCTGGGCGTGCATCAGCAAATATTTCAAAGCACCTGTATTTGTCCAAAACCCGCCCCAGTGGGCGCGGCCAATCGCATGGCCTGCTGGTGTTTGTAGTGCACTGGTCTTTCTCTAGTGAGATTGCGGTGCCACCCAGTAATTAAAAGTCAAATGTTGCCCCCAGTGGGTCACTGCACATCCATCACAGACAGCCCTTCATTAAAAATGTTCAGCACAATCTACCTGTTGTGAGGCCTTTCCGTTCTGGGCAACTTTGTGTGTTTAAATATATATATATATTCACTGAAAAAACCATAGGTTATAGACCATATATAGTTAGGAATTAGCATTTACAAAACCTTGAAAATTCACTGAAAAAACCATAGGTTATAGACCATATATAGTTAGGAATTAGCATTTAAAAAACCTTATTTTACTCACACAAAACCATTGAAATTCCATATATAGTTAGTTGTTCTAACTATATATCGCGCACCCGCAATCCACTGCTGATCATGTCACATATTACATCATTCATGACATGGTCAGTGACATCACTGATGACATCACTGATGACATCTCAAATGACATCACTGATGACATCACTGATGACATCTCAAATGACATCACTGATGACATCACTGATGACAACATCCAGTGACTGTATTTTTCTGTAAAGTTAAAATATGTCTTGAGTGGATGTATAAGTGTCTGGATGAAGGATTTAGTAGGTGCATGACTGACTGTATGAGTGAGTGATTAAATGTGTCTCACTAAATGCATGGGTTAGTGACTAAACTGTCTTAATTTGTGCATCATTATGTCTGTTGTTCTGAAAACTGCTGCATGTATTGTTCAGTAGCTATATGAGTAACTATATGGGTTATTGATTGGTTGCCCAAGTATTTGTATGGGAGACTGAGTGTATGTGTGGGTGGCTGGGAGGTGTATGACTCTGTGCATAGATGTGTGAGCAGTTGATTCACTAGATGTATGGGTTCAAAAGTGCATGTGGGAACAGCTGTATGGGCGGTTGACTGTGTGCATCAGTGTATTGGTGAGTGAATGGATATCTCAGTGCTACATGTCAAAGTAAGTACATATGTAAAACACAGTACATGTGAGACTTGACATATATAAATAACTGTGCATAAGAGCCAGTGAATGTGTGAGTGGCTGTATGCATCATTGTGAACTTGTATCCAGGATTGTATAAGAGAGTAAATATGTTTTAGTATATGTTTGAATAAGTAAGGTGTGTATAACTGTATAGTTGAGGAAATGGAGGTGTGATTGATTGTTTGCATGACTGACTAGGTGTGTGTGTAACTTCATGGATGAGTGACAATCTGTGAGTGTGTGTTTACACTGAGTGTATCTAAGGTTATATTAGAGTCTGAAGAGGTTCATCGTATTATCACATGAATGATGTCATCAGTGATGTGATCAGTAATGTCATTTGAGATGTCATCAGTGATGTCATCAGTGATGTCATTTGAGATGTCATCAGTGATGTCATCAGTGATGTCATTTGAGATGTCATCAGTGATGTCATCAGTGATGTCACTGACCATGTCATGAATGATGTAATATGTGACATGATCAGCAGTGGATTGCGGGTGCGCGATATATAGTTAGAACAACTAATTATATATGGAATTTCAATGGTTTTGTGTGAGTAAAATAAGGTTTTTTAAATGCTAATTCCTAACTATATATGGTCTATAACCTATGGTTTTTTCAGTGAATTTTCAAGGTTTTGTAAATGCTAATTCCTAACTATATATGGTCTATAACCTATGGTTTTTTCAGTGAATTTCAATGGTTTTTTAATAGCAAATATCATAAGCTGTCGAATGTCAAGTACGTGGTAAGAAAAAACATTTTCGTGTTTATGCACACTGATCTGCTTTGAATGCTGCCCCCCCCCTCATTTCAATTAGGAGTACTCTCTCTTTGCAGATAGTGAAAGGTAGTTAACGCAGGCCTTTGCCCCCGTTGTAATCCGTCGTGCCTGCTTCTCTCTCCATTTGATTGATTGTTATCCAAGCATTTACTGTTTTAGAATTGGTTCTCTTTGGTTCATTCTCTATTTACAAACAAGCACAGAGTCGCAATACTCTGTTTAGTCTTTGCAGATAGCGAAAAATCGTGTGAAAAAAAACAAAAGGAATCGAGCAAAATCAGTAGGCCACTAATGGGATCTCTTTTTGACCTCGCTAAAATAGAAACATTAGGAACAACCCCTCATGACAAACACGAAACTAGTGAGATGAACTGAACTCCACACCATGATGGCTGCAATACAGCTCGGCTCCGCCACCCACCCCGCCCAAAATAACGATAAACTCTATGCAAATATTACAAATATATACAACACACCAGCAAAGTAACAGGGTAAAACATTTTATTAAACAACTATTTACATAACTATTTTATACTTTTTGTTGCCCGATCCGGCTAGCTCAATCGATCGAGCATGAAACTCATGCACTCTGATGGTTCAAAGTTTTGAGGAGTAATTGTAACACTGTCTGAAGCCTATTTGCACTTGCTTCAGCTTCACTATTCTCAAAGTAAAGTGGGGGCTGTTTGAGGACGTGACTGCATTTGTGAACAATGTGATGCGGTGCCACCCTGAACCGCTTGACGGAGGCCCCCGAGGGACGGTGTGATGGCGCGGACTCGGAGGGGGCGCTTGGCTCCGGCTCCCTCCCCAAGTCGTGTTCTCCTGGTGTAGGGGTTGTGTTCCGACCGCTGGTTGGTGGAGACATTTTGACTATATTCTGGACCTGCGTCGTCGCGTAATGCGTCATATGACGCGCCGCGTTAGCGCATCCGGAAGTGATCCGGGGCGCGACGCGCAGCGCGTAACGTAAGCATAACAGGTCATGTGACTTGTTAATAAAACTTTTCATTGGTTCATTTTACTTTTCTTATTATAATGATGAAAGGCTTGGTCATATGACCTAAAAATTACGCTTTTTATTACTTTCGAACATTATTTTTTCTTAAATATATGTTATAATGTTCCAGGCTAATGTACTTTCCCAGAAAATTTACAACTGTCCTGCAAGTAAAATATATTCCTTTTTCGAGAAAAAGGGCGTTTCTTCGTCCCATGACGGAGCCGTTGAGCAAAAGAGGGTCGGCCTGCTGTCTTAGTCGCCGATACACCTGAATATGAGATTCTTATCGATCACTTTATGTTGCAGGAGTAGAAAACACAACAGCCCTTGACCATTTATCTTTACTGCGTTCCTGCGTATTATACCTTTTACCCTTCATGTAATTGGTCTGCTTTATTTCACTTGCCTTTTACTGATTCTAAAACAGTGACTATTATTAAAAACTTTACCAATGTATATACTACTACCATGTTTTCTTTTAAAAACCTTTATTGTGAAAATGTCATTATACAAATACGGGCCTATAACCACGTGGGCCGGCCACGGAGCAAACTGTAATCGTATATGATGAGTAGACATTTACACTGTAGAGGAACGTAACGGGCGGGCCATTAGGTTGCAAGAACTAAGGTGTCTAACAGTTGCGGAATCGGTGGACGTACATTTTATAATTAAAATACGACAGGGCCAGTTACAATAAAATTATCTAGATATACATTTGCGCGCAAGTACCATGGGTGACATTAATTCGAACTTTCAATAGTACAGTAATCAATAACACATCAGAACTTAATATCAATAGGGATATCGAAATATTCAATCTATTCTCGTCCCCGCCCGCCATGTGCTTCAAAACTGCATACGTATCTCGTGATATCAAGGTTGTGCAACCAGTACACAACAAGGAGTTACGAGTCCCATTTATTCCGGCGCCATTTTGGGCGAGGACAGGCAGGTCCAGGATATAGTCAAAATGTCTCTACCAACCATCGACTATGATGATGTTCATATGCTGTATTTATTAGAGTAACACTCATCTGTCCACATGAAATTAATTTGCCACAATCTAAACATGTCATTTTAATCTTTCCAAAGTTCTTCTAAATATTTGGGACCGTTTCCCTTGCCTCTGATGCTGTCAGTGCCACTTCTTTGATGAATGTACTGGCAGGTCGGGGGTTCTCCTCCAAATCTCTCTTTTATGCAGCACTATAATTAATCGGTGCCACCTCTCCATATGACGATGCATGGTATAGTTACCATAACTATATTTTTTTTCGGTTCCTCTGGAGAGTACATCGTGGCAGATGAAGCGTGTAACGTACCGGGCATTTACCTTTTTTTGCATGTAGAGGAAAGGAAAAAAAATTCGAGCGTCCGAGTTCTAAGGTGTCCCAGGGCCATTTTAGTGGACCAGGCCCAAATCCAAAGAACAGGCCGCCATTTTGAGAGTCCTGTTGCAGCCGCCTGTCGCTGTAGCATCAAGAGCGGCCAAAACTCAGCTGAATGGCAACTGAAACGGTAAAGGGGCGCCCCACTACAGCAGACGAGCCTCCACCTAGGAAGGCCCGTTCACGCCGCCTCCCCCCCCCCTTCGGGCACCCCACGCCGTTATTCGGAGCAGGATTGTAGGATGGCCACACCAGTATGGCAACTTGCTAGACACCACCTCGGTGCCTACCGAATCTCAGCGCCTTGTGGTGTCTTCTATTCAGAAAACATTGTTGTGCTGCCTTCGACCTATTCGCCGCAAGTGCGCACGCAACTCAGCTGCATAGCTTGCTAGACACCACCTCGGTGCTAACCGAATCTCAGCGCCTTGTGGTGTCTTCTATTCTGAAAATATTGTTGCGCTGTTTTTTGCCCCATTCGCACATCGGTCCACTACTGACGCCATCTCACAGGCCAACGGGGCGCCCCACGCCGACTTTCAGCATTGTAGGATGGCCACACCAGTGCGGCAACTTGCTAGACACCACCTCGGTGCCATCCGGATCTTGGCATCTCAGCGCCTTATGGTGTCTTCTATTCAGAAAATATTGTTGCGCTGCCTTTGGCCCCATTCGCACATCGGTCCGCTACTGCCGCCATCTCACAGGCCAACGGGGCGCCCCACGCCGACTTTCAGCATTGTAGTATGGCCACACCAGTGCGACAACTTGCTAGACACCACCTCGGTGCCATCCGGATCTTGGCATCTCAGCGCCTTGTGGTGTCTTCTATTCAGAAAATATTGTTGCGCTGCCTTTGGCCCCATTCGCACATCGGTCCGCTACTGCCGCCATCTCACAGGCCAACGGGGCGCCCCACGCCGACTTTCAGCATTGTAGGATGGCCACACCAGTGCGACAACTTGTTGGACACCACCTCGGCGCCATCCGGATCTTGGCGCGTTGTGCTGCCTTCGGCCTATTCGCACATCGGTCCGCTACTGACGCCGCCTCACGTGTCAACGGATTTTCTACGCTTTTTATACCCTATGCCGCATAACAGGTCATGTGACTTGTTTATAAAACTTTTCATTGGTTCATTTTACTTTTGGTTTCCTAATGATGGAAGGCTTGATCATATGACCTAAAAATAACACTTTTCATTGGATGAAAACTTTTTTTTTTCCCAAACGATGAAAGCCCCACCTTGTCTCTGGATGTTTCAGACTGAAGCTGGCGTCAGCATGAAAGCACCACCATCTCGTGGCTCCGTCGTGGTCATTCCGCGAGCAATCATGGCAGCCGCTCCCCACCGGAAGCCTGCAGGAGTCGGGGGCCCCCAAGACTTTTGTAGAATCCTCAAGGCGGAGGGGACGCTTTCGAGAATGGGGTCTAAGACCTAGCAGACAAGCGTCCGATTTCCAAGGTGTCCCAGGGCCATTTCAGTGGACCAGGCCCAAAAAGGAAAGAGCCTGCCGCAATTTTGAGAGTCCTGTGACAGCCGCCTATCGCTGCACCGCAAGAGGGGGCGCAACTCAGCTGAATTGCGGATTTTGACACAGTGGACCAAAAGCGGACGGAATGGCAACTGAAACGGTAAAGGGGCGCCCCACTACAGCAGACGAGGCTCCACCTGGGGAGGCCCGTTCACGCCGCCTCCCCCCCACCCCCCGGGGCGCCCCACGCCGTTATTCGGAGGGTGGCAACTTACTGGACATCACCTTGGTGCCAACCACATTTCAGCGCGTTCTGCTGCCTTGGAACTATTCGCACAACAGACCGCTACTGACGACCCACCCCCCGGGACGCCCCACGCCGGATACCCAAATCAGTGCGGTACCCAGGCAACATCACCTGGGTGCCGTCCAGAAATCTGGACGTTGTGCTGCCTTGGGACTATTCGCACAACCGACCGCTACTGACCATTGTTCCTTCTTTTTCCCTAAATATGTTTAAATGTTTTTACTGTTTTTGTTTTGTTGTATATATTTATAAGTTATTAAAGTTTTATAATCCTACTACTTTGTTGGAGTGCTATATATTTTTAATGTGACACATAATTGTAAAAACTTTGATGTACAAAGAGTCATCCCTGGAATCTTCCGCTTCAGGCTCGGTCCCCTCCCCAATCACAATACAGGATGGTTTTCAGATAGTAGGAACGCGTGTGGTGTGATGGATCTCATCGGGTGTGGGCCTTGATCTACTATAACTCCTTTGAAGAGGGGTGATTCTTTACAGCTGGGGCCATAAACTACATCTGCAAGGCTAGCTGATAGCCTGGGACCGGCCTGGACAATCGGACACAGAGGAAGAGGAGTGTCAGAGGGTGCGGTAGTGAATAGGGCGAAAGGGAGGTGTCGGGCGGGCACAGGGTGTGATTCTCAGGGAAGAGCAGCGCAGATGGGGGGAAGTTTATTGCCCATGCATAAGACAGAGGGCGGGGGTGACCAGTGCCTGGGGTAGATGCTTGCGAGGGTGGGGAGCCATGCTAAGGATCGACAGCGTGCAGAGAGTGGGTCTGGTCAAGGCATCTAAAATGGCTGCCGTGCACGACAAAAGTGTGGCATTTGAAAAAAGGCAAGATGGCGCAGACAATGTTTTTCAACACTTCCTGATTTCCTTCGAATCGAACGTTAACAGACGTTGGGGCATATTACCAAAGTTAAGCGATATTTATCCCTAACGATGCTTAGCAACGAATTTTTTACCGCTAAGCATCGTCAGAAATTATCGCAGATAAACCTTGCTATTATCAAGGTTTATCGCAAATGCGATAAAAAACGGCCGCAATGCATTAATATCGCTGAAAAGTCAGCGATATTCATGCATTACCGAGCTAATGCTCTTAGCCATGTTATCCACCTCCCATTGGATAACATGGCTAAGAACTGCTCAGGGCAGGTGTTACTTTTTGAGGATATTCGCGCTTAGCGTGAATATCTCCAAAAGTTGGTAATAGGAGATAGCGATGTAAGCGACTGTTTCCAGTCGCTAACATCTTGGCATGCCCACTTTGCATGTCATTAGTGATAAATATCACTGACATGCAAAGTGGGGCCCAAGATGGTCGCTATCTCCTACTAGCGGTCGCTAACTGGTGTTAGCGACAGCTAGGTAATACGGAGATAATTTTATCTCCGCTTTCTTGGCTTTTAAAGCCAAAAAGGCGGAGATAAACCCCCTTGATAATATGCCCCGTTATCTCTCCCACACTACCGGTCCCCCTGGGCTTAAACGCCGAGATGGTAGGGACTGCATCCCGTGGAGATAGGCCGAGACGTCACTCAGCAGAAAAAAAAGTTAAAAAAAAGTCTATAAACATACAATAAGTTAAAAGTCAATCATTCTTCATTCCTTGTAGTACGCTCCCCAGTCCGCTTCCCGTTACGCTAACCGGGCGCACCCCACCAAAAAAACGTTTTTTTGGTTTTTTTTGCCCCGCGGAGCCCTTTTAAAGCCTCCACATCAAACCTATGGGGTCAGGGAGGATCTACTATGCCCCCTTATGGTCATTTGCCCCTTCGCTTTGGCCTCCTCTTGTCTCTCGATCCTACCGAGAGACAAGATGGCGGCCGCTACGGACTGTTTGGAATGTTTACAGACGCCGGAGAACCAATCAGCTTCGCTTCACAAAGCTCCGTAACGCGAAAAGTACGCGAAGTGGAGTGCTGCCCGGAGCGCTGTTACAGATATATATCTTTTTTTGAACGTTAATTTCTCAAAATCCACTGGAGCACATATATTGAGACCTAGCAAAGGCACATCGGGCTACCAGTCCCTACAATTTTGCCAAGTTTCGTGCAAATCCATTCAGCCGTTCGATTATTATTATTTTCTTTTTTTTGCCCCGCGGGGCCCTTTTAAAACCTCCACATCAAACCTAGGGGGTCAGGGAGGATCTACTATGCCCCCTTATGGTCATTTGCCCCTTCGCTTTGGCCTCCTCTTGTCTCTCGATCCTACCGAGAGACAAGATGGCGGCCGCTACGGACTGTTTGGAATGTTTACAGACGCCGGAGAACCAATCAGCTTCGCTTCACAAAGCTCCGTAACGCGAAAAGTACGCGAACTGGAGCGCTGCCCGGTCCGCTGTTACAGATATATATCTTTTTTTGAACGTTAATTTCTCAAAATCCACTGGAGCACATATATTGAGACCTAGCAAAGGCACATCGGGCTACCAGTCCCTACAATTTTGCCAAGTTTCGTGCAAATCCATTCAGCCGTTCGGGCTAAAAGTGAGGCCAACCGCCCTATGGAAATTAACATTGGAAAAACGCGTTTTGGGACCCCCCTTTTTTCTCGGCCCCCCCTTGACAAACCCCCCCAAATTTTTAGGGGCTGCTCAGAAACAAAATGTGCCATTTTCCTGAAAATTTCAGCCAATTCCGTCCACAAACGCCAAAGTTATTAGACATAGAATTTTCAAAAATCCCATAGAGAAAAAATCCTAACTATATATACCTACTGGCGACCGCCAGTAGGTAATATATATATATATATATATATATATATATATATATATATATATATATATATATATATATATATACCCTTTCAGTCATAGAGGGATGCATTCATTATGCAAAAAAGAAGAAGCAGAGAACTCTGGGTAGTTGTTAAGTTTAGGTGGAAAGCAGCTCCAGTATAGAGCACTCTCAACACTTGCGACACTCTAAATTTGCTCACCTCAAATGTCTGCTTTTCTATCAAAGTCTTTAAGCATAGGATTAGTACAGTGCCATCCTTGGCGAGACATAATGGGACATCGTCTTTTGCCATTTCCACAGCAAAGGCTTTAAGCATAGGATTTACATAGTGCTGTCCATTCCTAGCTGTAAAATGACCAAAGCCTTTTACCATTCCAGGCACAGTATTACAGCATTAGATTTGTAAAATACCATCCAAGCCAACCTGAAATGAATAAAAGCAACAACTGACACGTGTTTCACTCTCATTAGACCTCTTCAGAGAGGTATAGCTTTGTCCAGCACCCAGTAAAAGTCAAAACAATAACCTTTCAGGCTTAGATTTATGCATAACTTATGCAATAAACAAAAGGAGAGAACTCCGGGCAGTTCTCCAGTTTAGGTGGAAAACAGCTTCAGTGTAGAGCACTTTCAACACCAGTGACACTCTAAATTTGCTCACCTCAAATGTTTGCTTATCTGGGGGCGTGGCTCGGACGCCGAAGGGAATGACTGCATATCGCAGTAGGTTCCTGCGCTGGAGGGTTTCTCCTTTGTTTCCTAGCTGGACTTTGCAGGCATCCTTGGCATGAGTGACATCCACAGAAGGAGATGTCAGCTCCTATTTGCAACTGCTGGGAGCTTCCTTGCGGTGAGCGGAAACTCCTTTTTCTGCATTTGTTCATGCCTTTGCCTTCAGGGACTGCGGCCACCAGTTTGTTTTTCTGAGAAAATATGTTTCCTCATGAATGTGGGACAAGGGGCTGTTTTAAACCATGGATTTACCAATTTTGAAACTCTGGCTGGGTATTCAAATGTCAATATGATTTGTTTCAAACTGAAGTTACTTATTTTTCTCCCTCATTGGTATTGAGGTAATTAATATTATTATATTTAAAGGTCTCTTCTGATACTTTTCAAATATTGCCTCACATTCTTCCTTGTGACTGGAACTTATCAACATAAACTATAATTATCATGGCTGCCGTGCATACTAGAAGTTTCTTTGATATTTCTAGCTGCATGCTCCCGTTATCACTATTCAGTGTATGGGAAGAACGAAAACTTCTCATCACACTGTTGCCAGCAACAACTTTTCTTCATCTGTGTTGATTATAATCCATTTTCCATCCTTCAAGATAACATGGCAGGTTCAGAACAAGATACTACAACAAATCCTTCACCTTCAAATACCCCCTTCTTAGTTCGAAAATGTCATCTAAACTATGGTGTACATCTACCCTTTCATCAGGGAAGAGGGTTAAAAAAGATTCACTTTTACCAACCATATCTCCTCCTTCAATCTCTATAGAAACAATCCTTGAGGAAATTTGAGCACTCAAACCCTATATGGAAGAAGCTAATGTGCACCTTTAACAACTGTAAAACACATGGTTCCATGTGGAGAGTATGGTTGTTCATCTAGAAAACAAAGTGGAATCTTTTTACTCTATTGCCAATCAGGTTCCCCCTACGCAATCTCAAATCTTATATCTTCAGAACCAGGCTGAAAATCTTGAAAATCGCAAACGTCATAATATTCTACGTATATACGGTTTAGTAGAAGGACTTGAAGGATCCAATCCTCTCTCTTTTTTCCAATCCCTCCTTTTGGATCTTCCTGAATCTCTGCCGCTGAACATTCAAAGAGCTCACCGTTTAGGGCATGCTCATCTGTCTGCGGCTTCATCGAACAAGCCTAGAGGAGTAATTTCATATTTTTTAGAATACACAGATTTGCTGAAGGGCCTACAGTCAGTCAGAGTTAAAGGTAGAATCTCCTGGCACGGTTCTACTCTTGTCTTTTCCTAATACTATGCAAAACAACAATTCACAAACAGAAGGAATTTGTGGAAATGAGACCTGTACTATGAGACATTAATGCAAGATTCTGTCTTATCCGTAAAGTTACTTATAAGAACAAGGCCACGATTTAAGAGGACCCTTGCCTTCTTTTTCTGGATAATTGTATACTGGATGATATGGAAGTAACTGGACTTGCAGTTTAATGTATTTTAGGAATTTTTGTCATTGTTTAATATAGTTCTGGTTATATGTTTTTTACGTTACATGTATTGTTTGTTAACATTCATATAACTTGTTTCTCTTTTTTTTTTTTAGATTCAGCCCTTGTTATCAGTCGTTCATGTGACTTCTCTCACATTGTTTGACGATACTTCTCCCTCCTCCTGTGTCCGTCATTGAGAGTTTCAGTCGATGTACCGTTTCCCCCTTTTGTGGCTCCACCACCCCCGAATGTCATGTGTTTTTTCTGGTATGTTGATTTTCATATTTTATGTAAGGTTTTTGTCTTCCTTCTTTTTTTTTTTGCTTCATCATGTGTCTGTCTTCTTCTCCTCCTTTTTTATTTTAGGAAGATTTTCATCAAACTCTTGTCTATCTCTACTTACCCTAGGTAACTTTCATGTGTATAGCAGTTCTTCTTCCATCTCTGTCTCTCTTTCTCCTTTTCTTTCTTTATTTTTCTTTGATCTCATTTTTTGCCTCAATTGTGATTCACTTGGATAATTTGTTATGTTTTCAGGATGATGAAGTAATATTTCTTGTTTTCACTGCACATGGTTTGCATTGAATACTAATTATTAAGGTCTATTTTATCATTTCTGAGCTTATTATTGTAATATAGATGACTTTAAGATGAATCTCATGGAATGTTAAAGGTTTTGGCTCCATTATAAAGCATCAAAGCGTTTTGTATCATAATGCCAACCTAAAAGGCGATATTGTTCTTTTGCAAGAAATTCATATTACAGACAAAGAAATAGCTAAACTTAAAAAGCAATGGGTCGGTAATGTCTCTGCCTCACCAGGCTCTGGGAAACGTAATGGGGTCGCTATTTTATGTCATAAGCGCCTTTAATATAAAATCTTTATCTCAAGATGTTGACTGTGAGGGTAGATAGGTTTCAGTTGCCTTACTTATTGATAAAATTCCTCTCACTATTGTTAATCTCTATATACCTACTAATAGGGATAGCTCTTTCTTTCCAGGTGTGTTGTCCAGGGTGATGACCTATACTAATGATTATGTGATTGTTGGTGGGGACTGTAATATTCTTTTTGACCCCATTATAGATAGACATTCCAAAGCTAGATTTGTGCATTCACAAATACATACTAAGTTCAAATCGCCAATTTTTAAGCGACCCCTTATTGATGTATGGAGACTGTGTAATCCATCTTGTCAGGAATACACTTTCTATTCTCCAGTTCATTTTTCACAATCTTGACTAGATTATTTATTTGTTTCAATGCTCTTGCCAAACATGTTAATAATTTGGATATAGGATCCATATTAATCTCCGACCATGCACCAGTCACCTTGGATGTAGATCTGCTACCACCCCCGCAAGGACCTAAAATATGGAGATTTAACAACTCTCTTCTACTAGATTTGCAATTTACACGCAACTTTGAGCAATTTGCTAATACATTTTTTTAAGAAAATGAATCCCATGTTCTATCTCAAATTATTTGGGATACTTTTAAAGCCGCTTCAAGAGGTTTTATTATTAACTTTGTTTCCCAGAAACAAAAATCTGACTCCACTAATTATATGGAACCTAATTCACATACTAAGCAATTTGAACACTCTTTTTATGATTCTCATTTTGATCATAGATCTAGTACCTGCTAAATTTTAATTTAATACACTTTCTACCGAAAGATCGAATTACTATCTACTTAACTCTATTGCGACAAATTACGTAGATAAAAAAAAAAGCAGGGAAAATTCTTGCTAATTATCTCAGAAGTGAGAAAGAACGTACAAAAAGAGGTTCTATTTTAACATCCACTAACCAAAATATACATAAAAATGAAGATATACTTTGGAGTTTACAAAATGTTATCATGCTCTATATACCCCGTAATCTCCAGCTAGTTCTTATGATATTATTCATTATTTCTCACTCTTCCTTCACACCTTGACATTGATTTTTCTATATTGAAAAAGGATATTTATTTCAAGAATATCTCTAATGCCATCCGTTTCATTAAACGTGGGAAAGCTCCCGAACCTAATGGTTTTCACCATTGAATTCTATTCTCATTTTTATTTGATTCTGTTACCTAAGCTACATCAATGTTTCCTTTATTTTATATCCTCTCATACATCGGGTGCCACCTTTCCAGAAGCTTTGATATATCCCAAGGATAGCATTGACCATAGATTGTGTAAAAATTATCATCCTATTTTTCTAATCAATTTTGCGAAAATATTGGCCCTTTGTTTGGATAAATTATTACTCCAATTGATTGGAAAAGAACAATGTGGTTTCATCAAAGGTAGACATATTTTGGACAATACTAGACTATTTTGTAATGTGCTTATTAAATCCAAGTCATATCATTCTTATTTGACTGCTATTTCTTTAGACGCAGAAAAAGCGTAGATAGTTGTTTTTTATTTTCTCTATGCTCTCCTGGTTTGGTTTTGGTCCCAATTTAATTAATTATGTTTCTTTGCTACATTCCTCACCTAAATCATCCATTTTAATGAATGATCTTATGTTGCCCTTTTTACCTTTTCATAGAGGCGTCTAACCAGGCTCTCCACTCTCTCCATTACTAATTATTCTTGCTTTAGAGCCCTTTTTAATTAAAATGCATTTGAATTCATGGATTACGGGGTTCACTTATGGAGATACTCAAATCAAACTTTCCGTATCTGCATTTTGCTCTTTATCTCTCTCCCACAATCGTCCTTACCAACTATTTTATTAGAAGTAGATAATTATGCATTTGTTTCTTGAAATAAGGTAAATGAAGAAAAATTTGAAATCCTCAATTTGAATAAACTATGTTTTCATGCGGATTTCAGTTTGTTTTCTTTTCATTGGAATCCAGGCAAGATTAAATACCTAGGTTTGTGGTTCACTGATACCTTTAAAGATACTATAAGTGCCAATTTTAAAACACTTCACACAGTCCTTCTTACACATATATCTCATTGGAATCCTTTCTTTTCATCTTGGTGGGGTCATCTCAACATGAGAAGAATGATGCTAGTACCTATTAAACTGTTCTATATTTCTAACACGCCTATCAATATTCCTCAATTTTATTTTAAAAAGATATATTCTGTTTTATCTAACTTCTTATGGAATAACAAAAACCTAGGACATCTCTTCTTAAACTTAAAAAGCCAAAGCATATGGGAGGAGTTTATTTCCTAGATTTTCACAAATATCACTTAGCCTTTTGAATTAAAAAAACATCATTTTTATTAAAAGAAAATTATGTTTCACTCTCTCCTTTATGGACAGATATTTAAAAATCAACTTGCCATCCTTTTTCTTTGGAGGAATGTTTGTCTTTCACTTCTAGACCCTCATCCTTATCTCTTCCGATTTTCAAAAATACATGCAAAATTTTATCTCCTATTTTATTTATTTTAAATCTCTTAAAGATCCATTTTCACACTCATCAATTTAGTGTAATACTTCTATTAAAATAAATAATAACATTATTTTCTGGAAAGGGTATTCTAGATGTTTTAAATGGATACATCAATGTTTCCAAGAAGGTCCTTGCCTGCAATTCTGAGAAATACAGTTGTTTTTTTTCTTTTCCAGACTCGTATGAAATCAAATACCGCTTGCTGGTCTCAGCAACTCAAACATCTTATAACAAACTTTCTCTGGATCAGATAACCTCTCCTTCACCTCCTGCTATACATAACTTATTAAATACAATAACCTCTGCGTCCAGGTTATATAAGCATCTTACATTGATCCCGTCAGAATTAAAACAGATATTTTTCTATCAATTTGCTAGTCACTAAAAGATGTGTACAACAGTGTCTGAGTCTATGTTAGCAATTGCTAATGGGGTCGCAAATTGCATGCTTCATGCATATTAATGAGGCACTCAAAATTTGCGACCCCATTAGGAATAGCTGGCCCTCCCAGGTATGGTATCCTGCTGGGCTCAGCAGACCTCCATGTCTGGCACTGCTTTTAAATAAAGCATTTTTTTTAATGCAGCCCCTTTTCTTTAAAGGAAAACGGAATGCATTTAAAAAAGAAAAATGAAATGATTTTGTTTAATTTTTTAAGGGCAGGAAGTGTTCCCTGGGAGCACTGCCTGCCCCTAAAAAATATTTACCCCTTCATTTGCACATGGGAAGGGGTCCCCTGGGGACTCCGTCCCATTTACGAGTGCTTTACCACCCGCTTGAAGAGGGCGGTAAATTGCGAGTGCTTTGCGACCGCAATTGTAGTCACAAAATATTCTTAGATAGGGCTCTGACTCGCTATTAGGATGTCTTTGACACGCCCGTTCCTAACAGCGACTCGCAATTCCTATTTAGCGAGTCACACAGAAATTGCTACTCGCTAAATAGGTGTTGTACATGGTCCTATTAAATTTTGCATGCACAAACGGGTCGCAATTTCAAACCTGCTTGCTCATGCAAAATAGGGTCGCACATCGGACCCAAAGTCTTTTGCCATTTTCACAGCAAAGTCTTTAAGCATAGGATTAGCAAAGTGCTCTCCATGCCAAGCTGTAAAATGACCGAAGTCTTTTTCCACTCCAGGCACACACATGCGCGCACACACACACAGACACACACACACACACACAAAACAAAGTCTCTCAGCGACAATGACTGGGACTTATTATTTCTGACTGAAACCTGGCTAGGCGACAAAACTAATCCCGCTCTGACCCTGGCCATTCCTGCTGGCTATAGCATAGTATGTGCCAACCGTCAGAATGGCAAAATCGGAGGTGGTATTGCCATTATTTATAATTCAAAATGGACTATCTCTTGATTCCACTATGAGTCAATTGACTCTATTGAGGTCCTCCCTTTCTGCATTAAATTTTCCGCATCTATTTCTTGCTCTGGCCTCTTGATATATCGTCCCCCAAAATCTAGTCCTTCGCATCTTCCCACCCTCACGGATTTTATCCTCCAAGCGAGTACACGGTATGCCAATTTTACTGTATTAGGAGCCTTGAATCTCCATGCAGAAGATGCTACCTGTCCTCTCAGTACTAATTTCATGTCTACTCTGGTAAGTTGTGGCCTTAACCAACTAGTCACTCTTCCCACCCACAAAGCCGGCCATATGTTGGACCTTATCTGTTCTAATCTTCCGGATATCTCGGTCAAGGACCCTAGACCAGTTATATGGTCAGATCATTATCTTATTGCATTTGTTATCAAAATGCGGCACCACAATAGACCTATTGTTCAGGCTAGGAATATGGTAGAAACTGGAGTAACATCTCCCCAGAACTCTTGCTTGACCATCTCGCTACTCCTAATCCCCCATGTGCCCCCGATCTGGACCTGCGTATCTCTCATCTTAATAAATGGGTGACTACAGCCATTGATCTAGTGGCCCCCCTTCGGCCCATTAAGACATATAGATCCTCCCCTGCGGCCCCCTGGTACTCGGATGACCTAAGACAAAAAAAGTCCGCCTGCGAATCCTTAGAACGCTGCTGGAGAATGACTTTCTCAACAGAAAGTAAACTGAAGTACCGAACGGCCCTCAAAGAGTATCGAAAATTGATCATAACTCACAAAAGAAGTTACCTATCTGAAAGAATAAACAAAGCTCACAATTCTTCTAGAGAAATATTTAACATGGTCAAATCTTTTACGGCCCCCCAGGCTCTCAATCGCCCACTGCCAGTATCTCAATCCCTCTGTACTCTTCTCTCCGAGTTCTTCGAAGAGAAAATCGATCTCATCTACGCTTCCTTCCCCACTGCTGTCTGCCCTAATATGCAGGAACATCACCCAGCCAACCCTGCCATGACACCTGTCTTTGCAGACTTCTTGGAAATTTCGGAAGACCTCTCCCTCCAGGAATTATTGATATACAAATCTGGATCTCCCTTAGACCCGTGGCCGGCTAAACAATATAAAATCTTAGCTGCTCTCTTAAACCCCCAACTTAACCCCATTTGGAATGCCTCCTTGAGTTCTGGTATTTACCCAGACGTATGGAAACATGCCCTTCTGGTTCCTATCTTGAAAAAGGCCAATGCGGACCCAGAGAATCCGGCCAATTATAGGCCCATTTCCCTTCTCCCTGCCCCAGCCAAGATTCTCGAAAGGCTTGCTCATAAACAGCTGGCCAACTTAATTGAATCTAATGGCCTGTTACATAACTCTCAACATGGATTCCGTCCTGGCTACAGCACAGAGTCGGACTTGATAGAAATGGCCGACTCGGTGCGGTGGTCATTGGACCGGGGATGGAGGGCAGTGTTGGTGCTGCTGGACCTCTTGGCGGCGTTCAACACCGTCTCTCACCCGATCCTCCTGAACCGTCTCAGAGCCATAGGCATTCAAGGCACGGCCCTCGAGTGGATTGCCTCTTTCTTGTCCAATCGCAAACAACAAATCCACTCTCCTCCCTTCACTTCTCTCAGTAGGCCACTCAAGTGGGGTGTCCCGCAGGGCTCCTCATTGAGCCCGCTTTTTTTCAATGTCTACTTTTCCCCTCTGACTGAATTAATTTCTACGACGGGAATTAAGATGACTTCCTATACTGATGATATTCAGCTTCTTTTTTGTTATGATGACCCTTCCCCGACCACCTTTGACCCGTTAAAAAACTGTCTCATGGATATTGACAAGTGGATGGATCTTAACTTTCTTAGACTTAACGCGGGAAAGACCGAGGTCCTATTTTTTTTCCTATTTTTTAATCAACCTTCCCCTGTGGACTCGAATCTTTGGTGGCCAATTGACTTGAGCCTCGCCCCCTCCCCCAAAGACTCAGTCAGAAATCTAGGCGTCAGATAGGACAAGTGCTTATCTTTCCATAATCAAATCCAAACTGTCTCGGCGGCCTGCTTTTGTAAAATAAGGATGATAAAAAAATTATCAATTATTTGCCCAGCAATACTAGAAAAACAATAGTCCAAGCCCTCATTCCATCGCATTTGGACTACGCCAATGGACTGTACCTCGGCCTAACAGCAGGATTGTGCCATAGACTTCAGATAGTCCAAAATGCCGCAGCCCGACTAGTCAGTGGCATCTCACTCAGAGAGCACATTTCTCCACACCTGCGGAAATTACATTGGCTGCCCGTCCATAAAAGAATTGAGTTTAAAGCCATGACCCTGGCTTTCCGGAGCGCAAAAGGACATGGATCAGCCTATCTCACATCATGTCTTTGTCCTTATCGCAACACCCGAGTCCTCCGCTCTAATTCTAAACTGCTACTAGTTGTACTGAGATTCAAAAAATCTTGCATGGGAGGCAAAACATTTCAAGTGGGCGCTTCAAGCCGCTGGAACAAGCGCCCAATCTCCCTTCACCTGACCCAATCAGAGCCTGTTTTTCGCAGATCCCTGAAAACCCAACTCTTCTATTAGGATGCCTCCTCCTTCGCATAGCAGTCTGAGCTTCAGTGCCGGGACACCCCGTTGGGGTAGCTGCGTGCTTTATAAAATACACAAATAATAATAAGGTTACATAATCATTATAGTTGGGGATCAGTACATTTGTACATCAACTTTTTTAAACACAGCACAAACATCATAGTTATGGTTTGTGAATGAAGCCACTACTGTAATATTTTATTATGTATTGTATTATACACTTTACATGAACATAATAATTAGTAACCTCACAAAAACATTCAATTAATTACAACTTGCCATGTGCGTTTGTAGTAAGTGTAAAAATGGTTTAGTGTCGACATACATTTTTATTTATATTATTCCGAATGTTTCGTTCATGCTGTTAAAATTCAGTTTTTAATGCTGAAATTAATATATCTACTTTTGGTGAGTTACAGTTAATTGAATGTTTGGGTGATGTTACTAAATAATATGGTAATGTAAAGCATACATTAGGTTACATAATAAAGTATTAAGTAGTGGCTTCAATTAGGAACTATAACAATGATATTTATAGTGTTTTGTATATAAAAGTGTGTTAACATTTATAATGTAAATTGCAAAGCTTTAAAAGGTGGTATTACTGATCAGAATTTAGGTTATGGGGATTGAATTGACAAGTTTAGTGAGAACTTTTATTTTTTATGGAAGTTTTCCAGTTTAGCGGTACTCACTCAGTAGTACAATGGCACCCTGCAAATGTAAGATTTGACCTAATAGTCTAAAAGAAGATCTTGCCAGCCAATAAGAAGCTTAGTTATTTTTCTCTTGGCTGTCTTCTGAGGCAGAGGTCTAAGAAAGTATTCCATATTGCTGCATCATCTGGTGTTGTTTTGCGATAGTTCAGGCAGAGATGGCTGAAAGTCGTCAACCTGCTGCAGCTGTTCCAGAGCCTTTTCAGGGGGAAGAAGAGGAGATTGCTCAGGAGGAGAAGCGATGTCGCAATTACAATCTGTTGCATGGCAGTTCATCTTTCTTCCCCCTTGAGAGAAGAAAGTGAATTACCACTAGGTTACTGGTTGCCTGTGCAATAAAGTAATTTCTCAGGCAATGGACAACACTATTCCTTCAGCACCACAAAGATGCACAAGCACCTCTGCAGCATGCATGAGACCCGTTAGGTGCATGCTGAGAGAATGTATGACCAGAAATTGATGGAACCAGGCCAAGATGTTTCTGGTGCTTCTAGCAGCACAAAGCCGGTTCCTGTTGTTTCAACTTTGGGTGTTCAGAGGCAACCAGCATACCAGCCTTCCTCTTCAGCTCCACCAACCATTCCTGAAGCTGGCTCCCAGGTTCCTGTCAATCACCTTTGGCAGGAATGGAACATTGTTGAGCTATATGTGGGGACAGCAACATAATGTCTGGCATGCAACACAGTTATTGTTACAAGGGAAAGCGATCTTAATGTTCACCGTGAGCTGGTTCTTGCTCAGTATTGTCCTCCTCAGAACTCCTGTTTTTAAAATTATTTTTTTCCAGGCCCTATTTTGGTTTCTGATTTTTTAGTTCCAAAAGAAGATCTTATTAGAACTATTTTCAAACTCAATTAAATAAAGAATTGTGTGGTGTCACTAACTTTTTATTTATGTGTACTGGCAGCAAATGAATGCAATACAAAAATAAACAAGAAGGTAATTGTCCGGTAAGTATCTATAAAGTCTTCAGTGGTGTAGAATTAAGCTGTGTACTGTGGAGTGGCGTACAGTTGAATAGCAAACAGTGGAGTGGCATGGGTAGTGTGTTTACATTAAGTGGAATAGTGTGAGCATAGCATGGTACAGTGGAGTATTGTACAGTGGTGTGTCATTCACAGTAGTGGCACACAGTGTAATATTGCACAGTGGAGTGTGATATTCCATTGTAGAGTGGAGCGGCTTACAGTGTAGATGCGTACATTGTAGGGAGGTACAGTGAAGTAGCACAGAATGCAGTGGTGTAGAGTGGAATGGTGTAGAGTGGAGTAGACTGCCATGTAGTGTGGCACAGTGGAGTGGCGTACAGTGGAGTAATGTAGAGTAGACTAACTTACAGTGAAATAGCATACAGTGGTGTAGATTACAGTGGAGTATTGTACAATGCAGTGGCATAATTTGGACTAGTATTCAGTGGAGTGGTTTGAGTGCAATAGGTAGGAGTCATATAGAGTGGAATGCAGTAGGGTACAGCACAGTAGCTTACAATGTAATAGCGTACTGTAGAGTAATGTATAGTAGAGTTTGGTAAAATGTAGGGGCATTGAGCCAAATAAGGTAAAGTGGCATATAGTGTAGTTGCACAGAGCGAAAAACTGTATAATGGAGTGTGATACAGTGGATTGCTGTTCAGTGTAGTGTCATACATTAGAGTGGTGTAGAGTGGAGTAGCTTATAGCGGGGTCTTGTACAGAGTAGTGGGTTAGAGTGGTGGGGCATAGAGTAGAACAGCATACAGTGGAGCACTGTACAGTGGAGTGTCATGCAGTTTAGCGGCGTACAGTGGAATAGTGTGAACTAGAGTGTTGTACAGTGTGAACTAGAGTGTCGTACAGTGGTGTGTTGCACACTGAAAAAGCATACAGTGGAGTGGGCTAAAGGGAAGTGGCATTCACTTGACTGCTATACTGTGGAAAAGTGTAGATTACAGTACAGTTAATAGCATACACTGAAGGATTTTGCAGGAGGGTGTCATGCACTGCAGTAGCATATATTAGGATTGTATGCAGTGGACTAGAGTAGAGAGCATGGATGTAGAGTGTCAAACAGTGGAGTAGCTAACATTGTAATAGCGCACAATGGATTACTGAAAAGTGGAGTTGGATACAGTGGAGTGGCATAGAGTCGAATAAGGTACAGTTCAGAGCTTTCGGTGTAGTTGCGTATAGTTGAATACTTCATATTGGAGTGAGATACAGTGGAGTGCTGTAGAGTGGAGTAGAATAAATTAGAGTGGTGTACCATGGAATATCAAATAGTGGAGTGTTATACAGTGTAGTACTGTAGTGTGGAGTGGCATACAGTAGAATAGTGTACAATGTAGTGCTTTACAGTGGAGTAGTGTGCAGTGGAGTGCGGTACCCTGGAATAGTAACAGTAAGCATTTTTCAGAATTATTGGACTTCAGTTGTACCAATGTTATTTTTAAACAATCAGCATGGCATAAAGTGAAGAGGGCTAAAGGGGAGTCACATACAGTAGAGTAGCATGAAGTGAAATTTGCTTCAGCGAAGTAGCTCACAGTGGAATTCCGTAAACTGCAAGCATACATTGGAATAGCATAGAGCGGAGTACAATGAAGTAGGGTACAGTGGAGTACCTTACATTTTAATAGCATACAGTAGAGTATGTTGCAGGGGAGTGGGGTACAGTGTAGGACATAGAGTTGGACAAAGTAGAGTTCAGTGGTGTAAAGTGTAGTTGTGTGAAGTGGAATACTTTATAGTGCAGTGTGATTCAGAGGAGCAGCATACATTGGAGTGGTGTAGAGTGGAATAGCATATAGTGGAGTATTTTACAGTATTGTTGTCTAGAGCAGAGTGGCATACAGTTCAATAGATTAGAGTGGGCTGGTTAGAGTGGAATGGCATACAGTGGAGTGCGGTAGAATGTAATAGTAACAGTATAGTATATTTCAGAAGTAATGGACATCAGTTGTACTGTTTGTGCTATGAGGCTCCTGGTGCACTGCTGCTCGGGGGATGAAGTCCATTTGTGTCCTGAGGTTCTTAGGACCCAGGAGTACCTCATTGACCTACCACCAATGCACCAAGAGTCGATTTTGCAGAGTGGTGTAAAAATGGGCTTTGCCTCGGACCACCTCTCTGCAATCCAGCTGTGTGGTGCTTACTGGAGGTACCTGGTGGGCTAGTTGGCCCCCAGGGACCCTCAGGAATCAAGAGGGCTTAATCCCCCAATTCAGAATGCTCCAGGAGGCGCATTTGCACAGTATTGCATGGAGGGGCGAGGCCTCCGGGGAATGTCAGCTTTTGCTTTTTTGGAAGGAAGGCTATGTCGCCCCTGGTTCCCTTAATTATTTTTGGCCCTGGGGACCCCATTTTCCAGGGCCTGAGCTTTTTTTGTTTTATTTTTTTATAAAAATTAAACGGTAAGGGTTCCACTTGGCCTCCCTTCCCATAGCCACAATTGGCCCCGAGAACACCAGGACCTAGGGCCTAGACTCGTTTATAAGCATTTACCCAGGAGGGGGACTGTGTGGCCCCTCTCCCCTTGGCCAATTATGGCCCAGGGACTCAATCCCCCTGGGCCGGCTTTCCATATTTATTTTATTTTTTGGATTTTATATTAAAGCAGAGGGGGTACAAGTGGCCCCCTCCCGGGCCACTTCTGGCCCCGTGGTCCCCATCCCCCGGACCTTAGCGTTGGGGACTGTGGGGAGAGCCCCAATCCCCCCACGGCCCCAGCCGGCTCCCCGACTCCTGTGGGAGCCGGGATTGCTTTTGAGCAAGGGGAGCTGCTGACATGCAGCTCCTCTCGCTTCAACGAAGCACAGCGGAGTTTGCTGAGAGGTCTTCAGTTGCCACGTCCTCTTGCTTGACCACTCTGCAAACGAGTCTCCTGCCCACCACAGCATGCAGCCAACCCAACGCCACACATGATCTCTGACTATGAGCAGCAGGGGGTTTGCCACATGGGCTGACCTTTTGATATGGCCTGTTGCCAACCCCCGTAAGGCAGCCAACACGATAGGAGGGCACTAACCCACCCTCACCAAGGTCATAATTGACCCAGGTACCCCTATCTACCGGGGCCCAGCCTATTTGTAAATGGGGAGTGGCATGCTGCCTATCTCCCCTGGCCGATCTTGGCTCCAGGGACCCCCATTCCCAGGGCATTGCCACATTATAAAGTGGCAGGCAACCTCCCTAGGCCAATATTGGCACCATGGACCCCATCCCCCAGGTCCTGGCCAGTGAAGGTTGGGTGCTCTAGAGCCCACCCAGGGCACCCACTACATCATTGTTGGAGGCTGCGTAGGGGATCCCTAATGCCCCGTGGCCCAGTCAGCTCACCACCTTCAGTGGTAGCCAGCTTTCTCCCACCTGCAGGGAAGAGCTAAAAACGCTGCTCCCTGTGGGAAGGAGCATTATTTTTTTTGTCTGTTGCCCTGCCCGCTTTAGTGCAGGCAGAGAAACAAATAAAAAGTCTGCTCCTAGTGGGCAGGAGCATTTTTGATGCTCCAGCCTGATCGAAGCAGACTTAAAGTTCGCTCTCGCTTGGCTGGAGCTTTACATTTGCTCCCAATAAGCTAGAGCAAACACAGGTTTCCCTTCTTGCACCAATGTGGGCAGGGAAACCGCTATGTCCCAGAAGTGGGCACACGAGGACATATCTTTAGCAAGCACTAGGCTCTGGGAGAGAGGGCATGCCACCTACCTCCCATTTGTTTAACATGGGCGGGCATTGGGAGTTGGTTTCCCCAGGGCCTCAAATGTCCCAGGGAGGGGTCTACACAGCTCCCTTCCCCTTTTTTCAAGTCTGGGCCCCTTGATTGATGGTCCCTGGGGCTGAAATTAAACTGGGAGTGGGCTGCTTGCTCCCTTCTCTTCATTTTTTCAGCTGGGCACACAAGTGTGGAAAACGGCGCTTTTTGTTTATTTGATAATTTTCCCATGGATCCCCATATCCTCTGTGAGTTCATGGGAAAACATTTTTGGGCCCCCAGCAGGGTTCCTGTGGGACCCCACCACCAGGCCTACCCTGCCACCTTCTTTTGTTTTTGTGTTTTTTTTGGACTCAGGCTGAGGCACAAGTCCCAAGCTGGCTGCCACTATCTGTGGTTGAAGTGGTGGCAACCAATTAGATCTCACAATGAGATTTGCCAAAATCACGGCGGGTCCACATACCTAGATATCTATTGGTCTATTTTCTTTAATAACTCCAAACCTCCTGAATGGATTTACACCAAATTGCAAAAAGGGCTCTTTATGGACTAAGATCTTCCTTTCTGCCACATTTGGTGTAATTCGGTTCAGCTGTTCAGGCTGTTGTCGTGTCTAAAATCCCTAAGGGAAATTGAACGGGGGAAATGTGTTTGGGACCCCCTTTTTTCTCAGCTCTAGATTGACGGATCCCTCCAAAACTTCCCAGTCAGCAGCTGAAGGGCTTGGTGTACTAGTTCAGCAGGTTTCATGAAGATTTTTTTTTTTTTCAGCAAAACAAAAAACACTTTAAGTCATATGTACAAACCCTTATCGCCACCACAGCATCACTTTTTACGACATGGTGGTAGTAATAGGGGCATTGCCTTATTTACAAAGCAGCGTTAAAACCTGGCTTAGCGCTGCCTTGTAAATAAGGCCCCCTTTCAGTCTATGCTTAGCATGAAAGGGGTGGGCAGTGGAGGTTGTGGTGGGACATCCAGTGAAACACCCATTGATTTCGATGCTGCCCCTATTTACAAGGACAGCGTGAATAGGAAGCAAGATCAAAATTAAGAACAGGGAAAACCTGGCCTTCAGTTGGCGAAACAAGGAAAAATGTATTATTTCTCCTCGTTTTTGCTTTTTCCATATGTGCTGCCTAGTGCAGCACACATGGAAAAAATAAAAATGCCTTAGATTGTTTATCTATAAGAAGCTGCCTGCATTGGCGCTACACTGCTAAGTGTAGCGCCAGTGCAGGGGGAAACGCAAGACTGCACCATACAGTTGTAAATATGGTGCAGCCTTGTGTTTCATAAGTGGTGAATGAGAAGTTAATAGACTATGTATCCTGTGAACACAAGATGCATTCCGTCCATGCACTCCTTTTCAAACTTTCATAAATTTTCGTGCAAATCTTATCATATTGAATAGTTCATTTATTTCTCATTTTGTTCAAGGTATGTCATTATATTCATGACTGTTCAACATATTCCATGTCTCAAAAACATTTTTTTCGCATTATTATAGTTGCCCAATGCATTTCAAGCGAAACGCCCTTCCTCAGGGGACTTCATAAACTCTAAAAACAATAATCATAAGTCACAATCAGTATCCCAAAAAAGAAGTGGTCCCTAAATAGAAACACGTTCTTATAACAACATAGTACATCGGTGATATCCCACATGCTGTAGTGAAACTCATGGAATTTGTGAAAAACATTCATGGTGCTTTTTATAAAAAGGTGCTCAAAAAATAATGAAGACCCAATGACTGGGTACTGACCTTAATACATGGAATTATTCATTCGGGGTGTTTAGCTGCAATGGGGAAAATAAAATCTTGGTGTCAATGTGTGATGTGACACGAATGTCTCGTGTCCGTATTAAAAAATGTGTCCATTGTGTCTTACCGGGGTATTGGGAACGTGGAGTCTCCCTCGCTAATCTCGGCGTGCAGCGCTCTGTACGGGAGCGCTCTATGGTTTATGTGACGAGCACTGTGTGTTGCCAAGGTTACCATGCGTCAGCGAGTGACGTACTGTGTTCTCTATGGTTGTGGACGGCACTGTGGGAACGGCGTGTATTTACGGGGGTAAACAAGAAAGAAGGACTGTATCGCTAAGGAGACAGCGTGTGTTTGCCAAAGTAAACAGAAATATGTAAACAAAAAGGCGAACTGTGTCGCTGTCTGGAAACTCGAGTGCGTGTAAATGCTGAGTGTAAAAATGAAGGTCAGAAAGCATACACGTGGAAGTGTATCTATTAAACAATAATGTTCACACAAAAAGTGATATTCACAACAAAATAACCGTGTTGTATGTACATGGCAAAACGTACGTAAAAATATCATATTAACATTGTCCAATGACTAATTCAGTCTGTAGTTCGAGCTGAAATGCGGAGTGTTTCAAAAACTATCCAAATTATAAGTTATAGATAACAGTGAAGATCCAATCTTTCATTAAGCCCTTTCGGCTGGAGGGTGCATAAGTAGCCTATCCAGAAGGTTTCTCTGCGCAGTAAGTGGCTGTTGTTGTCTCGGCCCGGCAGGGTTGCCACTTTTTCAAGTATGCAGAATTTGAGTTGGCTTGCATTGTGTTTTGCCTCATTGAAGTGTACTGCTATGGTAGATTTGTCATTTTTTAACCGGATGTTACTTTTATGTTCTACGATTCTGGTCTTTATTTTCCTTTGTGTCTTGCCTACGTATGAGAGTCCACAGGGGCATCTCAATAAGTAGATTACGTTTGAAGTGTCGCATGTTCCAGATACCTTCAATTTTATGGACGAACCTTTTGTTGGGTGGTTTAAGATGTTTCCTTTTATGATTGCTGAACAGTTACCGCAATTATGGCATGGTTGGGTTCCTTTGTAAGTGCCATGTTCTGTTGTTTTCATTTCCTTTACCAATTCTTTCAAATTCTTGGTTCTTTCGTACGCAAAGATTGGTTGGTGTCTGAATAAATTTTTGAAATCATCTTCAAGTGCAAGCATAGGCCAATGTGTTTTGATTGATTTTTTGATCATGGGGCTGTTTGTAGAGTATTTTGATACGAATACAGATCTATATTCATCAATCTTTTCTTTGGGTTTTAATAGGTGTTCTCTTTGTAATGTTTCAGCTCTCTGAGAGGCAGAATCCAAGATGGCTTGGGGGTATCCTCGTTTTCTGAATTTTTCCAACATGTCTTCTTTATGTTTTTGGTACAGTTCCTTTGTAGATGCTATTCTTTTGATCCTTAGTAATTGTGAAAAAGGTAAATGCTGTTTGAGCGGAGTTAAGCCATGATGGCTAAAGCCTCACTCCGCCACTTCCTTGAACATATGCTCCTTTGCCTATGGAAACAAGGTCCTAAATATAACTATCTACTGATGACTGCCCGTAGGTAATTTATATATTGCACTTTATTGTGGTAAATGTAAATCCAGTATTTGTAAAGTGCGAACAGCTACCCGTAGGCATTCCGGCGCTGGGGGCCATCGGGAAGATTAAGCAAGCTATTGCCCAGAGTCACATGGTGCTGGGCTGACCTGCTGCTGGTGGCGGGGATCAAACTGTGAGCCCCTGATTCCAGCATCAATCACCCTGGCCGCGGCGCCACACCTCTTCCCTTCACTCTGGCCTCAGCGCCACACCTCTTCCTTGGTAAACAAATGTGCATGACCCAGGAAACAAATGCAGATTGCAACTTGAGCACTTTATGGAACATGCACTTTAAAAGTAAAAACTGATGCAAATGAAGAAGTGTATATTGTGTGTGAAATTTGCGAACAAAGATCTGCAGTACACCATTGAAAGAAAGTGATAGTCTAAATTGCTAGTACCTAAAGTTTGATAAAGAATCACTAAAATAATTGCCATTGAGGAAATACAGCAAAGTTGTATCTAAGTATATGAAAGAGATCTTTAGAAGCCAGGAAATCTTGTCAAATGAAATGGTGTTAAGATGACCACAATGTAAGCACAGCTCCTAATGAAAGTCCACTTTAATATGCGGAAAGTGTCAATCTGTATGATACTGTCAAGTAGAAAACGTAGGTACTTTACCTGAAAAATGTAAATCATGTCCTCCTTCATTGGTCTCCTCCTTCTCTTACAATGAATTATACTTACAGGAAAAATCAAAATGGCAAATGTCAGGCAAGACCAAATGGACGCCGCACAAAGCAGTCTAGTTATTTTTATAGGTAATGGGATGAGGGCTTGTATCTTTAAAATGACACTCTGCAGAGTCATTCTACAAAGACTCGGGGATTGGCTTGAAGGGAGTGGGGTCCTCTCTGACCTTCAGTATGGTTTTAGGGCTCACAGGGGGACCATGAACCAATGCTTAAACCTCCACCTCATAATTAGTAAATACACCGTGGTGAAGGAGGGGCATTTATATCTAGGGTTTATGGACTTATCCTCCGCTTTTGATTTGGTTAATCGCTCTAAACTTTGGCTTATTTTGCGGGATTTGGGTTTGGACACTACTTTGGTGAATTTTTTACATGACCTCCACCAGAATTTGTTTGCCTCCGTTAGGGTTACAAGGGAAGGTAGATGTACTGAAAAATTTAGATCAGGGAGAGGGGTCAGACAGGGTTGCATCCTGGCCCCTCTCCTATTCACACTCTACATTAACTCCCTGGGTAAATCACTCAATCTAGCCACCATGGACGTCCCGCGTATGGGAGGATCCCCTATCCCGGTCCTCCTGTACGCGGATGACGCCGTCCTAATAGCCCGTACAGGCATTGGTCTGCAAAAATTGTTAGACCATTTCGGATCATTCATGGAATCTTTAGATTTAAAGATCAATACACTAAAATCCCATGTCATGGTCACGGGCACACGTAGGAAAAGCCTGAAGATTAAAACTTTTAGTTGTAACGGATTACAAATCTCTAGGGTACCTTTTTTTTGTTATTTAGGCGTCACTTTTGACGAAAAAGGATCCTGGGGACCTCAACTAAAATTGAAGGCCAACGTAGTTGCACGATCTACTACAGGTCTCATGAGCTTTTCTAAAAAATTAGGTTCTAGGCCCATGGTGGCCATGATCCGTATCTACAAATCAAAGTGCCTGGCTATTGCATCCTATGGGGCTGACATCTGGGGCTATGCTCCTTCTCAAGGCATTCAAATTGTAGAAAATAATTTTATTCGAACTTTGTTATCACTCCCAAAGTCATCGCCTACATATTCCATCCATAGTGAAGTCGGCCTGGGCCACATTACTGACCTTCTAAAAATGGCCCCCCTGCTATGCTGGGTGAAAACCTGGACAAACGAGGAGATCACGTTGAACCATCTCATACTCAAAGACTGCTTGGCCCTGGACAAGGCGGGCAGTATTCCCTGGCTAGCGTATGTTAGAGCGGCATGCGTGAAGCTAGGGCGCCCGGATATATACTCTTCTCCACAGGGTCTCAAGAAAGAAGATGTAGGGTGGGTTAAGTTGCATCTCCGGAATTTGCTGGAGTTAGATAGGGAACAGGTTGAACTCAACAAACCCATGGTGAGAACCATATATCGAATTTCTACCTCCTCTGCCATGGAACCTTATCTAACATTTGTGACAAAACCATACCATCGTTTTCTTTTATTGAGATTTAGGTTCAATCTTATCCATCTAGTGCTGGGTTCCAACATAAAGTGGGGGACCCTTGAAATTACCCCACCTTGCACTTGTGATAGCTTCTCAAATCAGGACACAGTCCACTTTGTGATGTTTTGCGAACACTATCTGGAGCCCCGGAAAAAGTTTTTATATCCCATTTTGAAGGAACTTAATTTTGTCCAAGTAAGGCCTGCACTTTTACACCTGCAAATGTTGAACACTGTGCAGGTCACATATGGTGTAGCCAGTTTCTTGGTGGCGGCTGCCCGATTGAATAAGGCAAGACTTACCCAGACAAATATACATCCTGGTTGACATTTTATCAACTTTATTCTGGGACACCGGATAAGGATCATTGGGACATGGAGGCGCTTGTCTTTTTCTGGTCCTTTTCTTATAGTGAACCTGTTTTGTATTCATATTTTTAATAACAAAAAAACTTCTTTTAAAAAAAACCTCTTTTAATGAATCATTTTAGGAACTGCAACATGTGTATAGTTTGTCTAATTGCTAATTTTAATCTATTTGTATAGTTCTTATTTTTTAAAAATGAATTGTGTATTGCTTTTATGGTTTTAATTAACCGAATAAAGATATTTGACTGACTGACTGAAGATGACCACAATGTAAGCACAGCTCCTAATGAAAGTCCACTTTAATATGCGGAAAGTGTCAATCTGTATGATACTGTCAAGTAGAAAACGTAGGTACTTTACCTGAAAAATGTAAATCATGTCCTCCTTCATTGGTCTCCTCCTTCTCTTACAATGAATTATACTTACAGGAAAAATCAAAATGGCAAATGTCAGGCAAGACCAAATGGACGCCGCACAAAGCAGTCTAGTTATTTTTATAGGTAATGGGATGAGGGCTTGTATCTTTAAAATGACACTCTACACTTGTAACTCCATTGCCCAGTGGAAGGCTCTGTCCGAATCGCATCAACCATGATCGCGCTAATGCACTTTTCTGAAAAATATGAATAAAGGATTTTTGAAGATTTGCTGAGCTGTGCCGCTTTCTGCTTTAGCCAGTTTTTGGAACGAGGGCATCAGCTCCTGCAATATTGGCGATTGGAGGAACGGATGATTGAAAATATATAGCTTTACATTAGTCGGCATATTCCATATGGCACATTGTATCAGAACCTTGCACTACATACCTTTAAATAGTGACACTGTCTAATTGTATTTCTATTCGCTATGACGATTGAGTCTTTCGTCCCAAATACATCATTATATCTTTATGCAGTGAGAAGCATAATGAGCTTTGCCAAAGCACCTCTATCATGCAAGTATCCAAAATGATGCTGCTCCATAATCCGAGTGAAAAGGGCTTACTTTTGTGCGTCCTGTGCAGGCCCTCCTTTGAAACTACTAACATATATCAGGGGGTGTCGCTTATTATCAGAATAAGAAACTCATCTGGGTAGCCACAGGCGATCCACCTTTATTAGAGGCCATTTCTAAAGATGCTAATGTGGTTTTTGTCCAGACCTGTTCAAAAAGAGTTTTCCAAACTACTTCACAAATGATGTGCCGAAAAATTGCTCAATCTTCCTTTCATCCATATACGATTTGCACAATTTTAGAAACTAGCGGGAAAAGAGACGCTTGAATATCAGATGATGCCGAAATCTTACCTGAGAGCATAATGGGCTTGTGGCTGGTTGTCTTCGAGGTAATTAATGCAGTTAATCTGAGTCATTCTGACAATGAATCAATTGTATTGTGCTAAGGACTTATGCTTTGTTTTGTATTCCCTCCTCTTCTAAGAGGCTTCCGACTTCAGCACTCGGCTCGACAAGTGACTACTTAAATGAGAGCAAAGTAACTGGATTGCTAGTCTCTATGACAGGTCATACATAATCACCATAGAAATATATAATTACACCTGCCAACCTCATCTTGTGTAATTGATTCAATGAGTAACAGTGTCAGGCGCGGGCTAGGCTTAGAGGTCTCACTGTGTGAAAATGCTCATACATGGCTAAACATCTTGGTATTTTAATTGCCTGTCATACTGCCAAGGATCACAGATTGTATCCATCGCCACAGCAACAGTCTGGAATGTGAAGAGCACTTTCACTAGCTGAGCTGTGAATGCACACCGTATTGTCATAGCAAGGCCTTCCGTACATTGCACTGAAGCACACTGCGCTGCTTTCAGCAGATTCTTCAAAACATAAGGCTGTGTTGGAAAGGCTCCGCCATATTGTATTTTCATGTTGTGCCAACAGAGTTTAAGCTGTGTATAGGTACATGTGCTAGATTGTGGTAGGAGTGCAAGGCACGCAGGGGATAAGAGCAGGCCCTTTGAACATGGACAATTCCTGGAATGAACTGGAGTGGGCACCGGAATGTTAAAGTGAAACGAGTGGTAAGTAGGGGGAAGGGCATGGTATGTCGTGACCGACAGGGATATGTCTGGCCGCGTTACGTAGTGTACAGACACAGTGAAAGGAGGGGACAACTGAGTTTGAAGTGACACATTGTGAATTGGTATGCAGTTCTCAATACGATTAACGGTCTAATAGTCCACAAATACCAGTGTACATCTGTAGGGGTTGCAAATGATCTGCCTGATAAATATAGTTTTCGATTAGCTTTCCTAAACAGGAACTTTTTTTAAAGCAGGCCCCGTCGATAGCAAAAAGAAAAAAGGTTCCCATTTGGGAAGATATCGGGGGAGCATACAGAGGTCCTGAGAGCAGTGCCTGACCCCCCCATATTCTTCTAGACAGCTTTCTCCCTGCAAATCATATACCACAACCTGTGAGATATCTGGTCAATGTTTGCCGTTTGAAACTGCAATTGTGGCAAGATTTGTATAATCCACTGAGTCTAAAATAGGAAGCGGTGGCCTTTTCATGCCGTCTACTACCTGCCATCATAATGGGCAGCAAACCCTCTTATTATGAGCTGGAAAACGTTTTTCTAACTCGTAAATAGAGTTTTGTACATAACATACTACTCCTTTGCCACGACAGTGTCTGTTTTTTGCAATTCACCGGCTTTGAGTTCGCAGCAGAGTTTTGTAGGAAGCCCTTAGTTATTTTATTATATTAGGCCATTTGTATTAGTGGCGGGAGACTCATGAGACTATTAAGTATGGTTTATGACGAACATCCCAGCTGAGAACAGTTTACCAGCTGGGAATGCAGGTGAGGATTGGCCACACAATTCCAATGGTAAGCAGAGCAGCCTGACTGCCCTGGGGTGTGAGGAGAAGGTGGCGCATAGGGGTCAATTGTGTATCTGCCTGGGTGATTTGACTGCAGAGAGGAGCAGAGAGGAGCTGTTATGTCTGCTGTCTACCCTGAATGGATTGCGCCACAAGTTCACCTTATAGGAAACAAGACCTGTAGAGAGCCACACAGAAGGGCCGGATCGATGCTACACCACGTGACTGTGAGCAATGACCAGGCCGCGGGCAAACCTGTCTCGCAAACACATAACAACAGTGCGGGGCCTGTCGAGAGCAGTGCTGGTAGATATCCAAGATAGCAGGAGAAGCCATGAAATATCAGTATTTGTAAAGCGCGCAGCTACCTCCGAAGTGGTGTCCCGGCGCTGGGGGCCCTCGGGAAGATTAAGCAAGCTATTGCCCAGAGTCACATTGTGCTGTGCTAACATTCCGCCAGCACAGGGGATCGAACCCTGAACCCTGTAGTCTGGAGTCAGGAACCCTGGCAGCTGCACCACACCTCTGCCTAAGCACTCAACTATGCCCTGCATAAAATAGTCTTTAAAGCAATCAGCAGATGGGGGAGCTGTACGCACACTTCCCCGTGTTTCGAGATATTATTGCTACAGATATGGTATGGCCGGAGGGGGGGGGTGAAGGGGAGGCGCTTCATGCACCTAAAGGCACAGTGAAAGAAGCCCCACAAAGACAGCCCGCTGGGTACCGCTCTTGGTACTTGAGTGCAGGAGGCAGTTTGGGACATATGAAAAACAGGGACCCCGTACTCTGCTAGTAGAGGAGAACCATGATTAGGAATTACGTGCCCACAAAATCGAGTGCCAGAGGCTGTGATTGGCAAAACAATGTAGGTGATGAGCAGCCTGGCAGCCCTGGGTATGCGGAGGAAGTGGAGAGCAGAGGCCTAGTGAGCCTTAATATGGTTGAATTGTGCACAAGGAGGAGCGGTTGTGCCTGTAACCTCCCCATAAAAGGTGCAACAGCCTGTCCTCCTCACTTTGAAAGCTAATGAGAGAGACACGGAGGGCTGGTCATGGTGATTGTCTGCTTTAATGGCCTAAATATGAAACCAGGAGAGAGTAGAAAATCTGCTAGGAGCACTGGTGAGTGGTATTGGAGGTTGGCATTGGCCAAACTATTTTACAGGTGAGGGGAGCTGCCTGGCAGCCTTGGGATATACGGAGGTAGCAGTGCACAGAGGCATAGTGAGCATTGACCAGTATGATTTGTGCGCAAGGAGGAGCGGTTGTGTCCACGGCCTCCTCTGAACAGAAAGTGGGGCAGGCTCACTTTGTTAGTACTGGAACTGCAAGGAGCAGCATGTATGGACAGAACACAGCAATATTAGGCAGCACTTAAGACAATCAGAAGCGGTGACAGAGCCACAGAATTACCTAACCCGCAAGCATTCCATGAAAGTACAGGACCCAATGGGAGTAGTTTAAGCAAATATTGAGGACAGATGCAAAACCTATGAATGCCTAGGCATATCCTAGGTACAACAGACCTTAACGAGATCAGCAGATGAGTGAACTGTGCACGCTTACCCATATTCTAAAATACTATTACTACAGAAAAGGCACTATTTTCAGGGGCCACTTCATGCATCTGAGCACACAGTGAAGGAGGCATAGTATGTACTACTCATGGGGGTTGCCCCAGATGCCCGGATGCAGGAGGCAACTTGGGACACTAGAAAAGACAGGGCCCTGTTTTTGAACATATTGCAACCACATACACAGTGCCCTCATCAGCTAAGTGAGAATATGGTGATGTAACATACTTAAGCATCGAGACCCTGCTTCACAGAATAACTGTGACTCCCCCATGGAGAAGAACCAACATACATAAGGCCCCTACTATTGCTGATTGCTGGCCCATTCAGTGACTGCTGAATCTAAGAAAGCCAGTGTGGGTACTGTGAGTCCAGATTGCTTGGGCTGGTGATTCAATGCAAGAACTGTTACAGAGTGTTTGGGCCTTGAAATTGAATTAAATGCATTATTGACATGAATGCCTCCCAAACCCAAGGGGGCTTGGGCAATGCTCCCAAAGCACGCTACTCAATATAAGATAGCCTAGCAAGGATGGCTAAGAATGTGAATCCGAGAAAGGAGCCAGTCATGGCTGAGACGGCATCTCCTTCAATCATGAACATCAAGAAACTAATACTGGAGGACAATAAAGCCATTACAGAAAAGATTGATGGGCTAGCCATCTCAGTAGCACTACAGGTTTTAGGATATGGAACGGAAGTTCAGGCAGATTTTGAAGACCTGGCTCATTAGCCAGGATTAGCGCCTGGCCTGTTTTTCTACCTGATTTCTGCTACAGCGCCGTGACACCTCTGTGGAGGTAGCTGTTGAGCTGTATAAATGCCACTATGATTATTATTATTATTATTATTATTATTATAATTACTGCACCAAGACATAGATAAAATGAGGAAGCATGTGAAGGGTCTGGGTACAAGAGCTGACAGTGTAGAGAAAATATTGGGGACCCGCACCAGTCATCTGGTGAACCAAAAAAGAGGCCAACAAATGCATGGTGCCACGTTGGTGGACTTTGAGGACTGGTCACAGAGCAATAATGTGTGCATACTGGGTTTCCTGAAGTGGACAGAGTCCACACCGGTTGAAAAATTTCTGGAGACCTGATTACCCACAGTTCTGGCAGGGTGGAAGGAGAAGTAGGACTGCAAGTTGACAGATCACACATAACCCTGGAGGGAAACCCAAGCTGGGTGCCCCACCATGCATATTTATTGCAAGACTGCTAAGATATAAAGACAAGACAAACATTCTCGCGGGGGCTCAGCAACAAGGGTGTGTAGAAGTCAACATGAACTTTGATCCCTTTCTATCCTGACTATGGAATAACAACACAAAAGAAAAGGAAATCATTTGAGGAGGTAAAAAGGAAACTAAGGGACCCTGGCCTGGCAAATGCATTGTTATCTCCTGGGTGGATTTGCGGGGAAAGATAAGAGAAAAATGATCATACTTAGGATGCTTTGATTGCTTTGCAGTTCATTGAAAGCAAATGAACAGCAGAATGGAGCAGGACTTTTGGTTCATGGGAGGGGATGCTGAAGTTTAACTAGGTAAAGGAGGGTGCATGTTAACGGATTGCGTATAAACCCTGAGTCAGAAGTAGTGAAGGAGGCATACAGTCACATTGGTACTTTTGTACTGGTGGTGCTGCTTCTGGACCTGGGGTACAAGGAGCTACGTGCCAAGCGGGCAAAGTTTGAATCTTGTTCAGGAGGGAGAGAGTGACTCTACATGTGTCAGGTGTTGGGACCAGGTTGGATGGTCCACACCGGTGGGGGATCAGGGCTAGTACAGGTTTTTAAGGTTAACGGGAAATAATGTTGCTAGATTTGAGCTTGAGAGGGTTGACAGACACATAACACAATAACATAGCAGTGCAAATGGTTTGTGGGGCAGTAGTGACACATGCACTGACAAAATGGGATTGACTGCAATATCCTGGAACATCAAAGGGTACAGATCCCTGTCAAACAATAAAGGATATGGTCATAAATCTATAAGCATCAGGGATGAATAGAAATGGCACAGGACACAAATTTACTTTGCAAGAACACATGAAGATTACGGCTAAGTGTGTAGGCAGGCTGTGGTATGCCAACTTCCCATTTCTTTGAGGGTGGTGGTGTTTCTTTTGACACCTTATGCACATTATGAAATTATTTGGATCTGAGACTAATTGCGTATTAGATAGAGCGCTAGACACCACTGGGCCTCTAGGCAGGTCATCAAGTGTGTTACTAGAGGGCATGGACACTCTTATCTTGATAAAACTATGGAGGATATAACATGGTCAGACGAGGGGCTATTCTTTCTTCTCCCTACCACATGGGATCATCTCCAGAATAGATTTTATGTTCACTCACCCAGGACAGGTTGCACACTTTGGGATGGCTCAGTATTTGGACAGGACTCTTTTGGACAATGCCCCACTTCAAGCATATTTACAAGGTCAAGCATATGGGGCACGGATATCATAGTGGCATTTTCAATCTTGTGCCCTATACGTCCAAGTGCTCTGAGAGGAAATTAGAAATACAGTAAGAACATTTTTTTATCTGAATGAGGGAACCGTGTCCTCGGCCAGGATAGTATGGGAAGTCTTCATTGTGAACATATTGGGCAAATGAATAACCATGACTTATGGGGTGCGAAGGTCTCTGGGGCACATGGTTATGATATTGGAACAGCAGATAGGGGATATAAATAAGGAGGCCCCACATGATGAGGTGAACTTGGAGACTTGACACAAACTGATGGCTGACCTAGATGAAGCCCAGGAAACACTGGGGAAATAAGAATACGGAATGTATACAGAAACCCAACATGAACTAGGGTATAAATCAGGATGCCTGCTAGCAAGGCTTGTCAACAGGTGAAAATGAGGGCATGCTGTTTTGTCCCTTGAGGCTGCCACTGGAGAGATTTTGATGGCGCAAACTGATATCTTCTAGATTTGCAGAATTTTCCAAGGCATTTTATGCACACCATAATGGCAGCGAGGAAGTAGATATAGATGCTATTTTCGATGAAGTGCTTACCTTTAGAAAATGATGATATAAGGGCTTTTCTGAATTCTCCTATGGAGGAGGCGGATATCAGGTGGGCTATTAATCATATGAAAACAGGGAAAACACGAGGTAATGAGTAGTTATCAGTTGAATTCTACCAGACATTGGTGGATATCCTGTGTGCGCACCTGCTAGGTATGTTTAAGGAGGTGTGTGAGATGGGAGTATTACAGGTTTGTTGAGGGAGGCAAATATAGTAGTGTTGCACAAGTCTGGAAGAGACTCTATTGACTGCGAATCATATCACCCAATGTCAATGATAAATGTGGATGCAAAAATATTGGGGGAAATATTGCCACAATACCTAGCAAAGGTGGAAGAGAGGATAATACACGATGCTCAGATGGGATTTGTTGTCGGATGCACCACCACTACCAACATATGAAGGGCATTCCTTATCATGGAAGAAGTGATGCAGGGAGAGGAAACACGCACAGTTGCTAGTCTAGATGCCCACAAGGCCTATGATACTGTTACCTTGGTGTTTATGTACCGCACACTATGGCAGTAGGCCTTATGGGCAGATTAGTTGTGATGGGTGAAGCTACTTTATACTCTGAGCAAGGCAAAAGTGAAAGTAAGTAATAGAGTGTTAGACAGTTGGTCAATAGAGAGAGGGGTTCAGCTGGGGTGCCCTTTCGCTCCATCAATATTTGCACTAATAATAGAACCATTGGCACAAATTATACATATCCGGCATGCGCACAATGGTATAATGGTTAGTGAAAAGCAGGAAGTCATCTCATTATAGGCCGAAGATATACTGTTAACATTGAGAAACCCGATGACCACATGGATGGCTATATACAATAGATTAGCAGGGGTAGAGGTGCACTCAGGGTTTTGGCTAAATGCTGACAATAATCTCATAAAAACGAATGTAGCTGATAAAGCAGGCCTGTGTAACATAAAGGTCTGGATGACCCCAGTGAAGTACCGAGGAGTGTGTTAGAGTGCAAATTAAAATGAAAGATGTGATGTTGATATGGGCAATATACTGGTCCCTGTTGAAAGAAGTTGCACAAGTGGATGAAGTTCTCAATGTCCTTAATGGCATGCATTGCAATTAACAAAATGAACATGCCACCTTGAGTACTATATGCAATGCAACACATGCCAATGTGCATACAGGAGTCCTCCTTCTGCAGATTGGACGAATTGCTCAGAATGCTCTACTCTGGGACTGGGAGGGCATGGATAATTTTGGAGGTACTGAAGCTCCCGTGGGATAATGAGGGTTACATGCACCAAATTGAAAGACATATTGCCATGGTTCCAGGAGGGGGGTGCCGATCCAGTGGCAGGGATGTTAGCATGCTTTGTACAACCACTGGCATTGCAAGCATTACCTCTAGTTCCTTGCAGGAAACGGACAGCTTTAGCATTACAGGTTAAGACTCTGTTAGATATATGGGGACAGGCAAATAAAAGAGAAAGGGACGAGTATATTTATATACAGCAGCTGATTTTCAGGCGTTCTGGGATTAGCCCATCTATGAAGACATAGAGCTGAGGAAGATACCTGACGGAATTTGGGAGACCTGTTTGAGGATGGCAGAATGGTGGGCTATGTGTCTTTCTGTGATAAATGGAGATTAGCTGGTGGATGCTTTCTGGCATATGCTGGTTTGGCTGTGGCTGTTCACAAGGTCTGAGGAGGGTTTCCAAGAGAACCAGAAACACGTGTTAAATTAGATCCTTCCCGACCTAGGATTAAAGGTAGAACGTTTCACTTGATATTGCTCACTGTTCGTTGTAAGCATGATTGCCCGTATAACTACACTATGGACGCAATGTGAAGGCAATTTGGCCATGGAGTTAAGGGAAGGGGATTGGAAATCTATATTAGGTAACTGCGGGAGAGTTACACGCAATGCATGCCTTAACTTATACGTTATAAATGTGTAGAAAGAGATTACATCATGCCACAGTGGTTGTACAGACTAGATCCGTCCAAACCTGAGCAGCGCCAAAAATGCAGAATAGCAGAGGTAACCTATATTCACATGTGGTAGACATGCGACATGTGTGATCCCCTTTTAGAGTGAGGTAATTCAAACTTTAGTGATACTAACCAACTACAGCTACAGCGAAGAATACAAATGCGCTTGTTGGGACTAATCTCACGTAATAAATACACTAAGGGGTTTATTTACAATCCCCTTGCGCCGCCGGTACGTCACATTTTCCCATATTAAAAGTAACACACCGATGTTGCAAGGGCTTGTAAATAACCCATTAAGTATGTGGAGAAGGTATTGGAACTAGGCCTCACCGTGGCAAAGAAGTGGGCAGCCTTGAGATAAATGACCAAACAACTACCAGCACAAAAGCAATGGTTATAGGAATTTGCGAAATCTCTCTCCTTGTTTAGGAGGATAGGGGAGAGTGGAGATAGGAAAAGTAATTGAACTGTAATGTTACTTTGTTGTTAAAATCAATAAATGAAGGAAAACAAAAGGAATGTGGCCTAGCCTTTCCTCCCGCTTGATGAGGGCCAACCCCATTTTGTGTACATACACAATTAAAATACCTTGCATATCAATGTGAACTACAAGCCATCCTCACACTCGTAAACTCCAGGATTGAATATGCCAACAACCTATACTTTCATTATCCGCAAAATCCAATTCACCTGAAACGCTGCCACACGTCTTCTTCTCTGACAACCAGGAGAATATGCCCTTTCAAAGAGAAATTAAAACAGGGTTATTTCCTAGATAACTGCACCACCACACAACTTGATTACAGAGCGCAAAAAACTGTTGTGCTCTCAAGCACAATCCTAAACTTCCAAAACACAGATTGGAAGCAAGCCAATCTGCAAAATGTTTGATATGTAGGTAAGCTACAAAGTGCTGACCTATAGTTTGCATGGAATTATGTAGTCATGTATTTGCATATATTAACAGTTATGGCCCACAATAAAACTAAGATCATACTAGGCAGTGGTCAGCAGCACAATGTAACTTATACCTTTTACATTCACACAATACATATATGCAATGAGGCTTGTCCATCACAAGCATTGTGCATGCACAAACACAGATATCACAAAACATGCATTAAATGTAAATGTAAATGTAGAGGTACTTGTATAGCGCACGACTACCCTGAGGCATCTCGGCGCTTGTACGAATACCGCTGAGGAACCCTTCTTGGCCTTTCCCTGTGATGTGTCCGCTCCTGGGCAGCCCCAAGGTGAAGCCAGGCATCCTAGCGTTGTTGGGGCCATTGTGGAGATTAAGCAAGCTATTGCCCAGAGTTGCAGAGTGGGACCCATGAATAGAATAGGCACCGAGGCGAGAATTATCATGTCCAAGGAAACTGAGCCCAAGACCCACCGAGGCGAGGATTAAACCCTGGTCCCGGGCCAGGCCTCTGCATCAGGGTCTGCCGCTCTAACCATTGAGCCACACTTCTCCACTCTCACTCTCAACAGAAGAAATCTATCAGAAAGTGCTGGACAATAATAGGGACTTTAATATAGCCCACCACTGCATGTACCAAATATTTATTCACTCTGGCCGCTTCTTTACATCTCACAACAATGCCCATCTCAACAGATATCTCTATTCCTCCCGCTCTTCAACCATGCCAGGTAAGGACCACAACTATACACAAAATCCTAGCTGGGATAGCTGAGTGCAGAAACCAGCTAAGCACACTATAATATAAGAAATACCATAAAGAAACCTGAATGGATGTTCAAAGATACCAGCAAACTGAAAACCATAAAGTGTGCGCCTGTCCTTCACACTTCATCATTCACCCCGCTACATCTCCTAGCATGATAACCGCACCTCGATGGTCATCACACATGACATGGAAACACTTTCCACGTTTGATCATAACAAAGACAACGGGGCATATTATCAAGCCCAATTTCGCCAATTTTGCGGCCGTTTTCGGCTGAAAAGCGGCCATTTAAATATCGCTCTATTATCAAGAACGCGCTAACGTGTGTTTCCTTGAGGTAGCAGCCGTCTTTTCTCCACTTTGCATGTCAGCCATATTTATCGCTAATGACATGCAAAGTGGGCGTTCCTCACTAAAATGACATAAATACTGTCGCTAACAAAACTTCCCTCTATCATCAATCCGGCACCAGACCGGCGTATCGATAACAAAAGTCACGCTAACCATGATTATCGCTGGTTACTAACGCCTGTATAAAACCTGACTTACCTTCTTGTCAATGGGAGGCGGATTGTCAGGCTGAGTCTGCACTTGCCTATTAGCAAGCTTTGCAATAGCGCACTGGAAATAGCACTTGTTTTCTCTCGCTATTGCTGGTTCTCACCACTATCGGTGGAGTTTGTATCGCCTCTGAGACAAGCATTGATAATAATGCGCTATCTTTGCGATGAAATCCAGCGATAGCTGGTGATAAAAAAACAACGGGCTAAGCGTGCTCTGCGATATTTATCACAGTTTGTCGATAATATGCCCCGAAATCTTTCCAACCACACACCTCACAGGATGTAGTGTTCTACCCCCAGGCAAGTGCTTCAGCACCCCACATCGGGGTAGTAAGCACTATATAACTGTTGCAATACAATACAATGTATTAGAAAATGAAACCCAGACCTATCCGCTTGTTTAAACTTGTATTTCCTTCCAAGGTAATTAATTTACATTGAATCACAGTAATTCTCGAGGTAGTTGTAAATGCTTAAGGAGGGAAAATGAACCTATTATCTACGTATGTTAGTAAATAGAGGAGACGTTTCTTCATGTTTCGATGTTGGAGTGGCAAAGCTCTTTGGTATGTTACCTAAACTGGACTGGACTGGACTTATCCATGGTCTGAGCTGATTAGTTGAGAGATTGAAAGGATCTAGATAATATTTGAAACAACAGAAAAAGAAGAGGAGACCTTGTTAACAAGAGTGCAACAGTAGCACGTCTCAAAGGGTCCCTTGAGAATGACGCACTGTAAGTTGCACCTCTTGCTACAACAAAGAGGTATTGTCAAAGACCATAGATAAGTTGGTGTGATGGTTACAAAAAAAAGAACAATGCATATACCAGAAAAACAGCAGAAAGAAAGAAAACATGCCACCATGAAAATGCGCTCTCCATATGATTGCAATTAAAATGATATTTTTTTTATTTTTTATCTTAGTGTGTCATTTTAAAAGAATAGTCTAGGTGCTTCTTATTAGGCCCGAGCACTTACAAAAGGTAGCGAAACCCTTATACTTTTAAAGTATAATGCACGAAAATATGATTCTTTCTGACACAAAAGAAAAGAATGGAGAAAAAAAACACATTGCCCAAGTAAAGTTTTGCCCGACTCACCTTGATGCTGCAGTGCACTATTTTTGAGGCTGATGTGCAGAGATGAAGCGGAATGTAAATGTGTACAGTGTAAGTGAGTCAATAAAGAAAGAGGGATGATCTACTGCACAATGAGGTGTGTAGTAGTTGGTGGAAGCTAAATGCAAATGACAGTTGAATAGAACAAGTGATGAAGAGAGCGGACTCAAAGTGCCTCGATATACATATACACTCTCTGATGAGACAGCTAATACTAGCTCTAGGTCAGACCTAAAAAGTAATTATTTTTCATTAAAAATATTGCTTTCCCTCAGAAAATCATAAATCTGAGAAAATATATTGCAGGCACAGGAATATAATGGATTAAAGGAAAGTAAGAAAACTATGTGAACCAGCATTGACAATGGCAATAGGTCTGTCATATGAATGCCCTGTCAAGCCAGACCTGAAAATCCATGTTGATTAAAGATTGTCCTCCCCCATCAGTCCTGCTGTCAGAGAAAAACATGATAATTTATCTAGTTATCAAAGACACTTTAATAGCATTACAATACCATGTGTTGGATCCTGAAACTTCAACCTCAGGCAGCTGGATTACTAAATAAACTGATCACAGCTGTGTGAAGGGCAAGCACTTTTTTGTGGAAGCATACGTTTTCTGTCTAATCAAAACATGTACTTCTGACTCTCAACATGTGAGTGAAGACAAAACCCCTCTCTAGTGATGCTTGTATAATGGTCTGGCAACAGCTGCGCTGTCAAGCCAGACCATAAAATAGCTAGGGGCAGATTTACAAGCCCCGTATGCCACAATTCCGCCGCCGTTGCGTCACTTTTGTGACGCAGCAGTGGCGCAAAGTCAGCGCCATTCTGTGGGGTATTTACAACGTGACGCATCTGGGAGATGCATCACGCTGTAAAGACCTGTCCCACATATGGGCGTTCCGGCGCGGGTAGGGGGGGCGTTCCGGCGCAGGAACGCCTCCTAAAAGTGGCTGCGTGAAATCGACAAGATTTCACTCAGTCACTTTTAAGGCCATGCTGCGTCAAAACCCTGCACCTGCTTGAAGCAGGCGTAAGGATTGACACAGCATGTTAGGCATAGGGGCATCCCAAGCCTTGCTGGAGCCGCGTCATGCTTGCGACGCGACTCCAGCAATGCGTCACCTTTACGGCAGCAGATGCGTCACGCATCTGTCTATTCTTGCCCCATGGTGCGCTGCATTCTAAATGTGGCGCATCCATGGTGGCACAAGAGGTGTCTGCCGTGACGCACAATAACTGGTGCATCCCTGCTGATATGCAGGGATGCACCAGTTATTGTAAATTTGTCCCCTAGTACCTTGGATTTTCCCAGTTAACGGCACAGACTAGGAGCTGAAGCGATGCTGGAAGCAGTACAACATCTAACAAGAAGGTGGCAGCACGAGGTAACTCTAACCACAGTACCACCTCTGCAAGCATGAGTACCTGTACATGTGTTTGTGCCTCTCTCCAGAGGAGTCTGTCACTCAGTTTAACTACTAAGTTATCAAAATATGCCCCTACTCACATGGAATATTTTTTAAATCTGCACATGGGCAGGTCATAAATTGCCATTTTGCTTGTGGCTGTACCGCCTGTAAAAGCTTTCAGGCACACTGCAATACAAAGTTTATTCCCCTACATGACATTGCTTTTATTTGACTATTTCTTGTGCAGAAACCCCAGGCTTAATTATGCATGTCCCTCTAAAGGGGTTTAACATATCTCTTGCCCAAGATATTGTGCGTCCAGAGGATGTAGCATGTTGCATTGTCCCTGGACAAGATTTTCATGGAAATCTTTTACAATAATCCCTACCTTTTGCACACTAGTTTCCAACCATCAAAATCTTGCTGTATCGCACCCTTAATAAGGAAGAGCTTTGCAAATTACAAAACATTTTTTCCATCGGTGAGCATGTCTTACTACTGGAAGTACATCCCTAAGACATAACTAAACTAGGAGTAAGATACAAATACTCATTGAAATAATATTGCATGTTGCTTACTATTGATTCATCCTAACAAGGGATGCCCTGAGTTCCACCTATGCTTGCTGCTTTATAAAGATGATGGTGGATTGCCCATCAACGGTGAATCTATGTGGCTGTACATGATTGCAACCACCTTCACCTGATATCCTATCTACTTTCTACATACACATGGAGTGACAAGGGGAAACACACCTCAGCTGAAAGAAAAGTGTCAAAGAAATATAGAGGGAACGGACCGCGGGTCATCGCTCTTTGATGAGGCAGAGCGGGCTTTGAGGCGGAGTGGGATCATGGGCAACGTGTGGAGGATGGGGTGGAAAGCCAACGAACATGGTGGAAAAGGTCATTTTGCACAAAACTCTAAACAACCTAAAAACATAACCAAAGCAGAGCAAAAGGAAAAGAATAAAGTAATAAAGTGAAAACTTTAACCTAAAACCGTATGCAAACAGGTACTGCGTTAATCCCACACACTCCAAAAAAGCCAAGCAGCCTGAGCATGGAGTATACCTAACCTGCTTGTTACTAGGCTCAGAGACGAATTCCCTCACCAGTACAATCAGAGAACAAAACAGTGTTATTTAGTGGCAATGCCATCAACTCATTTATTTCATATTCGATATTTAATTCCCAGAAACATTATGAGAAGTAAATTATTGTGTTTTCATCTATGTAATGCAACACCAGAGGGTAATCATCTGTACAGAACAACACCTTTAATAAATCACAGTACAGCGAGAATCAATAGTAGTTCTAAAACAAAATTAATGGATAATAAAAAAATCCTGAAAACTACAGAAATAAAGGTCTAGTGCTATGAATTTGAATCACACTGCAGAGTGTCTTGATCACATATTTGTCTTTAATTTCTCTGCATTCTTCTAACTGTAGAAGAAAATTGCATATTATGTGTATTTTGGTTATGCTCAGTCGACACCAGTGTACTGACTTAGACCTTGCACAGACGTGTATTAATCAAATTACTTATGCAGACATGTCACATACGACACTGATTTTAAGTCATTTAATTTAAATATGGCACCACAGTGCTTTAGAATGGTTCATATTTAAATGCAAATACTCTTTGTGGAAGTTTATTAAAGCAAACTTAAGTAGACTGATTGAATTATGGTGTAAATCTGATTGGTTTTAAAACTATTACAGATCAGTCACATTTTCTCTCTGTGTTTACATCCTTGCAAACACGCAGAGAACCCTCATTACACTTTAAAATAGCTCCTAATTTGCATTCTTGATTGGCATGATGAGGGCTGGGTAGCACTTAGTAAATATATGCTGCATTACAGAAAAGAGAATAGCATGCTACTGAAACCTGGTAGGCAATCACGTAGTATAAAAGAATGAAAGTTCAAGTTGTTTGAAAGAGGTATTATTAGGCGCTTAGCTGGAATAACTCCGTGGTATCTGTTTGGTGTTGTTAGCATAATTATATTTGTTACAGTAAATTCTCTTAGAGATAGCGTTGAAGTAACCAAGGACTGAATAATATAAGGAGAAAAATCAAAAAGAGGTTGCCATTGAGAGATCGTGTTACAAACACTGGCCGAGTTATACATGAAAATAATACAAACTGAAGTATGTCATGCAAGTTAATCAATAACTCTGATGAAAAATAAATGAGCGTGCATTCATGTTTTTCATTAAAGTTTGCTAATTTTATTACAGTGTGTATGCATTCTAAAAATCTAAAACTACCATGAATGAAAGCGAGAACCATAAATGAAAAGGAGAACCATGAATGAAAGCGAGAACCATAAATGAAAGCAGAACTATAAATGAAAGCGAGAATCAACATGTATGTACAAGTCAATGTTATTGTTAAAACTGAACTAACTGAGCATTTTGCAAATAGTGCAATTCTTATGCATAAAATTACACAAAACAGTTTCTCCAAATATCCACCCGATCACTAATTCATTCTTTACTACGGTAATGATTAAACCTCATAGGGAATAAATGAACTAATATTCATGTTTTATTTTCAAATGCATCGCCCATGCATGACCTTTTGTCTACAGACTAAAAAGAAAAAAAAATATTTAAAACACAAGCATCAGAACACATTTATAAATACATCATACAGTTTGTGATATAATGCACTGTACTCTGACTCTATGCATCGTTCTACTAGCACCTTAAGGAACCTGTAGTTTCACGTAAAATCATTTACTTTGTTAAGAATTCCTATGGAGCAATTGTTAAAACTATTACCTCCGATGCTCCTTCCTATTTCAAGAAAACTGATATTATATGTAAAATATTCTTATATGTAAGCAAGTAAGCAACGGATTAGGGAAAATTCAGGGTAAGTTGATGTTCTTGTTTTAAGTCTTAGGCCTTGATTACGAGTTTGGTGGTCCAACTGCCGGGGTCGTGATCCCTAGAAGACCACTGCACTGGCAGTATTCCACCTATCTATTACAAGTCATGCAGCCTGAAATGCTGACCAAGTCTACGGTGTGGTTCCCGCCTGCGTTGCAACGACCTGCATTGTTGGTGATTCATAGTCTGACGCCATCAGGGATGCTGCTTCCTACCAAATCTATAAAAAAATTACTTGTACGGGCGGTCCTCCAGCGGCGGTTCCCCAACAGCGGGAGACTGCGGCAGTACGTTTGTAGCTAAGTACCACAAAAATGCCCATTGGATGGATTTAAAAAATACACAGCTGATGTCCTTTGACCAAGTAGACATGCCAGCAAATCACACAATAAAACACACCACATCCCTGAACAGCATCCTTTGCTTCTCAACTGTAGCCCTCAAGACAGACACCACTGTTTTGTGCATTTTAAGCTAAGGCAGCCTTTTTTTTTAAGTCAGCCCATCTAGCACTCTCCACATCCTTTTTTTGTTTTAGCCCATTCACTAACATCCCTTGTTTTTTTTCATTTATCACTCACTTTATATTATAGCCATGAATCCCCCAAAAATCCACGCTTTACAGGGGCTAAGTTTTCAGTCATGGTGGGTGCAATCACTACTGCAGAGCATAACATTTTGGAGCCCGGTTCCAACATATTCCTCTCAGTAGTAACATGGAACTGTGGAACAGAATAGCTGATAGATTGAATGCTAGTGATACCACCCTGTGCACAAACTGCTAAATTAGAAAGAGGTGACATGGCCTGAGGTTGAAGGTGTGTACCCAAGCTTCCACGTACCACATGAAGGCCCAGAGGACTAACAGTGGCCTTCCCAGTGGCCCCTTACAATGTTTTTCCTGGGAGGAGTAGGTCTTGGACATCCTGCATACTGAGAGCATGACAGAAATACCTAGAGGATTGGAGTCTGATAAGTTACACTCCACTAACTGTCACAATACCTCAGTGTCCCGTTGGCTCCCTCATCTCCTTTTGCTATTGTGATGTCTATCCACTTTCCAAACATGCAACCCTCAAAGTATCAGAGATGCTGATTTGTCAGAATTGATGTATAATGTTGCATGGAAGATCACATGTATCAATCTCCATTACCTGCCACATGTTGGAATACTGTCTGTAAGTGTATAATTATAAAAATATAATCCCATGACCATGATATGCATAAACCTATTCATGTGTGGTCCATCCCAATTGCATGTTGCCAACAGGTATGTTACACTAACCATTTTCCAATTGTTGGTACGTCGAACTAGAAATTACTACAACTACCACCAGGCCCTGTGATTGCAACTCTAAACAAAGTGCAATAGCCCTTTTGCCCTTGCTCACTTATCATGCAGGTCACCTTTTGTCAAATGTTGGTAAGTTGAGACAGAAATATCTACAACTACCATGAGATCCTGTGACTGGAACTCTAACCAAGATACAATAGTATACTTGCCCTTACTCACTTGTCTGTCATTTTATAACTGATGTTCACTTATCATGCAGGTTACCATTTGTCAGGTTTTGCTAAATCGAGATAGACATGTCTACAATTACCATAGGGCCCTGTGAATGTAACCCTAGCAAAGATACAATAGTCCTTTTGCCTCAGCTCACTTACCAGCCATTTTAGAACTGATGTTCACTTATCTTGCAAGTTAACATGTGTCAAGTGTTGGTAAGTTGAGATAGAAATGTCACAACTACCATGAGGCCCTGTGACTATGACAAAGATGCAATAGTCACTTGACCACCATTTTACAACTGATGTTCACTTACCAGGGACTGTGCAATGTACATACAATGCTCTACTCAGAGACATGTCTGTGTACTTTGATTGATGGTGGTCTGATCTCCTCAAAACAGATTAGTCCTCTTTTGTTGTCCAGGGACATACTTCACAGTAACCACTGCTGTAGTTCCAACCACTAAAATTGCGGATGCTTGACCTCGCATGTGGGACATTTGGAACTACCGCCTCTAGTGGAAGTCGACCGCGCAATGGGCGGCTGCATCCATGGCGGACTCAGCCAGGGACTGACGTTAGTGATTTTGAGAGTCCAATAGATGTGTGTGTCTATGCTGATGACTGCATACATGGTGTACATGTACGCCGTGCTTAGAAAAAAACTAACTAATCTCCTGACACTGCTGCTATTAACACCTCCAGCACTTTAGCTTCTGTTTCACACCTCTGGGAGCAATCATGCCATGCCAAGTAGATGAGAGGTCACGTCCCAGAGGAGCTGGTGACCCTTGTCGGAGATATCCTTCCCCTGTATGGCCAGCTCCATAGCTCACCAGAGGAACATGTAACTATTTCAAATACATTTTTAGGTTTCGCCTGCACAACACTTGCACTGTGCCTGTGTAATCTATTGTATTAAACATATCTTGAAAAGGACCTACATCCCGCCTTCACTTCTTATTTGTCCTTGTGCTTGTCACTTTACTTTTCCTCATTTCTATTGATTGCTAGCATTCTATTTACCGTTCATCCATGTTTGTTTCTCTAATCATTTTCCTGTTGGCAAAGTGCTGTATTCATCTGCTTTGGTGGAACTCTTTTTAAGCCTCTCAAGCAAAGATAGTTGCCAATCTACACAGGAACTCAAGGCTGTTCTGTCATTGGAGGTATACAATAATATGTGTGGTACCTTGAAGTGGTCATTTTGCAATCAGTAACGTCCCACTCTCGCTTCAACATCCTGCCAAAAATTCATGAAACACATGACGTACAGGTCTGACTCTTAAATGGAGGGATGTCAGTGCTGCAGGACTCATTTTAGAGTCTCATTTCTACGTCAGTGACAGAAACTCCACTTGTGGCATAAAAATCCATGTATAGAGGAACCTGTTTAGCGCTTTTGGAATAATTGTGCTTTCTAGCTCATGTCTCTTTTGTTGCTATTAGCACCCAGGAGACTGCTGCAAGCGGTGAGTCATTGCCGATATACCATTTCCTACATCATGAATCTGCCCCCACCACTTTAGTTATACCCACTTTGACAACCAAAACAGGCATCCCTTCTCTCAGTCATCCTCCTGGTTACTCTGCTCATCCCACATGTCGGTACTCCTCCCCTAAAACAGAGGCATCGAGCCTGCCCACCCCCCTATTCACACCCAGTTTTTCTTAATTAATGCAATTATTGTACAGGCTGTCTTTGTGCACCTCGGTTCTGCATGTCTGTGTCTTATCCTTATTGTAATAATCTCTGGTTGTCTATTGTACTAGTCTTTGAATGCAAAAGTGCAGTTGGAAAACAAATTCATCCTTCAAATGCACCATGTACTAAAGGTGATTGTTAATTATATGTTAGAGTATACATATACTTGTGAGGCCATTAAAGAAAATTAATTACGGTATATCAGGTTCGGTTCTATTATCAGTAGACTGTGCATATTTTTGTTTAATTACTCTCAAGTATGACTTAGATACACCCTTTTCAATGGTTGGTTTTTCCATTCTCAGCTCTTCATATCGAGGCGTTAACATAATAAAACATTACATAACATGTGTATTTGTAAAGCGCACGTTCACCCCTAATGGGGCATCTTTGCACCGAATAACATGATGAAGTTTTGAGTCAAAAGTCTTATGAGTGTGCAATGTGAATTTGCATGCAACATGATTTCTGCCACAACACATTTTGCTGGGAGATTGATCTTTCAGTTCACCTTCATGGCTACATGATGTGTTATGAGGCAAAAGGAGACCTGTTGAAATCTGGGCTTTGAGTGAACAGTGTATGAATGTAAACATGGTAGCCATCCTATTTTGTAACATAATTTTATTATAGTATACTACTAGTATTAAAATAATGATGGAGTGTAGAAAAATCCATCAATGCATTTGCAGCTGTCTGGAGTTTTGACTAAACCTGGGCGTAGTTTGCGAAGTAGCGCTATGCGTAGCTACGCAAAGTGCACTTCGCACTATGTTAGCTACTCGTAGCGCTACGCGAACTGCATAGTGCGCTATTCGTGATGATTTCACAGTGCCGGATGCTTGTCCGCACTGCGCAATCATTGAAAACAGCATCTTGCGCAGTGCGAGCTGTCGTTTTCTGCCGCTAGAGTAGATTTTTACTCGAGCAGCAGCTTTCTCAACGCGGACTGGTAGTTTCTCATCGCGAGCGGTCGCAAGCATATGCGACAACTCGCAATGAGAAACCTGACCTCCCCGCGGTGAGAATCTCGCTGGGAGGTTTATTTTCTACGCTCATGATCGGCAACTTGATGTTGCTGATCGCGAACGAGGAAAAAGTCTCACCGGGATGTCATTTTCGTTTAGTTTCAAAATCTTTTATTTCGGTTGCAAGGACCATACAACGTACACATAGTATAAAATGACATTCATTATTAATCAATATATACGTATTTAAAAAATAGTCCACAGGTAAAACAGGTCCTAATTTTGAGTTAATTTCAGAGATTTTAACAGACAGTTTTGGGAGGAGAACAAAGGGGGGCAGGGGATTGAAACAAGGAGGATGAAATATATCAATTAATGTGTTACAGTCGGCAGTAACTAGAAAAATAGCAGCCATATTTATATAAATACATTAAAACGAAGAATTTACACTATTTACAATTAACTCCAGTTCTTAGCAAATAGGTCTATATACAGAATAATAAAGACTAAAAGCCAGTATCTTGAACAGCACTCTAGAAGTCAAATATACAAGTGTTCTGCCGATACACATTTCATGTTTTTTTCCCCTTTTGAATAAAAGCCCATCTCCTGCGCCAGATTGTGTTTAGATAACGTGAGACAGCAAACACAATGGGTTTAGCTGTGTCATATTTTAAAACCCGAAAAGCCTCCCTACAGTGCTCAAAGCCCAGATTTCGACAGCTGTACAAGCCAGTACCGCCTGGCTTGTTGGTAACCAGGACAGAAAAATAAAACATGCATTTCTGTTTCCTCTTGTATAATGCATACAGGGCAACCCTCCTGTTTCTGCCCAGCCCATTTATTTGTAACCGCACGTACTAGCAAGGAGCTGTATCTGAACTGTACATACAATTTTTTTGCAACCTGAGGCAAAATATCATCCATAAAAATGTATTTCTCATAATTGTCCTTTACTGCTAGAAACTGTGTCGTAAGAAAACCCAGTTTGGAATTTGTATGCATAGCTTCGAGCTTTAGGGTACGGTAGGTCTTGGGTATTAGAGCTGGAGGGACTAAAATGCTAGTAGTGTCTGGAGTGCTCCACAAAGAAGATTGGCTGAGCTTTTCGCACTCGCATTTCACGTGAGCAAACCAGGGAACCCTTTTCAGCAGACCCATGTAGGATAGAATCGCTTTAGTCTCTACCTGATATGATACTAATTTGGACGTTGCCCAGAGTCTTCACCAGAAGGTTAGGGGTTTTAGGGCAATCTCATCTTCAATTGGCGAGATACCCAAGTCTAGTCGTAGGGGAATTAGCGGGGTACTCACTGGTAAACCTGTTATTTGTCTTAGAAATCTGTTCTCGACTACAGCTAGGGTAGAAGACAAACAGTGCCCCCATAGTTCTGACCCATAGAGAGTGGCTTCACGCGCTTGAGCCCTGTACATTTGTAGCGGGGGACCGATAGGTTTAAAGGGTGATTTCCTGGCTAGTATGGCTATACTCCCGGCAATCTGTGATAGCTTGAGCTTGGCTTTGGCTATTTGGGGCGCCCACTGCATGTCCTCAGAGAGAGTTATGCCAAGATATTAAAAAAAAGCCACCCTTTCCAGACTCGAACCATTCAGGTGTTGGTTGGGATGTGTTATCTTAGGGGGGTTGACGATCATAAATTTGTTTTTTAGAGTATTGATCGCCAAGCCCCTAGTGTTACAAAATGAGGCAAAACTGTCCAGTAACCTCTGGATGCCCATCGGTGTTTCTGACAGAAGAAGTGTGTCGTCAGCAAACATCAATGCTGCCACCTTTGTGTTTGCTAACTTTGGGGCATCATTATTTGGTATCTCATCCAGGAGTGGAATTAATGCACTGACAAAGAGGCAAAACATGGTCGGTGCGAACATGCAGCCCTGTCTTACACCTCTGCCAACTGGAAACCTGCTAGATAAACCACCTCCTCTTCCACAATTAACTTTGGCATAGGTGTTATCGTGCAACTTAATCAGAATATCAAGTAGATAAGGAGGGATGCCCATGTCTCTTAGAACCCCCTGCAGTTTGGGTCTTGGGACGAGGTTGAATGCAGTTTTCAGGTCCACAAATATCAAATAGACGCTGCCACCCTCCATTGATACTGTCTTCCATGTGATTAGCTGAAATCTAAACACTTGGTCGAGTGTTGAGGTATTTTTCCTGAATCCTGCTTGGTAAGGGCTGATGATGTTGTTTTCTTCCAGCCAGCCCTGGATTTCATCCAGTAGTACCCGAGGAAATAGTTTTTGTGTGACATTGATCAAGCTGATCGGTCTATAGTTTGCTGGCTATAATGGGGAACCCTTTTTTAAAAATCGGAACAATTTCGCCCCCCGCCCAGGTGTTGGGGATGGGCATACCACTCATGATAGCATTAAACAAAACTAGAAGATAAGGGCCCTAGATTGAAGGTTCATCCCGAAACATATCTCCAGGGAGTTTGTCCAGCCCTGGTGCCTTTCCGGCTGATAACCTCATGCAGCATAATCCCTTCGCACCCTGGTGCCTTTCCGGCTGATAACCTCATGGAGCATAATTCCTTCGCAGATAGCATTTGCCTGTCTGCTCAGTGGTGTCGAATGAGCTTCTGCACATACGTTACCCATGGAAAACATACCCCTAGGATCTATTTGAGGATCCTTTTCTTGAGCATTTGCATACAGAGCTGCGAAGTGCTCGGTCCACACTTCAGCAGAGAGCTTAGGTTCACAATCAGGGGTACCCTCCTTACATCCCGTCCTTATTTTTGACCAGAATGTTTTCATATCCCGAGCCAGTAGGGCAGATTTAATATTTAGCCATTTATTTTCTTCCCAGGCTAGTTTTGCACTTAAAACAACATCTTTGTAGTCAGCCCTTACAGTTTTTATCAGTGACTTTTCGTCCGCTTTGATAGCCTCCAACAGCGCTATCTTGGCCTTACAGCATTTATCATTATACCAAGAGTACGGTGAATCATTGATTCTCCTTGGTCGACTAATCGGATTTAAGATAGCCGCTAAGTTATCAATAAGCTGGTTTTGAAGTGATGCAACCAAGTGTAGATGGAGTGGATTGGTTCCATCAGCCCCAAGCACAATTAGTTCCTGCAGTATTGGAAGAACCATTCGTTAGAGCTCTGTCAGTTTCTCCGGGAATTGTTTCATTGTCCCCCATTGCATCCTTCTCCTATCATTGGTCAGGGTTAATCTGTCATCACTTGGGGTCCCGCTGGGGGGGGGGGGCTATACCAGAATCTGGAACCCCAAAGGATAGAGCCAGGGCATTGTTGTCACTTTCCGTCCATGGAATAACCTCAAGGTCCTTCACCTGGTGCCAGGAACTGCACTCAACCAGAATGTAATCTATTTGGGAGGCCTGGCCAGGTCTATTAAATGTCGGCCTATCGGTCTGTCCGAAGGAGTACGGCCATTGCAGGCCCTCAGGGAATGGGTTAGTGTGATGTCATTAATTTGTAGAACCAAGGGTGACCAAGCTTTTGCTGGATATGTTTGGGGATCCGGTATAGCCCATTGTAGGTCCTCCTCATTAGTAATGGCCTCAGCTGTGTCTATGAGAGGTTCGGAGTGGCAGTTTAGATCTCCACCAACTATCAAGACTGAGCTAGATGGCACCCTCGGAATGAGGAGATTTAGTTCCTCCAAGGTTTTAGATTCCTGGCCAAATGATACAGGGAGGGAGTAGATGTTAATGATTGCTAATTTCAATTTAGATGGAAAAGTAAGAAGTACTAATTGAATGTCTGGGGAGTGGGTATTCAGAGAACTGGAATGACAGCCCACATGGGAAGCTACCCATTTGGACAAACCACCTGACGGCCTTCCTCTCCCCCCTGTGCTAGCAGGTATACTATGGGCAGCAAAACCCACCCTTGCGTGATCTTCTCTTGCCCATGTCTCCTGGAACAGGCAGACATCAGACTGATCCACAAACACACCCCATTCAGGGGAAGATAACTTAGCCCTAATGCCTGCCAAGTTCCATGATAGGATCTTAAGATCTCCACAATGCCTTGGTGCTACGTCGGAGTGACTAGTAATTTCTAGTGGCATCTGGGGATTAGAGGAATTTAAAGCATCCGTGGGGGAATTAGTGGGAGTTGTTATTGGAGTAGCCAACGGCAACGTAGATAGTGAAGGTGCCCCTGTGCCCACCCCAGGCGTAATCCCTTCCGGATTCACAGCAAGCATAGATGACCCCTGGAGATTTCCTATTTTTTCCATCACATTCCCATCTTGTCTTCCCATGCCATTCTCACCTATTCTCATGTCTGCTGTGGTTGTTAGTCAATCCACTTCCTCTAGAGGGCCATAGCGATTACTAACTGGCAAATTATAAAACAGTGGCCTATTATTGAAATGATTTCGGGTCAGCTGTTGTCCCTTCACCCTCTGGGTGTTATAACCTAAGAGCGACCTTGGTCGCTCCTGGTCCGCATAGTTAGAGTAAACGTAATCTAGGGAGAGCATTCTTATTCCTTTATCAGGTTCATTAGGGGGACTTCTTTGGTTTAATATGGAGCTTACTGTCTGGGGGGCTTTGAAGTTAATGATCACACAATCACCCCTGATATCTTTATTATTGGGTCCCACCCAGTCTACCCTTCTTACCATCAGAATATCCCCTGCACTCTCATAGGTTAAGTGCCTATGCGTTGCCAGCCAAAATAGGCTCTTATTCCTGAGATCCAGGTGTGACTCTCTCTGGGAAGCCTTTAGGGATGAAACCCCTGTTAGAACCACTACATAGCATTAAAGAATAGGGTTGACCCAATGGTACTGGGACCTGGGTATTCAATGTTGCAAAGGTAAGGGTCCCAGTCAACGTGTTTTATAAAACGAACAAAAGTTATTCAAAAACATGCACATACAACTCACAACACAACCAGAAATGAGTGATGTTGTTTATTCACATCCTCATTAGATACATTTCATGTATATATGCTTTATGCAGGTTAACGTTGTGCCCAGAGTGAAATGAGAAGGAAGGGAGGAGGGAAGAAGGATGAGTGTTGGTGAGGAACATCACTCATTTCGTGTTGTGTTGTGAGTTGTATGTGCATGTTTTTGAAGATTGCAAAACAACAGGTGATGGACAGAATGCAGAACATTGTCATACATTCACCCCAGTACAGAGATCTGGGCCTAAATCCATCGTTTTTTTGCTCACCATGCCATTCCACTTTGAACCCAGCCATATGCAAATCAGACTTGATCCTGTGCCCCATGGGAACGGTCCAGCCCAAACTGCCAAGCCAGGTCCTCACTGGACTGGAAACAAGCATCCAAGGACCGGTTTCGGGCTTTCAGCCCTCTTCAGCCTGGATAGCTTGGTTCCAGTGGCATGGAGAGCACGGGACTCACGTCTGAGCATACCCGTCCCACTCGGGGTGACAATAGCAAAACAACAGGTGATGGACAGAATGCAGAACATTGTCATACATTCACCCCAGTACAGAGATCTGGGCCTAAATCCATCGTTTTTTTGCTCACCATGCCATTCCACTTTGAACCCAGCCATATGCAAATCAGACTTGACCCTGTGCCCCATGGGAACAGTCCAGCCCGAACTGCCAAGCCAGGTCCTCACTGAACTGGAAACAAGCATCCAAGGACCGGTTTCGGGCTTTCAGCCCTCTTCAGCCTGGATAGCTTGATTCCAGTGGCATGGAGAGCACGGGACTCACGTCTGAGCATACCCGTCCCACTCGGGGTGACAATTGCAAAACAACAGGTGATGGACAGAATGTAGAACATTGTCATACATTCACCCCAGTACAGAGACCTGGGCCTAAATCCATCGTTTTTTTGCTCACCATGCCATTCCACTTTGAACCCAGCCATATGCAAATCAGACTTGACCCTGTGCCCCATGGGAAAAGTCCATCCTGAACTGCCAAGCCAGGTCCTCACTGGACTGGAAACAAGCATCCAAGGACCAGTTTCGGGCTTTCAGCCCTCTTCAGACTGGATAGCTTGATTTCAGTGGCATGGAGAGCACCGGACTCACGTCTGGGCATACCCGTCCCACTCGGGGTGACAATTGCAAAACAACAGGTGATGGACAGAATGCAGAACATTGTCATACATTCACCCCAGTACAGAGATCTGAGCCTAAATCCATCGTTTTTTTGCTCACCATGCCATTCCACTTTGAACCCAGCCATATGCAAATCAGACTTGACCCTGTGCCCCATGGGAACAGTCCAGCCCGAACTGCCAAGCCAGAGCCTCACTCGACTGGAAACAAGCATCCAAGGACCGGTTTCGGGCTTTCAGCCCTCTTCAGCCTGGATAGCTTGATTCCAGTGGCATGGAGAGCACGGGACTCACGTCTGAGCATACCCGTCCCACTCGGGGTGACAATTGCAAAACAACAGGTGATGGACAGAATGCAGAACATTGTCATACATTCACCCCAGTACAGAGATCTGGGCCTAAATCCATCGTTTTTTTGCTCACCATGCCATTCCACTTTGAACCCAGCCATATGCAAATCAGACTTGACCCTGTGCCCCATGGGAACAGTCCAGCCCGAACTGCCAAGCCAGGTCCTCACTGGACTGGAAACAAGCATCCAAGGACCGGTTTCGGGCTTTCAGCCCTCTTCAGCCTGGATAGCTTGATTTCAGTGGCATGGAGAGCACGGGACTCACATCTGAGCATACCCGTCCCACTCGGGGTGACAATTGCAAAACAACAGGTGATGGACAGAATGCAGAACATTGTCATACATTCACCCCAGTACAGAGATCTGGGCCTAAATCCATCATTTTTTTGCTCACCATGCCATTCCACTTTGAACCCAGCCATATGCAAATCAGACTTGACCTTGTGCCCCATGGGAACAGTCCAGCCCGAACTGCCAAGCCAGGTCCTCACTGGACTGGAAACAAGCATCCAAGGACCGGTTTCGGGCTTTCAGCCCTCTTCAGCCTGGATAGCTTGATTCCAGTGGCATGGAGAGCACGGGACTCACGTCTGAGCATACCCGTCTCACTCGGGGTGACAATTGCAAAACAGCAGGTGATGGACAGAATGCAGAACATTGTCATACATTCACCCCAGTACAGAGATCTGGGCCTAAATCCATCGTGTTTTTGAAGAACCACTACATAGGGCAACGATTGGGGAGGGAGATCAATTATTGGCAACACATCAACACCCTCACCCCTTGTCTCTATGTTCCTTGATTCCCGAAATGAGGGACGGGTGGGTAGGTGGTTCCTGTTGTAACTGAGGCTGAAGTCCGTGGAATATTTGTAGACTATATATTTTTGGATTGTATGGGTGGCGGCTGAAAGTTCTTAATAGACGTGGACGTAGGCTGTCTAGTGGTGGGAATTGGTCTACTAATGCTTGCTTGATTATTTATAGACTTCCCATGGCATGCGCTGGGACTATTCGATCTATTACAGGGGCCCTCCCCCCTTGAGCCATTATTTTTACCAGGAGTGGTAGATTGAGATTCCCTCGCTGATAGCATTTCTGTCAGCCGTCTCAGTTGGTCGGTTAGCGGTTGGGTCAGGAGATCAGCAATCAGGGACTGGGCCCAGACTGGATATTTGGATGCAGTGGCCACAGTCATAGGCGGCTCTGCTCCAAAATCCAGAGTAATAGGAAGTTATCTCCCTGATCGCATCTCATCCTTGCCTTCTTATTTGTAGTCGCCCTTCCTGCTGTTAATTTGTGCTTTCCCTTTTTACGTGTAACCATACCCTTATCTGGTGATGTTGTTACATTTGATGGAGAATCCACGAGTGCTGGGGGTGACATTATATCAACTACTGGCGATGGGAGAGTAACAGATGGATTAGTTTCAGTGGGGGGGTCGGGTAGTGAACAACAAAGCACCGGGGTGATAGAGAGCCGTCTTTCGGTACGTTGTATTTCTGAGGTGACAACACCAAGGGCCCTTTGCAACATTTTGTTAATTGAGGTCACTGGTGGCGGTGTTGCTGCCGGTAGCAAACCCCTGGCAGCATTTTTCTTTGAAATACAAGAAGGTTTCCCCATAATTTTGTCAATCAAAGGGGATTTGGGGGAAAAAGACCTTAACCTTAGATGGTATATAGTACAGTTCTACTCTTTCAGGAATAAAGCAAGAAACACAGTCAATAATGCCTTAAGTTTAAGATGCCCAACTAGAGTCCCCGGAGTTAACAACTCTCTGCCCCTATGGTAGTGAGTAAAAACAGTTTACTGTAAGCAAGCACCGTGTGTAAATGCCACGCTCCCTCAGGGGGAATATTTACTTGCTGTTTAGTAGGTAATCCATAAGTATCATCCATTAATGACCTTTTCTGTGGGTTGTGTCCAAATGGTGAGCCAAGGGGTATGGCCCTGCCCTGCCTCTCCCTGTTGCGGCGCTGCGGGAGGCGCCGGTTGATTTAAGCGCCTCCGGGCGCTTATTGGTGACGTTGGAGGTGCGTGCCACGCGGGGGAGCCTGGGAGATGAAGTCCCAAGAGCCCACGGCAACCCCGTGAGCAGCAGGCACTGGGAGCAGGAAACGTGTGCACAGAGCCCCTTCCATGGTCCAGGGACAAGTAAGGCGCACCAGCCAGCCCCCGGGAACAGTCCTAGGCCGGGATGGTAGCGGTGGTGACTCCAAAAGAATCCCGTACTGGGGGAGGTGCCGGACCTCCAGGCGCTTATTGGTGACGTTGGTGGTACGCGACACGCGGGGGAGCCTCGCGGGATGCAGGAAACGCGTGCACACAGTCCCTTCCGTGGTCCAGGGACAAGTAAGGCGCACGAGCCGGCCCCCAGGAACAGTCCTAGGCCGGGATGGTAGCGGTGGTGAATCCAAAAGATGTAATTTTGCTTGCTCGCGGTCACCAACTTGCTGTTGAGGAACGTGAGCAAGCAAAAAATGACCGCTGCACTATGCTACGCTATGCTACACGTGTTCGCACTGTGCTACGTGCAATTCGCGTAGTGTGAAGTAGCGCAAACTTCACAAACTACGAGGGCGTAGCGTAGTTGTACACCGAGGGTTACTTTTGACATGGGTAGAACCAACTGTCTCCAGGTTATGTAGCATGCATGCATGTGCTCATACAACATTTCAAGCTGATAGAGTGATCCATGAAGCTGGTGTAATATATGCTCTAAATACATGTTTTCTGTTGATTTGTGATGGTCATATGGTGGAAAAGCAGTTGCAATAAGCCCATGCTACAGGCCATTACAGATTCGTCCAGGGCAGGCAAAGGAGAAGGGGCTAATGTTGTTGGGGACACAGCTGGTGACAGTGGTTCCCAACGTTACATCTCAGACATGGAGGGACCCAGTGACCAGAAGGTGGAGGAGTGCCACGGAGGACAGAAGCTCATCATCATCAAACTCCAGTGGACACTCCCAAGTGGTGGCAGACCCCACAGGATTCATACCACCTTCATCCTTGTCCACTGTCCCCAGTTCCATTGCAGCCCTCCCTGTTGTCCCCCAACCTGTTGTTGGGCTCTGCTCCCCTAAGAGGAGAACCATCTCATTTACTGCAGGCACCTCAGCCATTGCCCCTGTTATGCCTGCTGCCCTGAGTGAGGAGGCTATTGCCCTCCTGATGGCCATCTCTGTGGGTCAGACTGCACTCCTAAGTGCCATTCAGGGGAAAAGCAACCAGCTGACACAGATGGTGGCCTACCTGTAGGGCATTTAGAGTACAACGTCTGGCCTACAGAGGTCTTTTCATGCTCTGGCCTCCTTCCTTACAGCAGCCCTCCACCCATCCCAAACTTACACCCGACCCTACCTCATGCCTCTTCCTCATCCACATTCCCAATTCCCATGCCTGTCCCACGTACATGCACACATACTCATGGACACACATCATCAGCCCCAAGCACCACACACAAACAAAAAGCACACAAAAAACACAGACATGCAACCACTCACCAGACATACACACCCACACCACACCCTCAACACCCATACTTTCACACATCACACCAACACCCACAGACCCCTCAACCAGATACCATACCAACACACACTGACCCCTCCACAACACCCATAGCCCCAGACCCAATTCCAATGCCTATAGACCACTCCACAATAGCCAGCATACACGCGAGCACTACAGCAATAGCCACTGACCCCTCAATAACACCCAGCATACACACAAGCACCACAGCAACAGCCACAATTTCCTCCACAACATCCAGCACACAAGCAGACACCACAGCCAAAGCCACAGACTCCTCACAACACACAGCTTGTCCACAGCACACACAACCAAAAAGGGTAAATGCTCACAGTCATCCACACAACGCACATCGGCATAGAACACAGTTCAAACAGCACACACACCTCTCACTTTCACTCCCTCTACCTCCCAAACCCAACTCTATCCCAAACATTCTGCCCATTTTCCACATTAAAATGTGTTGTTTGCCCTTGCCCATAACCCTTTCTAAATGACCCCCCTCCCAAAGTCCCAAAATCCTCTCCCAAACCCCAACCCATCCCTTCCAAATCCCAATCAGCCCCTGAGAAATCTGCTTTCCGCTAACTATACCCAGCCATACCCCATAGAAGTCAAAGAAACCCCTCCCAAAACCAAACTCACCCCTTTGATGTACCTGCTGTGCCCAGTTGATAACCCTTTGAGAGGAGGTTCCCTGGCAGTGTCAGTAAGGGCAAGTTTGTTGGCACGGCATTGTGTTGTAGCACAGAGTTCATGGATGGACTGGCCATTGGCCATTTGCCTTTGTTTGCATTATATTTTTAATGCATTCATTAAGTTTCATAGTTTGTAAAACATTAGTCCTGTCATCACTTTTCTAATTAATTAATGTTATTGTTAGTTAGTGATGTGTGACTACAGTTGTGTTTGCTTCATCCCTGTTTGCTGATCCCGTTGAAGTAGTTAGTATGATCTTACCTTGGAGGCAGTGCTGGAGTTACAAAGGACAAGAGGAAATGTTGAATGGATATCTATGTGAGATGAACTCCATTTGGAGCTGACATTGCATTGGGTGTTATATTATATGGTAAGTATTTCACCTTGTCCTGGCCAATGTCAACATCATTTGAATTGCAGTTCTCCCTATGATGTAGGTTGGGAATGTGTTTGATGTGTTTAAGTTAGAAATGTGGTCCTCCCCCAATGGAGGGTATTACATTGTCATACCTTTGTGGACATTTACATCTACTTTATCTAGATGTGTCAAAATGCTGTTAGTACTTTGTTTGCCTCCCTAACTTGCACTTACATATTACCTACACATGCATGGCACTTGGTTATGCTAATGGTTGTCCCTGATAGATTTCAATCGACAGGTCCTGTCCAAATTGAGGTATTCAGGAATGTGCAACATGTTCTGTGCCCCAGTGCCCCAGCCTTTCAGCATTCCCCCTGGTAGAGGCATACCTATTCTGCAGAGAATGTTTACATGGTGCCCTTAGAATGCTTCTCACTCTGATTCTTTGTGATCCCATTTACTGGCATTGCCTTTTCATGTGGGTGAGTGTCCAATACAGAATTGTAGCAGAGAAGGTGTGTTTGACACATCCATATAGATGTATCTTTAATATCAAAACAGGACCTGGGATGTGGGCAATGTGACGGTTTCACAGAAATTAATTGTTGTCAAGTTGTAGGGAAGGTGCTGTTGTATGGTGACACTATTTAATGCACACATCCCTATCAATGATTATGAGTTGTGAATTTGTGGACAGGGTGCCTGTGCAGTGTCAGTGACTTGACCAAGGAGGGCTTCATACGCATGTATTTGAGTTATACATTTAAAACAATGCAGAACAGGGTCCCACAAAATATGTTTGACCAAGGGTCCACAGCCCCCTTGCCAGGTCCATGGAGGGGCATAGGTATGCTGAGGAGTCTATGGAAACAGGTAGTAGTATGACTTAGCGTTGGTTGTGTCAGTGACACTATCGGTTTTGGATGTGAAAAAGCAGGTACTGCAGCAGCAGGTTGTGTACGATTGGCTCCATGGTGGCACAGGACATGTACAGATGAGGAGAGGTCAGTTTTTGCCTCATGTCCCTCCTTTTCCACCAGCTATGATATAGTGGTTGCATTGCCACAGTCACGCCGGCTGTAAGGTAACTCTTAATTGAGCTGGTGGTTACACTGGCGGTCCGAGCCTCTGACAATCTCATGGGTCGATTCCGATGCTGCCATGGTTGGATCTGCCTGGCGGTGGCAGTGGGACCATGGTGGTATTTCTTCTGAGCAACTGCATATCTCATTACACCAGCTGTGAGGTTGTCAATCTTACATCAAATCGATCCTGGGACTACCAAACTTGTATTCAGGAACTAAGACATCTGACTACTTCATCTTCTCCAAGATATCTTAAACGTGAGTAGGTGTTCCGGTGTTCTTAGCGAGGTTATTTAAATGATGTGATTAAGGTATAACCTCTATACTATTCATTATAAATGACTGTTGAGGCTGGGTATATGCATTAGTTTTAAAAATATACTTTTTTATGAAGGATGTACAATGGTACAGAATAAATAGCTTTCTCGATGGCCTACGTCCAATTAGTAAGAACAAAACAAAATCAACAAACACAAACTACAAAATGAAAAAAAAAAAATCAAGATGTACTAAAATTAAAAAATACGTTTTTTGACTAACACTGAAAACTACGATGAATTCCGAAAATGCAGCAAGGAAAGATTCCCTGTATCTGGTGACCTAAAGAACTAAATGCACCCCAGACAAAATGTGTTTGTGTTACAGATTTGCAATAATATATGAGGAAAGGAGTACAAGGAAACCCATTGGAATAGAAAAAGAACAAACTCAATTAGCGCAGGAGGATATGTGATAGAGCAACAATGGCATGCCAATGTATTCAACAAAACAGAAACAAAAAAAACATGAGCAGCTTAGGGGGACAGAATCAGAAATGTCAAAAAAGGTTGTGAGTTCTAAAGCAATAGGGGTATTTCTGCCAAGTTACAAAAGAAATGGGTCAAACGACAGGGTGGTAACCTGGCATGGATAGAAAAGAGATAAATATTGTGGTAATAGCATTATCAAGATTATCGTCTTTGTGACTGAATCCGTGTTTTGAGCAACATTCTATATTTCTTAATTATTCTATGTAAATAGCAATCTTTGCGCATTGATCATGCATTGTGAGAACCATGTTTTGAGTGAAAAAGAAGGCATATTGTATTTGGATGGTTTATCAGATACAAGCATTGCAATGATAAAACAGTTTGAAAATGGGGAAGGTCGGCCTAATGTAGACAAATAGTTGTTCAAATAAAGTGATAACAGAGAAGAGATAAAACACATAGTTTATGCTAAAATAAAAATTTTCGAATTGTTAAATATGGTCTTTGAGAGGTTTATTTCCAACATTGACAGTTGTTGACACTTTCTCTTCCAGCGCTATCAAGCAGCACCTTAATGTTCTGTTTACCTCAGTCTGACAATACAATATATTTTTCATGTTCCTACATCTCTAGTTTAGCATATTTCAAGTAGTATTGCTTTGGAGATGGACAAAGCAGCCTGCAAACTATAGCCCGTAGTTATTTGTAACTTGTTATGTGCATTGATGCAATGATTAATACTGAATACGCTTAGCATTAGTGTTATTGATATCCAAATGAGTAAATGCGAATTAGTTGGTAAATTAAATGAACTAAAGATATTTTTCCTTCGTTGTGTTTCACTGTGTGTTAAGACCTTTTATATATGGCTCTAGTTTATTTCAGTTTCTAAATATGACAACTTACTGCAATGACATAGCAACAGTTGATAATAGAACTCATGTAGCACTGTTGCTACATCATAACTTCCTTTCAGGCTGTTCTGATACTAGGGCTCTCCGAGAGCCTATCAGCACAGCTCTGCTTATCTGCTTTGACTGAAAGCAGAAAGCGCAAGTGAAGGTGGGGGAAAGAAGGCAGGGAAGGTGCTGGAGGTTGGTCAAGAATGGCAGGCAATGTATTTTTTAATTTTTTTATATTTGGGTTCAACATACATAAAAAAGGCCATGTTGTGCATGGCTCCCCATTGCTCCTTTGCCACTGTGTAGAAGTTGAAAGAAGGATCAGATGGTTTTGGGGTCTATACAGAACATAAAATTATTAATGGGTAAAAATTGAATTATGGGAATGTTTTTCATCTCAGGCTTCTGAGTGACATCATTGATAACGCGAGCTTCGCTTTCGTCTATTTAATGCTTTCGATTCCCCTCAGTGAAAAAATCCCTGTAATTCCTTGTTACCCATCTATAATTCTATATGTCATGGATGGCTTTCATAGGAAGCCTCTTGTTTATACCAGATTCTAGATCTGGTAAATCACTGCTGTACTATATAGCAGCAGTTGATAAATAAACCCTTCTAGTCCAGGCTGACACCGCTCTCTGGGAGCAGCACTGCTTGTCTTCTTTGACTCTAAGCATAAACCATAGCTCCAGGAGAGGAAAGAAAGAAGTAAAGTTGGTATGGGATTGTTAATAATGACACGAAAAGTATTTTTTCACATTTGGAACAGGAAGGAGAGGTCATAATATGAATGGCTCCCCATTACTCCTTTGCCTCAGCCTAGCATTTATGAGTGGGGCAGATGATTTTCGGAGACATACATAACATACAAAGATAGATGGGTAACTGTCAGTTATGGGGATTCTTTTCACTGGTGGTTCCGAGTGACATCATAGGCAACTCGAGCTTCACTTTCTCTATATTGTTGTCGCAGGGATTCTGCTCTGACACAGAATTGTGCACAGAGAACCAGTACCTCAGTGAATTGTGGTGTACCAAAAACACTCACCTTAGTTCCTAGAAACCCTAACCAGATAGCATCAGTGTCACATTAGCTCTTCGTCCTATAGCAAAGGAACCAATGATTAGACAACCCAGAACATGCGACTTAGGTTATATTCAGGAATGGTGGGAAGCAAGAACACTCTTTCGGTATACTCTCATACCAGTCCACAACAGGAGTTAAAAGAGACACGGGAAAGGTTAAAATATTTATTTTAACGACGTGCTCTAAGATGCAGTATTTCTGCTAACACAAACAGACATATGATTAGAATTAATATGATCAGCATTGTTACAATTCCATAAAACACAAAAGGAAAAATCATATTACAATGATGGCGAAAACAGGTACTATACCACCTAATATATCACCCTCCCTATGTAGGAACTATGTTTTATAAAATATAGAAGGTCTCTTAGGTTTGTGTAGGGGACCCCATACCTCTAAGATCAGCATGAGTGTATCACATCAGGATCTGCAAAAGCTCTTTGACTCTCTGGAAAAATGGGATTCGTCCAAGTGCCTGAAATCATGCTTACAGTGCAATATTAAAGGCACCAGAATCACGTTGGCTGCAGCTGCATGTATGTTATACCAAATATAAACCAACAGACTATTACATAAATGAAGCCTGGGTAATTCTACAACTGCAAGGGTTCTATGAGTGTATCACATTATAATACCATGAGTACTGCCCGTGTGATTATAGAACCAATAAGGCACAGCCTAGGGCCACTGAGGCTTCTGGGACTGGCGAGGCCCACCCTGCATATTTAAGTAAAGCCCCGGAGAGTGGCGATCCCTTTACTTGAGTTGGCCTTGAAGCCCCCCGAATAATTAGGAAACAATACCCGGGGAAGTGCCCAACGTCTCTGTGCCCTACCGCACCCAATTTACACGTGAGATTAAGGTCCCAAGTGCTGCAGAGACCTCGCAATACAATAATAGGATTGGCCCAGGAACATTACCCACCAGGGGGCTCATTTAAATGAACGGGTGAGACCCCGCTTAATTTGTGTTCCCCATTTTTACCATCCAGATCCTCTTTATTGAAGCAATACAAGGTTTTCCTCCTCTCGCTTCAACGAGGCAAACAAGGATTTGGTATCACAGGGTGGAAGCCATACTCCCGCCCTGTAATAGCAAACATAAATGTCCCGCGGATGCACACCCTGAGACATTGTATGAGCTGCGCCTGGGAGGTGGTGCTCCATAAGGCCCTGATGCATTGGTTACTGCATAACTACGGAATTGGTATAAGTGCATACTAACACTACTTGCACATGTGTAGTACAGCGACCAGAGTGTTGTGAAGATGCAGGCCAAAATCAAAAAATATAAATCCTACCAGACGTCGGATTACATAGCTCGATGAGTTGACGACCCTGCGATGAGTAGAAACAGCTTCACGAAGGAAACTGATCTATAGCAGAACGCAAGGAAGCTCGAAATATTGTTGAATGCTGCCTTCTTTTTACCTTCTCCTGCTCGTTGCCAAATTTATGTAGTGAAGAGGCAGACAGCAGTGGATCCGTTAAGTAGATTTATTGCAGGAAAATAAAACAGCTTAAACAGCCACCAACAGGAGCAGACAGCAAGGCAATCATCTTCTCCAGCACTTTGTACAAACTCCCCAAGATTCCATTCATGACAGCCCTACATTCTAACATTACATACTTACATTCTAGTAGCATTACATAATAACATTCTACAATGACTTACATTGGAATACTACACAGAGCACATGACTTTATAGCAATGAGCTCATGGTTTCATCCGCGAGTCTTGAGACTCGTAGGGGTGAGTAGTTTGCTTTGCACTCCCTGTATTGAATAAACGCAAACTAACACTACTTCCACAGGAATGCTACAGCGGACAGTATGCTACAGCACCCAGAGCCCAACACTTTACAGCAATCAGCTCAGTTTTAGCCCGAATCTTCACACTGGCAGGCGTGAGTACTTTGCTTCCCACTTCCAGTATAGTATAAACGGATGTATGACGTTACTACGCGGTCAAAACACCGCACTACCATCACAACGCAGCTTTTACAACGCAAGTCATTACCACGACTTGCGTAGGGTGCTGGACTTAGGAATAGTATGATTTACTATTCCAACTCCAGCCTACGTACAGTACAGTAGGGAAGGTGTTGGAATAGTAAATCACACTATTCCATAGTCTAGAGTGCCCTCCAGTGCAAGTCGTGGTAACGACTTTCGTTGTAACATCTGCATTGTGATGGTAGTGCGGTGTTTCGACCGCGTAGTAAAGGTTGTTTCCCAGTATAAACGCATGGTAGGACTGAGTACTTCGCTTTGCACTCCCTAACAGAGGTTTCAGTGCTCCCATCTTCCTGTCTCCTACTCTTTTCACCATTTTTCCCCCTACTCATTTCAATGGAATCACAAAATGGCTGCCAACATTCCTAGTTGCAACAGCTCGCAGCTAATAAGCAGCAAGCTCGTGCTCATAATGCCTCAGCCAATCAGATGGAAGAATTCCCAAATATCGATATCTGTAAATGTTGACATTTCTCCAAAACTACTAAATGGATTTACACTAAATAAACAAAAGCATGCTTTCTAGACCACGCCCCTTCTCCCTGCTAAATTTGGGGTAATTCGGTTCACCCGTTCGACCTGTAGCCTAGTCTAAAGTTTCCTACAGAAATTGCATGGAGAAAACACGTTTTGGGACCCCCCTTTTTCTCAGACCCACCTTGATGAATCACCGCCACACTTTCAGCATAGGAGCTGATATGAACAAAGAATTAGTTTGGAAAATGTCGTGAAGATTCATCAAATAACGCCAAAGTTATAGGCAAAACAAAAAATGTTCTTCCTATCGAAACTCGGTCCTAACTATAACTACCTACTGCCGACCGCCAGTAGGTTATATATATATATATATATATATATTCACTGAAAAAAAACATAGGTTATACACCATATATAGTTAGGAATTAGCATTTAAAAAACCTTATTTTACTCACACAAAACCAATGAAATTCCATATATAGTTAGTTGTACTAACTATATATCGCGCACCCGCAATCCACTGCTGATCATGTCACATATTACATCATTCATGACATGGTCAGTGACATCACTGATGACATCACTGATGACATCTCAAATGACATCACTGATGACATCACTGATGACATCTCAAATGACATCACTGATGACATCTCAAATGACATCACTGATGACATCTCATTTGACATCAATGGTCACATCACTGATGATATCATTCATGTGACAATACAATGCATCTCCTCACACTTTAATATAACCTCTGTTACACCCAGTGTTAAATACAGAATATATTTTTTAAAACAATTGACACACCAATACTAGTTACTACATACGCACTCACTGATTCCTACGTCTACACACACATTCACTCATTCACCCATACAATCATTCATACATACATTCACTCATCTTTACAACACTATCATATGCACTCATACACCCTATACAGACACTCACACTCTGCCACTCATCCTTGGAGTTACTCACACACCTAGTCAGTCCTGTAAAGAATCAATCACACTTCCATTTTCTAATCTATACAGTTAAACATAGAGTACCTTACATTTTCAAACATATTCTAACACATACTTACTCTCTTATAAATCATTGATACAAGAACACATTGATCTGCACAGAGTCACACATCTCCCAGCTAGCCACACACACACTCAGTCTCCCATACAAATAGTCAGTCCTGTAAAGAATCAATCACACTTCCATTTTCTAATCTATACAGTTAAACATAGAGTACCTTACATTTTCAAACATATTCTAACACATACTTACTCTCTTATAAATCATTGATACAAGAACACATTGATCTGCACAGAGTCACACATCTCCCAGCTAGCCACACACACACTCAGTCTCCCATACAAATACTTGGACAATCAATCAATAACTCATATAGTTACTCATATAGCTACTGATCAACACATGCAGCAGTTTACAGAATACCAGACATAATGATGCACAAATTAAGACAGTTTAGTCACTAACCTATGCATTCAGTGAGACACATTTAATCATTCACTCATACAGTCAGTCACGCACCTACTAAAACCTTCATTCAGACACTTATACATCCACTCATTCTGTTGTGATGTGATGTCATCAGTGATGTCATTTGAGATGTCATCAGTGATGTCATCAGTGATGTCATTTGAGATGTCATCAGTGATGTCATCAGTGATGTCACTGACCATGTCATGAATGATGTAATATGTGACATGATCAGCAGTGGATTGCGGGTGCGCGATATATAGTTAGTACAACTAACTATATATGGAATTTCATTGGTTTTGTGTGAGTAAAATAAGGTTTTTTAAATGCTAATTCCTAACTATATATGGTGTATAACCTATGGTTTTTTTCAGTGAATTTTCATGGTTTTGTAAATGCTAATTCCTAACTATATATGGTCTATAACCTATGGTTTTTTCAGTGAATTTCATTGGTTTTTTAAAAGCTAATATCTATAGCTGTAAAATGTATTCTTCTTTAAATCCAAAAATATATTTTATATGTTTATTAATAATTTTTTTTAAATATTTTTTTTTGTTTCGCTCCCGGTCCGCGAACCGGAAAGCTTCCCGTTAGCTCAAATTAATGCCGCGACCCGGTCCGCGAACCGGTAAGAAATCAACATCGTGACGGTATCGCGTTGCCGCGTAATGCGTCTTGTGACGTACCGCGTTAGCGCACCCGGAAGTGCCCCGGGGCGCGGACCGAGGCGCGAAACGCAGCTCCCCGGAAGCGATCCGCGGCGCGTCGCGAAAGCGCGACGTATCGCGTTGCCGCGTAATGCGTCTTGTGACGTACCGCGTTAGCGCACCCGGAAGTGCCCCGGGGCGCGGACCGAGGCGCGAAGCGCAGCGACCCGGAAGCTAACCGGGGCGCGTTCCGCAGCGCGTAACATGAGCGTGAGAGGTCATGTGACTTGTTAATAAAACTTTTCATTGGTTCATTTCACTTTTGGTTTCATAATGATGTAAGGCTAGGTCAGGTGACCTAAAAATAACACTTTTCATTGGTTTAGAACTATTTTTTTTCCCAAATGATGAAAGCCCCCACCTTTTTTCTCACTCTGACTTTCAACTTTGAGAAAGGAAGACCTGATCATTTGCTCTGATTAAAAAATGGCTTCAATAGTAGCTTCAGCTTCTGCACCCCCACCACCACCACCACCATCTCCTCATAGGAAGAGAGGACCATCTGCACAGTTTATTGGAGACACAGAGGAGGAAGAGGAAGAACAAGACGGAGAGGAAGAAGAGGGACCACGATTTGTCAAAGAGTTACCCCGGGTATCTCATCGCAAAGTTAGCTTTATCTGGCAATTTTTTTCCATTCCACCAGGAGAGAAAAAAGTCAATGCACGCTATGCTACGTGCCTTATCTGCCAAGAAAAGTTACCCCGGGGCACTAATAAAAAATACAGTTATGGAAATTACACGATGCACCGACATATGCAGAGGTGGCATCCAATCAACTATAGTCGTGCAGAGGTGCGTGAACTACAACAGAACCCCCCAACTTCGGTGACAAGAACATCACCTGATATGTCTCTCACATTTGGAGAGGCCAACGAAACAACGCCAAATATCCCAAAAAATTTTGTCCATATGAAGGTGACATGCTTATATTGTGGCACTTTAATTTCATGCGCAAACATGAGTCTGAAATTAATTAATTTGGCTTTCGAGAAACACCGATGCTCCAAACGCAGCAAGTTTAAAATTTTTTTTTTGCTCCTGTTGAGCCTTTTTCAATGCCTCTTTCTGTTCCTTCCCTTTGAAAAAAAACAAAAAAAACAAATAAGTGTTCAAAAAATACAAAAAAACCAAATAATGTTCAAAAAAGAAAAAAAAAATATACAACAACAAAAATATTAAAAAAAAAGTTCTTTTTAGAACTACCTCCCCGTTATTAAAAATTAGCTAGAATGTTTAGCACTCTGGCAAGCTCTATTTCTTTTGATTCGCTTCCCGGTTAGCTTCCCGGTACGCGAACCGGGAGCTAACCCGAAATTTTTTTTTAAAAAAAAATAGAGTAAGTAAGGCCCTTTTAAAACCTCCACATTAAACCTAGGGGGTCATGGAGGATCTAGTATGCCCCCTTATGGTTATTTCCCCCTTTGTTTTGTCCTCCTCTTGTCTCTCAATCCTACCGAGAGACAAGATGGCGGCCGCTCCGGACTGTTTAGAATGTTGACAGACACCGGAGGGCCAATCAGCTTCGCTTCGTGAAGTTCCGTTACGCGTAAGGTCCGCGAACCGGGGCGCTGCCCGGTCCGCTGTTACAGATATATATCTTTTTTTAAACGTTAATTTCTCAAAATCCACTGGAGCACATATATTGAGACCTAGAAAAGGCACATCGGGCTACCAGTCCCTACAATTTTGCCAAGTTTCGTGCAAATCCATTCAGCCGTTCGGGCTAAAAGTGAGGCTAACCGCCCTATGGAAAACTCAATGTTAAAAACACGTTTTGGGACCCCCCTTTTTTCTCGGCCCCCCCTGGACCAACTCCCCCCAAATTTCCAGGGGCTGCTCAGAAACAAAATGTTCCATTTTGCTGAAAATTTCAGCCAATTCCGTCCACAAACGCCAAAGTTATTAGACATAGAATTTTCAAAAATCCCATAGGGAAAAAATCCTAACTATATATACCTACTGGCGACCGCCAGTAGGTAATATATATATATTACCTACTGGCGGTCGCCAGTAGGTATATAGTTAGGATTTTTTCCCTATGGGATTTTTGAAAATTCTATGTCTAATAACTTTGGCGTTTGTGGACGGAATTGGCTGAAATTTTCTGGAAAATGGAACATTTTGTTTCTGAGCAGCCCCTGGAAATTTGGGGGGGGTTCGTCAAGGGGGGGCCGAGAAAAAAGGGGGGTCCCAAAACGTGTTTTTAACATTGAGTTTTCCATAGGGCGGTCTGTCGCACTTTTAGCCCGAACGGCTGAATGGATTTGCACGAAACTTGGCAAAATTGTAGAGACTGGTAGCCCGATGTGCCTTTTGTAGGTCTCAATATATGTGCTCCAGTGGATTTTGAGAAATTAACGTTTAAAAAAAGATATATATCTGTAACAGCGGACTGGGCAGCTCCCGGTTCGCGGACCGGGGCGCGTACCAAAACTTCGCGTAGCGAAGCTGATTGGTTATCCGGCGTCTGTAAACATTCCAAACAGTCCGGAGCGGCCGCCATCTTGTCTCTCGGTAGGATTGAGAGACAAAAGGAGGCCAAAACAAAGGTGGAAATAACCATAAGGGGGCATAGTAGATCCTCCCTGACCCCTTAGGTTTAATGTGGAGGCTTTAAAAGGGCCCCGCGGGGCAAAAAAAAAAAAAATTTTTTTTGTTTTTTTGCGTGGGTAGCGCCCGGTCCGCGAACCGGGAAGCGTTCTGGGCAGCGTACTGCAATGAAAAATGAATGATAGACTTTTCAAATGCTGTATGTTAATTGATTGTTGGTTTTGTTGATTATTTTTTATTTTTTTTTATTTTTTAAGCATTTTTTATTGTGTTTCATAATTTATTAAACTTTCTAACATTTCATTGTCAGAAATTTCATAATTATCATGGAATATACATTGTAGTCTCTGAGGTTGTAAAATGTCCTCATTTGCAAGGAGGTTATCTACTGCTTGTACACATTGCAGTAGTTCTTGGTCCCAAGTTTCATCCATAAATTCAATCTCATTTGGATCAATGATTTCTGTGTTGGACTCTGGAAGGACAATTTCAAATGAAATTTTTTGTTCGCTTTCCATTTTCCCTGAAATTTGCATAAAAAATATATATATTAGTAGAGGTAGGGCACTGTTGGGATTAATTTTAGATAGGCAGTTTTTAACAGTGAATTTATCTTTGGGCAGTGTATAGTATCAGAGTGGAAGTAGGAATATAAAAAAGTGTATCTAAATTTATAAGTACTACAGAGGGATAGTATATAACTAACAGAAAAAGTTTGCCATATTAACTTAAAGTGCACAATATACTTCAGTTTTAAAAATAACAACTTACCTTTAAAAAGAAGGTGAAGTTATTAATGAAAATCCTATTGAAATGTACACCAGGAAGTAGTAGTCAAAATGGCTGTGTTTCCTTCTCTTCCTTTATATATATTCGGGTACATAACCAATCAAATGTCAGGTAAAAAAAGTAGAAAATGAAAGTAACATTTTAATTGGTTGTCAATTCCAACACTTCAGATGTGTTTTGTGAAGTAATTTACCTCACGGTATTTAGAGAGGTCTACAGGCTAAATGGCTAAATGGAATTCCAATCAAATTTGTGAAAATGGTAGGGATTGGTATGTAGTATGAGCTAATCTATATTTGGTGAAATTGTCTCAAGTGGCTTTTGTGTGAACTACTTTCCCACCTTTTTTGATGGTGCGCTTCCCAGGGAGCGACCCGGTACGCGAACCGTTGAGCGCCCCGGTTCGCGAACCTTAAGCGTTCCGGGAGTCCACCATTTTGTGTTTCGGTCGAATTAAGATACAAGATGGAGGGCAAATAATGTTCAGAATGGGTAGAAGGGGGCACGGTAGAGTTATCTTGACCCCCTAGGTTTTCTGAGGGTGGCTGAGGAGGCTTATATGTGCGAAAAAAAAACATTTTTAAAACAAATTTCGCGAGGTTAGCTCCCGGTTCGCGTACCGGGTAGCGGCCCCGGTAGCGTATTTTGTTGAAAATTAGTGAAAAATGTTAGAGTTAAATAATAATTGTGAGTGATCAGATGTAGGGTAGCTCTGAGAAGAGCTTTTGGGTTTATGGTACATTTAGGTACTTATAAGTAGGTACCAATGCACATTCTTAAATTCAGAGTGAAAATTCTGTTGCCCTCATCTGAGAAGTGAACTCCATCTCCTCTGTAGATATCTTGCATGTAGTAACGCAAGTTATTGTTGTACAGGGAGCCCATTCCATGGTCTCTCATGTAAGCTGAAACAGATTTGTTTACATGCTTCCTCGACTTCTCAATTTGTGGACAAAATTGGTTTGACCACCTCCATTTCTGTCTTTGGCATATATTTGAATATACCAAGGCAGTCTGAGGAAAAAGTGCCATTAATTGCTCAAAGGTGTCCTTTAAAAGCATTTCCAGACCTACACCAGTCAAAGTGCCCAAGTCATTACCTCCACAGTGCACAATTAACAGGTCAGGTTTGGGCAAATGCATAAAGGTTTTCACCAATGGTATCAATTGGTGACATTTTAATCCTCTGTGGCCAAACCACTTAATTTCCACATCTTGTAAATTGAGGTTAGGTAAATTCCTGCTTTCAACGTACCTTTGAGCCCAGTGAATATAACTATGACCAACAATCCAGACAGAAAACATGGTGAGAGAAGGTTCTCCTGCAGTCAGATGAAGTGTGGCAATGAAATGGCAGTTGAAAAAATGAGAGTTTGAAATGAAAAAAACTGTGGAGTTTCTGTGTTCATGAAGCAGTAACAGTGATTGGTGGATTTTGATTGCTGAAAACAAAAAGTTAGGGTGCACGGATGTGTTCTTTGAAAGATGTATTTTGAGTGGTCAATAAAAAATCATTAAATGAAAGAATGCACTGGATATGCAGGTGCACTGAGAGTTCAGAGTTCAATTGCAACATTGTTGTGTGAACTTGCAAACAACAGAGTTCTTCCAGGAGGTGGTTGCCATGCAGATAAAGCAGAAAGGGCAGAGGGGGGATGGGTTTTCATTTGAAAAAAGTGAGGGAAGACTTTTGATTGGGTGACATGAGAGATATGTGTGAAGAATTACAGCATTTCTGTGCTTTTCATAGCTGCAGACTCTGGAGTGCATACCTTTTGCTCTGCTGCAGACAAATTGGTGTGTTTCTGAGACTGTTTTCAAACTCAAAGTATTTGCTAAGGTGAGAAAATATTTCTTTACTTTAGATAGAGAATAGTGTGCTTTAAGGAGAAAATTATGATTTATGTGGCGCAAATTGCTTGTAAATATGCTCTCACATGTGTATGGAAAATTTTGATTTTGAATGTTTGTGTTACATAGCCATGTTAAAAGTGACCCAACCATGCTGGAAAGGCAATCAAAAAATGCTTTCATGTGTTTTATTGACATTTTAAGTCATTTTCCCATGTGCAGTGTTTAGAAATTATGATTTGAAAATCGTTTTTGGGGAAAAGGAATTGTTTTTAAAATCATGACAAGGAGATAATGGTGTATACTTCTTTATAAGGCTATTGACTGTCCCTGATGTTATTTTTCTCATTTTAGTGTAAGACCTTTCTCTGTGGCGCAAATTGCTTGTAAATATGCTCCCACATGTGCATGGAAAATTTAGAGTTTGAATGTTTGTGTTACATAGCCATGTTAAAAGTGACCCTACCATGCAGGGAAGCAAATCAAAAAACGCATTTATGTGTCTTAAGGACATTTTAAGTCATTTTCCCATGTGCAGTTTTTAGAAATTATGATTTGAAAATCGTTTTTGGGGAAAAGGAATTGTTTTTAAAATCATGACAAGGACATAATGGTGTATGCTTCTTTATAAGGCAATTGACTGTCCCTGATGTTATTTTTCTCATTTTAGTGTAAGACCTTTCTCTGTGGCGCAAATTGCTTGTAAATATGCTTCCACGTGTGCATGGAAAATTTTGATTTTGAATGTTTGTGTTACATAGCCATGTTAAAAGTGACCCAACCATGCTCGAAAGGCAATCAAAAAACGCTTTCATGTGTTTTAATGACATTTTAAGTCATTTTCCCATGTGCAGTGTTTAGAAATTATGATTTGAAAATCGTTTTTGGGGAAAAGGAATTGTTTTTAAAATCATGACAAGGACATAATGGTGTATGCTTCTTTATAAGGCAATTGACTGTCCCTGATGTTATTTTTCTCATTTTAGTGTAAGACCTTTCTCTGTGGCGCAAATTGCTTGTAAATATGCTCCCACATGTGCATGGAAAATTTAGATTTTGAATGTTTGTGTTACATAGCCATGTTAAAAGTGACCCTACCATGCAGGAAAGCCAATCAAAAAACGCTTTTATGTGTCTTAAGGACAATTTAAGTAATTTTCCCATGTGTAGTGTTTTGAAGTTATGATTTGAAAATCGTTGTTGAGGTAAAGGAATGTTGTTAAAATTTATGTGCGCCATATGCCCCCAAATTTCTTTTTCAGGGGTGCAGCAGGGTGTTCTTGAGATACCCCTGCACGCTTGAAAAAAATCCTATTTTGTGATGAGCTAATTGCTAATCACAAATTGCAACCTTCATTCCTATGAGCCTCCTAGCCCATGGAAATGAATGGTTAATTTGCAATTAGCAATTTGCTCATTGCAAATTAGGAATAGTAAAGAATTGCTATTTATTCCTTAAAATTTGGTATTTAGGAAATGCAAAATAGTTTGATGGTACATATGGTGGTTCATCTGTAACAAGATAAGAAGCTTAGGGATACATTTATGATGACTAGCGCAATAAAGTGCACATTACTTACTTCATTGGTAGGCCTTTACATGTATTATCTCCTCTGTATTCTTCATCAAGCGTAACTTTAATCTGCAATCCTGAGTAGGCCTCACCTTAAACAAACCTCTGGATAGGACACACTTTATTGTCATCCTGGATTAATCATTTAAAATGGTAGGGACAGATTTATGATAGGTGTATGCCTCTTTTGTGCCACTGTGCGTCACTTTTATGATGCAGCGGTGGTGCAAAAGATTTGCTATGAGGCGACAACATTACAAATTGATGCATTTAGGCAGATATGTCATGGTGTAAAAAAAACGTACCACATAAAACCCAAGCAGCAGTGATGCAAAAGATGCACCATGCCGCAAGACAGGCCTCACTTGGGGCCATATGTATGAAGGTAATTAGCATTTGCAAAGATCAAAATTCTACGAATTTCGGCCTTTGTGAATGTTAATTAGACAAATGGTATGTATCAAACAAGTTTGATGCAAAATAAGGAGTAGCAAAATTTGCTATTCCTTATTTTGCAATTGCACTGAAGGATTTGCAAATTTTGTGACTACGTGAATGCAATGTATCAAACAAAAACTATGTAAAAAATGACATTAAGGATTTGGAAACTATTGTGGTAAATTGGTGGTAATTTGTGAATTCTTTTCAAAAAGCTTTTTTTCAAAAAAACAAAAGGTGCCATATGACGCCAACACATGCCCTTAGGGCATGTATGTGTGCCATATGCCCCCAAATTTCTTTTTCAGGGGTGCAGCAGGGTGTTCTTGAGACACCCCTGCACCCTTGGAAAAATTCCTAATTTGTGATGAGCAAATTGGTAATCGCAAATTAAACGTTCATTCCTATGAGCCTCCTAGCCCATGGAAATGAATGGGTAACTTGCAATTAGCAATTTGCTCATCGCAAATTAGGAATGGTAAAGAATCGCTATTTATTCCTTAAAATTCGCTATTTAGGAAATGTAAAATATTTTGATGATACATATGGCAGTTCATCTCTAACAAGATAAGAAGCTTAGGGATACATTTATGATGACTGGCGCATCACCAGGGATGTGACAGTCATCCTGCGCCGCTGTTCCGCCACCCATGGTGTGCTGCATTTACAATGCGGCGCAGCATGGGGCAAAAATGGCACAGATGCGTGACGCATATGTGCCGTAAAGGTGGCGCATTGCTGGAGTTGTATTGCAAGTGCGATGCAGCTCCAGCAAGGCTCAGGGGTGCCGCATCTCCACAATGCTGCGTCAAGACCTATGCCAGCTTCAAGCAGGTGCAGGGTTTTGACGCAGCTTTCTCCTATCTGATTGTAAATGCGGCACACCATGGGTGGCAGAGCAGTGGTGCACGTTAACTGGTGCATGCCTGGGGATGTGCCATTTAATATAAATCTGCCCCTTTACATTTAAGTATGTGCAGGGGACACAGAGTCGGTGAGGCTTATCCAAGGTTAAGAAGAGATGAGTCCTGTTCAGTGAATAATTAGACATAGGCTTCACCTGCTCAGCATTGCTGGACATGGCTAAATAATAGCTGCTAAATGTTAATCTTGTTAAACAATTTTACTATTATAATCTCTGAGATTTGTCTCTTACTCTGCAACATCTCATTGTTGTTATCTTTCTTTAAAGATAAAGACAACCTCAACATGAGCGACAATCTGCAATCAGTTGATTTTGACCTCATCATTGAACTTGTAATTGAAACATCAGTGGATGTTGATCCTTTGGATGATTTAAATCCTGAGGATGAAGAAGAGCGTGATGAGGATGCAGATTTGTCCGAACTATATGATATAGGATGGGAAGCTGACCTGCTTGAGCCTTTGGAAATATAAACATTTATTTTTAAATTTTATAATTAATAAAAAGTAAAAAGGTAAACCGTTTAATTTAAAAATAAAGACACCTTCAAAAACAGGTTATGTGTAGTGTCTTCAATAAAATATTAAAATATGTTCATAAAATTAGATCAGATTCACATATAAAATAGCATAGGTAACATAAATATAAATGTCATTTCTTTTCTGGTATTTTTGTATTGTAAGATTGCCAATGACTAAAAAATCTTCAAATTAAAATGTCAAGTAGTGTGTTAAGTTTTTGATCACTGTTACTGATTTACTGTTTGGTAATAATGTTTATTAACATTTTTTATTATATTTTTCCTCAGATTCAACTGCAGATCATTTCAAGATTTCACCATGCCTACAATACAAAGACAGATAAAGGCTGCAAAACGTCAAAGACAGCAGGTGAAAACAAAAACCCAGCAGTCCTCTAACAAAAAGATTTCTCAAGCCACGAAGAAAGCACCGGGTAAGAGCTCTAAATATTTCATAAGAAATATTTGTAATAAAAAAAATATTACTACAGAAAATGTTTCAGTCCATAACACGAGAAGGAAATCAAATGGAAAGAAAAGGACAATGAAAAATGTTACTGCTAGAGCAAGAGATAAATCTGTGCATGATAGTAGAAGGAAACAACAGTTTAGGGAGATTCGTAAACGAATGTTCCGCAACAGGATAATTGGCAATTTGTTAAAAAATATTAAGAAAGGTCAACAGAAACTAGTTTTTTATAAGAGAAAAAAAAAAGTTGAGAAAGTTATTGATCAGGCATTTGAAATTAAACGTAAGTTATTTATTTTGATAATCAATAGAATTAGGAAGCTAAACAAGGCAATTTTTGATTTCAAAAGAAATAGTAGATGGAAGAGAATAGTTAATCGTAGTAATTTTTGTGAAGTTTTTTCTGGAGAATGGATGCATAGTTCAAGCTGTGAGGCATTTTTTAATGAGGAGAGTTATTTCCAGGATAATGATTTGGTGCATGCAGTTGACACCAGTGGTCGTGCTTATGAAGTGAAAGATGGTTGTCCAGTTGAAAAAGAAAAACTTGTGACAACAGAGGCAGAAGAGGTGTTAGGTAATGAGGTTTTAGGAAGACGTGCTAAGGGTCCTGTGTACACCTGGAAGTGTAGTAGTATTTGCAGTGTGCGACAGGATTCCATCAATTTGCTTTGTGATTTTGTACGGTCATTTAACAAAAAAAGTTTGAAGCAGAAAATGATGTTGTTGCAAGAATTAGATCCTTGCAGAGTAAGAGAAGTGACAGGTTTGCATGGTCATTCACTGGCTTGTCTTTCCAGGAGAGTATGCCAGAGTGTTTTTCATCATTTCAGGATGCTAGCAGTGCATCATAACAAAGTGAGGAAATTAGTTAGAATGTTGTCTTATGCTAAGAGTCCAGCAATTATGCTGAAACAATTATGCGCTGCTCTTTTGCATGGTTCTGAAATAGATGTGAAGAATATGTGTGAAGAAATTGAGTTTTGTTACTTTGGAAGTAAAGAGGAGAATGTTGAAATTGAGCAAGAAGTAGAGGGTCATGTGGAAGATAGTGTACAGGTTTCCAGTACAGATAATTTCCAGAGGGAAATTGCGACGTTTGAGGTGAAATCAAGTGAGAGGCCTAATTTCACTTGTGTGTGTTGTCGACGCACTTATTATAAGAATCAGACTAAGTTAGTGGATTTATATGCAAAAAGTGAAAGGGAAAATAATAGTGAATGGAAGGATTTTGCAACATACTTGATGGTAGAAAATTGTTTTGATTTGGGATTGGATCAACGTGTGTGTACTTATTGTTGTAACAAATTAAAACAAAACCAGATGCCTGCTAGAGCAGTTCATAATAATCTGGAATTGGTTGAGATTCCTTCTGAATTGAAGGACTTAAATACTTATGAATCTATTTTGATTCAAAGTATCCATCCCTTTCAGGCTATTGTAAGAATGGAGCCAAAGACAGGGAAATTGCCTCCATCTGATTTACAGAGAGGATTAAAGGGAAGAGTTGTTTATTTGCCTCTAGATTTCAAGAAAAACATTAACACAATTGGAGTAGAAAAAGTGGAAGAGGAACCTCTGGTTATCTTAGTTAATGGGGTTCCGACAAAGAATAAGAAAATATGGCAAGATTTAGTAGATGTTAGGAAAGTCAAAAAGGCAACATTGTATTTGAAAAAAAAAAAAAATACTACAAGAATGTATATGTTGCAGAAGAGGAAGTAAGTGAGGAAGAGGATAGCGATTTGTGTGCTGGTCAAATTGAGAAAGTAGAACCCTCTACTAGGGAAGAAATATATGAACATTATAGTGTTCATCCTTTGCATTCCAAGGAAGTCATGGGGAATGCTATTGAGTTGTTTCAAATGAAACAAGCCAAAGGGAGTCCCATTAGTGTTTGGGAGGAAAGTTTGGAAGCTCGGTGTTTCCCACAGCTTTTTCCAACAGGTCAGGGAGGAAGATATGATGAGCGACCTCATCAAATTCCTGCTTCTGAATACCGGACTTTGCGATTGTATGCAGGAGATGCTAGGTTTCGACAATGCATTCCTTATTTGTTTCATCTCCTGTTTGAAAGCGATCTGTCTGGACTGTCATATGCAGTGAACCACATCTTGAAAAGTGGTATACACATGCAAAACATCTCGGCAAGTGACTTTATGGATAAAGTCAATGTCCAAGATAGTATTTTGGATTCTCACCTGATTAATCTCATGGCGTGTCAGCGTGGTACTAATGAGTACTGGTACCGTCGTCATGGTGATTTAAAATGTATGCTGAGGAACTTAGGTACTCCCACATGGTTCCTCACTCTGAGCTGTGCCGAGTATGGCTGGGAAGACTTACTTGAATTTCTACGAGAGGCAAATGCTAACGTAGATAACATCGAATTCAAGACACCCGGAGAACTGTGCTCTTTGGATCCAGTCAATGTATGTAGGTACTTCAATCATAGATTTGAAGCTATGATGTCTTTCATCATGAATAAGAAGAATCCACCTCTTGGAGAGGTGTTGGATTTCTTATGGAGAAAGGAGTACCAAGCAAGAGGTGCTCCTCATATACATATGTTGCTGTGGATCAAGGATGCACCTAAATTTGGAACGGATCCAGAAGACTCAGTGATGAGTTTCATCCAACAGTATTCTACGTGTGCTGTTCCAAACGCAAAGGAGAAGAAAAGCCTAAGAGAAAAAGTTCTGCGTTTCCAAAGCCATCGATGTGGAAAGTACTGCCGTCGTAAATTCCGAAACAAAGACAAGTTCTACACCAAATGTCGTTTCGGCTTTCCACGACCGGTGATTTCTAAAGGAAGAGTAAACAGTTTGATGTCTTCGCTGCGACATAATGTGATGAAGAAATCACCTAAAAACACATACAATTTGAAGAGGAACGAAGAGTCCAAGTACATCAACGACTACAACCCGGTGATTTTGTCCATGTGGAATGCTAACATGGATATACAGTTTGTGGCTGATAACTGTATGGCTGTGGCTCGGTATGTGATGTCTTACATCACCAAAAAAGAGAAGACAGAATTGAAGGATATGTGGGAGGACATTTCCCATGAAAAGAGCCTCAGCAAGAAGTTGTACAGTTTCAGTCTGAAGATGTTGTCGCATCGAGAAATCGGAGCGTACGAATGTTCTGACCGGTTGTCTTCAGCAAGTCTCTATGCCAAGTCCAGGAGTATCGTTTGGGCGAGTCTTGGTCTTGCTGCAACGCGTAATCGAGTTCTCAAACCTGTGCGGGAAATTGAGTATTTGGCGGAAAAGGAGCCAAACAGTACCGACATTTTGAAGACAAACATGTTGGATACATATTATCCAAATCGAAGCAGTCACCTCGAGAATGTTTGTCTGTATGAGGTTCTGCAAAATTACATATTCAAGAGGAACATCAAAGAAGATACTGAGAAAGGAGTGTATGCTGTAATAGGAAGTGAGGGATGTCTGGTCAAGCAAAGAAAATGCCACTTGATAAACCATCGAAAATTGAGTGGCAAATCTCCTGAAAAAAAGGAGTTTTTCTATTTAGCACTTTTGCAACTTTTCAAGCCTTGGCGTGCAGAAGAGGAACTGCTTGGAGATTTCCTCTGTTACGAAGACTCTTTCAATGCCGCCAAGGAGACCATAGAATGTCCTGCTTTTCCCAAATATGTAGAAATGTTGAATGCGGAAATTGAGCAGGAAGCAACGATTGCAGCCGAGATTGCCAGAGACAGTTCTCAGGACAGTCAGAGTTCTGCTTCATTGAGTCAGGATCCACTAGGAGGACCTCTTATCGAAAATGAAGCTGCCACTGCTATGAATGAAGTGGAAAGAGCCATGGCACATGCTCAAGAGGATGCGGTTAACTTAGAAGAGTTGGAAAGGCAACTCAACGTTGAGCAGAGGAAAATATATGACGAAGTTACCATGCAAATTGATCATGGATTAAGTCATGATAAGAAAGAGTGCTCATGTACGTCGTTGAAGCCTGTCCGACTGTACGTGAGTGGAGAAGCGGGAACTGGAAAAAGTTTCCTCATTAAAGCAATTTCATGCTATTTGCAGGAAAGGACAGAGTCATCGCTGTCTTGTGTTGTCACTGCTCCAACTGGACTGGCAGCACATAATATTAAAGAGATTACTTTACATCGTTTACTGATGCTGCCAGTGGAGCATGACAACAAATTAGAATATCACAAGCTATCTGGAGATGCTTGTTTTGAAGTTTCAAGAATCTTGAGGAAAATGAAACTTCTTATCATTGACGAAGTAAGCATGGTTTCCAATGTCATGCTTGCCTTTGTGCATTTGAGGATGCAAGAAGTTCTCAAAACAGAGTATGATGTGTTATTTGGTGGCAAACACATCATTGTTTTCGGAGATCTTTTGCAGCTGACACCAGTGAAAGGGCAACCTGTGTTCAAAATGCTCACGCATGAAGATACCAGGAAGTGCCTAGGCAGCATTGGCAACGTCAATATATGGTTAAACTTCAATTATGCTGAACTGCATGAAAATATGCGTCAGGCGAAGGATGAAGTTTACAAGACTATTCTACAAGATGTTAGAATTGGAAAAGTGACCGAGCATGGGAAAGAAGCTTTACATGCACGATTACTGTCAAATTTATATCCAGAACAAGATGTTGTGCCTGAGAATATTTTTCAGAAAATTACTGAAAAGAAATCTGGAATATGTTTGATGCCAACTCTTGCAGAATGTGCCAAATTTAACAACAAAATGTTGCATTTAGAAAAGCAAGAGATTGTGAAACTGGAAGCTATTGATAGAGTAGAGCATATGGGATCAACAATTATTTTGTCTGAGAATCTGAAAACAAAATTGGATTCATTAGAGAAGAGTATATCTAAAACTGCAGGTTTTGAAAAGACTCTGAATGTGTGCTTGAACTGCCGTATAATTTTAAGAAGGAATTTACATGTTGAAAGAGGTCTGGTAAATGGATCAATGGGTAATGTTGTTGATTTTGTGAAATACAGAAATAGAGATGGAATTGAATTTTTAAAAATTAAATTTGATGGCATTGAGGAAGTACAGCTAATTGCTCGTTGTTCTGCTAGATTTTTGCTTGTAAAAGACTTATATGTTCGCCGTAAGCAGTTTCCTGTTTGCTTGGCATATGCGGTGACAATCCATAAATCGCAAGGTTTAAGTGTAGACAGTGCATTGGTGAATATTGGCAGTTCTGTGTTCAAGGAGGGTATGGCATATGTGGCATTGTCACGAGTTAGAACTTTATCGGGATTGTACTTGATTGAGTGTGATGTCACAAACATTTGTGCAGATCTAGATTGTGTTAAGGAATACAATAGGTTAAGAAGAGAGTATGCGCCACATTTGCCTCAGTTTCCTTTGTTTGAGAAACGTCTGGTAGGCCGGAAACGAAGAAATGAGAACAATACTGGGGAGGTTATAGCAAAAAGACAAAAAGTGAATGAACCTAAAATTACAAGCAGAAACAAAAAGGATTCTGTTGAAGATGTTGTTGGTTTTCAGTTTGAAAACAGTTCTGGTGTCAACTGCTATGCTAATGTAGTAATTAATGTTTTGTTTTCTCTAAAAAATGTAAAAGAAGAGATTGTGGTCAATTCTGATCAAAGATTTTGCGGTTTGTTAAATTCTGTGTTAGAGAAATGTACCACTGATAGAAGAAACATAGAAAGTGTGTCTGAAATTCGAAATCTGTTAGACAGATGTTCAGGCCAAACACAATTCTCTCAAAATATTCAGCAAGATTGTCAGGAGTTTTTAATGTATATGCTTGATGTATTACATGCTGAAGGTGTAGATGTAGATCAGCTGTTTGGGCTTTCTTATCAATGGCAGCATGACTGCGAGAACTGTATGATATCAAGTACTACTAGTGTAGACTCAGAAAGATTTATATATTTAACTTTGCCAGACAGTAAATCAGTCTCCTTTAATAAGCTAGTAAAAGCTGCTAATCACAACATGGAGTGTAGCCAATGTAAATCTGAAATGATGTCCACATTATTTATACGAACATATGGCCAGTACATCATTTTAATGTTCCAACGATGTAGGCCTGATGGAACAAAATTGACAACTTTAATAAAAAAATTTGTAGCTTCGCAGTTGTCAATATCAGGAAGGACTTTTGTAACTACAGCAATTATATATCATGACGGCCCTTCAATATCATCAGGACATTACACAGCTTATTTAAAGTCTAGAAATGGCTGGTCATTCTGCAATGATTCTGTTTTAATTTTCAAAAAAAAATTGCCGTATGACCGTAAAAACTCTTACCTGGTGTTTTTAAAACCAAAATTTTAGGGAAATAATCTCGGGATGTGCTCTGTGGAATTTCAAGAAGTTCTAATGGCTCCTACACAATTTGGCCTTGAGGATAAGTGTAGTTCAGAGACATAACTTCTAATCATAGGACTGGACATCATGGAGATATATATGCACTTTGAATGAGTTCAGAAAAACTGTTTCTTTTTATAAGCTAATTGAAGCAGCCAATCAAAACATGGAGTAGAGGGAATGTAAGTCTGCAATGCTGTCTACTGTTTTACATTGCTTTGTGATTAAAAGTGATGTAGAGAATTAAATAATTGTTGTAGTCATAGAGGTAGTGTAAGTCTGCTTCATATTAAGCAGTATCAGTGTCATAGGAAATGTAGAACATGACTGAGCAAGAAGGGGAAGATATTACTATTCCAGGATTGTGAAAATGATCTTCAACATTTTAATTCTAAAAGTTGCGGAAATGCCAAATGATGGGATTGGCTAACAAGAAATCCAAGAGTTATACATGGCTCTGACAAGATTTGGCCTTGTGGAATCTTGTGGTAGAGAGCAAGAAGTCATTTATTGTATGTAACATGTTTTTAAAAACGATGGAGATTTTCTTTCAGAAAGTGGCGGGCTGAAAGTAATAACAGCACAAAAGAGTGTAAGCTATTCATAGGACATCCTTGGACGTCATGGAAAGTAAGTTAACTTTAAGGAGTTCTGATTTTTGATTTCTGATGTTGTATGGGTTTTTTAAACACAATCATTTTGATTGTGTTTTTTTTTTCCCGCTGTTACATGATGAATACCTTCAAGTCACTGTTTTTAGTGAATTTTGATACATTCTGAGAACAGCAAAAATAAACCATTTAACATGTATAATTAATTCTGTACTGTTTGCATTTATGATGTATATGTAGAACTGTGTAGGAGGCATGGAGAAGGTGAGGCTTCTGTAAGTGTCAAAGTTGTTGCATGCAGTGCTGCACTTCTGCGTATTCTTTCATATGCTAGACTACATCTGCACAATGAGATACCTAAGCAAAGGAAACACAAGTGATGTGATTGTGAAATGAGCAAAATAAATTGCATGTATTTCAATTACATCACCTGTGTTTCCTATCATTACGAATCACATTGTGCAGATCAAGTTTAGGTCTGTCCAGGGAAACATAGGAGGTTTGGACTTTGTTGAAGAGTGCAGTGGACATGACTCACTTCATTGGTAGACCTTCACATGTATTATCTCCTCTGTTCTCTTCAACAACTCGAAATTTCATTTGCAACCCTGAGTAGGCCTCACCTGAAACAAAACTCTGGATAGTAGACATCTTATTGACATCCTGAAGCAATTATTTTAAATTTTAGTGTCTTGCGACACTTTTCTGAGACAACAGCAATGCAAAAGATGCACCATGTTTTAAGATAGGCCTCACTTCATCTGCATCAAGATAGTGTTAGTTTAAAATGTATATCTTTAGGACTGTGTAGCTTCTGTAAGTGTCAAAGTTATTGAAAAACTGTTTGTCCTTCAATCTTTGCCCTTGTCTTTTGTAATTTTTTAATACATGTTTTAATATTTTTCAAATGTTTGTTCTCTCTTTCACAGATTGAAAGTATAAAAATAAAAAATGAGTAATTTAACGACAATTATAAGGTAAATATTTTGTACTCTTTTCGTTACATTTCTATCACATTGAACTACTATTAGTTCCACTGCTTCATTTCTTTAATCCTCAGTTTCCTGCCTTTGCTACTTCCCTCATTCCTTTCTCTATTACCTACTTACTCAACTCCTTCCACTCTTTTTCTCAGTCCCTTTCTTCTCATAGTTCCTCACTCTTGTTCACTCACTCCGTCTCTATTACTCTTAGTGTCTTTGACTGATCACTGTATCACTATTTGTTCATAATGCTTTCTCTGTGTAGTTGAAGCACACTAAGGGGCATATTATGAATGCAGCCAATAAAATTATTGCTCTTTTTATTGGCAGAAAACTGGTGCAAAAGCGGCTTTAGCGGCAGTTTTCTGCCGCAAAAGCAGCTTTAGCGACACATTTCTGCCGATAAAAGCTGCAAAACTTTTATTGCCTATGTTGATAATATGCCCCTATGTTATTTACATTAGGGCTATATTGTCCAGTATAACAATCAAAATTGCTCTCCAAAGACACCAGGCAAAGCAGACGCTCCCTCAAACAGATCACCAAGCGCAATTTACCTTAGTTATAGCCTAGCCTGTTTTCTGTCGAGACTTTAGCAATCTTTAGAGCACAAGATAAGATCTTTTCACATGGAAGAGCCAGACGTATTGCAATTCTACTTAAGAAACAAGCATTGGCATAGACAATAGGTCTCGCCTTTGGGACCTTATACGTGTTTAGCCATGCAACAGTTGATGTTGCTGCACCAAGGATATTATGCTGCATAACTAAATACTTAGAAGGTCCCAAAGTCGATACCTATTGGCTATGCCAATGCTTGTTTTTCTTTCACTTCGTTATCTATTTTGTTTTTCACAATTATACCCTCTTCTGTCTGTTCTTTGGTAAATAGATCTATTAAACAGTATCTCTTCTTTACTCCCTATAGCTGTCTTTCTTGAAACATCACTCTCTGTTTACTTTCCTTATACTTACACTTTTTTTTAAAAAAAATTTTTTTTTTTGGTTAGCTCCCGGTCCGCGTACCGGGAAGCTAACCCGGGAGCGAACCAAAAGAAATAGAGCTTGCCAGAGTGCTAAACATTGTAGCAATTTTTTTGGAAAGGGAAGGTAGTTCTGAAAAGAACTTTTTTTTTAATATTTTTGTTGTTTTATATATTTTTTTTTTTTTTGAACATTTTTAGTTTTTTTTGTATTTTTTGAACGATTTTATAATTTTTTTTGTTTTTTTTGTGGGGGGGGAAACAACAAAAAACAGGCGTTGAAAAGGGCTCAACAGGAGCAAAAAAAAATTACTGGGGGCGGTTAGGGCAATCATGGTGTTCATACGCCAGGTTCAGTGCATTGATGCTCATGTTGCCACAAGCTAATAATGCACGACAGCGCATACATAAATGTATCATGTTCCCAAAATTTGGTTGGATATTTGGCACAGTTTCCCGTGCCTCCTCTGGTGATAAAGAAACCGATGTTGTTGGTCTCGCCACAGGAGTTGGTCGAGGATTGTCCATCATATCCCTTAATTCCGCCCGGCTGTAATTTAGGGGATGTTTCCTCGTCATGTGCCTATGCATGGTATGATTACCATAGCTGTATTTTTTGTCCGTCCCTCTGGACAATTGTTCCTTGCATATGAGGCATGTTGCGTACCTGGCATTGACCTTTTTTTGGCCACGAGGGATGGAAAAAAACTGCCAGATGAAACTGGGTTTCTTTCTTGAAACCCGGGGCAACTCTTCCAGGAATTGTGGTTGTTCTCCCTCCTCATCCATCTCTTCATCTTCCTCCTCAGTGTTGGTAACCACCTGGGGAGGTGGTCCTCTCTTCCCATGAGGAGGTGGAGGTGGTGGTGGGGGTGCACCAGCTGAAGCAATCAGTGAAGCCATTTTCATACAATCAAAATAGGTCTTCCAAGAAGCAAAATAGGTCTTCCTCTCACAATAATGAAAGTCAGAGTGAGGAAAGAAGGAGTGGTTTTCATCATTTGGAAAAAACAATACTTCTTAACCAATGAAAAGTGTTATTTTTAGGTCACATGACCTAGCCTTCCATAATTATGAAACTAAAAGTGAAATGAACCAATGAAAAGTTTTATTAACAAGTCACATGACCTCTCACGCTCATGTTACGCGCTGCGGAACGCTCCCCGGTTAGCTTCCGGGTCGCTCCCCTTCGCGCCCCGGTCCGCGCCCCGGGACACTTCCGGGTGCGCTAACGCGATACGTCACAAGACGCATTTCGCGGCAACGCGATACGTCGCGCTTTCGCGCCGGGGATCGCTTCCGGGGAGTTGCGTTTCGCGCCTCGGTCCGCGCCCCGGGGCACTTCCGGGTGCGCTAACGCTGTACGTCATAAGACGCATTACGCGGCAACGCGATACCGTCACTATGTTGATTTGTTACCGGTTCGCGGACCGGATCGCGGAATCGAGTTGAGCTAACGGGAAGCTTCCCGGTTAGCGGACCGGGAGCGAAACAAAAAAAATATAAAAAAAAAATTATTAATAAACATATAAAATATATTTTTGGATTTAAAGAAGAATACATTTTACAGCTGTAGATATTAGCTTTTAAAAAACCAATGAAATTCACTGAAAAAACCATAGGTTATAGACCATATATAGTTAGGAATTAGCATTTACAAAACCTTGAAAATTCACTGAAAAAACCATAGGTTATACACCATATATAGTTAGGAATTAGCATTTAAAAAACCTTATTTTACTCACACAAAACCATTGAAATTCCATATATAGTTAGTTGTACTAACTATATATCGCGCACCCGCAATCCACTGCTGATGATGTCACATATTACATCATTCATGACATGGTCAGTGACATCACTGATGACATCACTGATGACATCTCAAATGACATCACTGATGACATCACTGATGACATCTCAAATGACATCACTGATGACATCACTGATGACATCTCATTTGACATTACTGATGACATCACTGATGACATCATTCATGTGATAATACGATGAAGCTCTTCAGACTCTAATATAACCTTAGATACAGTAAGTGTAAACAGACACTCACAGACTGTCACTCATCCATAGAGTTACACACACACCTAGTCAGTCATGCAAAGAATCAATCACACATCCATTTTCTCAACTATACAGTTATACACACCTTACTTATTCAAACATATACTAACACATATTTACTCTCTTATACAATCCCTGATACAAGTTCACAATGATCCATACAGCCACTCACACATTCACTGGCTCTTATGCACAGTTATTTATATATGTCAACTCTCACATGTACTGTGTTTTACATATGTACTTACTTTTACATGTAGCACTGAGATATCCATTCACTCAGCAATACACTCATGCACACAGTCAACCGCCCATACAGCTGTTTCCACATGCACTTTTGAACCCATACATCTAGTGAATCAACTGCTCACACATCTATGCACAGAGTCATACACCTCCCAGCCACCCATACACACTCTCAGTCTCCCATACAAATACGTAGGCAACCAATCAATAACGCATATAGTTAATCATATAGCTAATGATCAACACATGCAGCAGTTTATAGAACAACAGACATAATGATGCACAAATTGAGACAGTTTAGTCACTAACCCATGCACTCAGTGAGACACATTTAACCACTCACTCATACAGTCAGTCATGCACCTACTAAATCCTTCATCCAGACATTTATACATCCACTCATTCTTAAATATGTAAGACATATTTTAACTTTACAGAATTATACAGTCACTGGATGACGTCATCAGTGATGTCATCAGTGATGTCATTTGAGATGTCATCAGTGATGTCATCAGTGATGTCATTTGAGATGTCATCAGTGATGTCATCAGTGATGTCACTGACCATGTCATGAATGATGTAATATGTGACATCATCAGCAGTGGATTGCGGGTGCGCGATATATAGTTAGTACAACTAACTATATATGGAATTTCAATGGTTTTGTGTGAGTAAAATAAGGTTTTTTAAATGCTAATTCCTAACTATATATGGTGTATAACCTATGGTTTTTTCAGTGAATTTTCAAGGTTTTGTAAATGCTAATTCCTAACTATATATGGTCTATAACCTATGGTTTTTTCAGTGAATATATATATATATATTACCTACTGGCGATAGCCAGTAGGTATATATAGTTAGGATTTTTTTCCTATGGGATTTTTGAAAATTCTATGTCGAATAACTTTGGCGTTTGAGGACAGAATTGGCTGAAATTTTCAGGAAAATGGAACATTTTGTTTCTGAGCAGCCCCTGAAAATTTGGGGGGGTTTCGTCAAGGGGGGGCCGAGAAAAAAGGGGGGTCCCAAAACGTGTTTTTCTCATGCAATTTTCCATAGGGCGGTTGGCCTCACTTTTAGCCTGCGATACAAAAAGGGGGGTTGAACCCATGCAGTCGCGGGGACCTGGGCGTTATGTGATATACTAGAAGGGGGGTCCCCGCAAAGAACTAGTGTTGTGTGTGACACACACCAAAAAGGACAATGAAAAGGACAATAAAACTGGAATTACTCAAAACACAATTAGTTATGAATAGATATTGTCCTTTATTTGACAATACCAAATTCCACTTGTAAAACATACATCGTATTTTGTAAATAGTAGTAAGCCCCAGTCGGGTAGTGAAAAGAAAAGAGGGGATGTGCTCAGGTAAGTGAAAAGTCATAAAGAAATAGAAGCATTCATGAAAATTGCAATAGCTAAAGTTTATATAAATTTCAAAACAACTCGAAATTTGGACCCAAATGTTTTGAGGCCTTATTTGAAAACCATCAATTCAAGAACATTCCACGGCTATATACATGGTTGCAATAAATCATAGGCATGTGCCGGATGTCCCAAAAATAAGAAGGCGTCGACGTTTCGACCCCTAGCCGTAGGTTACTTTTAATCCTATGAACGGGGTCTTCATCAGGACAGTTGTGAGGGGAGGGATGTGGTGGGGCATTCGAATCTGTAATTTAAAAACCAACATTAGATCGATTCATTTCTACGACCTGTTGCATGTCGTATTATTTAACATCAAATATATCGTAATTACCATGGTCTCATGAACAACAGGACCCCGCTTAATAGTCAAGGTCTCACTATTAGTTAATCAATATTCATAATGGAGGAAACAGTGGAGGAGAAACTAACCAGCGTTGCCTGAAGACAGGCAATATAGTGATTTGTGAAAAAAACCAAAGATGGTAATCGATAGGCAGCTACTTGACATTCACAGTAGAGAAAACCGTAATGTGCTTAATGAACTTACTTAGAAGTTAAAACACGGGGTAGCGGAGTGTGATGGTGGTCAGCTTTTGCCGTGATCCACCCCCGGTCAAAAGATCAGTAATTAACACGAGTTTCTAAATTAAATGAGAAAACTCATTTAGGAACATGACATACTCGCTAATATTACAAAAAAGACCGCATATAAATAATCTGATCACTCACATCAGATATTGCAGTTGGAGCAATGTCGTGGGATTATAAAATTTTGAGGTAGATTTTAGTAATCTGTAAAAATAGATTAAAGACCACTAGTACAATAGAGACTCGGTTGCAATCTTGTATAAAAGCATGATTGTCATATACGGACTTACATTAGGGCTCAGCTTAATAGAACAACGTGGCTGCACATCATATGGTAATGTCATTTAATGCGCCACTGCAAGAAATAAGAATTTAAATTAAATGATGTTCTCAAGAGATAGGTCTCATATGCTTTTACATCCATAACCGGCACGAAAATCATACCTCTGAGGGAGCACTCATGGTTAACTCTGTCAATACAGGCACGGCGGGCTGGCGCTGCGTCGTCCGACGTCAGACTGTCAACCGCCGGTAGCTACCCATGCGAAACTGTTCACAAATACCGGCCTCGTCGGCGACTTGGCCTATTAAAAAGAAGAAAGCAAACGAAGTTGCCTCTCTATGAAATTTTTCGGGACCAACTTTAAAGAAAGGGGACCCGGAAAGGAGTAGAAACTTTACCCAATTGTTCGTGATCACTGCCGTCGTCTTGCATTCACGCCCAACTCCGTCGAACAATTTCGCGGAGTTTGGGGGCGGAGTAATAAACTTTTTATGGACATAGGAAAAAGACTTCTCGCATTCTATCGTCTCTGCTGAGAGACGGTTGTTGTGGAACTTGAATTACCAAATTAAAGTCCAAATCTAGTGTTATAGTGTTATAAATATTTCTTGACCTAATTTCAAAACATAACAATCACAAATGTACTGTAGACACCAATTGTCCTCGAGCAACTCTCTCGCAGGAGGTTGTAATCGAGTTTAAACAGAAAAAAACGATGAACACAATTCTGCCGCATAGGAATGAAGAAATTAACTCATACTGTACCATCCCTCAAGCAACTCTCACACAGGAGGTTGTAATCGAGTGATTTTTACAGATTTATCAGATGGACAAAATTCTACCGCATGAGAACTAAGAATTAAGACAAACTAACGTACAGTGGCAAAAAACTCAAGCAACTCACTCGCAGGAGGTTGTAATCGAGTAAGTATCACGATTCATTATTGCGTGAGATTTGGTATCTCATACTCTGACCCCACTTGGACGATTCTCTCTAACGAGAAATTAATGACTAATTTCCAGATATCAACCCAAGGCTGCCAATTGGGCCAAACTACTGTCGTGTTCATTTAATCCATTATTAATTGAGTCCAGAAGGGACATCCATTTGGATTCCCGTGTATTTAAGGCTATTCGTAAATTGCCTCCTCTTCTTCCCAAGGTGACTTTTTCAAGGACTAGCCATTTCAGATCAGACACTGTGTGTCCTGTCTTTTGCCAATGTTCTACCAGGGGCGCTCCTAACACATTGCATCGCACTCTGCTGCAATGGGAAGAGATGCGAGATTTTATTTTTTGTTGTGTTTGACCGACATATACAAGACTGCAGGGACCATGTATCAAATAAATTACACTGCTAGTGTTACAGTTGGTGTAATGCTTCAGAGTAAAATTGCGGTCTTTATGAGAGAAGGACTTAGTCTGAATGGTGGTATCGCATGCAGTACAATTACCGCATCTGAAATGCCCCACCACCTGTGGCAAATTCCACAAAGTGCTTATAGTGGGTTGGCGCTCTGGTTCCAGAAAAGAATGGACCACCATGTCACGAATATTTTTTGCCCTTTTAAAAGAATGGAGAGGGAGAGATGGTTGTTTTATCTCATCAGCCACTAGAGGCCAGTTTTTATTGATGATTTGTTTTATTTCATTACTGCGTGTAGAAAAAGTAGTCACACAAATGATGCGTTCTAGTTGTGACTGATTGTTGACTTCAGGGTTCAGCAGACTCTCGCGTGGGTTGTACCATGCTCGTTTCCTTGCACGTTTGACCATTCGCGATGGATAGCCACGTGAGATGAGTCGATCATTTAGAATCTCAGATTCCAAGATGTAATTTGCTCGAGTCGAGCAATTTCGCCTAATTCTAAGAAATTGACCCACCGGCAGATTGTCTTTAAGGCCTCTCGGGTGATGACTTTGACACTGCAAGAGGGAGTTACGCTCGGAGGGTTTTCTGAACAGAGTAGTGTATAGGTGGTCTTCCTCAACATAGATTGAAATATCCAAAAATGGTATCGTCTCATTGCTCGATTCCATAGTGAATTGAATATTGGAATTATTAAGGTTCAGCCAGACGTGGAACTCTTGTAATTGTTGTTTGTTCCCTTCCCAGATGCAAAGGACATCGTCAATATATCTGACCCATAGGGTCAGATTGGTCCGAAAAGGGTTGTGTGGCGAGAAAATATACTGTCGTTCATAATGGTCCATGAAGATAATAGCCAGATTTGGGGCAAAAGTAGCCCCCATGGCTACTCCCTTGGTCTGCACAAAAAATTCATCTTGAAAAATGAAAAAGTTTTGTTTCATGGCAATGGTAAGTAACTCAATTATGAAGTCCGTAGGGACTTGGACAGGGGCTGGTCTTTTGTCTAGTTCTTCACACATCACGTCCAAGGCATCCTGTTGAGGAATGCTGGTATAAAGCGATATAATATCGCACGTTACCAACAATGACTTGGATGGATCAAAAGGTCTTTCATCAATCAAGTTGATCGTTTGAGTGGTGTCCCTAAGATATGTTTTGGTTTTGAGGGCAATTGGCTTCAAGAAAAAATCAATGTATTTACAAAGTGGCTCCAAAATAGACCCGCAGCCCGAAACAATGGGGCGCCCAGGTGGGCTGTCCTGGTTTTTATGGACTTTGGGTAAGGTGTAAATTGTGGCCAGTCTAGGAAATTTTTGATTCAGGAATTTGAATTCTTGATCTGTCAAAAAACCGGCATCCAACCCCTTTTGAGTTGTGGTCAGAATTAGGCGAGCCAGATCTCTTGATGGATCACTAGGTAGTCGCTGGTAACTAACACCATCTGATAGCTGTCTATAAATCTCTTCCTTGTACTTCGAAAGGTCTTGCACTACAATGGCACCACCTTTGTCGGCGGGTTTGATAACCAACTCCTTATTGTTGCTAAGATCAATCAGTGCCAATTTTTCGGTCTTATTAAGATTAAACTTGACGAATTTCTTCTGATCAAGTGTCTTTTCTACCGAAGCTGTAACAATTTCTTCAAAAGCCAGGATCTTGTGGCTCATGGCATATGAAGGTGGGAAGAAAACAGAGGGTTCCTTCAGTCCAGTGGTCGAACTTTGTTGTCTCCTAGTTTGATTCCAAAAATAGTACCTTAATCTGATTTTCCTGAAAAACCGATATAATTCAGTTTTAAGCAGAAATTTATTAGCTGTAGCAGTTGGGACATAGGAGAGACCCTTGCTTAAAGCCTTTATCTCTTTGTCCTGTAGTGCATACTTTGAGATGTTAATTACTGGATTGGAAATAGCTTGGATGGTCCCAGATGTAATTGGGGCCGGGTTGGACACTTGATTTACCACCTGTACGTTTTCCTCCTCGTCGAGATTTCTCCATGCATCTCTGGGCGGAATTGTACCTGTTTTTGCTGATTGCCTCTGTTGCCATTCCAACCCTGTACTTGTGGCTGCCCTCTGCCCTGGCCTCTCGCCCAGTTGTTGCCACGACCTCGTGGGGGTCGCCATTGGCCTCTGCCCTGGTCTAAAAAATGAGGCTGAAATTGCGGCGGAAACTGTTGGTAGTTTATATCTGGGGGAGGGTAATTGTAGGAGGTACTAGGACCTGCTTCACTCTCGCTCCCAGAACTGTACGAAGAATCAGAGAATGTAGAGAAATAGCGCCTTCCTCTGTAACCCCCGCGTCCGCGGTTGGCAAAACGACCTTGGGTGTCTTGTTTATAATAGTCTGGTTGCAGATAAGGGTAGATCGTTTTCATGTCAAAACTTCTCAAGTCCCTTGCCAATTTTTCCAATTTTTTGGTCTGTGCAGTTAGATCAAAGTCTTTGATTGACGCTTCCAAATTGTCAATGGCGTCTTTAGCTTTAGTCAGTGTACTATCACCTAGAATTTCTGCTTTGAGATCAGCAATCTCCTTGCTTAACGAGACAACTTGCTCAGCGGCGGTCTCGACCCCCAGCACCATCCAGTGCCGAGAGCAATTGTTCGCCACGTAACTGAATCCTTCCTTAAATTTTGGAACGTCCACAAATATGACTGGCTCTATTTTAATTTGTAAACCCACCGGGATTATATTCTCCTGAAGGTACCTGTGAACAAATGCCCGTGCAGTCTTGTTCTAATAAGCTTCTTCTCTAGTCTTTCTAATCTGGATATTTTATCATTCAGAGTGATATCAATCGCAGGTACTGATGTGGATAGGAAAGTAGCAGACAAATCTTTGGTAAGCTGGTTAATATACTCCTCAGTATAGGACAATAACTCAGATTCCACCATGGTTTAGTAAAAAAATTAATTTCCAAAGAGGAACCTCGCAGGTCAGCACCTGCTCAGAAGACGATACAAAAAGGGGGATGAACCCATGCAGTCGCGGGGACCTGGGCGTTATGTGATATACTAGAAGGGGGGTCCCCGCAAAGAACTAGTGTTGTGTGTGACACACACCAAAAAGGACAATGAAAAGTACAATAAAACTGGAATTACTCAAAACACAATTAGTTATGAATAGATATTGTCCTTTATTTGACAATACCAAATTCCACTTGTAAAACATACATCGTATTTTGTAAATAGTAGTAAGCCCCAGTCGGGTAGTGAAAAGAAAAGAGGGGATGTGCTCAGGTAAGTGAAAAGTCATAAAGAAATAGAAGCATTCAAGAAAATTGCAATAGCTAAAGTTTATATAAATTTCAAAACAACTCGAAATTTGGACCCAAATGTTTTGAGGCCTTATTTGAAAACCATCAATTCAAGAACATTCCACGGCTATATACATGGTTGCAATAAATCATAGGCATGTGCCGGATGTCCCAAAAATAAGAAGGCGTCGACGTTTCGACCCCTAGCCGTAGGTTACTTTTAATCCTATGAACGGGGTCTTTATCAGGACAGTTGTGAGGGGAGGGATGTTGGTGGGGCATTCGAATCTGTAATTTAAAAACCAACATTAGATCGATTCATTTCTACGACCTGTTGCATGTCGTATTATTTAACATAAAATATATCGTAATTACCATGGTCTCATGAACAACAGGACCCCGCTTAATAGTCAAGGTCTCACTATTAGTTAATCAATATTCATAATGGAGGAAACAGTGGAGGAGAAACTAACCAGCGTTGCCTGAAGACAGGCAGTATAGTGATTTGTGAAAAAACCCAAAGATGGTAATCGATAGGCAGCTACTTGACATTCACAGTAGAGAAAACCGTAATGTGCTAATGAACTTACTTAGAAGTTAAAACATGGGGTAGCGGAGTGTGATGGTGGTCAGCTTTTGCCGTGATCCACCCCCGGTCAAAAGATCAGTAATTAACACGAGTTTCTAAATTAAATGAGAAAACTCATTTAGGAACATGACATACTCGCTAATATTACAAAAAAGACCGCATATAAATAATCTGATCACTCACATCAGATATTGCAGTTGGAGCAATGTCGTGGGATTATAAAATTCTGAGGTAGTTGGATGGCGTCATTTTAGTAATCTGTAAAAATAGATTAAAGACCACTAGTACAACAGAGACTCGGTTGCAATCTTGTATAAAAGCATGATTGTCATATACGGACTTACATTAGGGCTCAGCTTAATAGAACAACGTGGCTGCACATCATATGGTAATGTCATTTAATGCGCCACTGCAAGAAATAAGAATTTAAATTAAATGATGTTCTCAAGAGATAGATCTCATATGCTTTTACATCCATAACCGGCACGAAAATCATACCTCTGAGGGAGCACTCGTGGTTAACTCTGTCAATACAGGCACGGCGGGCTGGCGCTGCGTCGTCCGACGTCAGACTGTCAACCGCCGGTAGCTACCCATGCGAAACTGTTTACAAATACCGGCCTCGTCGGCGACTTGGCCTATTAAAAAGAAGAAAGCAAACGAAGTTGCCTCTCTATGAAATTTTTCGGGACCAACTTTAAAGAAAGGGGACCCGGGAAGGAGTAGAAACTTTACCCAAGTGTTCGTGATCACTGCCGTCGTCTTGCATTCACGCCCAACTCCGTCGAACAACTTCGCGGAGTTTGGGGGCGGAGTAATAAACTTTTTATGGACATAGGAAAAAGACTTCTCGCATTCTATCGTCTCTGCTGAGAGACGGTTGTTGTGGAACTTGAATTACCAAATTAAAGTCCAAATCTAGTGTTATAGTGTTATAAATATTTCTTGACCTAATTTCAAAACATAACAATCACAAATGTACTGTAGACACCAATTGTCCTCGAGCAACTCTCTCGCAGGAGGTTGTAATCGAGTTTAAACAGAAAAAAACGATGAACACAATTCTGCCGCATAGGAATGAAGAAATTGACTCATACTGTACCATCCCTCAAGCAAATCTCACACAGGAGGTTGTAATCGAGTGATTTTTACAGATTTATCAGATGGACAAAATTCTACCGCATGAGAACTAAGAATTAAGACAAACTAACGTACAGTGGCAAAAAACTCAAGCAACTCACTCGCAGGAGGTTGTAATCGAGTAAGTATCACGATTCATTATTGCGTGAGATTTGGTATCTCATACTCTGACCCCACTTGGACGATTCTCTCTAATGAGAAATTAATGACTAATTTCCAGATATCAACCCAAGGCTGCCAATTGGGCCAAACTACTGTCGTGTTCATTTAATCCATTATTAATTGAGTCCAGTAGGGACATCCATTTGGATTCCCGTGTATTTAAGGCTATTCATAAATTGCCTCCTCTTCTTCCCAATGTGACTTTTTCAAGGACTAGCCATTTCAGATCAGACACTGTGTGTCCTGTCTTTTGCCAATGTTCTACCAGGGGCGCTCCTAACACATTGCATCGCACTCTGCTGCAATGGGAAGAGATGCGAGATTTTATTTTTTGTTGTGTTTGACCGACATATACAAGACTGCAGGGACATTGTATCAAATAAATTACACTGCTAGTGTTACAGTTGGTGTAATGCGTCAGAGTAAAATTGCGGTCTTTATGAGAGAAGGACTTAGTCTGAATGGTGGTATCGCATGCAGTACAATTACCGCATCTGAAATGCCCCACCACCTGTGGCAAATTCCACAAAGTGCTTATAGTGGGTTGGCGCTCTGGTTCCAGAAAAGAATGGACCACCATGTCACGAATATTTTTTGCCCTTTTAAAAGAATGGAGAGGGAGAGATGGTTGTTTTATCTCATCAGCCACTAGAGGCCAGTTTTTATTGATGATTTGTTTTATTTCATTACTGCGTGTAGAAAAAGTAGTCACACAAATGATGCGTTCTAGTTGTGACTGATTGTTGACTTCAGGGTTCAGCAGACTCTCGCGTGGGTTGTACCATGCTCGTTTCCTTGCACGTTTGACCATTCGCGATGGATAGCCACGTGAGATGAGTCGATCATTTAGAATCTCAGATTCCAAGATGTAATTTGCTCGAGTCGAGCAATTTCGCCTAATTCTAAGAAATTGACCCACCGGCAGATTGTCTTTAAGGCCTCTCGGGTGATGACTTTGATACTGCAAGAGGGAGTTACGCTCGGAGGGTTTTCTGAACAGAGACCATCCAAGCTATTTCCAATCCAGTAATTAACATCTCAAAGTATGCACTACAGGACAAAGAGATAAAGGCGTTAAGCAAGGGTCTCTCCTATGTCCCAACTGCTACAGCCAATACATTTCTGCTTAAAACTGAATTATATCGGTTTTTCAGGAAAATCAGATTAAGGTACTATTTTCGGAATCAAACTAGGAGACAACAAAGTTCGACCACTGGACTGAAGGAACCCTCTGTTTTCTTCCCACCTTCATATGCCATGAGCCACAAGATCCTGGCTTTTGAAGAAATTGTTACAGCTTCGGTAGAAAAGACACTTGATCAGAAGAAATTCGTCAAGTTTAATCTTAATAAGACCGAAAAATTGGCACTGATTGATCTTAGCAACAATAAGGAGTTGGTTATCAAACCCGCCGACAAAGGTGGTGCCATTGTAGTGCAAGACCTTTCGAAGTACAAGGAAGAGATTTATAGACAGCTATCAGATGGTGTTAGTTACCAGCGACTACCTAGTGATCCATCAAGAGATCTGGCTCGCCTAATTCTGACCACAACTCAAAAGGGGTTGGATGCCGGTTTTTTGACAGATCAAGAATTCAAATTCCTGAATCAAAAATTTCCTAGACTGGCCACAATTTACACCTTACCCAAAGTCCATAAAAACCAGGACAGCCCACCTGGGCGCCCCATTGTTTCGGGCTGCGGGTCTATTTTGGAGCCACTTTGTAAATACATTGATTTTTTCTTGAAGCCAATTGCCCTCAAAACCAAAACATATCTTAGGGACACCACTCAAACGATCAACTTGATTGATGAAAGACCTTTTAATCCATCCAAGTCATTGTTGGTAACATGCGATATTATATCGCTTTATACCAGCATTCCTCAACAGGATGCCTTGGACGTGATGTGTGAAGAACTAGACAAAAGACCAGCCCCTGTCCAAGTCCCTACGGACTTCATAATTGAGTTACTTACCATTGCCATGAAACAAAACTTTTTCATTTTTCAAGATGAATTTTTTGTGCAGACCAAGGGAGTAGCCATGGGGGCTACTTTTGCCCCAAATCTGGCTATTATCTTCATTGACCATTATGAACGACAGTATATTTTCTCGCCACACAACCCTTTTCGGACCAATCTGACCCTATGGGTCAGATATATTGACGATGTCCTTTGCATCTGGGAAGGGAACAAACAACAATTACAAGAGTTCCACGTCTGGCTGAACCTTAATAATTCCAATATTCAATTCACTATGGAATCGAGCAATGAGACGATACCATTTTTGGATATTTCAATCTATGTTGAGGAAGACCACCTATACACTACTCTGTTCAGAAAACCCTCCGAGCGTAACTCCCTCTTGCAGTATCAAAGTCATCACCCGAGAGGCCTTAAAGACAATCTGCCGGTGGGTCAATTTCTTAGAATTAGGCGAAATTGCTCGACTCGAGGAAATTACATCTTGGAATCTGAGATTCTAAATGATCGACTCATCTCACGTGGCTATCCATCGCGAATGGTCAAACGTGCAAGGAAACGAGCATGGTACAACCCACGCGAGAGTCTGCTGAACCCTGAAGTCAACAATCAGTCACAACTAGAACGCATCATTTGTGTGACTACTTTTTCTACACGCAGTAATGAAATAAAACAAATCATCAATAAAAACTGGCCTCTAGTGGCTGATGAGATAAAACAACCATCTCTCCCTCTCCATTCTTTTAAAAGGGCAAAAAATATTCGTGACATGGTGGTCCATTCTTTTCTGGAACCAGAGCGCCAACCCACTATAAGCACTTTGTGGAATTTGCCACAGGTGGTGGGGCATTTCAGATGCGGTAATTGTACTGCATGCGATACCACCATTCAGACTAAGTCCTTCTCTCATAAAGACCGCAATTTTACTCTGAAGCATTACACCAACTGTAACACTAGCAGTGTAATTTATTTGATACAATGTCCCTGCAGTCTTGTATATGTCGGTCAAACACAACAAAAAATAAAATCTTGCATCTCTTCCCATTGCAGCAGAGTGCGATGCAATGTGTTAGGAGCGCCCCTGGTAGAACATTGGCAAAAGACAGGACACACAGTGTCTGATCTGAAATGGCTAGTCCTTGAAAAAGTCACCTTGGGAAGAAGAGGAGGCAATTTACGAATAGCCTTAAATACACGGGAATCCAAATGGATGTCCCTTCTGGACTCAATTAATAATGGATTAAATGAACACGACAGTAGTTTGGCCCAATTGGCAGCCTTGGGTTGATATCTGGAAATTAGTCATTAATTTCTCGTTAGAGAGAATCGTCCAAGTGGGGTCAGAGTATGAGATACCAAATCTCACGCAATAATGAATCGTGATACTTACTCGATTACAACCTCCTGCGAGTGAGTTGCTTGAGTTTTTTGCCACTGTACGTTAGTTTGTCTTAATTCTTAGTTCTCATGCGGTAGAATTTTGTCCATCTGATAAATCTGTAAAAATCACTCGATTACAACCTCCTGTGTGAGAGTTGCTTGAGGGATGGTACAGTATGAGTCAATTTCTTCATTCCTATGCGGCAGAATTGTGTTCATCGGTTTTTTCTGTTTAAACTCGATTACAACCTCCTGCGAGAGAGTTGCTCGAGGACAATTGGTGTCTACAGTACATTTGTGATTGTTATGTTTTGAAATTAGGTCAAGAAATATTTATAACACTATAACACTAGATTTGGACTTTAATTTGGTAATTCAAGTTCCACAACAACCGTCTCTCAGCAGAGACGATAGAATGCGAGAAGTCTTTTTCCTATGTCCATAAAAAGTTTATTACTCCGCCCCCAAACTCCGCGAAGTTGTTCGACGGAGTTGGGCGTGAATGCAAGACGACGGCAGTGATCACGAACACTTGGGTAAAGTTTCTACTCTTTCCCGGGTCCCCTTTCTTTAAAGTTGGTCCCGAAAAATTTCATAGAGAGGCAACTTCGTTTGCTTTCTTCTTTTTAATAGGCCAAGTCGCCGACGAGGCCGGTATTTGTAAACAGTTTCGCATGGGTAGCTACCGGCGGTTGACAGTCTGACGTCGGACAACGCAGCGCCAGCCCGCCGTGCCTGTATTGACAGAGTTAACCACGAGTGCTCCCTCAGAGGTATGATTTTCCTGCCGGTTATGGATGTAAAAGCATATGAGACCTATCTCTTGAGAACATCATTTAATTTAAATTCTTATTTCTTGCAGTGGCGCATTAAATGACATTACCATATGATGTGCAGCCACGTTGTTCTATTAAGCTGAGCCCTAATGTAAGTCCGTATATGACAATCATGCTTTTATACAAGATTGCAACCGAGTCTCTGTTGTACTAGTGGTCTTTAATCTATTTTTACAGATTACTAAAATGACGCCATCCAACTACCTCAGAATTTTATAATCCCACGACATTGCTCCAACTGCAATATCTGATGTGAGTGATCAGATTATTTATATGCGGTCTTTTTTGTAATATTAGCGAGTATGTCATGTTCCTAAATGAGTTTTCTCATTTAATTTAGAAACTCGTGTTAATTACAGATCTTTTGACCGGGGGTGGATCACGGCAAAAGCTGACCACCATCACACTCCGCTACCCCGTGTTTTAACTTCTAAGTAAGTTCATTAAGCACATTACGGTTTTCTCTACTGTGAATGTCAAGTAGCTGCCTATCGATTACCATCTTTGGTTTTTTTCACAAATCACTATACTGCCTGTCTTCAGGCAACGCTGGTTAGTTTCTCCTCCACTGTTTCCTCCATTATGAATATTGATTAACTAATAGTGAGACCTTGACTATTAAGCGGGGTCCTGTTGTTCATGAGACCATGGTAATTACGATATATTTGATGTTAAATAATACGACATGCAACAGGTCGTAGAAATGAATCGATCTAATGTTGGTTTTTAAATTACAGATTCGAATGCCTCACCACATCCCTCCCCTCACAACTGTCCTGATGAAGACCCCGTTCATAGGATTAAAAGTAACCTACGGCTAGGGGTCGAAACGTCGACGCCTTCTTATTTTTGGGACATCCGGCACATGCCTATGATTTATTGCATCCATGTATATAGCCGTGGAATGTTCTTGAATTGATGGTTTTCAAATAAGGCCTCAAAACATTTGGGTCCAAATTTCGAGTTGTTTTGAAATTTATATAAACTTTAGCTATTGCAATTTTCTTGAATGCTTCTATTTCTTTATGACTTTTCACTTACCTGAGCACATCCCCTCTTTTCTTTTCACTACCCGACTGGGGCTTACTACTATTTACAAAATACGATGTATGTTTTACAAGTGGAATTTGGTATTGTCAAATAAAGGACAATATCTATTCATAACTAATTGTGTTCTGAGTAATTCCAGTTTTATTGTCCTTTTCATTGTCCTTTTTGGTGTGTGTCACACACAACACTAGTTCTTTGCGGGGACCCCCCTTCTAGTATATCACTTTTAGCCTGAACGGCTGAATGGATTTACACCAAACTTGGCAAAATTGTAGGGACTGGTAGCCCGATGTGCCTTTGCTATGTCTCAAGATATAGGCTCCAGTGGTTTTTACGAAAATTAACTTTGAAAAATATATATTGGGCTACATTGGGCTATATATATGTTGGAGCCCAAATGTAGCCCAATGTAGCCCAATGTAGCTCAATGTAGCCCAATGTAGCCCAAAGATGGCCACCAGAGACAAAAAAAAACAAATGTAGCCCAAATATCAGCCAGATGTAGCCCAACTATAGCCCAATGACAGAATGTCCCAGAGTGTTCTAAAGAACAACTAGAGTGCTAACAGTCCTACTTATTACAAAGGTATGGCACACCTGAAGCCATCTTGATTGGAATAAAGTGGTAACTCTTAAAACATTTAATTTAAAAAGGAACAAAATGAGGGGGTTCATTTTGCCATAGAAAGTATGATTAGCGAATATATGACGAAATCCCGCATCCCATCAGTCCGCAAAAAAATCCCGCATGTACTATTAGGCCGCAAATTAAAATAACTAAAACTTTTAGAACGAATATGCCTTTAGCATACACTAAACAACTAAACTACCCTAAAACCTAAAACACTACCCCCAGCATGACCCTACACTACACAAACAGTACAACACTACCCTAAACCCTAAAACACTACCCCCAGCATGACCCTACACTACACAAACACTACAACACTACCCTAAACCCTAAAACACTACCCCCAGCATGACCCTACACTATGCAAACACTACAACACTACCCAAAACCCTAAAACACTACACCCCAGCATGACCCTACACTACGCAAACACTACAACACTACCCTAAACCCTAAAACACTACCCCCAGCATGACCCTACACTACACAAACACTACAACACAACCCTAAACCCTAAAACACTACCCCCAGCATGACCCTACACTACGCAAACACTACAACACAACCCTAAAACACTACCCCCAGCATGACCCTACACTACGCAAACACTACAACACTACCCTAAACCCTAAAACACTACCCCCAGCATGACCCTACACTACGCAAACACTACAACACTACCCAAAACCCTAAAACACTACACCCCAGCATGACCCTACACTACGCAAACACTACAACACTACCCTAAACCCTAAAACACTACCCCCAGCATGACCCTACACTACACAAACACTACAACACTACCCAAAACCCTAAAACACTACACCCCAGCATGACCCTACACTACGCAAACACTACAACACTACCCTAAACCCTAAAACACTACCCCCAGCATGACCCTACACTACGCAAACACTACAACACTACCCTAAACCCTAAAACACTACCCCCAGCATGACCCTACACTACGCAAACACTACAACACTACCCTAAACCCTAAAACACTACCCCCAGCATGACCCTACACTACGCAAACACTACAACACTACCCTAAACCCTAAAACACTACCCCCAGCATGACCCTACACTACGCAAACACTACAACACTACCCAAAACCCTAAAACACCCTACACTATGCAAACACTACAACACTACCCAAAACCCTAAAACACTACCCCCAGCATGACCCTACACTACGCAAACACTACAACTACCCAAAACCCTAAAACACTACCCCCAGCATGACCCTACACTACGCAAACACTACAACACTACCCTAAACCCTAAAATACTACACCCCAGCATGACCCTACACTACGCAAACACTACAACACTACCCAAAACCCTAAAACACTACCCCCAGCATGACCCTACACTACGCAAACACTACAACACTATCCTAAACCCTAAAACACTACGCCCAGCATGACCCTACACTACGCAAACACTACAACACTACCCTAAACCCTAAAACACTAGCCCCAGCATGACCCTACACTACGCAAACACTACAACACAACCCTAAACCCTAAAACACTACCCCCAGCATGACCCTACACTACGCAAACACTACAACACAACCCTAAACCCTAAAACACTACCCCCAGCATGACCCTACACTAAACAACCACCACAACTCTACACTACAATAACACAACACTACACTACACAACACTACACTACACTACACAATCACTAACCCACGAAAAAATTAACACAAACCTACTTACCTCTCTCGTCATCGTGGTTTTCACAACGCAAATGCATTTACCATACATGCCTTTAAAACGTAATTCTTTGTAAAGGCATGCGCGATAAATGCACATGCGTTTTGAAAAAATGCGGGATAATGGTATGCGAGGTCAATGACCTTGCGGGATAATGGTATGCGGACTGAAAGTCTGCGGGATAAAAAATGCGGGAAAATGGCTACAAACCATGATTAGCAGCAGACTTCCCTGGTGAGCACTAGCTTTACTACAGTGATCTAATGAGCAACTATAGTGCTAACATTCAGAATTTATGGCAAATGTGTGACACATCTGAATGCCTTCTTGATAGAACCAAAGTAAACAAGCATTGAAAATGCAATAGATCTCGCCCTCGTTTAAGTTAAAGCCATTCTGTTTGTAATGAGGTGGCTTTTTAGCTTTGCTTTTATTAGTGTTTTTAAAACTTTCATGTAAATAACATGCATATGTATGCATATATGTATATGTATGCATGCATTTATATTTATATAGATATGCAGATTATATATGTTTGTATATGTATATTACCTACTGGCGATAGCCAGTGGGTATATATAGTTAGGATTTTTTCTCTATGGGATTTCTGAAAATTCTATGTCTAATAACTTTGGCGTTTGTGGACGGAATTGGCTGAAATTTTCAGGAAAATGGCACATTTTGTTTCTGAGCAGCCTCTGAAAATTTGGGGGGGTTTCGTCAAGGGCGGGCCGAGAAAAAAGGGGGGTCCCAAAACGCGTTTTTCCCATTCATTTTTCCATAGGGCGGTTGGACTCACTTTTAGCTCGAACGGCTGAATAGATTTACATGAAACTTGGCAAAATTGTAGATATGGTTTGCCCGACGTGCCTTTGCTATGTCTCAATATATGTGCTCCAGTGGATTTTGAGAAATTAACGTTTAAAAAAATATATATATCTGTGACAGCGCTCCGGTTAGCGCCCCGGTTCGCGTACCTGACGCGTAACGGAACTTCGCGAAGCGAAGCTGATTGGCTCTCCGGTGTCTGTCAACATTCTAAACAGTCCGGAACGGCCGCCATCTTGTCTCTCGGTACGATCGAGAGACAAGATGTGGTGAAAAACGAAGGGGGAAATGAAGGAAAGGGGGCAAGGTAGACCACTCCTGACCCCCTAGGATTGATGAGGGGGATATTAAAGTACCCCGCGGGGCAAAAAAAAATAAATAAATTTTTACGATTTTACGCCGTAGAGGCGCGTCCCGGTACGCGAACCGGGCAGCTCACCGGGCAGCTAACCGGGCAGCTAACCGGCAGCGTCGCTGTCAACATTGTAAACAGTCCGGAGCGGCCGCCATCTTGTCTCTCGGTAGGTTCGAGAGACAAGATGTGGTGAAAAAAGAAGGGGGAAATGAAGGAAAGGGGGCAAGGTAAACCCCTCCTGACCCCCTAGGATTGATGAGGGGGATATTAAAGTCCCCCGCGATTTTTCAAAGTAGAGGCGCTTCCCGGTACGCGAACCAGGCAGCTAACCGGCAGCGTAACGGGAGTCCGCCATCTTGTGTTTTTGGAGCGTCCGGTTCGCGTACCGGGTAGCGTCCCGGTAAGCGTAACAAGGGGAAAACCAAGAGAAACAGTAAAAAAAAAATTAAGGGAATAGATTTCCAGCAAACTTGGCAAAATTGTAGGGACTGTTTGTTTGATGTGCCTTTGCAAGGCCTCAAGATATGTGCACGTGTGGATTTTGTCTAATTAAGGTTAAAAAAAATATATATATCTGTAAGCGTGCTCCGGCACGCTTACGTTACGGGTTTTGTTTGCGCTGCAGAGCCGATACGTCACGGTTATGCGACGCGTCATGAGGCGTCTTACGTGGCTACGTGATACGTCACGTAATAAAGAATATATTTTACAGCTATAGATATTAGCTTTTAAAAAACCAATGAAATTCACTGAAAAAACCATAGGTTATAGACCATATATAGTTAGGAATTTGCATTTACAAAACCTTGAAAATTCACTGAAAAAACCATAGGTTAGACACCATATATAGTTAGCTGGACATTTTATTGACATAAAACCAATGAAATTCCATATATAGTTAGTTGCACTAACTATATATCGCGCACCCGCAATCCACTGCTGATGATGTCACATATTACATCATTCATGACATGGTCAGTGACATCACTGATTACATCACTGATGACATCTCAAATGACATCACTGATGACATCACTGATGACATCTCAAATGACATCACTGATGACATCATGACACACCAATACCAGTTACTACATACGCACTCACTGATTCCTACGTCTACACACACATTCACTCATTCACCCATACAATCACTCATACATACAGTCACTCATTATTACAACACTATCATATGCACTCATACACCTATGCAGACACTCACACACTGCCACTCATCCATGCAGTTACTCACACACCTAGTCAGTCCTGTAAAGAATCAATCACACTTCCATTTCCTCATCTATACAGTTAAACACAGAACACCATACTTCAGTGACATCACTGATGACATCACTGATGACATTTCAAATGACATCACTGATGACATCTCAAATGACATCACTGATGACATCATGACACACCAATACCAGTTACTACATACGCACTCACTGATTCCTACGTCTACACACACATTCACTCATTCACCCATACAATCACTCATACATACAGTCACTTATTATTACAACACTATCATATGCACTCATACACCTAGTCAGTCCTGTGAAGAATCAATCACACTTCGATTTCCTCATCTATACAGTTAAACACAGAACACCATACTTTTCACACATATACTAACACATACTTACTCTCTTATACAATCACTGATACAAGTACACATTGATATGCACAGAGTCACACACCTTCCAGCCAGCCACACACACACTCAGTCTTCCATACATCCACTCATTCTTCAATATGTAAAACATATTTAAACTTTACAAAAACACACAGACACTAGATGATGTCATCAGTGATGTCATTTGAGATGTCATCAGTGATGTCATTTGAGATGTCATCAGTGATGTCATCAGTGATGTCACTGACCATGTCATGAATGATGTAATATGTGACATCATCAGCAGTGGATTGCGGGTGCGCGATATATAGTTAGTGCAACTAACTATATATGGAATTTCATTGGTTTTATGTCAATAAAATGTCCAGCTAACTATATATGGTCTCTAACCTATGGTTTTTTCAGTGAATTTTCAAGGTTTTGTAAATGCAAATTCCTAACTATATATGGTCTATAACCTATGGTTTTTTCAGTGAATATATATATATATATATTCACAGAAAAACCATAGGTTATAGACCATATATAGTTAGGAATTAGCATTTACAAAACCTTGAAAATTCACTGAAAAAACCATAGGTTATAGACCATATATAGTTAGGAAATAGCATTTAGAAAACCTTATTTTACTCACACAAAACCATTGAAATTCCATATATAGTTAGTTGCACTAACTATATATCGCGCACCTGCAATCCACTGCTGATGATGTCACATATTACATCATTCATGACATGGTCAGTGACATCACTGATGACATCACTGATGACATCTCAAATGACATCACTGATGACATCACTGATGACATCTCATTTGACATTACTGATCACATCACTGATGACATCATTCATGTGATGATACAATGAACCTCTTCAGACTCTAATATAACCTTAGATACACTCAGTGTAAACAGACACTCACAGACTGTCACTCATCCATGGAGTTACTCACACACCTAGTCAGTCTTGCAAAGAATCAATCACACCTCGATTTCCTCAACTATATAGTTATACACACCTTACTTATTGGAACATATAATAACACATATTTACTCTGTTATACAATCCCTGATACAAGTTCACAATAATCCATACAGCCACTCACACATTCACTGGCTCTTATGCACAGTTATTTATATATGTCAACTATCACATGTACTGTGTTTTACATATGTACTTACTTTGACATGTAGCACTGAGATATCCATTCACTCACCAATACACTCATGCACACAGTCAACCGCCCATACAGATGTTTCCACATGCACTTTTGAACCCATACATCTAGTGAATCAACTGCTCACACATCTATGCACAGAGTCATACACCTCCCAGACACCCACACACACACTCAGTCTCCCATACAAATACTTGGGCAACTAATCAATAACCCATATAGTTAGTCATATAGCTAATGATCAACACATGCATCAGATTACAAAACAACAGACACAATGATGCACAATTTAAAACAGTTTAGTCACTAACCCATGCACTCAGTGAGACACATTTAATCACTCACTTATACAGTCAGTCATGCACCTACTAAATCCTTCATCCAGACACTTATACATCCACTCATTCTTCAATATGTAAGACATATTTTAACTTTACAGAAGCATACAGTCACTGGATGTTGTCATCAGTGATGTCATCAGTGATGTCATTTGAGATGTCATCAGTGATGTCATCAGTGATGTCACTGACCATGTCATGAATGATGTAATATGTGACATCATCAGCAGTGGATTGCAGGTGCGCGATATATAGTTAGTGCAACTAACTATATATGGAATTTCAATGGTTTTGTGTGAGTAAAATAAGGTTTTCTAAATGCTATTTCCTAACTATATATGGTCTATAACCTATGGTTTTTTCAGTGAATTTTCAAGGTTTTGTAAATGCTAATTCCTAACTATATATGGTCTATAACCTATGGTTTTTTCTGTGAATTTCATTGGTTTTTTAACAGCTAATATCTGTAGCTGTAAAATGTATTCTTCTTTAAATCCAAAAATATATTTTATATGTTTATGAATAATTTTTTTTTAAAATATTTTTTTTCTTCGTTCCCGCTTCGCGAATCGGGAAGCTTCCCGTTAGCTGACCTTGATGCCGCGAAATAGACCGCGAGCCGGTAAACGTTTCTTTACCGCAAGTGCCGCTTTAGAAAACAACATCGTGACGCCTCCCGTCCGCATGACGTTCCACGTTGTCGCTTGATACGTCATATGACGTGCTACGTTAGCGAACTGGTACGCGAAGCGAGTGCCAAAGCGCAGGTTTCTGGAAGCAAACCGGGAGGCCCTGCAAAGCGCTTAACGTAAACACAGCAAGTCATGTGACTTGGTAATAACACTTTTCATTGGTTCATTTCACTTTTGGTTTCCTAATGATGTAAGACTAGGTCATATAATCTAAAATGAACACTTTTGATTGGTTGAGAACTCTTGTTTTTCCCAAATGATGAAAATCCCTCCTTCTTTCCTCACTCTGACTTTCATCATTGTGAGAGAAAGACCCTTTGTGATCACTGAGCAATGGCTTCTTTAGTAGCTTCAGCTGGTGCTTCCCCACCACCTCCACCACATCCAAGGAAGAGTGGACCACCTGCTCAAGTTGTAATTCAACAAGAAGAAGAAGAAGAGGAACAGGAGGACGAGCACGAAGAGAGGCAGTTTTTGCCTGAGCAGCCCAAGACGTCTCACCGGAAAGAAAACTTCATTTGGCAATTTTTTAAAATTCCCAAAGGTCAGAAAAAAGTAAATGCAAGATACGTAACTTGCCTTATATGTCAAGATAGACTGTCCAGAGGGACCGACAAAAAATACAGTTTCGGAAACTACACAATGCATCGCCATATGACTAGGTGGCATCCTAACAACTACAGTGCTGCACAGTTTCGGAACGACCTAGATAATCTCCCTATTATGGCCAGAAGATCTGTTGTACCGGAAGTAACGGGACCAGAGGGCAGGGAGATGGTGCCAAATATACAAATGAGATTTGGTGAAGTAAAACACACCTGCGTATTTTGCGATGGATTCATTTCCTACGGAGAAAGAAGCATCACTCTGATCAACAGAGCTATTGACTATCATATGCAAGTTTGTCCGAAACGCCCAAAATAATAAATACTTCTTTTTTTTGTTTTGTTGCTCCTGTTGAGCCCTTTACAATGAATCGTTTTCATTGCCCCCTCCAAGAAAAACCCAAAAAAATATAAAACTGTTCCGAAAAATTCAAAAACAGTAAAAAAATGTTCAGAAAAATAAAAAAAAAAGTTCTTTTCAGAACTACCTCCCCGTTATTAAAAAATTGGTACAATATTTGGAACTGTGCCAACCTCTATTTCTCTTAGTTCGCTTCCTAGTTCGCTCGCTGGTACGCGAACTGGAAGCGAACCAAAAACAGTAAGTATAAGGGAAGGAAACACACACTTATGTTAAAAGAAAGACAGCTATAGGGGAGTAAACTAGAGATACTATTACCCATAATCCACTACTGATGATGTCACATATTACATCATTCATGACATGCTCAGTGACATCATCAGCAGAGGATTGCGGGTTTTTTGGCAACATGCCTTATCCACGGTTTAATAACGCTGCCTTTTGCTTTATATAAGTTTTCAAATTGTATGAAATATATACCAATAGGTCTTTATGAACCTTTAGGTAGTGCTTTTGTTCATGAGGTCTGGTCGCTTCCATACACATACAGATGTTTCAAAGATGATCAAGAAGTTTATCTGAATGGAGAGGAATGCACTGAGACGCCAGATCATTCACTAATGTGTAGGCACATACAGTTACACGATTCATGCAACAAACACCGACCAAATATGGCTTGCGTGTTGCAAGGCACGCCAGTTCCTGCTATCATCCCCACGTTCAAGTTGTTGGAAAATGGTAGTTATTTGATGCTCAATAATGAAGATTGTTCTGAGTTAATTAAAAGTATTCCTTTTATCGTAACAGTAAGTGAACGGGTTATTTGCTGCAGAAATGTTCTATTTCCTCCCACACATGAACATAGGGAGTTTTCAATCTGGCCACAAATACCAACCTTGGGACACGTTTCAACGGCATGACAAGAATAAGAGCTCTTTTGTCTCAGAGAGAGGTGGCCTTGAGTTCGGCCCGTGAAACTTTCGTACTTCACATAGCGAACACCCGTACACAGGTTTGCCTTTCAATTTCAGCAACATGTTTCCGACTATCTTTAACGCATCCTCCACAAAATCCCTGGCACACTTTTTTAAAGTTGTTACCAGTGGTCTCGTGACTTCATTTGAGAAAATCTTTGGAGTCATCCCTGCTCCCTTTCATTCCATTTTCTCCACTCTGGTTCGTGGATTGCATTTTTACTTGCATTACCAGCGGACGCTCTTGTGCTTTTTTACATTTTTAAATATGGATGTCCCTCCTATGCAACCTCCGACCCTGCAGCTGCTGACACTGTTCCGCAATCGCATGCTAGAATATTATGGCACAATGCCGTTGGCGATATTAAGCACGGCATATGGATTATCTTTTCGGTTCTCCTACTTCACCTGTGTCCAGCCTGTATTTCACTGCCTGACCTGTGATTTCGATTGGGCCATTGATTTGTGTCTCTGCGGACCGGTTTCTCCTGACGTCGACTTTAATCAGCTGATGACTCCTATCATTACTCACGAGTTGATTTGTCCTGGCGAAAGGATTATGGCTGTGGCATTGATGCATGGACTACTTGGTCCCTGGAATTTACTGGCGGCAGCACAGTCTTTCTTGGAACACAGCTTTCTTGAAAACCCACCGAGCTGTCCTCTGATGGTGATAGAGGATCCGGTGCTGGGAGAGCACGTATGTTCTTTTCCGCTTTTAAATTGGATGGCTGAACTGTTTTCGGATGAAGACGGTGACTTCCTATTGGAGGCTGTTGCAGCTTATTTTGCATACACAGTTATGTCATAGACCTTTTTCATGTTTGATATGCTGAGTACTAGCATTTCATTGACAATTCATTGACTTATTTGTCAAGTTTTTATTATTTACCTTGCCTATTGGCTTAAGACTCGATAAAGTACTTGGCTGTTTTATTTTTCTTTAGCATTGAATTTTCCTAGTTTTTAATGCTTTACCTTGCGGACCGTCCACATATAAACTTGCAATCTGCTCTCATGAGATGGCACTTCTATTATCTTATTCAGTTCGTTTCCGGATCATGAGGAGGTGTCATCTAGGTCCTGGATATCTTTACACCGTGTTAAGTTAGCATGGGCTCATTACCGGTTTAAACGCCATTTTTCCTTTTTTGCAACTTCTGCACACGACACTTAGTTGTTGCTTTAGCTTTCCACCTAGTAGTTCATCGTGGTTTACATGAGAATAATATGTTATTGGTCTACTATCTGCTTTACTTGTTAAACTATATCTGTACAGCGAGTGCTAAAGTTTCAAGAACAACACGATACAGAATTGTTATGAGGTCTGATCTCCACGACTTCATACTCATAACATAAGTGCAACTTCTGCCAATTCTGGGCATGAGGCGGGTTTTATATTGCTTTGCCGAACACACATACACAACAGTTGATGCGGTTCACATGAAGAGAGAGCTGGTGTATGCTGATGTGATTCCTTCAAATCTAAGACACTAAAGTATGGACACGCCCTAAACCAACACAAAGAGACCTTCTTAGCAAATAATATAATATGTGTATTAGGGAGGGTGAGATATAAGCAGCCGCGGGCCGTGGAGGGAGTTACGATGGGGCAGGGAGGCGGGGAGGGGGAGAAGCAGGGTGGAGCCCTCTCTACCTTGCCCCTCCCCCTCCCCGCCTCCCTGCCCCACCGTAACTCCCTCCACGGCCCGCGGCTGCTTATAAGTGTTGCTAACTCTTATTCATTTACAGCATGTTAACATACTGTCACCATTCGCTTTTTATGTACTAGTAACTATGCTGGTAATTTTGCTACTGATAATATGTGTACTTGTATTCTCCACCCTGCTTCTCCCCCTCCCCGCCTCCCTGCCTCACCGTAACTCCCTCCACGGCCCGCGGCTGCTTATAAGTGTTGCTAACTCTTATTCATTTACAGCATGTTAACATACTATCACCATTCACTTTTTATGTACTAGTAACTATGCTGGTAATTTTGCTACTGATAATATGTGTACTTTTATTATCTAAGGTACTACGCCTGAGAAGACGGCATTAGTAAATAAACATTTCAAATACACATGTGTTCTTCTTAACTCCATGTTCTGGTTTATAAGAAATATATAACGACCGACTGTTCATGAGTTCCACGTATCCTGAGGTACTATAAGTTCATATTCTGGATTGTCTAAACATTGAGAGTTTGTTATATCCAATGTGACACTGTACCTAGCTTGCTAAATAGTTTTTGATTACTAACGTGAGTTTTGGGACACCCTAATTCGCCGAGGTTCCAATCCTCTGTCCACAGTTCTGTGTGAGAACAGAAACCCTGCGACAGGGGCACCCCCGACCCTTGCTGGAGCTTCATCACACTTGCGATACAACTCCAGCAATGCGCCACCTTTACGGCACAGATACATCACGCATCTGTGCTGTTTTTGCCCCATGATGCGCCGCATTGTAAATGCAGCACACCATAGGTGACGGAACAGCGGCACAGAATGACTAACACATCCCTGGTGATGCGCCAGTCATCATAAATCTATCCCTATGCTTCTTATCTTGTTAGAGATGAACCGCCATATGTATCATCAAAGTTATTTGCATTTCCTAAATAGCGAACTTTAAGGAATAAATAGCGATTCTTTACCATTCCTAGTTTGCGATGAGCTATTTGCTAATTAGCCGAATGTAGCCCAATGAAGCCCAATGTAGCCCAATGTAGCCCAAAGATGGCCGCCAGACACACAAAAAAACAAATGTAGCCCAAATATCAGCCAGATGTAGCCCAACTATAGCCCAGTGACAGAATGACCAATCAGCTTCGCAAACCTCCGTTACGCGAAGCGGAGCGCTGTTACAGATATATATCTTTTTTTGAACGTTAATTTCTCAAAATCCACTGGAGCACATATATTGAGACCTAGCAAAGGCACATCGGGCTACCAGTCCCTAATATTTTGCCAAGTTTCGTGCAAATCCATTCAGCCGTTCAATTATTATTTTTAATATTTTTTTTTGCCCCGCGGGGCCCTTTTAAAACCTCCACATCAAACCTAGGGGGTCAGCGAGGATCTACTATGCCCCCTTATAGTTATTTCCCCCTTTGTTTTGACCTCCTCTTGTCTCTCGATCCTACCGAGAGACAAGATGGCGGCCGCTACGGACTGTTTGGAATGTTGACAGACGCCGGAGAACCAATCAGCTTCGCTTCACAAAGCTCCGTTGCGCGAAAAGTCCGCGAACCAGAGCGCTAACCGGTCCGCTGTTACAGATATATATCTTTTTTTAAACGTTAATTTCTCAAAATCCACTTGAGCACATATATTGAGACCTACAAAAGGCACATCGGGCTACCAGTCCCTACAATTTTGCCAAGTTTCGTGCAAATCCATTCAGCCGTTCGGGCTAAAAGTGAGGCCAACCGCCCTATGGAAAACTCAATGTTAAAAACACGTTTTGGGACCCCCCTTTTTTCTCGGCCCCCACTGGACGAACCCCCCCCAAATTTTCAAGGGCTGCTCAGAAACAAAATGTGCCATTTTCCTGAAAATTTCAGCCAATTCCGTCCACAAACGCCAAAGTTATTAGACATAGAATTTTCAAAAAACCCATAGAGAAAAAATCCTAACTATATATACCTACTGGCGACCGCCAGTAGGTAATATATATATATATATGTATATATATTCACTGAAAAAAACATAGGTTTCAGCCACGTTATAGTTAAGAATTAGCATTTAAAAAAACCTTAGAAATTCACAGAAAAAAAACATAGTTTTCACACATGTTATAGGTATCTGGACATTTCACTCATACAAAACCATTGAAATTCCCCCGTTATAGGTAGTTCAGCTAACTATAACTTGCACGCCCGCAATGCATTGCTGATGATGTCACTCATGACATGGTCAGTGACATCACACATGACATCACTGATGACATCTCAAATGACATCACTGATGATATCACTGATGACATCATACTTCTGACAGAGTGGCAGACCTGCTCTCAGCGTAATATAACCGTTAATACACACATCCGAAAATAGAAACTAACATTTTCAAAAAAATGGAGATACCAATACCACTTACAACAACCTATACAGTAATTCCACCATCTACATACACATCCACTCATTCACCAACACTTGTATATAGTCACTCACACATGTAATCACTCATCATATGTACTCATACACCTATACATGCTGTTACACACCGACACTCATCAATAGAGTTAATCACACACATACTCAGACATGCAAATAAACATCCATTTTCCTTCATATACAGCTATACACAAACCACTACACTTACTTTTACAGAAACATACACATACTTACTCTCTCAAACAATCACTTATAGAAACACATACGTATTTATACAGGAACTCTTCCAATCTCTCACTCTCACATATACTCACTTATATACATCAATACTTAACATACTCACATATACTAGTTTCAAACATATGTAGTCACTCATAAAGTATACTATTAAGGCAGTCATTCACTCACTAACACACCCATACACACACTCACCCACCCATACAGTCCTGCACACATGTTGTCTTCAAAACACATACAAACAGTGAGTCACTCATTCATGCATCTATACACTAAGTAATATCCCTCACCGAACTATACAGACACTCATACTGATACTCAAGAAACCAACTAACAAGCCATAGTGACACTTATGTAGCCACTCACCAACCCATGCAGCCACTTATAGACAAAGTGAGACACAAATGCAGATATTTACATATTTAAACATTACTCTCTAATACATGTATTCCCTAAGATACACTTAGTCAGTTATGCGATCATTTATACAAAAAAAATCCATTTACACACTTATTTACCCATTTATTTTTCCATTTACCTTTAGATATACATACAAAAAAAATATTAATTTTTCAGAAAGACACACAATCACTGGATGATGTCATCAGTGATGTCATCAGTGATATCATTTGAGATATCATCAGTGATGTCATGAGTGATGTCACTGACCATGTCATGAGTGATGTAATATGTGACATCATCAGCAGTTCATTGCGGGCGCACGAGTTATAGTTAGCTGAACTAACTATAACGGGGGAATTTCAATGGTTTTCTGTGAGTGAAATGTCCAGCTAACTATAACATGTGTGAAACCTATGGTTTTTTCAGTGAATTTGTAAGGTTTTTTAAATGCTAATCCCTAACTATGATGTGGCTGAAACCTATGGTTTTTTCAGTGAATTTCAAAGGTTTTTTACATGATAATTTTTAAATGTATTAATTATTATATTTCTTTCTTTTTATACTAATTTCTTACATTTTTATTATACATATTTATATTTATTTTATTTTATAAATTATTTTTCATATTCTTAATGTAAAATAATAACAAAACTAAATTATTTTTCTTTTTATTAATTAAATTCTAAATATATATATTTTTTTGCGGTAATCGCACCGTACGCGTATGGTAAGTCATATGATACGTTGTACTGTAAATAGTCCTCTGCGCGTATCAGCGCATATGTTACACATACACTTTGACGTTGCGCGTTGCATCTACGCTTTCGCGTGATGTCGTGTACGGCGCTCCGTACGCATACGCCGCAAAAGTTTCTAATTGTTCAAAAACATATATTTATGTATTTAATGTACGTATTGAGGGAAGACATTATGTAGGATAATAATGAAACAAGTTTTTTTTATCTTTTAATAAGCGTATATTACCTTTAAAAGCAATTACACAAATCGCGGCGGTACGTCATACGTACTCGCACCGTAAGCGCACCGTAAGAGTACGCAAAGCCATGTGACTTTAAAAGAAGATATTTGATTGGTTCATAATACTTCCTATTGCAACTATTGGACGACCCCTCCCATTTTAATAATTCTTATTTGACTTTCTCCGGAGAAGGATATCTTCTGTGGATCTACAGTCAGAAACAACCTGTACCATGTCTCAATTCTTGGAATCATCTTCTGAACACTCTTCAGAGGAAGGATTTGTTCCTGAGCAGCCTCCACCAAAAAGAAAAGAGGCTGTTATTTGGAAATTGTTCACCTTCCCTGAAGGTGAAAAAAAGTGAATGCCCCTAAGGTCACATGCAAAGTATGTGATACTACTTTGTCCAGGGGTGACCCCCGAAAGAAATGTTCATTTGGGACTGCGAGCATGGTGCGCCATGTTAAGAATTTACATCCCAATAATTAGGCTAGAGCAGTAACCCAAATATTGGAGGAGGAGCAGGGCTCTGCTATTCCAAGCACATCAAGTGCACCACCACCACCACCACCGAGCACTATGATTCCCAACATCCAACCTGAATTTCGAGACCTTACAATTCGTTCTAATTTTTTAAACAAACTTTTAGCCTATGGAGAACAATCCATAGAACTGATTCTTTGCAAGAAGAGGAACCAAAACTGTTTTCGCTTTTTTTTATTTTTTTTTTTTACTTTTTTTTCCTGGTCCACAGTATTTTTTAATTAAAAAGTTCAATTTATCTGGTTTAAAAAAAAAAGAACTTGTTGAAAAAATAGAAGAAAAATACAAAACGAAAAATACAAAAAAGCAGTTATTTTCCGAACTACCTCCACTGGTCAAAAAAAGAACTATATTTCTATGTTAGTGTGTAAAAGTTTGCCAGAATGAATGTGTAGTTCATAAATGAATGAATACATTAGAAGTGTATGGTGAATGTGAAAGTGCAGAACTATAAGGAAGTGCTACAGCATAAATCTATAAGGTGTTTACCTATAGTATACTGTAGTACCTCCAAAGCACTTGAATGTAACATATGCATATAAATATGTGACAAGTCTATGCTGCAATTTGCACTGATGGTGAAAGTGCCTGGGTGAATTTGTATGTGTTAGGAGCAGATTTACAACCCCCTTGTGCCTCTTTTACACAGCCATTGCGTCACTTTTGTGATGCAGCGGTGGTGCAAAAGATATGCCATAGTGTGTAGTATTTACAATGAGATGCATATGCAAGGTGCATCACATTGTAAAGCCCTGCACCAGAAGGAAGCTTTCCTGTGCAGGGGGAGGGTGTTCTGACACAGGAACACCTCCTAAAAGAGAGTAAGTGAAATCTATAAGATTTAATTCAGTCACTTTTGGGCTTATGCTGCATCGAAACCCTGCACCTGCTTAAAGCAGGTGTAAGGATTGACACAGCTTTATGAGCATAGGGCAAAAGAGAATTGCTTGGAGCTACATTGTGCTTCCTACGCAAGTCAAGCAATGTGCCATCTTCACAGCACAGATACCTCACATATCTGTGCCGTTTTTGCCCCATAGTGCACCACATTGTAAATACAGTGCATTCATAGTGGTGATGTCACAGTGCACAATAACTAGCATATCTTTGGGGATGTACCACTTATTGTACATCTACTGATTACTGTTTTAATGTAGTGAATGCCTTACTACACAATGCTCAATGAGTCACTATAAAAGTATACCAAGATTAACAGAGTGTTTGGTGGAAGTGGAAGGATAGAGACTGCGGAATTCAACATATAAAAGGCAAATTTACAGGTGCATAGAACAGTGTGTGCATAGTCTATAGGGGTTTGAAGTACTCCCTGCCCTAAGGCCCACTTTGCACTATGAGTACTTGGCTACTGACATAGCACCTCATTTATGATATTTTGCCGTAGGGAAGCACAGCAGGCCTTCCTGCTGCACTTCCCTACGTCAAATGAAAAAGAGAGGAATGCGTCGTATCTATGAGAAATGGCACATTCCTCACCTTTTCCCCTTCACCGGCACACAATGGTGTACCTGCGCCAACGCAGGCACCTTTACACAATAGTGCAAGAGTGCCTGTGTTGCAGGGATGATTATTTTTGTACGGCAATGGAAACCTTTCTGTACAAAAAAATTCACAAGAGACTTTTCCTTTTTCTATGTGTTCTACAGAATGCAGCACACATAGAAAAAGGAGAAACTTTTTTAACATTAGTGCTGGACTTTTTGCATAATACAACCTTCTCACTAATTTCCTCACTTAAAATGGTGAAAAACACTTTGACATATTTTCTTAGAAAGACAAGCCAAAGAATGACCTCGCAAACCCATTTTTTCTCTCACTCTGCAGGGGTCTAATTCTTGCAACATCGTAATCTTCTGTTTAACACTTTTCTTAGTATACTTACGCAAAAAATTGCAAAAAAAATTAAATTGAATCCTGTCGTACACTACAAATACGACCACAATTCCAAGGGTACACTGGAGCAATAGGACGTCTCCCTAAAACTTCATCAACTAACACCTCTTCTGCATTTCTAGGGACAATTTTCTCTTTTTCAATCGGACAACCATTCTTAACCTCATAAGCTCGACCACTGGTGTCAACTGCATGCAACAAATCATTACTCTGAAAGTAACTCTCTTCATTAAAAAACGGCTCACAACTTAAACTATGTTTCCATTCTCCAGAAAAAACATTACAAAAATTAGTTCTATTAATTAGTCTTTTCCACTTACTTTTGACCTTCATAACATTGATTGGCTTATCTAGTGTTCGAATCCTACCGATTACTAAAACAAACATTTTTTTTTAATTCAAAAACTTTGTCAACAATTGTCTGTATATGTTTTTTTTTATAAAAAGCTGTTTTTCTTTTACAATTCATATATTTTTTAATAAATTTACAACAACTCTGTTATGAAACATTCGCTTCCGAATCTCAACAAACTGATTTTTTCGTCTATTACTATAAACACTATGGGGCACATTATGATGGAGTATTTTCCGCATCCTCCGGGCCGGCGGAAGCCACCGCCGGCCCGGCGGATGCGGAGAATCCTCTGCGGCCCCACCAAAGACCCACCGCCACATTAGGATGGCTGGTGGGTCCTGGTTTCAGTACGACGCTTTTCCGCCGCGGTTGGCTTACAACCGCGGCGGAAAAGCTCTAACATGGCTGGTGGTGTCTATCAGACACCGCCAGCCATATTAGGATGCTGTAAAATGTATGCTTTTCCACGGCAGCTTTTCCGCCGTGGAAAAGCATACGGACCTTCACTTCGGGGGCCCGTTGCGGGCCCCCTGGGTGAAGAGGGGGTGGGGGTTGCACATCGGGGGTACCTATGGTACCCCCCTGCATTTGCGTGAACAAAGCAGCAGGCACCGAGCGGTGCCTGCCGCTTTGTGCACGCAAATGCGGTGCATGCATTTTTAACATTGTGGCGGGTGCAGCTTGAAGCTGCACGCGCCGCAATGTTAAAGATAGAGGATGTGACCGCCACCCTGGCAGTCACATCCTAATTGCACTGGAGGGACTGCCGCGGACGGTCTCTCCTCCTCTAGGGTGGCGGACGGACGCAAGTCCGTCCGCCATCCTAATGAGCCCCTAAGTTTCCCGCATATTTTTCCATCATTTTTCTTTTTTGTCTGGTTTTTATTTGTAGATACAGATATTTTTTTTTCCTGATTGTCCACAGTTTGTTTAAATTGTGTTATTTTCCTGATAAAATCCTTTGTTGACTTACCAGGAGCTTTCTTTGTTTTTTCCAGACATTGCTGTTTAGATAAATCTTGTACTTCTTTTTTCTTGGAAATGTAAGCCTTTTTCTCCTCTCACTCTTAGACGGCATATTATTTTTTCTTTCTGTAGATAATTAAAATCTGTTGTGAAGAAAAAAAACATATTTACACATTTTTTTTACAATTTTAGACCACTACTAGCATACTACATAGCAATTAGAAGCACTATATGTTGTTAAATCTGGTTCACTCCATAAGTAATTTTAATGCACAACAGCAGTGTTCGGGCAGTGTAGGAGATCATGCAGGGAGTGCTGTTTCAGGGTTTAGGACAGTGCAGTGGTGTTTGAACATTATAGGGGCATTTGCTGAAAATTATGTTTCCGGGTATACACCAGTGCAGTAGTGTTGAAAGAGTTTAGCAGGTTTTGCTATGGATGGTATTTCAGGGTTTAGGACAGTACAGTGGTGTTCAGGCACTGTAGAGGTTCAAGGTAGGACTGATAATTCTGAGTTTAGAACAATGCAGTTGTGCTTGGGCAGTGTATGGTATCATGTAAGGGCTAGGAGTATAAAGCACTGTATGTCCTAAAACCTGACTCACTCCATGAGTACATGTATTCTCATATCTGCAAACACATGCATCGAGCAAGTGATTCTGTCACAATATTCCCAAAAACACACTGACTCACATTCTGATTCTAGACAAATCAAAATATCCCTTGCAATTCACTGAAATGATTACTGCATGCTACAGAGAGAGTTGCAATGTCATTTCTACAGCACATACAGGATCTTTATTACACAGCATGGAGAATATTTGGGAATTACGAGACCTGACACACATGCTGCAAAGGACTTTGTAGCACTACATGTAATAAAGATCCTGAGTGTACTGTAGAAATGCCATAGCAACTCTCTCTGTAGCATGTAGTAATCATTTCAGTGAATTTTCATTTCTACATTCTCAGTCCCACCTTGACCCCCTACACTGCCTGAACTGCACTGCACTGTCTTAAACCCTGATACACCATCCCTAGCAAAACCTGCTTAACTCTTTCAACACTACTGCACTGGTTTAAATCCAGAACCACCATCCTCAGCGAATGACCCAATGATGTTGAAACACCACTGCACTGCCCTAAACCCTGAAACAGCACTACCTGCAAGAACCCCTTTCACTGTAGTAATAATTTTACTGAATTTTAAGGGATACTGTCATGTGTCTAAGATCACACTGTGAGTTAGTATTCATTTCAGATCATTCTGGCAGACTAATTTTCTTAGTTGATGTGTTTAAAAATGTGGGAATACATGTACTTATGGAGTGAGTCCGACTTTAGGACATGTAGTGCAATACAAATCTATGCAGCATGTGTGTCAGGCCTCTTAATTCCCAAATAGTCTCCATGTTGTGTAATAGAGATCCTGTGTGTGCTGTAGAAATGCCATAGCAAATCTCTCTGTAGCATGTGGTAATCATTTCAGTGTATTTTCATTTCTATGTTCTCAGTCCCACCTTGACCCCTTATACTGCCTGAACAGCACTGCACTGTCATAAACCCTAATACACCATCCCTATCAAAAGCTGCTAAACTCTTTCAACACTACTGCACTGTCCTAAAATCTGAAACAGCACTCCCAGCAATACCCTCGTTCACTGTAGTAATCATTCATTTTAATGAATTGCAAGGGATACTATCATGTCTCTAAGATCACAGTGTGAGTCAGAATATGGGAATACATTTAGTGTTACAAAGTCCAAAGCAGCATGTGTGCCAGGACTCTGAATACCCAAATAGTCATTCACGGAAAGATTTCTACATGCTACAGAGAGAGTTGGTATGCAATTTCTACAGCACACCCAGGATCTTTATTACACAGCATGGATACTATTTGGGAATTCAGAGGCCTGGCATACATGCTACATAGGACTTTCCAGCACTACATAACTACATCTTTTGCCATATTTTAAAAAACATCAACTAATCAAATTATTTGCCACATTTCTCTGAAATGAATTCTGACTCACACTGTGATCTTAGACACATGACAGTATCCCTTGCAATTCAGTAAAATGATTCCTATCTTCTACTGAAAGATTTTCTATGGCATTTGTACAGAACACCCAGAATGTTTACAAGACTGCAAGGAGACTATCTGACAATTCTAACCCTGATATACAAGTGTATAAGTGGTTAGACCACTTCATGTACAAACTATACATTTTTACCACAGCACTGTACTGCAAAAAAATATCTCCTCAAACACATCAACATACCAAATGCTCCTTTCACAATGTTTTTCCTTAAGCAGACACATTCAAAATCAGACTCTATAGAAATAAACTCCTGCTTCCACATTAGAATACATTTTTCAATTTAACTTAAACTTCACAACCTAGATGCCCTTACAAATTAACAACTCACCTTTAAAAATGTTTTTGTCGTTTTAGAACAGTGTCAATCTCACACCAGATTTACTTAAGCAGAATCTCTGAATAGTACACCAGTCACTGCAAGCACAAACTGGCATAGCTTCCCTCTCATTTTACACTCATATTCTTGTAGATAACCAATCAAATATCTTCCCACACAAATTCAAAACCAAACTAACATTTTAATTGGTTCTACCCTGAAACACTTTCAATCTCACATAATATTCAACCTTACCCCACTGCTCTCTCTGCCTGTTACCATGGTAACACTCCATAGAACACCTAACTGAACACACAGGTGAAAAGTTCATCCATTCAGGCCTCCCCGGTACATTCCCTATCGGGACTGCTGATCTACCGCCCTCCTGGCACACCAGGGAGATTCCTTAATGTCTTTACGGACATGGTGTCACAATCAGCCTCCTCCGCCCCTAATTTTCTCATCGTGGGCGATCTTAATCTGCACCTGACAGACCCCACAGACCCGACAGTATCCGACCTCCTCCTGGACCTTAAGTCATTCAACATCCGGTTGGTCAACAAGGAGCCCACCCACGATAAGGGACACCTATTGGACCCCGTCCTTACTAACATCTCGGGTATCACCACCTGTCCCCCCCTTCACCTTCCATGGACAGATCACTTTTTAATCCCGATCTCCTGGGATGTACCCACAGTACCCCTTCAAACCACCAAAATTAAGGTCACCGACAGGCGCTGGCACAAGCTTGTACCAGATGAATGGGCCACCACTCTTTCAGACTCTATCCCTGCCCTCTCCACCGATCCTATCACTGCCGATGAACAGTTCAACTCCTGGGTAACATCGTCCCTAAACAAACTCCTCCCTAAAACCACCACTCTCAGACATCCCAAAAAAGTGACCCCCGCTCCCTGGTATACCCCAGAGTTGAAGTCTCTGCGACAAGACTGCAAGAGAACAGAACGTTCATGGAGGAGGGATACGACTAAGTCTAAGGTAAAGAAGGACGTCTACCTCACTTCTTTACAAACTTATAAGACTGCCCTACGCAAAACAAAAAGCTCTTTCTTTCAAGTTAGAATAGAAAATTCTGCCTGCTCCAGCAAAGAATCATATGTTATCCTAAAGGAACTCCTTAAGGTACCAGACCCTGGACCAAGAAACCCACCAGACCCCAAAGCAGATGGAAAAAAAATGCCATCAGCTAGCTAACTTTTTCAAAGAGAAGATCCAGAAAATCCTCGACTCAATCCCAATCACAAACTCGAGTGAGGAAAAAGAGATCCTCAACACTCCCACCTCCCCCTGTTTACCCTCCTGGGGGCAAGTGACCATTGAAGAAGTCGAAAGCACGCTAAATACCATCAAAAGCGGATCGCCCAGGGACCCTGTCCCGCTACGTATCCTCAAGAAAGTAGCACCAACTATCGTTCCCCCCTTACCCATCTCATCAACGCCTCATTTCAGCAGGGAGTCGTTCCATCCAGTTGGAAAGCGGCAGTCGTTAAGGCCCTATTGAAGAAACCATCTTTGGATCCCCTGGATCTAGCCAACTACAGGCCAATCTCTCTCCTTCCTGGGACGAGTAAGATCGCCGAAAAACTTGTGAATAGGAAACTATGACCGACTAAAAAGTTCACAGACAGGTTTCCGCCCAGGGCAGGGCACGGACATCGCCCTCCTTGTGGCGGTGGAGGAGGCCAGAGCAATTTTGGACGCAGGGGGATCAGTGGCAGTGATCCTCCTCGACCTTAGTGCGGCCTTCGACACCGTCAACCACCAGATCCTTATCCATCGGCTTAGGAGGGTCGGTGTGGAAGGCACCGCACTGTCTTGGCTTTCGTCTTTCCTGGGCCAACGCTCCTTCCAGATCTGGGAGAATAATGCCTGCTCCTCCGAAACACCCCTCCAATGTGGCGTACCTCAGGGCTCCTCTCTGAGCCCTACTTTATTCAATATCTATATGTCCCCATTGGAGGAGGTCGTTAAACCTTTTGGAGTGAGTATCGTCAGCTATGCTGATGACACCCAATTAGTGGTAGCCTTATCTCACCCAAGCCAACAACCTGCGGACTTATACAACTGTCTGACGCAGATACAAGGTTGGATGAATAGCTCAGCTTTAAAACTAAATGGCTCAAAAACTGACATTCTTCTCCCTGGTCGGAAAGGGCTCTCCCTCCCACAGGACATCTGGCCAACCTGCCTGGGCCCCCCCCCAGACCCGAAACCTGAGGTAAAAAGCTTGGGTGTATGGCTCGAAACCGACTTAACTTTTACCACACAAGCAAAAAAAGTAGCCGGGACCTGCTTTGGCCTTCTCAAATCAATGAGGAAGATTCTGCCCCTACTTCCTCCCACCTCTCAAAAACTCTTAATCCAAGGCCTAATACTATCCAGGCTAGACTACAGCAACTACATCTACCTAGGCGCCCCTGAAGCAACTTTGAATAAACTACAAAGAATCCAAAACTCAGCTGCCCGAATCCTCACCAATACCCCCGCCAGAAGTTCGGCCAAACCAGCCTTGAAGCTTCTCCACTGGCTCCCGGTGAGGGAGCGAGTGAAGTTCAAAGCCCTCTGTCTGGCCCACAGACTACTTCAAAACAAAGGCCCCACTATCCTAAGAAAATGTATCAGACCGTACAAAGCCCCAAGATCCCTCCGATCTGATCACGAGTGCCTCATTATCATCCCCAGAGTCAAGAAGGCACGTTCGGGCGGAAGGCGCTTCTCGGTCCACACCGCACGCCTCTGGAACGCTCTTCCCCGCAACCTGAGAACAGAATCAAACTACCTAGGTTTCAGGAAGCGGCTTAAAACCCATCTTTTTCCCTAAACTCTGACTCCCCCCTTTCTGCCCGCCGCCCCCCGTTCTTACGCTCAGGTGCTTGGATCTTTAGCGCTGGGATACCCACGGGTGACTACGCGCTCTATACAAATTTTTAATAATAATAATAATAATAATCTGCAAAAAAACCAGAAATGGTGTTTGACTTTTCAATAAAGCAGCGTATCCTGTGCAATGTTCCTTTCAATCACTTTCTCTCAACCTTTAGCATTTCTCCTTTAAAAAAAACAGTAGCATGCACCCTAGTTTTCAATGTTGAATTTTCAGAAACCACCAATCATTTATTCTTTTTCAAGTGCACTGAATTTCATCCACATTTATTTCTAAACTCCTTCTTTTCAAAGTGCCATTTCATTTCCAGAGCCCATCTGAGTACAACCAGATCTCACTTCAAGTTGCTTAGACTGTGGATTGTAGGACACAGCTATATTTTCTGGAGTGAAAGGTATGCAGCAAATAGATGCTTTCTCAACCTTGACTTACCAAATGTGGATATTATGTGGATTGGCCAGAGAGGATTGAGATGTCACCAATTGATGCCATTGGTAAAATCCTTTTTGCATCTCCCACACCCTGTCCTCATAATTTTGCACTGCGGCGGTAATGACCTAGGCACTTTGACTGGGGTAGGTCTGGAAATGCTTTTAAAGGACACCTTTGGGCAATTGATGTCAATTTTTCCACAAACTGTCTTTGTATATTCTGATATATGCCAAATGCAAAAATGGAAATGGTCCAATCAATATTGTCCACAGATTGAGAAAGCAAGGAAACATGTGAATAAGTCTGAATAAGTCTGTTTCTGCTTTCCTCAGAGACTATGGCATGGGTTCTATATACCACAACAACTTGCGTTACAACATGCAAGGCATCGAGACGGTGTACATTTCACAGAGTCTTCCTCTTGAATTTTAGACTCTGCATCGGTATTTACTTGTAGGTACAAAAAACACTCATTAAACACAACGGCTCTTTTTAGAGCCAACCAACATCTAAACACTCAAACTTGTTATTTAACTGTATTTTTTTTTTTTTTACGTCTGACGTGCGCGCAACATGCGCACACCTCGCGATTTTAACCTCGAGGGTGCATGCAACATGCACGCACCTTGCGATTTAAAAAAAATATATATATATATTTTTGACCGTCAGGGTACGTCAGGGACCCCCTGAGAAGGCCTAGGGGGTCAGGGAGTCTTTACCCTGCCCCCTTTTCACGTTTTCCACTTTTATTTTTCACTTACTTCTGCCTTGAGGGTGCGTGCAACGTGTGCGCACCTCGCGATTTTAAAAAAATAAATAATTTTTTTTGGGCCTTTGGAGTTCTTCAGGGACCCCCTGAGCAAGCCTAGGGGGTCCGGGAGTCTCTACACAGCCCCCTTTTCATGGTCTTTACTTTTATTTTGGCCTCTCTTCTGCCTCGCACTGACAAAATGGCGACCAAAACATCCTGGTTTCCACCGAATCGAATTTTGACAGACGTCTAACAGCAAATCAGAATTCTGGTCACGTGCAATGGTGCGTGCAACGGTGCGCGCACGGGTGCACGCTTATAGATATATATATTTTTTTTCCTTTCAATTTTCTGAAGAACTACTGGAGGGATTTACACCATTTAAGCAAAAGCGTGATCTGCGAACAACACCGTTCAGCCGTTCGGGCTGTAGCCCTGTCTAATCGTCCTATGGAAAATAACATGGGGAAAACAAGTTTTGGAACCCCCCTTTTTTCTCAGCTTCCACTTGACAAATCCCCCCAAAACTTTCAGGGAAGGAGCGGGCCACCTTCTTTGAGAAATTCGCGAAGATTTATCAACCAGCGCTAAAGTTATTCCCGATAGAATGTTGCGGATTTCCTATGGAAACTAGGTCCTAACTATAACTACCTACTGGCGACCGCCAGTAGGTAATATATATACATATATATATATAAAAGGAGCTGCTTTCCACCTAAACTGAGACCTACCCAGAGTTCTCTCCTTCTTTTTTGCATAATTTATGCGTCACTCTATGCCTGAAAGGGTTTTGTTTTGACTTAATACTGGGTGCTCCCTTGTGTCTGGACAAAGCTATACCTCTCTGAAGAGCTCTAATTAGAGCGAAACACTGTGTCAGGGGTTGTTTTTAATCATTTCAGGTTGGCTTGAGTTCGTATTTTACCAATTCAAAGCTGTAATATTGTGCCTGGAGTGATAAATGGCTTTTGTTATTTGACAGCTCGGCAAGGACTGCACTGTACTAGTCCTATGCTTAAAGACTTTGCTGTTTAAATGGCGAAAGACTTTGTCATTTTCTATCTCGGCATGGATAGCACTGTCTAATCCTATGCTTAAAAACTTTGATAGAAAAACAGACATTTGAGGTGAGCAGATCTAGAGTGTCGCTGGTGTTGAGAGTGCTCTAAAAGGAGCTGCTTTCCACCTAAACTGAGACCTACCCAGAGTTCTCTCCTTCTTTTTTGCATAATATATGCGTCACTCTATGCCTGTTTTGATATATATCTATATATATATATATATATATATATATATATATATATATATATATATATATATAGATATATATAATAATATATATATATATATATATATATATATATATATATATATATATATATATATATATATATATATATATATTACCTACTGGCGGTCGCCAGTAGGTAGTTATAGTTAGGACCTAGTTTCCATAGGAAATCCTCAACATTCTATTTGGATTAACTTTGGCCCTGGTGGATGAATTTTGCGAATTTCTCAAAGAAGATGGCTCGGTCCGCTGCGCTCCTTCCCTGAAAGTTTGGGGGGGATTGGTGAAGTGGGGACTGAGATAAAAGGGGGGTCCCACAACGTGTTTTCTCCATGTTATTTTCCATAGGACGTTTAGACACGGCTACAGGTCGAACGGCTGAATGGATTTATAAGAAATTTGGCAAAACTGTAGAGTCCAGCTCGCAGATTACGCTTTTTTTGGAATGGTGTAAATCTGTTCAGTAGTTGCTGAGAAAAGTTAAACTCAATTATATAGCTATAAGCGCGCACGGGTGCGCGCACTCAAGCGGCTGCGCGCGAGTGGAATTTTTTTTTGCTGCGTGACGTCTGTTAACGTTCGATTCGAAGGAAATCAGGAAGTGTTGACCGCCATTTTGTCACTGCGAGTAAATATATTGTCATTTCAAAGCGTTGGAACATGGAAAGGGGAGAAGGTAGAGATTGTTTTGCTGCGTAGGTTCTCTCAGGGTGTGCAGTAAGGCCCTTAAACGCGAAAATATATATATATATATTTTTTTTTTAAAGTTGCGGGGTGCCCGCACTCGGGCGCGCACACCTATTTACAAGAGTGTGAAAATGGAGATGAATCAGAAGTTTGAGTGCTTTGATATAAGGTGGCTCTGAAAAGAGCCCTTGTGTTAATTGAGTTTTTTCTGCATTTATAAGTAAGTACCGATGCAGAGTCTGATGTTGCAGAGGAAGATTCTGTTTCCCTCATCCGTGAAATGAACACCATCTGTCCTATAGATGTCTTGCATGTGGTAACGCAAGTTGTTGTGGTAAATAGAACCCATGCTATAATCTCTGAGGAAAGCAGAAACAGATTTATTTACATGTCTCCTTGCTTTCTCAATTTGTGCACAATGTTGATTGGACCAATTCCATTTCTGTCTTTGGCATATATTGGAATATACCAAGGCAGTTCGAGGAAAAAGTGTCATCAATTGTCGAAAGGTGTCTTTTAGAAGCATTTCCAGACCTACCCCAGTCAATGTGCCTAGATCGTTCCCACCACAGTGCACAATTATAAGGTCTGGTTCTGGGAGATGCATAAAAGTTTTCACCAATGGTATTAATTGGTGACATCTTAATCCTCTTTGCCCAATCCACGTTATCTGCACATTTGGTAAATCAAGGTTGGAAATTCGTCTGCTTGCTGCATATTTTCCACTCCAGTGAATATAGCACTGTCCTAAAAGCCAAACCTTCATTTTCAAGGCAGATGCACTCGTACTCCGATGGGTTCTGGAAGTGGAATGGCAGTTAGAAGCTGAAAGTCAGGATAAAAAAATGGATGAAGCTTGGTGTGGTTGAAAAAAACGAAAAATGATTGGTTGATTCTAATACGTGAAGATTGAAGACTACGTTGCATGTTAATGTTATGTAAAAGAAAAAGTAGTATTGGGTGTGAAAAAAATGACATGTAACAGAGCTGTGGATAGGCAGGTGTTTCTGGAGGGAGAACAGTGTTGTTAGTTTGCTGTAGAACGTTGAGATATGAACTTTTGACCTGTGCCTTCAGCCAGGTGCAGAATGAGGTGTTACCATGGAAACAGCCAGAGATGGCAGTGGGTGATGGGTGACTTTTATGTGACATTGAAAATATTGTGAGGGACAACCAACTGAAATGTACATTTGAATACAAAATTTTACGGGAGGAAATATGATTGGCTGAAGAGACATATATGAGTCTGTATTGACTGGATATCTGTGCCATTGAATTTTGGTTGCAGTGATAGCAGCATAATTGAGACTTCCGTCAAACGAATATCTATTTTGTGACTGTCACTGTTGTACATCGTACAAAGCATTGGTAAAGGTAAGTCTGTAACTGTTTGTTTTGTCATGTACCGTAAAATATGGTTTACTCACAAACAATGATTGATTTTCCTCATAGTTTGAAACTAAACTCATTTTTGGCTGTCATAATGTGTTGTATTTCTAAAACTATTTTTAATTTAAATGTGAAATATGAAGTATAAAATATGTTTAATATAAAGAGTAATTATTTGTGTGATTTTGAAGCCTTTATATATAATCAGAGAAGTTGTTTATGAAGTGAAAAAATGATATTAGCAGAGAGACAGATAATGCAGATAGAGAGAGAAATGGTAAATTACATGTGATACCGTCGTGAAAAAATGTTAATGGTTAATGAATTCGTAAACTTTCTGTCACACGACAAAATTAGAGTGCGGTTTCTGGACGCGGCCTGCATTGGTGGGTGTAGGGTGAGAGGGGCAGGTGGTTGAGTGAAATAAAATGAAAAGTTGGTATATTACATGTGATACCGTCTTGAAAAAGTGGTAATGTTTAATGAATTCTTAAAGTTTCTGTCAGACGATAAAATTATAGTGCGGTTTGTGGCCGCGGCCTGCATTGCTGGGCGTAGGGTGAGAAGGGCAGGTGGTCGAGTAAAATAAAATGAAAGGTTGGTACATTACATGTGATATCGTCTTGAAAAAGTGGTAATGCTTAATGAATTCTTAAACTTTCTGACAGACGACAAAATTACATTGTAGTTTGTGGCCGCGGCTTGCACTGGTGGGGTGAGAGGGGGAGGTGGTCGAGTAAAATAAAATGAAAAGTAAAATGCTAATGGTTAATGAATTCGTAAAGTTTCTGTCACACGACAAAATTAGAGTGCGGTTTCTGGACGCGGCCTGCATTGGTGGGTGTAGGGTGAGAGGGGCAGGTGGTTGAGTGAAATAAAATGAAAAGTTGGTATATTACATGTGATACCGTCTTGAAAAAGTAGTAATGTTTAATGAATTCTTAAAGTTTCTGTCAGACGACAAAATTATAGTGCGGTTTGTGGCCGCGGCCTGCATTGGTGGGCGTAGGGTGAGAAGGGCAGGTGGTCGAGTAAAATAAATGAAAAGTTGGTACATTACATGTGATACCGTCTTGAAAAAGTGGTAATGTTAATGAATTCTTAAACTTTCTGACAGACGACAAAATTACATTGTAGTTTGTGGCCGCGGCTTGTACTGGTGGGGTGAGAGGGGGAGGTGGTCGAGTAAAATAAAATGAAAAGTTCTGACCATGAGGTTGTACAGAGATTTGAGCAGTAAATGTGTTCGTAAATTGAGGTACCAAACGGAGTATAAAAATATCTCTCTCACTCCTGCTGTTTGACTGCATCTTCATCTGCCTTCTGTTTTCCGTCTCCGTTGCCCTGTGTTATCTTATTGTGTGTGTGTCTGTCTGTGTCTGCCTTCAGTCCGGGCTGAGGAACTTTGCTGTGGAGGCACACACAGATAGTCGCATCAAAGTAGTTGGAAAGTTTTCAAAAAACTATTTATATCATTGAAATGCTTTTTTGAAGCGCTAGTGAATGTTTTCTTTCAGAATTACCGCTCGGTTGCTTCCATAGAGCAGAGGGTATGTTGTATTTCACTACTTAGTGCCTCTGCATCTGCACTCTGTTCTCTGGTGGCTGGCGGAGAAGTGTTTGTTATTGTGGAGATTAAAGCGTGATAAGGAGTGAAATACGACATAGCGTCTGGTCTGTAGAAGCGTGGGAGCAGTGATTAACACTGAGTGGAGCGGAACTGCGACGGTGCTTGAGAAGAGTAATAAATTATTTTTTTACAGAGGTACAACTGTCTGCATGGTGCACGACCTACTAAGAAAGGGTTCACGGGCTGTTATAGGCCTGTGGGTTCTAGTATGAGTAAATCAGGTCGACAAAAGAAAATATTAAGTTAGTACAGCTGAAGTTACGTGGAACACATGAATACTGTTTCAGTATACAATCATTTTAGTTGAGATTATGGATTAAAAAAGAGAACGTGTATATTTGAAATGTTTATTCAGAAATGCACTGTTTTCAAGGCAAGTTTCTAATCTAATACGAGTAGAGACATTGCAAAAAACAAAGTAATCGGTATAGTCAGTAGTACATAGAATACAAACGGTATAGTTGATGAAAAATTAATATGGTTTTGCAAAATTAATTATACACTCTTATGAGGAAGTATATTATATTTTAATAAATGGAAGAAGGTCTCTGGCCCTTCAGTTTAGGAACGATACATGAAAATGCTAGTGGTTAGACATTATGTCTTTATCAATCAGCTCTCTGTATGCGAAGCACTATCACGTTTCTGTTATGCTATTGTGTAAGGGAAAAAAAAAGCGCCAAAACGGACAAAATGGCGAGAGGTGCATGTATGTAATCAAAATATTTCAGTTTATGGAAAATTAAATGATCAGAGGTGTCTGAGGCGGAATTAAGCAGTTCAAATGCGAAATTGCGTTTACAGTTATAAAAAACTCATTCTATATTAACACATTAATTAGGGCACATGTAGCATATATTAGCGAGTTTTGGTTCGAGTACGTTTGAAATAACATAAGATAAGATATACAATAGAATTGTTGAGATTAGACTTTAATAAAAAATAAAGTTCAAAATCGAGTAGGTGAAGAAAAAAAATGTAGTCCACATAAAAGATCAAAATTTAACCAGTAGGAAATCATAATGTCCACTGTTAGTAAAGCCAATAGGTCTGTTCATGTTAAGAAAGTATCCAAGAAAACGTGAAAAATATAGGGAGGCCAAACAAAATGTGGACATCAATGGCTTGCATAACAGTCAACCCAGGATTGTATAGGCAAAGTAGGCAGCAACTGCTTCTAACAAGAAGTCACTGTTATGATCTGAAAACATGTCAGCCATCCAATTGAAAAGAGGAAAGCAGCATTCATGATCTGGTATTACCGGAGCCTCTAGTACCATCGGAGGACAGCTCGGTGGGTTTTCAATGTAGCTGTCTGTCAGGAAATCTTGCGCCGCTGCGAATATATCCCAATGACCCAGAACTCCTTGTATCGCTGCAAAGGCCATAATCCCTCCGTTGCAACAAAGCTGTTCATGATCAATTAACGGATTCATGAGATGATTGTAATTCACTTCAGGAGGTACCAAGTTGCAGAGACATAAGTCCAGGGCCCACATGAAATCACAGCTCAGGCAATGAAACACAGGCTGCACACAGGTGAAATAGGAATATCGAAATGATAATCGATATGAAGTATTCAGAGTCGAGAGTGCTAAGATGCCGTAGTAGTCAAGCATCTTCTGGCGAAATAGTTGTAAGTGTTCCGGCTTGTTTGCAAAGACAGGAGGGACATCCATTTTGAAATAAACGAGATGGGAACACAAACGTCGCAGCACTGGCAGTTCAACAGGAAGTCCACAGAAATAGGTCGCAGAGCATGGAGTGAATAGTAGCAGAATGACTTGATATAATTTTTGGCAGTCCGGTCACTAAACCATTGGTTAGTAGTTATAAAAAAATAGCCTGTCTTGAAGTGAGGATGCGTTTAAAATTGAGGGAGTCACCTTAGTACATTGTAAAGGAAGGCCACTCTTTTATAAGGAATGGTGTTGTCTGTGAATATTAGCTAAGTGAAAGATATGTTCGCGAACAGATGCTACGCTAACTTGTTTTTGTGACAATAAGGCTGTTGTTCATGTCTTGTGATTCAAGGCCGGAATTCGCTGCCAGATGAAAACATCAAGGTTCACATGCGTGGGGTAGATAAACTACATTCTTAAAGGGAAGCAAATGCAGAGTGATTTTTACCGCGTAAGCTTTGTCGTTTAAAAAGTCATAGTGATTTTCATTATATGTAAAAAATAATATCACTGATGAAGAATGAAAAAAAATCATTATAATAATAGGCACTGGTGTATTTTTGGAAAGATATGCAACATTACAGGGATTCCACTTAAATAAGTCATGTAATTGAAAGTGCCTGCATGTGGACGACTAAATATATGTTTAGGCGTTTAATATGCAGCTTTGAAAAAAAACGTGCGTTTGTTTTAAAAATGAAATGTAAAGGTTTAGAGCAGGAGTTTCCAAAGCGGTCGTGGAGGGCTAGATGCATGGCAGATTAAAAAAATTACTACATGTTTTTCAATGGGGTTATCTTAAACATATGGGGGCATATTACCAAGCAATAGCGATAATTATCGCTATTGCTTGGTTAGAGACAAAAATGTACCGCTGCGCTGCGGTAATTTTTATCGCAGATAAACCTTGGTATTACCAAGGTTTATCGCAAATGCGATAAAAAACGGCCGCAATGCATGAATATCGCTGAAAAGTCAGCGATATTTATGCATTACCGAGCTAATGCTCTTAGCCATGTTATCCACCTCCCATTGGATAACATGGCTAAGAACTGCTCAGGGCAGGTGTTAGCTTTTGGAGATATTCGCGCCTAGCACGAATATCTTCAAAAGTTGGTAATAGGAGATAGCGATGTTAGCGACTGTTTCCAGTCGCTAACATCTTGGCACGCCCACTCTGCATGTCTGAAGAGGAGGGGGTGGATCAAGGTGTTTGGAAGTGGAACAGAGGCAGAGCACGCCAAATTCCTGCCATGGTCCGCTACGCAAATATGTATGCATCCTTAGAGGATTATTATATTAAGGATATATATTAATATGGTGGCTCCTTGGGTTTGGTGGTTCTGTGCAGGTGTACTGCTTGCATATGCCCATGGTTGGCCCTGTATTTTCTGTCTATGCACTTGTTCCCCGTCACATGGGCTTTTAGTTATGAAGGCCTTGTGTCGCTGGTGCATGAGTTTTAACATGGGAAAAAGTGATATATCTGTGGCGCAATGGTTTCATAAATGAGACATTTTGTATCTTATTGTAATGATAGAGAATCTTGGGGAATTTATCTGTTATGCTTGTTCTTTGCTATAATGGCTCTATGTTGTGTAAGAAATAAGTCTGTAATAAGTTAATTAAATTTTATTATTTTCTTTTTTACAGTGTTTGGTGCTGAAAAGCAACAACATGCCTTCTGAATTACAGAATTTGAGGAATTATATTCTTTTTTTCAGGTGAGTTGGTATTTTTGCATAGGCAATTTTTTTGGGTGCACATGAAAATAATGAAGAATTTTTTTTTAAATGTTTGTCAAATTTCATTTTGGAATATGATTTTATCTTGAATTATTCACATGGGTTGTATCTGCTTATACTAGATATGTATTTTGAGATATTCTCCACTGACAGTTGAAATTATCTTTTAATGGGCTTGGTGCATGTGTTCTTTTTGATGGAGTTCAGATTTACGGATCATTGGAGTATAATTCTTTCATGTTTCCATTACTTAAATCTTGTGAAGTGCTCATGATTTTTGAAATCTTGTTGCATTATGTTTGGCAGTTTTTCTCCTTTATTTACAAAGAGGTATTATGATATGGTTCTAGGTGTGATGGGTATCTTTCCTGCATATCTGTGATTATTCTATGTATAGGCATTGTTTTACATATTCATGCAGAGGTTTATTATGAGGTTGTTCTTCATGCTTAGTATGACATTTTGTATATGCTGTGACTTTTACATGGTGAGTATGCTGTTGAAACATAAAAGGAACTGTCTCTGTGGGAAGTAGTAATCTGTTAAGTGAATGCTATGGTTTGTATAGTGTGAGCCTTCTCTTCAGAGTGCATATAGTTTACATAGCTCTTTGTACTGGTGAACTGAAGAAATGGGTGTCTAAAAATTAATTCTACAGATTATCAATATTTGTGATATCTAGAAAATCTAAAAAGAAATTTTACAGTAAAATGTCTTTTAACAACAGTAATTATTTAATGGAAAAAAAAGATCAGTGTTAATGTTTAGGGTTATATTGCCAATTTCTTTTCAAAAGAAGAGGAACGTGGTATCTTAAAATATATAGAGTTAATAAGTTAGAAATTATAAAAATATATGTAGTTTAAAAATTAGTAAAGGTACTTTTAAGTTATACATTTATGAAAAAAGATATAATTTAGTCTCTATATTTTTTTAAAAGGATAAAGAAGAATAAACTGAGTCTAGTTATGGAGAATTCCTCAGAAGAGAAACAAATTCATTTTGAAATCATTAACGAAGTGATGGAGGAAATTTTAGACGCAGTCTTTCAAGAGGAAATAGATGAAAAAAATTATTTTATGGACATGTCTTTAGACTCCGCTTACTTAGAGATGGTTGAAGGAGATGAGGACTTTGGACTTGAAGAAGTCCCTGATGATATAATGGTGGAAGATCTACAAAATTATGAAGATTTCAATAAATAAAAAATTTTTTGATAGTAAAGCATTCTTGAAGACAGTTTTCTTGTCCTATTCGTCGTTGATGTGCTTTAGGAGAGTGATAAGACATGTTCTCATGAAGTGTAAAAGAGATTGTAGTAAAAAAGATTAAAACATCTACGATGACCCATAGTTCTTGAAAAAAGTGTACTGTTTGTATGCTTTAAAAATTAGAATTAAAAACTGTCTATAATGTTAAAACAGATATGGAGTGTGATAAAATTAAGAACCAACATTCACTACAGGATTTCCTACTCTGTTCGGAGACTTTCTGTTATTTTCTTTATTCTACTTAGAAAATGAATCTGTGGTTTAAATTTGTACGTTATATGCTAGTAGTCAACTATAATATTTGTTATGTTTGTGTTTTACAGATTGAGAATTTCATCAAAATCTTAAATTAAGATGCCGACCAGAACTGAAAAAAGAAAGCTCTATAAACGGACTTACAATTTGAAGAAGAAAGGAATTGAAGAAGTATCAAAAGAACATAGGACGGATAAAAAGAAGAATGCTCCTGGTAAGCAAACCAAAAAGTTTTTGAGAGCAATATGTGGAAGGAAAAATGTTAGTATTGAAGTGGACAAGGAAAAAAGTATACCAGTATCGAGAAGGAGACATGGAACCAAAGATAAAAATGTTTCTGGAATCAGGAGACAGGAAAATCTGTACAGTAAAACTCGGATGAATCAATTTAGCCAAATCAGGAAGTGTATGTTTTACAACAGAGTAGTTTCGAATTTATTACAAAAGGAGAAAGTTGCTAAAAGAAGATCTGCTTTTCTTAAGAAGAAACAATATATAGAGGGTATTGTTGAGCGCGCGTTTGAGACAAAAAGAAAATTATTTATTTTAGTACTTAATAGAATAAATACGCTAAATAAGGCAATGCGAGTTTTAAAAGCTAAAAGTAAATGGAAGAGACACATAAATAGGAGTAATTTTTGTAAAGTGTTTTCTGGGAAGTGGATGCATACTTCAACGTCTGAACCATTTTTTAATGAAGAGAGTTACTTTCAAAGTAACGATTTGTTGCATGCAGTTGACACCAGTGGTCGAGGATACGAGGTGAAGGAGGGATGTGTAATTGAGAAAGAGAAAATTGTGGTTAGAAATGCAGAAGAGGTGATGGCTGGAGAAGCTTCAGGGGGACGTGCTAATGTTCCTGTTTACAGTTGGAATTGTAGTAGCATTTGTAGTGTACGACAGGATTCAATTGATTTATTTCGCAATTTCTTACGTAAGTACACTAAAGAAAGTCTTAGAAAAAAAATTGTTATGTTGCAAGAATTAGATCATTGCAGAGTGCGAGAAAAAATAGGTCTGCAAGGTCATTCTCTGGCTTGTCTTTCTAAAAAAATATGCCAGAGTGTGTTTCATCACTTCAGGATGTTAGCAGTGCATTATACTAAAATTAGAAAATTGGTGAGAAAGTTGTATTATGCAAAAAGTCCAGCACTTCTACTTAAACAGTTAAATACTGTTTTTTTGTATGGATGTGAATTAGATGTTAAGAAGATTTGTGCAGAAATTGAGGTAAGTTATTTTGGTCCAGAGGAAGGTAATGCAGAAACTGATATAATTATAGAAGGAAATGTGTTAGAAAATGTTGGACATTTAATATTGAAAATTTTGAACAGGAAATAATAAAGTTTAAGGTAATTGCAGGTGAGAAACCAAATTTTTCTTGTGTCTGTTGTCGACGCATTCATTACAAAAGTCAAACTAGGTTAGTTGATTTATATTTAAAAAGTGAAGATGAAAGTAATGGTCAATTGAAAGATTTTGCAACTTATTTGTTGGTGGAAAACTATTTTGATTTGGGTTTTGAGCAACGTATTTGTAAATATTGTTATAATAAATTAAATGAAAATAAAATGCCTGCTAGAGCTGTTCATAATAATCTAGAGTTGATAAATATTCCATCAGAATTGATGGATTTAAATACTATTCTGATCCAATGTGTACATCCTTTTCAGGCTATTGTTCGTATGGAGCCTAAGACTGGTAAATTAAATCCTTCAGATTTACAAAGAGGATTAAAGGGTAGAGTTGTATATTTGCCACTTGACTTAAAAAAAAATATGGAAACAATTGGTGTTGAAAATGTAGAAGAGGAACCTCTAGTTATTCTAGTTAATGGTGTACCTACAAAGAGGAAGAAAATCTGGCAAGATTTAGTGGATGTAAGAAAAGTCAAAAAGGCAACGTTGTATTTAGTTCAAAACAATAAGTACTATAAAGATGTATACGTAGAAGAAGAAGATGTAAGTGAAGAAGAGGAGAGTGATTTGTCTATTGGACAAATTGAAAAAGTTGACCTATCCAGAAGCGAAGAAATTTATGAACATTACAGTGTTCATCCACTGCATTCCAAAGAAGCAATAGGGAATGCTATTGAATTATTTCAGATGAAAAAGGCGAAAGGAAATCCTATTAGTGTGTGGGAAGAAAGTTTGGAAGGTCATTGTTTCCCACAGTTATTCCCTACAGGTGAAGGTACACGATATGATGATCGACCTATGCAGATTTCTGCATCTGAATACCGGACAACAAGATTATATGCAGAAGATCCGAGGTTTCGCCAATGCATTCCATATTTGTTTCATCTTCTGTTTGAGAGTGACTTATCTGGTCTCTCTTATGCAGTAAATCATATCTTAAAAAGTGGAGTTCATCTGCATAATATTTCTGCAAAGGAATTTATGGATAAAGTGCAACAGAAAGATAGTGTTTTGGATTCACACCTAATTAATTTAATGGCTTGTCAGCGTGGTACTAATGAGTATTGGTACCGTCGTCATGGAGATTTGAAGTGCATGCTTAGAAACTTAGGAGCACCAACATGGTTTTTAACTCTAAGCTGTGCAGAGTATGCTTGGGAAGATTTACTTGAATTTCTTCAGGAGGCGAATGCAAACATAGAAAATATAAACTACAAGACACCCGGAGAACTGTGTTCGTTAGATCCAGTTAATGTTTGCAGATATTTTAATCATAGATTTGAAGCTATGATGTCTTTTCTTACCAACAAGAAAAATCCGCCTCTTGGTGAAGTACTGGATTTCTTTTGGAGAAAAGAATACCAAGCAAGAGGTACTCCTCATATTCATATGCTGTTATGGATCAAGGATGCTCCTAAATTTGGAAGAGACTCGGATGAGACTGTACTCTCTTTTATTGAACAGTATGCCACTTGTGACATACCTAATAGTACAACTGATAAGGACTTAAGAGGAAAATTGTTACGCTTTCAAAGTCATCGTTGTGGAAAATATTGTCGGCGAAAATTCAAATCAAAGAGTAAATTCTACACCAAATGTCGTTTTGGATTTGCACGACCGGTACTTTCAAAAGGAAGAGTCAACAATTTGATGTCATCTTTGCGACATAACATCAGAAGAAGGTCACCTAAAAATACGTACAATTTAAGAAGAGGTGAAGAATCCAAATATATAAATGACTATAACCCAGTCATTTTGTCCATGTGGAATGCTAACATGGACATACAATATGTTGCAGACAACTCTATTGCTGTGGCTCGATATGTAACGTCTTACATCACAAAATCTGAAAAGACGGAACTGAAGGAGATGTGGGAAGACATTTCTCATGAAAAGAGCCTAAGCAAGAAATTGTATACGTACAGTTTGAAGATGTTGTCTCATCGAGAAATTGGAGCATATGAATGTTGTGACCGATTATCATCAGCAAGTCTTTATGCTAAATCAAGGACTATTCTCTGGGTGAGTTTGGGTCTTGCAGAAACACGAAACCGTGTTCTAAAACCTGTGCAAGAAATTGAATATTTAGCCCAGAAAGAACCAAACAGTACAGATATTCTGAAAACAAATATGTTGGATACATACTATCCAAATAGAAGTACTTTTTTAGAAAACATTTGTCTGTATGAAATACTTCAAAACTACACTTTTAAAAGGAATGTTACAGAGAACATTGATAAAGGTGTATATGCTGTAATTGGACAAGAAGGTTGTCTGGTGAAGCAAAGAAAAGGACACTTGATTAATCATCGGAAACTGAGTTGCGAAACACCTGACAAAAGAGAATTTTACTATTTTGCTCTTTTGCAACTCTTTAAACCATGGCGTAGAGAAGAGGAACTACTTGGGGACTTTAATAGTTATGAAGATTCATTCAACGCATCTAAAAGTAGTATTGAATGTACTGTTTTTAGTAATTATCTGCAAACGTTGAATGATGAAATAGAGCAAGAAGTGACAATTGCAGCGGAGATTGCTAGAGATAGTTCACAAGATAGTCAAAGTTCGGCTTCATTAAGTCAAGATCCACTGGGACAACCAATTATCCAAAATGAAGCAGCCACTGCCATGGATGAGGTGGAAAGAGCAATGCAGCAAGGTCAAGAGGAAGTAATCAACTTAGAAGAATTAAAGAAGCAATTTAATATTGAGCAAAGACAGATATATGATGAAGTGACAGAGCACATTGAGCATGGCTTTCGTCATGAGAGAAAAGATTGCTCATGTATGTCATTTGAACCTATTCGATTATATGTAAGTGGAGAAGCTGGAACTGGTAAAAGTTTCCTAATTAAAGGAATTACTACATATTTACAGCAAAGAACTCAGTCAACACTGTCGTGTGTTGTTACTGCTCCAACTGGATTGGCAGCACATAATATTAAAGGTATTACTTTACATCGTTTACTGATGCTGCCAGTTGAACATGAAAATAAATTACAATATCACAAGCTATCTGGAGAAGCTTGTTTTGAAGTTTCTAGAGTGCTTAAAAAAATGAAACTTCTTATTATTGATGAAGTAAGCATGGTATCTAATTTAATGCTTGCTTTTGTGCATTTAAGAATGCAACAGATACTTAAGACAGAGTATGATGTGTTATTTGGAGGTAAACATGTCATAGTTTTTGGAGATCTACTCCAACTAACTCCAGTGAAAGGACAACCTGTATTTGAAACTCTTACGCATGAGGAGACTAGAAAGTGCCTGGGCAGTATTGGAAATGTTAATATATGGTCACATTTCAAGTATACTGAACTGATTCAAAATATGCGACAGGCAAAGGATACTAAATATGGAAATATTCTTCAAGACATCAGGATTGGAAAACTAACTGAAGATGCGAAACACACTCTACGAACACGATTACTTTCCAAGCTGTTTCCTAATGAAGATAATGTACCTGAGAAAATATATAGTAAAGAGGTAGCAGATAAATCAGTGATATGCTTGATGCCAACTGTGAAAGAATGTTCAGTTTTTAATGAGAAAATGTTGAATTTAGAAAATCAACAAATTAGGAAACTGGAAGCTAAAGATAGAATAGAGCATGAAGGTAGTACTATTGTTTTGTCTGAAAAGTTGAAGTTAAAATTGGATTCTCTTCAAAAAAGTATATCTAAAACTGCTGGTTTAGAGAAAAATCTGTATGTATGTTTAAATTGTCGGATAATTTTAAGGAGAAATGTACATGTAGAAAGAGGATTGGTAAATGGAGCAATGGGTAATGTTGTTGGTTTTGTTAATTATACAAATAGAGATGAGATTGAATTTTTAAGAATAAAATTTGATGGAATTGAGGAAGTTCAGCAAATTAGTCGCTGTTCAAATAGTTTTTTGCTTGTGAAAGACTTATATGTCCGTCGGAAGCAATTTCCAATTTGTTTGGCATATGCAGTGACTATTCACAAATCTCAAGGTTTAAGTGTAGATTGTGCTTTGGTAAATATTGGAAGCACTGTATTCAAAGAGGGTATGGCATATGTTGCTTTATCGCGAGTTAGAACTTTATGTGGACTTTATTTAATTGATTATGATGAGACAAAGATTAGTGCAGATTTAAATTGTGTGAAGGAGTATAATAGGTTAAGAAGAGAATATGCTCCAAGTTTACCGCAATATCCTTTCATTGAAAGGCGTATGGTTGGTCAGAAAAGGAAAAATGAGGAGAAATGTGCTGAAGTAGTTGAGAAACGACGAAAAAAAGATGTAGCTGTTGTTGGTAGGCATAAGAAAACGGTTAGTATTGAAGAGATTGTTGGACTTAAGTTTGAAAACAGGTCTGGTGTCAACTGTTATGCAAATGTAGTAGTTAATGTTGTTTTTTTTCTAAAAAATGTTAGGGAACAGATTGTAGAAAATCAGGAGCAAACATTTTGCTATTCCTTAAATTCTATATTTGAAAAATGTAGTAGTGAAAGTGAAGTAGGGAGTGTTTCAGAACTAAGGAATGTTTTAGACATATGTGCAGGAGTAAATCAATTTTCACAGAATATTCAGCAAGATTGTCAGGAATTTATTATGTATATGTTTACAGTTTTGGAAGATGAAGGTGTAGATATTGATAATCTTTTTGGCCTTTCTTATAAATGGGAACATAACTGTGATAATTGCTCATTTTCAAGTAGTACTGATATACACAGTGAAAGATTTATATATTTAACATTACCAGACTGTAAAGAAGTGTCTTTTAATAAACTAGTGAAAGATGCGCATCAGAACATGGTCTGTACTCAATGTAAGTCTGAAATGTTATCAACTTTATTTATCCATAGATATGGACAATATGTAATATTAATGTTTCAACGATGCAGAGCTGATGGGAGTAAATTGTCAACTTTAATTAAAAGTTTTGTGGCTACTCAAGTATCTATTTCTAGAAGAACATTTGTAACTGTAGCCCTTATTTTTCATGAAGGGCCTTCCACATCATCAGGACATTATACAGCTTATTTGAAGTGTGGAAGTGCTTGGACGCTTTGCAATGATACCCAATTGACTTTTAAGAAACGTTTGCCTTTTGCCTTAACTAACTCCTATCTGCTATTTTTGGAACCCAAATTTCAGTAGAATCACTTGCTGTAGGAAGATTAATACTGTAAAGATATGAAACTTTCTTGTTTACAAATATCATGTGACTGAGGGTCTACAAATCTATAAATGAAATTTGTGTTTGGTATAGTGATAACATCAGGTAGAAATTTAGTTAATGTTTGGTGGTATAAAGCATGTTACACATTTTTACTGTAAAGGTTCACAAAAGAATAGATAAGATTAAGATTAAGAAATTTCAGAAAAAAACTACTTAACTCATAGTATTTGGCCATGTGGAAAAATATGAGAGAAGAAAATGAGTACTTTAGATAATTATTTTAGAACATATATGGACGCAAGTTTTTGGGAGAGGTATTTAAAAGGGAATGAGTTAACTTATACAATTTGGCCATGCGGAAAGGTATGAGAGAAGAAAATATATACTTAAGATAGATTTTTATAGGAGATACTTGCACGGTGTTTTTTTGAGATATATTTAAAAATAGGTCGTATAGTTTAATTAGTTTGTAACTGTGGAAGATGTAGTGTGCTTACTCAAGAAATTGCGAATTTGAGAAAAACATTTAAGATATGTTTTTTTCAGGTATTTATAATATGTATGGAGATTTTGGATGGGTTTTTTAAACACAATCATTTTGATTGTGGTTTTTTTCCCCGCTGTTATATGATGATTAATATTGAAATCACTGTTTATAGTGAAAATCAATGTATTCTGAGGACAGCAAAAATAAACCATTTAATATGTTGTTTGAGTTATTTTGTTACATTGAATTTAGAAATATGTATTAAAACATATTTTTTTACTGTCTTCCACAGATATTATATTTATAAGGTAAGTACAACTAATAACATCCAAGAGTTTTCTTTGACTCTCTCTTATTGACTCCTACTTTTTTTTATTTTATGAAATGTACATTATAATCTTATTTTTACTTTTCTTCCACAGGTACTACGTTTTTAAAAGAAATTTACTTTACTTTTTTACTATTTTTTAGGTAAGTATAAAAAATAAAGAAACTTTTACATCACTGTGTCATTTCTTTGTCTATCCTGCTTAAAGCAATGTCATGTTTAATATAAGCACTTCCACATAGGATTGGGTGCATTGTTATAAGGCATGCTTTAAAAGTGATTTAATGAAATGAGCGACATTTTACTGAGTGAGTTCAGCAACACTGATATATGAAAACATTGGTGGGAAATGATATTAAATGTTACATGTTGTTCTTTCCAGGAGTTTAAGTCCTTTGCTGCAGTGGCAATTCTGCCTCAGCATTAGGGGGCCGGGGGGCTGAGTGGTACTTCTATGCTCATGATAGAGGTACTCCTTCATGAGCCACGGTTGAGATCTGTTCATGATACAGTGGTTCTCTCATGGCTCTGCTTAGTCAATAGAACATGTCATGGAGGTACAATATTAGTGCTGTGCAAGCACAGCGGCAAGCCCATGACAAAACTGGTCTATTCTGGGGACAGCTGAGGCAATGCTCGTGATGGAGCGGCTCTGTCATGAGCATGGAAGGACTTAACAGGTGTTAAAAAAACATGAGGGGTCTCTTCAAAGAGAGTGTTGGTTGTAATTTAAAGGGCACTTTAAAACACATTGTAGCAGCTTTATGTTGACGTTGCGTCTCTTTGCGCCACAATTTCGTCAGTTTATTTAATACAATGACAGTGGAAATAATGTACCATATTTACAACGTTATGGATCTAGGAGATATGTCCCATTCTAAAGCCCTGCACCATAAGGAAGTGTTCCTCTGAAGGAATGCGTCTTGAAAGTGGCTGACTGTAATGCATGATATTTCACTCAGTGACTTTCAGACCTATGCTGTTTCAAAACTGTGCATGTGCTTGAAGCAGGCGTAGGTATTGACGCAGTATTGTGAATATAGTGCATTGGTGAGCCTTGCTGGAGCTGCATCACACTTGCGATGCAACTCTAGCAATGTATTACTTTTTGAGCACAGATGTGTTACGCATGTATGGTGTTTTTGTAACATGGTGCGCCACATTTCAAATGTGGCACACCATGGGTAACGGAGCACTAGCATACTGTGGTGCACATTAACTGGTGCATATCTGGGTATGAAGTAGTTAACATACATCTGCTCCAAAGGTTACAAATCCGCGTTTAGTAGAGTGTTCGGCCTTTGTAGTGTTATGTTTTTTCTGTTATTCTATGTAGGTATGTAATATTGCAAGATTTTTGTCACGAAAAAGAAGCCATGAATATTGGGTTTGTGAAAGATTGCAAGATTTTTAAAATTAAAAAGCAAGAACCATGGCATTGTTTAATATAGCATTGTAAATACTTATCTTTAATAATGATGAGAGAGTAAAAAAAGGTTAACCTGATGTTTTAAAGTTATTCACAGGCTTCTTTAGAGGAAGTGTTCTATATGATTGTAGCGTGGGTGTTTGACTTTTTTATAGGTAATAGAATGCATTTTGTATGCTGTAGCAGGAGGAGTACTACATGCTTGAATATTCTTCAGTGCTTATTTTCATTTCGTAAGTGGTATTGAGACCGACACAGAACTTCAATGGATCGGAGGGGCTGTTCCTGTGCATCTGGAGGACTGCCAAGCCGTTGCAGCAGTGGGAGTGAGGCCTCTCACGACAGAGAACTTCAATGGATCGGAGGGGCTGTTCCTGTGCATCTGGAGGACTGCCAAGCCGTTGCAGCAGTGGGAGTGAGGCCTCTCACAGGGGCGTAGCGCAGCTCCTTTTGATGCTGACAATTGCAGATAACAGGGTAGAGATGTCTGTGGAATTTATAGATGGTTAGTCACACTAGAGTGTGGGCGGCGCCCCTAGCACTTCATTACGGCACACAGGGGAGCCGCGTTGCACAGTTTGAGAATCAGAGACTTAGGAGATAAACCTTCATAATAGGAAGGCTTCTAAGTGATAAAAATCGGCGGTGCTCGGCGTTAAAAATACCACTGCTATCGGTGGAATTTTCCACGGTGTTAGTGCTTCAACAGAAATGGGAACACATATCTGATAGAAAATCCTGTAACAATCTCAGTATTTCACATTATCGCGTGAAAAGAAAGTCTTTCGAAAGATGTTGAACGTTGTTCTCTTTTGAGAGTAGAAAAGATAGTGAGAGAAGTGGGTGGAGTTCTTCGTGTAAATTGCAGAATAGAAACTACTAAGAACCAATTGGAAGTGTTGTTTTCAAGTCACATGACTTCACATGCGCGTCTCGGGACGTGTAGGCGGTGACAGTATCTGGTCACGTACGTCATTTGGAAGTAGCGGTCTAATTCAGCGAAGTTTCAAAACGTGAAAAGGAGTAAATCCAAACACATCCGGATTTAATATATCTTCTGAGCTCAATTCAAGCATACAATTGTTAAAGTATAAAACCTTTTATATATTGTTTTAAAAATACCAAGGTGTGTACATTCGGTCACGCACGAAAGTTTAAAAAGACATTCGGCTCCATTTTATGAAAATTTTCATAATAATAAAAAAGAAGCCTAGGTTTACTGTCTTTGACGTAGTATAAGTTCTTTGATGGGTCTATGAATAAATTTAAGAAGTTGCAATTGCAAAGTTTTCACGAAATATATAGGCGGGTGCGCGCACACGGTCGCGCACGAACGAAAGCCAAAAAAGCGGAGATAAACCCCCTTTATAATATGCTCCTGGAGCTCTTTTTGGTAGAATGAGTTAGTTCTGAAAAGAACTTTTTTTTTTTTTTTTTTTTTTAAACAAGTGTTATGTTGTTTTTGATTTTTTAAACTTGCAACAACATTTTCATGTGTGACACAGGATCAAAATGAAATGAAGAAATTTATCTTTTCTCGGGGCATTTATGACTCTCAATTTTTAGTTTAGTAAGAATGAGGCTCTGCTCTCCGTACAGAAGAATTTAATTAAGTTCTTTGATGGGTCTATGAAGAAATTCAATAAGTTCAGATTGCAAAGTTTTCACGAAATATATAGGCGGGTGCGCGCAGTCGGTCGCGCACGAAAGCCTGGAAATGCGCTATCCATTTTATTGAGAACTGTTGCCAAGAGTGCGCACACCGGGTCGTGCACGAAAGTTTAGAAAGGCTATTTTTATTTACAGGCAAATTTTAATGCGTTGAAAAAAAGGTAAGGTACAGACTTTCTAATTCTGTATCACTTTACAAGGAGTCTGTATGCAACTTGAACAGTGAAGGAAACGGCTTGTTCCTGAAAAAAATATTGCCAGAACTTTATTGACAAAAGTATAGGTTGTATACACGAGATATTTCTGAATTAGCATTTTAAAAACCAATGAAATTCACTGAAAAAACCATAGGTTTTACACACGTTATAGTTAGGAAGTAGCATTTACAAAACCTATGAAATTCACTGAAAAAACCATAGGTTTGACACCAGTTATAGTTAGCTGGAAATTTTACTGATATAAAACCAATGAAATTCCACGTTATAGTTAGTTGGACTCACTATAACTTGCGCGTGTAATGCACTGCTGATGACGTCACATATTACATCACTCATGACATCACTGATGACACCATCCAGTGAATGTGTGTCTTTCTGAAAAATAAATACGTGTTATATATGTATATATTATTGAATATCTTAGTGAATACATATATTAGTGAGTAATGCTTAAATATTTAAATATATGTATTAGTGTTTCACTTTGTGTATAAGTGGCTGCATGGGTTGATGAGTAGGTACATGTGTATGTATATTGGTGATTAGATGTTTTTCTTAGTATCAGTATGAGTGTTTGCATGCTTTGGTGGGAGTATTACTTAGTACATAGATGCAAGAATGACTGAGTCTCTGTTTGTATGTGTTTTGAAGACAGCATATGTGCAGGACTGTATGGGTGGATGAGTGTGTATATGTCTGTGTTAGTGAGTGAATGACTGTCTTATTAGTGTCTTTATCAGTAACTACATATGTTTTAATCTAGTATATGTGAATATTGATGTATATAAGTGAGTATATGTGAGAGTGAGGGATTGTAAGAGTTCCTGTTTAAATTAGTATGTGTTTCTGTAGGTGATTTTTTAAGAGAGTAAGTATGTGTAAGTTTCCTTAGAAGTAAAGTGGTAGTGTGTGTATAGCTGTTTATGCAAATAAATGGATGTTCAATAGTTTATTTGCATGTGTGAGTATGTGTGTGAATAACTTTTGGATGACTGTCGGTGTGTAACAGGATGTGTAGGTGTTTCACTACATATGATTAGTGAATATATGTATGAGTGACTATATAGAACTGTTGGTGAATTAGTGCATGTGTATATAGATGGTGGAATTATTGAATTGGTTGTTGTAACTGGTATGGGTATCTCCATTTTTTTGAAAATTTTAGTTTCTATTTTTGAATATGTGTTTCAAGGGTTAGATTACAGTGAAAGGAGGTCTGTCACTGTGTCACAAGGATGGTGTCATCAGTGATGTCATGAGTGATGTCACTGACCATGTCATGAGTGATGTAATATGTGACGTCATCAGCAGTGCATTACACGCGCAAGTTATAGTGAGTCCAACTAACTATAACGTGGAATTTCATTGGTTTTATATCAGTAAAATTTCCAGCTAACTATAACTGGTGTCAAACCTATGGTTTTTTCAGTGAATTTCATAGGTTTTGTAAATGCTACTTCCTAACTATAACGTGTGTAAAACCTATGGTTTTTTCAGTGAATATATATATATATAGCTATTATTCTTGGTTTCACTTATATGGAAAACTAGGGACAATGGAGTACTTGTAAATATGGTGTAAATATATGAAATTTAGAGAATATATATATATATATTTTTTGAGGGAAATGAAATTTTCTTTTCTTTTTGTATGAAATATTCTTATTGGGTTTTTCCCTTTTATATATGTGCATGCCTATATTTCCTGAACAGTACCTTTGGAGAGCGAGAAATGGAGTGTACATATTTAATGAAATGTCATGTTTGATTTAAAGATACATTCTAACTAAGCAAACAATGTATTACTAGAGCACTATGCTCGAAACTCCGTTTTTTTCATTTGTGGTGAATTGATGTATTTCCCCTTTAAATTTTAAAGGTTGGTATACTGACCATGTGACTTACCACACTATTTATGTCACTTCCTTTCTTCTTTGCATGACATGTGATCAAGCCTCGGCTGAGGCGAAACGCGTCATGGCGACTGGTGGGCGTTTAACTGCACAATAAACTCACTGGAAACGAGAGCACCGAGTTTGTGGCTTTTTTCAACTTTTCGTCAACAACAGAAGCGGATGCCGAGTTGGTTTCGAAACTAGTGTAAATATTTGTACCTGGAGGCTTCTAGGGTACGGAAAAAGCCCCTCCTCTGTAAAGTGGCAAGAAGCGGCAGGAAGCAGAGGTTCCTGTGTGGGAGCTGGATTTTGACTCTGGAGTGGAGGAAGCCGCGAGAAGCCCCTGCGAGACAGGCACACGTGGACTCTGACTGGAGGAGCCAAAATATCAACGAAAAACGGAGGTATTTCGGCAACCGGGTTGGGAGTCTATTTGCTTGAGAAACGCGCAGTGAGGAGTGTGCACGAACTTTGTTGCCTTGCAAGAGATTATCCTTGTGGCGGAGTTCGTCTTGTTTTCCATTTTTATAACAACGCCATACATCACCATGTCTGCCACCGTGTTAAGAAGCAGGGAGCAGGCTGCCTTATCAGTTTTTGTCACCCCGGCTGGGGGGGCAACAGCTCCGACATTACTGGACAATGCCGCAAGCACCACCATACCTAATGTTCGTGACTTATTTCGCAAGCTAGAAAAGCTCATGAAAAAAGAAATCTCTAAATGGTGGGAGAATAAGTCTTTATCAATGTATCTGGAGGTTGGCCGCGTACCGCGTGGTCTTAGAATTACACTTGCACCGAGCTATGACAGCCCTGATCCGTTAATGCTTGAAAAATGGGCGGTGACTAATCTAGATTTCTCGGCGAAACTTATGGTAATTTTGGTTGAATTTGCTGAAAGTGACCGAGCAAAAATACAGAAAGAAGTTGAATCAGTGGAGGCGGAATTAGCCGCACTGGGAGAAAATGACGTGGTGATGAAAAAAATGAGAGACGACATGGAATCTCGGCTCGCCAAAGAGGAGGAAATTATAAAAAAACGCAAAGCGTTTAAATTTGAAAGAGACCGATTGGATTACCTAAATGGCCATATCTTTACTTTTGCCCGTAAATTTGAGAACAAAGGGAGTCACTCAGGAGTTGGAGGCGCTGGAAATGTAACAAAAAACAATATAAGCGCTACTTCATCCATTAGTCTGAGCTCCACTGAGGGAAGCGAATCAGATGGGGGCCAACAGAATACCCCGGTGGGGTTTACTGCACTCACGCCCGCACAGGAGGTACAGCGCCTATGCGAGGCAAGAAGAGAGACCCTACGACCAAGAGTGAAATTCACCCAAGCAGGACAAGGGCGAACCGCAAGCAGGCAGAGCGGAGACGATGTCACAAAAAGAAATGGGGGTGCAAACAGAAAGCAGAACCAACGGAGATGGGCGAACAAGAAACGGGGAAACCAACAGGGTCCCCCTCAATAATCAACCTAACCAATATCGTCCTAACCCCTAAAGAAACTAAGATCTTGAGCCTGGGACTATCCTTTTGTCCACCGCGATCATTTGACTATGCAGGAACTCGCATGGACGCTTACAGGTTCATAAGGAAATTAAAGCTGACTAAATTTCATCGTCTTAGACCAAGAAATAAAAATGCCACTATGGAATCCAATTCAAGTTCTATGTCTCTATCAGCAGGAGATGCTCTTTCCTTTGAAGAAATTTGGGAATTACAAAATGAGCAGAATGAATTAGGAGAAAATATACCCTCCACCATGCCAAATCAAAATTCTGGGCGTGAAGTAGCACGAACATCATTTAAGCCCAAATCCACTTTTAATCCAATTTCTGTTCATGACAATCTAGATATCTACCAGGAATTAATAGTGGAAGACCTTAAAAAACTCTACATCAATACAAATAAAAAGAGCCAGGCCACTGCGAGACAGAACCAGTGCTATAATTCACTAATCAAGAAATTGAGAACAAATGAGAGCTTGGTGGTGAAACAAGCGGACAAGGGTGGTAATATTGTCCTCTGGGGACGTGACCAGTACCTAGCAGAGGCGGAAAAACAACTTGGTGATACATCCTGTTACCGCAAAACTAACATCACCGTGATTAGAACAGCCTGGAATGAACTCAATGGCAAACTCATTGGCTGGCGGAGTAGTGGGTTGATTACCTTAGATGAACTTAAATTTCTAAAAAAGGAATTTCCGGTGATACCCACCTTTTACCTTCTGCCGAAGGTCCACAAGGATTCCCTGGTTCCACCAGGTAGGCCTATAATATCGGCAATTGGAAGTGCAACAGAAAACCTCTCAAGGTACATTGACTATTTTTTACAGGAGTGGGTGAGAGGATTGAACTCTTATATAAGAGACACTACTGACTTTTTATGTAAATTGTCTAAGCTTAGTTGGAAAGAGAATTACATATTGATGACACTGGACATTTGTTCTCTTTATACCTCCATAAGACATATGGATGGCATGAAGGCAGTTCAATTTTTCTTAGATAAACGTCCTTTGCATGATGCTCTACACAACAGAATGCTCATGGGGATGCTACAAATTTGTTTGCAGCAAAACCTTTTTTCATTTGGTGGCCAAGCCTATCAACAACTCAGGGGGGTGGCCATGGGGTCTTGCTTCTCCCCTAGCTTTGCATGTCTCCACATGGGGCTATGGGAGGAGCAGACCCTTATGGGACAGCACAGAACAATCGTTGAACAGAATATAAAATTGTACCTCAGATACATAGATGATTTGTTCTTTGTCTGGAGTGGTTCAATGGAAAGTGCTGTTGAATTTGTTGCTAAACTCAATATTAATGATGTGAATTTGGAATTTACATCATCAATTAGTGATGTCTCAGTGAATGATGTAATATGTGACATCATCAGCAGTGGATTGCGGGTGCGCAAAATATAGTTAGTACAACTAACTATATAGGAGCAATTTCAATGGTTTTGTATGAGTGAAATGTCCAGCTAACTATAACACCCCTAAAACTTATAGTTTTTGAGTGAATTTTAAAGGTTTTTTGAATGCTAATTCCTAACTATATAAGGCCTGAAACCTATGGTTGTATCAGTGAATTTCAAAGGTTTTTTAAATGCTAATTCCTAACTATATAAGGCCTGAAACCTATGTTTTTTTCAGTGAATTTTAAAGTTTTTTTTAATGCTAATTCCTAACTATATAAGACCTGAAAGCCCACCAGGAATCTCCAGTATGCGCCAGGGGACTGCATTGCAGAGAGGTGTAATGAGGCCACACCCTTTTTTACACCTCTCTGCAATGCAGCCACTGTGCATGTTTGAAGAGGGGGAACTAATTCCCCTTGCATACTGGGGGTCCCTGGGTCATATCTGCCCAAACGCCGAAGTTCCGAACAATTGAAAATGACTTTTCTTGAGAAACATTTGGATTTGGATTATCATGTCCTATACTTTGGAATTTTTGAAAGACTGACTTTGAGGATGCTATAAATTACTCAAGTCTGCCCGAATTGTGTGGGTAAAATTGATACCTAGTCACTTTGAATAAGAATGTACTTATGTCTCGTCTAACATTTGGAAGAAATATCTAGTTATATGACAACAGGATCCCGACATAACTTGAAGGAAATAAGAACGCCCTGAAGAAGTTCTGTTGTACAGAACGAAACGCGTCAGCTGGCTGCGGTACATAAACTTAAGGAAAGTAAAAGCATTTGAATATACACCAAGATTCAGCGCTTCAATAAGGACTCTAAGTGATATGATTTGATTGGACTTATTGTGCAAGTGGTGCTGTGCCAAACTTTGGAATATTCTCCACTACTCTCTACTACTTACTCTCTACTACGCCACTACTCTCCAATACTCACTCCCTACTACTCATTCTCTACTACTCTACTACTCTCTACTACTCTCTCTCTACTACTCACCCCCTACTACTCACTATCTACTACTCACTCTATACTACTCTCTACTCTCTACTACTCACTCTCTACTACTCTCTCCCTACTACTCACTCTTTACTACTCACTATCTACTACTCTCTGCTACTCACTCTCTACTTCTCACTCTCTACTACTCTCTACAACTCGCTCTCTACTACTCTCTCTCTACTACTCACTCTCTACTACTCACTCTCTACAACTCTCTACTACTCACTCTCAAACTACTCTCTCTCTACTACTCTGTACTACTCACTCTACTACTCACTCTCTACTACTCTCTACTCTTCTCTCTCTCTGCTACTCACTCTCTACTACTCACTCTTTACTTCTCTCTACTACTCACTCTCTACTGCTCTCTACTACTCGCTCTACTACTCACTCTCTACTACTCTCTACTACTCACTCTACTATTCACTCTACTACTCGCTACTACTCACTCTACTATTCACTCTACTACTCTCTACTACTCACTCTCTGCTACTCTCTCTACTGATCTCTACTACTCTCTACTACTCACTCTCTACTCTATTACTCACTCTCTTCTCTCTACCTCTCTACCTCTCTCTACTTCTTTGTCTACTAGTCTCTACCTCTCTATCTCTACCTCTCTACCTCTACCTCTCTACCTCTACACCTCTACCTCTCTACCTCTCTTTACACGCACACATATACACACATATATATGCATATATATGCATATGCATTTATGTATGTGTATATATATATATATATACATACATATATAAACATATATAATCTGCATATCTATATAAATACAAATATAAATGCATGCATACATATACATATATGCATACATATGCATGTTATTTACATGAAAGTTTTAAAAACACTAATAAAAGCAAAGCTTAAAAGCCACCTCATTACAAACAGAATGGCTTTAACTTAAACAAGGGCGAGATCTATTGCATTTTCAATGCTTGTTTACTTTGGTTCCATCAAGAAGGCATTCAGATGTGTCACACATTTGCCATAAACTCTGAATGTTAGCACTCTAGTTGCTCATTAGATCACTGTAGTAAAAGCTACTGCTCACCAGGGAAGTCTGCTGCTAATCATACTTTCTATTTCTATGGCGAAATTAACCCCCTCATTTTGTTCCTTTTTAAATTAAGTGTTTTCAGACTTACTACTTCATTCCAATCAAGATGGCTTCTGGTGTGCCATACTTTTGTCATAAGTAAGACTGTTAGCGCTCTAGTTGTTCTTTAGAACACTCTGGGACATTCTGTCATTGGGCTATACTTGGGCTACATCTGGGTGATATTTGGGCTACATTTGGGTTCTTTTGTCTCTGGTGGCCATCTTGGGAGACTGCATGTCAGAATTGTTTAATGAAATAGAAGAGGATTTGGGAAGTCACTCAAAATGTGCCCTAATTGTTCTTTCAGCAGCACTAATCATACTTCCTATGGCAAAATATACCCCCTCATTTTGTTACTTTTTAAATTAAATGTTTTAAGAGTTACCACTTTATTCCAATCAAGATGACTTCAGGTGTGAAATACCTTTGTAATAAGTAGGACTGTTGGCGCTCTAGTTGTTCTTTAGAACACTCTAGGAGGCTGCAGTAGAACACAAAGGAATCAACTGACAGTCTATGTCCTTGTTGGATGTACATGTTTTACTGAGAATGTCAGACTTCATTCTCACATGACTGAGAAAGATAATGTGAATTTACAGAAAATATGCTTTCAGTTTAGCTTATAGATCCCCTTCCAAACCACTGTGGGAAAAGCATGAGATAATAGTTTTCTTCAAACATGATTCATAATATCCCAGCAGAAGGCTTTTTCACATGGTAAAATCACCTTAAAACACACCACAATTCCTAAAATGAGTATGGTACCATCAACAAATGATTTATAATGTAACTAAAGTCCTAAAACCCCCTATTAACTACAATGCTTTTTAATGAGGTGCTATCATGTATATGGCTCCCAAGATGGCTGCCAACACTTCTTGGATGAAGTGCTGACAGCCAATCAGATCTCACGATGAGATGTGTGGTTAGGCTCCGCCCAGATATATATGTGTTTTTGAAGTTCATTTTCATAAAAACCACTGGACCAATTTTCACCAAATATAGCAAAGGCACTTCTGCGTACCAGTCCCTACAATTTTGCCAAGTTTGGTGCAATTCCGTTCAGTGGTTCGGGCTGTAGCCTTGTCAGAACGTCCTATGGAAATTAACATGGGGAAAACACGTTTTGGGACCCCCCTTTTTTCTCAGCCCCCACTTCACGAATCTCCCCGAAACTTTCAGCGGAGCTGGCCAAAATTTTGGAAAATTACACGCAAATTCCTCAACCGGCGCCAAAGTTATTCCCAATAGAATGTTGCGGATTTCCTAAGGTAGCTAGGTCCTAACTATACATACCTACTGGCTATCTCCAGTAGGTAATATATATACCTTACAACCCGGAGAATTCATTTCTTGTCAGCCTAGATATGGAAAGCCTCTACACAAGCTTGCCCCAAGATGATACACTGAAAGTTCTCCAGAATGCCCAGGAGAAAACAAATTGGCAATACCATACCACGACCAAATTCATCTGGGACTGTGCAAAACTCGCACTCAATCAGGCGTCGAAGCACAACCAGGTGGCACTCGGCCGCCTGGTTGGGGCCCCAATGATGAAGCATGACACCAACCAGGTTGGTGTGTGAGGGGCCTTTTAAAACACCAAGTGTGTTCCAGTTTGAGGCCACGAAAACAGTGGCTAAAACTAACACATAGTAGGCTTGTCCACATTGTTTACCTGCATACTATATACCTGGGGATCTGGACACGACCTAGTTACCCTTGCTCTCTCATTGTTTCCTGAAGAAATAAATAATGTTGATGACATTTCTGATTTACATTGTCTACACTCCATGTTTTGACTTGCTCCTCTAAGTAGATTGTTAAAAGACACTGATTCACAGTCAGGTAAAGTCAAATATATGAATCTTTCACTGTCAATGTTACTGCTACATGTAAACAATTTTCAGAGTTATGTTCCCATTCATAAGAAAGGCCAAAACATTTTCAATATCTATACCTTCATCTTCCAATACAAAAAGCATATACATTAGAAATTCCTGACAATCTTGCTGAATATTCTGCGTAAATTGAGTAGAGCCAGAGCATATGTCCAAAACATTTTGAATATCAGAAACACTTTCTGTTAGACCTAGGGTTATTCTAGTCAACAAGTGGGTAACGTGTGCAAAGTGCTAAGGCTGCTCCAGGGAATATGCGTGTAAAGCTTGCGTAACCTTTCAGGAACTCAGAGCCCATCCATACCAAAAATGACACTACACCTTCTTTTTAGAAAAATAAGGTTTGTACTTTATAAAAATAGATTTTGTTCTCGTTGCTTTGTTAGTTCTCTCGTTACATCAGTATATCACCTTTTTTTTAAATTAATGCAGTTCAAAACACTTATTACCCTTCACATTAATAAAGTGAACAATCTTTCCTCTTTGCAGTTCAATCAGGTGAAAACATACAATTAGTTCTTCTTGACCTTGTTCTTAAATAAGGCAATACAATACCAGAGTAAGAGGTTCTCTCAAGACTGGGATTTCCTGAAGGATAACCACTTGATACTTTACCCCTCCGCGTGCAGGGTCAAGCGCTCTTATTATTCTTGGTATACAATATTTCAATAGTTCACACTGTTGTCTCACTGGAAGAGAATGAGTAAAATTACCAACACACTTTAGTTGATTCCTGTTGACACTACCTCATTCTAGAAGGGCGACTTGGCAGGGCCAGTATACACTTATGCTGTACTATGGGATACTGCTACTCCTCCTTCTCTTGAACCGGAAGACCCAGCTCCCTAAAACTGGTACTTTTTAAACTGAGCCCCCCACTCTCTCACCTCCAACACCTCCCCTTACAATTCGTTAATCCCTTGTCACTAATTCCAGTGAAGACAGTACTTAAGTTTCTTGAGGCAGTTTCTAGTTCAGGTGGAAGGAATAATGCTGCTAACGTTTACTCCCCTCAGAGTTCTGAAGACACTCTGGGAAGCGCTGTCTCTTTAAGCGTCGCCTTCGCCCTCCACCCGATGAAGACCCAGCTTACTTTAACTCCGCTGGTGTCTGTCAGTGCTGAAGAGATTCGGCCTCCCCTCAGAGTCTGGCGAAGGTCGAGCAGCGCTCCTCTTCCTTGGCTCAGATGCACCGGCGGTACCTCTTTCTACTGCGTTCCCAAGGCGCTGCTCCTCCCTCACTGCTGGTGTCGATTCGCCAGTCTCCTTGGTGACGCCGCGGGTCGACTCCTCCCACCAGGGAACACCTCCGGAAGCCTCTTCCCTGCTCCGCTCCCGCTGGGGCGGTCTGCCGAGCTCCCCTTCGTCACCGCACGACCGCTCCTCACGCCGGGAGACACTGGAGACTCTGCTCTTCACTCCGCTTGGTGAGTGTTCGATCACGCACCCAAAGCCGGCTTCAAAGCTGGAGGGCCGGCTCCACAGCCGATGAAGGGGGGGTTCTGGAGACTTTGAAGGGTCGGCAGTCCTCACTAAATATTCTTCCTCCCACTGCCAACCTTCAGAGAGGGTTTTCTGTGCACAAGTCTTGTGGTGAGAATTAACAATTTTGGACACAAAGGTTAATCAGGCTTCTGCCAGGTCAGGGTTTGGTCATCACCAGAGGGGTAGTGTCAGAACAGGTGATTGCCGGCCCACGAGTCGATCGTCCACTTGTAGAGCACCGTCCTCCTCTCAATGTTGCCTCTCTCCTTCCCTGGTCACAGGTTACTCTTCACAAAATGGCCGTGCTGGCCACTGGCCTTTTATAGGCGAGGTCCAGCCGGTGGGAAGGTTCTGGTGAGTTCTGGAACCTTCCTAATGTAAGACAATGGGACAGCTCCTTTAGGGTGGCAGTTGTGACAGTTGGTGGCCACCATTTTAGGTCCCATGTATCTGTCTAACTTTCCATGAGGGTAACTAGGCCTCAGGGAGGTAAGGTAAAACATCCTACCCAAGGAACACCTAGCCCCTCAGACATTGCTGACAACAAAAAAAATAATCCCAGGTGGACACAAAAGAAAAAGATGAAAATAGTGAGAGGCTAAAGGGGACAAAATAAATCATTTCAGTTAAGGGACCCTCAGAATCATACAGGTCTCACACGCGTCCCCCCCAGCTGGAAGTGGGGAGAACTACCCAATCCCTTTGGAGTTCTCATCACTAAGGCGGAAATACCTAGAGAGACCGTCTGCATTGGCGAGGTCCACTCCAGGCCGATGTTCCACCCGGAAGTCCATTCCCTGTAGGGAGATGGACCACCTCAACAACTTGGGATTCTCCCCCTTCATCTGCATTAGCCAACGAAGGGGCCGGTGGTCAGTCTGAACCAGGAAGTGTGAACCAAAAAGATAGGGACGCAGCTTCTTCAGAGCCCAAACCACCGCAAAAGCCTCCCGCTCTATAGTACTCCACCTCTGTTCCCTGAGGAGTAGTCTCCTGGACAGGAAGACCACGGGTTGATCCAGGCCCTCATCATTTAGTTGCGATAACACTGCCCCAATGCCATGTTCTGATGCATCTGTTTGGACAATGAACTCTTTTGAAAAATCCGGGGCCCTGAGGATTGGAGCAGTACACAATGCTTGTTTGAGAGTCACAAAGGCTCGCTGACAAGCCTTCGTCCAGACCACCCTTCGAGGTTGTTTCTTGGAAGTAAGTTCCGTGAGGGGTGCCACAATAGTTCCATACCCCTTCACGAAACGGCGGTAATATCCTGTGAGGCCCAGGAAGGCTCGGACCTCTGTCTGGGTCTTGGGGGGCTCCCAGGCCATGATGGCCTCTATCTTTGCCTGGAGGGGCTGCACCGTCCCTCTGCCCACCAAGTGGCCCAGGTACACTACCGACCCCTGCCCGATCTGACACTTACTGGCCTTGATGGTCAAGCCAGCTTGTTGCAGGGCCTGGAGAACAGTTTGCAAGTGTTGCAGATGATCCTCCCAGCTACTACTGAAGACAGCTATGTCATCCAGGTAAGCAGCAGAGAAAGCTTCCATACCAGAGAGGACCTGGTTCACCAGCCGCTGAAACGTTGCAGGGGCGTTCTTAAGCCCAAAGGGCATCACGCAGAACTGGTAGTGACCCTGTGGCGTGGAGAAGGCTGACCTTTCCTTTGCTCCTTCAGTAAGGGAGATCTGCCAGTACCCGGAAGTAAGGTCAAAAGTACTTAAGTATTGTGCAGCTCCCAGCCGGTCAATAAGTTCATCCGCCCTGGGGATCGGATGAGCATCAGTCTTTGTTACTGAGTTCAGTCCTCTGTAATCCACACAAAACCTTAGTTCAGGTGTGGCGCCCGGTGGGGTAGCTTTCGGTACCAGAACCACCGGACTTGACCAAGGACTACTGGAAGGTTCAATTACTCCCAGCTCCAGCATTTTGGCTACTTCACCATGGATGCTGGCCTTCACCTTGTCTGACAGCCGGTAGATCTTAGACTTCACAGGTGGGCTGTCTCCTGTGTCCACATCATGGGTACACAGGTGGGTCCTTCCCGGAACAAGGGAGAACAGGGAGGAAAATTGCTCCAGGATCTGGCGGCAATCTCTTCGCTGTTCAGGAGTCAGGGATGGTGAGAGAATCACTCCCTCCACCGACCCATCCTTTTCTTGAGACGAGAAAAGATCAGGGAGAGGCTCACTTTCCTCTTCCTCTGCTCCATCGGTCACCATCATCAAGACGACCTCGGGCCTCTCATGGTGTGGCTTGAGGCGATTGGCATGAAGCACCCGGTGGGGCTGCCTCGGGGTCTTGAGGTCCACCAAGTATGTGGCCTTCCCCTTTCTCTCCAATACCTCAAAGGGGCCTGTCCAACGATCCTGTAGAGCATTTAGCTCTCCAGGTTCCATCACCCACACTTTCTGTCCAGGCTCCAGTTCCACAGGGTGAGCATTGTGGTCATACCACTCCTTCATTACTGCTTGGCTGGCTTCCAAGTTGTCCGAAGCTTGCTTCCACACCTTGGCCATTTGGCTCCGGAAGGCCAGCATGTAACTCACCACGTCCTGGGGAAGCTTCCTGGGAGTCTTTTCCCAGCTATCCTTTACCAGGCTGAGAGGTCCCCGTACAGGGTGCCAATACAAAAGTTCGAAGGGGCTGAAGCCCACTCCCTTCTGTGGCACTTCCCTGTAGGAAAACAAGAGACAGGGTAGGAGGACGTCCCATTTCCTCCGCAGGCTCTCAGGCAGACTTCTTATCATGCCTTTCAAGGTCTTGTTAAACCTTTCCACGAGACCATTGGTCTGTGGGTGATAAGGAGTGGTAAACCGGTAGGTAACACCACACTCCTTCCACATGGCCAGCATGTAAGCTGACAGGAAGTTGGTCCCCCTGTCGGACAAAACTTCCTTGGGAAAACCCACTCGGGTGAAGATCCCCATCAGGGCCTTTGCCACTGCAGGTGCAGTGATGGTCCTCAGAGGAATGGCCTCTGGGTACCTTGTGGCATGATCCACTAGAACCAGGATAAACCTGTGACCAGCTGAAGTAGGTGGATCTAATGGCCCTACGATGTCGATGCCCACCCTTTCAAAGGGGGTGCTAACGACGGGGAGTGGTTCCAGGGGAGCTTTCAGCTTCACCCCTGTTTTCCCACTGGCTTGGCAAGTCACACACGTCCGACAGTAGGTATCAGACGCCACTCTCATCCGAGGCCAGTAAAAGTGGGGAACAAGCCGGGCAAAGGTCTTGTCCTGCCCTAGATGACCTGCCAAGGGTATCTCATGAGCCAGTTCCAGAAGGAAGGCTCTAAAACATTGTGGGACCACCAAGGCTCTGGATGTACCAGGTCCGGGTGCCTTTGATTCACTGTAGAGGAGTCCATCCTCCCAGTAAATCTGGTAGTTCCCTACAACGTTCCCTGCTGCCTGGGCTTTGGCCTGTTGCCGCAGCCCTTCAAGAGTAGGACACTCCTCCTGAGCTTTGCAGAATTCCTCCCTGGTTGGACCTCCCTCCACATGCCAATCAGCAGGGATGGGTAGGCCTTCCATTGGAACAACACTCTCCTCAGTGGACTCCAGATCCACCTCGGCCGGTGGTCTATCCATCCCACGAGGTAGAGATGTTGAGGCAGGCTCCTCCTGCCTTCTGTCCTTCTCTTTTCCGGCAGCTGGCTGGGCCATTGTTCCAGGCTCCAGCGTAAGCGAACTCCCTCTCCGGGTAGTCGCGGACCTTGTGCTGACACAGGCCCAGTCAGGTGTACCCAGCATCTCAGAATGAGTCCGGTACTCCACCTCCCTCCAAGCATTGTGCTCCATGTCATTTCCCAACAGGCAATCAACAGGCACGGCAGAGCTTACGGCAACTCGAAGTGAACCTACAACCCCTCCCCACTCAAAGGGAACCTCAGCCACAGGATAGTGGCCCAATCTACTGTCAGCCATCACAGCGGGATGAAGTACATTTGGAATGACCTGCTCTGGAGACACCAGATGACTTCTTACCATAGTCATACTGGCTCCTGTGTCTCTCAGAGCCTCCCCTCTATGGCCATTGATGGTAACCCACTGCTCATACTTAGTAGTATTAGAGGGCAACTGGGTTTTTGGTACCATCTCCTTCTCTCCCAGGGACAATAAGGTGACAACCGCCCGCTCCCCTCCCTTATCCAAGGGCATCTCCTCCCCGAGCACTACACTAGTGATTCCCGGGGCTTTTCCTCCAGTGGGAGCGGGTGGTCTTTTTGGACATCTTACGTCCCCCTTGTAGTGTCCCACACCACCACATTCAAAACAATGGATAACCCTTGGCTGCTGGCCTTGGCCAGGATTAGGGTTTCGGGGTGGATTTGCCTTAGGGATGAATCCTCTGCCCCTTCCTTCAGAAGGATTTTGTGGACCTTTTGAGAACTCCCTTCTGTTATCTCCCCCCTCTTTCTTCTGGGAAGCGCCCTGTCCAGATTTCTGGGAATCCCCTCCTGTCCCCTTCGAGGACACCCGGGTACTAGCCCAGATGTCCGCCTCCTCAGCAAGCTTCCTGGGGCTGGTCAGCTTGCTATCCACCAGGTGTTGTCGCAGCTCGGGAAAACATTTCTCGAGTAGGTGTTCCTTGAGTATGAGGTTATATAGGCCTTCATAATCCCCTACCTCGCGGCCTTTCACCCACCCCTCTAAAGCTTTCTTTGCGTAATCTAGAAAGTCCACCCAATTCTGCGTGCTTAACTTGTGACTTCCCCTGAATTTTTGTCGGTACTTTTCTGGGGTCAGCCCAAACTTTTTCAGCAACGCCACCTTCATGGTAGGGTAGTGGGTTTGTTCCTCCCGCTCCAGGGCTAACAGTGAGTCCCTGCCAGCAGGCGGCATGTACCTGTACAGCCCACCCCCCCAATGGGTTTCTGCAATCCCATGGGCTCTTAAGGAGACCTCATAGGCAGCTAGCCACTTGGCAATATCATCGCCTGATGTGTAACTAGCTATGACATCCTTGGGTAGGTAAGGTCTAGATTCTTTGGGGGTTTCTTTTGGTTCGCTGCCACCATTTTTAGGATTAGAGGACCCTATTGTCAAGGCTTGAAGGTCTAGCTCCCTCAGTGTACGTTCATGGGCCAGCCTCCTATCCTCCCTCTCCATGTCCAATCTAGCTAACTCCAATTTCAGTCTCCTTTCCTCCCTCCTATCCTCCAACTCGGCTTCGGTAAGGCTCCTTGCTGAGACACTACTGCCCTCCCTTGAAGGTGTTCTGGGACCTGTCAGTAGATTCCCCCCCTCAGTTTGGTACAGCAGGCCTGTCCCAAGGACGGTGTCTTTCTCACTCTCCTCAGTTTCTTGATCCTCCTCTATGTGTGCTTCCACCCATGCCCTTATGCTAGTCTGTAACTCGCTTTTCTTGGCACCTTTCTTAAAGAACACCCCCTGTCGCTGGCTCCACTCTCTAAGTTGGGCCACAGTGTAGGTTTCCATTTTTTTCAAGATCCAATTCCATTTTCGGAAAGATGAATTGAGATGGGCACTCAGGAGATAACTTTTAAGGAGAGCAATCTGTAGACAATCTCCACCCACCACCAGGAGTAAATTTGAAAAAAACAAAAATTTGAATCTTGGAGACCGCTCGGAGAAAACTCCAGATGTATGTCTATGGGGTACTCTAGGTTGCTAGAAGGTATACGCAAGCACAGTATGATCCCACCGCTGCCACCAATATGTTAGACCTAGGGTTATTCTAGTCAACAAGTGGGTAACGTGTGCGAAGTGCTAAGGCTGCTCCAGGGAATATGCGTGTAAAGCTTGCGTAACCTTTCAGGAACTCAGAGCCCATCCATACCAAAAATGACACTACACCTTCTTTTTAGAAAAATAAGGTTTGTACTTTATAAAAATAGATTTTGTTCTCTTTGCTTTGTTAGTTCTCTCGTTACATCAGTACATCACCTTTTTTTTAAAATTAATGCAGTTCAAAACACTTATTACCCTTCACATTAATAAAGTGAACAATCTTTCCTCTTTGCAGTTCAATCAGGTGAAAACATACAATTAGTTCTTCTTGACCTTGTTCTTAAATAAGGCAATACAATACCAGAGTAAGAGGTTCTCTCAAGACTGGGATTTCCTGAAGGATAACCACTTGATACTTTACCCCTACGCGTGCAGGGTCAAGCGCTCTTATTATTCTTGGTATACAATACTTCAATAGTTCACACTGTTGTCTCACTGGAAGAGAATGAGTAAAATTACCATCACACTTTAGTTGATTCCTGTTGACACTACCTCATTCTAGAAGGGCGACTTGGCAGGGCCAGTATACACTTATGCTGTACTATGGGATACTGCTACTCCTCCTTCTCTTGAACCGGAAGACCCAGCTCCCTAAGACTGGTACTTTTTAAACTGAGCCCCCCACTCTCTCACCTCCAACATCTCCCCTTACAATTCGTTAATCCCTTGTCACTAATTCCAGTGAAGACAGTACTTAAGTTTCTTGAGGCAGTTTCTAGTTCAGGTGGAAGGAATAATGCTGCTAACGTTTACTCCCCTCAGAGTTCTGAAGACACTCTGGGAAGCGCTGTCTCTTTAAGCGTCGCCTTCGCCCTCCACCCGATGAAGACCCAGCTTACTTTAACTCCGCTGGTGTCTGTCAGTGCTGAAGAGATTCGGCCTCCCCTCAATGTCTGGCGAAGGTCGAGCAGCGCTCCTCTTCCTTGGCTCAGATGCACCGGCGGTACCTCTTTCTACTGCGTTCCCAAGGCGCTGCTCCTCCCTCACTGCTGACGCCGGGAGTCACCTCCGGAAGCTCCGCTCTCGCTGGTGTCGATTCGCCAGTCTCCTTGGTGACGCCGCGGGTCGACTCCTCCCGCCGGGGAACACCTCCGGAAGCCTCTTCCCTGCTCCGCTCCCACTGGGGCCGGTCTGCCGAGCTCCCCTTCGTCACCGCACGACCGCTCCTCACGCCGGGAGACACTGGAGACTCTGCTCTTCACTCCGCTTGGTGAGTGTTCGATCACGCACCCAAAGCCGGCTTCGAAGCTGGAGGGCCGGCTCCACAGCCGATGAAGGGGGGGGTTCTGGAGACTTTGAAGGGTCGGCAGTCCTCACTAAATATTCTTCCTCCCACTGCCAACCTTCAGAGAGGGTTTTCTGTGCACAAGTCTTGTGGTGAGAATTAACAATTTTGGACACAAAGGTTAATCAGGCTTCTGCCAGGTCAGGGTTTGGTCATCACCAGAGGGGTAGTGTCAGAACAGGTGATTGCCGGCCCACGAGTCGATCGTCCACTTGTAGAGCACCGTCCTCCTCTCAATGTTGCCTCTCTCCTTCCCTGGTCACAGGTTACTCTTCACAAAATGGCCGTGCTGGCCACTGGCCTTTTATAGGCGAGGTCCAGCCGGTGGGAAGGTTCTGGTGAGTTCTGGAACCTTCCTAATGTAAGTCAATAGGACAGCTCCTTTAGGGTGGCAGTTGTGACAGTTGGTGGCCACCATTTTAGGTCCCATGTATCTGTCTAACTTTCCATGAGGGTAACTAGGCCTCAGGGAGGTAAGGTAAAACATCCTACCCAAGGAACACCTAGCCCCTCAGACATTGCTGACAACAAAAAAAAATAATCCCAGGTGGACACAAAAGAAAAAGATGAAAATAGTGAGAGGCTAAAGGGGACAAAATAAATCATTTCAGTGAAGGGACCCTCAGAATCAGACAGGTCTCACACTTTCTATTTTACTTTTATCGCTACTACATTTCTCATAAACAGAATACAACAACGAACACAATCTTTCTTTCGAATTTTCAACAATTTGTTGTTGCAAACTTTCAAGAAAAAAAACATTATTAACAACTACATTAGCGATTTCTCGGTTGGGGGGAAAACATGCCGGCTAGGTTGTGGGTCGCGGATGTCGGGATGGTGACGGTGCGATAAAAGTGAAAGCGGTGCTTTGGGCTGTAATCTGTGGCAGAAAAAGAAAGCTGAATGGAATCTGGTTACCTTGAGGACAGTGGGGGAGCGAAGATTGAGTTCTGGAACCTCCTGGGTTTTGTTGATTGCCGATTGTTCTCGGCAGCGAAGGGTTGGGCGGCTGAGAGGAGGAGCCGCGTTTGACTGGGGAGCCGCAGAGTGGAACGGCTCTACGGTGAACGGCGTTTCTCTGTGTGGTGGTGCTTGGAAAGAAACGGCGTGGGTATTATCTCGTGGTATGAGAAAGCCCTCAAGAAGAGCGGTGGAGTGGGTGTTGTTGTTCAGACCCTCCCGGTCTGTTTGTTTGTTTGGAGTGCTTCTTGGTAGCGGAGGATCTGAGCAGCAGCCCCCGAGGCTTTATTGTGGACAGTGTTTCATTAGGGGCATTGTAACGGCATTTGGGCAGAACGGCTTGGGCCTCAATCGTTGTATAAAAGTTGAGGTATTATCACATACGCTGCGATTTGTACTATAACAATGTGTTCAGTGAAACTTATGCCTTAACCATAACGGCTCTATTGTGGACAGCGTTTCTTTTGGGGCATTGTTGTGGCGCATGGCGGAGGCTGAGGGGCCCGGACAGCTTTGGGAAGAAGCGGAGGAGGAGGAACTGCATCCAGTTACACAGTCGCGGAGTGCAAGTTGGAGAAGAGCGGCATTGGAACTGAGCAGAGGTCGTCAGGCGGCAGCCAGGGTATCGTGGAGAGGTGCTGGGGGTAGAGGGAGAGGAGAGGAACCTTTGGGAGTGACTACGCTTGGTGTAAGGGGGGCAGGAGGGGTGGTAGGACCCCCCACGTTAGGTTCAACTAGCAGAGGGTTGGCTAAAGAGCAGACAAGGAGTGTTGACAAAAATATAGTGGCTTGTAGGAAGTTGGTGGATAGCGTAGACAGCGTAGAGGGCCCCCGGTACACATTAAGGAGCACAAGAAGGGGTATTACTGAGGTATCACTGGGTAAGCTGAAGACCCTGCAGAAGAAGCCCTGGAAGTGCACGGTAAAAGAAGCTAAGAGTGGCAAGGGGGTGGAGCTGGACACGAAAGTAGGAAGACAGAAAAGGGTTGATTATAAGGTAGCTACGACCCCGTCACTGAGTGCATATTTCAAACCTATCCCAAAGGTGCTAATATTAAAGACACAAGCTACACTGTCAAATCAAGGCCCAGATCTTACTTCAAGAGATATAGAAACACAAGATTGGTCCCCGCACATAACTCCTAATAGGTTTCAGGCTCTTGCAATGGAAGAGGAAGGGAAGCAGGTTGTGCAAGATACTGAGAAAGAGATTAAAGCAGACACCCCAATACATCTGGATATAGTGTCAACAGTTAAAGGTGGGCTGGAGGCAGGGGGTGCGGGGGGGGGAATTCTGACAATAACAGATAGCCCGTTGACGGATAACAAACACCTAGAAGAAGCTCGGGTGAACCCTGAGATAGACTGCACGGATTCTTCGATTGTGGCGCTTCTTAGAAAATTAGAGAGGGATATTCATCAGGGTTTTGAAGCTTCAAATAAAAACCAAGAGAGTATAAGAACCTCTTGCAGTTTACTGGAGGCAAAGCTGGATAAATTAGCTGCCCGCACAGAAGCGTTGAAGTCAGAGGTGAAAGTAATGCGGGAGAGAGTCTTAGATAATCATAAAGAGTTTGAGGCTATCAAATTTAATAGAGCGAGAGGATGATGAGAGAGTTGAGAGACTTGAAAATATGCAGAGGCGGAATAATTTGAAAATTCTGAAGCTACCAGAAGGGAAGGAGGGGTTGGAAATAAAGAGCTATGTAGTGGAGCTACTCAAGACAGAGTTACAGTTAGAGGAAACGGAAGAGGAATTGATGCAGGATATTCAGAGGATACACCGAGATCCTTTCCGGTTGAATCTGAACCGCTCTAAACCCAGAAAGATTCTCGTTAACTTCTTGACTTATAATTTAAAGGAGAAGATTTTGGCATCCGCCCTTAAGAAGAAGAGTATAATTGTGGATGGAATTGCAGTAGATATAAGGTCAGATTTATCACCTGTCACAGCTAATAGGCAGTTGGAGTTAGGGAAGCCTATGGAACCACTTAGAGTATTAGGAGCCACAGTTCAATTGAAATTCCCAGCATTTTTAAAGGTAATATGGCGGAATAAGATGCATACTTTCAGGGGAGTTGAAGAGGTGGATGCCTTTCTGGAGCAATGTCAAGGGAAATAGCAAGCAAGGAGGGGTGATTAGATAAAGGAAGGTCAGATTACTGCCCGGCACTGATATTAGTGTAAAGTAAAATGTAAATAGAGGGGTGCACCGTCACTAGGGACATCCACAAGGCCAAGGCCATGGGTGTTTTGGTTGGGTTTTCCATGGGAGGGGGGCAGGGAGGGGTAGGGCTGTAGGGGGCTCCAGGGTGGGGGGTGGGGTTTGGAGGGGGGGAGGGGAGGGAGAAAAGGGAAAAATATCCTCATGAGCATTATTGTCGCCTGGCACTGGGAGAAAGGGATTGGTTGTTATGAGTTGGGTTAACTCTATGGAACTAAGGTTTCTTACATGGAATGTCAATGGTCTGCGAGTGAGCTCAAGGAGACAGCTGATTTTGAAGTATTTAGAGGATTCCCCTGCTCATGTGATTATATTGCAGGAGACGCACCTGTCTGAAGAGGAAAGTAATGGGATTTTTTCCAATCAACGCTGGATTGCTAGTGCATTTTTTACACCCCAACAAATAGTGACAAAAGGTGTGGCAATTTTGATTAGGAAAGGGGTTAATATTGTTATGGAAGATAAGGTAGCAGACAAGAAAGGTAGGTGGGCGATTGCGAAATTAAGAGTGGCAGGGGAAGTGCTGGTGGTTGTTGGGTATTATGGTCCAAATCTGGATGATGAAACTCCCTTAGATGAGTTAGCTGGAGAGTTGCTGGATTTTGCTGGTAAAATAATCATGGCTGGAGATTTTAACGCGGTGTTGGATTCTAAGTTATATAGATCGGAAAATAGTAGAGCTGTGATAAATGGTAAGATGTCTGCTAGGATAAAACTTCTTATGGAACAGCAGGGTTTATGCGATATCTGGAGAATAAAAGCAGGTCAGCAGTTAGGGTATACTTTTCATAACAAGAAGTACAACCATAGCTCCCGCATAGATTATTTTTTGATTGATGTGAGGTTGAAGGATTGGGTAAGGAAGGTGGAACATCTTGGGGTCCATGTTTCGGATCACTCAGCAGTGCGAATGAGTCTAGAACTGGGGGCAGAGGGTTCGACTTCAACCTGGAGATTGGATCGCACAATCCTCTTAGACAGGGACTACTTGGTAGTTCTTAGAGATGAGTTTCAAGTGTTTTTAGATATAAACGTAGGATCAGCCAAACCGGAGACTGTGTGGGACACTTGTAAAGCATTTTTGAGAGGGAGATTGGGAGCACAGGGTGCTAAAAAGAGAAGAGTGTACCACAGAAAGGTGTTGGACTTAGAGAAGGAAATCCGCTCATGGGAAACTTTGGGAGTAGGGTCGGGGGCCATACAAGAGATGAGGATATAAAGAATAAGCTGTTCGAATTAAAGTTAGAATTAACATCAGTGCTGTCACAAAGAGTTAAGGAAAAATGGGATGCTAGCCAGTTGGCCCACTTCTCTTATGGGGAAGGTTGTAGCAAATTGCTAGCGTGGAAAGCTAAAAAGGATATACTACGGAACCAAATAAAAGCAATCAAAAAGATTGATTCCGGAACTATTATAACAGATGGTAGAGGAATAGCAGATGCTTTTCATGAGTTTTTTGTAGGAATATATAGGGAGGAGTTGTGCCCAAAACAATCTTATACAGAAGGGTGGGTACAAGGTTTGTAACCTCTTGCTGATAATCTGGTAGGGGCGTTGAATAAGGAAATATCTCGAGCTGAGGTGGTTAAGGTCATCAAAGAGAGCAAAAGGGGGAAGGCACCAGGCCCGGATGGCCTGCCTGCTGAAGTTTATAAGGTATTGGTAGATGAGCTAGCTTCTACATTATGTCATCTCTTTAATCAGGTTTTTACGGCTAGAGCAGTTCTTGGAATGAGGCGACAATTTCCTTGATTCTTAAACCAGGAAAGTCACCTAAGTCTATTGACTCGTATAGACCTATATCACTTCTAAATTGTGACTACAAGTTCTTTACAAAAATTTTGGCAGACATGTTAGGAATGGTTATCCCCAAGCTGATTAATCAAGATCAAAAAGGCTTTATCAAGGGGCGATATTTGAAAGAACTAACTTTTGCTCTCATTGGGATTATAGATATGGCCTCAGCAAACGAACTTCCCTTGGCGGTGTTCGCTTTAGATGCCGCCAAGGCCTTTGACCGAGTTAATTTGGTTTTCTTAAAAGCACTACTGGAACACCTTAAATTTGGAAAAAAAATTACGGAATCCCTCCTCTCTCTGTACCGCTCCCCGACATCACGAGTTTTGGTCAATGGCATACTAACTCAACCCGTCAAAATGATGCGTGGGACAAGACAAGGGTGTCCATTGTCACCCTTGTTATTCAACTTATACATTGAACCACTAGCCTGCAAAATTAGGAGTTCTGATATGATACCCCCTTTTGTGATTGGTGACTGGTCAAAGAAAATGGGCCTGTATGCAGATGATATTGTTATCTATTCATCAAAGCTGCATCAGTCTTTGGACTGTCTTGTAAAAATATCTAAGGAATTCGGGGCTGTCTCAGGCTATGAGATAAATCAGGACAAAACTGAGATCATGGCATGGAATCTGGATACAGCAGGGTTAGCCATCAAGACAGAAATGAGATATTTGGGGGTTAGGATCACTCAAAACATTGGTGAGTTGGCTAAGACAAACTTCTTTAGGATAAAGAAAGAAGTTTAGGCCACTCTTAAGGGAAGGCTGAATTTACCTTTGTCTTTATTTGGCCGGACTAATTTAGTTAAGATGGTGATCCTGCCGAAGGTTACTTTTTTGTTTGAGGCTATCCCGCTTGGATTTAGAAAGGAATGGCTGGCTAAACTACATAGTGAGATAGCTTTATTTATTTGGGCATCAAAGGGGTCACGGCTTGCATGGAAGAAATTGAGGAGGAGGCTGTGCAAGGGAGGTCTAGCGGCCCCGGACTTGCAAATATATGCGTGGGCTTTTTGCTTAAAAAATTGTAGGATGTTATTGGGTACCCTGACTATCTCACCAATCGGAAGCTTATTTGGTGTGATGTTGAAAAGCTGTAGATATGAAGATTTTGGTTTTTTGTACAAGTTTGCAGACCCCAAGTTTTTTAAAAAGGTTAGACTTAAGGTCCTTTGGGATCTGGGGGAGATGTGGTACAGGATAAGGATATTACTGAAGTTACCGTATTTTAGCTACATGGCTCCACTATGGGACTCTCCAGGATCTCCGCCTTGGACGATGGATGCTTTAGCTCTCCCGCTCAAGAGGGCGGGCCTAGTACAGAGATGGAAAGATTTATTTCAGGAGGGCAAGTTGGTGACATGGGGTCAATGTCAGCAATTATGGGGGCAAGTTTTTTCAAGTTATAAATATTTACAGATTCAGAGCTGGGCAAGTGATCCAGAAATCTCAATTGGGACACAAAATGACTTTGAGTCAAAACTTGGAACAGAGGGGGTCTTCAAGAAGGAGGTGGCCATCTGGTATTGGATGATATTGGATATGGAGGATGGCCCTTTCGAGTTCCCGGAGGCTCTATGGAAAGAATGCTTGCCGAGGATCGCGACAAAGAACCAATAGCAAGTAACAATGACTATGCTTTATAGAATTGTTAAACCCGCAAATTTAAGGCGAAATGCTTTGTTCAGATCCACAGGGCGTATTGGCCTCCTCGTAGACTGGCGAAATTTAAAGCTGGCGGAGCAGTGGAATATCCAAAATGCAAGACCCCCAACGTGGACGATTTACACATGTTTGTGTTTTGCTCAAATATAAGTCAATTCTGGAAGGATGTGAGTAACTGCCTATTTCAAGCTCTGAATCTGCGAATTGAGGTAAGCCCCGAAATAGTAATAACGGGGAGATATGATTTAGAGGTAAAAAGCATGAATGATAATGCAAAACTTATTTTTTATGCTATGTTATTTGGCTCAGAGAGAGTTGTGCAAATTGTGGGTCTCCCCGCTCTCCCCTAAAGTAATGGATTGGATATTGGCTATGAGGTATACAGCCACATTGGACATGTTAGATCACACCAAGAAAAAAACGTGGGTTTTGGGTACCTTCTCTTTTGTGTTTTGGGTAAGGGTAAATGTCATAGGCTGTGTTATAACCAGAACTATTTTCAAACTGATAACTAACATTATCTTCAACACTGTCCTTTTTCTTTTTGCCTCCAATCACAACTTCATCTTGTTTTTTTTCTTTCTCTACAGCTTCACTACAGATATTCTCAAATCTTCTTTTTCTACCTACCACATGCTTTTAGAATATTGGATATTGACCTAGATTGGGTGCATATTCTCTTCTTAACCTATTATACTCTTTCACACAACTTGCATCTGCACTAATCTTTATCTCATCAAAATCAAGGAAGTACAATCCAGATAAAGTTCACACTCGAGACAAAGCAATATATGCCATACCCTCTTTAAACACAGTACTTCAAATATTCACTAAAGCACTATCTACACTTAAACCTTGAGATTTATGAATGGTCACCGCATACGCCAAAGAAATAGGAAACTGTTTTCTGTGAACATACAAATCTTTTGCAAGCAAAAACCGAGCTGGACAACGACTAAATTGTTGTACTTCTTCAATTTCATCAAATTTGATTTTCAAAAATTCTATACCATCTCTATTTAGGTAATTAACAAAATCAACTATTTTACCCATTGCTCCATTTACTAAATCTTTTTCCACATGCAAATTACGTCGTAAAATTACCCTACAGTTTACACATGAATATAAATTCTTTTCTAAACCAGCAGTTTTACTTATCGATTTCTCTAAAGAATCCAATTTCCTCTTCAACTTTTCAGTCAAAATAATAGTGATTCCTTCATGTTCTATTTTATCAATAGCTTCCAATTGTATAATTTCTTCATTTTCCAAATTTAACATTTCTTCATTGAATATAAAACATTCATGCAGTGTTGGCATTAAGCAGATTACAGATTTGTTTTCTGCAATTCTCATATATATTTTCTCTGGGACAATATTTGAAAACAAATTAGAAAGTAATCTTCTCTGTAAAGCTTCTTTGCCATGTGTAGACACTTTTCCATTTCTTATATCTTGAAGAATACTTCCACAATCAACATCATTTGCCTGTCACATATTTGTAATAAGTTCCTTATACTCAAAATATGACCAAATATTTACATTTCCAATGCTCTCCAAAGACTTTCTGGTATCTTCATGCACCAGTGTTTTAAACACTGGTTGTCCTTTTACAGGAATAAGTTGTAGTAGATCTCCAAAAACTGTGACGTGTTTTCCTCCAAATAATACGTCATACTCTGTTTTAGGAATTTGCTGCATTCTTATATGCACAAAGGCAAGCATTAAGTTTGATACCATGCTTACCTGTTATATCGGCCACCGGGCAGTAAAACCCCATTTCGAGCCTTCATCACCGATATAATGGAATCCCTAGCGACAGACAATACCACCACTATATTGGGTGATTTTAATTTTCCTCTAGAGGACTTGTCTGATAGAGATACTACCACCCTTCTTTCAGATCTACAATCCTTGGGTCTTACACAACGGGTTCTTAAAAGAACCCACGATGCAGGTCACACGTTAGATGGACTGTTTACGAATGTTGGAAATGTTAAAATCAAAAATGTACTGCCTCTGATTTGGTCAGACCACCATGCGATTATATTCGAAATCCCTATAGATAGTCCACCTCCTGTTCAAAGGGTGACACATATTAACAACACGTTCAAATCATGGAAAGAGATTGATAACCAACAGTTTACCGATCTTTTAACTACATCAAAATATGATAGGCTAGATGACCCTAACTTAGCTGCGGAAGCATATACGCACTGGTTAACCAATGCTATCAATGAGACAGTTCCTACTAAATCACTGTCAAAAAATCGAAGTACTCCATCTGCTCCATCTGCTCCAGGGTTTACTAGTGCCCTTAGAGAGCAAAGACAGACATGTAGGAACCGGGAAAGACAGTGGAGAAAAGCATATTTGCCAGAAAAGAAGGCAATGTACAAAAAAGAACTTGTGATATACAAACAAATGATTATTAAAGAAAAGAGTGCATATTACTCAGTTCAAATAGAACAAGTCAAATATTCTAATAAGCAACTTTTTCAAGTAGTTAACAAACTGTCTAAACTACCCTTGCAAACTACCCCGCCGCCTACACAAGAATTCTGCAATCATTTAGCTGATCATTTTTATGGGAAAGTTAATGACATATATACCAACTTTTCATCCCATACCAACAAACGTCTCTCGGTCCTTCTCACTAACGAATTCAAGCCTACATTTAAGACCTTTCAAAAGGTCGAAATGTCCCAAGTCAAGGAAATTACGGCTTTAGTTAAGTCTGGCTCAGTTAAGGATCCATGCCCACCAGTAAACCTCGTTCCTGTAGCAAATATTGTAGCTGCTTCTCTTACTGAAATATTTAATTCAATGTTTCTCACTGGTATTTACCCTGCCATTTGGAAAAACACTTTATTAAAACCCATCCTAAAGAAATCTCATTTAGACCCGGAGGATGTTAAAAATTACAGACCTATTGCTAGCTTGCCCTTTGCAGCCAAGGTGGTCGAAAAATTGATGAATACTCAAATTTCCCAGTATATTGAACATCATTATTTACTGGACAACACCCAATTTGGCTTTCGCCAAGGGCACAGTACAGAAACAGCCTTGATCAAGGCCACAGACGAAATAAGAACAATTCTTGATCAGGGTGGGTCAGCTGTCCTTATCTTGTTGGACTTATCAGCGGCCTTTGACACGGTCGATCACAACATCTTGATCGACCGTGTCAACTCCATGGGCATCCAGGATAGAACGGGAGATCTGCTACTTTCCTTTCTCTCCGAACGCTCCCAGATGGTCATGTTGGGCAAATATCACTCTGCCCAAATGACCTTACCATGTGGCGTCCCGCAAGGCTCATCCCTGAGTCCATTGCTTTTTAACATTTATGTTATGGACTTAGCAAGAATCAGAAAGCTATATGGGATGAGCCGAACATCTTATGCAGATGACACCCAATTGGTGCTAGCGATAAAAAACACCGGAGAGAGAGTAGCAGCTCATTTCCAACAAGGTATGCTCGCCATCAGCAAATGGATGACAGAGAATTGCCTTAAGCTTAATTCCGAGAAAACGGAGGTTATGATTTTTGGCAAACTCCATCCTATCTGGTCCAGTTCCTGGTGGCCTGCTGACTTAGACTCTCCTCCCAATCCAGTTGCTAAGGTGAAAAATCTTGGAGTTATTCTGGACGAAAAGCTCACGTTTACTGTTCATGCATTTATAAAATTAAAATCATCAAAGAGATCTTACCTTACTTATCTCCTTGTTCAGGCAGAACATTGATCACTCCCTTTTAATGTCCTCATTAGATTATTGCAACGGGCTGTTCATGAGCACCCAACAGAAAGTGATTCGTAAGTTGCAATCGGTGCAGAATGCGGCTGCCAGATTGCTCTCAGCAACTCCTAAGTTCATGCCTATCGCCCATGTAATAAAAAGTTACTATTGGCTTACTGTGATAAACAGAATAAAGTTCAAGGCTTTGTGCATTGCTTATAAAGCAACCCGTAACCAAGGACCTCGTTTTCTTTTAAATGCCCTATCATTTCATATCCCCAATAGACCATTACAGTCTGCTAATGCCTTCTTGATGTCCTTGCCTAGAACCAGAACGGCTTCTTGGGGTGACAGAAGTTTCTTGGTGTCTACCACAAAACTATGGAACTCACTGGACCTGGATGTGCGAGCCTCTCAATCCTTGATGATTTTTCGCAGAAAAATCAAAACATGGTTATTTAATCAATAACTCCCAGCTGCTCGCCTTCTAGAGTCCTAGTTTACTGTTACTAGCGCCGAGACGCCCTTGGGAATTTGTGTGCTCTATAAGTTTCATAAATAAATAAATAAATAAATAAATAAATACATAAATAAATAAATAAATAAAAAAATACATAAATACCTCATCAATAAATAGAAGTTTCATTTTCCTCAAGACTCTTGAAACTTCACAACAAGCTTCTCCAGATAGCTTGTGGTATTCTAATTTGTTTTCATGCTCTACTGGAGCATTAATAAACGATGTAAAGTAATTCCTTTAATATTGTGGGCTGCTAATCCAGTTGGAGCAGTGACAACACAAGATAAATGCGACTCAGTTGTTTTCTGTAGAAAAGTTGTGATTACTTTAATTAAAAAACTTTTGCCTGTTCCAGCTTGTCTACTCACGTACATTTTGATGGGTTCAAATGATGAGCAAGAACACTCTTTTTTCTCATGAAGTAATCCATGGTGAATCTGTTCTCTCACTTGCTCATATATTTGTTTCTGCTCAACATGTATTTGTTCTTCCAAGTTTCCTAAGTTTGTTACATCTCCTTGAGCTTGATACTTTGCTGTTTTCACCTCTTCCATAGCAGTTGCTGCTTCATTTGGAACAATTAGTTCTCCTAGTGGGTCCTGACTCAACAGAGCAGAAGTTTGACTGTCTTGAGAACTGTCTCTAGCAATCTCAGCTTCAATTGTAGCTTGTTGCTCAATTTCATCGTTCAACTTTTTCACATAATTAGCAAAAACAGGACATTCTATAGTATCTTTACTTGCGTTAAAGGAATCTTCATAGCTCTCAAAATCTCCAAGCAATTCCAATTCTGAACACCACGGCTTGAAAAGTTGCAAAAGAGCTAAGTAGAAAAATTCCTTTTTGTCAGGAGTTTCACAACTCAGTTTACGGTGATTAATCAAATGTCATTTTCTTTGTTTCACCAAGCATCCTTCAGAACCAACCATGGCATATATAGCATTATTGATGTTTTCTGTAATGTGCCCTTTAAAAATATAGTTTTGAAGCACTTCATAGAGACATATGTTCTCAAGATGATGACTTCTATTTGGATAATATGTTTCCAACATATTTGTTTTCACAATATCTGTACTTTCTGGCTCTTTTTCAGCTAAATATTCAATTTCTTGTACAGATTTAAGTACTCGATTTCATGTTGCAGCAAGACCTAGACTCACCAAATGATTCTTTTAGATTTGAACTAAAGACTTGCAGATGATAAGCGATCTGAACATTCATAGGCTCCAATTTCGCTTCCAGACAAAGCGTGTGGATGTAGTAGCACACTTAACAATTGAAAAACGACACGTATGTATACTGAATAACACAAGTGCATCGAGGAACTCAAATTAATATTAAAAGAGGGAAATATCAGTAGAGAGTGGGGAGTATAGGAAAAGAGAGAAAAAGTTTGAGCAGAGAGAGGGGAGTATGAGAAGAAAAAGAAAAGAATAGGGAGTATGTGCAAAGAAGAGCGAGAATACAAGGAAAGAGAGAATATAAGAAGAGAAGAGTATATATGAAGAAAGAGGAAAGAATATAAAGAGAGATAGAGACAAAAATGCGGAGAAAAGACAAATATGAGAAGACTTAGTGTATAAGGAAAGCGGGAATACTATGAGGAGACAGTAAGAACTATGAGGACAGGGGTGAATATAAAGACAAGAAAGAATTTGAAGAGTAGGGGAAGTATGCAAAAAGAGTAGCACGTATGAAGAGAATAGGAAAGTATAATAAGAGAGGAGAATATAAGAAAAAGGAGGTAGTATGATGAGAGAGGAAGGAGTAAGAGGAGAGAGGAAGGAGTATGACAAGAGAGTGTAGAAAATATGGAAAAAGGGGTAAATATAATTCCTTAATGTACACAGACTCACAGTGTGATATTAGACAAAAAAAATTGAGAACATGCATTTTACTATTTACTACTGAAAAACGTTTAAGTGACTATACACATTCCATGTATATAATTACTACATTTCAGGGAACAACCCTGACTCATTTTGCAAATACATATGCAATTTACTACATTATTTCTGCCACCATTTCATCAATAAAACAACAAAGACGCACAAGGGGCTTGTAAATCTGCGCAGAGTGTATACAGAGGGAGAGAAAGGAAAAAGAGGACAGAACAGGGAGTATCAAGAGAAAAATGAAATATAAAGAGAGAGGGAAAAAAATGAGGAGACAGAAAGAATATGAGGAGACACAGGGAAATATAAACATAAACAAGGGCAGTATGAGGACAGAGGAGAATATAAGGGTAGTACCAGGAGAGGAAGAAGTAAGAGGAGAGAGGGTAGAAAATATGGAAAAAGGGTCAAATATAATTCCTTAATGTACACAGACGCACAGTGTTATATTAAACAAAAAAAAATATAACACCATGCTTTATACCAAAACACATTTACTACTGTAAAACGTTTAAAAAGAGGTGAATATAATTCCTTAATGTACACAGATGCACAGTGTGATACTAGACAAAAAAAATATGAGACCATGCATTTTACTATTTACTACTTAAAAACGTTTAACTTACTCTACACATTCCATGTATAGAATTACTACACTTAAGTAAACAACCCTGATTCATTTTGCAAATACATATGCAATTTACATTATTTTCGCCAACATTACTTTAAAAAAAGTGACACAATAAAACAATAAAAACGCACAAGGGGCTTGTGAATCTGCCCAGAGTGTATACAGAGAGAGAGAAAGGAAAAAGAGGAAAGAACAGAGATTATGAACAGGAAAATTAAGTATAAAAAGAGAGGGAATAAAATTAGAAGACAGCTGGAATATGAGGATAGACAGGGAAATATAAGCACAAAGAAGGGTAGTATGAGGGCAAGGAAGAATAAAAGAAAAAGAGGGTAGTACCAGGAGAGAGGAAGAAATAAGAGTAGAGGAGGGGAAGTATGACAAGAGACGTTAGTGAATATGTAAAAAGGTTCAAATATAATTCCTTAATGTACACAGACGCACAGTGTGATATTAAACAAAAAAAAATAACACCATGCATTATACCAAAACACATTTACTACTGTAAAACGTTTAAAAAGAGGCGAATATAATTCCTTAATGTACACAGATGCACAGTGTCATACTAGACAAAAAAAATATGAGACCATGCATTTTACTATTTACTAATTAAAAACGTTTAACTTACTCTACATATTCCATATATATAACTACTACATTTCAGTGAACAACCCTGACTCATTTTGCAAATACATATGCAATTTACTACATTACTTTTGCCAACATTACATCAAAAAAAGTGGGACAATAGAACAACAAAGACGCATAAGGGGCTTGTAAATCTGCCCCAGAATGTATGAAGGGAGAAAGGAAACAGTAAGAGGACAGATCAGGGAGTATGAAGAGAAAAATGAAATATGAAGAGACAGGAAAGAAAATAAGGAGTCAGAAAGAATATGAGGAGACACAGGGAAATATTATCACAATGAAGGGCAGTATGAAGACAGAGGAGAATATAACAAAAAGAGCTTAGTACCATGAGAAAGGAAGGAGTAAGAGAAGAGAAGGGAGAGTATGACAAGAGAGGGTAGGAAATATGGAAAAAGGGGCAAATATAAATCCTTAATGTACACAGACCGTGTGATATTAAACAAACAAATATAACACCATGCATTATACCAAAACACATTTACTACTGTAAAACATTTAGAAAGGGTCAAATATAATTACTTAATGTACACAGATGCACAGTGTGATATTACAGAAAAAATATGAGACCATGCATTTTATCAAAACACATTTACTACTGTAAAACGATTAAGTAACTATACACATTCCATGTATATAACTACTACATTTCAGTGAACAATCCTAACTCATTTTGCAAATACATATGCAATTTACTACATTACTTTTGCCAACATTACATCAAAAAAGTGTTACAATAGAGCAACAAAGACGCACAAGAGGCTTATAAATCTGCCTCAGAGTTTTTGAAAGGAGAGAGGGAAAAGTAAGAGTACAGATCAGGGAGTATAAAGAGAAAGATAAAGTATGAACAGAGAGGCGGGAAAATGAGGATATAGAATGAATATGAAAAGAGACAGAGGAATACAACAACAAAAATTCAAAAAGGGCTTATAAATCTGCCAAAAGTGAATGCAGCAGTTTATGTATACTTACTGCAAATTTGTAGATTTAGAACACACGCCTAAATCTAAACAACCAACGTTATTAACTACTCAACAACTGAAAAAGTGACTGCACACGTTCTACATTTTTTAGTACTGCACTTTATTGCACAAAGGTGACTCACTAAACAAATTAACTTAACAAATGAGTTTATCATAATAGTTATGCAAATGCAGAGAATACATTACTCTTACTAAACATAAAATGCCCCACATATATTCCCTTACAACTTATCAACTTGATTTCTAGATTAAGACAAATGCCACTCACATAATAGATATTCCTATACAGAATCTCTCTAGTTCAGTGTTTGCAGCAGAACCAAGAAATGGCACATTTTCCCTCTCAATGTACAGTTCTATACCTGTAAATAACATATCAAAATCCTCAACACATTAATTCAAAACCAAACACAAATTTCTATTGGTTCAACATTTCAAACATTTGCAACTGACATACCTTTCCACCCTACCCCCAACAGATCATGCAAAAGTCAACTGTCAACAAAGGTCAAAAGTTCAGCACTCTATAAAACACTGCTCCTCAAAAAATGTACCCTGTGCATAAGTATTTACTTATAAGTACCAATAAAGAGAAAAGGTCTCATTAGAACCAACCAACATATAAACACATAAACTTGATACATATTAGTAAAATATATATTTTTTAATTGATTTTTTATTGCTTACGTATGCTTATGAAATGACTTAGAGAATTCGCACTGTACGTCGTCCATACATGCATGGTACGCGTACGGTAAATCTACCGTAAAAAATATAAATAGCCTATATCACAAATTTTTTATAATCCCCGGGAACCCCATCCCCTGGGCTCAAATATAACGTCGGGCCAGTGGGGGGAGCCCCAAAGCCCCCACGATCCCAGCCAGCTCTGTGCGTCCTTCGGGAGCCGGCATTGCTTTTCGTGCTCTCTCTCACAAAAAGCAATCTGATTTCATATTTGAAAGACAGAGCTGCCCTAGGGGGTCAGGAAGTCCTATAGCAAATAGCAAACTTTTCATGACAATCTACACACTCAATCTACACACAAACACAAATAAATAACAAATCACATTTATTCCCACAAATCAAAAAGAAACACACTTTTATATTGCTGGATCTTTTTAACCTTTTTCAACTGACAAAACTTTTAACCCCACCCCCATTCTGCCTTCTGACTGTTACCATAGAAACACTTCAGGGAACACCTAACTGAGAACACAGGTGAAAAGTTCATCAAACAATGCTGCAAATCAAACCAGCTAGTGTGCTTGAGTTGTCAATATAGCAGCTTCTCTAAAGTAATGTTATTTTCTATCACTTTTTCTTAACCAATACATTTCAGCCTTTTAAAAAACAGATAATTGCACCATAGTTTTCTGTGTAAATCTTTTTCAAACATCCAATCATTTCTTTGCTGTTTACAAAACTACATCTTATCCACCATTTTAGAAAAATCTTATTTTTCAAACTGCCATTTCATTTACAGAGACCATCTGAGTGCATCCAAACCTCTCTTCAAGATGCTTCAGGTGTGGATTGTGGGACACAGCTATATTTTCTGGAGCCAAAGGTACGCAGAACAGAAAGGACATCACAAAGACCTATTTTCACCAAACGTAGACATTAAATGGATTGGACAGAGAGGGTTAAAGTGGCACCAATTGATGCCATTGGTGAAATCCCTTTTGCATCTCCAACACCTTGACCTCATAATTGTGCACTATGGTGGCAATGACCTAGGCACTTTGACAGGGATAGGTCTGGAAATGCTTATGAAGGACACCTTACGACAATTGATGACACTTTTCCCCAAAACTGCCTTTGTCTATTCTAATATAGGCCAAAGGCAGAAATGGAACTGTCCAACCACCACTGTCCACAGATTGAGAAAGCTAGGAAACATGTGAATAAATCTGTTTCTGCCTTTCTCCGGGACTATAGAATGGGGTCCATTACCACAACAATCTGCATTTCAATATGCATGACATCTATAGGAGAGATGGTGTACATTTTACAGATGAGGGGAACAGAGTCTTCCTCTTGAACTTTAGACTCAGCAATGGTACTTACTTGTAGGTACTAAAATCTCCCAACAAACACAAGGGCTCTTTTTAGAGCCACCCAACATCTAAACACATACACTTCATAAATATCTGGAAAATGTTTTTCTTTTTTTTGCTTAGATATGCTTATGGGATCCCACCCCTGTAATGGAATGGCGGCGGTGAACGCTAGCCGCTAGCTGTAAGAACGCTGCTCAGGGCTGTATTCTGCTTCTACGGCGGATTTTTGTTCTTGCGGTCATTTGCAGGGAGCCGTGGTCTGGTTCCCCGCGTTTCAAGCCTTAAGCTGGAGGCACTCCGGTTCTCCTTCGGGGGTGTTGGGATCGAAACATGTATTATTGGCCTAATATATTCAATATAACCTTGTGTTTATGATAATCAGGTATTTAGAGTACATCATGGTCACTTATAGACCGACGATTCACTTCTTCCTGTACTTGCCCTATTGGTATAACCAAAGCCCTTTTGTTTCGTTTCTTTAAGTGCAAATGCTGTTTCCCAGAAAGCACGTGATTATGCTTTCTGCTCGAAACCACAGTGGCAGCCAAAACTGCTTACGATAGTTGCTAGCTGGTAGCTCAAGGAAGACTCAAGGTCACACCTGCCCTTCTTGTGGGATACGCACATTCTAGAAGAGCCCGTTGCTGTACTCCCCGGGCTCCAGATAGACAGGGAGGCGCCTTACTGACCTGACTCCGGAATAGCTTAGGCCTTGGCTACTAGCAAATCAATTGTGCCTTATATGGGTATTCCTCTTGGCCTACTGACAAGTTGTGTTTTTCCTTGTAGGGTGTCATCTTGAACGCATTAAACGTATATATGCTTTGTACTTTGAACATGTAACCAGTCTCCTCTGCACACCTCTGAGGGTCGTGTAGACTGAGGCTTCCCTGTCAGGGCTTGTATCTGAAGAATAAACGATTGAACCTTCTCCATTGCCGACTGAATTATTATAACGTAGATTGGTTTATGGGCTATTGGTAAGTATAGCCCGGTAGATTTATTTTGAATCCTTCAGGGGAGTTGTTGGTCTTGGAGACTCGGCTTCCAGGACTCTGACATCTCATGTCTTGAGATTTGGCTCTGCTCCTGACGGCGGATTTCTGCGCTTCGAATATGAAGCTGGGGGCATAAAAAGGGACTCTCCTCCGGATTCTATGCTGCTCTGGGGGTCCCCCGAGGATGTTGTTGTTGAGGGCGCGGCAGAGAACACACAGAAGTTGCTGAAGCAGCCTGCTGTTGGAATTTCTCCTAAGGCTGGCGCCGGAGCAGAGGTGGGGGCTTGGTGATTCCTACCGTAATGCTGGGATAAGAAGCTCAGGAATTTTCTCACCCTGCAATTTTCACTGTGAGTAACTGTTGGCTGGCTGAATATTTTTGTTAATAACATAAAGAAGTATCTAGGGGGGTGCTCCTTGTTAGAATTTTACGCCAAAATGGGCAAGCCTCAAAAGGAAGGAGAAGAGCCTATTAAGTCCACCAAAGTCGAGTTGGCTGCCCGCCAGAAAGTAAGGACTCGCTTAGCCTTAGCTAGAAAGGCCTCACGAAAAGCAGCCAAAGACAACGACAAAAATAAAGATAAAAATAGGGAAGAGAGCTCGGCTGAGGATACGATGCCCGAGACTTCAGAGGATGAATTACCCCTCGCTGCTACCTCTTTGCAAGTTGCGGAGCCAAAGAAGACAGTTTTGGGTTGTCGAGATATTTTTAACATAACAATGCAATCTGAAGCTGAATTAGAAGCAGAGGTGCCAACCACTACCTCGGTACCAGCTTTAGAAACTCCATCTCAGGCAGGAGAGGGTAAAAATAAAAGTGGTAATGGAGGAAAAGAGATAAAGGAGTATCCTCTCTTTGCAAAGAAAACCACTCCAAAGACTCTCCCTGTACAATCGCCCACTATCTTAACTCTTGTTGCCTCACCAGCCTCACCAGCCTCACCAGCTAACATTGTACTTTCCGATGACTCTGGCCCAACAACAAAGTCAAAGTCTCTTTGCTATGACCAGGCACCCGTATCTCTCCCCCTAGATATTCCGCAATCTCCTCGAATCTCCACAAAAGAGGTGATGGATGAGGGGGACTGTGTGCAAGATTCTTCCCTATTTCCGGATTTACAAAGTGCAGAATCTGGGACAGCACGAGCAGAGGGTGAAGAGGTACAGCCGGGCCATAATGAGAGTAATACGAATACGAATACTAACATAAATCTTTTGGCAGGTAAAGATAGCCTTCCGGGATCAGAGGTGAGATATCAGCTAGACATCCGCGAAATGCGGAATCTAATTCTTGATGAGATCCGAGAAATAAACCATAATCAGCAAGTGGAGATAGCTGCTTTACATTTAAGAATGGACAAATTTGAGGAATCAATGCTGGCTCTCCCGAACAGACTACAGGAGGCAGAGGCTAGGATCTCCGCCCTTGAAGATCAAATGAACCTCGTCTCGGGGGAAGTAAGGAGGCTGCCAAGAAGAAAATTTTTCTTGAAAACAAGCTTGAGGAGCATGAAAATCACTCCAGAAGATCAAATCTAAGGATTGTAGGGGTTCCGGAAGGAATAGAAGGCTCCGATACCATTCAGTGGGCCAATTATTTTATTCAGCAGACAGTTCTACCTGAATTTGAGGGGGATTTGACTATAACAAGGGCCCATCGGGTCCCGGCTCAGCGCTTTGCAAATTCTACATTTCCAAGAACTATCTTATTGAACTTCGTTGACTTCAGGATTAAGGAGAGGATTCTTTCTAGAGCCTTTCAACAACGTCAGTTTTCAGTTTCAGAAACAACGAAATATAGGATCTTTTCGGACATGACTGCAGTAGCTGCAAAAAGAAGAATTTGTAAAAATTCTACATCTATTTAAAGCAAATGGCGCTCAAGCCTCGATTGCGCAGCAGTCAAAATTGAAGGTCCTGGTTAAGGGAAAATTGTATTTGTTTACTGACATAGAAGAGGCACAATCTCTTCTTAAGGAGATCTCTTCAGGAGCCAGGGCCTGAAAAGGGGAAAATCTAACCTTTGGTTTTGTGAAGTTCAATTTTTCCTGAGTTGTCTTACTTCTTTCTTTTCATTTAGATTCTCCGCCTGATTTAGCGTTAATCATGAATAATACTAGTATGGGGCGGTACCAGATCTACGAGTCACTTAGGGTGTAACAAAAGGACACCCAAAAGAGAAGAAGTGCGAGGAATGTGGTCAGCGTGGCAGGGAGGGGAGTTTCCACATTCCTGGGTAGGGTGGGGGGTAAATGCAGTAAAAAGGAATAGGTGTTTTTTCAAAAAAATTTGTTAGGTACTTAACAAAGAAAAGTCTTTTTTTTAGATGAAATTTAATACATGTAATATCCTGTCAATTGATGCAAATGGAATGCTGAATAAACAGAAGTATGGGGCTCTTGTGAAATGGGTAATAGCTCTTAAATCCCAGGTGGTCTTTTTTCAGGAGACTCATTTGAAGTCTAATAGCCCGAAGCTGTTTATTCCGAGATACTTTTCTAATGTCTTTTTCTCATCAGCAGGGGTGGCCCAGAGAGGGATTGCTATCTATTTTTCAAGGGATCTGCCCTGGGAGTTTATACAGGTTCAAAGAGATGCCAAGGGCAGGTGGCTATGGGTGGTGGCAAAATTGAAAGATAAGATTATAAACTTTGTGAATTACTATGGCCCCATCCTTGATGATATATCCGGGTTGACAGAAATTTATGAAATTCTAAGGGGGGGTCCCAGGACAGATAGTTCTAGGAGGAGATTTTAATTATATTCAAGATTTGTTACGAGATACTTCTAATAAGAATAAGAAGCAGCTAAAACCTAAAACAAAACATTTTTTTAAGCACTCTTATCTGAGTATCAATTAAGGGATCCATGGCGATGTAGGAATGTTGAAGAAGAATCTTTTACATGTTATTCCCACCGGTTCCGGACTGCATCCAGAATAGATTTCTTTTTAATATCCAGATCTTTTCAGATCTTAAGAACTCTGATTGGATGCAATCCGTTTTCTGACCACGACAGAATCGAACTAGAGCTAGCACTTGGAGGGGTGGAAGGGGAGCGTCCCAGGTGGCAGCTGGATCGCACCCTGTTGCAAAACCAGGATTGGGTTTCAGAATTCAGAGAATGGATTACACAATTCTTTGAAATGAATGATAATTCAGCTGAACCCTTCTCTGTTTGGGGCGGTTTCAAAGCAGCAGCTCGCGCCCAGATCATCGCATATACTAGTGCACAGGTGAATGAAAGAAAGCTAAAAATATCTAAGCTTCAGTCAGCCGTAGAGAGGGAATGTGCTTTACAGCTCAAACAACATTAGAATCATTTAGAGCAGGCCAAAGCTCTTCTACGGGATTTTTTTATCGCAGAAGAGATAAATAGCTCGAAAGCCTTCCAACAAAGGGTCTATGAACCAGTGGGTGGGAAAATTACTGGCTAACTCTACAAGGAAGAGGCAGGAGTCATCACTGATAGTGAAAATCCGAGTCCCTCAGAGTGGACTGGAAGAGGAGGATAGCGATAGGATCTCTAGGATTTTCCTGGATCATTTTGAGAAATCTACTCTACGGAATACCAGGTAGAGGAAGTAATGATCCAGGACTACTTTGCAAATATAGAAATCCCTAAAATCTCCGAAAATCGGGTTAATCAAATTAGTCTTGAAATAAATACCTCTGAAATTCAAGAATGTATAAAGGCAACTTCAGGGGCTAAGACTTCCGGTCAGGATGGATACCCAATTGAATTTCATAAGTTTTTTTTTAAAGAACTAGTAACTCCCTTGAAAAAGTTATTTAATTATATTAGGTTAGGTGGGCACGTCCCTATTGAATTTAATGAATCTACAATCATATGTTTTGTTAAAAAAGACAAAGATCAAAATCATGTTAATTCTTATAGGCCAATAAGCTTATTAAATTCAGATTATAAAATCTTCATGAAAATATGGGCGGAAAGATTTGTGCTCGCAGCCCAGGAGGTTATCCATCAAGATCAGACTGGGTTTATTGCAGGACGTTATATGGCAGCAAACACCGAGTTCTTAATTCAGGCACTGGACTATTTTAATATAAATTCAACTCCAGCCTGTATTTTAATGATGGACGCAGAAAAATCGTTTGACTTGGTCAACTGGGCAGCATTATTTTACTCTCTAGGTCAATTCGGATTCCCGGCCTCAATTATTAAGATGCTTCATAGCATCTATGAGAGAACATCGGCACAAATTATAATTAATGCAAAACAGGCTGGAAAGATCAAGGTAAATCGGGGTACAAGGTAGTGGTGCCCGTTGTCCCCGTTGCTCTTTACTTTCTTTATTGAGCCTTTATTTATTTATTTATTTATTTATTTATTTATTTATATGCTTGTATAGCGCAGGATTCGACCCCCGAAGGCTTTAGGGAGGCACAAGAATGTATTCCGTCAGAAACAAGTGTGTTTTTAATGTTTTCCTAAAGGCAAAATGGTTAGCAGTTTGTCTCAGACAGAGGGTAGGGCCCATATACGAAAGTGCACGGACACCCTGCCTTGCCTTTCTAATTAAGGGAACCTGTAGCAATAATTGGTTGCTGGATCGAAGGGAGCGTCCAGGTTTATACGGGCTGAGTTTTTCGACCAGATATTGAGGGCCTCTGCCAAAGAGGCTTTTATGTATGACACAACAAATTTCAAATTTAACCCGCTGGTGGATGGGCAGCCAGTGGAGTTTTTCCAGAAGAGGACGAGAGGGAGTTCTAGGCGGGACATTGAGGACCAGCCTTGCCGCAGTATTTCGGGCAACTTGCAGTCTGCTAAGCATGTCCTCATTAGCAGATAAAAAAAGACCATTACAAAAGTCTAACCGACTGACTACAAGGGCCTGGACAAGGGTCTTTCTGTAAATGTCCTACAAGAACGGGAATACGCATTTTAGGAGTCCAATTACCCAGAAACAGGATCCTGTCACCTGGTTCGCGTGTTCTTTTAGCAGTAATCCCTAGTCCAGTCGTACGCCTAGATTCTTCACTGCCTGTTTGGGACAAAGGACAGGTCCCAAGTCCACAGGCCACCAATCTGGTGACCATAGGAGGGGGGCCTCCCAAAAAGCATGACCTCGGTCTTGCCCACATTACATTGTAGGCAATTGGAGGCCATCCATTCAGACACCGCTCTCATTCCTTTAGAGAAAGCGTGTTTGGTAGCAGGAGTAAGGGTCTGGAATGGAAACAGGAGCTGGGTGTCGTCAGCATACGACACTGGAATGAATCCATACGCTCTCACAATATCAGCCAAGGGGGCCACATACACATTAAATAATGTGGGGCTTAGGCATGAGCCCTGTGGAACCCCCTTGGCGAGTTCCCTAGAGATGGATCGATGGGAGCGCAAACTGACACTTTGTGAGCGGCCTGAGAGAAAACTCTCAAACCAGGACAGAGCCGTTCCTCCTATCCCCACCTCCTGCAGACGACCGAGAAGAATATCATGTGATACCGTGTCGAAGGCTGCCGACAGGTCCAACAGCACCAGAATCATTGAGCCCCCTTTGTCCTGTGCCATCCGGATGGTATCTGTCACAGAGAGGAGAGCTGATTCGGTGCTGTAATTGGGTCTGAAACCTGATTGAGTGTCGTCCAGCCCTCCCGACGCCTCGATGAAATCAGGGACAATGTGGCTATTCAGCCCCCTATCATCGGTATGTCTAAATTGAAGTTGTTTGCCGATGACATTATACTTTATTTAATACCTAAAAAAGAGAACATTGAAAACCTAATGAGCGAGTTCGATAATTCTGAAAAGATAGGGGGATATAAAGTAAATCCCAAAAAACCTGAGGTCCTTGTTTTAAACTCTGATCTACATTTTCTTCCTTTTTATTTGCAGGCCCAAGCTGCAAAAAGTGACCCAATTAGATACCTGGGCATTTTCGTGACTTGCGAATATGATAAGCTTTTTTCCATGAATTACATCAGAATGAAGAATAAAATTCGGAACCTTTTAGATCAATGGCTTCTGCTTCCATTATCAGTTATAGGCAGGGTATCATTGATTAAAATGTCGGTGCTGCCCTTGCTTATATTTTTGATCAGCAATGTTCCTATTAAAATTAATTTAGGTTTCTTTAAAGAGCTGGAAACAATGTTGAGAGGTTTTATTTGGGTAATAAAGCTTCAAGAGTTAAACTTCCAGTGCTACAACTTTCTGTTGATCAAGGAGGTTTAGCGCTACCCCATTTAAGGACCTAATATGAAGCTGCATTTTAGGATATGTTGGTAGGTTTATTGAGGATTAATCAGACAAGAGATAATTTTTTCCTTACAATGGTGCTACAAGAGGCAGGTTCTCAAATTCCAGTTTTTTTAAAAATTGCAAAGCTCCTAAAGAGGTCTAGATACAAGACATTAAGAGAATATGCCTCAAGAGACTGTCGCTCCTTTTTAAAAAACATGGTACCGATGGCTCTCATTATTTAAGTTTATTTGAATGTACTCAAATTGGCCTCCCAGTAATTTTGAATCATATTAAAAATTGGGAACTTTGCGGGCTTCATGAGTTGAGACATCTGGTAATCCAAAAAAGGGTAATTAGTTGGCAGGAGGTAGTTGCTAGAACTAATAGTCCCTTGCGTCCGACCTTTTTTGAATATATCCAGATTGTCTACTTTATCAGAAATGAGATAAGTGGCCTGTTTAATCTTCCTAATGCTATACTAACAGCCTTGTATGGAGGAAAGAATAAAGGTATAGGATATTGGTACAAGATGCTTCATTGCTCTGGACAAAATGTTTTAGTTGACAGACATCTGGAGAAAATAAGTCTCTCAACTCAATGTAATTTGTCCTCGAAGGACTGGGAGGTCCTATGTCAGTTGGGAAATAAATATTTACGTGCAGCCAACTACAAGAGGATGTCTTTTCTATCTCGATGGTTAGCGTATTATACACCGGAGGCTTTGGAGAAGATGTTCAGATGTATGGCTAGCGGCCAGGTAGGATGGCACCATATTTTCTTTGCTTGCCCGCAGTTAGAATTTTTTTGGAAGGGGATATTTGCTGATATCAAACAGGCTATTGGGAAATCTTTTCTGCCAGCAGCAGAAGTAGCCCTTTTCGGTATATGCAAGGACAGGAGTGGGCTGAATAAAGCTGAAGAAGTATTTATATTTATATCTTGCGCAGTTGCTCGTTCTTTAATACTTCAAAGCTGGAAATCCAGGGAGATCCCATCACACATAAAATGGTTCAATAAAATGAGGAGAAACAGTTTTTTTTTTTAAAGGGCTTATGCTGGCAGAGTGGGAGCTATTGGGAGATTTGAAAGGTATTGGAAATATTTTGAGAACCTAGAACAGTTATGGGGAGGGTGATTCATGAAGAAAATCAAGAGTAGATATAAGTTTTTTCACTATTAACAGCCTTTTCATCTATAAATGTAATATCTTAGTTTTTTTTAGGACATTTGCACATTATTATTAGCTAGCACTAAGCACTTTAAGATTGTTCTTTATTGTACTTTTTGCACTTCGCTGCAGCACTTTATTGCAGTTTTGCACTTCTTTGCAGATGCACTTTATAAATTGCAAATTTTGTACATAATGTCCTGAAAATTTTAATGATGTTTTAGGCTGTTTTTCTACCTCGATGAATCTCGCTCCCTTTTATCTTTTTATCTCTTGTTTGATATTTTAGAAATTTATCGGAAATGTATTGAAATTTAGAGTGAAACCTGTTTTGTACCTTCGGTTCCCTATTGCTCTATTCAATAAAAAAAAATAAAAAAAATAAAAGACTTCCAGACTTTGCACTGTATGTCTTCCGTATGTGATTGGTACACTTACGATAAATCTACCGTAAAAAAAAAATAGCCTCTATCACTAATTTTTTATAATCCCCAGGGACCCCATCCCCCGGGGCTCAAATATAACGTAGGGGGGGCGTGGGAGATGCCCCAAGACCCCCACGGTCCTAGCTAACTCCCCACATCCTTCGAGAACCGGCATTGCTTTTCGCCACAGAGAGCAGCTTACATGCTGCACTCTCTGATCTGATGAACAGCAATCTGTTTTCCTATTTCAAAGAGCCTCCCCCGGAGGCTAATTAAGAATAAAGCGGGCTTGCTTTTTTTTTTCTTCTTCGCCTGAAACGCGTACCCGCGATTTAAAAAAATAAATAAAAATTGCACCTAACGATCTATGTGGAACCCCCTCAGCAGACCTAGGTGATCAGCATGTTTCTACCCTGCCCCCTTCCGTGTTTTTTGCGGTTCTTTCACTGCTTTCTTTTGACTCGGTTTTACCGAGGCACAAGATGGCTGCCAACACTTATATAATATAAACATAAGAAGTGAGTGCTTATTATAAAATAAAATGAATGTGATGGAACGCGTGATACCAATGAATGTAAAAGCATTTCTGCATTTCACCCATTTGATGAATATAAAAGACTCAATAAAAATATTTTTAAAATATGAGTATTTTTCTTTCAAAGATGGTCTGAAGAGTTATACATTTTATAAAACAATTATGATAGAATATTTTTACAGTCAACAAACTCGTAAGCAGAGTACACACTTTAACTTAAAAGCACCCTACCACAACTAGTTTTTCAAACTCATTGTAAAATAAAGTGTGTCACAAAATAAGTTACATACATGGTGACTGTATCGTAATGTCACATAGAAAGAAAGTCAAAAAGGGATTGGTCGCTCCGTTTTCTTATAATGCTTCACAACCAATCAAAAACAGGTGTTAAAAGTTTTTGTTTTTAACATACGAGTAAATCAGATATTTTGGCATGTACACGAAGCGAGAGGGAATTATTAAAGATTACTTTCTTTCGCAAGACCCCGAAAGGCTTGTTCCAGAATAAGTACACACTTTACTGCCAGACCCCATTTAATTATTATCCAGGTTCTCAACCTAAACACGTCACAAATCATCTCTCATCTCTTTGTCTTCTTTTTTAGTGTATTGTATGAGGTAGAGTGCGTGACCCTATGCCCAGAGCCGTCGAAGGCTCTGGAGACTGCCACGCCTCAGGGGCATCTCCTACATTGTCCCGGAGCCGCTTGGCCCCTCTCCCAACATTTGAAAGCCTCGGGGGGAGATGGTAAATTAATTGAGACTGAATATGTTAGTACAGGCCACTCTTACGCTACCAGGAAAACACAACAACAGTACAAGGCCCAGATTTCCATTGTAATGATTTCTTAGTTGCAGGTCTAGTTGTCAAATCAGCACACACACTCCCTCATGGCTGGTACACACCCACACCACACCCATCCAGCAAATTTGTCACTCCACATGTGACCCTATGTATAAAAAAGACGGAGCGCACGTGTTATACGCCATTTTAGAGTTGTTCCCAAAGTATCGAACAAGGAGCCTACTACTACATGCGTGGCCTCTTTGGTCACTGAGTTAGTGGTGCCCTAAGCACTGAGCAGGTGAAGAACCTGCGATGATGATGATGGGAGCAGGAGTATGTCATTAGCCATAGAGATATCAAGACTCGGCACCATATATGAGACTTCTTTGTTGGAGATCGGGACTACGTCATGCAGAAGGTGTCTTATCCACGAAAAGGTGAGCAGTGAGGCTTGAGTACGCATCGGAGGGAGTCAGGGTTGTAGCACAATAGATACAAAAACGCACCTTAGTATTTTAGACGAACGCACTCCTATATAGTCTATTAATTTACATGTATACATTTTTTTCCCAATAGCAGGAACGTTTTTATAATCGCTGAAATGTTTGGAATATTACCAATACAAACAGTTCGTGGAAATGTGAGATGGAACGTGTATAAAAGCGTGATGTTATTTAACTCAAAATTAATATAGTAAAAATTACCAATCATAACATCTTTCTTTTAATATCTTTTAGATATAGAGCTTCACGATGGATTATGTAACAAGGTCGACGGCAATGGCACAAGGTGAGCACTGAAGCTTGTTTCCGAAAGAACGACAAGTTATCTGTGAAAGGAGAGAATGTGTAGTATGCAGCAGGCGCGCAAAACACACATTGGGCTAACGGGGCTTCAGCTAGGATGAGATAGTTTCCTGGGTCCACACACAGTCGCACTCGAGTAATTCACAGGTCTTTTAAAGACATTTTGCTTGTTAATGAGCCTTTGATGCCCTCCCCGCTTAAAGCCCCTGCAGCGCCACTCTTCTTTTTGCTTGAAGTTAAGCCCCACCCGAAAAAAAATTCTAGCCCTGCCCCAATATTTTTGACTGTGGTTGTGCCTCTGGCTTCAGGCACCGCCTCCCCCTGTCGTGTGTGTCTCCCCCACGTTTTAATGTCCTTTTTCTCTCTTTCTCTTTCTTACTCTCTCACATCGTTTCTCTTTCTGTTTTAAAGTCTTGGGTGCTGCTATCTCCAGTCTGCTATATACAACCTTATCTGAGTTGAAGTGGTGAACTTTCTTGATTACAGTGAAGGCTTCTTCGAGACGTAGAGCACCCTCTTTCAATCACACCAATGGCACTAGGTGAGCAAAGAATTTTGTTTCCGAAACAATAACACATTTTTTGTGAAAGGAGAGAGTGGGTAGTGTGCAGCAGCTTGACTGTGTAGAAATGTATAATTACTTCCGAGCAGTGACAACAGATAGGTTACAACAGTATGAGAAACAGATCTACAAGCTTATTGCACCACTTTTGTGTCATTTTTAACATAGGAAAAGTGGTGCAAGGAGCTTGTAAATCTGCGTCTAACTTTTCAAGAAAAAATCTCAACTCCAGACTCTGCGAGAGAGTTTTAATGTTGTTTTCTCTCTCTCACTCTCTGTGACATCATTTCTCTTTCTCTTTTAAAGTTATAGACACTGCTGTCTACTTTGACGTGTGATGGATCAAGCCCTGATCTTTTGGCTGGGTATGAGTGTTCTGTTTAACTCAGATGCTCTGTCCATCACCACCCCCTTTTCTGAATCATTTTGGCCACTATAGGAGTGGCAGGGTATGCTCAGACATGAGTCCCTTGCTCACTGCACCATCAGGATTCAAGCAAACCGGGCCGAAGACGGCTGCAATGCCAGAAACCGGTCCCCGGAAGCTTGTTTCCTTTCCAGTAAAGAATTGGCTTGGTAGTTTGGTCTGCCCTGTTCCCATGATGCACTGGGCCAGGGACAGACTAATTTGCATGTAGCCAGGTTCTGAACTGGGATGGTGCAGTGAGCTAAAAAACGGTGATGGATCAAGCCCTGATCTTTTGGCTGGGTATGAGTGTTCTGTTTAACTCAGATGCTCTGTCCATCACCACCCCCTTTTCTGAATCATTTTGGCCACTATAGGAGTGGCAGGGTATGCTCAGACATGAGTCCCTTGCTCACTGCACCATCAGGATTCAAGCAAACCGGGCCGAAGACGGCTGCAATGCCAGAAACCGGTCCCCGGAAGCTTGTTTCCTTTCCAGTAAAGAATTGGCTTGGTAGTTTGGTCTGCCCTGTTCCCATGATGCACTGGGCCAGGGACAGACTAATTTGCATGTAGCCAGGTTCTGAACTGGGATGGTGCAGTGAGCTAAAAAACGGTGATGGATCACGCCCTGATTTTTTGGCTGGGTATGAGTGTTCTGTTTAACTCAGATGCTCTGTCCATCACCACCCCCTTTTCTGAATCATTTTGGCCACTATAGGAGTGGCAGGGTATGCTCAGACATGAGTCCCTTGCTCACTGCACCATCAGGATTCAAGCAAACCGGGCCGAAGACGGCTGCAATGCCAGAAACCGGTCCCCGGAAGCTTGTTTCCTTTCCAGTAAAGAATTGGCTTGGTAGTTTGGTCTGCCCTGTTCCCATGATGCACTGGGCCAGGGACAGACTAATTTGCATGTAGCCAGGTTCTGAACTGGGATGGTGCAGTGAGCTAAAAAACGGTGATGGATCAAGCCCTGATCTTTTGGCTGGGTATGAGTGTTCTGTTTAACTCAGATGCTCTGTCCATCACCACCCCCTTTTCTGAATCATTTTGGCCACTATAGGAGTGGCAGGGTATGCTCAGACATGAGTCCCTTGCTCACTGCACCATCAGGATTCAAGCAAACCGGGCCGAAGACGGCTGCAATGCCAGAAACCGGTCCCCGGAAGCTTGTTTCCTTTCCAGTAAAGAATTGGCTTGGTAGTTTGGTCTGCCCTGTTCCCATGATGCACTGGGCCAGGGACAGACTAATTTGCATGTAGCCAGGTTCTGAACTGGGATGGTGCAGTGAGCTTAAAAACTGTGATGGATCAAGCCCTGATCTTTTGGCTGGGTATGAGTGTTCTGTTTAACTCAGATGCTCTGTCCATCACCACCCCCTTTTCTGAATCATTTTGGCCACTATAGGAGTGGCAGGGTATGCTCAGACATGAGTCCCTTGCTCACTGCACCATCAGGATTCAAGCAAACCGGGCCAAAGACGGCTGCAATGCCAGAAACCGGTCCCCGGAAGCTTGTTTCCTTTCCAGTAAAGAATTGGCTTGGTAGTTTGGTCTGCCCTGTTCCCATGATGCACTGGGCCAGGGACAGACTAATTTGCATGTAGCCAGGTTCTGAACTGGGATGGTGCAGTGAGCTAAAAAACGGTGATGGATCAAGCCCTGATCCTTTGGCTGGGTATGAATGTTCTGTTTAACTCAGATGCTCTGTCCATCACCACCCCCTTTTCTGAATCATTTTGGCCACTATAGGAGTGGCAGGGTATGCTCAGACATAAGTCCCTTGCTCACTGCACCATGAGGATTCAAGCAAACCGGGCCGAAGACGGCTGCAATGCCAGAAACCGGTCCCCGGAAGCTTGTTTCCTTTCCAGTAAAGAATTGGCTTGGTAGTTTGGTCTGCCCAGTTCCCATGATGCACTGGGCCAGGGACAGACTAATTTGCATGTAGCCAGGTTCTGAACTGGGATTGTGCAGTGAGCTAAAAAACGGTGATGGATCAAGCCCTGATCTTTTGGCTGGGTATGAGTGTTCTGTTTAACTCAGATGCTCTGTCCATCACCACCCCCTTTTCTGAATCCTTTTGGCCACTATAGGAGTGGCAGGGTATGCTCAGACATGAGTCCCTTGCTCACTGCACCATCAGGATTCAAGCAAACCGGGCCGAAGACGGCTGAAATGCCAGAAACCGGTCCCCGGAAGCTTGTTTCCTTTCCAGTAAAGAATTGGCTTGGTAGTTTGGTCTGCCCTGTTCCCATGATGCACTGGGCCAGGGACAGACTAATTTGCATGTAGCCAGGTTCTGAACTGGGATGGTGCAGTGAGCTAAAAAACGGTGATGGATCAAGCCCTGATCTTTTGGCTGGGTATGAGTGTTCTGTTTAACTCAGATGCTCTGTCCATCACCACCCCCTTTTCTGAATCATTTTGGCCACTATAGGAGTGGCAGGGTATGCTCAGACATGAGTCCCTTGCTCACTGCACCATCAGGATTCAAGCAAACCGGGGCAAAGACGGCTGCAATGCCAGAAACCGGTCCCCGGAAGCTTGTTTCCTTTCCAGTAAAGAATTGGCTTGGTAGTTTGGTCTGCCCTGTTCCCATGATGCACTGGGCCAGGGACAGACTAATTTGCATGTAGCCAGGTTCTGAACTGGGATGGTGCAGTGAGCTAAAAAACGGTGATGGATCAAGCCCTGATCTTTTGGCTGGGTATGAGTGTTCTGTTTAACTCAGATGCTCTGTCCATCACCACCCCCTTTTCTGAATCATTTTGGCCACTATAGGAGTGGCAGGGTATGCTCAGACATGAGTCCCTTGCTCACTGCACCATCAGGATTCAAGCAAACCGGGCCGAAGACGGCTGCAATGCCAGAAACCGGTCCCCGGAAGCTTGTTTCCTTTCCGGTAAAGAATTGGCTTGGTAGTTTGGTCTGCCCTGTTCCCATGATGCACTGGGCCAGGGACAGACTAATTTGCATGTAGCCAGGTTCTGAACTGGGATGGTGCAGTGAGCTAAAAAACGGTGATGGATCAAGCCCTGATCTTTTGGCTGGGTATGAGTGTTCTGTTTAACTCAGATGCTCTGTCCATCACCACCCCCTTTTCTGAATCATTTTGGCCACTATAGGAGTGGCAGGGTATGCTCAGACATGAGTCCCTTGCTCACTGCACCATCAGGATTCAAGCAAACCGGGCCGAAGACGGCTGCAATGCCAGAAACCGGTCCCCGGAAGCTTGTTTCCTTTCCAGTAAAGAATTGGCTTGGTAGTTTTGTTTGCCCTGTTCCCATGATGCACTGGGCCAGGGACAGACTAATTTGCATGTAGCCAGGTTCTGAACTGGGATGGTGCAGTGAGCTAAAAAACGGTGATGGATCAAGCCCTGATCTTTTGGCTGGGTATGAGTGTTCTGTTTAACTCAGATGCTCTGTCCATCACCACCCCCTTTTCTGAATCATTTTGGCCACTATAGGAGTGGCAGGGTATGCTCAGACATGAGTCCCTTGCTCACTGCACCATCAGGATTCAAGCAAACCGGGCCGAAGACGGCTGCAATGCCAGAAACCGGTCCCGGGAAGCTCGTTTCCTTTCCAGGAAAGAATTGGCTTGGTAGTTTGGTCTGCCCTGTTCCCATGATGCACTGGGCCAGGGACAGACTAATTTGCATGTAGCCTGGTTCTGAACTGGGATGGTGCAGTGAGCTAAAAAACGGTGATGGATCAAGCCCTGATCTTTTGGCTGGGTATGAGTGTTCTGTTTAACTCAGATGCTCTGTCCATCACCACCCCCTTTTCTGAATCATTTTGGCCACTATAGGAGTGGCAGGGTATGCTCAGACATGAGTCCCTTGCTCACTGCACCATCAGGATTCAAGCAAACCGGGCCAAAGACGGCTGCAATGCCAGAAACCGGTCCCCGGAAGCTTTTTTCCTTTCCAGTAAAGAATTGGCTTGGTAGTTTGGTCTGCCCTGTTCCCATGATGCACTGGGCCAGGGACAGACTAATTTGCATGTAGCCAGGTTCTGAACTGGGATGGTGCAGTGAGCTAAAAAACGGTGATGGATCAAGCCCTGATCTTTTGGCTGGGTATGAGTGTTCTGTTTAACTCAGATGCTCTGTCCATCACCACCCCCTTTTCTGAATCATTTTGGCCACTATAGGAGTGGCAGGGTATGCTCAGACATGAGTCCCTTGCTCACTGCACCATCAGGATTCAAGCAAACCGGGCCGAAGACGGCTGCAATGCCAGAAACCGGTCCCCGGAAGCTTGTTTCCTTTCCAGTAAAGAATTGGCTTGGTAGTTTGGTCTGCCCTGTTCCCATGATGCACTGGGCCAGGGACAGACTAATTTGCATGTAGCCAGGTTCTGAACTGGGATGGTGCAGTGAGCTAAAAAACGGTGATGGATCAAGCCCTGATCTTTTGGCTGGGTATGAGTGTTCTGTTTAACTCAGATGCTCTGTCCATCACCACCCCCTTTTCTGAATCGTCTACTTTGACGTGTAGAAGCAGAGTTGAATTGAAGTTGTGAACTTCGGTGGCCGCAGTGTTTGGCCGCAGTGTTTATACAAGGTAAGCACGGCGGCCTAGATATACAATGCATCCATTGCAATGCATTAGAAATAAGTCGGCGTATTTACAATCCCGTTGTGCCACTTTTGTGTCAGTAATGCAGTGGGCACTTCCATATAGACACCACTTGAACATGGGACTATAACATAAATGAAATGTACTAGGCACACTGCACAGGTAAAATCGTAGTGTTACCTTCACTTGTAATGCTTCACTTTATTTAGTCACATCTACATAACTTTTAACTCTTTTTTTCTTTTTTGTTTTGCAGATTACCTACCCAACGTCTTTTGGAGTCCACATCACAAGTTGTTTATTATATTATCTTTAAGTTACGTTTACAGTTAGTGTTGTTTTAATAAAAGTTAATAAAAAAAACTATATGCTTGGGTTTTTTTTTGGGGGGGGGGACGGTCCACAACAAAAATAATATTTATAATTTGAAGTACTATAGTAAGATGTTTGACAGTAGGGTTGAAAAGTACTGGCTGTACAATGTCATATTTTCTCTGGAGTTCAACATAGAAAGGAAATCAAAGTAAAACAAAACAATGTGTACCACATTTACAAACCTCTTGCGACATTTTCGCGTGCAAACCTACCCCCCTACAAAATGAACTGTGTGGGCCTCAATGATGCCCCTCAAACCACGAAAACGACCACCCCCGGAGATTTCTATATTGTGTGAGGGAGGCTGTGTGGCCCACCGCCTGATGCCCTGGAGTCCGCCACACCCAGACCCGGTTCCTGCAGTGTCCTGGGGGAAACAGCCATTAAAACGCTGTAATAACCACATGTGACCGTCACCACAAATTCATTAGCACGCATTTGGCTTTACCACGCATGCTTTTACAACTACTATACATTTACCACGCATGATAAAGGCATAAGCACGGTAATGGCTTTGTGGTGACGGTCACGCGTTGTAATGGCTGTGCCTTATGTGCTTCAAATGAGTTTTTAGGTATGCGTGTGACCAAGTCTGATAAGATCGGAGGCCAAGGACAAACCCCATGGTGTTTGTGGCAGGAATCTCATGGATCACAGAGAAGATAGGCGGGGGTAAATTGAAAGTAGCAGGTATCATAAAAATAATGGAGGGAAACTACTAAAATGGCAGCGGACTGAGTATATAATTACGTTTGGTGCCTCGGTAATATGTTTCAAATAAATATAGATAGAATATGATTATTAACATATTAACAAAGTATAGCAGCGGATGAGGCACACGACCCGGCAGAAGAAAGCGGAAAATGTAATACCTGAAATGAGAAGAGGTTTGCTTGGCGAACTTAAAGAAAAACAAAGAAGCGTGGGCTTGGAAACGAGGCTGCGCATGGGTAGAGAGTACAACTGGTGAAGAAAAAAAACCCGGTACGTTTTACATACCATCATAGAAATATAGCGCTTTCTTTGACCAGTAAAGTTAGTTCTGAAAAGAACTGCTTTTCATGAGGGCCCTAAGCCCCCACAGTCCTAGCCGGCTCCCCGCGTCCTTCGGGAGCCGGCATTGCTTTTCGTCACCCCGGGCACTGCAGAAGGCGGCACTGTAGGTACTTCAGGACACTGCAGAAGCCGGCCCTGAAAGGTGGTATTCCCCAGGGCCATCAAAGGCTCCAGGAAGGGAACTGCGCTGCCCACTCCCATAATTCAAAAGCCCCGAGGGGTGGTAGTTCCCGGGGCTGGGTGGTCCGTCCCCCCTATTTTCTATATTAGAGCCCCGGGGAGGTAGCGGTCCCCGGGGCGTGTATGGGGGGCTTGAAACCCCCCACAAAGTTTTTTAAAATAAAATGAGGCCCCATGGACTGGCGGTCCCCGGGGCTCCGAGGGGGCCATGAGCCCCCCTCATACATATAGTTAAAGCCTCAGGGGATGGTGATCCCCGGGGCAGAAGGACCCCTCGATATTTGCCCCCCCAGGGGCTAATTAAAAATAAAGCGGTCTTTTCTTTCCCAAAACACGTACGGTACGCGTGCCACGCGATTTAAAAAACAAACAAAATTGGGCCTAAAGTGCCATGTAGGAAACCTAGAGGGCCTAGAGGGTCAGGATATTTCTACCAAGCCTCCTTTCCTTAGTTTTCAACTTTGTTTTACTGTTTTCTTATGACTCGGTTCTACCGAGGCACAAGATGGCTGCCAACACTTCCTGGTTTAGATTGTTGACAGACAGTTGACATCCAATCAACATGCAGCTCGTGCTGGTAATTGTACGGATTTCCTACGCGTACAGTACTTCGTCTCTAGATATCACTATGATTTTCTCAGGAACTACTGAACGGATTTACACCATTTAACAAAAAGCACAATCTGTGAACCGAACTCTACCTCTCTGCCAAATATGGTGTAATTCCGTTCAGCCGTTCGGGCTGTAGTCCTGGCTAAAGGTCCCTAGTGAAAATTGCATGGGGAAAAAACGTTTTGTGACCTCCCTTTTTTCTCGGCCCCCACTTGACAAATCACCCCCAAACTTTCAGGGAAGGGGCGGAGCAGGCCATTTTCTTGGAGAAATTCGCGAAGATTCGTCCACCGGCGCCAAAGTTATTCCAAATAGAATGTTGTGGATTTCCTATGGAAACTAGGTCCTAACTATAACTATCTACTGGCGACCGCCAGTAGGTAATATATATATACTTATATATATATAGTCTTTTTTTCAGCAGTTATAGTTACCTGTGCTAACTACAATTCACACCCATGCAATGCTTATGACCTCACATATTACATTACTCATGACATGATGACTGATGATATCACTGATGACATCTCAAATTTGCAAATTTAAAAAAAATGTATTTCCAAACTGTAACCACTAACCTTTGGCAGTGTGTGAGTTAGTGCATAAGTGTCTCACTCGGCGTATGAGTAGGTTTGTAAGTGGTTGTGAGAGAGTAAGAGCAGGGCTTTAAGTTGGTATATGAGTGTCTGTATGGGTCTGTGAGTTGGTGTTTGAGTCTCTGAGAGGGTCTGTGAGTCAGTGTGTGAGTCTCTGTGTAGCTCTATGAGTGGGTAAGAGAGTATGAGTGATTCTGTAAGTGGGTGCATGGTGAATGGGTCTGTGAGTGACTGTGAGAGAGTATGAGTTGTTCTGTGAGTGGGTGCATGAGTGCCTTAGTGGGTTCTGCTAATTTTCTGACTTTTCTGCTCATTTCTGACCTTTATTTTGCCTCTTTCTGCTCATTACTGACCTTTATTTTATGTTTTTCTGCTTCTTTCTGACCTTTATTTCAACTTTTTCTGCTAGTTTGTGATCTCTATTGTGTTTCTTTTTGCTCGTTTTTAACCTTTACTTTGTCTCTTTCTACTCTATTCTGACCTTTACTTTGCCTCTTTGTGCTCATTTATGACCTTTATTTTGCCTCTTTCAGCTTGCTTCTGATCTCTATTTCGCCTCTTTCTGATTGTTTCTGGTCTCTATTTTACTCTTTCTGCTAATTTTTTACCTTTATTTTGCTTTGTTCTGCTAGTTTCTGATCTCTATTTTGCCTCTTGTTGTCCATTAATGTCCTTTATTTTGCCTCTTTCTGGTCATTTCTGATCTCTATTTTCTCTCTTGCTGTTAATTTCTGTCCTTCATTTTTTCTGCTTGTTGCTGACCTTTATTTTGCCTCGTTCGGCTGATTGTGACCTTTATTCTGCCACTTTCTGACCTTTAGTTTGCCTCCTTCTGAATATTTCTGACCTTTAGTTTGCCTCTTTCTGCTCATTTCTCGCCTTTATTTTGCCTCTTTCTGCTCGTTGTTTACCTTTATTCTGCCTTTTTGTGCTCATTTCTAACTTTTATTCTGCCTCCTTTGCTTGTTTCTTAGCTTTGTCTTGCCTCTTTTGACTTGTTGCTGACCTTTATTCTACCTCTTTCTTCTGCCTCTTTCTTCTCGTTTCTGAGCTTTATTTTTGACGTGTCCTCCTCTTTTACCCCTGGGACCGTGGGTGTATCCTCAAGGCTGTCACAGTCAAAGTCGCCACCCCGCCTCCTGCGTGACCCGGCATTACTGTCAACGACATGGTTCGGCTAACCATGTAGTTCCCTGTCTGAAAAGGCAATCCTTTTATCTGGCCCCCTTTTAGTTATGTTGTAAGCACCAGGGAAGTGGTGATCCCAGAGGGTCTCCATGCAGCCCCCATTACTTGAAATTTAGCCCTGAGAAGGTGGTGGTCCCCGGGCCCCCTCTCTAAATTTAAAATAAAGCCCGGGGTTAATGGTCCCCAGGGTCAAAAGAGCCCATGGATGGGAATCCACATGGCTCCCCTCCATTATACTATTAAAAGCCCCGGGGAGGTGGTGGTCCACGAGCTACAAAGGAGGAGGGCTCATGGGGCCCCTTCCTTTTTTATTCCTACAGGCCCTCAGGACTTTGCCCACCTGGGGTATAAACATTACAAATGCACTTCTTTTGTTTTTATTTTTCAGCGGGAGTCATGGATCCAGCACTACTACTGCAGAATTTATTTTTTTATGCTTTTTTGTCCTGCTGAGTCCCAGTGGGACCCCATGACCAGAGCTAGGTTGTCAGGGTGTCCCTGCGCTGTCCCCTTTTCTTTTTTTTGTCAGACTCAGCTGAAGCCGAGTCCCAAGGTAGCTCCCAACACTTTCTGCTTGAAGTGTTGCCAGCCAAACAGATTTCAGCATGGGGACTGTCGGATCCTCATAGGATCCACATCCCTACATATACAAATCTGGATTTCTTTTAATAACTCAAAAACAACTGACCAGAGTTACACCAAATAATAATAAAAAGCCCTCTTTCTGGACCAAGAGCTCGCTATCTGCCTAGTTTGGAGTAATCCTGTCCTGCAGTTTGGGCTGTTGTTGTGTTCAAAACTTTTTTTACCCCCCTTTTCTTGGCTCTTCCTTAACGGATCACCCCAAAACTTTTCATGCACAGCAAGAATCACAGGCACTCTTTTTCTGGACACTTTTGTTGAGATTCTTGATATGGTGCCAAACAAACATGCAAGTAAAAAAATGCTTCTCCTAAAACATTGTCATAACTCTAACTACATTCTGGCAACTGCCAGTAGGATATATATAGTTAGTACCTTGTTTTACAGGAAAAGCATGTATTCTTTTTCTAATATCTTAATCTTTTGCGAAATTTGCAGAACTAATGGATCGGTCAGGTCATCTGCTGTGTTGAAATTTTTGGGATGATTTGTCAAGAGGGGGCCAAGAAAAGGGGAAGTTCGCAAAACATGTTTTCTCCATGTCAATTTCCGTAGGAAACTTTAGACACAGGGGCGGTCTGATCATCTGCTGTGTTGAAAGTTTCAGGGTGATTTGTCAAGTGATGGCCAAGAAAAGGGGGGGGGCAAAACATGTTTAGTCCATGTTCAGTTCAATAGCAAACTTTAGACACGGCTACAGCCTGAAATGCTGACCGGAATAACACCAAATTTGGCACAAAGGTAGCTCTTGGTTTGGAAAGCACTCTTTTTGTTAACGGTGTAAATCCTTCAGTAGTTCCTAAGAAATGTAAAGATTTCTCAGATATACCACTGTGGCCGCGGTGGATCTGAAAACCCTCCAGACCTCGTGCCTGAGATCTGATTGCCTGCCAACGCTTCAAACCAGGAAGTGTTGGCTGCCATCTTGTGACTGGTTGAAACGAGTCACAAGAAAAAGGTTAAAAAACATAACGAAACAAGAAAAGGGGTCAGGGTAGAAATACCCTGACCACAGGGATCCCCAGGACCAAAGAAAGCATTGTTTTAAACAAATCCAGCGGGATAGTTGGTGGATTCGCGTATCCAGCTGAATTTCTTTTTTTAAACCGCAGCGCGGGCTCCTGATCTTTGTTTAATTTAGGCCCCCGGGACCTGGCCCACTCTATTTCACATTGAGAAATAGATATGCGGTGCCGCCTGTCCGCCACCAACCCAGGGCTTTATTTATTTTATTTTAAGGCATGGGAGCTTCAGTTCCCCCATGCAGCCCCAGGACCACCTCCTCCCCTGGGCTAATTCTTTTGTAATGCTGGGGTCACGTGCTGCCCCACTGCCCCTGGAACCACCACCACCCGGGGCATTTTTGCACATGGGAGGGGGCCACGCGGCCCCCCTCCTGGAGCCATAAATGTCCCGGGTGCCCAATCCTGGAATGTTGCAGTTTACTATGGGATGCGGGAGCACCCCTACCGCCATTCCATAGTAAATAATGAGCTCTATTTGAACAAGCAAGAGCACTTTACTCTTTCTTGTTCAAAGTCAGCACACTTTGCTTTTTACCCCCAGGGAGCTGCATCTAACAGCTCACTGGAAGTAAAATACAATGCTGGCGCCCACAGGAGGGAGGCCCCCCTACCCATTTAACAAACAAAACTTAAGGCTAGGCCCGGGAATGGGGTCCCCAGGGCCAGAAATTGCCCGAGATGGGTGCCGCTCAGCCCCATCTCTTGAAATAAAATAATTTATTTTAAACTGGGTTCCAGAGCATGGTGTCCGAGGGCCGAAATCGACCTGCAGAGGGGGACCACACGGTCCCACTCTATGTGCAACAAAAATAAACAAATATAGGCCTAGCTCCGGGGGATGGGGTCCCCGGGGCCAAAATCAGCCTCAGGAGGGGGGCGGCCTCTAAGGCCATCCAGAAGAATGGACCACATCTCCTGTGCTGCTTTATAGATTATACTGTAGCTTTTTTTAGAGCAGATAGGGCCATTCGATGGAGGAAGCTCGCGGGCTGGGGTATACCATCGAACTTGTTAAGAGCCATCATAACACTATAAAAAGAGACATGGGTTTGAGTAAATACTAATGCAACAACAGTAACACAAAAAGTAAAAACAAACTGAGGGCTAAAACAGGGTTGCGTTTTGGCACCCATGTTGTTTAATCTGTACACAGCGGATTTAACAAAAGCTCTGGAGGCTGTAGCTTTGTCCCCCCTAGTCTAAGCTCAGTAGGATTACAAATAATCCAATATCCTGATGATATTGTGGTCATGGATCACACCAAGTCAGGGTTGCAAAGGGCTTTAAACGCTTTGGGCAGTTACAATAAGGCGAACCATTTATTGGTAAATCAGTCCAAAACTAAAGTCCTGATATTCGGGCATTACCGTAGGAAGAAGTTGGCAACATGGCAGTTGGGAGATCAGACCATCACCATTGCAAGGTAATATAAATATCTGGGCGTGTGGGTTAATGAATCTGGTTCTGCAGCAGCCCAAGTTAAAGATCTTAATAAGAAAGCGGACGCTATTACTTATGGAATTGGAAAGCTGAATCTTTTATGAAGTAGCGCTTCTGCTTCACCTATTTATAAAGGCAACCTTATTCCCAGCATTGCAGTACGGGCATCTTGCCTATCCAGGCGCAATGGACGAAGCGTTAAGCTATGCCACATTAGAGCATATAAAAAAATATTCCATCAACCGCGACATGTCCAACGCTCCAGGTTATAACTTGAGCTGGGTTAATAACTCAATCAATAGATTGTAAGGCTTTTTTGTTAAAATATTGTATCAGGGCCCCCAAGCATTCCTTGAAAAATTATTTTCAATTGATTTATGAAAAATTGAGCAACCCTTGGTCTAGTCAACTTAAAGAGGTTATTCTTCTATTCAAGTTTAAGGAGTTCGTTCTGGGGGATGGTGCCATCCCTTATCGGACATGGAAGACAGCCTTTAACAAGCAAATGAAAGAGACTTCCTGAGAACAGGATCTACGGTCTGTTGAGAGTCAAGGATGGGCTCAGCCCTTGGCGGATTCCTATCATGCTGGGAAGCCACAAAACTATTTCTCGGATCTCATTAACGCCAACACTTGGGACCAAATCCTATATATGAGAATGCCTGTGTTACCAATACGAGATTGTGTTCGCGCTTGTGCACAGGCATCTGCCTTTTGCTTTAGATGTAGCTCTCCCAGTGGGCTGAGGAAATGTGCTAAATTTGTGAATATTTTAAACAAATTACTTTTAAACTCTCGGGCAAGAGCCTTTCCTCTGAAATAACATCTGCAATTAACTTAGCCGCTTTGTAGGTGTGTATGTATGAGCCAAGCTGGGAGACAGTGGACACTTAGGACAGATGGGTTCTGAAGGTGAAGTTTAATCCTTCTTAGATGGAAATCTTGGGACGCATGGCTCGTAAAATAAGAAGCAGTAGCTCTAAGTAAGGCAAGCTCAGAATGCAACAAACACTTCGTCCTTTCAGATTGAATTGCCCCATCGACCCACAAGTATAGGCTACAGCATTATTTTAATTGATCTCAAGTTATTATAATCTAGTTCTGTGTACATACAGTTGACTTTGTTTTGGGATTATATTATATGTACATGTATTTTAGTGATAATGAGATTATGCCCAACTAATTGATGGAGTTGACAATGTCGGATTGGGTTAGAACGAGGCAATTGGTATTTTAATAAGGGTAATGTGAAGGTTATTTAAAGAATGGAATATCGCGATTATAGCATTTAAGTAGTCTTAGATGATGAAGTGATTCATGTCTGATTTTAACGATTTTATGTCTATTTGTTATGGTTGTATTTAACTATACAATAAATGTTACAATAACAATAAATCTATACATGGCAAACTCAGAATTTGCGGTTCCGAGGTTGGAGGAACACGCAGAAAATGTATCAAAAGCTGTTGCTTTATCTGGTTAATGCAGGAAAGAAAGAGGTGATGTCATGGGCCAAAGAGGAAGGGAATTTATCTGCTCAAAACTAGTTTAAAAGTCAAATTAGGTACCTCAGCTATAATTGCAAAGTCTCTTGGGAAATTTCCACAGTGAACTTAGCCAGGGTAGGTAGCGCAATAGAGTCTCTCCTTAAAAGATGGGGCAATCTCCTAATAGGTATAAATGGGAGGGTCAGTGTTAAAATGCTGATTCTCCCCAAATTAACATTCTTTTTTAACAGAATACCTTTATAATTTCCAATCAAGGCTCTACAAAAGCTGGAATGAAAGATTAGTAGTTTTATATGGGCAACTAAAGTACCTAGGATTTCCTGGAAGAAACTGAGGAGGGAGGTGAATCAAGGAAGGCTGACCTTCCCGGTTTGATGGTTTAATATTATGCCTTCCAATTCAAGAACCTTAGGACCCTGGCTGATGAACTGGATAACTCTTGCGTGGGCAAGCAATTAAGAGCCATGTTACAACACCCAGGTCCGGCAAATTTTCTGTTTCAATTTGGATCAGCTGAGTGCAATTGCAGTCTCTGCTCACTTGCTAGAAGTTAGTCTTCATGGATCCCTTGGCGGTGAACATCGCCTACATCTGCCTCTGCGATCGGCCACCCGATGACAACATCCCGGGTGGTAGGATCGCTGGCTGCTCGCTGTTTCCGCCCGCAACAGACGTCAGAATGGGGTCAGAAATGTGCCCCTCCCCACCCCCCCTCACTGACCACGCTGCCTCGCGCATAAGGTGCCTGACTCCAAGATGGCGCCCTGGGGGACACTCTCCCGATGACCGGCGGACACAGGAGACACTGGCTCAAGGGACACGAACGCATGCCAGGGGAAACCTTTGCCTAATCCTAACTTTGTTGCCTTCCATTTCTGCCTGGGCGCCGGGGGTCTTTCTCCCCTGACCCTCCACTGGTCTCCGGATTGAACTCCCCTGCCCAGCTCCTCATGATCTATGTGGCTGCGACTTTGCTGCGGACTGCCTGTCCCCCCCCCTGGACCTGCTGGCTATGCTAGCCCTCTCTCTGAACCTTCGGACTCGGACCCTCACGCTCCCCCGCCATTATCTCTATAGGACGTGCCTCTTCTACCAACGTTTTTCGTCCACCATTTTAGTGACCTCTCACTGTCCTTCTGACTTTCCTACTGTCTCTCTTATTGCCTCTGACCAGGACAGGCCTAGAGTATATCCATTTGTATCTCCCCCTCTTGTGATTCTACCGCTTGTACATTTGCAATTTTTCTCTTTCTATCTGCACCTTTCGTATGGGCCTAGAGTATATCCATTTGTATCTCCTCCTCTTGTGATTCTATCTCTTGTACATTTGCAATTTTTTTCTTTTCCATCTGCACCTTTTGTAACGCGTGTGATCCTAGGTCAGCTGAAATTCCTGGAGCCTAGTCCCGACAGCTCGACGACTTTCGGAGGGCTGGATGAGGTCCCCCGCTACACGGCGGAGGAGGGCACTGGACATCGAATGCTGTCTTATGTCTCTTGTGATTCTATCTCTTGTACATTTGCAATTTTTTTCTTTTCCATCTGCACCTTTTGTAACGCGTGTGATCCTAGGTCAGCTGAAATTCCTGGAGCCTAGTCCCGACAGCTCGACGACTTTCGGAGGGCTGGATGAGGTCCCCCGCTACACGGCGGAGGAGGGCACTGGACATCGAATGCTGTCTTATGTAAACCGCTCTGATAACATAAACGGGTCAAGAGCCTGAAATGTGCAATGTAACTGATTCTATGTAAACTGCTGTGACAATATGTAACGGAACTGGTGCTATGTAAAGCGCTCTGATAACCTTATCGGTTCAAGTTCGCGCTATAGAAAACTCTAAAAATAAATAAATAAATAAATAAATAGTTGTAGGTGGTGATTCTGGTAAAAGGGAAAATGGGCACCAGAGAGTAGTTCCTTACATGCACTATTTTGGGGATGCTTGGAATTGTAAGATCAGTTTAGGGGGATGTTTTGTAGACTCTGGTCAAATAGATGCAGTGGACAAATGCAACCCAACTCTTCCAGAAGAATTCAGTAATGATCATATTTCAAAGCTCGATTTTTTGCATATACTGCTGAAATACTAAGCTTACTCAAAGCCGCCTCTTATGAAGATGATGTTTTTGTCTTTACTATTGTCCATCATCAAAGCTATTTTTGGGGGGTGGTCGCTCATCCCTACTCACCATTGGCCATGCTACCTTCCTTCAGGGGGTGGGCTCACACCCCTACTCGCCATTGGCAATGACACCCACATTCACGGTATCTCCCCAAAAGTACTTAAGACAGGCTAGATCCTTCCACTCCTAAAGAAACCTACACCAAACCCTGATGATCTTGCCACGTAATAGACCATAACTCATCAACCATTCATCAACAAGATCACTGAAAAAGCAGTCAATGTTCAACTTTAAGGTCACATGAATGCTAACAACTCTTCAAACGTCTGCATGACTACTAGTCTGCATCGGTAGGGTGCAAACAGCCAGCTGGGCATCATGGATGGTCGGGTTGGATCCTCGCGATTGAGATACATGCTGTGCAAAGAGACAAATGTGCAGCTGCTCATGCTGAATTTCCAGGCAAATAAGGAGGTTACGGGGCAGGTGGGCCAGTTTGCATTCATAATGGTCCCAAATGCTTGACTCAAAGAGCAAAAAGACCACTTCCAAGGCAAAGAGGCACCTCTTAGGAGTCAGGACCTTCTTGAAGATGGGTCCAGGAGCTGTGGGGAGCCTGTTTTGTCCTTGAGGTTCAGACCAGTAGCGTGGCAATCCAGCAAAGTGGCTATCCGTTCAGCAGCACCACAGTCTTTCTTCCTGGCAGAGTATCCACAGGCCCAGACGTGTACTGAAGAGGTGATGTCAGAGGTCCAGTTGTTTTGTTGAAAGGGGAGACTTCAAAGGCATGCTTTTGAAGTGCACTGAGCCTCTGTTCTTCCTGCCCTGGGTCCAGCCTCACGACAGGGGAGTATGCGGGCTGTTGTGTGTGGACAAGTCATAGCGTATTCAGGTATACGTGAGGCTGTGCCAAGTTCCTCCCTACCATTCCGCCAGGATGGCCCTCTAGGTCACATCTATGCACCCATTGTATGTGACTATCTAGGGGCAATGCACAAAGCCCATCTGTCACCCACCCCAGAAATGTGAGGATAAGCAGGCACCGAATTACTAAAGTAAGAAAACGCCAATTTTCTATGAGTGACATTTTTAGAATTACAATTTAAAATCCAACTTCACCATAAGTTGTGACTTTAAGTTGTGATTCCAGAGACACCAAACTTGAATCCGTATTATCTTCCCATTTGGAAATTACAATTATACAATGTAGTAAGATAATCCCAAAGTTGTCCTATGTGAGATATAGGCTTTGCAGTTGTGAAAAAAGAATTGAACCATTTTTCACTACCAGGACATGTAAAACTTAAAAGTACATGTCCTACTTTTTAAATACATGGCACCTGCCTTTGGGCTGCCTAGTGCCTACCCTATGGGTGACGTATGTGTATTAAAAATGAAGGTTTGGGCTGGTATTTGCTCTAACATACCAGGTCGACATGGCAGTTTAAAACTGCATGCACAGCAATGGCAGGCCTGATACATGTTTAAAGGGCTACTTAAGTGGGTGGCATAATCTGTGCTGCAGGCCCACTAGAAGCATTTAATTTTACAGGCCCTGGGTACATGTAGTGCACATTACTACATGACTTATAAGTAAATTACATTTGCCAATTGTGGATAAGCCAATGTTGCCATGTTTTAGGCAGAGAGCACATGCACTTTATCACTGGTTAGAAGTAATAAAGTGCACAGAGTCCTAAAGCTAACAAAAACGAACTCAGCAAAAAGGGGAGGAGGAAGGCAAAAATGTTGGTGGTGAACCTGCAGAAAGGGTAATTTCCAACATCAGGTAACTCACTTATCAATTGTTGACTTTATGTTTCTCTTTGAATCTATATAGTACTCCACTGCCTTTTGGCTAGCCTCATGCTATAGAAATCCCAATCCATGCATATATGCATGCATACTTACAAACATACATTTATACAGATATGTACACATACATACACACTGGTGGAGGTCCGTGTCACTTACCGCCACCACCAAAATGCTGGAGGCGTGCGTCCCCCCGACTTCGAAGTTAGGCTAAGTAAGGACACCGTCTCAGATAGCTCTGCTCACCCCCTTAGTAGCTTTGCACGAGTAGCCAGGCTTATCTACAAGGCACGAGTGTTCAGTATGCACAACCAAGCCCACAGTAACCCCATGATGTCATCACAAATAGACTCCACATGAGTATTGATAAAATGAGTATAATCTTTATATAAGCAATTATACGATACAACCACACGATACAAAATCAACAACTAAGAATGGGTAGTATTCTTTCCCGTGGATTGGTAGGTTCTAATCCCAACCACCGCTTCTAACGAACAGCTAAGCTCACTTATAACGGTTTCCCAAAAGGTTAGGCAAGTCGTATTGCTAGAATCACACACTTTGCAAAAGGAAACAATACTGCAATGTGCAACAATGTTCTCTTATACTGTGCAAGAGAGAAACAATGCCATACAGAGTGCCACAGTCATGTACTTTGCAATTGAAGGAATAATGCAATGCGTATCCCCGCCAGCATGCCGTGTACCAGGAAGGAAACAAAGCAATGCGTCACAATACAATCCTGTACAGTGCAATGAAGAAATAATACACTGTGCCACGTTAGTCTCAGATACCGTGCACTGAAGAAATAATGCAATGCTCCACATTACAATCAAGTAATATGCAAGGGAGAAAATAACAGAGTGTGTAGCGCACCCAGAATAAAGTTTGTCAGGCACAAATAAGGTCAGGCATCATACAACAGTTCGATAGTTCGTTAGCAGCAATAATGCAAAGTGTAATACGACGGTCTTACATGCATTATTAACAGTGCCCCCGCTATGGATCAAATGATGACACAAAAAGTACCGCTTACCACTCGGCCCCAGTACTGCCCCGCCTTGGGTCAGCACTGGCTGGGATCTGAGCCGAATCAACAGCTTGTGTAGGTGACTGAAGTGGGAGGCTGAGAGAGTGTCCCTCCGGGCCCGCACCCCACCTCAGGTGTAGAACCACGTTACATGGGTGGGGAGCGATCCCACTCTCCTCCCTGACATCAGCGACTTGGGCCTTGATCCAGACCTCTGTCATGGGCTGTGACGGTCTCTGGCCGGCGGCTTAACTCTTCCATGGGTGCCCATCTTGGCCGCTGCTGATTGACTCCGAGGGCCCCAATGACTTGGCCCTCACTCCGGCAGTCTCAGTCCCAAGACCTGCCCTCCACACTGTGGAGACTTTACTTCGATTCAGTGCACACCCGAACCAGGCACTCCTCACCAGCACCTCAGGTTGCACTTCAACATACACACTGTACGTCCAAGATTTGCCTCTTCTCCGGTGCTCCCAACGATCCGGCGCTCTTTACCAATGCTCTGCTTGCACCTCAACACGCACCACTGGACACAATGTCCAGGCACTCTTCACCAACGCCCTGGCTGCACCACGACACGCACATTTGTGCGTCCGAGTCTCACCTCTTCTCCCGGTGCACACGATGTCCAGGCGCTCTTCCCTAATGCCCTGGCTGCACCACGACATGCACTCTTGCACATTGGAGACTCACTTCTTCTTTTGGTGCCTACGAAGCCCCAGCGCTCTTCACCAACACCTGGGCTGCACCACGACATGCACTCAGTGCGTCTGAGACTCACTTCCTCCATTGGTGCACATGCGGTCCAGGCGCTCTTCACCAACACCTGGGCTGCACCACGACACGCTCCCAGCAGGTCTGCGTTTCCCTTGAAACTCCTGTTCCCAAGATCACAGGGCACAACTTGCGAAGGTCTCAGGCTAGACAGAGCACACGCACCCACGGCGAATCTGGGAGTCTTCTCTAGAAACCTTTATGTTCCTGTGTTTCCAAAACAGGGAGCCAGCTCACCTCGGGCCCTTGGGATTACGAGACACAGCACAAAGCACAGTCTTATTCAAGCAGGGGAACCCAGCGCCTCTAAGCACAGCCACAACAGCCTCTTCCTTTAGTTAGAACAGAAAACTGAAGACCAGCCCCAGATCACGAAGCAAGGATTGGTCTATCCACAGCAGTCTCTTCATTTGCTCCTTTCTTAGCAGAGGTTCCTCATGACCAAAAAATGGGTCCAAGCCTTTTCAGTCTCAATCCATATCTGTTTTATTCCCAACGTTCAGGGGCTTCAGTTCTCATAGTTATAGCCCTTAACATCTTTGAAGTTTGTATGTGCTCAGGGGTCCCTGACCCCGCCTAAATCAGTTTTGGGTGTTTCCCACCCAGTGTCACTCTCCCTTTGATACTGGGGGTCTGGATCCCTAATCACTAAGCAGGAAATGGGTCCATTGGTTTATAGCACCATCCCAGGCCGTTTCACCTCCCGGGCTTCTCCTCCCCCTACTCTCCAGATGCAGGGCAGCCTGGTGCCATCTCAACCCCTCCCTGGGTCAAAATGTCTCCCAGTCCTCTCACCTTTCAGTTCCAGACAGACAATCCACATTTCAGAGACACACAGAAATGCTCAGAGCACAGAACTCAGCCACTTTCTAAAAGAGTGGTTTATAAACCCACAGTGACACAATCACCTTCTCAGAAAGATGCATTATGACACTGTGAGTTCACACATACCAAACGTCACCTCTCCATTATAAACTGAGAGGAAACTAGGCTAGCAAGCACAACACCCAGCCTCCCCTATTCTGTCCTATGGGCACAATGGCCTTTCAGCAGTGAAAAATGAAATGGAGAGTTTTTCACTGTCAGAACATAACACACATCTCAGTTTATGTTCTGCCTTTTAACTACACTGCACCCTGCCGAGGGGTTACCTGGTACCTACCACAGGGATGCCCCATGTGTATGTAAAAGGGAAAGTCAGGCCTGACAAGTGGTTACATTTGTCAGGACTACATGCTAACTTAGCATTCTGCCCACAGGCCCTACACTGAAGGCCTGAGTTCCCTTCTCTGCGTGCCCTTGCATTACTAGCCCTTGCATCACTAGGGACTTTTACTAGTAAGGCAGCATGCCAATCATGGCCAACCAATCACAAATACATTTTACATAGGGAACTCCTGTACTTTGACACTGATCAGCAGTGGCAAAGTACCCAAAGCATCCAAAAGCCAAGGTGGTAGAGGCAAAATGTCTGCGGTAATTTCGCCAAGATATTCCAGGTCTAACACACACCCATGCCCATACGTACATATGCACAACCAATAGTAGACCCCGATCAGGCTGCAAGCTCCGAGGTGGACAACAATGCTGTAGTGATGTAAAAAGGGTCCAAACAGATTGGTCTTATTCCAGGAATCGGTTTTATTCTGAAGTGCAGAGAACAGCTTAACAACCACCACAGGCATCAAAGGTAGTCAGTCTCCAACTCACTCGCACAGAACGCCAGAGCAAGAGCAACGAGGAAACATTCTAAATTCCATGCAGCCTGTATGCCAAAGGGCACACAAGTAGCATACAACACACCTCCCCCCATTGACAAAAAAAACAAAAAAACAAAAAAAACTAAGAACAAACATAGTCTTTCATCTTCACAGGAGGATGCGAAGCACGTGAACTTCTCCTAATAACCTGATCTGCAACACCATGTACAGAGTCATCCTGTCCCACAGAATTACCATCAACAACACCAGGACCACCCAAAACTTGAGAATCATCACTGGCGTCATTAATAACATCCTGTGAATCATGAATGGTGATCATGGGCTCAATTGAACCAGCAAAATCATTGGAACAAACATTTTGAGGATCTTGCTGAATGTAAAAGTGATCCAAAACATTTTGGTTATTGTCCTCATCATTAACATGAGGAAAACATTTTCCAGAATTCAAAAGTGATTTGTCACATCTAACAATTGATACACGTCTAAAATTCCAAATTTTCCCCCCTTCAACACGCACAGCTTTACTGAAAACGTCCGTCACTCTAACAGGATCAGACCACTTAGCCCACCTCCTAGAAAGTGTGTTTCCAAATTTTACACGAACTAAATCACCAATCCTGATCTTGTGACTAGAAACCTCCCTATTGGAACTTTTGCCCATTTTCTCTTGATAAGCTTTAACACGTTCTCTAACTTTGTTTAAATCAGGAGAAGACACATCAGAAACGTCAGATTTCAACCACCAGGGTAATAACTTTGAACCCGCTTTACGACCCCTCAATAACTCAAAAGGGGAACAACCAGTTACAGAATTGGGAGAAGTCCTATAAGTGAGCAAAGTAGCATGAAGTGCCCTTCTCCAATCCAAATTACTTCTGACAGCCAACTGAAAGGATTCCTTAATCACTCTGTTAAAGCGCTCAATCTGGCCATTGGCCTGCGGGTTATAGTTGGAAACCCTCTTGTGAGTAATACCCTGCTCCTTGAAGTACAATTCAATCTCCTTACTGCCAACTGCGTGCCATTATCAGTAATTATTTCAGAGGGTAAACCTTCACGACTGAAAATGTTACTCAGAAATTCAATGACTTGACAAGAAGTGACTTTTTCCACAATTTTGACCTCCGGCCACTTCGAAAAGTAGTCAATCAGGACTAACCCAAAAACTTCTTTACCACCAAACAAATTCAAAGGTCCAATAATGTCAATCCCCAACCTTCTCCAAGGACCCTCAGAATACTCAATAGGGGTAATCAGGGTGGTTAGAGGTTTTACAGTCTTATCACTATTAGAACATGGGAGACAATTCCTGACCCACCTATCAACTAAAGCATCCATAGAAGGCCACCAATAGTATTCTCGTAACCGTCTTTTAGTGGTTGACATGCCCATATGGCCCTCATGAGCAATCCTAATTAAATTTTCCCTGACAGCTAAAGGAGGTACAATTTTGTCACCCCTAGTTATAACATTGTGAAAAGACATAAGCTCATCTCTTACTTTGAAAAAAGAACCTAAACCAACAGACAACTTCCTCTCCTCAGGCCAACCATACTTCAGGTAGTTATCAACAAGACAAAGATTATCATCCTCTGACATAGCTCTCACCCAAACATCTTCCGAAATTACCTACATGCCACTCATATTTATGTCTTTAGTGGTGTAAGCTACATCACATTCCTCTGAATGTTCCCCACTCTGACAGGGTAAAGCCAATCTAGACTTGCAATCTGCATGTACATTGAGTCTACCCGGAATATATTCTACAGTGCATTGATACTCTTGTAATTTGGCTGCTAATCTAGCCAAACGGGCCGTCAAAATCCTGCCACCACCGGCACCCAACATGTTTACAAGGGGCTTGTGATCAGTTCTAAGAACAAATTTCGTACCCCACAAAAACTGTCGAAAATGTTGGGCTGCCCACGTACAAGCTAATAACTCTTTCTCAATTGTGGAATAATTAAATTCAGCCCCTCTCAATGTTCTTGAAGCATAAGAAACAATGCTTTCTCCACAACCGCTTTTCTGTAAAAGAATAGCTCCTAAACCAGAATTACTTGCATCCACAGAAACGATACAATCATTTCCCACAACAAAAGGTTTCAAGAAAGGAGCTGAACAAATCTCTTTTTTTAACGCATCAAATTGCAGTTGTTGTTCATTGCTCCATAGAAATTTAGCATTCTTCTTGAGTAACACTCTAAGAGAAGACACTTTAGAAGCATAGTTTTTTACAAACTTACTAAAGTATTCAGTTAAACCAAGAAAAGAAGACAATTGTTCCTTATTGATTGGTGCAGGTGCTTTGGAGATAGCAGCAACATGATCACATTTTGGTTTAATGCCTTCCTTGGATACCTCGTGTCCCAAATACTCAACCTTAAGTTGTCTAAACTTACATTTGTTAAATTTTAGTGTTAACCCTTTTGATTGTATGTTTCCTAGAACAGTCTTTAAATTCTCATCATGTTGTATCACATCATTGCCATAAATCAAGATGTCATCTTGGAATGCAATGGCGCCTTTGCAACCTTCTAACATTTCCTTCATCAAGCGCTGAAAAACAGATGCAGCACTTGCAAGGCCAAAAGGCATGCGCAAATAACGATACATTCCCTCAGGCGTGACAAAAGCAGTTACATTTCGAGACTCTTCATGTAATACAACTTGATGATATGCGCTAGCAAGGTCCAAAGTTGAAAACACACAAGCGCCAGAAAGGGTAGAAATGAGTTCATTAATTTTTGGTAGAGGATGCATATCAGTCCAAATCTCCTTATTCAAACTGCGGAGGTCCACACACAAACGGAGCTCTCCATTGGCTTTAAGAGAAAGAACAATAGGGGAAACCCAAGGAGAAGACTCTATGGGTTCAATAATATTAGAGTTGACCAAATCATTGAGAATAACCTTTAGTTTGTCAGAGTAGGCTAAAGGCACATTTCTAACTTTATGCCTAACGGGCACTGCATTGTCTTTAAGTATAATTTTGTGTTTAAAACAAGCATACTCTCCTAACTTTTCTTGAAATACATTAGGAAATAATCTCTTAATATTTTGCACAAAATCACAATCATCAGAGGTAACAATGCATACAGGCAGAGAGACGCTAGGATCAATATACACTGGAGGAGAAGCATTGGGATCTAACTTAATACCCATCTCTTTTTGATGAGGCCAACCCAAAAGTGACTCCCCTTTATTAGCAATGTAAATTTTAGCTAGCGTAGATCTGTCTTTGAATTCTATCCTGGCCCAAAAAAATTCAATTAGTTGAATTGTATGTCCTGTATAGCTACCAGGTTTAATGTCAGGACTAGAAAATTCTCTGTTAGGCCATAACTCTTCAAAAATGTCTTTCCCAATTATAGAATACCATGCACAAGAATCCACTAACATGGAGATTTCCTTACCATCAATGTTAAACAAACTTGAAGGAAAACTTTTGCAGTCATCTGAGGATATACATGAAATACAATTGAATTCACTAAATTCTTCAACTGACCCCTCCTCATCAAAAGAAATACAATTCACTTTTTGAGGTGAACGACACATCTTACCAAAGTGTCCAGACTTTTTACATTTCACACAAATCTTATTTAAAGCAGGACAATTTTTGAAATTGCCCACATGGTCAAAACTACCACATCTATAACATATAATAAACGTACGTCTATTACTAAATTTATTTTCTCTTGTAACGGCATCTTTTTTTAAAGTAGGCGCAGAAATTCTTCTTTGAACTGCTTGGTTCTTGACAATAGAAACTTCAGGTATAGAGTCTTGAATTTTGACTGATAAACTTTGACCTCTTATTTCGGTTACAAACTTTTCTGATTGTTCGATACCTTTCGCTATGTTGACAACAGCTTTAAGAGAAGTTTCAGTCCCTAACCACAGTCTTTCTTGTATTTTCTTGCTTTTTGTTTTCATCATTATTTGATCCCTCAGGACCTGTTCATAGTTGATAGTGTCGAATGCGCAAGAACCAGCTAGAGCACGTAGAGCAGATATATAATTCTCAATGGTTTCATTGTCTTTTTGTGCTCTTGAATAAAATTTAAAACGCTCCATGCCTGTATTGATTTTTTTTCCAAATCTTATAGTAAGTTGTTTAACTGCAATTTCAAATACATCAGATTCATTATCTGAATCTTCTAAAGGAGGCAAATCGGACAACTCCTTGATGCCCTGACCGCCTAAAGATAAACGTAAAAGATCCAATTTCCTTTTAGAGGAACAACCATCTTCTTCCAAAACACTTACGTAAGCTAAAAACATTGGATACCATAAATCCCAATCCATTTTTGGATCTCCAGCAACCGGCAAAAAATGGGGAGGGACCATTATGTTAGACATGGTAAGTTTGAATAAAGGAAATACTTATGAGTTAAAACTAAAGTAGAAAATTAAAATGTTTAGTAAAATTAGTACAAACTAAAAATTATTCTAAAATTCAATTTCCTAAAGTTGTTGTAAATACACACCCACAAGCGTGTGTATCGCTGTAAATACTTTATTTTGTGGATTCTTCGTTTTAAACGAAAATATTGCTCTAAAAAAAACCGAAGGAACTGTCAAAAACTGACTCGATATACAAGGACTTGAAAAATTCCCCAATCCAAAATGGCCGAAAGCGTGCAGTGACGTGATGACGTCAGACCCACAATGCTTTGGGTGCAAATCAATGACGATCAGGCAAAGCGCGAAGAGGCTCCGAAGGTTCAGCGTGAAGAAACTCCAAATGTTCTGTGCACGCGACTTATGTAAGTGACAGTTATTTCACTTCGGTAAAACGTTGAAAGTATAGATGGTAATTCAATAAGTTTCGAATCAATGAGGCTTAAATTGGTAAATTTAATACATTTGATTTCGTAGAGTAAAATTCTACTCGTTTAACGCTGCAGAATCTAAATCTACTTTTTTTTTTGTTGAATACTTTTAAGATGAAAGGATATGTTAATTAATAACCAAACGGAAGTGTATTACTGCCGCTGGTGCAATCAAAGCACTAAGAGGTACAACAGCCGCTGGTGCTATCTAGACACAATTAAATTGAAATAAATTCCTTACTTAGATGAAATACAGCGTGAGCGCTGTTTCTCTGCTTCTCTGGTGTATCTTATGATGTTAGAAGTTCCGATACTTTACTCCCGTCGTCGCCAACATGTAGTGATGTAAAAAGGGTCCAAACAGATTGGTCTTATTCCAGGAATCGGTTTTATTCTGAAGTGCAGAGAACAGCTTAACAACCACCACAGGCATCAAAGGTAGTCAGTCTCCAACTCACTCGCACAGAACGCCAGAGCAAGAGCAAAGAGGAAACATTCTAAATTCCATGCAGCCTGTATGCCAAAGGGCACACAAGTAGCATACAACAAATGCGTTCCCTGGGGGTGGTGGCGTAAAGTACAAGGCAATTTATGGAGCTTGTAAAATTGGTCACTGTGCCCATTCACAGAGATCTTTTAGGGGCAAAAATGTATTTTAGCAACAATTTATGAGTTTTTGTTTTATCTGCATATGGGTAATATGGACTTACAATAATGAAGCTGCTGCTCACAGAAGACTTTTTATATGTGGGTGGTTTCCACAGAAGCAGGAGACATAGACAGTACAGCAAACTGGACTCACTAGAGCTGGGGCACTTAATGATACGTATCTCTTTAGCTGTTGCATGGATTGTAATGTGGCTTGCATTGTTCTGCTTGACAAACTTTCACAAAGCATCCCCACTGATGCACCATCAAGCCAGAAAGGTGGACCAAATAGTCTGGAGGTCCAGTTATGAGCTACAAGATACACATTGGGGATCAGAGGCAACTGGAACTTGCCATTGTTTTTGTGTATATCTTATTTTGTTTGGTGCAACATACAGTTTGTTGTTGTTAGATGGTACTTATAGCCCTGCACAGCCCTTGGGCTACCACTACTTCTACAACCATGCATATCTGTCGTAGCTCCAACTGTTTCCTAAGCAGCTGAACTCTTCAACCTCTTCCAGGTAGAATTCTTCTACTGCATGGGAATATTCCAATACCATCTCTCCACAGTAGCTTGGCTCACATTTCTTCAAGGTAGTAAGTCTGCCATGCATAGAAATCAAAGTTCAGCTTGTTCAGGAAGACAGCATTTTCTGATGCTGGCTCTGGGTCACATCCACCTCTTCATGGATAGTAGGTGAATTCTGGATCCCTGAATATTCCAGAACCCAGAACATTGTGACTGTCCAGTGTTTATTTACAGTCTCACCAATCATCCCCTGTGCTATGGTCAGCATTTAATGGGGACAGGGGGCTTCCTCCCATCCACTGAAGGCTTGCATTCATACTACATAATTAATTTATGTGAGGGTTCAACAGGAACTCCCTAAGGGCTGGATTCTGCAGGTCCTTTGAGGCTGGAGAGATGAACATCCTCTAGGCAGAGTTCTGCTGAGGTACATGCTGGCACCGCCGCCAAACTAGCTCAGCCAAGTGAGGAGACTATAGTGCTGTTTCAACGAAGGATGCACTTTGTGTGCTACTCTTGACCTCAGAGGCACACTCAGTGGTCTCAACATATATATAAACAGGGAAGTTTGCAGTGAGGTAAACAAAGTCGAAATCACTGCATCAACATTCAGTTATTTGTCCTATTCAGACCGTAAAGGAACAACTATAGAGCATATGAGGTATCTTTAACCAAGTGGGTGCTCTGATCGCGAAAAGTGCTAATGAACAGCTGAAGCTTACATGTCATTCACACTCTGTGCATAGAACAACACAGACCATTCATGAGGAGTTGAAACGAGCATTATTTAACAGGGGTGTTCAAACCAATGTAGTAATGCACACCTACAAATATTTGGTACATCTAGGTAACACATGCAGCTGAGATTCATCCCCGATGTAGCATCCAAATAGGCAGGGAGTGGCAAGTCACACATATGTGCTTACTAAGACAAAGGGTGTTATCTACAACTCATTATCTACAGCTCACGCCCAGGATAAACTGGTGTACCCATGGGTAACTGTGATTTCTCTGTCACTTGTTAAATCGGATGCCTAAAGTTACATAGGATGTTAGAAATGTTTTGAAACTCACAATGTATGCTTTATATGTTGTCACATATAACAATACCCTGTTTGTGGGCGTCTAAGATCACTTGTAACACAGCGAGGAATGGGTTGCCCTTAGCCACAGGCAGCATCAATGTTTAACTGTCACCATTGATTGTTTGGTTTAAAAGATTAAAACTCACACGTTGTTAGCTAGTGCGCCGATTGTCATTAATGTTATAATTGAATGCTTATCTCTGTTCATGTTTCAGATCCTTTTCTCTCTTAAGTACTCTTTTGCTCTCCGAACTGTCTTCCGTCAATGTACTTACTATTCAAACTCCATATACCCTACTTTATTTCTCATTCTATGACCTTATCAACACCCCCATCTTCTGTTCATCCAGGTACTCATTCGTTCACTCATTCACTTTAAGTGTGTTTATTAGTGCTGCCTTCTGTTTTCTACCTCTAACTCCATTTGTATGGCTCTTTATTTAATTTTATGAATTGTTTTGTAAAGTGTGTGAGAGCAAGTGAGTTCTGTCAATGTTCGATAATGGTGATGATTCCGAAAGTGTGTTGAAGGTTAATCAGCTGAGAAGATTTGTAAATATCATGGAGAGAAAAATGTCTGAATATCAATAAAGGCCTATTGGAAGAGATGGATCTTTAGATAGTTTCTGAACATGAGGATCATAACTTATTTTCTGAACATGAGGGCCCTATCTTTTGATACGAGAGAATACCAAGTGCCAAAGGGTGAAGCTTCACTATAGAATGATCTGCCATCAAAGTGTTTTTATTTTGCCAGGGTTTAGGCTAGATGCTTTTGTGTTCCTGACATTAGGTGTGGTCGACAAGGAAGTAACAGTTCTGCAGGGTAGAATAGATATAGGGCATAAAAGGCCACAATGAAAACGTTGTTGAATGCAGTATTTCTCTTTACTGGTTACCAATAAGATAGAATACGACTGGGAGTTATGAGTTTGGTGAACTTCAGTGTGAGAAGAAAACAAGTTGCATAGTTTTACACTCTTCACTTTAATGATGGTTATCAAGGAGAAGGCAATCATGAATATAATTGTAGTAGTCTGTCTTGGAAATTACTATACAAGAACAAAACTCCATTTACAAGATTGGAAGTGGTAGTGGTGGGGTAAATCACAGAACACACGGTTGGTGGAATACATGCCCACTTGAGCGATTGATGACAAGTTTACATCAACAACAACATCCATATTGTGGACAGTTAAATGTGAACTGGTTATGGTTCATAAAAATATGCCTTTCTTATGGGACTGGGTATAGGTTAACAGGACAAGAAGTTGTGTCTCAGTCTTAAGAGGTTCAGAAACACCCAGTTTGGACCTGTCTAGATCTACACTTAAATATTTAATGACTTTTCAGTAATTGACTGGATCAGCACACACCTAAACATGAGTTTGGGTATGATAACATAAGTTGCATCTTTCTAAGTCATTTACATGGATGTTAAAAAGTGTTGGAGAGAGAGCTAATCATTATAGGGCCCAGCCAGCAGTATTGGTGGATCAGGATGTGAAGCGGAACATTTAAACTGGGAAAACCTGTTGTTGAATAGCCATTTTATCAATGTCATAGCCGGCCCGAGAATATGTTATGATCAGCTCTGTCGAATACCACAAACTAAATAAGAATCATGGTACGTTTGTCTTTGATCCTTGCAGTGAGTACACTTTCACAAATATTGATAATGACAGTCTCTGTTCTTCAATGGGAGTGTTAGCACCTTTTTTATTTTTTTTATTTTTTATTTTATTTAAGCTGTTTTATAGCGCGCTCAATTACTCCGGAGTATCCTGGCGCGAAAAAGAAAGAGAACAGTAGCAGCAGAGCCCTAGACCAGCCAAACGAACTAGACAGCTATTGTAAACAGATGAGTCTTTAGCGCTTTCTTAAAAGCACCTGCTCTTGCTATGTGGATTTTGCCAAATACCAGACATCTACACTAAGGTTAGCATGAGCGACCTTCCCAAACATGCCAAATATAGTTATGTTTCCCATCACCTTAAGGTGAATGCACCATAGTCAATATGACCGCCCCTAGACCTCGCCTTTCACACCTCCAGAGTATATTTGGCCTCATCAACCTACAACATTCTTATACCCATATTTGCTCACGAAAAGCCTTATTTTTTTGGCCTTCTTCCAGACGTTTGGTTTGCCCCGCCCCACACATTAGTGAAGTCTGAGATCTTACAAAATCTTAAAGTGTTGCAAGATCTGACGGCCATCTTGGGACCTGGAGTATAAATTCCGTGTCCAGTCACCCCCCCCCCTTTGCTAACTCTCCTATTCTAAGAGAAGAGGCCTGCATCCCCCCACAGCCTCCTGTACTTCTGCTTCCCCTCCCTTCTCTTTACCTGGTCTCCTCCTCCCAGCTTCAGCTTTAGAGGGATTCCCCACTGAGGGAGAGGACAGTTTCATCTCCGGCCCCTGGCTCATGGAATTAAAGCAACGAGCAGACTTATTCCTGGAATCTCTAGATTCTCAGCTCAAAAGACACGGTCAGTGCACTGTACCTTGAACTCTGTTAGAACACTATTGCAGGACAACTCCCGATTGTTCAATTGCGAACTTCCCTTTTAGTTATTTGATAGACTCCAATTGGACAGACAGAAATCTGTTATTCTCTTGTTTCATAAGAGAGGTTCTCTGAGTCCTCAAAACTTCGTCCCTTCAATGTACTCTATGAGTATAATAGCGCATAACTCTGACCGATAAAAAGCGGTAAGCAAACGGTCTGGAAGAAATGTATTGTTTTTCCATGATCTGTGCATTGCACTGTTGTTTTGCTCATATGTTACTGATCTCATTACTTTTGAATTCCTGTATGCATATAAGTACCAGTCCACAAGATTGTCAAGAAGAGAATCTGGTACAGTCAGTCAGTCTGCTGCTTTCAAACCTGAGACGAACTCGCTAATGAGACCCAGACATCAATTGGCAGGGATTTTGGGACAAAGCATTAATCTCTCTCATCCCCAACCCCCTTGTCCCCGGAAAGAGAACATCCAGCATTCGACTTCAGTTCTCTTGCTGAGGGTTGACTAACTAGGGGGTGGGTGAGAATCTTTGCTCCCACAGAGCCTGTGTTTAAGTTGAGTGGACTGCAACAAGGAGCTTAGGGCCACATGTATGACCCACCAATTTGTGAGTCGCAAATTGCATCACATTTGCAATTCACAATATGCAACTTGCAAATTGGAATGCACAACAGTGTCTGAGACACTGTTTGAAATTCTCAATTGGGTCGCAAATTGCTACAGGCCTCATGCATAGTAAGGAGGCTGTCGCAATATGCGACCCCATTGGGAATGGCTGGCCCTCTCAGGGATGGTGGCCTCCTGGGGTCAACAGACCAACATGTCTGGGACTGCTTTTAAATAAAGCCGTTTATTTTATTAAACGCAGCCCGTTTTCCTTCAAGGAAAACAGGATGCATGGGACTATTGCCTGCCTGTAAAAAATATTTTGAGTGCAACTTCTGTGAAGGGTGGTAACTGCGACTGATTTGTGACTGCAATTGCGGTTGCAAAACAGTCATACATAGCTTCAGGAGTCGCTATTATGAAGGGAAGCCCTTGGAACACCCATTCCTAATAGTGAGTCGTAATCCTATTTTGTGAGTCACAAATTGATTTGCGACTCGTAAAATAGTATTAGTACATGGGCCACATATTTTCTGCGGTTGCAAATGGGTCTATTACCCATTTTCACCCATACAAAACGTTTGTACATCTCGCCCTTAGTCCAGTAAAAAAATATTTCTGAATTTTGTGCCGTTCTGATTCAGCTGTGTATTGATCACTGATTTAGTATTCCAATTTGGTGTTAAGTGCCATTTTGTTGAGCAGTGCTAACACTGTTTCCAAGTATCATTAAGATGTCAGGAGGAGTATGATTATAGGTGTGTTAAGAATCAGTTATGGGTTGGACTAGGGATCATACATGATCTGTTCGAAGTTTACGCAGAATGTGAATGAGAGTTTGTTTAGTTCACCAGCCATGGAGAAGGTTGCAAGGGTAAAGTTTGACCAAGATAGGGGAAGTTAATGTGCAGTTTTGATGTCTGCTATCTACAATAAGATATGGTCAAGGCAGAAATCAGCAGTATGAGTGAAGGCTGTCAAATGGGGGAAGGTAATTCTGATAATATCAAGATGTATCTTTTGAAGTAGGTATCTGTGGGAATATCTCTGCAAATTTAATAACACCAGGAAAAGGACCAATTTTTTTATTTTCAGTTTGTATTCTAACAGGTCAAGGAGGTAATTTGGAAAAACATTAGCCCTTTATGTCGCTAGGTAAACTATAGAAGAGGCTAAGTAACAAGAATTCCTAGTTATATATTTTAGCAATAACATCTCGGGCCAAAGTAAAGAATGGCTATTCATGTGACCTGTTGTTCTGCGTTTTAGGAGAAAAATAGGGACCTGGAGTTTGTGGAGTTGTGAGGATTTTGAGTCAAGTGTTTAGGGGGCATACTTACAATAAAGTGACGAAGCGTGTCATTAAGACAAGAAGGCTAACAACACACTTCGGCACTTTAGAAACGTACAGGGCTGCACCATATTTGCTAGAATATGGTGCAGCCCTGTATTTTCCCCTGCACTGGCGCTAAAATGTAGCTGCCTAGCGCCAACACAGGCCCCCTTGCACTGTAGTGCAAGGGGGCCTGTGTTGAGGGTAAGAAGGTTTATGAGCAGGAAGGTCCACCTTCCTGCACATAAACAATCTTTAAATGCCATTTTGTAACTTCTATGTGTGCTGCTTAATGCAGCACACAACAAAGTTGCAAAACAGCATTTTTTTAAAAATATTTGTTTATGTACAGGAAGAGAGACCTTCCTGCTCATAAACAATCATTGGCATTTTGCTGTTTGTAAACAGAACAAGCATTGGCATAGCCAATAGGTCTCGTCTTTGGGACATTATAAGAGTTTAGCCATGCAAAAGTTGATATTGCACCAAGGATCTTGTGCTGCATAATTAAATACTTATAAGGTCCCAAAGGTGATACCTATTGGTTATGCCAATGCTTGTTTATATTTGCTTTTATTTAGTTCTTAAGCAACCTTTTGTGTAACATTTTAAGGTCGGGTGCTTAACTGATGTAAATATACTGATTTGTTGCACATTTTTGTTTTTTATTTCTACATCCGAAATAAGTTTATATTTATTGATTGACTTGCGTACCTTTAAAAACCATAAGAGTAATGCTCAGAAGCAAAACTCCAACCTCCACACGAAGGGGCGTAGTGAGTGGTGGCCACTGTTCATTCAACGGGGCATCTTCTGCGTGACTCGCGGTCATTACCACAACCAAGCCCTTCTCCTCACAAACAGGGTTTGGACTCGCGCACCATATAGCTGAAAAAGTGGTACGGAAGTTAACATTCTAGATGCCTTAACCAATGGCCCGCTTGTGCACGCCCCAGCATGAATATCCTGCCAATTTGCTTTTGATGCAACCACTCGCGCAGATCTTCTCGGGAGCGCGTTCCTCCCTCCAGGGGAAGTAACAAATATTGGCTTTGCCTACCGTTTTGGATTTTGAACGCTTAAAACACATTTGCGGGATATATTGAGTATGTGCGGTGGCAGATTAAAATCAAAAGCCAGTGTTTTATTTTCCACATCGATTAGAAATTTTGCAGTGCTGCTGCACATCGTGTAAACGGTTGTGATTAAGGATGCCATGCGCTGGCTGACACCGGTTTTGTAGCATTTAACAAAGAAAGGAGTACGAAGTTCCTTGGTGAAGTGATTAATCACACCAAACATGTCATAGCTCATCAAGTCTGACTAATAAATTACAGGAGGTCAAGGAGGGGGATTCCTCCTTTCTGAACTAGGGCTCTCACACACCCAGCAAGCTAGGTGTCATGCTTCATCATTTGAGCCTGCTCCTTGTCGGGCCGGCACTGCAATGCCCGACGGGCACACTTAAAGGGGCTCTTTATCGGAGATCTTCTGTTCCTTGCCGTAAGGGTGCATGTGGGTGTGAGGAACCTAGTTACGTGTAGATGTGTTTTGTGGTGTTTTAAAACAGGTGAGGGAGTCCTCTATTGCTAATGCTTTATTCTATGAGGGACCATGCCTGAGTAGAATGAAAAGGGAGGGGGTAGCTTGAATTGTTCTTAATGTGACAAACTGCATACTCTACTCCCAAAAGGTCAACATGTTTCTCGCCCTAAACTCGTCAGTGAATGATCAATTGGCGACTCTCCAGTACCGTGCAAAAATAATAAATAAAGGAAAAACTATCTACAAGTGGGTGGTAAGGTGATTTGCTACCTACCACTGGTTGTGCCCTGGGAAATAATCCTCTAGGGCAGATGTCTTCAAACAGTGGGACGTGACCCCCAGGGGGGTTGTGGAGTTCTTGGAAGGGGGTCGCAGATTCCCCAGCTTTACTTGTCCCTGCATAAAGACAGCCAGGATCGCTAATTGAGATCATTATCAGCTGCTTGCCTGAATGAAAGGCAAATGCTCCTTATCAATTAATCTGCAAGTGTAAGGGATGCTTGGGAGCAGTTCTGTTTCTTCGTGAAGACGAAGGTGTGTTTTTTTTAGGCGATGTGCACAGAGTTAACAACTGGGCTGGGAAGTTCTTGCTTTTAATTTTAATGCATTTACACAGCCCTTAGTATCCCTAAAGAGGTGTTGAAGGGACAGTTATATAAAAAAAGAAAACTGCATTACATACACTCATTGTGAAAGCACCATTTTTTCTTAAACTATTTGCATGTTTTGCAGCATTCAATCTTACCCTGTGTGTAATGCAAGTAACAAAAATTGACTTGCATAGTCACAGTGCTTTCCGTCACAGGCTGTGACTTCATACCACTAAAAATACACATCACTATTCTCCACTGCACCAATCAAGATTTAATTCTATGGTTCTCTGGTTACACACAGACCTCTGCAGTGCATTAACTATTAGAAATGTTATAATGTACTACAGTGCATTTTCCACTGAGCAATAACTTTTTTATATTTATTTTTGATTTACGCTGTCCATTATTTTATATGTAGATACCTGAAGGTGAAGACCTAAAAAACATACAGAATATTTTGGGCTTATGTATCAGAGACTTGCATTGCCAAAGAATCACTTTTTTTGATGCTCCAGTGGCGCAAGCATCTCAACCATATGTATGAGGCAGTGCAAAGTGACCCTGCATGGCTTTGCATTGCCTCATAGATATGGAGTAAGACATAGAAGCGCAAGTCACTGCATTGCCGTACTCTGTATCAAGGAGGTGTTCCATAGGCTTTGCGTGGGGTTCCCACGCAAAGTAACAATTGTTGAGTTTAGACTCGCTAGACTCCAGAATCAGGCAACCTGTAATTAAAAGAAGAGGAGAACACACAGCATTCCATGTCAATACCACATTTGGCCATGGTGGGGTGTTCTTGATATTGGGTTATAAGTAAAAACTGTGTCCCATCAAGTACATCACAATTATCGATGACACCAGAGAAAACAACGTGTGACTTGTTTAAGTAAGACTCCATTTAAAACAGTTTGTAACAGCACCCAAAATGTGAGTGTAGTGAGACTCACCTATTAAAGTTTAGAATTATGCCTCATCAGGTGCAGCGGATTGAACACCCAAAGTTGGTGTCTCTTCAAAACGTAGAAAGGATAAACACAGACAGTAATCAGCGGTTATTCATGAAGTTTAAATTGCTTCTATGCTGGTACACGGACTACTGGGAGTACCTATAAGTCAGAGTCTTAGTTAGTGTAATGGTGACTCGAGAAGGGGATGAGACAGCCCGCTGTTCAATTACATGAAGGCGTGCCTATACCAAAATGCCACCACCCTCAAGGGTAAATGGGGTGGGTGGACTGGAGGTTACTCATTGTAGGTTAACTGTGCCCAGTGGAGAATACCGTTAATCATACCGCAGTAACCGCCACAGATGCAGGCCAGCAGTTAAGCCAATCTTGCAGAGGGGTCTCCGGGTGGAAAAGCTCACAACGGGACCGACCGAGCCCATTAGAGGCATTGACACAACTCAGAGACAGGGTTTTCTGAAAGACACTCGAGTGCAAAGGCCAGAGGAGTACAACAAAACCGACAAAATTTGCTTACCTGTTCCGCACTGGGAACCCATCTGCCGACCTACCCTGATCCGCTGCTTCCAGAAATGTGATTTAGCCTAGTATAACAATGCTTTAAGTATCCTCCACGGCGGGCATTGGCTTGCGGGCCCGGATCGGAGTGGGGGTGTGGTTTCACAATCAGGTGATGCGCGAGTTCGCAAGTGTGGTCATGTGACCCGTGATTGACACGGCCATCTTGGAGTGTAGTGAGAGTAAAGGAAAATGCCTTAGGTTTCATGTTTTCTTTAGTTCCATAAGCCTACACTTCCTTCAAGACTATAAGGGAGTTAAAATGATGAAGTTAGAATACTCAATTGATGTGATAGCAGTGTTCTTTATTGAACATCGTAATGTTGGGAAAAACCTTCTTAGTGTTGGGCGTGTTTGTCATCAGGTATGTCAGGAGGTAAATCAGTTGTTGGTAACCAACTTTACTCGTGCCACAAGTAGGGGTTCATGTAGTAATTTCCATATCGTGTGGACAGATGAAAAGGTTCACAATGTGTGGAAGGATGCTACAGGAGCAGAGGAGCAATTTTATGGATACCAGTAGTCTCCAATGGTGTTTAGGTAAGTCTAATACAATATAGCAGCTAGTGCTCTACATATTGTTATCATAGGGAATTCGTCTTGGTTTTGGACACATGAATGAGGTGCTTCAAGGGACATGTTAAGCAAAAGATAAAGTCAGTGTGTCATAGCTAAAATTGCCTTGCCATGACCCAGAATTATACCAAAGTGTGTATCAACATTATCTGTTCAGGGAAACCCAGGCAATTTCGACGTTAAGGCCACAGTGTGCTCTGTTAAGATGATGCACCCACCTTTGTTCTAGCCTAAACAAGGCTATATGTGTGATGTGTGGGTGTGCTTCCAGCATTACCCATTTTATACTTTCTGGGGGATGTGTATTCTCCAAATAGTGTGTGTAGAGTCTGGTGTGGGTTTTGAGACAGCGGATATTACTCTTGTGTTCCGTTATCCTTTATTTGCTGTTCTCATGGTCATCCCAACATAGTGTTTATCACACGGGCATGTCAACAGATATATGCATCGACTGGTGTTACAATTCGTGTGCTTCGTCATTCTCCATGTGAAGTTGTCTGCGAGTTTAATCTCTTTTGTTGGTCTTGTTTGAGGGCAAACTGCACAAGATCTGCAAGGGTAGTGCCCTATGACTGGGGGGAGGTCCCATAAGCGTCTCTGCATAGTGACCAGTTTGGTGTTGGGTCTAGTGTGGATTAGCATATCTTTAAGGTTGTTCGTCCTTTTGAAAGCAAACCTAGGTCTCTGTATTTCCAAATCCCCTGTGTTCAAAATACCCCAATTTCATACACGTCCTGACGTTATGTGTGGGGTATTGACGTTTTTCCAGATTAGTGGACAGTATGGCAGCCTCCATCTGGTAGTCCTGTGTTTGACTACAATTTCTCCTGAGGCTGAGAAATTGGTTGAATGGTAGGTTGTCTCATAAGGTTCTTGTATGGTAGCTACTGTAAAGTAATAGACTGTTGGTACCAGTTTTGTAGCTTCAATGTAACAGAATTTTGCATTTAAATGATGCTTGGTGGACATGTCTCAGTTGTACAGAAAGCAAAATATTTTAATTTCTTAGTGTAAGAGTAGCTTACATGTTACTGATGCTTGGACAAAGCATTTTCACAGGAGGCAAAATGATTGGCACTTTTTCAAGGGAATGTGGTGCAAGGTGCACTTTGGAGATAGCGCATACAGCACAAGCGCGAGCCTCGCGCAGCAGCAGTGGAGGGGGGGCCTATGAGATTCCCTTGCTGGGGCGTGCATCAAGCAATGCAACGCGTGCACGTCTTTACAGGGAAAGTTGTGCCGATGGCTACAGGTCTCACTCCTATGCAGCACATGCGCGCTGCGTAGGCGAGACCTAAAAAACGTTTCGCCTGTTTAAGATAAGATTTTCCCTGGTCTTAATTTTGATGCTACATCCTATTCAGGCTGCTTTTGTAAATAGGGGGCAGCATCAAAATCAGTGGGTCTTGCGGTGAAACGCCCACCACAACACCCATTGCCTGACCCTGTCACGCAAAGTGTAGCGTAAAAGGGGCCTTAGTTACAAGGCAGCATTAAGCCAAGTTAAGTGGCTTAACGCTGCCTTGTAAATAAGTCAAAGCTCCAATCGCAAACACAACGCCACTAAAAGTGACGTTGTGGTGGTGATAGGGGGTTGTAAATATGCCCCTCGGTTTCTAGACAAGCAGGAAGATGAAGAGTGATTTCCTTGCAACTCCATGTATATAAGGCTCATGACTCCTGAAATGACATTGAGGAATGATCCTCTATTTCGTCTTCTTCCGTTGTTCATCTCTCATGCTCTTCATTTTTCATCATCTCCCACCAGCAGCTTCATGCCTTGATCCTTCCTCTGGTTACTTCTCACATTCCACCAGTCACAGCACTTCCTGCGACTTTGTTACTAGTCGGAGAAGCAGCAGGGGTGAGGGATGTGGTGAGATGTGTTTGGTTCATAGGCTCGTGCATCAGAGGTTCTCATATGAGTAAACTCCTTATAGCAGACAATTCTTTCTTTCTAGACTTTTACTCCCTCCTCATGAAGTGCATGTGTACAAAAAAATGTTGCTCTCTAATTAACTGTTCAGGCCAGTGCATATTGATATCAAGGTATTCGCATAAATTTAGCTTAGTCAACCCCCACAAAACAATCTCACACACAGACACACACATGTATTTTGGCTGCTAAAATATAAGTAATTTATGTCATAGATTTTCAAAACATGTTTAGGCACAAACCGTAACCAAAAGCAATAAGCTGAATTTAGTGCACCTTGTGTAAGGGACAGTTAAAATATATAAGTGGTTCATCCCCTCCTGTGTCTCCCTACTTTCTACTATGCAAAAATGTAACATGTTCACCCAGAACACGTTGACCTTACATTTGGTGTTATACATGTAACAGATGAATGATGTTCAAATGTAAACTACTCAGAAGTCATTTATCTTCCTCTGCATACACTAAGATCCACCATTGGAAGCGTTCTGCAGAGGACGGTCAGACTCACGTTTTTTCCATCTGAGCCTCTCCAACAACGTACTAATATGACACATGCCCATTGAGACTAGAAGATTTTTGGAGCTGACTTTGGAAGTAAACCTGGGAATGGATTTGTGATTAGGATATTTTTTTTGTAAGACTCAAAGGTGTCGACTCTGCTATTGCTTTAAACATAAAAGAAAGTTATTTATTGAAGAAATGCATGAGATAATCATTGGGATTCCACTAATTTGCTTCATTCACAGTTCTGAAATGCCTCACTTGAATTATTTCTGCCAAGGATGGTAATGGCTACATTTTGTATTGGCAGTGGGCGATTTCAGGCTATTACAGCTGATATTGAAATTGCATTTCATATTGAGATAGAAAATTAGGGAGGCTTGAGAATTCGAGACGTTTGGGGGGACTTGTAAGCCTACAAATGAGAGAATGTAGAAACCGATGCAGCAACCCATCCAGGATCACCCACAAAGCAGAGAAACTATAGAGAGCGCGATGGGATATAATGAGAAAGAGGTAGAGCTCTCCCAATAACAGGAGACGCCTAACATAGATAGATTTGAAAATCCCTTTGTTTACAACTCTGTGCCGTGCTATAACATTGATATCTCCATATGAATACACCACAGGTCACATTATGTAGCATGACCCACAAAGGTAAACTTACACTTACGTGTAGGTTTACTGTTGCTTAGTATTCACAAAGGGATTTACGAGTAGAATCTTTACCAGTGCGGAGTCTCTGCACATGAAAAAAAGACCTATGTTTGTATGTGCGGAGAGTCCGCACTGGTAAAGATACTACTCGGGATTTCCTTTATGAATACCAACAATCGTAACCTTACACAAAAGTGTAACTTTACCTTTCTGAATCAGGCCCATTGCATTTAAGATTTCAATTAAGAAAGTTCATAATGCTTTCTTTGATCATAGCTTATCCTTCATCTCTTTTTCAAACGATCACTTAATTAATTCCAGCATCAGTGACAGTTTGGCTAAACTAATTTTATAATCCAAGTCAAAACATTTCTCCATACACTTTTACAGGAGCTAAGAGCTGATTGCAGGAAAGGACATTAAGAAGAATGGGAAATAAAGAAAAATATATCTAACCCTAAAACAGACATTTCCTTCCAACTCTACTCTCACTGACGCCAGTGAAGTACTTGAAAGTGTTAGGCCGCAAACATCTAGATCCAGAGCCACTAGTGCGGCCAGAAACCATCACCATTGTTCTGCTACTGTTAATTGTCACGTGATGTTTGTGCAATTGCCTTACAGGGCACTCAGAAGCCTTTGTACTCCTGTCCTGTTACACTTCAATTTTTGGTTCTGGAATTTCATTTAGTGTGAGTATTTGAAACCAATGTTTCTGTGACGTAGTTTATCTGAAACGTTCTTAATACAAGAGACATTAAGTGAAAATATAGAAACAATAGTTAACTTATACAATGAAAATAATGTGAAAAAATGGAAACAATAATAGACGTATTCTATTAAAATTCTAAGAAATCAAAAATAAAGAAATGTGATAATGAAAATATTTTTGGGTAACAATAAATAATAAATCTTTGAAACAAGGTAACTTTTCAAAATGTAAAAAGAAAATGTGAACTAACTAAGAAGGTACTGCGGGACCTATTTATGAGAAAAGTCGCGAAGCGAGGAGTTAGCCTCATTGGCTTAATTCCATGTTCTGCCACTTCAGAAAGGCAAAGAGCACCGTATTTGCAAGAATATGGTGAAGCCCTGCATTTCCCCCTGCGCTGGTGCTAATTTAGCTGCCTAGCCCCATTGCAGGCACTCTTGCACCATATTGCAAGGGTGTCTGCATTGTAGGGGAATGATTGTTTATGTGCTGGAAGGTGTCTCTTCATGCACATACACAATTAGTAATGGTGCTTTGTAACTGCTGTGTGTGCTGCTTAATGCAGCACATATAGAAGCTGCAAAACGTCTTTTTTTCAGTGATTGTTTATGCGCAGGAACGGACACCTTCCTGCACATAAATAATCAAGGGTGTTTTGCTGTTTCTATGTGTGCTGCACAAGGCAGCACACATGAAAACAGCAAAAACAAGGAGAAGTAATTTAAAGCATTTCTCCTTGTTTTGCCTGTTTAAGACCAGGTTTTCCCTGGTCTTAATTTTGGCGCGGCCTCCTATTTACGCCACCCCTGTAAATAGGGTGCATGGTCAAAATCAGTGGGTGTTGCGATGCAACGCCCACGTAACACCCATTGCCCTCCCCTTTAATGCTATGTGTAGTGGCTTAACGCTGCCTTGAAAATAAGGCGCAGCCCCTATCACCACCACAACGTCTGAGAAAATGACATAGTGGTGGCGATAGGGGCTTGTAAATATGCTTCTGTGTTTCTAACGTAGGGATGAGTAAATATTATAAATGTAGCTATGTTTAAAGTGTGACGTTTGGTTAGGCTTCACGTTAGGCTTAGGGTAATGGTTAGCGTTAGGTCCTTCCATAAGGGTGGTCATAAGGTTAGTGTTGGCATTACAATTAGGGTAAAGTGTTCAGGAAGGGTAACGTTTAGGATTATGGATAAAGTTGATGCCATTCCATCATCCTTTATTATATCATCCTTTTAATTGGTACAACATCATTTCCATCCTAACTTAAAATGAAGAAGTTCTCAGTAGAGATTCTTTTGCTTTGTCATTGTTATATTTTGTATTATGACATTCTCCATTTCCACATACATCTGGCTCTAAGTTTCCATGTATGAAAACAGGCTCGATTCTTTAAGTTAAATGCTTGGTGAGAATGTTATATATGAGTGTTTGTTCCAAGATGTGCTAGAAGCTACAGGTCTGATTCACAAAGGTAAATTTACACTTTTGTGTAAGTTTACCACTGTTTGCTATTCAAAATGGGATTTACGAGTAGTTCCTTTCCGACTGCGGGGACCCACACTCATTAAGATACTACTCGTAAATACCTTTGTGAATTGCAAACAATGGTAAACTTACACAAAAGTGTAAGTTTACCTTTGTGAATCAGGCCCAATATGTGGAGCCTTCTCCAATAAAATACTGTTCTGTGAAACTTGTTGGATTAGAGATGTTACATCGATGTATTTATTTATTTATTCATGCATTCATTTATTGTTGATAAATTTGGCATGGGTGTCAGAGTGTAGAGAAGTAGAGAGTATGAGATAGAAGTTGTGAGAAGTAAGACTATAAAATATGCTTTGGAAAGATAATGCTAGAGAGCTCCCGATTACTGGCATGCCAGTTTCTATTGCTGACAATCTACTGTGTTGTCTAGTTCCCACAATTCTGCAGGATCTGCACATAGTTTGGACAACATAGGTATTGAGGGTGTTTTACCCGATCAGCGGGCGAAGGTTTCCCATATTCTAGCAGCTATGATCAATGTCCGGTCCCTCAGGAAACATCATGCAGACGTATTTGATCTTCTGGAGGATAATTCATTAGACATGTTGTTCCTAAAGGAGACGTGGCTTGATCCCACTTCTGACCCCATTGTCTTCTTTGCTATTCCAGCAGGGTATATGATCTTTAGAGCCGACCGTCAGGGGGGAGAGGCAGTGGTGTAGCCATTATATATAAAAACATATGGGAACTTCGCTTGGGGGACACCACCGCATGGGCAGGCTGCGAGGTGCTTGATTTTAGCATCCGCTTTTCAGCCCACTTTACCCTGGGAGCCTCCTTGATCTGCAGGCCCCGTGGACCTGTGGGTCAATTTCTCCTGAACTGTGGGGACTCTATCGTCTCTAGGGCAGTTAGGTACTCCCACTATATGGTTCTGGGAGATTTTAATATCCATTTGGATCGACCTGATACCAAGGAGGTGACAGACCTATTGGATATATTACAAATGGCCCAACTCAGCCCGCATGTCCGCCTTCCTACTCATCAGGCCGACCATATATTGGACCCGATTTTTTCTAATTTCCCCATCTCCATAAGAGATCCCTGCCCGGTGACATTGTCTGACCATTTTATATCCTATTTTTCTTGGATTGTTTCTAGCGCAGAGACACAGGTGCGCTCCAACCAGAAGCCAGCTTGTGGGAAAATTGAACCTCTGGAATTTACTCAGGCTCTGGATCGTTCTAGGCCCGTTCTGTCAGAAGAATTGGAGGAGTGTATGTCGGGGTTTACTGGTTGGGTGGCGAGGGCGACTGATTCTGTAGCCTCTCTTCGGCCCGTCCGACCCGCCAGAGATGCACCATCAATACCTTGGTTCAACTTGACTCTTAAAGCTGCTAAGCCTGATTGCAAGATTTTGGAGCGTGCTTGGCGCCAGAGGGGTTGCTGCCCCACAGCCAAGAGGAAACTTAGAGCAATGCAAATAATTTACTACAATGCCATTGCCGTAGCTAAAGGCAATTCTTTGCAGCTCGCATTGCTTCTGCCAAGAACAACGCTAAAGAAATCTTTGCCATAGTGCAGAATATTAGGTCACCGCGGGCTCAAGCGAGTGTGACTCCATTTTCTCTTGCCTGGAGTAACAAACTCTCATGCTGTTTCAGAGATAAAATTCAGGCCATAAAGGCCACATTTCCTTCTGGTAATGGGTATTGTGTGGGGCCTTTGGCGGTGCAACCTGCCGCTTCCACCTGCTCTCTGTCAGCATTTAGAGCAGTCGACCCCCTGGAATCTCTTAAAATCTTCAGGGGGCTCAAGTCCAGTTCTCCTTCGGACTGCTGCCTCGCCAGGCTTTGGGCAGCAGCAGGAGAGAGTGTGCATATAGAGGTGAACTGTATTGTCAATCTGTCCCTTCAGACAGCGGTGGTTCCTCAGGGGTGGAAGCAGGCGAAAATCTTGCCTCTTCTTAAAAAATCTTCCCTGGATCCCATTAACCCAGGGAATTATCGGCCCATCTCCCTCCTTCCGGCTATTGCCAAGGTCTGTGAGAAGGTGGCCAATAGACAACTGACAGAATATGTGGAGACTGAAACACTTCTGCACCCAGCTCAATCAGGCTTCCCAGCCTCTCACAGCACTGAGACTGTTTTAGTAGAGGTGTGGGAGGCAATCCGGGAGTGCCTAGATGCCGGCAGGAGGGCAGCATTGATTTTGCTGGACCTCTCGGCTGCGTTCGACACGGTCCCACATGCTCTACTTTTGGCCCGACTCGCAGAGATTGGTGTATCGGGAGCAACTTGGGGTTGGCTCAGGTCTTTCCTGGAGGAGCGGGTTGAGCAGATCTGGCTCCCTCCTTTCGCCTCCTCCCCTCAGCTGGTTACCCCTTGCTGGTGTCCCGCAGGGCTCTTCTCTTAGCCCTCTCCTCTTTAACATTAATGTTACTCCACTGATAGATCTGGCGGAGGAGCTTGGGGCTAAGGTGATGGCCTATGCGGACGATACATAGTTGCTGTTTACCTGGGACAAAACATCAGATTCCGTTTCAGCGGCGCAACAGTGCCTAGTTTCCATCTTTAAATGGCTGGCGGATGCACAGCTCAAGTGCAATGAACAAAAATCTGAGATTTTGCTCTATGGTAAGTTTCCTGTCCACTTCCTCGAGCAGCTATGGTCACCAGACTTTCCTTTTCCCCTCTCTTCGGGACAGCCAGCTAAAAACCTGGGAGTGTGGTTCGATGAGAGTCTTTCTTTTACATGAAATTGGCCGGTTGTGGCTTCAGCCTTCTTAAGACTCAGAGGAATTTTTTTCGACTCCTCCCGCAGGCAGCAAGAGAAACTGTCACATGTGCTTTGATTTTGTCACGCTTGGACTACGCCAATGTCCTCTATGTTGGCGCCCCTGGCTCCCTCTTTAAAAAGCTCCGGGTGGTCCAGAATACGACGGCCAGACTATTATTGGGCATTTCTGCGAGGAATGGTGTGGCTCTCCAATTGCGCTCTCTTCATTGGCTGCCTGTGGCTGACAGGGTTAAGTTCAAGTCTCTGGTTTTGGCTCATCGCGCTTTCCATGGGTATGGCCCCCTTTATCTTCAGAGGTGCTTTTCCTTTTACTTTCCTTTGTGTGCTCTCCAATCTATGTCCCTTTTTTTGGCTCGGGTCCCGCGCTTTAAGCTCCAGAGGGTGGGTGGTAGCTCGCTTGTGGTGAATACAAGTGTAGCCTGGAGTGCCCTCCCCCTTGCCTTGCGGTCCATTCAGGACCCAGCTGTGTTCAAAAAGAAACTTAAGACTCACTTCTTTGTTTGATAGCTTCTCCCTTTACCCCTCTGGCATCGCGCCGGGACACTCACGAGTATCCAAGCGCGATACAAGTGGACATAACGTAACATAACATAATCTATGGGATTGGTGTCTAGACTGATTCCGGATACCCCTGCGGGATATGTTGGCCTATGGACCAGTTAGCTCACAGTGCCACTATCGCCCATCACCCTTACCAAGGCGCAAATAGTTTCTGGCAACCACTGAACATTACAACTCTTGAACCCCTCAGGGATTATGAAAACACTACAGTACCTTTCGCTCAGTCACTCGTGCTCACTTTGTCTCAGAGAGATATACAGAATAAACGTAGGGGACATTTTCAATAGTTATTTATTGAACCAACGTCATTCTAGTATAGAATATGTGTGCTGTGACAACCATTAGACAGAAACAGAAATATATGATTATAAGCACCAACAGCATAAATAAAAGGTAGCACTCAACCATGGTGCTAGAACAGTGAATATAAGCAGGCATGTAGATACATACCAATAACCAAGTGTACTCCTTAGATGCGAACCCTAGCTAAGTGTACCTAAGTGTAGCTGACATGTATGTAAGTGTGAAGCCAAGAATCCCCCTAGGAAAGAGCCAACCCCATAACCTGATGGGAAAGAATGAAGGACCCTGTCTTGGTCTCGGGTTGGACACCCTGCAAGGGATGTCAGACCACTGCCTGCTGGTGTTTCTGCGTGAAGGAACTGCATCGTCTCGTGTCAGCATGAAAACCTCTCCTCTGGTTTGCCCAGCAAAGATGTGGTGCTTTGATTTTGTCACGCTTGGACTACGCCAATGTCCTCTATGTTGGCGCCCCTGGCTCCCTCTTTAAAAAGCTCCGGGTGGTCCAGAATACGACGGCCAGACTATTATTGGGCATTTCTGCGAGGAATGGTGTGGCTCTCCAATTGCGCTCTCTTCATTGGCTGCCTGTGGCTGACAGGGTTAAGTTCAAGTCTCTGGTTTTGGCTCATCGCGCTTTCCATGGGTATGGCCCCCTTTATCTTCAGAGGTGCTTTTCCTTTTACTTTCCTTTGTGTGCTCTCCAATCTATGTCCCTTTTTTTGGCTCGGGTCCCGCGCTTTAAGCTCCAGAGGGTGGGTGGTAGCTCGCTTGTGGTGAATACAAGTGTAGCCTGGAGTGCCCTCCCCCTTGCCTTGCGGTCCATTCAGGACCCAGCTGTGTTCAAAAAGAAACTTAAGACTCACTTCTTTGTTTGATAGCTTCTCCCTTTACCCCTCTGGCATCGCGCCGGGACACTCACGAGTATCCAAGCGCGATACAAGTGGACATAACATAACATAACATAATCTATGGGATTGGTGTCTAGACTGATTCCGGATACCCCTGCGGGATATGTTGGCCTATAGACCAGTTAGCTCACAGTGCCACTATCGCCCATCACCCTTACCAAGGCGCAAATAGTTTCTGGCAACCACTGAACATTACAACTCTTGAACCCCTCAGGGATTATGAAAACACTACAGTACCTTTCGCTCAGTCACTCGTGCTCACTTTGTCTCAGAGAGATATACAGAATAAACGTAGGGGACATTTTCAATAGTTATTTATTGAACCAACGTCATTCTAGTATAGAATATGTGTGCTGTGACAACCATTAGACAGAAACAGAAATATATGATTATAAGCACCAACAGCATAAATAAAAGGTAGCACTCAACCATGGTGCTAGAACAGTGAATATAAGCAGGCATGTAGATACATACCAATAACCAAGTGTACTCCTTAGATGCGAACCCTAGCTAAGTGTACCTAAGTGTAGCTGACATGTATGTAAGTGTGAAGCCAAGAATCCCCCTAGGAAAGAGCCAACCCCATAACCTGATGGGAAAGAATGAAGGACCCTGTCTTGGTCTCGGGTTGGACACCCTGCAAAGGATGTCAGACCACTGCCTGCTGGTGTTTCTGCGTGAAGGAACTGCATCGTCTCGTGTCAGCATGAAAACCTCTCCTCTGGTTTGCCCAGCAAAGATGTGGTGCTTTGATTTTGTCACGCTTGGACTACGCCAATGTCCTCTATGTTGGCGCCCCTGGCTCCCTCTTTAAAAAGCTCCGGGTGGTCCAGAATACGACGGCCAGACTATTATTGGGCATTTCTGCGAGGAATGGTGTGGCTCTCCAATTGCGCTCTCTTCATTGGCTGCCTGTGGCTGACAGGGTTAAGTTCAAGTCTCTGGTTTTGGCTCATCGCGCTTTCCATGGGTATGGCCCCCTTTATCTTCAGAGGTGCTTTTCCTTTTACTTTCCTTTGTGTGCTCTCCAATCTATGTCCCTTTTTTTGGCTCGGGTCCCGCGCTTTAAGCTCCAGAGGGTGGGTGGTAGCTCGCTTGTGGTGAATACAAGTGTAGCCTGGAGTGCCCTCCCCCTTGCCTTGCGGTCCATTCAGGACCCAGCTGTGTTCAAAAAGAAACTTAAGACTCACTTCTTTGTTTGATAGCTTCTCCCTTTACCCCTCTGGCATCGCGCCGGGACACTCACGAGTATCCAAGCGCGATACAAGTGGACATAACATAACATAACATAATCTATGGGATTGGTGTCTAGACTGATTCCGGATACCCCTGCGGGATATGTTGGCCTATAGACCAGTTAGCTCACAGTGCCACTATCGCCCATCACCCTTACCAAGGCGCAAATAGTTTCTGGCAACCACTGAACATTACAACTCTTGAACCCCTCAGGGATTATGAAAACACTACAGTACCTTTCGCTCAGTCACTCGTGCTCACTTTGTCTCAGAGAGATATACAGAATAAACGTAGGGGACATTTTCAATAGTTATTTATTGAACCAACGTCATTCTAGTATAGAATATGTGTGCTGTGACAACCATTAGACAGAAACAGAAATATATGATTATAAGCACCAACAGCATAAATAAAAGGTAGCACTCAACCATGGTGCTAGAACAGTGAATATAAGCAGGCATGTAGATACATACCAATAACCAAGTGTACTCCTTAGATGCGAACCCTAGCTAAGTGTACCTAAGTGTAGCTGACATGTATGTAAGTGTGAAGCCAAGAATCCCCCTAGGAAAGAGCCAACCCCATAACCTGATGGGAAAGAATGAAGGACCCTGTCTTGGTCTCGGGTTGGACACCCTGCAAGGGATGTCAGACCACTGCCTGCTGGTGTTTCTGCGTGAAGGAACTGCATCGTCTCGTGTCAGCATGAAAACCTCTCCTCTGGTTTGCCCAGCAAAGATGTGGTGCTTATATACCCAAAAAGGTACCCTTGGTGGTTCTACCTAAATGTGTGATGACACTGTGAGCCTGTCATTAGAGGGTGACGCTAGCAGTAACTTTTGTACAGAGTTAATATACAGAAGATGGTAATCCTGCTGAGATACTAAAAATCCTCATGCCTAATGAATGAGGCTAGTTTTCGGAGAAAACCACATGCCATTTATTCGGCACATAACTAAGCAAAAGGTCAGTGTCAGAGCCGTTATGTAGAGCAAGGTAGAAACAAATGTAGATAAAAGGTTGTGTAGCTACCTAGGCCTATATTGGGGTACAATGGGGCTCATACAAATTGTATTGTTCAGAACAATCTAGGAAGATAACCAAATTTTTCCTTTGGCAGCAGAAGACAAAACTTCCAGATTAAAACAGGTCAGTTTGCTGAGTGGTTTGAACCAGCACGACTAAGAAGGCAGAACTTCCAGAATCAATGACAGTCATTTTCACTTGCAAACTCAAATTTAACCAGATGGAGAGGCCACCCTTTTGCTCTGCCTCGGGAAGAGGAAACGGCAGGACAAGGTTAACTAATGAAGTCATCACAAGATGGAAAAGAGGTGTCCCAGGTTTCCTGCAGGTCAACAAAGTCAAACTAAAGTATATAGCAAAGGGTGTGGGGCATGCTATTTCCCAAAAATCCCTCCTTGGTTGTCATCAGTGGGTAAGCTGTCTGCTACCACCTGGGAGTCAATCTGGGCTGGAGAGGGCATCTTATTGGTATAGTGGAAATTGAAAATTGTTCTTCTGGATTGAGGCTAAAATTATCAGACGTCAAGCCAGCCACACCTTTAAAGGAGCTTGTTGCAAGCAAGATGGTAATGATTGGTAAGTGCTCACAAAGTTTTTGGACCGATGGCCTAGGGTTTCAGATGATGTATAATTCTCTGAGGATGTAAGACAGAGGGTTTATAAAGGCATCCTAATGAGACATGGATGATGTTACTCTCCCCTTTAGCGTAGTTCCTGAATCCTGTCAGTCAAAAACAACTTAATTTAGTTTATCACAACCATAAAGCACACAATAAAATGTATAAATGTCAAGGTTTAAAAAACATCATATTGTCCATAAAACTTTTGAATATTTAGAATTTCTATAAAATTCCCAGAACTGTTCCAACCCTAAGCATTTATTCTTTATCTGCTTTCAATAGGAGTTTGTCCACTAGGGTCATGAATTTTACAACACGACAAATTAAAATATTTGAAGAGCCCCCCATCCAGGTTGTTACCGCCTGCCTGCAAGTGCAAATCTTTGAGTCATTTAAAGATGCTTTTAGCAACTTCCCTCTTTCGACTTTTAAGGTGACACAAACACACATCAAGTAGCATATGGATTCTATATGATATCCTCACAGATGGCAATTTTCAACTTGTTGTTTGCTTTTCCAAGAGGGGATTAGATCTTTTGAGTTGTGGTTGCCTAATCTATATGACAGAAACCTTTTTTTTTTTAATGATAGTTGAAAGTGCGCTGCTAAGTAGGGTTGAGGTTTCAGCTTTGTATATGAGTTTATTAACGCCCACGCATGATGACGTTTGGCCAATCTTCTTTTATCTTCCATAAATGATCATTTCTTGGCCATGGCGTTACACGCTCTATTAGGTAATCGCCCCTTGAGTTTGTTTTTTTTTTGGTCAAACTGAGACCTTATTTCGGTCCAGCATAAGTTGTTCAGCGATCCAGGTTCCGATGCTCTGAATTTCCTGCACAATTTTCCAAATGTTGCTTTTCCTTGGTATTCCTGGTTCTGGAGACCAAATTCCAACCGTATCTGTGCTGGGGATGCTCCTTTGGGGAGGTTAAAAACTGCTTTATATACTTTTGTCTGCAGTTCATTTAGAATGGCGATTTCTTAACCATGCCAGATTTCCAGGCCATAGGCCAGAGTCGGCAGCAGTTGTGCTGCCATTATTTTCAAAAGGTGACCATGGGAAGGACATTGCAATTTCTTATACAGCTATTTATAGTCAAACATTAAAGATTGGGTTTTTGCTTTTATATCCATTTTTTGGTCCATAAAGGACATCCTTCGCCATAATTTAATGCCCAGATATTTATATGAGCTAATTTCCTCGATTTATGTGCCCTATGCATGCCATTTATATTTTCCTGACCAAGGGCCTGCTAATCGCACCACCTTGGTTTTTGTCTTATTTAATTCCAAGCTTAAAAGATCAAAGTAATCAGTCAGTTTGTTTATGACTCTTTGCAGCCCTAATGGTGTTTGACTCACATCCACAATATCATCCGTATATTGCAGGAACTGAAATGACTCCTTTGCCAATTTGGGCAGATGGCCGTTTGTTTTTAACAAGTAGTTGTTTAAGTCTGCTAAATATAGATTAAATAGACACGGTGAAAGGACATATCCTTGTTTTAATCCATTGGTTATTATCTTAGATGATATTCTGCTGCCGTCTCCAAGCTTCACCCTGGCCCAAATTTAGCTGTATAAAGATATTAGTATGTCTATCAATTTTTGGGGTAATCCCCATGCTTTCAATCTCTGCCAAAGACGATCTTGCGGCACTCTATCAAAAGCAGATTTCAAGTCAATATAACATGCTAATAGTCCTGATTTTTTGGACCAGCTTTTGCAATTAAGATCGCCAATGCTGCCAGGTTTGTGATGGTACCAATGCTCTGCCTAAAGCCTGTTTGAAATTTTGGGATTAATATTTTTTTTCCGTCCACTCCTGTAAATATTGTAATATACATGATGCAAAATGTTTTGCCTTTACATCAATAAAGGCAGTGAGTCTATATTTCCCAGGTTCTGTTCGGCTGCTGTTCTTATAAATTGGGTGAATTAGATTTTTTCTCCAGGAATGTGACAACTTATTCTCGCAATATAGTTGGTTAAAAAGTGGAGTGAGATATTTAGCCCAAAGTTCGGGATCTTACTTGAAAAGGGCATTTTGGAGGCCATTTTGCCCTGCGGCGCCTACGGATTTCAAATTTTTTATTGCTACTTTTAACTGTTTTGTTGTTGCAAATGGCATTAGATCTTGCCTTACTGGAGTGATTTGGTCCCCTTCCAGTTGCCCTTTTATAAAAGTGGGACAGCCTCTTACGGTTGATTTCAAGTTTGTGTCCTGCGATTCGTCTAAGCTTACATCTAACCACAAGTGAGAACCCGTTTGTGTGTTGGTATACAATTTGTTAATGTATTGCGTCCAAAGTGACTCACTTATTCCTGCATTCTGATGAGTTCCTGGTCCCTTTGTTAGATTATTTATTAGTCCCCAAAATTCGCTGCTGTTCGGTAGTTTGCTTGCCCACAGCAATTTCTCCCAGAGATTTTCAGTATGTACCCTTTTTACATCTCTGCGCGTTTCCTTATATTCCTTTCTCATTTTAATGATCTTGCTGTTGTCTATTTCTTGTTCCATTCTGGCTGCTCAGCCCTTACTCTTGCCTCCTTTGGGATTTCCCTCTTCTGGTCTCTCAGCTGTCTGTTGTACCATGGTTCTTTTCTGGATCCGTACGACGCTTTGCCTGCTGGGATTGCTGGGAATTTATCTAGCAAAGACGTTCACAGATTCTCCCAATAATGCACTAATAAATGGGCGCCCAGTGACTCATTGTTCTCTACGTGTTTATTTACTGTGTCCATTATTTCTTTAATGTTTGTTCCTGTCCATTTAAGTCTCCTTTGGTTATATACTTCAGGCATTACGGCTAGGGATGCTGTGCTCTTTTTATGCAGCAAATTTATGTGTAATGCTGTATCTTGAGGAAAATGGTCTCTCTCTGGCCAACTTTTAATGCAAAAATGATCAACTAAGTACAAGAGGTCCTTACTGATTATTGTATAATCTATAGTGGATTGTTTCTTTCCACTTAAAAAGGTAATTCCTGCTGGTTGGTCTCCCTTTGTGCTTCTGTTCAAAATAACCAAACCTAGGGATTCCAAATCTTGCTTCCATTTGTTTACTTCGGGCACTCTTTGGTGTCTGCCCTTATTAAGGTGGCCCCTTATTACATTACAATTAAAATCACCTGAAACAACCATCTCATAGTTTTGATATATTGCTTGCAATGTTTTTATTAAATGTATCAAATTTGACAATCTATCCATTTTTTTCTTGTCAGGGTGGATATAGATATTTAAGATCAGTAGCTTCCACACAACTGTGTGAGAGGGACGTTTACATTCCAATTTCATAGCTTGTATCCAATTTTCACCGGAGTCCAGTTCTCCTATGTCCCAGTCATATTTTACTGTTATGTATGTGGACGGATCCCCCCTTGGATGTCCATAGTTTAAAACTTTTTCAGCCGTAACATGCTGTTCTTCATATCCTGCTATGTGTCTTTGTGTTAAATTCCATGTTTCTTGTAAGAGAATTATCGCAAACTTTCCCAAGAAAGTATAGTCTCTTAGTCTTATTCCGTTTCCCAAATACCATGTGTATTCCGGGAGCAAATTCTTATTATCTCCTCCTTTTGTATGATCAATTGGGTTTTTGCACGTTGCTCCCTTCTGTCATTTCTGTTTTCATCAGGATCGATGTAAGTTCAAAATATGGGGTACCTAAGACCAATCTTGATTTTCTTCAAACTGATGATTGGCCTGTCTGATTTTTGGGCTATTTAAAGGTGTATCCTGACTTGCTTGATGTGTTGGGTTCGTACTTCTTGCTCCCTTCAAAACGGAAATTGTTGTTTTTTGATTTATTTTAGCTGGCTGGTATGCCTCATCGTTTAGTAGTGGGCATGGGTATTTTATGTGCGTCAGATATGCAAGCGGTATGCCCCAAGCTTAAAAAATTGTGGAGTATATCAACTCTGTTATTTCTTTTGACGATCATGTTGCACTGGTTGCCTCTAATTCTATCCCTTTATCCATTTGTACAAATTCAACTGCCAAGTGGTCTGCTGATGTAATTCATCCTAATTTCGGAATCTAATTAAACAGTCTCATTAGGTTTCCCCTTTATAAAGTATCCAGTCTGCCTTTGGTTGAATATTCTGGCCTAAAGATTCATTTATAGTCATACTCTGCTGAATCACTTTGTTGGTTTTGATTTTGATTTGATCCAAATTGTTCTGTCTTTGCTGTTTTTTTACTTATATCTAGCCATGCTTTATCCGTGTTAGTTTCCCAATAAATTGGTAGATTACATGCCCTTCCTTCTTTATTCAGTGTAATTTTTATTTGGTTACTAATGCTTTTTACCCTTTCTGTTTGTAATGCTATTTTTTCTAATGTTACAAATGCCCTTTTTGACTGGTCTGGCGTCTGGGTATCTGATTTCCTTGTACTTATTTTTGCTTGTCCCCTGTTTTTTATTTCTAAGTTTGGGATTAAAACTTGTGATTCCGATAGTTTTATTTCACCTTCTTGTTTTTTTATACCGTTTTATGTTCCGACTTTTTTTCCTTGGTCTCTATTATTGGCTTTATATTATTTGTGGTTTTTACTCCCACATTCTGGTCATTATGTGTTTTCCTGTGGATGATTTCTGGTGAAATACACTTGCTTTGCATCGAAGTACTGGGGCTCCCCGTACTGTTTAGTGTGTTTATTCCTGGGCTATTTAGCTCTACTCGTGGGGTTTTCACCCTGGTCATTGCTATTTTTATTGGGCTTTTGGATGAATATTGCATAAATGTGACTTTTTTTCCTTTATTGCTTTTTTGCTGGCGTTGTTCCTTGCTTTCCGTTCTCTTTTATGTTGTCTTTTTGTTTGATGATCTGGTAAACTGAGTGTAGATGTTATTGTATTTCCACTTTGCCCGTTACTATCCTCATTTGTTTCCTTGACTTCCATTAATTTTATACCATCATCATACAGGGGGACGGGCCTCCTCTTTTCTTGTCCTGGGATTCTAGTTTTTCCACCATTATGATCTAGTGACTGTATTTCGCCTGTATTTCCTGGCGATTGTGCAACGCGCAAAATTTCTGTCAAGATTTCTGGGAGGGACGCAAGTTTGTCTATTATCTGGCCACATCCACAACTTTGATCCAGTGATTTTGATTTGGTTTGAGCATCTTTATTGTTTCCTTTTATGATTTGTGTGGTGATTATGTCCAATTTTGTATTTATTCCTGCTATGTGCACTGCAATTAGGTTCATTAGATCTACGTGAACATCTAATTTATCAGATTGAAAGTTTAGGACATCAATTGCTTGCTGTAGCGTTCTTAACAGTGATTCACTCCAAGTGGCTGATGCTGTATTGTTGGGCTGCATCAAAATCCCTGATATTGAATCAATTCCACTGACTGATGAAATCGTAATTGGCGACTGTGTTTTTGTTCTTTCTTGGGGTTGGCCGCTTTTCTCATTATTTTGTTCCCCTTGTTGGGGTGTGCTGCATGAGAATTTAATGGGTGTTGAGGTATCCCCCCTTCCTCCCCAGTTTTTCTTTTTTGTACTGGATCAGCTTCTGCGATAGTCCCATGTCTACCTACCCTTCAATCCTCTTCCATTTGTGTATTAAGTTCTAGGGCTTCAATAAGTTCTTTTTCCTCTGAAATTGAAAAGGATCTTGACCACTCTATTTTTTGAAAATTGTCTTGGATTTTGGTTTGACCTGAATCTCCTTTTTTTATTTGGCTTTTTCCACTTTCTTCTTCATTTCTTTTCTCTTGCGCAATCGAAGATTGATGTATCTGTGCTGTTGTTTTTATCAACCATCATTTGATTGATGTTTTCTCTTGATCAACTGCCCCTACGCTTTTATCCTGTCCATATCTACTAGTTTGTTGTTGTTGTAGTTGTTATTTTCTTTGCAATTCCAAGTGTGAAGGGCTTGTTTCTCCTGATTTTTTTGGGAGTTATCAAGTTTATTGGTTTTATTGGGCTTTGTAAGACAAACGCCTATTCAGTGGGCGCGTAAATTGCAGCCATTAGATCCTTTAAAAAGTGGAATTTCTGCTTTTCGTTCTTCCCCCCAAACTTAAATGGTTCTGGTGTTAAAAGTGGAACCAGTCTCTTTTTTTGTAGTATGTGTTCCTCTTTTATTTTACTTTTGTTTGCAAACAGAGTTGGATGTTTTGTGAGCACTTTTTTCCTGCTTTTGTGAGTAGGTGCTTGCCGAAATTTTCCTGACCTCATACCCCCTGTGTTTGACTTAATCCAATAATTTGGATGCTTTTATTGGGTTGTATTTTTTTTAAACTTTATTTGCCCTTTCCTTTTGCCACTCATTTAACACATCTTACTCCTTACTGTGTATAGAAAGTACAAAGGTGGCAGATGTTTCCAAAGGGTGCTTGTGGCAGGGGCAAGAGGTGGGGAAATGCGAAGCAGAGTTTTCAAAATGACTACTCATCCCCCTTCTCCAAGCTCAGAGCACACAGACCGCCTTCAGTCAGCCCAAGTTTGGCTGTTTGTTATTCTTCCACCCTGCTCCAGAGTGGCCTTTACTAGCAATTGCCCAAATGAAAAATAGAATCGTGCCCAGCTCCAGCCAAACTCCAGCTAAAACTGCGAGGTGGTCGAAAGCTGTACCTGATCTAGCCTGGTCTCTCCTTCCTTCTCACTCGCTGCAGCCCCCTCTCTCATGCGTTACTCGTGGAAACAAGAGCACCCTCACTATCCAAAGGTAGGCTCACATTAGGAGCTTGCCTGTGCACTAACATCTGAGTAAGTTGACTTGCTGGATTAGACACTGCTGTCCTTTCCTTGATCCTCCCGGATGGAGTATTGGTTGAAATGAGAGGGGTTGCAATGGGGAATGGAGGAGCAGACACCTGTGAGGGTTGTAGGCACTCTTTGCTGCAGACAACATGATTTCCAACTGTTAGGACAAGTAAAGATGGTAACAACACCAGTTTCGTTTCGATGGAATCAAGGCGAGAAATTATAGGGGAGACTTCAGCATTCAACAATGCCTTCAACCTGTCAAAGCAGCTCTTGATATCATGCTCCCAACTTTACAGACCCACAGTAGGGGTTCCCGCATCGCCATTGGGTGTTTTGGGGCGGCGAATGAATGACAAGCCTCCCTTCCCTCAATCTGCATAGGAATTGTTTGATATACGTTGGTATTGTTGCCAGAATGCTTACTGCGAGTACCTCTCTTGGTTTTTTCTACTGGGTGCAAGAGTGTTACCATCACTATCACTATCACCTGGCACCAGAGATGGTGGAATGGTGTCCTCGGTTGAATCAATGGGAGCAGGGGCAAAGACAGCAGAATTGTGGTGGGGAATTACCTTGGGCACAAAGACATGATCGGCCAGAGGCATAACAGAGAGAGCCGGGGAAACAGAACCCAGATATAAGGAAAGTCTTCTCTCAGTGGGAGCAATTTCTATGCTGATGACCCCCATGGCTCTTTCCAACATGTAGTCAATAGAGTTACATTTTATGTTAGGTGCAGAGACAGAAATTCCCCCAGTGAGTTTCCTCTTTCCCTTAGCAGTGCGTTCAAATAAATAGCCCCGAAAACCAAATCAAAATTAGCTTATCAGTCAGAACAGCACAGTTTACACCTGGAGTTTCCAGTTGAACATATAGAGGAAACCAAACAGTACCTTTTAGGACAGAACAAGAGAGGTGGCCCAACCCTTCCTCTTCCTGGTGATGATGGGCAAAAACGGCCTGGGTCTTGGCCCAGGCCTAAGCCAGCATGCATCACACACCTGTCCTGCTCCGTGGGGAACGTCCCAGACTTTTCAACACTTGCAGGTGCTTGTGGTTCCTCTTATGCTGCAGGGAAAACCAGGGGATGAGGTCCCACCCCAGTCAGGGCCTCTGGATCAGTGCAGGCAGGCACAACTGCCAAGAAAAGCTATTTTCATAGTAACAAGGCTGGCTGCTCTTTAGAGACACAAAGGGATGTACTATTACATTTAACAATGCTATGTTTAGCTAGCAAACTCGTAGAAATACCATTCCTGTGATCTTTGTTATAGTTATGAAAATCCGAATTCACTAGTGTTGTCAGGCATTATATAAATATTAAGGAAAAGGTACTTTTAGAAAGGTACCTTCCCTTTCCTAATGCCTCTGGAGGCTAATTTGCATTAGTCTCATGCTGCAGCCTGCTAAGTTCTAAAGCCATTGACCGACTCCATGCCTGACTGACGCTAGCATTGCTTCTCCCACGGAGGATTGGAACAATCCCTTCCCATCACTTTCATCTCTTGGATTCTCATCATCTCAAACAGCCTTTACCCTCAGGATTCCATTTCCTGACTTCCAAGCAGCACTCGTAATAAATACGTAACCTGGTCTTGAAGGTGACCTGAATTTCTTCACAGGGTGAAATGCCGTCGACTACCCACCGCAACTGTTGGTGCAACTTTAGTGGTTCCTTAAAATGACTTCACTCCTTTAAGCTTTGTGTTAAATTCTATAAATCCATCATTAAGTCCATTGCATATATAGTTAAACCTTGTTTTCTCCTGCTCCATTTTCCCACTGTTTTTGTATACTTTTTCACTTGTAACTTGTGCAGTTCACCTTGTTTTTCACAAGCACAAATGTGCACAAGTATGTACATTCAATGTAATAGAGTGCTTTCTTTTCTTTTATATTGCTGTTTTTGTTGAAATACAGACCACTCTTTGCATTTATTTCCATAAATATTAATGTCTCCCGGTCTCGTTTCTTTTGAGACTTTTGTGCATGTCATCAATCCCTGCACTTTCAATATTTCCCGTGAAAATATTGTTGCATGTTACATACATTACTTACCCAGCTCTCAACTGGGTCTATGGGTTATCTCTGTTGTTTGATTACAAGCCCTGAATGAGGCATAAAAACTACTCCCAGACCTGAGACAAAAGGCCTGGGTGGGGGGGAGGTATTCTGTTCCTCTGGCATAATTACTAGTTGAGCAGTGCCAATGAACTTAACTTACCACACTGGGGCCACCCTGTCACAGGCATATGTCACATGGCACCTAGACAGGCCCCTTTCTTTGCTCTTTTGTTCCCTCGGTCAGGTAGGCACCAATCACAGTGGGAGAGAGCTGCTCCCAGAACTGATTTGAAGAGAACATAGAGAAGAGGCTGTTTATTTCCATGGCCACACCTTTGGCGTGTACATATAGGTTCTGCACAAGGGGAGAAAGGTTTCACTTCTTAGAGTTAGGCCGTGAGGGCCTACATGGGAAATGCTACAAGATGGTTAGGGTAACCCCTATGAATGTTTACCCATTAGTTAGGGTGGAGTTAGGAGGCACCACTGATATTACCAGTATCCTCTTCTGAACACTGCTGGGCCTGTGGAAGATCAGAATGGGATTGGACCTGCTGTTGAGGCCTGAGAGGAGTCCTGAAGTTCTGAACCCTTTTGTACCCAGGACAGTGATGTGGGCTCCAATGTTCCTAAGGCTGACCTCCTGTTTAAGCTACAGGGACACAAAAAAGCTACAAGAGGCTTTTTCTGACGATTTCCATCTGAACAGTTTCAAATGGACCTTACTCGGACCCTACTAGTGGTCTCTGCTGCTGGAACCTTTGGGTGGGTCTGGATGGACTGTCCTACCACTCCTAAAAGTCTGGGACTTAGAAACTTTTTGGCTCCAAAGACTTCTAGAGGACTGTGACAAACCTACCAATTCAATATGACTAAGGTGTGTTGTCGCTTAGCTGAAGATTCAAATTACCCTGCTAGTAGCTTATTTGTGATGCAAATCATCTGCCGCTGGACATCGTGGAAAAGCGGTTCAGCTACTTCGGTGACAGCATGCAGCCTTGCCCTGCTGGAAGAAGCTGAGCTCCAAAAAGTGATGTAGTGAGAATGAAGTCTTCCTGACTAGGTGTAGGAGCCCAAAGAATGTCCTGCTTTGAGCTTGCCTACCCAAAACCTAGGCCTCCACCTAGACCTTTTCTGGCAGCTATCCGATTTTGTGAAGCCCTCCTCAGCTACAGTCTGATGTCTTGCCCTGCTGAAGATTTAAGACTTCCATTTTTAAAAGTAAGTACCATGGTAAAACTCAAATCTGGTTTCTGTATCTGACCAATGCTCCATCGCAGTGAGTCCGAAATCACACCTAGGTTCTGGGCTACAATGACCCACTGACCATGGTTGGAGCTTAATGATTTGGGATTTTATTTTTACCTAAAAACTTCATATCTCAGGTTCCCATTTTGGGATTTTAATTGTTTTATTGGCATTTAATTCTTTAAAATGGGCTCAATTTTGTAAATTGGTTTGGGATTTTTTCTTGTTTGGTCATTTAACGTTCTTACTATTTTGGTAGTGCATAAATATCTTAATACTTTACGCATTGCCCTTAGCATGTTTTCTCTGTGCCATAGCTACCGGGGGGCTGACCTCAATTTATGGAATGTGTTTGTTACCTAGGGTAGGTAGCCATCTCCTTTACAAAAAACCCAGTTTCTTACTTTGGTGTTCAATGGTGGGAACCAGGGCTTTTGTTTTGCAGTACTGCCCATCAAATTAATTTAAAATAAAAAAATCATTTTTTTAAATTGACAGCAAAAATTCACAATTAGGATTTTGAATCGGCTTTTGATTTTTATTGAATCGTTTTTGATATTTCCTAAAGTCACTTAGACATCCAATGCCCTTGAGTTTTAAGTAACAGGTAGGTAGGTGTATCTGAGAAGCATGAAGAGCAACAACTTTGTTGAACTGAGGAAAAGGCACTAAGAAAGGGGGCTTCTTCTGAACAGGGAGTTCAAGAAAGAGGACGTCTGAATAGCTGTCACTTGAGAGGATGTCAGACTGCTACATGATACCAAACAGGAGTAAGGTGAAGTGGAAAAGGGAAAGGAGGACAATACTGAGAAATCACTAGTTCCAGTGGAGTGTGTAACTCCAGGAGAATCCACACGTGCATTGTCTTGGGCAGGGGCAGTGTATCATTGCAGAGTTTGTCCCCATCTGAGCCGGGGGAACAAACAGAAAGGGAGGGCTTTAAAATTTCAGTAAACTGGACTTATCTTGGAGGATGGAAACCTGTACTTGGCTGCTGAATAGAAGATACTGGCCTGGCTGCTGGGGAGAAAAAGACTGTCTTGAACTTTGCCCTTGAGAGGATGAAGAAAGAGTTGAACTTGAAACCCCAAAAGACCTCAGAATACAGTGATAATGGTGGCAGCAGCACTGAAGTGCCTAGGAGAGGTAAATAGCCCACATCCCCAAAGGACTGGCATGTGGATGGGCATAACATAGGTAAGTGGTTTGCATCATATGTGGTAACTCCATGCACGCATACAGTCCCAGAGGAGGACTGGGGAGCTAGTCTGTGGAAGCACATGCCCATTGCTGGGAGTGAATAGCCCTAGAAGTAGCTGTCCAGGTGAAGTATGTCCCCATTATGGAGGACCATTAGCTGTAATTTTGGTTTGGCACCAAAACAAATTACATGAGGTTCAGGGATAGCCAAAAGCAGTCACCCCATCCATAGTTGGATATTGTGGACTTATCTAGTAAGGCTTTAAATGGTTGGGTGACAGGAACAAAGCAAATAACTATCATTCCTGGGATGTGCAATCTGATTATGAGAGAGCATGTTTTAAGTAATTGTTTTACAGAGTTGTGTGGCACATGATAGGCACCAGGCTGACTGTGCCCCGAGAGCATGGAAAGGAAGTTGACCTCTGGATCAGAACCATAGTGTCAAATGATGTACCCAGGGAAGACCACAAGAAAGGTGGACCAAGTCTTCACTAGCAAAAGGAAGAGGGAGGCAAAAATAACCAAAGGGTGTTCTCTAAAGAATCCAGAAGAGTTTTATGGGAAGGGTGTCCAATTCATTGTCTCAGCATAGAAGGCGAGGTTTTAGTGGGAGGAAATGCATAAGGCCTTTGCAGCCCGGTGCTGTGACTCTCTCAGAACATAAGGGAGATTCTCTCTGCCCCAAGAAGAACCCTTGTGTCTTAACATCAGTGGCTAGAGAGTGGAGGCTCTGCGACACACAGAAGCCAGTATGACAGTTGTCAGGTGAAATCTGAGTTCTGCAGAGCAGCATTTCCCAAATTTCATCCACCAAATAAATATTTTGTTGACAATTATCCCCAGATTCTTTGCATGGGATGTCAGGATGGGTGTATGGCCGAGTAATGTTGTGCACTAGGTGGAGTCCCATGACGAGATGTTTTTGCCAAAGATCACAAATTACATCTTTTACATGTTTAGATTGAGACACTGGGGCATATTCTCAAGCCCCTATCTCCACCACAAGATCAATTTCAGTGACGTTGGTGTGGCGATATTCACAAGGCAGCGTTAAGCCACGTTAAGTGGCTTATCGCGGCTTAATGCTGCCTTGTGAATAGGGTTCCCTTCACGTTGTTTTTAGCGTTCAGTGGTTGTTGCGGTGGGCGTTCCACCGCAACACCCATTTAGTTTAATGCTACCTCCTATTCTCAAGGGCAGCGTAAATAGGAGGAAGCGTCAAACTTAAGACCAGGAAAAATCTGGTCTTAATGTGGGACAATGAGGAGAAATGCTTTATTTCTCCTCGTTTTTGCTTTTTCCATGTGTTCTGCCTTGTGCAGCACACATGGAAAAAGCAAAATGCCATGGTTTGTTTATGTACAGGAGGGTGTCCCTTCCTGTACATAATCAAACCTTTTTGAAGGAAGGGACACATTCTTGTACATAAACAAACCTCCATGCTTGCAGACACCCTTGCACTCTGGTGAAACTTAGGTCCATCCCAGAGGGAAACGCGAGGCTGCACCATATCCTTGAGAATAGGATGCAGTCTTTCTTTTCCAAAGTGACAGAGAGAGACGTTAAGCCAAAAAAACTAACACCTCTCTCTGCCACTTCCTTGTGAATATCCCCCCTTGTTCAAAAATATATAGGGATTACGCACACCGCTAATAAGCAAGCTGTATAATTTGTGGCGTGCACCTGAGATATCACTCCCCGACGAAAGTGTGGTAATCCAAATGCAGTCCGCGACACCTAATATAAGTGTCGACTCTCTGGGCACAACCAAAAGCAACGTAATAAACGTTTTAAATCAAAATAACTCAGTAAGTGTAATTCACTCAGTGGTATCCTTGATAATTGCGATGATTTATTCCATGTTATTATTCACATGTTTTGAAAGTTCATAGCATCATGATGGATTCAATCCAAGTATCGTGTCCAGATACAATAATAATTCAATTCATTTTAAATCGATCACATCACCCAATGCATTTCGGACGACAGTCCTTCATCAGGGGAAATCTGAAAACAATATAAATATGCACTGCGTAAGAAATGCTGAAGTATCTACGTACATTCATTAACATTCATAACAGATTGGAGCAAAGGTCAGATGCCAAGAAAATCGACAAGATGTGAACGAAAAGGTGCCAGTTAACGGTCAGAAACTAACAGTGTCTGTGAACGTGTAAGTGCCTGAGTAATCAAAAGGAAGTATCCCAAGTACCGAGAAAATCGTGCTGTCCTTTGTGTCATCCATAAGATTATCGAACGCTAAATAGCCACGGTGCATTTATGAGAAGTATGGTGAATTAGTGTCCAAACAAAAAAACTTCCGCAATCAAAGAAAAACTTACTTAATCTTTCAGCATAACGTGACCCAGTGACTTCGTTCATCCATCGCTACGTCTAAGCGTTTGCAAGTATCGTGTATAAGTGAAAAGAGACCAAGAAACGTGTGTATAGAAAGAGGACCCAGTGCATGGCGGCCATTTTGGAGTGGTGTATGGTGCGTGAAAGTGAAATGTAGTGCAAGAACTAGGTAGAATGCATCAATTATAACGATAAACAATGCAAATGAACCAACACTGTCATCAAAACAAAAAATGAGTTAACTGATAACAAAATTCGGTGAATGAAATGATAATCATCAAAGAGTACATCATAAATAACAAGAACATTCCATCCGATCGTTTAACCCAAAAGGTTTAAAGGATTGTAAAAACTTAATCTAGTGGTTCTCACGCTGCAACAGAAAGTTGTTATTGTCTCTACCCTCACGCTTGGCCACCACTTCAACAGCAGCAAATCTGAGTTGGCTTATGTTGTGTCTGTGTTCTTTGAAGTGTATTGCCAGGTTAGATTTTACATTTTCAGTTCGTATGTTACTTTTGTGCTCGTTGATTCTCGTTTTCAATTTACGCGATGTTTTGCCAGTATAGATTAGACCACATGGGCATTTGATGATGTAAATGGCCTTCTCAGTGTTACAAGTGGCATTGTGTCTCAAGTTTATGTTGGTGCTTTTCATTGGATGTTTCAAAATTGGTCCTTTCATTAAGTTATTACAATTTTTGCAATTGAGACATGGTTGGTTACCTTTGAACACAATAGAAGTAATTGATTTGGGTCTGGTTATGATTTATTTCAAGTTATGTCCTCTTGTGTAAGCGAAAAGTGCTTGACCTTGAAATATCTGTTTGAAATCAGGCTCCGTGTTGATGATAGACCAATGTCTCAGTATAGATGCCTTGTAAGCTTTAGAAACTACAGAATACTTGGAAACGACCACTGGTCTTTTCATAGTGTCCTTTTGTTTGGTCTTGAGTGCCTCCTCACAACTCAATTTCTCACAACGTTCTTTTGCATTTTGTAAGATCAATTGCGGATAGCCCCTCTCTTCAAAGCGATTGATCATACTGATGGCTTGATCCTTAAATTCAGTGGTATTGGATACGATACGTTTCACACGGAGAAGTTGGGAGTATGGCAAATGATTCTTCAAAGCTGTCTGATGAAAGGATCTGTAATGCAAGGTGTTGTTTTTATCTGTCGTTTTCCTGTATAAATTGGTTTCCAGGTGATTACTGACTCGACTGATTTTGACATCCAAAAAAGTGATGGATTCCTGACTTAACTCATGCGTGAATTGAATCCGATCATTGATAAGGTTCAATTGTGTTAAAGCCGTTTGTAGAGAGTTTTGGTCTCCCTGCCATAGAACAAAAATGTCATCAATATATCTCAGGAAAATCCTGGCATGTGTTATCCAAGTGATGTGGTTCAAGATATGATGTTCCTCAAAGTACTGCAGCACACATAGAAATGGCAGACAATGATAAAGAAAGCATCTCTCCTTGTTTTGCCATGTTAAGATAAGGTTTTCCCTAGTCTTAATTTAGGCACAGGCTACTCTTTATGACACCCTTTTAAATAGGGAGCAGTGGCAAAATCAATGGGTGTTTCAGTGAAATTTCCACCTCAACACCCATTGCTCACCCCTTTTAGGCTAAGTATAGCGTGGAAGGAGGCCTTATTTACAAGTCGGCATTAAGCCACAATAAATGGCTTAAAGCTGCATTGAAAATAAGCCGAGCCCCAATTGCCACAGGAACCACAGAAAAAGTGACATACCTGTGATGATAGTGGCTTGTAAATAGGCCACTTGGTGTTGGCACATAGGGCTAATGTCAAAATCCTGAACTCCAGACATGTAACATTCATGGAAAGTGTAAATTGGCATATGCAGCTTTGTGTTACAGGTGTCCCATGTAACAAAGGGGAATGGAAAGTGTCATGCACTTTGAATTTCAAATGCTTAATAACATGTTAACGTAACACACAGCAACAATAGTATTTGCCCTTTCCATTGCAGAGAATGAAACCTTACCTCCAGGTCAGCACACTGTCCCAGACATTACCAATGATGTTAATGATGAAGACAACCTTCCAACCATTGACCACAACACCCTCCAAGAGCTCCTGGACTCCATAGGAACACCATTTCTGGACCCAGGAAGGGTCAGCAGCATTGTGCCATCGCCAATTGCCCTGCCAAATAACCAACAGGCACCAACTGCCACCACAGCCACACCCCTGATTTCTGAGGACCCACAGGTCACCTTCCAATGGCTTGTGGTTGGAGTCCAGCGGGAGATGGCAGATAAGGTGCGGGCAGAGTTGGAAACCCTGGCAACCTCATAGAGGGGGTCAGTGAGTGCCACAATCCTATTAGGGACACCTCAGTTGCCATTAGACACACATACTCTCTGCTCTGTGGCCCCCAGCAGTCCATGGCTGACATCGCTGGTGTCATGAGGCAGAGGCAACAAAAACTGCCTTGCCAAAGTGGCTCTAGCGAGTTGGTCTATGAGATGCGGGCAATCCGAAAAATCATGAAGACCATAGAGCAGAAGCAGGAATTCCACATGGCTGCCATGGCTGCCTACCACTGCTGCTGTGTTGCAAAACCAGCAGATCCTACTCGGTGCAGTGATTCCTCATGTGTTGGCACAGATGAATGCTGCTGCAGCTAAGACATTCACATCTTCTGCCCCTGAAGTGTCTGTGTCTCCCTCACCTGCCGCATGTACCAAAGCACCCTTACGGGAGACACCATGACACATCTGAGGAGGAAGATGTGGTTGGCATATCTTTCCAGAGAAGAACCCTGTGGTAGAATTCATCTGTGCCAAATGTCCAGTTTCTGCTTAGCACTGTGCTTACCATCATGCCTGGGAACATCATCTATCACTGTGCCCATCTTGGCTTTGCCATGTTTACCGTGGACATTTGTGGACTGCCAATGTGGCCATTGCTTCCCAATGACACTGCAGTCATCCTATTGACTGATATTTTCTAATTCCTCTACATGTCTCTTGACATGTTCACCACAAGAACTCCTTCGGGGTTGTTGTCAAATAAACTAGCCCACTGCGACCAAGTATGTTTAAACATGTAAATAAATGCACCTTCAGTTGCCAGATGTGTGCTGTCTGTCACCATGAAACAGGACAGGTGTCAACAATGGCTAATTTGTGTAGCCACTACATCATCCACAGAGTAAAATTGAAACGTTGGTGTCTGCAGACTCTCTGACCTTGATAGGTAGTGAGATGTCAGAACATGTGTGAATGACACAATATCTGAAATAAATTTAGTGGAAAATCAAGCAGGGGTCAACATTCCTTAACTAGTAATGTGCCCTCAAAGTATATGGAAAGAACAGTCTTTTAGAAAGTATCGTGTCCAAACATGGTAACCAGTGTAGTAGAGGTGACAACTACAAAGTGATTGGATTTTATTTCTTTAACACATCTTAAACAAGTACTAAAATATCACCCCCCCCAAACGTAAAGGAAACATAACCCATTTCACTACAATAAATATAGACTACATTATTACTCTACTAAGCTAAACCTAAACTAACAATAGCATTACCCAACATCTCCAAACATATCGACAAATATAAAATTGAGAAAATTGGATTTGGGGGTCTGTAAAAGAGCTCAAGTACAGGAGCACCTTTTAAGAAAGGGAGGAACAGTGCCACCCTAATGTCCTCTAAATGTGTGAGCACCTACTCTATTTGCTGCTCCAATGTTGCCACCTTTACATTGAGGACAAAGAGTAGCCTCCTGTCCTCCCTGCTTAGAGCAGATGCCTGTGCTTGTGTGGCAGTTAGGTCTGGTTCAGCAGGTCAGGCGGCTGCGGCTGGTGCGGCTGGTGGGGCAGGTGGGGCCGGTGCAGCCAGTTGGGCAGCTGTGGCTGGTACCGTTGGTAGGAAAGGTGGGGCTGGTGCAGCAGGTTGGGCAGCTGTGGCAGGTGTGGTTGGTGTGGTTGGTAGGTTAGCTGGTGTGGCAGGGTGTCGGGCACAAGAGGTGTTAGGCATGTTGTCTGTGTCAGCATGGTGCCTTGCAGCGGCCAACACATTTTTACGTACTGTGGCAGATCTTCGAGCACTCTGAGGGAACGCTTTCCATTGGTTTGCACTATTCTCCTCCTCATAAAGATGCTGCATTGCCCAATAGCCCATGGCAACTCTCCTGATATTCAGTATCTGTTCTTTCCTCAGTTTAAACGTTTTTGCTCCCTCAGGTAACGTTGTCTCTAAGAAAATACACATATGACAAGATGTAGGAAACAGGACAAACAACAATAGCTAACAAGTATTTTCAAATCTCACAGGTACACCAAGTGGAAGGTAACAGTCTGTTAAAATGTTTAACAACTTGAAGCTTGATGGGGCCAACCACTTGTGTAGTCAATGTCAACTCACAACATCGAATTCGGAACTTTAGGGCAATGAATAATATAGCACATAGCAATGGCAGAGCTCCACAGCATCAGTAAATGGTCTCTTAATTGAAATACTGACATTAACATAAACTCAGACTGAATTGAGCAGGGAAACGTACACAAGGAGACTAAGTTACAAGCCCATTGTGGCCCCAGTGCATGACATTTAGCCATACTCATTGGGCGCAGTGGGTGTAGGGGGGGAATATAACTAAGCACCAAAATGTTTCAAGTACACAAAAGTATATCATCTGCCAAATACAATTACTACATTATCTGATGTGTCTCCACAGCTACATATCCAGGGTTCATGCTGTATTCATCTACTTGAAGCATGTGAGGATGTGTATGTCACAAGGCAGCTTGCTGTAACACAATGCTAAAAAACTGAACACATGGGAAGTAAGACAGGGTACAATGGTACAATGTTGTTAAGGGTAGTTGGCCACATAACATTGCCCAAAAAAAGACATCTCAATTAATTTCAGCTGCCTGTTGTGGGTGTGGGGTACACCAGTAATCTAACATTCTGATAAACAATAGGTCACAACAATTTTTATGAGAAAGGCTAATTGCATGAATAAGTGCCACTGACAAGTGTAGCTGTAATGCTCTGATCCTCAGTGAGTCCCATACACTGCCGTAGTGTACATGGAATCCCAGTCGAGTCATGCACATCAACAACATCCATTTTTCATATTATTCCCTGCATCTACACTGTGAAACACAGATGCAGAGGTAGATGTCAGATATACCTGTGGCACATATGTACTAGGTGAAATTGCTACACTAAGTTCACAAGATTATCATAGTCTTGGCGGCACAACGGCCTACACCATGTGTGGTATATAATCACTACCCATCTACCTACACGAATATGGATCATTGTTTCCATTTTTAATTAAGATCTTGTGAACTTATACACGCTGTTTGATTACTCTTATGTGTGCCTAGGCTTTTGTAGAAATTTGTAATTGTGAGGGACTTTCCCTCACTAAACTGAGGGGTTATAAGGCTTATCGCCTCACTTAGTAGCACCATACAATTTTGTGCCTATTTACACTTGCATAAACTAGCAGAGCGACAATTTTTTCCGAGCCACTAAAAACACTTCATCAGAGAACCACTCATAAGTTTTCAGGAAAGGCAGCCTTAATGCAAACATATACATTCAAATTGAATTATTCTTTGACACTATGAACAGAGATAACGCTTTAGAAGAGCTTTTTGAGAACCTAGCAAAAGGCATGTCGATCAGCACTGCCTCAACAAGTGCAAACACCTCACTCAAGGAAGGACTTAGAGACAAATTCATCAAACTAGAAAGACACAAGAAATTACAAAATTAAAAATGGTGAGACGGTACCACTCTAAAGCAATATCTACGATGAAATAGGATTCCCAGTGGGCTTCGAGTCCAGATTTTTCCCACATACGATGATCTGGATGATGACCATCTAGAGAAGTAGGAGGAGCACTAACATGTAATTCCAACACACTTATGAATATTCTAATTGAGAGTGCACAGCACAAGGATAATACATTACAAACAGACAGCTCTTCGAGACAAGGAGATCAGAGATCTCAAAATTAAAGAGGCGACAGAAAAGAATTACGCTATTTTAGAGTGCATCCTGCTCAAACACCAGAACAAGATTAAGAATAGGAAGGCGAGACAGCTAAGGAGTGACGAAATCAATTGTAAGGAAGGTAGAGTATTTACATATGCCAAGAAATACGACCAATTGGTTCGCAGTGTCCAACAAGGAGATAGATCTACTAAGCCAGGGACTACATCTATTTCTTCAAACTCAACTTTGCTGAAGGCTCCATGCACCAGTGAAAGTGAGGCTGAAAACTCAGAAGGTACAGTACAAAATAAGTCTTCTTTTTAAGGGAGGTCCAGAGAATAAGAAAAGGGAACAGAACTCCATTACCAAAAGAACGATTAGATCAAAAACCCGCAGAGGCAAGAGAGCAGGAACAGGAAGTATACAGAAGAAAGTTGAGATCAGGGGATGCGAGGAACAAATAGGAGTGCAGGACAGAGAGGTTCAGGTTATAAACCTATCCTCCAAACCTCTCACACCAGATATGATCTCTCTTCAGAGTAAGGGGTTAAGCTTTAATCCACATACACCAGGCAAGATTTGTAAACTTAAAATAGACCTGTTTAAGTTTATCAGGAGGGGGTCTTAAAATCAAAAAATATTTTTGCTGTAAGCAAATTGTTAATAAAGCTAACAAGAACATCCCGATTGACTGTTAGTCTGTTCTATTGACTATTCATGACATTCCAGCAACACAATTGCTTCTTCACTTACAGATCTAGAACAGCCACCCTATGACATGGAGTTACTCCTAGAAGAATGTAATATAGAATCTGACTACAGTATAGCAAGTGGTATTAAATCCAAATCAAAATGGATACCTACTCTTCCTGGGGCAATTCTATTGACAATTTTTATAAGCGTGTATTGGAAGATATTCACAAATATGGCAACAAAAATACTAAAACACCATTCAAATACAGAGACAATCTTGCAAAATGAGATCGCCTAGCTCTTAAGACACTATACGTGGATCATGACATCCTAATCAGGGAAGCAAACAAAGGAGGCGATGTTGTGGTCATGAACCAAGAGGACTACACACATGAAATCCTGACTCAACTAAATGACACTGCCGGCTATGAACCACTGATCTATAACTTGATAGGACCACTCACCATTGAGATCAATAAACAGTTGGCTAACTGGCACACTGGTGGTTTGCTGAATGAAGATGAGTATCTGTATTTGAAGGTCTTTAATCCTACATATCCTTGGCTATATACTCTTCCCAAGGTACACCAGCACCTCCATACCCTCCTGGAAGTCCCATTGTACCAGGAATGGGAGGCCCCACTGAGAAGTTAGCAGAATACATTGATCTCTTTCTTGGACAGATGGTGTGAATCTACCTTCGTACATCCAAGATACGAAACACATTCTGAGCATACTGTCAGACTTACAATGGCAATCTGAGGCCATACTAGCCACCTTAGATGTAGTATCCCTGTATACTAGCATAAAACCGGACCTGTGTCTACGCATAGTGACTCCACTTCTGCATAATAGACCCGCCACCCAATGGCAACACACTAACTTGCTTGTTTCCATTATGGAACTTATCTTGAATAATAATTTTTTCTTGTTCGACAAACACTGGTACAGCAAACCAGAGGAGTAGCCATGGGATCCAAGTTTTCACCTTCCTTTGCGAATTTGTTCAAGGGCACTCTGGGGGCAGACTGGATTTGGGCTACTAAAGGGGCTCCATGGATCGACTTCTTTATATTTTGGGGTCGATACATAGACGACTGTCTCCTGCTATGGTCTGGCCCATAAGATAAGTTGAATACATTTTACACTCTGAACAGCAACACTTTGGATATGAAGTTCACCATGGAATCCAGCACATCCAAAATCACATTCTTGGATGTGGAACTTTATACCAAAGATGACCAACTGCATAGCAGACTCTTTCGTAAAGAAACCTTGTCCAAAGCAAACGTGCATGCAGACAGTTCTCACCCCCGCCTCAGATCCGGGCTATACCCTATGGGGAGTTTTTGAGGGCCAGGAGGAACTGTAGTGAAGACACAGAGTTTCAGACCTGCTTTACAGACATGAAACAAACATTTTTTAGGAGAGGCTACACATCTAACACCATTAGAAAAGCTGAGAATAGAATGGTGAATTTACACAGAACAGACACATTACGGACTAGCACTCATATACGACAACAACACCAACCTGTGAGACTGATCATGGATTTCAATGATTTGCACCACATTATCAGGAGAAGTTTCAATAAACACTGGGGCATTTTACAAGCGGACAAAACACTGAAGGACTACATTACCAACTACCCTCAAATTGCGTTCAGGAGGGGCAAGACACTTCAGAAAAGACTTAGTCCCACTGTATACATTGAGCACCTTGGATGCGGGTATCTAAATATGTTTATCTATGTCTCCATTTACATCTGATGATTGATGGGACTACATGTGTCTGTATGTTCAACGAATTGATAAGCCTATGTGGAGTATAACCAGTTACAACTCAGATGTGCTGATTTTCAGCAATATACTCACTTTCACGTGCATTGAAAACCCATATGTGTTGCTCCTCACTTATATGCTCTAGAGTATACACATTGAGTTACTGATTACATTTAAATATTTTTTCCTTGTCACTGTTTTCATCTGATGATTGATAGGACTACACATGTCTGTATGTTTAACAATTTGATGAGTTAATGAAAAGTGTAACCAGTTAGAACTCAGATGTGCGGCTTTTGAGTAATCTACTCACTAGTACACACATTGTGAACACATATATGCTGCTCCGTGTTCACATACTCTAAACGCATTGAATCACTTACTATGTCTCCCCTTTTCTCGGCTCTCTTCCTCCTTTTTTCTTTTTAACTTACTACTGGATTAGGTACAGACATGGAATAGAAATTCTAGAGACTCAATTAATTTTGTTATCTTTTGCCTACCACAGCTATCAATAAAATTGTTCACTTGATTACAACAAGGTTATCACTCTAGTTTTTTTGGCCCACAAGGATGCTTAAAAATGACTTCCAGTTTCACATTCACGTGTCCATACCTGGAACACAGTAAACTGCCGTGAGAAGCTCAAGCACACACGCTATGGGTAAGAGGTTGACTGGCTCCCTTTTTTGATTCATTCTCAAACTTAACACTGATATTCATGTAGATAGTGATGAGAGATCTGTTTTCAGATCTTATATGTGAAAACAAACGCATCAGCATACGGAAAACTCTCAAGAAACACAAGACGCTGAAAACAAAGCTACCACAGTAATTCTTCTATTCCGCTAACTACTTTTTGTCACAACGATAATTGTGCTAGTATCCTACCGCTTTGGAGAGGGTAACTCTTCCCACAATTTGTCATTTCTGACATAGGTTACTCAACGATGAATTCCAGCACTTCAGGACTTCGTTTTGGGCCAGCCGGGTGGATATTATCACCGGCTGATCTGTAAGCGCCCGTCTTAAAATAAGTTGCGAATAGAGGCTATCTACCTCTTCTTGATACCAATTTTGTTTTTTCACCATTTACCTCGCATATAGGGTCATTGTTTTCTTTATTTTTCATTCATTCCTAGGCATTTTTATGAGACACTAACTACTCCTGAAATTATTTTGCCCAGCCGGGTTGGAATTATCACCGGCTGAGTGGTAATTGCTCGATTCTCTCTCTCTCTCCCCGTTTTAATTTTTTTTTTAATCATCTTATTTTATTTGAAACAAAATCCGCAAAACATTCCACATATTGATAAAAATACTTGGAGAGCATCTGGTCGGGCATTACTATGCATTGTGGTGGATCAATTATACAGTTACGTGTACTACATCTCATCTTCTGAGCCATGATCTACAACAGGGTGGGTACATATATTCCCTCTGTATTCATTTAATGTACCCCACACCCTCCCCCATTCCTTGGGACACCCTCTATGGACATATGTAGCTTTTTCTGCCATCATGATCATATCCATGTCACTACACCAGCCTGGCACAGTCGCGGTTTGTGCTGCTCCCCAGTTCTGAGCAATGTTCCTTTTTATCACCTTCATCCCCATTGTACCCCACTGTCGGTCTGCATGATTGAGGTCTGTAGAGTCCCATATGTACATTAGGCAGCATTTAGGAGAGAGCGGGACCACATTCCCACTAACTTCTGTGATGATATCCATTACTGCTGCCCAGTATGACGTGTTCGCGGGACATTCCCATACATTGTGGAAGAATGTGCCTACTCCCTCACAGTTGCGCAAACAGTACGGGTCCAAGGCTCTGTCTTTCTTGTGCATTGTCACTCTTGTGTAGTATGTCCTATGTAGTGTTTTTAGTTGGATGAGGTGCATTTTGGACGAGATCGCTACCTCTTGAGGTGACGCATCGTGTCCTGCCAGTCCGACTCATCCACGTCCCCAATCTCAGCCAGCAAGAGCTCTCGGAGTTGTGTCAGGGGGTCTGTCTAGTTATTAATAAGTTTCTGGTATGTGAGGGATATTGCCTTCTTTTGCAAATAGCCAGTGAGTAGTCGGGCTTCCAAGGGGGACGATTCAGGGAGCATGTTGGCAGCTGGAAGTGCCGCTTCTGGTGCGTGTTTGACCTGCAGGTATCAAAACCGTTCCCCAGGGGCCATCTCATAGTGTTCTTGCAGGTAAGAAAAGGTGACTACCTTGCCCTCCTTCCTCTTTTTCATTTTGAATACTACACTTTTGCACATTGTCACACATCACCATGAGTTATTATTCTCATGGTTCTTTTTCTCTCCCTTTTCTCTTTCCTTTCACGTTTTCAACTACAGAGACTCTTATTACATTATACAAGTAGATCACATTTTCTTCCCGGTACATTGGTTTTACGACTTGTATCTTTCAAGTTTTAAGATCAAAAACCTCTACTTTCTTGTCTCCATTTACAGTTTAAGATTTAATTTGTTTAATAAGTCACTTTGAAGAGTCTGTTGGATTAAACATCCACATTGATTAGCCTTTCCGAAATTTGGAAATATTTATTTTGTCACACGTTCTTGTGGTGATTAGGGTCTCCACCTATAGAAGTTTGGTATCACGAAAAACTAAACATGTTTTCCCACTTTCATGTATACCCTCCACGAAATATGTATCATCCATAACCTTTGTATCCTTCCCAGCCCTGAGGAAGTCACAGAATTAATTTCCACATGCGACAAAACATATGTCGGCTCGTTTCTGCTTTGGCTCAATGAAAACTAAATTAAAGACAAAGCTACATTCTACCTACAAGAATATGAATCATTGTTTCTATTTTTAATTAAGATCTTGTAAACATATCCACACTGTTTGATTACTCTTATGTGTGCCTAGGCTTTTGTAGAAATGAATTCATAGTGAGATATGGTGCTTTGTGAAGTAAGGTGTCCCTTCCCGCAAATCAACAATCAAAGAAAAATGATGAGTTGCAACTTCAATGTGTGAGGAATGAAGCAGCACACATAGAAGTAACAAATCACCATCACTGATTGTTTATATTCAGGAAGGGATACCTTTAAGCACATGAACAATCTTTCCATGCAACGCAGGCACTTTTGCATAGTGGTGCAAGAGTGCCTGCTTTGGCTCTAGGCAGATAAATGTTGCGCCAGCGCTAGGGGAAATTTTCAACATCCCTTCATTTGGAAACTGTTGGAGCACAGCAATTGAGGCTTAAGGCCGTGCTCTGCCTGATTTCTCGTACATATGCCCCACGGAGTTTTCAGGCTGTTTCAGACCTAAAATATCAACATTGAATTAAGTTATTTACATGGGACACACAGTGTGAAGGCAGACAATTATATTCTTATATGTACCATGTTGCCTGCCAACGATGATGCCCAGGTTGCCTAAGAGGTCGCCCTCCCGGCCAGCACAGTCCTGCCACCGATATTTCATTTGGTGGCCAGTCCTGTCCACACAACAGATGCGCAGCAAGTTTCTGTGAATACGGTCCCAGCACAGTTTGCGGACCATTAAATTATAGCCCTTCAACACACGTCACCCAATCCCAACCATCTTGGGGAGGTAGAACTTTACTAGCCAGAGGAATGCCCCAAATGCATCCTCTAACATCCACCACTCCTTCCTTCCCCCAACATCTTCCCACACAATCCTATGCAAGCTATGAAAAGAAAACCCAGCCTAAACGAACAGTAAACAAACAGTAAACAAAAAAAAGTACCTATATAACCAGTAGACAGACACCCGACAATAGAAAGTACAAATGCAAAAAACACGACCAATGCGCAACTCAGGACTTGACAGGGACAGTAGAGACAGAAGACTGAACATCACAAGTACATCACTTTGACCACAAAGAAGCACACTCCTCCAAACACAACCTCAGAGTTTAAAGGGTACTAGCAGTGTGAGAAAAAGAGAAAGTACAGCACAATTCCTGGTAACAGGATGCATGCTGACATCACTTCCTGTGTGTTTGCTGCACCTTTTGGGAGTTAGCATGAATTTTTTTGCTGCTAAAGGTTTCAGAGTGGAATCCATTGACAACTCATGTACTTTGCCAGTATTTTGTATTGCGGCTATGAAACTAACGTGAAATGCAGGAAAAAATGAATGCTAAGTGGTATTCAATCTGTACTTTTACCATTTTGTTTGCAGTTGCATGCCTGGTAACTGTCTATGGCTATGGCATGTGACATATGTTGTGTATATGGCTTTTCTTGTTCAGCTGTCTCTGGTTCAAAACGTTTCTAGGCTGTCAACATGCAAACCTTCACCGAGCCCGCTGTGACATACAATGTTTGATTGGCAATGCATGCATTTGTACGAGCCATACTGTTTACCATATGTTGTATGTGTGTCTATATATGTGGCAAGTACATGCCCCAATCCAGTAAGGTGTGCACCATTGTTGTTGGGTTGAGACACACACATATGTGTCAACCAAGCATTTACTACTTGTGCTAAAGATTTGTGGGCATGCATACAAGGCACATAAAACAATGGAACAACACTTTATTTTTGCTTTGGTGGTGCTAAAACATCTGTATTCTTACGTGGTGGTGCAAAAACACTTAACATGTCTTTACACCACCTTGTTCATTTTTGTTTTACAACTATAGTCCCCTACAGTAAAGGGGTGTGAAATTGGTGTTGTGTTGAACATTCTACTGCAACATCCATAACTTTTGATGCAGGTCCAGATTCACCCATCTGACAAGACAAAGCACTGGGTTATACATTTTTGCACAACACATGCCTCAGACCTTCCTCATAGATTAGCCCTAACAATTCTGAAGCTGAATTTGCAGTCTTAATGTGTGCAGCAGCATGCACTACACATTTGAAGAGCAAACTAGAAGGAAAATGCAATGCTTTAAACATGTATCACCCTTCTTAAGTCTCCTTTTCTGAGCCATTACCTATTTTGGCAAAGCCTAAGATTACAAAATCTGGTCCTGCATCATGAGGCTAAGTATGTTGTAGCAGAAGGCCAACTGCAGCACCCTTTGTACCCCCCTTTCACACTAAGTGGTGCATGTGCAGGTGCCTAACATTCAATGAAACATTCAGTCACGTTACTTGGCTTGACACCACTTTGAAAATCAGGAGAAGGGGAGTTTGCCTTCAGAGCATCACTAAAAGTGGTGTTTTGTTGGCAGTATCCCCTGGTAATCCCCTGGTACGTGGCCCTAAGCAGTTTCAACACATTAGGCAAGTCCTTTTACATATGAATGTTTGTAGATTTGTGTCATGCATGCTGCAGCAAAAGTTGCTTATGTCCCACTATGTTTGTGGGCCCATATGTCAATGAATGTGTGATGAGATGGTGCCATATGATAATTTGACACCTATATGTATTTATGTGTGTTCATGAGTATTGGTTAAAGTCCTGGTGACATACCAGAGTATGTGACATGACCATTTTCTAGGAGTACATGCTCTTATTTGCGTTCCACCAAACTTGAAAATAGAGTGATATGTTGACAGGTGTATTGCTAAGAAATACTAAGATTACATCCAGTAACATATCAATGTTTCAATTTGTTGTGTAGCATCTCCTAGCTAGGTGATGGCTCTTAATTGTGGTACGATTTGCTTTTAGAATTTTTTGCGCACATGGTATTTACCTTTGAGGGTGTAAAAAGTTGTATGTCACCTTGCATATATTGGCCATGCTTGCTGGGATCCCTGACACACTCTACTCACACTTACATCAGTTTTTGTGGATTTAGACTCACAAAAAAGTATGATGTGATGAGGATAGCTCCTGTTGTCAGAATTGATTGCCATGGCACAGTCATGGGAGTGGGCATGGGACATCCACACATTGTTATCATTGCATTATTATCCTATTTGACCTACGTACACATTTGGTGAACACATTTTCTTTCTCTATTATCACATGGCTAACCTATGTGTCAGTGTTTGTACTGAGTGTTGTAGGGCAATGTAAGGTTGGTACAGTGTGGAAAGATGAGTCAAACACAGTTCTTGCATTTCCGGTCATTTACCAACATAAAGTTGCATTGGCACATGTCTGAGGTATAGGGAAAGTATCACCTGCAAGACCAGACATTCTGTGTATTATTGATGTAAGATGTTGTCCCTTCACTGTATTGATGCAATAGTTGGTATTGCAACCATATCCTTTTCGTCTTCATCTTCCCCGCCTTCCAGGAGATCCTGCTCACCATTGTCCTGTAGCCATGGGACTTTTGTCGGCACACATATTTTTTATGTGATAAAGCACACCAAGATGATTTCAGACACCATTGGCAGTGAGAAGAGCAGTCTGCTTCTACATACATCTGTGCACCAAAAGCAGATTACCTTGACTCCTAATCAAATCAATGGCTTGCACTAAATATTTATTGATACCAGGTAATGTCATAGGTCCTGTCCCACACTATGCTAGGTAATTGGTTTGTGTGAATTAAGGGGGATGAAATACAGTATGCCACAACTGTAATCTTCAAATATGATAAAGCTTGAAAGATGTTGGTTAAGTGATTGTTTATTTATATACATAATCATAAATTAATTAGTCCATATTTATAGATTTTGATTGAATTGTTGTGTCATTGGGTGAAGAAATAGTTTATGATTCTATTCCTCCCCTGGGTTGCTGCTGCTGTATTTGCAGGTTGCCTCTGGTCCTCTTCTTATTCCCCTGCATCCTCAGAATTTTCCACATTGCTGTCAGGCAAAGGTGTATCACTCCGGACTCATATGTTGTGTAGTATAAAACATACCAGGATAATTTTGCATACCAGGAATGCTGAATACAACAGTCTCATGCCAGATATGTCCAGGCACCTACAATGGGATTTTAGGACACCAAAGGACCTTTCAACTATAGACATGGTGCGGCTAAGTGCAACACTGTGGTCCTGCTGTGCCTGCCTCTGAGGAATTTTTAATGGTGTCATCACCCATGGCACAAGTGCATGGCCTTGAACAAGTGAAAATGAAAATGAAAACAGAGGTACGTTAGTTGATAATCATGATGTGGGTGAGAAGTACATTAGTCAGCATTGTGTCCAGCTTTCTATATTCACATTGCATATGGTCTAATACATGATATTAAACAGCATCTAAAACATACAAGTTTCAATTGGTCACAACCTACACATTACTACACTGCATTTTTTTAGAATCAGCAAAGTGCCAATATTATGTAGGATGTGATTAGTCAACAATGTAAATGTGTACTTAAGGATTTTTGGAGGCAATGTCTAACATGCTTCAATTTTTTGTATATATGGGTACCATTACAAATAGTGAATCAACATCCTTACAATTACATGACACATGACAGTAGCTGTAGGAGTTAATTCCTTCCTACAAAAATGTATGGGTCTACAGGTTTAAGGTGTCAGGCATGGGCATGAAAGTGGATGTATGTGACCCTATGCGATGTTTATCAACACTATACGGAAGTTAGAACATTTGTTGTGAAGTTGCACAGAACCATTGAACAAGTAGACTGCATACACTGCAATGCAAGACACCTTGGGGCCAGTGTAGGCCATATCTTTGACAGTATTTGGTATCCATTCATTATGTGTCTGCCCTGCAAATAGGAGTGCAGATTTCCTCTATGCCACTGAATACATGCCCTTTGAGACGTTGTTGCTAGCTGCAGTAGGGGATAGGGTGTCTGCATGAGGGAGCACCTTGATGCACAGCTTGGATGAAAGCTGTGGTGATTCAGTCGCTGCATTTTTCTACATGTTATGCACGTTGGATGAGATGTGTGTCTTTGATTTGTGATGTAATGCTGCAATATTACTGTATGTCCAGGCTTTGCAATCTCACAGAAGTGTATCCTGGATCCCTCGCAATCAGGATTCAGGCCAGGGTTTAGTACTGAGATCGCAATACTGGGAGTGACAGACTCGCTTAGACTAATCGTCGATGCAGGGGGTTCAGCAATCCTAATCTTACCCGATCTCTCCGCAGCCTTCGATACCATCTCGCACTCTAGGCTGGCGGAGAGATTCATGACCTCAGGTATAAATGGGGTGGCACTTAAGTGGCTTAACGACTTCCTGTCAGGGAGATTCCAAACAGTGATGTTGGGTTCTTACACATCCAAAAAAAGGTATCTGGGCAGAGGCGTCCCGCAGGGCTCCTGTTTGAGCCCTACACTTTTTAATATGTATATCGCCCCATTGGCCAGGATTGTGGAGCAATTAGGCTTTGCAATCGTCTCTTATGCAGACGATACACAGCTCATCTTTAACATCGGATCGAACCCCACTCTTGATAAAGCTCGTTTTGCCGAAGGTATGCTTACCATCGCGAACTGGATGACAGCAAACTGTCTCCAGTTGAACCCGGACAAGACTGAGCTGATGTTGCTGGGGAAAGCAACAGATGTCTGGTCAGAGGATTGGTGGCCATAGGAGCTAGGATCAGCACCACCCCCCAAAGGATCAGTAAAAAGTCTGGGGTTAAAGCTTGATCAAGCCCTAAACATGAAAGCCCAAGTCTCCTCAATGACAAGCTCATGCAACTATTAAGCATGGGCGTAAAATCCGCTCCGCTCGCGGATTTTTCGGATTTTCGGCAAATCCGCAATCCGCGAACGCTCGCGAATTTGTCAAAAATCCGTGAATCCGCTCGCGGCAGATTTTTTGCTTGGTTGCGGCGCGCGGCGTGGTGCACGGCGTTCACTTTCCGTCATTTTAGCGTTTGCCGAGTTGTTTTTCTTTGCGAGTGACGCGCCATTTTAGATCTTGCTGCGTGTTCCCGCGGGAGTTTGTCGCCCGCGAATACGTACTCGCGGCTTGCCACCTTGCACAGCACACCTCGCGAGAGTTCGCAATTGCGAACACGTAGTTGCGGCGGAAAGGAACAATCTCGCACTTGCGAAATAGACATTTTGCAATTTCGCACAAGAAAATCACCAGCAAACAGGATAAACCTTCAGAAAATTATGATTTTTATCAGAATCACTCCTCAGGTTGACATTTGCATGGCCTTTTTTTTTTGCAAGGAGTCCATTTTGGGGGGGGGGGGGAAGGAAGTGCCCCACAGTCTCCAACTTCCTGTTCCTGTCCAGCAGGCTCCTCCCAGTGCTTTGTCCATCTCCTGGTCACTTTCATTTGGATCTGGAGCTGGAAGGATTACTTTTTGTGGGTGCTGCTGGATATTTGGATTTGAGGCCTTTTTGACTGTCTTTGGATCACTTTTGGATTAGAAATCAACTTTCACAAGTAAGTTTGTTTGGGGCATTACAGTTGCTGCAAGTAAAATTTTGGAACTTTTTCAGAACATTAAATAAATTATATTGTGGGTAGCCACATAATCCAGTAGGACCAGGGTTGGTTAGGGGTGCATGATACAACTGTTTTGTTGAATTTAAACACCATTTAGGCCATGGATGGGCTGGGATTGTGCTGATTTTTGTCCTTTTTTTGGGACTGCTGGTGGGGCCCTTTGCCCAGGGGTGGTGAGTGTTGCATGGGCCTAGTCTTTCTGTGGGGTGTCTTCTTGAATTTAAACATAATTAATGTCATGGATTGTCTGGGATTGTGCTTATTTTATTGTTTTTTGTCGTTTTTGGGGGGCTGCTGGTGTGGCCTTTTGCCCAGGGGTGGTGGGTGGTGCATGGACTGAGTGTGCCTGTCGTGTGGTCTCACTCTCTTTAATGTAAACATCATGGATGGCATTGGATTGTGGTGATTTCTGGCTGTTTTTCTGTTTTTTGGGGGTGTACTGTTGATGTGGACTGGCCATGTGGGTGGTGGTGGTGGGTGGCCATCTTGAGTGCTGGCTGCTACAGGCAACATGTGCTTGGGGTGTAAGGGGCCATTTTGAGGAGAGGCAGTGTCTGAGGCCTGCACTTATTTTGCCTACTTTTCATCCATTATGCCCAGGGGTAGTGAGTGTTGCATGGGCCTAGTGTGTTTTTGAGGGGTGTCTTCTTGAATTTAAACACCATTGAGGCCATGGATGGGCTGGGATTGTGCTGATTTTATTGATTTTTGTCGTTTTTTTGGGCCTGCTGGTGGGGCCCTTTGCCCAGGGGTGGTGAGTGTTGCATGGGCCTAGTCTTTCTGTGGGGTGTCTTCTTGAATTTAAACATAATAGAGGCCATGGATGGGCTGGGATTGTGCTTATTTTATTGTTTTTTGTCGTTTTTGGGGGGCTGCTGGTGTGGCCTTTTGCCCAGGGGTGGTGGGTGGTGCATGGACTGAGTGTGCCTGTGGTGTGGTCTCACTCTCTTTAATGTAAACATCATGGATGGCATTGGATTGTGGTGATTTCTGGCTGTTTTTCTGTTTTTTGGGGGTGTACTGTTGATGTGGACTGGTCATGTGGGTGGTGGTGGTGGCCATCTTGAGTGCTGGCTGCTACAGGCAACATGTGCTTGGGGTGTAAGAAGGGGCCATTTTGAGGAGAGGCAGTGTCTGAGGCCTGCACTTATTTTGCCTACTTTTCATCCATTATGCCCAGGGGTAGTGAGTGTTGCATGGGCCTAGTGTTTCTGAGGGGTGTCTTCTTGAATTTAAACACCATTGAGGCCATGGATGGGCTGGGATTGTGCTGATTTTATTGTTTTTTGTCGTTTTTTTGGGCCTGCTGGTGGGGCCCTTTGCCCAGGGGTGGTGAGTGTTGCATGGGCCTAGTCTTTCTGTGGGGTGTCTTCTTGAATTTAAACATAATTGAGGCCATGGATGGGCTGGGATTGTGCTTATTTTATTGTTTTTTGTCGTTTTTGGGGGGCTGCTGGTGTGGCCTTTTGCCCAGGGGTGGTGGGTGGTGCATGGACTGAGTGTGCCTGTGGTGTGGTCTCACTCTCTTTAATGTAAACATCATGGATGGCATTGGATTGTGGTGATTTCTGGCTGTTTTTCTGTTTTTTGGGGGTGTACTGTTGATGTGGACTGGTCATGTGGGTGGTGGTGGTGGCCATCTTGAGTGCTGGCTGCTACAGGCAACATGTGCTTGGGGTGTAAGAAGGGGCCATTTTGAGGAGAGGCAGTGTCTGAGGCCTGCACTTATTTTGCCTACTTTTCATCCATTATGCCCAGGGGTAGTGAGTGTTGCATGGGCCTAGTGTTTCTGAGGGGTGTCTTCTTGAATTTAAACACCATTGAGGCCATGGATGGGCTGGGATTGTGCTGATTCTATTGTTTTTTGTCGTTTTTTTGGGCCTGCTGATGGGGCCCTTTGCCCAGGGGTGGTGAGTGTTGCATGGGCCTAGTCTTTCTGTGGGGTGTCTTCTTGAATTTAAACATAATTGAGGCCATGGATGGGCTGGGATTGGGCTTATTTTATTGTTTTTTGTCGTTTTTGGGGGGCTGCTGGTGTGGCCTTTTGCCCAGGGGTGGTGGGTGGTGCATGGACTGAGTGTGCCTGTGGTGTGGTCTCACTCTTTTTAATGTAAACATCATGGATGGCGTTGGATTGTGGTGATTTCTGGCTGTTTTTCTGTTTTTTGGGGGTGTACTGTTGATGTGGACTGGCCATGTGGGTGGTGGTGGTGGCCATCTTGAGTGCTGGCTGGTACAGGCAACATGTGCCTGGGGTGTAAGGGGCCATTTTGAGGAGAGGCAGTGTCTGAGGCCTGCACTTATTTTGCCTACTTTTCATCCATTATGCCCAGGGGTAGTGAGTGTTGCATACTTGCATGTCCGTAGTCTTTCTGTGGGGTGTCTTCAATGTAAACATCAAGGATGGCATGGGATTGTGCTCATTTTTCTGTGTTTTGTCGAATTTTTGGGGTGTATAACTGAACTGATGTTCCTCTGTCTTCCATTGCTTTTAGGTGCACAAGAAGACTCAAGAGAACCACCAGTGCCAGGAAGAAGTCCTGCAGCGGTGTGTGCAGCATAACGTCACGCGACGTCACGTCTGGACACAGAACCCTCTGCAACTCGTGCAACTGCTGCCTGCTGACCTGCTCTGAAGAGGATGGCCCCAAAAAAAGTAACCCATAGCTCCTCTAGCAAGAAAGGTGCCAGTAAGGAGCAGAAGAAGCAAGTTACCAAGGAGACTGGTGTGCCGCCCGCCCCTTTTTTTGGGAGTAAAATAAAAAGTATGCCTGCAGCAGCAGCAGCGGGATCTGCTGGGGACCAAGCTGGCAGCACCCCCCCCGCTCCATTGGGCTCAGTGCCACCACCACCACCACGCCAACTTAAGTCCAAGCCCTTGAGTGCTGCAGAGGCAGCCAGTATAGTTGTTCAATCACCATCGACCAGTGATGTTGGCTCATCGCAAGAAAGCAGCAGCAATGTCCCTCAATCAACACAGGTTGTTGTAGCTCATCTGACGAGTGTTGAACAACCACAGCCGCAACAACAATCACATGTGCAAGTACAAGCCCAAGTACATGTGGAAGGAGAGGCAGCGCAAGGAGATGCGCAAGCAGAGGTGCATGGAGGGTCACAAGTGCCCACAATAGTTGTTCCTCCCGAAGTAGGGGCACATCAGGAAATCGACAATCAAGGCGAGGTATCATTTGAGGAAGCCACTCCTCCTGCTGATCCTTCATTGTCTTCCACAACCCTAGCAAGGAAGAGATCAAGGGTGGTGTCTACATCCTCTTCAAGCACACCTCCTTCTGATGATACGGATCAAACTTGGGAACCAGCACCACAGCCGTCTGAGAGTGAGGCACACCATGATCCAACAAAGGTACTTAAGCGTAAAAGGAAGCTCGTCCAAAGTCTCAGACTTATGGAGTGTGATGAGGCTCAACAAGAAGTGGCGGATACTGCTGCTGATGAAGACTCTGCCAACGACGACCCAGTCATCATAAAGGTCACTGCAGCCCCAGCGGGCATGCAGCAAACAGACATTTTGACCCTAGCCCGAAGAGCTGCTGCGCGTGATGATGATGATGATGATGTTGTCGATGAGGAGGCAGTGGAAACACCACAATCATTGGAGTTAAGTAGTACACCAACTCGTCCCGCTTCCATATTTCTTTCTGGCAAGAAGAGACCTCCGTCAACCTCGACCTTAATTAGTGGCGGTGAAAGTGGAAAACGTACAAAAGTTGGGCAATCCAGATCCTCCACTTCATCTGGCATTAGCTTCATGACCACCACCACCAGTATCGCCGCCTCCTCCAGGTCCCACAGACACTTCAAGTCCCCAGTTTGGGACTTCTTTACTGTTTGTCCCAAAAATCCAAAGTTTGCCATTTGTACCCTTTGTAAGCTTGCAGTTAGTCGTGGTAAGTCAGGTACCAACTATGGTACCGGCGGCCAGAGTGGTCATCTTGAGAGAAAGCACGCTGTCAAATGGTTTGCGCACCTAGCTGCGATCAAGAAAGGCCAAAATCAAGGAAACGTTGATGTTTCATCTGATGTTGACGAGCAGGAAGAAGACGTGTCAAACACTTCCCTTACACCCAGTACCCCTGTCAGCAGCACACCCAATGTGAGGCACACTAAGAGTGTTGGAGCGAGTGAGACACCAACGCACAAAAGTTCACCAGCGAGCAAAATTGGGTCAACGAAGTCATTATCAGCCCGTAAATGCTTGGTCCAGGCCAACATTAGAACAATGCTTACTTCAGACGTGCCATATGAACGCAACCACCCACTGACGCGTCTGTATAACACTAAGCTGGCTAAAATGCTAGCTGTGGACCTTCTACCTTTTTCTTTTGTAGAAGCGGTAGGTTTTCTTGAATTAGTTGCAACGCTCTGCCCTAAATGGAAGGTTCCGAGCCGGTTCTATTTTGCCAGAGTTGCGGTTCCAGCACTACATGAAGATGTGCTGCAGGCGATTGGGGCAGCTTTGCAGAAGAGTGCTGTTCACACAATACATCTGACAACAGACATGTGGACCAGTGGCCCAGGCGATGATTACATGTGCATCACTGCACACTGGGTCTCTTTTTCAGGTGTTAAAGCAAAGCTAAACGCAGGTGTTGACCCGGACCAAGTTTTCAAAGCTGCTCGGAAACATGCAACACTAGCCATGTTTGGCTTGGAGAAAAGTCACACAGCAGAAAACCTTTTGGAAGAGTTTGACAAAAAGGTCTTGACAATGCTATCCCCCCTAAAACGCAAGATTGGTTATGTTTCCACGGATAATGGCGCCAATGTAGTTAAGGCCATGTTCCTTGGTGACCATGTTAGAGTGCCGTGTTTGGCGCACTGTATCAACCTGGTAGTTCAAAAATTCTTGAGTGATAAAGAGAGTCCAGCGTTCGAGGTAATGGCCACCTGCCGCAAAATGTGCAACCATTTCAGCCATTCTTTTAAGGCCCGGAAGCATCTGCGGAGACTGCTACTTCAACGTGGAATGCCAGTGAAAGCACTCATCCAGGAGGTGGCAACACGTTGGAACTCAACCTTCTACATGCTTGAGCGTCTGCATGAGCAGTATACGGTACTCGATCACTATTTCTTGACAGAGGCTACATCTCAGAAGGAGGACCTGCGGATGAGTAAGGCGCAATGGGACATAGTTAAAAGCCTGACAGACATGCTTTGTCCTTTTGAGTTCTTCACGCGTGCAGTCAGCCAGGAGGACTGTAATTTGGGAAAAGCTATCCCATTGTTGTGCATACTGGAGCACCAACTGATGGCGGTTTCTTCTGAGTTTGAAAAAGATGAAAAAAAAAAAAACCATTTCATTTTGTCTGAGAAATTATTACATCGCCTACGTGGTGATGAACGTCTTCAAAACATCAACTCAGATCAGCATTACATTTGTGCTACTATTCTGGATCCACGCTACAAAAAGGCGCTGGCAGACAACGCATTCTTTCCTTTCGCTGATGCAGATGTTCAAAAGTACAAACATTGGTTAGCCTGGTCAGCCAAGAGGTTTGAAAAAGAACGGCAGGTTATTGAAGGAGAAGCCAGTACATCAGCATCAGCATCAGCAGGCCATCCGCAGTCACAAGAATCCACTTCTGCACCTGTGGCTGGGGCACAAGTGACCTCTCAGCCGTTAAAGACACCGGCAACTGGATCATCTGCACCACATACATTGACAACACTAACAGTGGCTGGGGAGGAGGATTGGCTAAGTTTGATGGGGTATGGTTCTCGAAAAAATGTCACAGGCACAGCAAAAAGTAAGCAAAGTGGAGGAACAGTTGATGACCTTGAGTCGATGGTGCAGGACTATCTGAATGACTCAACAGAGGTCTTCCTTAATGATGAGCCATTGCAGTATTGGCATGGCAAAAAACAATTGTGGCCACAGCTCTTCAACCTGGCTATAAACTATTTGTCTTGCCCACTCGCAAGTGTGTCTTCTGAACGTGTTTTCAGTGCTGCTGGTGGCATTGTAACTCCCAAACGGAGCCGCCTCTCGCCCAAAAATGTGGAGCGGCTGACAATGATCAAGATGAATCAGCACCTCATACCACCAGATTACAAAGTACGAGAAAGCACGCCGCATGAAGACGAGGAGGACAGCAACGTAGATGAGGGGATTTTTTCTCTGTTCGGTGCCACTGACCTCATCCAGCCTGAATTCGCAGAGTATGATGACAAAATCTTGTTCTTATTCCCTGACACCGAGCCCTGAAAATGAGACAATCAATCAAGAACTTTCTTTTTCGTCCTTATTCACTTTTATTCCTGTGTGCTTTGTGTCTCTCTTTCTTTGTTTTGCACAGTTAATTTAATTCAAACTTTAATCACCTAATCCCAAAAACAAGACCATCATCAGAACTGTCTTCACTTGTTTGCTTATTGATTTGAAGGTGCCGCAGTCTACATTCCTCAGGTTCACAAGTTCTGAAGAACATGCTCCTCTATCCTCCTCCTCCAGACTGCGATTTCCCTCTAAGCAGAGTGCTGGATTACGCACAATGAAGAAAGACTCAGCACTTGTGGGGGTGTTGTACTTCTTTGCGGGTGAGTTGACGGTTTTGGGCCCATTGCTGTGAAGCTCTAATAATGGACAAAAGTGTTTTGGACCAAATATGAGGTGGAAATTTCTTGCCGTTTTTGCTGACTTGCTTGCCTTTGAGGTGCTCTTTGGCGGGGTTCCGGGGGTTTGTGTGTAATTTTTGGTGTCTGTCGAAGCACTGCTGCGACAGTCTAATCTTGATTGCATTTGCTTTTCAGGAAATCCGTGGTGGAAAACAGGAGTTATGATGATTGATGATGATGACGACCTAGCTGCACAGCGCCGCGTTTGGACCGAAGGCCGAGAGACATTGTAAGTATGAGATTTAGCTTTTTCGCTGTTTGGTGGTGTTGTGTCGGGTGTTTTTTTGCGGGTGGGTTGGCGGGTCTTGCCTGGGGCATTCCTGGGAAGGTCTAATACCGGCTAGAAGTTTGTTGGACAAAATCCATAAGGAAACACCAGTTTTGGCACTTTTTGTAAGTTAGGGTTCGTTAGGGTTAGCCCTAGCAGCAGGATTGCATGTGTTTAGGGGGGTTCTATTGCAACGCGGTTCTGTTGTTGTAGAGCACTGTTGGAGCGATGCTGGCTATGGATACTTTTGCTTGCAGGCAAGTGGTTTGAATACAATCCACGGTCTGTATTTGGGCCTACTGTTACTTTCAAAGTATGTTTTGTAACCATTTTTCTGCTAGGCATCGTTTTTGGAGATATGATTGGGTTCTTCTACATTTTTGCGACTGGCTTTAGTAAGGGTCTTGGTGGGAGCATTGCTGGGAAGGTCAAATTTTGTTCTAAAACACAGTAGTACACCCACCTTGAGGGGAAAGATCCGCTATAATATTTTGGCCATACTTATTGATCCTTAAAAAGGTGACTCAGACAGAGCACGCAATTTCAAAAATATTGTACTGTCTATTAGGGAAATCAAAGTGTCACTTTTTGAACCACACAGCGTACATACCTTTTATTTATTTATCAGTGGTATTGTAATAGCACTTCCTGTTTTCCGTTCAATAATTACAGGCCGGGTTTCAGTCAACATCCGCCAGGCAGGCAGTGGACAGGGTGTCTCTTCTGTCAGTGGTCACCACCACATTGATGGACGAAGCGTCAGCTGGAATGGAGGAGTGCCGCCAATAAGAGGAATTGTTTGCTGCATGCAACTTACTTACCAATTTCAACAGGACAACTCCAACAACATACGCAATACAGATACAGTATCCATTGTTGTCTTTTATTCTATGAGTGTGACTGCATGTGCTTACCTTTAGTTTGTAACCAAAGATTGTCTGTAAACTCTGTATCTTCAATTATTGTTTGTCCATGCTCTGCTTTTTTTTTCTTCTCTCAACAAAACCTACCCAAAAAGAAACCCCCATTCCCATCCATTTTACAAACCCTAACCCTCTTCCCCCGGGCTGTGTTGTTTTGCTTGATGTCTGACTAAAATGACATCAATAATTCCACACACTTGCTGGGGAGGATAAGGTGATAGCAGCAACAGGCTGATGAAGGAATACGAGGATATCTTCTAGACTTACTCAGCTTCAGTACTATATCTTCTAGTAGTAGTAGCCAATGTCAAATAAATTCAACGCAAGTACTAGTTATACTTGCAAGCAAATACTTTACCATTTGTTAGGCTACATTATGGCACTGTTCTAGTGTACTGTCACCTGCTATTTTCTCGATCGTACCGTAACCGTTGTAATGCTACAGTAAGGAGGACAAACAAGGTTTCGTTTTCTTTTTTTCCATAGGCATGCAACTGCCACTGTGTCACACCACTAGTACCACCGCAATGAGGAAATGTCACCCGCCCAGGATTGACAACGTTAATCCCCATTTCACCTGGAGCCAGCCCTGGGCCTAGCCCTAATTTCTAACACAAATTACAGGTAAGATAAGCGTTTGGTGGGAGGTAGTATAATGGAGTATTATTTCGGAGTAGACAAGAGATTGACGGTTGTACTACTAAAGTCCTACGACTGTTCAGGAAAACAAAGTTACTGTTACACCCCCGCCCCCCACCCACCAGACTGAAAAGCAGTAAAAAGAAGGTATAATCTCCCTCACCCACCCTAACCCCAACGATTGTCTCTGAAACGTCCCAAAACGATCCCAACTCCCAAATCCCACCCCCCAAAAGTCTATAAAAAAAGGGCAAGGGACACTCCACTACTGGAGGGTGCTGGTGCTGGTGCATGATGCGGCATGGGCATCATACTCCTTGCGGAGGGTGGCAAGCTCGGAGCGGAGGCCCTTAACCAAGTTCTTATACCTCAGGACCTCCTGCGCCAGGTTGGACATGCGGACTCGTAGGCGGCGTTGGCGTTCCTTGCAGCTCCTGTGGGGGGCAGCTGGTATTTCGGTTGCTTGGCGGTGGCGGTCGGCTTTCTTAGCCCGGCTCGGTCCCGCTGGCTTAGTCACGGAGGAGGATGCAGTGGTCACAGTCGAGGATGTTGCCCCGCTCGACTGCGTGTCCTCCTCCTCCTCCAGGGCCACCAGCCACCGATACTCGGCGACTGTGGCCTCCAGCCTCCGTTGCCGGGCCAATCTAGCCTGCTCCCTCCTTGTTGTTGATTTGGAAGGAGCAACTATATGAAGAAAGAAAGACATAGTCTGTAACCAATGCTCCTTATTAATAACACAAAGTGATTGAGCCGAAAGTTGGGTCACAGAGTACAAGTAGCAAATTGAAAGCACAGTACATAACTATTGAGGACAGTATCTATGTAACCTCCCACTTCTGCATCCTTGCTCTAACAGTAGTGGTAGTTTAATGAACTAATTCTACGACCACTATGGACTTCCATTACAGTCGACTATGACAGTACACCAGTCTTATTCTTCTTCTTCTCTCTTGTTTAGGGAAATGGGTACGTTATCTTATGCAAGCCGGCAGAATGACATGGACACAGCACAGTGAAGTTGCACCCGAGAAAAAAAGTTGCACACCATGATGATTGAGACAGACTTGCGTTACTGTACCGGTCCAGTACATGCAGGTGGTGAAGCTATTACTTTTCTATTACGGGTGGCACTGAGAATACTCTGTTACAAGGGCTACTGCTTAATAAATTTACCTTTCACCCTGCAGTGCAAATGAGTACTAGAAAAGGAAACTGAAGAAGCTAACTAATTTGATTATCTATCACTTCACATGGGACGTATTTAATGACAGATGAGATGACTTTAGGTGCTTTGCTTAATATTGAGTGAACAGTGATACACCCACACATGAATGACGTACTACAAGTAAACTAAAGTTATTAAGAGAGGTACGGAGTGTCCACCGTAATAACCAGATATATGCTGTGAATGCAAACGCAATACAAAGTACTGCTACTATTCATGGTAGTATTGGACACATTTACAATTTCTTTTCCTTGCCTTCCCTGCACTGGGACGGACCTGCGGGTGCGGTGGTACATGCTCTTCAAGGTAACACTTACTTCACCTGGCGACCATCTACTCTCTCTAGATACACATGTGCTATGTAAGAGTCAGAGAATACCATGCTCCAGGCATCCATTCAGTCAAAGTATACGCACACATACAGTTTCTGTTTCACCCACCCAGGCTGCTGTCCTTCCACCCATCCTTGCTTCATCATTGACCCAGCCATGCACCATACCATATTCTTTCCTTCCCAGCCACCTCGGGGGCTAAGCAAACACATATCGTTCTTCTTTGCCAGCCATCATACAAGTTCGCGTCCCACTTACTTACACCCTTCTTTCGCTTTTCGTTCATCCCATCCATCACGTTCGTCTAAGAACTTATTGGGATTCTTCTCACCAAAAACTTCACAGCTAAGTCGAAGTACATTTCGAGGAGGCTACTACCTGGTTGATTTGTAATTGTAATACACCCGTGCAGAAAGCACACTATGCAGTCTTCAATCTCAATAAGTAAGGAATATATAGCTTACCTGTTTCCGCCACCACCGTTTGATCCCCCACAGGAACGGCCACCAGCTCTTCTACCGCCGCCTCCTCCCCAGAGGCCTCCGAGTCCAAGTCCAACACAGCCACCTCCGCGCTGGCCCCGTCACCAGATGTTACACCTACAAAGTACATTTAAGAATGTTAATACACCACTCACTACTATATAATATTTGGTCTAGGAGAAATGTTAAAAAAACAGAATACAATGTAATAATTTGTGACTGTCTACTCCATAGTAAAAATGTCCCATTTTCCAGGGAAGGCTGTTGTCTTGCTGCACTTTTATGCACAACTGATGAATGCTTGCTTTTGATTTTTAACACGCACCACTTTTTCTCCTAACAGACAGAAGCTTGACTCCTGAGTCCTAAGAACACGACCAGGATCAAGTTCAAACTAGGTGAGAGTTCGGCTCGACCACAAGAAATGTGTCCAATTAATCGTCAGCACTAACCACTTTTCCGTTTACAGTTAAATAGTTTTATGACAAAGTAGATTTTAATAAATGTGTTTACTTTTAATAAAGCTTTTACACTTAAATAGACTCTGTGGTTTTTGTTCCTCTAGACTAGAGTGGATGAGCTAAAGGTTTTGGAATTTTTGCAAGCATGAGTGCCTCTGACACTTCTTGACTGTGCTGTGACTCCGTACTACTCTCTTGTCCTGCGTACGATAATCTAGAGATCATTGGGGATCTATAATCGGTGACTTCGGGAGCTGAATGACTCTGCCACACTATCTAGTCAGTAAGGAGACAGTGCATAGAGGTATTGCTGAATATAATGGGAGTCCAATGGAATTGCCAAATGTCCAATCTTAGTTAGCTACACAGACAGACTAATAAGAATAGTCTAGTAATACCACAGGGAGTCATATTCGAGGCAGGATAAGAATTTATATCCAGTCTACAAGAAGATCAAAGACGATTTAGAAAAAATCGAATGAGGAACGCTAGGAAAAAATAGGTACTGTTTATTAAAATGTAAACTTACTGGGGCCAGCAAAGGAGCCCTCGCCTGCCCGATCCTGGCCTGCATCCTCAGCACCCTCCTCCTGTGTCCTCTTGCCCTTGGGGGGAGCTGATGTACAACATGAAAGAAAGAAAAACCAGAAAACATGGATGAGATTTTTCAACCAAATCAAACATTTCAAAAGAACAATAACAACATATTTTGGAAAAATAGCAAATAGATAGACAACTATTCCACGGGATCTATCTCATGTGGTATACTACGTTATTCGTATTGCCTGATTTGCGGAACGTTGACTTAGAAAGTTCCTATGTAACTCAATAAACAGACTACTAAAGAGGTTTGCCTAGGCCTGGCACTGCAGGCAGCAGTGCGCAACACGTGACAGACAAAGTCCATCCTGCTTGCAGATCAGTGAATACTCAAACTATCAATCCACCCGCCACCACCGCCACTATTTCTTCTGATAGCCATGTGACTGTCTAAAGGAAGGACTGGACTTCAGTCTGTTGGGGCTGATTTATAAGTCCCTTGCGGAAGTTGCGGCTGATTTTCCTCCATTGTTGCGTGCCTTTTCTGACGCAGCGGCAGAACAAAAGACTCGCCATGGTGTTGGTGCGGCGTATATATTAAAAAAAAAACACATATGGGCATATGGGCGATGCATCACGTTGTAAAGCCCTGCGCCATCAGGGGGCGTTCCGGCGCAAGGGAGGGCGTACCTGCGCAGGAACGAATCCTAAAAGTGGCTGAGGGAAATCTACAAGATGTCAATCAGTCACTTTTAGGACAATGATGCATGACTCAAACCCTGCGCGCTTGAAGCCGACGTACGGCTTGATGCAGCATTGGGGAGATAGGGTACCCCAGAGCATTGCTGGAGCTGCGCCATCGTTGGCACGCAACTCCAGCAATGCGCTGCCTTTACGGCACAGATGCGTAAGGCTTCTGTGACGTTTTGGGCCAATGGGTGGTGGTGGCATGGCACACAATTACTGCCGCATCCCTGCTACTTTGCAGGGATGCGCCGGTAATTGAAAATATGACCCTTACTGTCTAGCATTACGCAGTTCTTTTCTTTACAGTACACTCATACATAATTTCTCAGGCCAATGAAATGCTTCTGAACACAACATACAAAACAAAGAAGCATAGTAGCAAGCAAGGCTACTGAGAAGGAGAGCAGTGCACCTGAAATGCATAGAAGATTTTGAAATATAATTTACCTCAATGTAATCGGCAGCATTATTGCTCTTGGTAAAGAACAAAGATTTGCAAATAACAGAGCAGGATAAAACAGAGTAGTAAATGTACTACTACTACTACTCACCAAGCCCGGGGACCTCTACGCCGAGCGCGTCCAGCAAGTCCCGCTCCCGGTCCATGACATCGGTCCAGCGGTGGGTGGCCTGGTTATATGTGCGCCGGACCCCAGAGATCTTGTACATGGCCCGGCACACCTTCTCCCACCGCTTGCGACGCTCCCGGATGCCATAGCCGGTCGCGATCTTGCCGCCTCCCAGGATCGTCTTGGGGAGGCGGCGCTGGACGTGGAAGATCAGTGCCGCCACTTCCTCCGCGCTGAAGATCTCCCTCGGGACCACTTGCTCCCCCCTTAAACGCCCGCACGGGAGCCGGGCACGGGGTGCGGGACCCTTCCCCTTCTCAGGGTGCTTCCCGGCTCCCTTTACCATGGTCTGGGCAGAAATAAACTTAAATGATAAAGAAGAAATAGAATAGTGAAGAAGAAAAGAAAAGAGTTTAAAAAAGTAGTTTAAAAGTAACTAAAAGCTGCAGAAAACACAAAAATATAGAGCTAGAAAAATAGAGGGTTAGATAATAAGTAAAATTAGATCAAAAAAACTTCAAACAAGCAAAGGATGGCAGAGATTGAGAGAGGATAGAGAAAGCATGCCCAGAACCATAGCAATGAATGAGAAACAAGATGGCCGCGCCCGTTCACGACCGCGTGGGTAAGTTCGCGCGAGATTTTCCTTGCGAGTACGCGCGAAATTGTACTAGCGAGCAGCACACTTTGCGAGATTACACATAGCGGGCGGAAACGGAATTACGTCACGCCAACAAGATGGCCGCGCCCGTGTACGACCGATAGGGTAACTTGGCAAACGTATAGCTAGAAGCGCCTCGCGAACACGCGCAAGATCACGCGAACATACACGTCGCAACAAAAACAATTTTGTATTCGCACGTATTCGCGGCTTCCGAAATCGATCTCGCACGAATTTGCGCCCCAAAAAACGCGCGAAATTGCAGAAAAAACGATTTTAGCTAAACTGAAAGCAATGAGCAGGTGCAAAAGTTCAAACTTAACATTAGTAACATTCAAGGTAGTGCTTCCTGATGGGCCCCTCCAGAGTTTGCAACTATTCTATGACCCTGCTATGACCCAAACAGCAGGCTCATAGAATAGCACCATAAAGGTCCTGTGAAAAAAAAATTTCACTGCAACAAAAAGCAAATTACAGATAAGGAAGGAAGCAGGTGCCAGCCAGACTGGAACTTTCAAAATTACTGACACATTAATGAAACACAAATTAATTGATGGCAGTTGAAGAAGGGCAGGTGTGCTTGCTTTTTTCAACCACCATAATCTACAGTGATAAATAAACCTAATAGGTGCCAGTGAGGATGTACTAGAGGGTGGCATGGGTGTCCCAGAGGGTGGCAGTGGTGAAACAGAGGGTGCTGTGAACCTGTGATGATAAACCAGACGTAGAAACAACATAGTCGCGGCCGTTGCAAGCCGAAAAGTAAGTTCGCAATTGCGAACTTGTCCCAAAATCGGCGCGAACACGCGCCAACACAAAAAACGGAAAAATCCGCAAATCCGCTAGAGTTCGCGGATCTTCGCGGATTGCGAATCCGTAAATACGCAAGTTCGCGGATTGCCAATCCGCAAAATCCGCCCATGCTTAGCAACTATGCCCTCCGACTTGTGAGGAAAATATCACCCTACATTCCTGTCCCCTATCGGAGAACCCTAGTACAAGCAATGGTCACCTCTCGCTTGGATTATGGTAATGCCCTACTGGCGGAAGTCGGAGAGACTCTGCTGGCCAAACTGCAGGTGGTGCAGAATACTGCCACTAGAATGATCCTTAACCAACCGGCAGGTTCACCCTCAGCTCTGCTTTTGAAGGAGCTGTATTGGCTGACAGTAAAACAAAGATCATTTTTTAAGATTTGTTGCTCAACGTATAAGGCAGTTAACGATACTGGCCCTGTGTACTTACGAAATAAATTACGTAAATATATTCAAAACAGGAACCTTAGATCTAGGGCCCAGGACTTGCTCCAGATTCCTCGTATTCGGCTGGTACGGACGGGAGGCAAAGCATTTTCGTTCTTGGCACCAAAGTACTGGAACCAACTCCCCCTGGAATTCCGGAAAACTACAAGTTACAATGGTTTTAGAAAACAGTTGAAAGTGTATCTGGTTTAACTTTGGCTAGTCGACCTTTTTTACCTCTCTACCTCTAGGCTTTACGTCTATCTAGATAGCGCCGTGATGCCCCAGGGTGATGTGAGCGCTCTACAAACTATTAAACTCTACAAACTATTAAACTAAACTATTGTGTCTTCACCTGTCTTGGCCATGGCAATGACTTGTGGGACACAGAGTTCACACAAGGAATGCTTTGATTTCTTAATGTCTATTTGTACCTGATCATTATGATGTATTGTTACACAAGTGTCTTAGAAAGGATTTGGATGTTTTTCTACCACTGTACATCAATGAATGAGGAAAAGGCTGATCTGAACTGCACCCAAAACGAATTGGTAGTAAGTGCTTTTCTTTGACATACACAACATCCATGTTATTCTATGTTCCATTCATGACAATATGATGTTTTTGGCAAAACGAGCAGCCACCATTGCACCATTGTGCACATGTGTCATCTTGTTTTCTGGACACTACGTTAGGTTATGTATTACATATCCCAAAAGCATTGTCATGGTATCTGTGGTTCTCCCTGTTACAGTGTGTGCTACAGATGACTGGTCCTAATCATATTCTAGATGAGAATGAGCCCTATGCTTATGTATCCTCTTAGGTGTTCCCTAGGGTTGCACACCAGTTGCACACTGTCACATGGTCCCTGTACTTTGGATGTGGGCAATCAGGTTGTCGTCTACATTATTCTTGACTATGAAGGGCTAGCACATTGCCCATGGTATGGAATATTGACATTTGAGAAAATGTGTGATGTACTTTGTTGTGGCCTGCCTTAATTCATACCCATTAGGCCTTGCAATGCTCTGCATGAATCTTAAACATTACCAGGTAGACATGAAATGGGCATGTGTTCCACCATAATATCATGCAAGATGACAGTCCCTCATCTCATAAAACTTGTTTATGCGGGCCACACTGGCTTAGTAAGTGTAATCATGTGCAACTTGTTAACTATATGTTGTTCTTTTGTCTTACATATTTGAAGATAAATGGTGCCAGAGCAACAACGTATGCTTAGTGTTTTCACAACATGACCGATTTGATCATTCTTTTTCAGCATTATTGAGTGCTTTGTGGTCAGTCATGTATTTGAGTTGTACTTACCAACAAGAAGGCCATTCTCATAGGTTCCATTCTGGAAACGCTGATTGATGGCAGATTGGTGGAAGTTGTTCACACTGCATGGGTACTTTGCAAGTACATTAAAGAAGAGTCTCCGATGGTCCAAATTTACCTGCACATTCATGGAATAGGTTTGCTGCCTTTTGCAGTAGCTGTTTGCAGTTTCAGCAGGAGGCACAAGTTGCACATGGGTGCAGTCAATTGCCCTCAACACATGTGGAAATCCTGCAATTGCATAAAACCCTTGCTTATTGTCAAGTTGTTCTTGCACATTGTGGGGGAAGAGGAGGTACTCTGGCATCGGACTGATCATGGCATCCAGGACAGTGGTTAGGTACCTAGAAAAGGAAGCCTGTGATACTCCTGCTATTCTGGCAGTGGTAGGTTGAAATGTTCCTGAGGTCAGTATGTGGAGGACAGCAACTAGCCTGGTCTGTGGGGGGATCTTGATGCAGCCCTGGGATGTGGGCTGCAGTCTTGGCGCTATCTGGTTCAGGAGATAGACACTGGACCCCCTTGTTAGCCCGTAATGGTCTAAGTGCTGCTCTTGCCGGAGGTGAATAAGGGTGATCCTCTGGTGGTATTTGTGTCCCCTTCTCCGGTGCTGCCTCTGTGGTGGTGGTGGTGGTCTCCTTGGTGCTCCTAGCTGATCCATGGCATTGTTCAGGTTGCCATGGATGAATTAAGAGTGTTTCCTTTTATTCAAGTGTGTTAGCGACCATTTTAAGACCTGGTAATTTCTAGCAGTAAAAAAACTACCGCTAATGGAAATTAGCAGCAGTTTTATTATTTTTGCGACGTACAAGGAAATCCTTGTAAATATCGGTTGTGTGTTTTGTGGGAGTTTTATTGTAGGGATTTCTACCTTGCTTCTAATTTTTGGTAAGTCATGCTAAGCAAAGTGGAGCTGTGAACATTTTTTGATAACTGTAAAAATGTCGCTAACAGGGCTTTGCTGTAAGTTGTATATATGGCGATAAAAAAAGATGCTCTTGCACCAGAAAAGTGATGCTACAGCGGCATTAAATCCTTGTAAACATGCCCCCAAGTATCTTCATTTGAAGTGAAAGCCTGCAAATTCTTCTTTGATTCTGATGATTGGCCCACGTGGGATAAAAATTGCATAGACCATTTGAATGAATAGTTGATCAATATTGTGGGCCCGATTCACAGAACTAACATAAGACAAAATCCTAAACTTACTACCATTTTGGTATTCACATAAGTTAGGAGTGCTAACTTTAGGACTCCCAAATGCCTTCTGTGAATACCAAAAGTCTTAAAGTTAGGATTTTTCTCAGTTTAGGAGTAGTAAAGTTAAGAGTCCTAATTTTAAGACTCCTAAGCTGAGAAAAATCCTAACTTTAAGACTCTCGGTATTCACAGAAGGCATTTAGGAATCCCATAGTTAGGAGTCTTAACTTTACTACTCCTAAACTGAGAAAAATCCTACCTTTAAGACTTTTGGTATTCACAAAAGACATTTAGGAGTCCTAAAGATAGGACTCCTAACTTCTGTGAATACTGAAATGAGTAAGTGCCTTCTGTGAATACCAAAATGGTAGTAGGTTTAGGATTTTGTCTTAAGTTAGTTCAGTGAATCGGGCCCAGAGAATGTACAAGTTTAGGCAAAGCTACCCAAATGCATCTGAAGCAGACATATGATTATGGATAGATGAGATTGGGCAGTCCATATTTCATGAATCCTAATCCCGCCCAGTGATGGAAAAATGTAAATCATGTGGTTTAGTTAAATCAACATTTTACATTGTAGAACTTCTTCTACAAGAAAATATTTCACTATTAGTTCCTGTCATTGTACAAGGGCAGATGATACCACAACAATATGTATTTTCCTACAAAGAGGATCTATATTTATGGGACTAATAATCATGCCCATAGATTTCAATTGTTTACTCAGTCCTCATGGATGTCAATGCACCAAAAGGCCAGAGGTAGCAGAAATTAAAAAAAAACTATATCCCCTCTGATATTAATGACATCACAGAAAGAGGCATCATATGATCTTTTAAACTGAATCTTCCCAGGAATTCACTTAACACTCCCTTAACCCCAATGACATTACAATAATTGACATCATTGAAGTTCCACAATAACTGAATAATGAATATGCTAACACCACACAAAATTTCTGTTTTAGATATCACCTATTTAAGAGTTATGTCACCATGATAAATATTCATTCATGCCATATATTTTAGAAGCAAAACAAATGAGCTAAACTATTTCTTTGAGAGGACAGAGGCGTGTCCCGACTGACAATATTTAAAAAAAAAATGGTAAAATAGTGTATTTTAAATCACAATTTTCACATACATTGGCTAGAAGGTCATAGGCGCAGAAAGAACACTCATTAAACATTCAAGTAGTGTAATGCACTGTGAAAGGGAAACCCTATGTGTCCTATGTGTCAACAATTATACAATATGCTAGAATTTTGACATTACCATACCACCCGTCACCCTTATTTCAACAATTCCCTCAGGATGTTAGAACCAGCAATTTGTTATGGTTGCCCATCTTCCCATATGCCTCAATTGTTTTGGGTTATGGCACAACTTAACTTCTATATGCTAGAACCAGCATTTTGCATGGGTGCCCTATGATGAACATTTCCTCATGTATGTCAGCATTTTTCCACAGGCACCCAATCAGTCAAGAATTACTGCTAGTGTGCCAATACCAGTAATTTAATATGGATGCCCATTTCTTCAAGACTTTCTTCCAGTGTTCCAATATTTAGTTACAGCTGCTTGGTACGGTAAGATTGACTCCAACATGCCAGTGGAGGTATTAGCAATTGGGGGCCTCTATAAGGCATGCATTACTTTGAGTATGCCAGGGTCAATGGAGACTCATAGGCATTACACCACATTTTTACTCACGCTCACCTGCATTCCAGCACTCACACTCATTTATTATCACTCACTTGCACTCACTCCTTATTTTTCACTCACTCTTTTGCACTCACCCTTATTCATACTTTCTCACTAACTTGCACTCACTTATTCTCGCTCATTCATTCAATCATACTCACACTCACTTGTACTGATTCATTCTCAATCACTGACTGAACTATTCTCACTCAGTAAAAACACACTGACTGTCACTCACTCTCACTTATTCTCAGCCACATTCATTTTCCCAAACACACGCACATTCTAACACTCCCTCACACTCATTCATCCTCTGACTCATTCATTGACACTCAAGCTCACACATTCTCCCTCACCACCTGTCACCAAGAGCAAGTCAGGGGTGTCACAGATTTGATCCCTGGCGCCCCCTAAATGACATCCATGTCAGTCAAATGCTTTAGACATTTCCCAGTTTGCTAAGTTGAAAGATGTAATGACAGGATTAGAGTAGAAATATGGCATATGAAAAATAATTAGGTTTCTGTTTCCTGTCATAGCAGAATTCTCTTTTCTGCGTGATCATCCCACATTTTTCAAATTTTTCAGGATGTTATTTTTGTTGGTATTAGGATTTTGTGTACTAAGACATTGCCAATCAGTAGATTAGTATTTGTGCACTAACCTTAAATTGTTTTGCTAAAATTGGTTTATAACATGACATAATATAACATGTGCATTTGTAAAGCACAGGAGCAGCAAGCACTCCTCCATCTCCTCTGTTCCGACAACCATTCATTCAGAAAACTTTATTTTGGTCATTACGACCTTAAAAAGTGAAGCGCTAAAAATAAACATGTACAGTAATATAATTGATTCTTAATATCAAAATGGGGGTACAACAATAGTTTAAAAAGCTCATTTATCCTTTACAATAGATAGACTATATTAAGACAGACAAATTATACTATATAAATCTGGAGTTGCATAATAAGGGTGAATAAATAATTAAAAGCTACTAATCTGAGAAAAAGTTAAAAAGCACATTATAGCAACTTAATCGTGATTTAAAAAAGACAATTATAAAAGGTTCCAGTAAGATAATTGCCACTTGCCCTGAACCTCATTTAGTAATTTTTAGTAGGGCCCTTCTAGTACACCACATAGAAAACAAAAATCTAGAGACTGAACACACAATCGGGGTACTGAGGTCTGATTTCAGAATCCGAAAAGCTTCCGGATGGTTCCTGGAGCCAATATTTCTACAGATCTGTACCAGCCATCGCTTCCGAGCCTTGCGGTAGCCAGGGCAAGCGAAAAACACATGTAGAACTGTTTCAGCTGGGAAACCACAAGCAGGGCACTGTGCCTCACTATTCTTACTCCATTCTACCATATGGGAGCGGAGTAGAAGGACCCCAAACCTGAATTGTAGAAAAATCTTTCTTGCCTCCACCAGTGAAATCATGTCCAGTATTGGCTCAAAACGGGCTATGTCCTTGACTTCCAAAAAAGCCATGGTTAGTTTGCCCGTCCTGGGGCAAGAGTGGAGTTGTGCCCTTCTATATTCTACAAACCGGGATTTAATAACCTTTCTTGTAGTTTGGGGGCAAGCATGTTCTGGGTCCGACCAGCAGTTGCCCAGGCCCAGGTTGGTTAGTACAAACTTTATATGTGCAAACCAGGGAAGGTTTGCTGCACCCCTAGCTGCAATAACCTCCACTAGCTCCTCCCTATATGGCTCTAGTTCGGGGGTAGTCCAGATGCGCCGCCAGTATAGAATTGGTCTAAGGCTTGAAGTGTCTGTTATCGCCATTAGTCCTGAGTCTAGTCGTATTGGGATCAGCGGGGTACTCATTGGGAGTCTTTACAACTGCCACAAAAATTGATTTTCTACCTTTAGAAGGGCGTCTAGTTTAGCATGACCCCACAATTCTGCACCATAGAGTACTCCCCCTCTAGCTTGGGCATTAAAGATTTCTAGGGCTGGGCTAACCGCTGCCTTGCTTGATTTACTATAGGCCTTTAGTATACCACCAGTAGATTGTGCTAGTTTTAGTGTGCTCTTATTTATGTGAGCCTCCCATTTTATGTTTTCAGCGATGCTAAAGCCCAGATAAATAAAAGATGACACTCTTTCCAGGGGTTTCCCATTTAATTGGGGATTGGAACGAGAACTTTTTGGACTATTAAACGCCATATATTTAGTTTTCTGTAAGTTAATATCTAGCCCTCTTTCTGTACAGAAAAGTTCAAATTTGTCCAAGACCCTCTAAATCCCCTTGGGTGATTTTGTAACCAGGAGAGTGTCGTCAGCAAACATCATTGCTGAAACATGACGGGACGCTATCTTGGGTGCACCTAGATCTTTTATCGTTGCAAGTTAATTAATTAGCCCATTGATATAGAGGCTAAACAATGTTGGCGCTAAAACGCACCCCTGGCGTACCCCACGGTTAACGGGGATTGGGGCAGTGAGTTGGCCGTCCTTCCCAAATCTAATTTGTGCATAGTTGTCATCATGCAGTCTCCTAAAGAGATTGATGAGATATGCAGGGACCCCCATTTCTGAGAGAACTGTCCATAGCTGTCCACGTGGCACCAGGTCGAATGCCGACCTCTGTTCCAACAACCACCTTTGATACTCCTTGCCAGGATTGTGCACATGGAGTCAATGCGAAAGGCAGGTGATGGCGTCCTCCGGTGCACTGGTACAGGATTGGATCGCGGTGAGACACAACATCCTCTGCGCAGCAAAGAGCCCCCCACTGGAGAAGATCGCCATGATACACAGCTCGGGCATGCCCCTACTCATCGCCCTACCCACAGTGCTGTGTCCTCTGCACACAAAGGAGCCCCCCGCTGTAACGGATCGCCATAAGACACTTGCTGTGCTGTGTCCTCTGCGCACAAAGGAACCCCCGCTGGAACCGATCGCCGTGAGACAAGGCACAGGTGTGCCCCTGCTCTTTGCCCTGCCCGGCCTCTGCCGCAGCTGAAAGAAGGAAGAGTCTCACCAGTGCGGACCACCTTTAGACCTCCGAGGCCCTGGGTCAGAGTGCCGCCTCTTGTCGCCTGCCTGCCCTCTCTCTCCCTACGGCACAGCCCCCTGCTTTAGCGGGAAGTGTTTGTAGGCCCAGGCCCAATCCTGGAGAGCCGCCTCCCGTCACCTTGCCGGCTCAAACCGCTCCCCGCATGCAGGGGCCCTCCGACGCTGACAACTAGCAGAGCCTGGTCTCGGGCCTTTGCTTGGAACAAACCCTCCCACCACACTTCTCTGCACGATTCGGATACCTTCTCCAGATGCAGGAGCTCCTGCCGCAAGTTTAGAATACTGCAGGTACTGTTTGAAGTAAAATAAATAGAGTAGGGCCTTGTAATTTTCACCTCTCTCACATGTGGTGACACAGACTGTTTAGTTGTCGCATAATCTGCACCCAAAAAAACTAAATGGCAAAACTCCACAATTTCTCGCCCCCAAAATGGCCTACGAGACGTCCACCCTCATGAGAACTGGGTGAGTGGCTCGTGTCCTCACTTCCGCCATCAGCCTCTTTCTCTAAGCAACCCTCTAAACAGGGAACACCAGCCTTCCCCAATAGCTCTGATCTGGTCCTGCCACAAATCTTTCTATACCTAGACTATTGACCTCACAAAGTTTGCTTTGATGTCATACTCCCTCTATAATCTCTATAATTAGTGTATATTATTTATGTGGATGTACCTCTACCTCAATTAATTACTGTTTTGAATATCACTAGGAATGCTGATGTTCTTTCTCCATTATATTTGTTACTCTAGCACAATATTATCGCTAATACTGCTATGTTTTAATATGAATACTTCTGGGCCTGCTACCACTATAATGATGATATCTCTTTAATTTTGTCATGCCAGTTCGAACCTTCTCTCTACTTTTAAATCTTATTACAGAGTACTGATGTTCAATCACTACTAACTTCACTACTCTGTCATAACTACTTTCATTATACTGCTATGTTTTAAATGTGATTACTTTGACGTGTTTTACACTATTACTATGCTATCTCCATAATTATTACCCCTTTGTTTAACTTTTCACTGGAATGCTGATGTTCAATCACTACTGGCTTCACTACTCTATCATAACTACTTTCATTATACTGCTATGTTTTAATGTGAATACTTTGACGTGTTTTACACTATTACTATGCTTTCTCCATAATTATTACCCCTTTGTTTAACTTTTCACTGGAATGCTGATGCCCCACCATTATTAGTACCGTTATTCTAGCACCTTCATTTAGCATTATTCTACAGTGTTTTTAATGTGTCTAATTTAGTTTCTCCCCAGTAGTTTGCTTTGCTGCTACTCCCTCACGGCAATCTGTCCTTATATGGATGAACTGTAACTAATTTTGGTGCTATCTGGCTATACCCCCACTGTTACACACTCTTCCCCTCTACTTATTAGCCCCCCTACTATATTTTTGGTAATATATTTACACTCTGTCATACCCTCTTGGCACCCCCTGTAACACCTTCCCCACCACTTCCGCCCCTTGCCCTCTAACACTTCTCCCTGTCCTCCCCTGTCAACCGCCTCCTTACTCTAAACTCTTTACGTCCCCCCTCCCTGCTCTCCCTCCCAATTTTTCCACACACCGTCAATCCCTCATCCCCTCCTGATCCCTTCCTGACCTCCTCTCTCGAAGGACTCTTACCTCTCATCTATTTTGACCCACCCACCCTCCCCTCTCTTTTCCTCCCAATTCCCCCTCGACAACACATCATGCCCCACCTAACCCACATCCCCACACACCTAGATCCTGCCCTCTCAAGACATGGTCTCAATTCCTGGAACATTGAATACCCATCCAATCTGTCAAAACATGCTAAGAAAAAAATTAAACATAAACTACTGACTCAACACCCCTAAACTGTCATAGTTGACTCCTACCATAACCCCACCTCGCCTATAAAAACTAACCTTATTTTCTACTACAAACGCCCCTCCAAATGTAAAAGCATCTTCCTGAACTATCTCACTATCTCCAAATACGGCGATATCCCTTATGGTTTCAAATTATCTACCTACCCTTCATCAGCTTTCAGAGGAGAAATTGACATAGTCATTTTCAAAACCGTTAATATTCTCATTTAAGCCTCATGTCCTTACCTCCCCCTTCCCTTTCCCCAACATATCTCCTCCCCTGACCTCACAACCTACCTACAGGAGAGAACCCTTCACCACAACCTCCTGCCTCACTAGCACCCCTCTGACCCCTCCACACTGCTTCTCTCCCCTCCCACCCACCAGGCCGTCATCTGCATCCAAGATTGTGCCCCCATGCTCCACCCTTTCCTCACCCCCTGAGCTAACCCTCAACATTAACACTTTCCAACCTTGAACTGAATCTCTCAGCTGTTCAGATGGAACTCATGAGACTTAGAAAATACTTCAGTGCTCTGTACAACAAGGCCCTCCTAAATCAGACAGGCTCTGCCTGCCCCTGCTTCACTCACCCCTCTCAACATAACCACTGGAAATCTGTTCCCCTCAACAAACAATCCTCTAGGCCGCATCGTGCTAGACACTGTCTCTCCCCCTCAGCAACTACCGACCTATGCAACTCTTACCTGCCCAAACCCCTGATCCGCGAATGCACTCAACATTTATCCAGCATCCTAGTAATCCTAGGAATGAGCAGAACCCCTCCTCTCCCATCTCGCCCAGTCCCCCAACCCAAATTACCACCATACACATGTGCACTGCAGTCAAATCCAACCCTAAACACCTATCCTGCGTACTTGTTAACTGCCGCTCGGCTGTACGACATGCAACTGAAATATCTGAAACCCTCCTTAGTGAATCCATTGACAATGTCTTCCTTACTGAAACCTGGCTTAATGACCACTCAACGGCCATCCTTGACCTACTCACCCGGGCTACTCCATCATCAGGAAAGACAGAACAGACAGAATTGGAGGCGGCCTAGCTATTGTCTACAAAAACGAACTGCAACTCTCCTGTGTAAAAGACTCCTAACCTTTGAGTACCTTGGTGCTGAACTCACTATTCAGGGTTCCCCCCCAATCTGCCTACATAACATCTACCACCCTCCGGGTGATCCACTTCCCTTTGCTGAGGAACTATCTGACCTTCTCTCTCAATCCTCTCTCTCCAACTCAAAAAACCTCTTCCTTGGTGACTTTAATATCCACTGGAACAATACTGCTGACCCCACAATCACCCATCTCCTCAATCTTCTAGAAATCAATGGCCTTGTTCAACTTTGTCACTTGCACACCCACACCAAAGTTGCCACTCTCGATGCCATAATATCCAATAATGACCTAGCTTCCATCTCTAGCATCCTCCCCATTGACTGGTCTGACCACCATCTCATCCTGTTTAAGTTCGAATCCGCCCCCTTCCCCCTCCTATTAAAAGTCACCTACCCTTGAAATGGACTAGAATACTCAACCAAATCCCTCCTGGCGAACTCGAGTCTAAACTACAAGATCAATTTCTTCTCATACCTCCCTCCCATGATGCAAATGAGCTCGCTGAACTCTTCAACAAGACCGCCAGCGAGGTTATTGACCTCCTAGCCCCTCCCGAACCAAAAAAAGCAAAGAACCATTCCATCTAAAACCTGGTTTAACTCTGATCTTAACGATGAAAGGCGATCACTTAGACTGAAGAAAAGGTCTTGGAGACAACACCCCTCTGCCGCCCACCTTGCCTGTCTCAGGACCGCTAGATCATCATATAAAAAACACATCTTCCAGGAAAAGGCCTCCTTTTTACGAATTCAACTAGATCGGGCAAAAAACATACCCAGAGAACTTTTTAACATTGTTCGCAACCAAACATCCACAGCTCCCCCTAAACTTACTGCCTCAACAAACAGATGTGAGGAAATTGCCAACTTCTTATCCGAAAAAATTGCCAAAATCGATCACTCCTTCCATCTAACGGAGATCTCACAACTCGTCTCTGACAATACACTTAACACCCCTCCCGTCTTACCCCGTCTCCTTTCCCTTCCACTCTCCCTCTTGCTACTACCCCTCTAGAACCCAACCTCCCCCCCCTGAAACAAAAAAATTATGCATCTTGGTCTAATTTCCACCTTGTGACTGAACTTGAAGTCTCTAACATCATAACCAAACTTAAATCGTCCTCGCACACCAAAGACCCTATCCCTTCCAGTCTTATCCAGAATCTCAAACACATCATTGCCACTTACTGGACAAACATCATCAACACTTCCTTCTCCACAAGCTGTTTCCCGGACTCATTGCAACTCTGTCAAATCACGCCTATCCCTAAAAATCCCACCGCTGACCATAATGACCTGAACAACCTCCGCCCTATCTCTAACCTACCTCTTCTTTCCAAAGCCCTGGAACAATGTGCTCTATTTCAACTAGATAAACACATTAACAACTTCAACCTTCTAGACCCCTTGCAATCCGGTTTCAGAAAAGGATGCAGCACGCCATGCTTAATGTAATTAATGACATCCACTCTTCCCTTGACAACGGTGAATCCTGACTCCTTATTCTCCTGGACCTCGCGGCTGCCTTTGATACAGTCAACCACAACTCCCTTTCAACTCACTCAAGTTCTGCTTTGGCCTTAACGGTCAGGTCCTTAAACGGTTCACCTCAATTCTCCAACACAGAACTCAACAATCAAAATGAACGAGTGTCTATCCAACCCCTCTCTGGTGTCACTTGGTATCCCCCAAGGCTCCATTCTCTCCCCTCACTCTTTAACCTCTTTATGGAACCTCCTACCCTCATCCTGAAACAAGCAGGAATCAACTACCACCTCTATGCTGATGATACACAACTACACTATAAGATGAGGTCTCACGCTGATATACTCCATCTTAACCATACATTAAATAAGATACAAAACTGGTTCCACTCCCACCATCTCAAACTCAACCCCAAGAAAACTGAAATCATCCTCTTCTCCCCTGAAAACAACGTACTCTCCATCCAAACCTGGATCTCTGACATCAATGCACTCAACTGCTCTCTCTCTTTGTCAAACTCAGTGATATCTCTCGGTTTTACCATTGACAAAAATCTAACCCTCAATGATCACATAAAAACACTGCTAAGGAGCTCTCTTCACTCTCCGTCACCTAAAGAAAATCAAACCCTTCATTCCACCTTGTAGTGTAGTTCCTATATTCCCAATAGGCTCTGCGCATTGGAATAATATATCCTGCAGTTTAGACGTAGGACTTAAGTCGACTAGGTCTCTGCCGAATATATTAAACTTAATTGTGAGTGCCAGCTAGCTCAGAGGTCACTAGAAACGTTCTCAAAAATACAAGAAGGGATTAGTCTCTGACAACCATATAACATGACAACTTTGTTTCCCCAGAATGAAACGTATCTCTAGAGTCGCGGAAACAATAGACGGCTATTTCACTCAGTCAGATGTGCATGCTTCGTTTCACCAGAGTTGCTTAGAAATAGAGAGACGGGCGTTTTCAATAAAAGTATTTATTGAACAGTCTTTTTTCTTAAGCATAAGAAATGCACTGCTACAATTGAAATGCTAGTTAAGAAGTACAATGAATATAATACGAATAGTATTATAAAATAGTACTGTAAGAGCATGATATGTTTCTAAGCCATAAACATAGAATACATAAATTGCATAAAATACATACAATGATAAAGTAGTCTCTAAAAGTACTCAACTGGTGCTTCTAAAATACGCCTACCCTGGTGTACCTAACCTAAGTCTAGTACGAGGGAGGAGTAAGTGTGGTGTAGCTTAAGTCTAATAATTTTCTGCCGAGAATCTGTTCCAAGAATTCTCTAAGGGTCTAATCAGCTCCGTACCTTGGTTTTAGAATGATAGAGGTCTTGTATCTATCTCTCAGGACTCGATCTCCCAGCAACCTGCAAGGGTATCCTGGAAACACCGGAGCTGGATTTCTCGGCAAGAGAAAAGACAGCGTCTTCTCAGTGCGTCAGTTGGAGGGTCGGCTTCCTTCGGCACTTGCAGCAGCAGGGCGTCGGGCAAGTAGTTAGTCGATCTGCTCCTAAACCACCGTGTGTTTGACTGGGCAAATGTAGGCATATTTATACTTTGAAGGTTTGACGTAAGATAGGGCATAATATCGTCACCAGTACCTCAGTTCCTTGAAAACTCCAGGAGTTCTTGGATAAATTAGTATTCAAGCAGGGGGAAGTCCCTGACTGCTGAAGGCTGGTTTTTCCAAGAAATCGTTGTGGATTCTCGGAGTTTATTGGAAGTAGCCATGCCGTATTTGGGCTGCACAGGCTAAGACTAAATAAGGCAATGATTCCTATGCCTATATAAGGATTGGGTGAATTATACCTATATATATGGGCATGAATCGGGAAAATTACACTAGGGTCCTAGATTCCCACATAATAACCTGAAGACTTCAAATGGGTCGTCCAATCCCTGGTACTATCAAGAATTGACTATGGGAACGCTCTCCTCACAGGAACCCCCAAAGTCCACCTAGCCCCACTCAGATCTGTGCTCCACCTAGCAGCCAGGTGCATTACTGGTTATAAACGTTTTGACCACATCTCCCCAGCCCAGAAGGCTCTAAACTGGCTACCAGCTGAAGATAGATCCTCCTACAAGGCAGCATGGATCACACATAAAGACCTACACCAGAATGCCCCGATGTACCTCACAAACAAACTTAAAAACGCAGGCAGCTGAAGAACGATGAGAAGCACAAACACTTTCCTCCTCATCCCCCCATTATTCAAAAAGAAAACCACTCAATCGCGCTCCTTCTCTGGAAACGCACCGACCATATGGAATGCCCTCAAAAAGGAACTGCGCTGTAAACCCTCCTACAATACCTTAAAAAAAGACCTTAAACTGCACCTGCTCAGCCAATATTGGGTTACTTAACCAGTCCTAGACCTCCTCTGGACCTACCCTCCTCACTTGCCCTCCCTTCACCTCTCCGCCTCCCTCCGTCCTTCTCCTCCTCCATCTTCTACCTCCCTTCCCTCCTCCCCCTTACAAAATCCCTCCTGATTGACCATTCCCCATCCCAATCTATATTCCCCCCGCCTTTACCTCCTTCAAAATCTCTACCTCACCGACAGCTCAGCCCTTAATCTCTTCCCCCTCCTTCCACTTTATATGTAAATGTATATGCACTTGCTTTGTTCTCTGTTTATTAAACCTCAACGGAACGTTTGTTATTATTTATTGTTTCTATTATGTTTCTATTATGTTTTTGTTCTTTGAGCAACTCTTGTAATCTTGTTTTTCACACATGTAAAGCGCTCTGATACCTCCGGGTCTAGCCAGCGCTATATAATGCCTTTCCAATAAATAAATAAATAAGGGTATGGTGAATAACAGATGTTTATTGTTACCAAACACAATGGTACTCATTGTATCTACCTCAGAAGGATAAAAGGCTGAGTGGGCCAGCCGGAATTTGAACCTGAGACCATGAGGTCGAACACAGACCACTACAGTGGACGCATTAGTCCACTAAACCACCAGATGCAGCTTTTTGCCCAATTCCTCTAATTAAGGGGCACATTAACAATTTGGTGGGACTGACACCGACGTGCTGTTGGCGTCAATCCCACCAACATCTCCAAACACAGTCAGACCGCCGCATTAGGATGTGGACGGTTGGACCGCATTGGCCCAGGGACTAACCAAGAGCTTCCAAAGAGCTTAAGGAGCCAATCAAGCGGTCTAATCTGACCGCATTCCCCAAATATAGAAGTTGTGCCTTCTCAGCCATGGGAAATTCCATCCACCTTTCTGTCAGCCATTTTACGTTGTTTTTTCCGACATGAACAGGCTGGCAGAAACTCTTTTTTTGGGGCCCCAGCAGGGCTTCAGTCCACCGTGGCACTCCGCTATGGGCCCCTGGGGGGCACTTGTGGTGCCCACCTAAACATTTGTGCATCGTGTGGCATGCACCGCATGTTGCTTGCCACAGGGTGCAGGGATGTTTTCAAATATGCCTTTTGGCATTGGGCTTGTGCTGCAGCCCTTTTCTGGGTCGCAGAACAAGCCTAACTTCAAAGTGGCATGTTTGTGACTGCCTCCACAGTGGTAGGATTGTAATTTGGTGAGAGGGACCGCCGACTAATTGTCGGCCGGTCCCGTTCCAATATGAAGGTGGTCAGACGCTCATCTGACCGACATCGTAATCGGCCCCCTATGTTTCCTGTAAGGCCATGGTAGATGGTGCAGATCAAATCCCATTAGGGGAGTTAAATTCCATATGTAAATCATAATGTATGTTTGCATCACCAACATAAATGGCAAAAATATATTACTATCAGGGGCACCACAGTGCTCTGGGCGGCACACAATTTAAAAGGACTGTAGTTGCATATAGCACTTTGTATATATTAGTAAGTCATGTCTGAAAGAGGCCTTGTAAGGCCAAAGAGGTGAGTGCTTAATGTATAAAGTCTTCCCCTCCCCCCCGAGCCACAAGTGACCCCAGGGACTCCAACCCCTGGTGCCTTTAAGCAGAGGGACTCACACCCACACTCCCTGAGCAAATAGTGGACCTGGGGGCTCCATCTTGGCCTGCATGACATTACAATGGGAAGAGAGTCGTCAGGGCCTGGTACCCCAGCCTATTGTAGCCCTCGGGACTCCAACCGCAGCGTCTCTCTTAATTATAGTTGGGTGCTCCGGTGACCATCCCTAGCCACCCCCAAGCAGCATATTAGGGGCAATGGGGGGCGCCCCAGTGTATTGCTCCAGCCAGGAGGAAACAGCTATTTATGTTTGCTCCCTCTGGGTGGGAACAATTCCTGTTTCCTTGCTTGCAAATGTGAATTCATGGAAATAAATGTGTGCTCCTACCCAGCGAGAGCATTTTTAAATCTCCCACTGGCTGGGAGCAGACTTGCCTTCTGTGTCCATATTCCTTTCAGGCAGGGAAGGAATGTTTGCTCCCGCCTAAAGGGAATCTTAAAATTGCTTTCACCAGGCAGGAGCAGACATATGTTTCCCCGACTTATGCAGGCAGGAAAACTACTTTGTCTCTGAGGGGAGCTCCCCAGGACCCAATCAATCAATCAATCAAATCATTTGTATAGCGCACTACTCACCCGGGGGGTCTCAAGGCGCTGGGGGTAACTGAACTTGCCCCTAGGGGATGGGGGACTTGGGTATTTTAAAGGTGTGGGGGCTACGCTGCCCCCCTCCCTTTTAAATTAAACTAAGCCCCAAGTGATTGGGTCCCAAGGCATGTTAAGGCTCTGGAAGGGGGCTGTTTGGTCCCTTTCCTTTTATTATGAATTTTGGCCCCGGGGGATGGGGTCACCATAGCCTAATATGGCTCAAGGAGGGGTTGTGCACCCTCTCAATTAATTTTATACCTAGTTCATGAGCGATGGTGTCCCTGTGTTTCACAGAGGCTTGGAGAGGAGGACACATGTCCCCTTGCCACAATAAATTGTTTATGTCATCCCCCCGGGCCCTGGCCCAGCTGGGCCTTCTTTTAAAAGAAGTGCAGGAACCTGAACTTATCTTTTTTTTATGTCACAGCTGATCCTCCTTCGGGATCCCATCACCAGGCTTAGGAAGTTCATGTATTCTTGTCTTTTTTCACATTTTGCTAGGACTTAGGACTGAGTCCTGAGTCCTAAGATGGCTGCCGCCAAATCGTCGTTGATGTGGTGGCAGGCAATTAGATCTCTTCAAAAGATCTGTTTAATCTGGATCCTCTGTAGCCTGATATACAATGTTTTTGAGCATTAATTGCTCAAAAACTACTGAGGGGATTTACACCAAATCACAAAATGAACTTTTTCTAGAGAAAGGTCATGCTTTCATAAATAATTGGTGTAAGTCCATTTAGCGGTTTGAGCTGAAGCTGTGTTTACAATTCCTATGGAGAATTAAACGAGGAAAACATATTTTGGGACCTTTCCTTTTCTCTGCCCATGCCTGAGGGATCATCCCTTAAAGTTTTGTGAGATTCATCAAACAGCGAAAGATGTAAGCAAACCAAAAAGTGTATTTCTTTTAGAAACACAGTCCTAACGTTAACTACATAGTGGAGACCTCATCTAAATCGGGTGGTGGTTTAGGGAAAGCCAAGAACACTTCTTCTAGAAGAAGGGGTCAGCCATTTTGTATTCATGGCTTCCCAGGACGTTCAAAGTAAAGCAAAGGAAAAGTGATTCAAAAGGAGATGAGCACAGGGTGAAAAAATAGACAAAGGTGAGTGCAAAAAATTCTCTCGTTGGCCAGTGTATGCGATAAGACTGGCACCTCACCACATACTCTTCAGAACATTCCAGACCCTGGGAAGGCTAAATTTCTAGTGGCAGCGCCTACTGAAAGAAATAAGACTTGAACTCCAGACACGGGCCCACCTGATAAGAGAGGGCTGGACCCTGCATGCTAGAAGAAAGACCTGGTGCCTATATGCTTGGCCTGAGCATCTAATGGCTTCAGCAGTGACCCAGACGACCTGGTTACTAGCTAGACAAAAGCAGAGATTAGTAAATTTTTTACCTATGAGGAACTGGGACAAGGTGCTAGGGGTTGTCCAGGGAGAGCTCACCCAAGCTGGGCAAGAAAAGCATATTTGTCCCACTCAGATTGTTTTGCTGTTGAAAACTGGTTCAGCAGGACCCTAGGGTAAAGGTATTTGGCCTCATGTGTTATGTACCTAAACCTAGGCCTAAGTAGCTAAACGACATTTCACCTACATTTGTACTACCTTGCTCTGCATAATGGTTCTAGCACTGACATTTTACCCAGTTATGTACGGAATAAAAGTCAATTGGTTTCCTTGAAACTAGCCTAATTTATTATGCGTGAGGATTCTTAGAAAGGTCCCCTGCACATAACTTACATAACAGGATTAACATACTCTGTATAAACGTCATGGTCACCTTCATCCTGGGGTGACAGAACTACTTTGCATATTTGCAGGTATTGATTTAGGCTCATTTGCATAACCGTACTCACAATGTCTCGATTGTAATGGGAACACCGAGGCTATCTTTATGCCATCACTAGATATGCAGAGGAGACGCTTCCACACTGACACAACACACTGAGGTCCCGGCCTGTTGAAGCTTCAACACACAGTGGTCTGACATCCCGTTGCTTGAGACCAAGAGGGGGTTCTTCATACTCTCCTATCAGAGAGTTGCTGTTTTCTCTTTCCTAGGGGAAATTTTGCATTACACCCACATAGATGCTAGGTACACTTAGGTAGGGTCCGCATAGTAGAAGTATGCTTGATTACTGTCATGTTTATATGCCTGCATATATTTACTGTTTTAGCACCATGATAGAATTCTACCTTCTATTTACTCTGTTGGTGCTGGTAATCTTATACATTTGCTTCTGTCTAATGAATGTGGCAGCAAACGTTTTATACTAGAATGACGTTGGTTCAATAAATGCTTATTGAAAACTTTCCCAACATTTATTCTGTGTATCTCTCTGAGACTAAGTGAGTACGAGTGACTGAGCCAAAACTACTGTACTGTTTCAATGATACCTGAAGGATCAAAAGTTGTCAAGTTCTATGGGTTCCAGAAACTATTTTCTCCTTGGTAAGGTTAGGGGCTTACAGTGGCACTGTGTCTAAAACATATCCTTTAGAGGTGCCCGGAACCAGTCTTGGCACCAAGCCCTTAGTTTATGTTTTCCAACAAACCTGCAGATCCCATGTATTCTTAGAACCTATTCCAAAAATGAGCCACGAGGTAAAAGGGAAAACAAGGTCGCCCTCCACTCAAATACTATTCAAATTAAAAAAAACCTTGTCCCTGGTACGTTGCTACTTTAGTATATTATTTCAATAGAACGACCAAATGTCAGTTTCTACTGACGCACCACCAGACCAAATTTTTAATCTTCAGGTGTGCTCACCTATAACGTCCAAATTCGTTAAAAACTGGAGAAGTTCCTTGTGAAATTTCAAAAACACAGTCAGGACCAACACATAAATGATGTGTGCACCCACTCTTTTCACAGTACATCAACAATCAATAGTGCAAAAAAATGTGTGGAGAACAAAAGGACCCCTCACGGGCGCACCACCAATGGGGTTACTGGCTGGTACTCACCAGATAAAGCCCCTTTTATCATCATCGGTAGCCATTTGTTCAAAAATAAATGTGTCCAACAAAAAACAAAACAACTGAACAAGTGCAAGGAGTAACCAACATTCACTCCTGTGTGACAACAAGTGGTTAAAATCAACAGCCACACCTTACACACAACTTTATTCTAAATTTTTAGGCGTGATTTGTTGAATTAAAAAGGCTGGTAGCTAGCTTTGCATAGCATTACCTAATGCCAACATGTTTCTTACCTACGTACCATAAAAAGATCAGGGTCACGCAGATGGAATTTTAGACACAAAAGATCTATGAGGCCAACAACGCCCGTGGGAGATCTTTAAAATTGTAAAATCCCTTACCTCCCTAGATACAGTATCAGCGGGCATGGACCCTCGCAGGAGCAGCTGCAATAGGATTGCCCACTTCTTTTCAGATAAAATCTCAGCGATATATGCCTCCTTTCCGGTGGCTGTTAATAACTCTGGCCTCCCCTCCACAAGGAATTCTGAACCACTCCCTGAGGTTGCTTTCCAGATTGAGGGCATCACAGTGGAAAATCTGTGCACACTAGTGGCTAAAATCAAATCTGGCACTCCACTAGACCTGGCGCCTTCAGCCATTTCGGAAACTGGGGCTGCCCATACTGGCACCCAGGCTATGTTCATGCAATGGTGATCCCGCTCCTGAAAAAACATTCTCTCAATCCCTCGAAACCAAAGAATTTCTGCCCATTTCTCTCCTTCCTTTTCTGGCAAAACTGGCTGAAAGGCACATCAACTCACAATTGACAGAGTTCATTGCAGAGAAGAACATCCCACACAAGACCCAGTCAGGTTTCAGGGCACAGTACAGTATGGAATTGGCCCTGATTTTGGCTGCGGAGACACTACGTAGAGTGTCTGACAAAGGGAAATCAGGGGTGCTCATCATATTAGATCTCAGCACAGATTTTGATACAGTTTCGCATACTGGATTACTGGATTGACTATGGACACAGGGTATTAGGGGTGGAGCATTTGATTGTATTGCAGACTTCCTTCATAAGCTCTTGTTTCAGGTCATCCAGAAACAATAAACCTCAGACATTATCCCGCTGCAGAGGGGAGTGCCTCAGGGGTGTCACTGAGCCCCACTCTGCTCAATCTTTACATGCCGCCACTGGCCGAGTTGATCCAGAGCTATGGGGTGAAGATGGTGTCATATGCTGATGACACTCAGCTCTTGATTTTACTAGCTAATGATGATGAGAGGGCTGCAACCAATTTTAAACTATGTCCCACTGACCTGGCGACGTGGATGCAAGCCAGCTGCCTGAAGTTGAATGCAGAGAAAACTGAGGTGCTGGTGGTCGGGACACAGCCCTCCATCTGGTCCTCGGCATGGTGGCCAGTCATTTCTGCTCTACCCCAAGCCCAAACCCAAAGTGAAAAATCGAGGCATCGTTTTCGACGCACTGCTATCTTTTGACAGTCAGATTAGCGCCACAGTGGGCATATGCTTCGGGGTGCTGAGATTGATAAAGAAGCTCCTGAGGTTAATACCGGCTGCTGCACAAAACACTTGCTAATGTTGCGGCTGGGCTACTGCAATGTGCTCTATCTGGGAACATCTATAGGCAGGCTAGCGATGCTGCAAAGAGTACAAAATGCTGCAGCCCGGATGCTTCTGAGACAACATAAATGGTCTTATATTAGCCATGGCTTGGCTGAACTCCACTGGCTCCCAGCTAAACACAGAATTGCCTATAAAGCCATGTGTTTTACGCATAGGATAATGTATCGGAGGGGTCCCAGCTACCTCTTCCGCCTGATCAAGGCCCATACTCCCTCCAGAACACTCAGATGTGGAGGAGAAGCGCTGGCAGTGATACCCAGAGTTCATTGTGCAAGACTGGGGGGATGCACTTTTGGGCTACATGCAGCCAAGCTCTGGAACTCTATGCCAATTAACCTAAGACTTAAACGGTAGAAGGCAAGCTTCCGGAAAAACCCGAAGACCAGGCTCAGAACTTGTAGTCCATATGCACCTGACTCGTCAGGGCCTGATTTATGCTCAGCTCGGGGACACTCCCTTGGAGTAACCAGGCACTTTATGAATCTAAAATTCATTCATTCATTCATTCATTCATTCATTCATTCATTCATTCATTCACTTGTGTCCACATTAAACAATGATGTTTTAATTTGATTGGTGAGAGCCCCTTCATCAAATTAATTATGACTTTCTGGCACTTTTCCAATAAGCATTCTTGTTCAATTGAGTACTTATTGAGTAATCGCAGGTGGGCTAGAGGCAGCTTACAAATGCAAAAAGAACAATTGGTGGACAGAATGCAGAATAATGTCATACATTCACCGCAGTACAGAGATTTGGGCCTAAATCCATCTTTTTTTAGCTCCCCATGCCATTCCAGTTTGAACCCAGCCATATGCAAATCAGTCTTGATCCTGCTCCCACGGGAAACAGTCCAGCCCGAACTGCCAGGTCATATCCTCCCTGGACTGGAAACAAGCCTCCTAGGACCGGTTTCGGGATATTACCCCTCATCAGTCCAGAGAGCTTCACTCCAGTGTCATGGAGAGCATGGGACCCACGTCTGGGAATACCCGTCCCACTCGGGGTGACGAATGCAAAAAGAACAATTGATGGACAGAATGCAGAGCAAAGTCATATATTCACTTCAGTACAGCGATCTGGGCCTATATCCATAGGGGATGCTCATGGGTAACTGAGCGCGTTATAAATTTCGTATAAATAAAATAAATAAATAAATAAATAAATAAATAGTCGAGACAGCTTACAAGCATAGCCATCTCTCTAATCATTCACCTTTTCGAAAAAAGATAAAATGAGACTGTGAAATTAAATAGAAAAGCTCAAGATGTGTGAATTTGTTAGCACTTCAGAAACAATATCAGCTCTGGGGATAGTTGGGGCACATGTAAACTGAACATCAGAGGACTGGAAATAAATAATGCTGGCAGAAAGAAAACCAACTTTGAAAGCAAACGGATGTTTTTTTTTTTTGCAGAATTGTGTTGAGATTTGAAAATGCATTGTATTTCAGTGAGAAAAGAAATGATGAATGCTGTATGATCTGAGCGAAAAGCTTTCCGAGGCGATTGGAGATATATTTAGATGTAAGTAGAAGATCTCTGGGGCGAAGATGTATAAAGAAGGAGGAAAGTATGTGCGATATTAGCACGGTAGGTCGGAGCTGAAAGATAAAATGAGAATAAAAGATAAAGAGAAAAATACAGTTGCTATGAACACATAATAAGCTGATATTGTAGAGACATATACATAGTATTATTGTAATCTAGATTCACAGGAAAACATTGCCAGTAATGAGGGGGATCTAAATTACATGCAAAGCTTCAAACCTCCATCATCGAAAAATCACCACTGGGAAACCTCAGATTAAAAGCTCTGAAGGTAAAAATCAAGTTATACATAAAATGCCTAATAATAAAGCCAAGGCCAGGTTGTAATAAAGTTTTTAATGTAAAAAGCGTTTGAGTGTGTGTAAACCCATTAACTTACGAAATTAAAAAAAATAAACAAATTTAATTTTGGAACTATGCAAAAACGTTGGTAGCAGGGTATATAACATCAGTTTTGAAGCTAGGTAAAGACCCGAGATATTGTGATTATACACACCTGTTTTTCTTCTGAACTGCGAGCCAAAATATATGTAAAAATCTTTGCAAATCGGTCTTAAGCTATTTATATTGTGGTAAATACATTCTGATCAACAGAAAATCACACCAGTAAGATATCAGCGTCTGATTTATAATGTACCCTGCTGTCGGCAGTGGATTTCGCCCAATAACAAGGTAACCACATGTATACATATGAGAGGATGCACAACAGGTTTATGACGGGGTGACTTGGACATATATGTGAGGCACGAAGCCAAACAAAGATTTTGAGTGGAATAAGTTGAATCTGTGACATTATGCACCAATCTTAAGGCAATATCTGTGTAAACACGACAAGGGGGAAAAAACGGACTACCCAATATTCCTGTTACTTTTAACCCCCTTTAGTTTTCAATCTATTTAGGGCCACTAACATAAAATTTAATCTAGATTTTGGGATTAGGTAAAACGTGTCATTTTAAGGCCAGAACAAAAAAAAACAGAAGTTATACACACACACACCCTTTTGTACCATAGTGCAAAAGGGTCTGTGTCATTTCTAGTATGGGTTTTGTAGTGGAAGGGTATCATTCCATTGCAAAATACTATGCTTTGACTAACTTTAAAGTATTTCCCATTTCGGTTTCGAAGTTACTAGAAATAAAAGCAAAACCATATCTCTTTTTTAACCCAATGTTATTTTTTGTACCAAATCCGTCTACTATTGCTAGCAGATAGGTTTTTGTATGAAAAACCATGGCTGATTGCATGGAAACATCAATGTACCACCCACGGAACCCCTTTGATTCAGAGTAACACAAAGAAGCGCCTTGCACTGCTGCACATCACTGTGTGCCAACTTTCTAGCACATAACAAGTTTTATGCTGGAAATTCAATACCATTTTTTTGCAGATGTGCCTCATATTTGTGATGCAAATTTATTAGAAAATATTTGTAAATCTGGGCCGTTGTCTGTTATTGCGGTACTTATGAATGTGTCATAGCAACATTTCAACCTGAAGTATATATAATTTGGCCGTTTGATCTGTGTTGTCTTCATTTGGGAAGGGTAGCAGCTGTCATTCGAATAATAATTGGTTTAGACATTAAAGAGTTCTTTCAGGAGTGGAGTAAATCGGGCAAGCAGTGTTATGTCTGGCCTTACTGTCTCATTTGAAAGTCGCCGAAAATTTGAGAGCCTAGTGGCTGAAGGGCAGGAATGCTTCTATTCTCCTTGGCAGAGAAGAGTTTACTAATGGTTTCTCGAAGTCAGACCTTCTGTTTAAAGAAAAGCTAAGAAGTTGACTTGAATTGTACAGGTAAGCAAATAGAATTATGTATTTCCGGATGGTTAACTATGATTTGAAGACCACGTTGATACATAGATCAGATTAAGAGATTCATGAATCAATTAGGACCATATTTATCCAACACTTTGTACTGGTGCAAATCACCAAAACTGAAGCAAACCAATCCAAAGTGTTGATTTATTACTTACTTTCCAGTATAAAACGTATTTTACGCTGGAAAATTGCCTCAAAGTTACGTAAAAAAGCGCTGCGCACTGCTTTGCTCTACTTCGCAATAATGGGGCATCCCATGGGCTTTCTCTAGGAATTCTTATGCAGGCACCCGTGGTTTATGATGCAAAGTTCTATCTACTAAAATTTGCAGACAGAACTTTCAGGCCTCGTTGGGGCTGGTGCAAAGAATGAGCTATGTTTTCTTTTCTCCAATATCTAACTTTGTATGTTTGAGTACTGTACAGCATGCATACATACAAAGTGAGAACAGTTTCAAACTAAGGGGCCGATTTCATATTTGGCAGTTAGTCCTTTGATGGAGTTCCCGACTGCTAAACAACTTATTAAATGTCCTTCTGGTGGGTGGATATTTTAACCCTTCAACCACAGTCAAGGCTATTCCTGCCAATGTATTGTAACTTTGCTGTAGAGCTTCACCAAACATGACATAGGTGTACAGCAAAGCTACATTTTCTTCTTTGGGGTTTTGTTTAAAAAACAAAACAATGCTCCCTGTGCGAGTCGCAATTAAGGAATGTTTGGGAATCGCTAATTTTATAGCAATTCCTACATGCATAGGCTTTTGCAATTCCTTAATTGCGATTCCATAATAATCGCAATTAAAGAATCGCAAAGCCTACATTGATGCAAGTACCTGTAAGTCTTTTGGAACACCATCCATCATTATCATGAACCAACTAATTATCAGGATCTGAATCATTTCCCTTCTCATTAGATAATACTACAACTCCTTCCTATCAAATGTTCACACAATGTACTATAATTGTTTGAGACCAGCTCAACAGAGAGTGCTTAATTTTAGCCAGTGGCGCCTGCCGGTACTCATTTTTGGTGTTCAACACTTATTTTTCCTCAATGGACATTTCCTGAGAACAAGAGAGGGAAAAACAAACCAAGGGGACTGGATAAGGAAGATAAAGATGGAAAACTGTAACAAAGGGAGAAAGCAAGCACTGCAAGAGTGAGGTAGAAGGTGCAGGGGGAGTATAGTAGTCGATTAAGGAGGCATGCGGTAGTTTCCAGACTACGCAGCCTTGGTGTTTGGTGCACCAACATGGACTGTCCACGGGCATCTGAGCAGAGCTTTGATATCGGCACTCAGGGCCAGATGTAGGTGGCCAATTACCGGTCGGTAACGGCCGAATTCGGCCGTTACCGACCGGTAATTGGATTTTGAGATGTAAGGCATGCATTTACAGAATCGGTATTTTACCGAATCTGTATTTACCGATTCGGTAAAATTACCGAATCGGTAAATACAGACTCGGTAAAATACCGATTCTGTAAATGCAGATGTAGCTGGCACATGTCAGAGTGCCACAGGGCTTTAAGAATCTGTATTTTACCACCCAATCCAATTGGGTGGTAAAATACCGAATCCAGGTGTGCATGCACATGTGTGCATGCACACCTGTGCCATGTGACACACAGACATGCCCTTAGGGCATGTCTGTGTGCCACATGGCGCACATGCCTATTTTTGGGGTACCAGAGGGTGTCAAAGTGACACCCCCTGCACCCTTGCTAAAATCGGTATTTACCGATTCTGTAATTACAGAATCGGTATTGCCCATTGATTCCTATGGGCTGCAAGGCCCATAGGAATCAATGGGCAATACCGAATCGGTATTTACAGAATCGGTAAATACCGAATCTTAACGATTCGGTATTTACCGAATCTGAAATACCTACATCTCCCTCCCTCTATTTTACCACCTCTTAAATACCGATTCGGTATGAATCGGTATTTAAGAGGTGGTAAATTAAAATTACCTACATCTGGCCCCTAGTCTTTTGCAAAGTATGCGCTATCAACAGATGTGATGTAAGACATAGTAAAACTCTAGCTGGGGATCAGTGGAGTGTATTGAATTAATGAGTTATTGTGTTAATCAAGTAGGAATTTATAGTTTTTGGACTGAACAATTAAACTTCACATACTTACAATTGAATTACTTTTCATATATTTACAATTTTAGAAGACAAATATTAAGTAATTCACCCAGAATGTGCCAGAACTGATTAGAAGCCAGGTCCCGTGTTTCCAAAGTGAATAGCTTAGCCACTAGCCCACACCCTCACATATGTTTCAATTCATTATGTAAATAGTTAAAAGAAGTAGTAGAACCAATCACCCCATTTCACTGGTCAGTCTCCTATCATTGGGATGTGATCAAGAGGAGGGACGGAGACAGAGAAAAGATAGAAGGCATAAAGAGTATAATTGTATGAAAAGATGGCAAAAAAGTGGGCCAAACAAAATATCACCAGAGTCCTTTTATAGTCTTCTGCCACCTAAATGGAGGTAACTCTCTGTTTAACAGCCCATGACAACCATTAAAAAGCATCCTATACACCTCTGCATGTCTCTCTAATGGGTTATAGAAGTCTCAATGCATCACATCAATACGCAAGAAAATTCACTAGCCTTCCCTCTAGGGCTGCATCCTCTTCAAGCCCAGTTTCAGCACCTTAAAAACCATTAGAAATGATACCCCAACATTTCTGACCAAGATACAAACCAAATCAGGTGGACTGTGCAACATCATGATCTAAAAAATGTTATGTATGGCACAAAGATGTGCAAGAAACGAAATGAAAACAATTCTAGTCACTCTTCTTTTTTGCACATAAGAACTAGAACAACATCAAAATAAACACCAAAACTGTTCAAACACTCTTACAATTCAAAAGCAAGCTTTTTAACTAACATACTCTCCCAAACTACACCATGCACCCATTATCTGGTTCATTGTATATTAGCTGAATTATACCTTTGGGCTCCTTGTACTCCTTGTCTTCTCTGCTACCGTAATGTATACAAACAGAGGCGGCTCCTCCGCAATGGCGGTGGTGCGTTGCCCCACTGGCTCAGCCAGAAGCTGAAAAACAATATTGTTTTATTTTTCGACTACTGGCTGACCCAGCATTTGTGGGGATGGGCGAGGCCAGACCAGGCCATGGAAGGGAGTTGGAGTGATGTGCACTACTAACTGTGCATGTCTGTTTGGCCAGTCAACTTAGGCCAGCCAAAAAGACATGTACAGTTAGGTTTCTCCAACCCAGCTGTATTGTACCGCCGGATTAGAGAAACATCACGGAATCCCTGTCCTGAGCAGAGCATTGGACCAGCCCACTCAGGTCACTCCCCATGCTGCTCTCATGCAGCATGAAAGCAGCGCAGGAATTGGATGAGAAGTCTGCTGCTGTCCCAGTGCCTGCTGGGACCAGGTGGCAGAAACACCAGGAGTACGTTTGTTTTTCTTTTTTTTATGCTCTGCCAATGTCCCACCCTCACATCCCCTCCACCCGCCCACCACTGTCAATATGCATTGGCCACCAATGTATACAAATACAGTTAGATATATAGATCCAGGAAAGCAAGACAGGAAGGTGAGGAATGAAAGCAGGAAAAGGACAAAAAGAGAGGAAACAAAGTAAATACTATTACAGATTTGTAGTTGCTTGACAATTACATGTTTCACATGCAATCTCTTGTTTGTAAGCATTTTGGATTCCATCTGGCTTGTGAGACTATTTAGAGTTTGTCAGAGAGGTTTTAAATCTGTGGAAACTCAGCTTGCCCTTTCGCTAAAACTCTTGACATACTGGCCCATTCACCACTGGGCCACCACACCATAGTGATGGTCATCCCACACTATTTAGGATGATGTGGCTTCTACTAGATTTCCTTGCCCAAGACCATCAATGACGTATATTTGTAACATGTGTATTTTTAAAACACAAGTTCACCCAAGGTTATCTTGGCTCTGAATAACATGTTTATTGTTACCCAACTCAATGGTGCTCATGTTTTTGACTTCAGGAGGATGAAAGGCTGAGTGGACATGCAGCGATTTGAATCTGTGACCATGAGGTCGAACACAGGCTTCTAATGTTCGAAGCAGCAGTAGTCTACTAAGCCACCATACCTGGCCATTATGACTTTCATACATAGGAAGAGAAATCTCTGTGCATCAAGTCATTGACTGTTTGATTTACACTTTCAGAGTTTAACTTGCCTGTTTTAGAGATCCTCAAGTACCTAGCTGGGATCTCTAAGCCTACATAGCGGTAATTGTGCAGGTGGCTCTACTGTAAGCTCAGCAACATGCTGAGCAGGCAAACAACATTTTTATCCCGTGCCGTATTTCTGAATGTTTTCACACAACCAAGTTCTAAAAGACAGAGGGAGTTTGCAGACACTGCCAACGCGAAGCTTCAGCATTGCCCGTCTGAGTTGCCTGACCTGCTCTTTGCGCTTCTCTGGCAGCCTCCCGCAACACTTTCCTGTTCCTCGCACCCCTCTCTACCACGAACTTGACTCTTGGCACTGATTGAGAATGTAAAGTTTCAGTGGCACTAACCTGCTGACTGTAGCCAACCTATGCTCCATCACGGTTGACCGGTAGTTGTGCTTTTACCTGGTCCAGCGTGACCAGAATTATATAGTTGGCACTTTGTGCTTTTTGTTGCTATTTTCATTAAAACCTTTAATAATTAATAACTCTGTTTCTACTGATTTGAGTTTTGTCCTTTTAGTGCCAATAATTTATTAAAATATACTCTATTTTCCTAACTTGGGGGCCTATTAGGATGGCGGACGGACCTGCGTCCGTCCGCCACCCCCGAGGTGGAGGGACCGTCCGCAGGGGCAGCGGCGGTCCCTCTGGTGTAATTAGGATGTCATACCACCCTGGCGGTCACATCCCGTAGCTTTAACCTTGCGGCGGGTGCTGCCTGAGGCAGCACCCGCCGCAAGGTTAAAAATGCATGTTTTACATTTACATGCACAAGCGGTGCCTGACGCTTTGTGCGTGTAAATGCTGGGGGGGTACCATAGGTACCCCCCATGAGCACCCCCCACTCCCCGACACCCTGGGGGCCCGCAACGGGTCCCCAAACACCAAAGAGCACATGCTTTTCCACGGCGGAAAAGCCACAGTGGAAAAGCATGTTTCTCTGCACATCGTAATTTGGCTGACGGTATATTGCAGACACCGCCACCAAATAGCCTTCCACACCCCGCGGATCAGCGGGCGGACGGACCTGCCGTCCGCCGCTGGTCCCACCGCAATCCCACCACCATCCTAATCTGATGGCGGGTGTTTCCCGTCCGCAGGGGCAGCGGCGGTCCCTCCGGTGTAATTAGGATGTGACACCACCCTGGCAGTCACATCCCGTATCTTTAACCTTGCGGCGGGTGCTTCTTGAAGCAGCACCCGCCGCAAGGTTAAAAATGCATGTTTTACATGTACATGCACAAAGCGGCAGGCACCGTGCGGTGCCTGCCACTTTGTGCGTGTAAATGCTGGGGGTACCGTAGGTACCCCCCATGTGCACCCCCAACTCTCCGACACCCTGGGGGCCCGCAACGGGCCCCCAAACACCAAAGAGCACATGCTTTTCCACGGCGGAAAAGCCGCCATGGAAAAGCATGTTTCTCTGCACATTGTAATTTGGCTGACGGTGGCTTCCGCCGGCCCGGAGGATGCGGATTCACCGCCATCCTAATCGGCCCCCTAGTGTGTGATTTTCCTTTTGCTTTGTTTTTACTTTATTGTTTGTTTGCTGCAAAAATACTTTACACATTGCCTCTAAATTAAGACTGACAGGGTTAAGCACAGGTTAATTAAGTGACTTTTTGTGGTTCACCGTGCAAGGGATTGTGGCTGTTGCTTTTCCAAGGCTCACACCCAATCAGCCCACAACCCTATTTCTCACAGGATGCAAGATTAAAATGAACTTTTTCCTCATTTGCAATTAAAATACTAATATGCCTTTAAAGTCTTACACCAAACATCATGGATAAAGAAAAGCCGAATTTATTAGATTCTGTGATGACTTTGGTGTAAAAATGAGAATTACAATGCCATGATTAGATATAGTGTATTTCCATGTTTGGGGTCATTAAATACTCATGACTCTTACAGTTATACACCATCTAAACACCCAGTTCCAGTTCTCTATAAGTCATACCAGTTTTCCTACTCACATACCTACATTATGACTAGTCACCAAATGTGACAAGACTCCTTTACAGATGCTTGTCCAATCATTGGCTGGATACAGACTGGAGATAGGGCTTCATTGCTCAGTGAATTAATAGTTGGATGGTGAGAGTGGGTGGATACATTCGGTTGACTGGGCTTTCCGGATTTGCCAGGACAGACGTGTTTTTTCACCTGTTGTACCAGCAAATTTCAGTACATTTGGCACATTTGGTTTTCAGAGTGGGTAGACTGAAACTAGCATTTACAATGCAATGGTCTCGGCTTTGTTAAAGTTAGAGCTATTGGCATTGCAAATGGAATTTTTTTCATTTTTCGTTAAAAAAAATGGTATTGTCATTTACAATGGCAACAGGTGAGCATTAGAGAGTAGTAGAGAGCCACATACACGTAGAGCCACCCACACACACACACACAGAGCCACACACACACACACAGCCAGAGCCACACACACACAGAGAGCCACACACACACATACACACACACAAAGCCACAGAGACTCGCACACACCTTCACCCGGGGAGTCTCCTTATTTACAAATGGGTTATTCGAGGCCCCCACCAACTCCCAGAGCTCACCCATTACTTCCCTCTGTCTAGGTCAGCCACACGCCCATCTCTGCCCAGTAACGCCCCAGGGAACAGAGGCAAGAAAAAACGATCACAAGCAGGGAACAGAGGCAAGAAAAGAGAGCACAAGCAGGAAACAGAGGCAAGAAAAGCGAGCACAAGCAGGGAACAGAGGCAAGAAAAGCGATCAAAAGCAGGAAACAGAGCTGGTCTCTGTAGGCTTTAATGAGACGGCCTGCTTCACGCTCACAGCGACTTTTAAAGGTACCCCTCGTGCACTTGGCTGCACCTTCCACTGAATCAACGCAAGCCATACATTATAAACCAAAGTGCTTTGATGACAGTGCTGCGGACGCATGTATGCGGTCTAGCGCTTCGCTATGAAACCTTTATAAAAGCACACACCAAACCACTGCGCAGCTCACATGTTCATGAGACAAGCCAAGGCGACCAACGTGCGAGAGCGCCGCGCACAGGGCAGGCACAAGGCTCTGCAGGCACCTGTGGGTACTCAACAGGATGAGAGAGGGTGGGGAGAGAAGAGGAGGAGCGTGGATGGAGGGAAGGAGAAGGCACGAAAGACAGAAAGGAGGGGAGAAGGGAAAGTGCAGCGGAGTAAATTGATGAGATGGAGTAAATGGACAAGACAATGAGTAAAAGGAACGTTGGAGTGTGGAATGGGACAGGGAAAGGAGAGGGAAACCGAAAAGAAAGCAGTAAAGGGGGGAAATTAAATAAAAGAAAGAGAAGAATAAGAAAAGGAGTATGAGTATTGCAAAAAGTAGACAGAACGGAAGCAAGAAAAACAGAAAAGAGGAGAGACAGCCCAGAAAGGGAGTACAGAAGAGATGGCAGTGTGAAGGGGGTGGATGGAGAGTGCAGGGGGATTTAAACAGTATGGCAGGGGTGTGCAGGAGGGAGAAAAGGAAGTCCTGAGGGATGAGAGGAAAAGATAGAGTGCGAAAAAGAGGTAAAGTCAGAAAGTGAAGGAGACAGAGCTGGGAGCACAGGTGCAGCAGCGGGCAGCTGGGAGCCCGAGAAGAGGGCAGTGTTGACAGTCGGCCCCCGCCCACCACATACTCACAGATCCCATCAGGGCAGGCCCAGGCTTGGGCCACTCTCCGTGACACATACACCCCAGCCGCCTCGGGTCCTCACACCGCAGCCCGGGCCAGCCGATGGGGGTCCCAGCCTTGGATCCCCGTATGGACCCCGTATGGAACCCGCAAGCTCCCTCTGCAATAATCCTCTTAGGAGCTGCCTGCCTGCACGGATGGGAGGGGGCTCGGAGGCTGCCCCTCACTTACTTGTGCCTCTGGCCGCGGTGGCTGGGCTGGTGCTGCTGGTCCTCATGCTGCTGCTGCTGCCAGTGGCGGGCACAACCAGGGGACAGACGCCATCTTAGGTGCTGCAGGTACTCCAGGGGCGGCCGGATGGCGGCGGCGGCTCCTCTCCGGCGGCTCGGGCTGGGCTGGCGCTGCTGGTCCTCATGCTGCTGGCAGCCATTTTTAAAACCCTGCGAGAGGCGGCGAGGGAGGCGGGAGGATGCTGCAAGCCGTCAGGAGGGCAGTCGAACACCACCATCTTTCTCCGAGGTCATGCGGAAATGCCTCAGAGAAAGGCACCGTCATTTTGGGATTCGGGGGGGTGTTTTTCTTTCTCTCCTCTTCCCATTGGCTGGAATGTAAAATTCCAGCCAATGGGAAGCGGAGAGAAAGAACCTAAAAAAACACTCCCCTCAATCCCAAAAACACGGGGCTTAAACGGACAGATGCCCCCTCTCCTCCAATGGCTGGCCTCTGTTTAGGAAGCCAGCCAATGGAGAAGATGGGCAGGTTCAAGCCCCACACTGAAAAACATAAGATCTCACCAGCGAGACTGTGCAAGCGCAGCCTACACAGGCCGAGACCTAAAAAGGGAAGGCACGTTCCTATGTGCTCTGGGGAAGGGCAAGTTAGCACCTCTTATCTGGAAGCAATTTAAATAAAAGTGTGTGAACCTAGGTTTAAACATTCCATTTAATTTATTTCCGTAGTGCCTCCGTGTCTGTATTTCTATTATGATGAACGCTGTCATTAAGTTATTATGTGCCCCTGGGCTGATGTAACATTTTAGTACTTCTTCTATGTTTTCTAAATGTCCTGGATTTTGGTTTTCAAAATCTAGTCACCCTAGGATACATTCAATAAATAACGGATGACCATGAATAAAGACTTCCAGCTACACATAGCCAAAGGTCTCAGTATTCTAAACAAGGGTATGTGCTCTTGTTTTCATTTTAGCTTCTGCATTAAAACATCACCCTCCACAAACACTACCAGCACCAATGAAACATGCTTGGCCTGGTTGTATGTACCACAGTGCAGAGAATAAAACAGAAAGCATTATGATTTCCTCTAGAATGGGAGAGAGAAAGATTTATTCACGTAGTGGCTGAATTGCACAATGTTAAAAAAGGAAGCATGCATTAATCCTGGCTTCTTCTTGTCCACATTGTGATCCTAGGCAATTGCTTTTTTCGCAGTGCCTCCTTTTTCTACATCATGGCAGCTACTTGAAATACATCAGTTATCTTGTGCGCTGCATAAAAGCAGAAGGCTGTAATGTTTCTCCAACTAAAGTGACACTCTAAGCCACGTAAAAAAAGCTGTCTTTCCTTTTGGTTCATTAATAGCATTGTTGTCGGGGTTGTGGTGGTGGGTGGCATAAATGTTTCTCAACCAATCATGATTTATAAAACACAGCTAATCACCCAATTGGGTATCTAGGTGCTGATTTCCTGAGCTCATAATTAGAATATATCACTTCCAACAATTGGCACTCAATGAAGTGGTGTAGTTTAATGTTCTAAACCGAGCCAACCAAATGCACACCCCCTCCTCTAAAGCCCTGAATGTCCGCACTCGATCAGGTGACCCTGCAGGAGGCAGGAATCAGGAACCAACCATATGCAACACAAATGTTTTTTAAGCGAGTGGGGTCTGACGGAGCACGTTTTAAAATGATTTTTACCAGGCATGAAGGCTGTGATATGACTTATAATTTACCCCACAAAAAAATCAGCACAGGGTTTACATCAAAATGGAGACTAATACAAATAGCCTTAGAATGTCCGTTTCTTCAAACTAAAAGGAAATATGGCATTGCGCACATCGAACTGCGTGTTGCAATTATAAAATAAAGACGATTGCATCTCAAAAGCCTTCGTAATTGCGTGGGCTTTCTAATAATCATTCCGTGTAGAATTGTAAGAAACAAGAGTACACATGAAAAAAGAACCCCAATCAAAGATGGCGTGTGGTCACGCAGTGCAGGCTTGTCACGTGTGCACGGCGCTGAGTATACACGCTGTTCCAGAACAGGAAGTGTCATGAGGAGATGAGGAGCTCCGTGTAGCTCCGGACGGTGAGGAGATTGAGAACCGGGGAGTAGGAGACAAGTAAATGGGAGGGGGCCCTCTTTGTCTCAGTTAAATCAGGTTACTGAATTAGGACAGATGCTATTGGCATTTTTGAGTGGCTTTTAAGTTAATTGTATTGACCCATATGGTGCAATGGATACCGGGTCTGAATTCGATACTGGATACCCACATGGTGCAATGGATACCGAGTTCGAAATGGGGCTCATTTAATACATATTGTGATTTTTACCTTGCTAACTAAATATGGAGATTGTTGCCGCGCTAAGGCGTGAACGCGTGCTATGATTCTCAGAAAACCAGACAGATAAAGGGATTATGACCGACATGAAAAGATAACTTGACAGAGGTTTCTCCTTGGTTCTAATTATTTGGAATGCTTGTTTCGTTTTTTGGGGCACATTAAAGATTGATAAACACAATCATATGGTCCATGAATGAGAAGACCTACATAAGGATTTCACGACTACAATATTCTCCTCTTCAGCGGGTACGACTGACATGAGCTTATTGAGGGTAATTATGATGGTCTAATCAGAGTTTTGATAGTGAACACTTTTAAGATTGATCCTTACGATTTCAACATATGGCTGTTTCAGATTGATAAAGCAACCCAATAGCTATAAAGAAGAGACCTTTACTGAGAACAGATTGCCTTTTTCAGTTGGTACGAGAACCAAGAGCTGTTGAAGGGTAATAGCAATTTTTATTTATCTTTTACAATGATATGTTTGGCTTGGAGGTATAATGGGAGGCGGTGCTCCTGTAAGAGTGTGTTTTCTGTTTGCTTTTTCAATTGACAGTCACTCATAGCAAAAGTGCCCAACATTGGTGCTGTGGCAGAGTGTCTAGCCCTGAAGAATATGCCGAAAGAGCTGTGGCTGAGAAACATGTTGGCAGTGGGTTGTGGTATACAATGGTAGTTACCACTCCCTTTTTTAATTCAACAGAACACATCCAGTAATTAAGAATAAAAGTTTGAGAGAGGTGTGCCTGTTGATTTTAATAACTTCTTGTCACAAGTAGAGGGGGATTGTTTATCTCTCTACTGCACTTCACATTATTTCTTCTTTTTACTTTGGACACTTTCTCTTCTTTTCTGGGACAATAAAGGACCGCCTATGATGAGAAAAGGGACTTCATCTGGTGAGTACCTACCAGTTACCCCGATGGTGGTGCGCCCGTGAGGGGTCGTTTTGTCCCTTACACATTTTTTCACCATTAGTGATGTACTGAATAACTGTTTTTCAGACAATGCATTTAGCGCTGTGCTGTCTGTCGATTCAAAAAGTTGTTTTATTTCAGAAGGGGCAAGAAATAGTTAATATTCATATGTACGATGAAATAAGACAAAGGGTCGGCAGCTGAGAACATGGCAGCTAGAAGCAGTAGCTAGTCGGGAGGCTCCGTGACTCTGGCGGCATCTTGGCAGCGTCTCTCGGTGTTTCCTGCAGCAGTATATTTCCCCGAGCGACGAAAGATGTTTAAAACAACTTGGATATTTGCTTTGTAAAAACGAGGGCTTTTACCGGTGCAACCCCGTTGTGATACGGCGTTTGGTACATTCCGCGGTACTGGGAGAGGTCTGACAGCCTGTCCCTCGGCAGCCTCCGGCAGGACGTGGTGCTCCGCGGCGCTCTGCAGGTCAAGTTACACACTCATTGGAGTTTTTTGTGTTTCTTGTTTCTTCTTGGATTCGGCAAGCTCCCGGGGCAAGTTCCTGGTGGATAGGAGGACCTGGCTAGAGCAGGCAGGAACACCGGGGCGGAGGTCGCCAATTCTCGGCGAGGGTCCACCAGCCCCGCGCGCAGAAAAGGAGGTGAGGAGGTTTCAAGGTTATAGTGTGAAAGGTGGGGGCACCCAATGGTTTAGAGCCGCGGTAGAGGTCAGGAGAGGGTGCAGTACAGTTTCTAGAATCTCACATGCAGGTAGAGGCAGGGGGGTAAAATACTCATATGGACTACAAACGCCAGAATCCACCAGGGTATAGCGTCAAAAACAAAACCAGGCCAATAGTACTTCACCGAATGGAGCAACAGAAGAAACACTTGATTTAAGAAGTGACTTACAAGGTCCACACGGTTTATAATATTATTTAAGAAGCAGGAAGCAAGACGTGGCGGTATTCCAACGCTCAAAATGTTCAGCTCCCGTGAAAAAGGATATAACCTTCCCAAAAAATAAGGTGCCGCTCTCCAAAAACAAACCGCCCCACTCCACTAAAGCTAAGGAAAAATCGAAGAAGAGGAAAGGTGGTTTAAAAAATTCACCCCTTGAAGTTGCTAAAAATAAAATAAAGCCCCCTCCGTCACTTAAACAGTACTTTAAGGTGATACCTCCTATCCTGGAGTTAAAACCATTAACCGAGGGTCTTACTTGCGCGGACTCTAATTTCCTAGAAGGCTTTCTGAGCCCGAACAGATATCAGCCCTTAGTAGTCCAGGAAGATATAACGGATATGCAGAGCGCAGGGATAAGTGACAACGTTCCTAGTACACAAAGCGACTCAGCAGCAGCTAGTGATGAAGACTCATTTTCTAAGGAAAACAAGGACTCCCTGTTAATTATGAAAGATAAGAACCAGGTCTGTTCGGATTTAATGCCTGATAGCTTGGGTGTTGAATTATCGGAGGAAGATGAAGGTGATAAGATCACGAATGATCAGTCGGTGTTGCTAATTCTGCAGTCATTAAGTCAAGAAATGAGGAATGGGTTCAAGGTCTCTCAGAAAAATCAGCTAGAAATTTTGCAAAAAATTAGACGAAAAATTTGAGGCATTAGCCGCTAGAACGACTGACCTAGAAGCCACAGTCACAGACCTGAAAAAGTTAACCTTGCAACACACAAAGAAAATAGACGATATAAGACAACGGGAGCAGGGATACCAGGAAAAACTGGAATCAATTGAAAATGCTCAAAGGAGAAATAATCTTCGTCTGCTAAAAGTACCAGAAGGGGCAGAGGGGGAAAACATCGGGGGGTTTGTAGCTAAATCAATCGAACAAGCCACATCAATTGAAATGTCAGAGCAGGATATAATTAAAGACATACAGAGAGTACACAGAGACCCATATAGATTAAAACCAAATAAAACGAGGCCAAGAAAGATTCTGATCCATTTTCTAACATACTCTCTGAAAGATGAGATTCTCAACAGGGTTTTAAAGAGCAATTCCCTGTCAGCAGAGGGGATCACTTTTCAAATTAGATCAGACGTCTCCTCAATCACTGCGTCCAGACAGTGGGAGCTAGGGAAGTTACTTGACCCATTTAGACAGCAGGGCGCAACGGCACAGCTGCAGTTCCCGGAATCTTTAAAGATTATGTATAAAAATAAGATGAGAGTATTCAAAAGAGTGGAGAAAGCAGAACATTTTTAACAACTAATCTCAGCCTCTGCTCAGGAGGCTGGTGTGGTTTAAAGCATCAGTTTGTTTTGGAGTTCCTGAGCACCTATATAACTCTTTCACACTGTTTTCCCTGCAGCTGATGTGTAGATGTTATATAGATATACAGTTGGATAAGAGAGGGGAAATTAAATCGTATATAAGAGAGACACAATATATTATATAAATATGTAAATAAGTCATCTGAAGTCAGGAGCGGAGCCTCAAGGCCAGAGTAGGGCCAAGAAGAAGAAGGGGGGTTCTCCAGGGGAGCACTAGGGAGGGTAAAGGGGAGGGTTGGGGGGAAGGTATGCACCGGGTGGGGAGCATATGGGAAAAAAACACAAAACAAATGTCAGATTCGCCTAATTGTTGCATTATATCATAATTTCCATCCACGAAAGAAGAAATGGCACTGTCTAAGCTAACCCAGGATATATATTTAAAGGTTTTAACGTGGAATATAAATGGTTTAAGCGTAGTTCATAGACTAGAAAGGATTTTTCAATATCTGAAAGATGCACCAGAGCAGGTCTTTATACTCCAGGAAACCCATCTCACAGAGGAAGAGTTGAGGGAAGTCTGTAGTAAGAAAAAATGGATCCAAGAGGTGGTTTGTACCTCTCAGCAACTAACCATAAGAGGGGTAGCTATCCTGGTCAAAGCAAACCCAGCCATAGCAGTAGAGAAAACTAGAGTCGACAAAGGGGGTAGATGGGCTATAGCTACGATCAAATTCCACTCCTATAAATTTACTGTCACGGGGTACTATGGCCCGAATTTGGACGACCCACACTCACTTAGAGAAATGTTGGAAGAGTTGCTAGAGTTCAAAGATCCTCTATTTTTAGCGGGAGACTTCAATCTGGTCCTGGATCCCCAAACGGATAAAACATATAGAGATAGATTTATGTACAACTATAAAACAAGGAATTTCTTGGTAGACGCTATGCGTCAGCTAGGGTGGATAGATATCTGGTGAAAAAAAGGGGGATCAAAAAAGGAGTATACATTTCATAACAAGAGGTTAGGCCACAAATCAAGACTAGACTTTTTCTTAATCGCAGAGGAGCTCGAGGATAAGGTCAAGGAGGTTAAGCATCTAGGTGGTCACCTCTCAGACTATTCAGCTGTCTCTTTAGTGTTAAAGCTCTCAGGACAGCAACATAGGAAGAGGTGGACTGTGGACTGAACTATCTTGTTAGAGGACGATGTGATAAAAAAATTGATAGAGGAGTCAGAGAGCTTCTTTGAACTGAATTCAGGAACCGCCCCAATTGAAGTTGTTAGGGATGCTTATAAGACCTTCTTGAGGGGGGTGATCTTGGCTATTCAATCTACAAGGCAAAAAATATTTACTGCTAAAGTATCTGAAATAGAAGTAGACATAGCCGGGTTAGAACAAGATCTACTAGCTCAGAAACATAAGTCCGAATAATCTCTTATACAAAAATTATCACTATGTAAATCACAATTGGAAGAAGTTTTGGATGCTAGACTCAGGAAGCGGTTGCAAGTTAGCTCTCTGGCCCATTTTGAATATGGGGAAGAGAGTGGGAAGCTGTTGGCTTGGAAAATTAAAAAAGATCAATCTAGGAATAGAATTAAAGAGGTGCTGTCAGATATCACAGGCCAGATTACAGAAAATGCTTCTGACATAGAAGAAGCTTTTTTTAACCACCTTGAACAAGTGTATAGTGAGGATCTGTCTCCTCGTGATGCCTCAATTCAAGCGTGGTTGGAGAAGTATGCAGTTCGGAGAATTGAGGATGAAGCAGCTAAAAATCTAGATGGTAAGATAGTTCTGAGGGAAGTAGTTGCTGCAGTTAATACAAGCAAGAAGGGTAAGGCTCCAGGTCCTGATGGGCTTCCAGCAGAGCTTTATAAAGTTTTGTCCCCAGTCATCGCCCCAATCCTCTGCAGACTGTTTTCTTCTATCTATGACGAGGGAGGAAATATCCCCTCGTCATGGAATGAGGCAACTGTGGCGTTAATTCTCAAATCGTCTAAACCTAAGGCACTATGTGAATCTTATAGGCCAGTCTCTCTGCTGAATCTCGATTACAAAATCTTTGCTGGGATTTTAGCAGAGAGACTGAATGGTGTTGCGGATAAATTGGTGCATGGGGATCAGAAAGGGTTTGTTAGAGGCCGATCTATTCAGAATCTGATCCAAGCAATAGTGGGAGCTATAGATACAGCATCAATATATAAATTGCCCTCGGCTATTATCACGCTCGATGCCGCCAAGGCATTTGACCGCGTTAATTGGGTCTATCTAAGTAGAGTATTAGAAAAGTGTAATCTGGGAAAAAAATTCTGTAGAGCCATATCAGCACCCCACAGTCAGAGTATTGATTAACGGGAATCTATCAGCACCCGTTTGTATTAAGAGAGGGACAAGGCAGGGATGTCCTCTTTCTCCCATGCTTTTTAATTTATACATTGAGTCCCTGGCGGAGAAGATCAGGCAAGATACGAGCATTGCGCCTTTTAAATTTAGGAACTGGGTAAAAAAAGTGTCATTATATGCGGACGATATGATGATATACAGGTCGGATCCAGTACGGGCAATCCCGTTAATATACACTGCAGCAATTCAGTTTGGTCAGCTCTCTGGATATCAGATTAACCAGCCTTAAACAGAATGTATGCTCTGGAATGTGGAAGCTCAGCTCCCTATATTAAAACATGAGATAAGATATTTAGGAGTTCAAGTCACCCACGACATCGCAAAATTAACGGATAGAAATCTTGATAAAGTAAATAAAGAAATCACCGAGTCATTAAAGGGATGGTCTCTGCTTCCCCTTACACTAATTGGAAGAGTGAACATTATAAAGATGATGCTTCTCCCCAAATTGATTTTTCTGTTTCAGAATATACCCCTAGCCTTTAATGAAGCGTAGCTTAGACAAATTCAAGCTAAATTTAACTCCTTTGTATGGGCTTCAAAGGGAATTAGGATTTCGTGGTGGAAATTGAGCAGGAAAAAAAGCAAAGGCGGCTTGTGCGCTCCGGATATGAAGGTCTATGCATGGACTCTTCTACTTAAAGCAGGGATTCTGCTTTTTAATTGTCCAGACAGATCAGATGTAGGCATAATGTTTAAGGAAATGCTGGTAGGAATCCAAGGGGGATCAAGCGGTTTCCTATAAAAATATGTAGACCCACGCTTTTTTAAAAAGTGCGATTGAAGATGCTGAGAGACATGGCTCTTACTTGGGCTAGGGTAAGGAAGGCCCTGAAACTTACATATTATACAGCCAAGTCTCCTATATGGGATTCTCCTGGTTCTCCGGAGTGGACTAAAGACAGTCTCGCAAAGCTGTTGCCAAACGCAGATATTAATTATTGGTATCAGTTAATGCCTGAAGGGTGCTTATATCTTGGGAAGAGATTTCTAATGCGACTAAAAATAGCTTATCTAAGTTCAAATACTTTCAAATAAGGAGCTGGAGCCAGGATCACAAGTAGGAACAACCAGCGTCTTAGAAGATTTGCTTAAAGGGAAGAACTGGAAGATAAAGACAGCAATCCTTTACTGGGCCATTTTAGAAACAGAAGACAGCGACTTCACTTTGCCAGCTCATCTGTGGGGAGAACAGGTTTCAGACGCCGATTTGGAGAAGTCATGGCAAGTATCTTTTGACATACTACATGCTACAGTTTCTCCCGCCAATTTAAAACGCAATCACTTCTTTTCTCTTCACAGAATCTATTGGTCCCCTGCTAAGCCAGAACTTAAGTCACAATAGAGGCTTTTTTAAGCTGACAAAACAAAGAAAATCTTCATTACTGTTCAACAGATTCTATCTTAAGGATGTTGTTAAAAAAACGGAAGTCTAATGTGCATTAGTTTAACCAGTAATTGCTCCGTATGAAATAAGTGTTAATATCCATTATTCAGGAGGATACATGTTGCGTTAAACCAAACGAATCAATAAGTATTAACCGACTTGCCCTTCCACCACCAATCATGGCGGGTGAATACGTTTTGCTAAACACGGAGGTTACCATTGCCTGATTCAATTAAGAATGGGGAATGTTCCTATGGACACGCCAAAGGTCGTACATGGTGTTACCAGGCAGCGCTCTCTCTAATCCCGGTTAAACGCGTAATACCATGGGTTTCTCTTTTAGTCCCAGTTACGCCTGTTTGGCAATGGGATGGTGCGAGAAGGAGGTGACGTGGAATACCAAAATGAGCAAGCTTTAAATAAAATCATCGGTTGGACAAGATTCATTGATGATTTACTCATCATTTGGGATGGCAGCAAAGAAGAATTCCTGGAATACTTTGAAATTACTAATAATAGTACTACCAATCTAAAATAAATTCAGTTTTGATATAAACAAAGAGCGAATAGTATTCCTGGACACGAAAATCTATATTAAGGAAAATCAAATTCAAACAATGCTGCACCGTAAATGTACTGCAACGAATGCCACCCTTGAACCGACAAGCTTCCATCAGCAATCATTAATCTCCAGCATCCCCTATGGGGAATTCCTTAGAATCCGACGAATATGTAGCGAAGAAGAAAAATGGAGAAAACACAGCGCTGCAACTTTGGAAAGGTTCAAACGAAGGAAATACAAAAATTTGGGAGCCCACAAATGAAAAAACAAGAAAAGAATGCTTAATCCAAAAGCAGAAAGAGCTACAACAGGAGTCAGAGCCGGTCAGATTGATAACGGACTACTAACATGAAAGTAAGGAAATTGCAAACATTTTCAGATGCAATTGGAAGATACTACAGTTGGATGACACTATAAAAATAATAATGGGACAACCTCCAACGATAACTTACAGGAGACCCAAGAACTTAAAGGATCACCTAATCCATAATCATTTTAAAGAAAGAAAAAAGAAGAATCATGGTTCAAGACCAATGGCTTCCTAAAATGCTATGCATGTAAGGCATGCCAGATTGCAAAACCAATGAAAGAAGTGCAAATAACAAATAACAAAACTTGGGAGATCCGAGAACTAATTAAGTGCAAGACACAATATGTGATATATGAGGTGGAATGTCCTGCCTACTAAGATATGTGGGAGGTACTGCATGTGAGTTAAAGAAGCGAATAATGGAACACGTACGTGCCACAATACATCAAGACAGAACAAATGCGGTAGCAAAGCACATGGAACAGCACGATCAGAGTGACTGGAAGAAGCTCAAATTCTATGGAATTGAAACTGTCCCAAAGAAAGAAAGTGGGGGTGATAGAGAAAAGCTCCTGCAACAGAAGGAGTCTCGCCACATTTTAAATTTACAAACATTAACACTGTATGGCCTGAATCAATCTGAGGAATTGTATATTCATTTATAGGAACATTAGCTTCCCTGAAACATATTGAAATTAGTGTCTGCCTATTATGATTTTTATTAAGGCCAAAGATGTAAATGATAGAACAAATTGATTTGAAATTCCCTGACCAATTGAGTGCATTGTTTTCCCACTGGAGGTATTTAAATATCATTGTGGGGTAAAATTATGGGTCTTTCTCTAAAACGGAAAATATCGACAAAAGATTATGAAGCCCCACTAGAGGCATTGGAATAGGCATAATACCAGCAAAATATTGTTGATTATGTTGGGGAGGTTAATGATTTGGCGTTCAAAATGATTTTTTCAAAAGATTTTATTTACATTTTCTAAAATGTATGCATAAAAATATATAAAAATCTACATCTCCCAACATGCAATGGGGTGCTTGTATCGCCAAACAGGAAATTATGTAATGTGGGTTTGATTATTTGTATCAGTTGGTGACAAGCGGTCAGTTGATCGTGAGCAAGGTATTTATATATAACGACTAGCGTAGATCGTTATCGCCCTTGGCCACATAAAGAAGGATGTAAGGAAAACAAAATAAATATTGCAAAAAAACTATGGGAGTACGACCCATTTTGTCCCTCTGGCTAGAGGGGTTGTGTTGGAATATTGAGCAGCGTGGTTCTGCTGCAGGGAGCCGCACCCGGATTGAGTGCTGCTACACCGCTTGGGAATATATATTTACATATTCACTGAAAAAACCATAGGTTTCAGGCCTGATATAGTTAGGAATTAGCATTTAAAAAACTTTTGAAATTCACTGAAAAAAACATAGGTTTCAGGCCTGATATAGTTAGGAATCAGCATTTAAAAAACCTTAGAAATTCACTGAAAAACTGTAGATTTTAGGGGTGTTATAGTTAGCTGGACATTTCACTCATACAAAACCATTGAAATTCCTCCGATATAGTTAGTTGTACTAACTATATCTCACGCGCCCGCAATCCACTGCTGATGATGTCACATATTACATCATTCATGACATGGTCAGTGACATCACTGATGACATCTCAAATGACATCACTGATGACAACCAGTGAATGTGGTTTGCTTTGTTATTTAAATATGTATTATATATAGCAATATGCATTGAAGAATAGTCTACATCTTCAATCAAAATATAAACAGTCAAATTTGTCAATTAATTTCAATTGTAATTTTTTTTCAACTTGCGCGCAACGTGTGCGCACCTCGTGATTTTTTTTATTTTATTTTTTAAAGGTTTTTATCGTGGTCCTTCAGAGACCCCCTGAGAAGGCCTAGGGGGTCTGGCAGTCTCTACCCTGCTTCCTTTTCACTTCTTCACTTTTGTTTTTGACTCAGTTCTGCCTCGAGGGTGCGAGCAACGTGCTCGCACCTCGTGATTTATTTTTTTTAAAATGTTTTTGTTTGCCTTTCGGGGTCCTTCAGGGACCCCATGAGAAGGCCTAGGGGGTCAAGGAGTCTGGAGTCTGTTCCCTGCCTCCTTTTCACGTTTTTAAATGCTTTTACGAAAATCGGGTAAAAAATCATTTATATGCTTGCGAGCGCGCATGTTGCGCGCACGTTTCGTGGACGCAAAGTCATGTGACATGAAAACAACACTTTTGATTGGTTTATAGAAGTTTCTTTTCTAGAATCTTGAAAAACCCCACCCACTTCCCTCAATATCTCTTTTGGTTTCCTGAGAGAAGCATCTCTACTTTGTTGGAGCTTTTTTATATCAAAGTGGCAGAACAGCAGCCACAGGATTCCTCTGATTCGGATGACTTGGTGGAAGAGCAGCCGCGTGCCAAGAAGGTAAAGGAGTCCTTCATTTTGCAATTTTTTACATTTCCTTAGGGGCAAAAGAGAGTCCATGCTCCAAAGGTGAAGTGCACTATTTGTGGAAGTGTGCTGTCGAGGGGAGACCCTACAAAGAAATATTAATTTAGCATCCACACCATGATGCGGCATGTCAGGAACGTGGATCCAAACAACTATGCACGCGCTTCCACAAGAGCCCTGGCAACTGAAGTTCCAGCTTCTGTCCCCAGCACCTCATCTGGAGTAGCATCCACAAGAGTGCTTGACATCTGTCCAAATTTTGCAAAAGTGCACATTACATACAATTTGTGCAATGAGATATTGTGCTATGGAGAGCAGAGTGTGGACTTAACCCCTTAAGTGCTGCCGTCGGCCAACGGTCGTCACGGGCACTACCTCCCCAGTGCTGCGCACGACCGTTGGACGTCCAGTTCAGCACCGGATAATGGACAGCGCAGCACTGGGGAGGTTTGTTTACTAGCTTTAAAGGGGTTAATAGATATAAGGATTACACAGCACACATGCCGCAGCACTTAATTTTTTTCATTTATTATTTTTGTTCCAGTTGAACAGTTTTTTGTTACTTGTTTACTTTTTTGTTTTAAAAAAAATCCCCCAAAAATATAAAATTGTTAAAAAAGTAAAAAAATTCAAAACAAAAAAGACAAAAAAAGCAGTTATTTTCAGAACTAACTTCACTTCTCCAAGAAGAGCTATATCTCTTATATACTGTGTCATACTTTTTTTAATGAATGTGTAGTGTATAAATGAATGACTGAAATGACTGAGTGAAAAGGAGGAAAGGATTGATGGAATGAGTGAGGAAAGGGTAGTATGGTGAGTGAGGAAAGGAGTGAGAGAAGTAGAGTGAGGGGGAGTAAGGAAAAGGGAGCGGGAATGTGAAGGGGAGAAAAATACAGATAGGATGAAGTGCAGAGGGGGAAAGGGAGTGACGGTGAGGGAAGGGCAGTGACAGTTAGGGAAGGAGTATGAGGAAGAGGGAAGATGAATGAGGGAGAAGGAAGAAAATTAAGAGAGAGGGAAAGTGAGTGAGGAAGAGAGGAGGAGTGATAGAAAGAAAGAGGGAAGGAGTTTAAGTTTAGGGAGAGACTGGGGCAGAGTGAGAGAGAGGGAGAGCAAGGAACTGAGAAGGAATGATCCAGTGAGAGGGAGTGACACAGAGGTAGACAGGGAGAGAAAAATGGATGAAAAAAAGTGAGGGAACGAATAAGCAAAGGGGAGTAAGTGAGATGAAGCGAGGCAGTGAGGAAAGAGAAGTGAAGGAAGGGCAGTGAGGGAAGGTGAATGAGGGAACAGTGCTGAGTGTGAGTAAAAAGGCACCAACAGTGAGAGAAGGGGTATGAGGGTGACGAAAGGGGAATGAGAGAGAAGGAAGGAGATGAAGAGAGGAAAGGGGACTGAGGGATAAAGTAGGAGTGAAGGGAACAACAATAGAAAGATAGTAAATGTAAGGGAGAGAGAGAGAGAGAGTGAGAGAGAAAGAGAGGGAGAGCAAGTGAGTGAAAGGGAGTGAGGCGGTTATACTGAGTAAGACAGAGGAAGAGAGGGAGAGAAAAATGGAGTGAAGGGGAGTGGGGGACTAAACGGATGGGAGTTAGCAAAACTGGAGGAGGAAAGTGAAGTAAGGGAAGAGGATTGACTGATGGAGTGAGGGAAAGAGAGTAATGGGGAGTGAGAGAATGGAAGCAGGTGAAAGAGAATAGGAGTGATGCACAGAGAGGAGAATATGAAGTAGGAGAAGAGGAGTGAGATTGAGTGAAGGGCAGTGACAGGGAGGGAAAAAGAAGCATATTAAGAGAGGAAAAAGTAGTGAGTGAGAGAGAAGGATTCATGGAAAGAGAGGAAAGAAAAAGAAGAATGGTGGAGAGAGAGAGTGAGACAGTGAGAGAGACAAACAGAGGGAGAGTGAGGAAGTGTTAAGGAGTAAATCAGTTATACTGACTGAGACAGAAGAAGAGACTTAGAGACGGATGGAGGAAAAGGAGTGAGGTAGAGAATAAAGGAAGGGGAGTAAGCGAAAGGGAGTGAGGGAGTGAGAGAAGAGGAGTGAGTGAAGGTGAGTGAGAGATGATGTGAAGGAAAGAGAGTAAGGGGGAGTGAGAAGAGACTGAGAGATAGAGCAATACAAAGGTAGTAATGGAGGAAGATAGGAAAGAGAAGTGAGGGACAGAGAGGGGAAAGAGGTAGTTGGATAACATGAGTGAGGGTGAAGAAAGAGTACTGATAGTGAGAGAAGGACTGTAAAGGTGAATGAAGTGGAGTAATGAGAATGAGGAAAAGAGAGTAAGATGAGTAAAGGAAGGGTAGTAAGAGAGAGATTAAAGAATGGGAAAGAGAAGTAAGAGAATGATGAAAAAGTATACTTACGTTATAAATAATGACAAGTTAATAGTACATTTGTTTTATAAATATAGTATCTGTGGAAGACAAGAACAAATAGAGTTAATATATATATTTCATAATACAAAAGGAAGTAGGAGTGAAGGAAACAGAAAGGGAAAGAAAGGAAGGGTGAGGGAGAGAGTGAGAGAGAAAGAGAGGGAGAGCGAGTAACTGACGGAGTGAAGTGGTTAGACTGAGTGAGACAGAGGGAGAGAAAGAGAAAGAAATGGAGTGAAGGGGAGTGAGAGACTAAAGGAATGAGAGTTACCAAAAGGGAATGAGAAAAGGGGAATAAGGGAAGAGGTAGTTGGATAACGTGAGTGAGGATGAAGAAAGAGTACTGATAGTGAGAGAAGGACTGTAAAGGAGAATGAAGTGGAGTAATGAGAATGAGGAAAGGTGAGTAAGATGAGTAAAGGAAGGGTAGTAAGAGAGAGATTAAAGAATGGGAAAAAGAGAAAGAGAAGTAAGAGAGTGATGAAAACATATTTTTTGTTTGTTATACTTACCTTATAAATAATGACAAGTTAATAGTAAAAAAAAATGTATAAATATAGTATCTGTGGAACACAAGAAAAAATAGAGTTTTTTTTTATTGAGAAAAAATATATGAGTACAAAATATTATTTCACAACAAAAGATTGCAAGGGGGAAAATGATGATTCAATACACAGGTAAATTGTAAATAACATACATCACAAAATTCCGCTATACCAAAATTTGTACCATTTGCAAATCAAAAATGTCATACATCATAGCGGTAAATAAAATAAAGATACATAAAAACGTTACGAAAGTAAGAAAGTGGTAAACTAAGCAATTCAGGGGTAGTCAACCATCTACTTCCATATATGAGATAACCGAGCCCCACATTTGCTGTCCCAAAAGACTTTTCCGTTGCCCTTTCATGGCATATAAGCTATATTCAGTGTTATACATAAAGAGGAACCTCATCCGCCATGCTTCAAATGAAGGAGCGTCTTTTTGTAGCCAACACAAAGCTATACAGAGCCTCAGCACAGCAGTGGCTACAAATATCAGATAAGCAGTGTTACTAGAGGCCGGGACTTCACCCAGTCCGTTTCTCAGACAGAAATGTATCCACATGCCCTAAAAAATTCCTCAATTCTACACAAGTGCCGAGAATATGCAGCACATCCGTCTGTGTTGCACCACATCTGAAACATTTTCCATCCGGATCACCCCCCCATTTTGAGATTTTATCTGGCGTGTGATACAAATAAAATATAGTCTTATAATGTTGCGCAATCAGATTGGCAGACATAAGTAGTCGTCAATTGAGGTATCTAATGAGATCCCTTGGCATCCTAATCTATTCTCCCACTTACTAATGTGTGAATCTAAATCATTAGGCATAACATCCAACATTAAATTATAAAGTACCCCTATCCTGGCTGCTTTCTTATTGGCTTCAATAAGAGGATTAGATTGAATGCATGGACGAGCTTTCAACAAATAGTCGCAGACTTGTAAATATTTACAAAAATACGAGTTTGACAACTTATATTGTTCCTTAAGCTGTTCAAAAGTTTTAAGCCCACCTGCTGTATATAGATCACCCAGACATTTTAGACCTTTCATTCTCCAACTAACCACCACGCTATCCCAAAAGACACTAGGAAAAAAAACGGGGCAGTCAGTGGGGTATATCTGGAAACTTTTTCAATTTTATATAATTTTTTAATAGCACTCCACACTTTATAAGCTGCCATTACTACCTTAAATCTTGTGCGTTTGCAGTAATTCCATTTGAAGTTGAGAAAAAGACGATTTCTTACTTCAGTGCCTAACAAGATACTATATATTGAAGGTTGTTCGGCTGGGTCAGATGGTCCTACCCCAGTGAGTAGTATATTCATGTGCTGGAGCATGCAAGCATAATAATATAAGACAAAATCAGGTACCGCCCAACCACCAACAGCCTTTGGTAAAACCATGAAGTTTTTTTGCACGCCTAGGTTTTCCCCGAGACCATAACAATTTCATACAAATTGACTGCATTTGCATGAGACTGGCATGGAGAATCTCTAATGGTACACACCGAAAAAAATGCAAAATTTTAGGCAGTACCATAATTTTTTTATATATTACGTCTGCCAACCAATGTCAGGGACATTCAGCATGATCGAGTTGTTTGCGAATCCCAGTCAATAACCTCTGCCAATTAGATTGTACCAAAGCAGATGCTGAAGCTCTGATCTGTACCCCCAGATACACAACCTCTGAGCAAACCCGCAAATCTTTATAAGAACCAATATTTACACATAGAATCAGAGTTTTAGCAGTATTTAATTTGTACCCAGATACCGAGCCATATAAAGCTGCTATTTCTTCAATATCAAAAATGCAAAAAACAGCAAAAAACACAGTTGATGGACAGAATGTAGAACAATGTCATACATTCACCCCAGTACAAGGATCTGGGCCTAAATCCATCGTTTTTTTGCACTCCACATCACCCTGGGTTAGACACTGGCTATATGCAAATCAGCTCTGACCCTGTGCCTCATGGGAACAGTCCAGTCCGAACTACCAAGCCATGTCTTTCCCAGACCGGAATCAAGCATCCAAGGACCGGTTTCTGGCTATCAGCCTTCATTCAGCCTGGATAGCTTGACTCCAGTGGTGTGGAGAGCCTGGGACTCACGTCTGAGTATACCCAGCCCACTCGGGGTGAAAATTGCAAAAAACACAGTTGATGGACAGAATGTAGAACAATGTCATACATTCACCCCAGTACAAGGATCTGGGCCTAAATCCATCGTTTTTTTGCACTCCACACCACCCTGGGTTAGACACTGGCTATATGCAAATCAGCTCTGACCCTGTGCCTCATGGGAACAGTCCAGTTCGAACTACCAAGCCATGTCTTTCCCAGACCGGAATCAAGCATCCAAGGACCGGTTTCTGGCTATCAGCCTTCATTCAGCCTGGATAGCTTGACTCCAGTGGTGTGGAGAGCCTGGGACTCACGTCTGAGTATACCCAGCCCACTCGGGGTGAAAATTGCAAAAAACACAGTTGATGGACAGAATGTAGAACAATGTCATACATTCACCCCAGTACAAGGATCTGGGCCTAAATCCATCGTTTTTTTGCACTCCACACCACCCTGGGTTAGACACTGGCTATATGCAAATCAGCTCTGACCCTGTGCCTCATGGGAACAGTCCAGTCCGAACTACCAAGCCATGTCTTTCCCAGACCGGAATCAAGCATCCAAGGACCGGTTTCTGGCTATCAGCCTTCATTCAGCCTGGATAGCTTGACTCCAGTGGTGTGGAGAGCCTGGGACTCAGGTCTGAGTATACCCAGCCCACTCGGGGTGAAAATTGCAAAAAACACAGTTGATGGACAGAATGTAGAACAATGTCATACATTCACCCCAGTACAAGGATCTGGGCCTAAATCCATCGTTTTTTTGCACTTCACACCACCCTGGGTTAGACACTGGCTATATGCAAATCAGCTCTGACCCTGTGCCTCATGAGAACAGTCCAGTCCGAACTCCCAAGCCATGTCTTTCCCAGACCGGAATCAAGCATCCAAGGACCGGTTTTTGGCTATCAGCCTTCATTCAGCCTGGATAGCTTGACTCCAGTGGTGTGGAGAGCCTGGGACTCACGTCTGAGTATACCCAGCCCACTCGGGGTGAAAATTGCAAAAAACACAGTTGATGGACAGAATGTAGAACAATGTCATACATTCACCCCAGTACAAGGATCTGGGCCTAAATCCATCGTTTTTTTGCACTCCACACCACCCTGGGTTAGACACTGGCTATATGCAAATCAGCTCTGACCCTGTGCCTCATGGGAACAGTCCAGTCCGAACTACCAAGCCATGTCTTTCCCAGACCGGAATCAAGCATCCAAGGACCGGTTTCTGGCTATCAGCCTTCATTCAGCCTGGATAGCTTGACTCCAGTGGTGTGGAGAGCCTGGGACTCACGTCTGAGTATACCCAGCCCACTCGGGGTGAAAATTGCAAAAAACACAGTTGATGGACAGAATGTAGAACAATGTCATACATTCACCCCAGTACAAGGATCTGGGCCTAAATCCATCGTTTATTTGCACTCCACACCACGCTGGTTTAGACACTGGCTATATGCAAATCAGCTCTGACCCTGTGCCTCATGGGAACAGTCCAGTCCGAACTACCAAGCCATGTCTTTCCCAGACCGGAATCAAGCATCCAAGGACCGGTTTCTGGCTATCAGCCTTCATTCAGCCTGGATAGCTTGACTCCAGCCATGTCTGAAATGGGGTGGCTGAGTGGGCTAAAGAATGGTGATGGATTAAACCCAGATCAGTTGACGGGGGGTGAGTGTTTGATTTGCTCAAACGCTCCATCCATCATCCTCTTTTGTATCGCTTTGTTCGCCCTAAGTGTGGCAGGGTATGCTCAGACGTGAGTCCCTTGCTCACTTGGCCACTGGATTCAAGATAGCCTGGCTGATGAGGATTATGAATCCGAAACCGGTCCCAGGATGCTTGTTTCCGGTCCATGGAAGACATGGTTTGGCAGTTCGGGCTGGACTGTTCCCATGAGGCACAGGGTCAGACTGATTTGCATATAGCCATGTCTGAAATGGGGTGGCTGAGTGGGCTAAAGAATGGTGATGGATTAAACCCAGATCAGTTGACTGGGGGTGAGTGTTTGATTTGCTCAAACGCTCCGTCCATCATCCTCTTTTGTATCGCTTTGTTCGCCCTAAGTGTGGCAGGGTATGCTCAGACGTGAGTCCCTTGCTCACTTGGCCACTGGATTCAAGATAGCCTGGCTGATGAGGATTATGAATCCGAAACCGGTCCCAGGATGCTTGTTTCCGGTCCATGGAAGACATGGTTTGGCAGTTAGGGCTTGACTGTTCCCATGAGGCACAGGGTCAGACTGATTTGCATATAGCCATGTCTGAAATGGGGCGGCTGAGTGGGCTAAAGAATGGTGATGGATTAAACCCAGATCAGTTGACTGGGGGTGAGTGTTTGATTTGCTCAAACGCTCTGTCCATCATCCTCTTTTGTATCGATTTCTTCAATATCAGGCATCGCTACCGATGGTTTGGGGAGACCACAGCCACATTGTCCGCATACGCAAGTACACGATAATCTTGCTGGTGTATTCTGATTGACGGGATCTTGGGATTGCTCCCAATCATTTAAAAAAAAGGATCAATATAAAGGGCAAATAGCAACTACAGCCGATTGTAACCACATTGTAGAGATCCGAGCAATAGGTTGTTGATACAATGTCTGTATGGATTTAATGAATTGTGGCCCAAACCCACGCCTTTTCATCACATCCCATAAAAAAGGCCAAGAAACTTGGTCAAAAGCCTTCTCGGCATGTAAAAGTATAAGGCTCAGGGCTACACCCATGCCATTGGCGTAGTCTATTAAAGTGATCACACGATTAACGTGATCAGTTGTTCCACGCTTGGGTATAAACCCATGCTGGCGCGGTGACACCAGCAAAGAGATCACTCCTGAAAGCCTTGCCGCCAAGATTTTAGAATAAAGCTTTCCGTCCACATTTAACAATGAAATGGGCGGGTATGAGGCAGGTTGATCTGCTGGTTTTCTCATTTTGTTAAAGACCACTATACTGGCCTCGTCCCATGATTTAGGGTATACACCAGTCTGCGCCAGCCTAAACATCACTAGCATATCATACTTCAGGACTTGGAAAAAACTTTTATAAATCTCAAGCGGAAGCTTATCAGGACCCGCCGCTTTACCCGCAGGAAGTCCTTTTATTGCCGCTTCGAGTTCCAACATCGTTATAGGAGCCTCTAGCCTCGATGCTATCTCCATATCCAGGTCATGTTTACAAAATCGTTCTAGTAGTTCTGCAGCTTTATTAACATCATAGGCTTCACAAGTATATAAACTGATATAAAATTGCCTAAACACTTCCACTATTTCCACATCACTCTCTACCAATTGCCCAGTGGAGTCCCTTAAATAGTTAATTCTTTTTGCGGCTTCCCTAGATCTCATCTTCTGGGCCAGGCACCTGTCACTTGCCTCCCCCTACTCATAAAGCAATTATTGTTTAATGGTGTATGTTTTAGCCTCCTCTTGACTCCACTGGTAGTTTACCTTCACCTTACACCAGGCCACTTCCTCTTCAGAGTCCTGAGTGTCTCTGGCTAAATGTATATCTCATACCAGCCACTCTTCCGCCTGACCTAGGCCTTGATATAGAACCTGCTACTGCATCCATGCCTGTTTTGAGCATATAGCCCAAAACTTAGAACCTCTCCCCTGAATGAGGCCTTAAACGCATCCCAAACGAACCTCATCTCAGTGCTCTCCCTGTTATGATTAAAGGACTCAGCAATCCAATTCTTCATATGATCATAACATTTTGTATCCATCAACAATTTACGGTCAAAAGAGAATTCCCGGGGCTTACTAGCTGCAGATATAGAGGTTAAAGTCAGGACCACAGGACCATGATCGGAAGTGGCTCTCGGGTAGACCTGTATATGTTGTGAAGCAAAAAAAGAATCAAGCCGCACTAACTTCTGATGAGGTGGAGAGAAGAAGGTATAGCCGTGGTTGCTACCCCTAAGATAAGACCATGAATCAATCAGCCCGTGCGCAGTAAGAAGCACTTGCAATGACTTAAACACTTTTGGTTTTCTACCTACATAACGATAACTATCATTGCATAATGAATCGGGTTGTAGATTTATATTCAAATTTCCGCATACTATTACGGGGGTAGGCCAGAGTGCTAGCTCAACATTAAGATAATCCAAAATAACAGATTCATCAAAATTGGCTCCGTATATGGAGCATAGCGTAAATTTTAGAGAACCAGCAATACATTCTGTTATTGCCCATCTTCCTAAACCATCCTCTAATACCCGGCCGGAACCAATAATATTATTCTTTGCCAGGATTGCAACACCACGGGAGTTACATGTTTGTTTAGTACATACTAAAACATTATACCCCAATTCAGCCAAAAAATTCCTTTTGGACCATGCTACATGCGTCTCCTGGATACATACAATATCACAGCGGAGCCACTGAAGTTCCCTAGCTACACGCTGACTTTTATTGATGGAATTCAGGCCCCTGACATTCAGTGTACCTAGTCTTAAAGCTCTAGCTGCCATTGCATAGTTTCAAATACAAAATAATGTCATTCATCCACCACCCTGCATAGCAAAAATAAAAAAAGAAAGTGTACTCATGTATTGCTTTTATGTTTAACCCCCAACCTTGGCCCCCCGAGCCATCCCCACCCTCCCTACCACCCTCCCCTCCCCTACCACACAAAACAGGGCTTAAGGACATTGTCCTCAGTGATGAGAGTGTGTGTATGCTCCGCCCCCACCAGGGACTGCACCAGACCGCCACCCGCTATTCTTGCTTGGACCACTTCCTAAAAAAAGAATAGATGTTTCAGCACTGGTTGGCAAAATAAATGCATTTCCTCAATAATGAACAATGTATAATATACCATGTCAAGTAGAGCGAGGAATCTCTAATATATTTAAACCTTTAATCAAAAGAAATTGCCAACCAGTCATATTCCCTCAATAACAATTATCCTTCTTGATCACCTCACAAGCAGAGTTATTGCTTACAAATATTGAAAACATGAATTGTGTGTGTGGTTGTGTTATTAAATAAAAAGAGAGTAAACGATCAAGGAAGAGAAAAAAAGAGAAAGCTTACATAAGCACTGCTATACAACTAGAGGTGATTTTGGGGCCCACCACACAATAAACCTGCTGCAAATTATATATTACATTATACCGTTAACCATCCAAGGACTTCAGAAAGTCTTGTGCCTGTATTTCAGATGTGAAGTGTTTAGTTTGACCTTGATGAATCACCTTGAGTTTGGCAGGATTTAACAGAAATGCTTGTGCCCCCTTGGCTTGAAACAAAGAAATCAGCTTCCGTAAATGCCATCTTTGTTGCACAGTGGCAGGGCAGACGTCCGGACGGACGAAAAACTCACACCCTTTACCTGTGCGACGTCTATCTGGACGCGCCAGATCAAAAACTGCCTCTCTCAATATGAAGTTGTTAAGGCATATTAAAATTGCCCTAGGCAGGGGGTTTGACACCCCTGCTGTACTAGAGGTTCCAGATTGCTTTCACTGGGTGAAAGGAAATCTGTGTGCCCTAACAACCTAATTCTCCCATTGCCAATCACTTAACTCGGGGAAAGCTTCTGTAAATACTTCAATAATAAACTTGCGGACATCTTTCCCTTCTGTAGACTCGGGTATGCCCAAAATGCGTAAGTTATTGCGCCTTGCGCGATTTTCTAAATCTGTTATTTTCCACTCAACATCTCATCTTGTTGTCTGTAATGTCTCTATAGCTGCTTGTTGTTTAGTCAGCGAGTCCTCTGCACTAGAAATGCGCTCCTCAGTTTCAGTGACTCTAGTGGTTAGCTCATTATAGGACTTTGCCATGCATCGCATTGTGTTCTGGAGCTTCCGTACTGCTCCCTGAGTACGGCTGCTTTCTGCCTTAGTCTCTGAGCGGTGTGCCATTATGCTCTTGTAGATAATATTCAAAGTGACCCCATCTCCTTCTTCCACAATAGACAAACTGGTTTTGTTCTTGATCGCGACCTTCCGGGGATTTCCCTTCCCACTTTGGTTGCATAAGAGGAGATATCAAAGAGGAAGTTCTTTCGAGGTCTTGATTCCGTCTGACAGTTTCCTGCACGTCGTCGCCCTGTCGGTTAGATTGTGTCAAAGACTGCTCTGATTCCTCATCATTAACCACCAGTTCACCTTCATCTCCCCAATCACCGGTAAAACTGCTGTTATCATCCTCAGATACAATTGATAAATCTGACATCGAGTAGAATTTGCCTTCTGACAAAGCTGACTCAGACCTATTGCATCATCATTCCGGGGTGAGTCTCCTTACCCCTGCGAACATTTAGAACCTCAGCCGAAGCACTTGTAGAGTCATTAACCAGAGACAAACTATCTGTGTCAGTGTTACGGCTGTTAGTGACTGGAGACTGCACATTCACTACCGGCAAAATGCTGGTGATTACTTTAGTGTTAGCCTTTTTCAAAAAAATTGCAGGGACAGTAGGATTTCTGACAGAGATATCAGGTCTTACTTCGTTCTGCTTATCTAGCGGTTGAGAAGGCATTAGAGTCACAACTCCAAGGTCGTGTAAGGATTCAGCAGGCTCAGTCCTTCTTGCCCCTCCATTGCCACCACCACGGGGCGCCATACCGATCAACTCCACGGAGTCCGCAACGGTCGTGCTTAAACCAATAGACTTGCCCGAGTTTAGCACAACAGCTCTGTCACCGTTTGAATTTACCGCGGATGGAGTGAGCGAAACAGAGTGAGGGGGGAGTGAGGGAATGGGAGCAGGAGAAAGGGAATGGGAGTGATGCAGAGAGAGGACAACATGAAATGGGGGAAGAGGACTAAGATTGAGTGAAGGGCAGTGACAGTGTAGAAGGGATATAAGGATGGGCGAAGGGGAGTGTTGGAAAAAGAAGCATATTAAGAGAAAGTACTTTTCAACACCAGACTACCCTTTCTTAACAGCAGTAATTTTCCCAGGCCAATTATTTTCCCTAAAATTTGGGTTGTAAAAACACTAGGTAAGAATTTGGTAAGTCATAAAGCAAGCGTTGTTTAAAAATCAATTGAGTATCATTACAATGAGTCCAGCCTTTGGTACATTTTAAATAAGATGTGTAATGTCCTGATGTTGTAGAAGGACCATCATGGAAAATAATTGCTACAGTTACAAAAGTTTTTCCTGATATTGATAGTTGAGAAGCCACAACATTTTTTACTAAAGTTGTCAGTTTTCTTCCATCAGGTCTGCATCGTTGCAGCATTAAAATTACATACTGTCCATATCTTTGTATAAATAATGTTGATAACATTTGAGAGTTACATTGGGTACAGACCATGTTTTGATTTGCTTCGCTAACTTGATTATTAAAAGACACTGATTTGCAGTCTGGTAGAGTCAAATAAATAAATCTTTCAGTGTCTATTTCAGTACTACTTGAAAACGAACAATTGTCAGTCATGTTGCCATTTATTAGAAAGGCCAAAATGATTTTTTATTTCTATACCTTCATCTTGCAATACAACAAGCATATACATTAGAAATTCCTGACAATCTTGCTGAATTTTCTGTGAAAATTGATTTAAACCAGAACATATGTCTAAAACATTTCGAATATCAGAAACACTTTCTATTTTAGTTTTATCACTACTACATTTTTCAAACACAGAATTCAACAAACAACAAAATCTTTTGTCCCGATTTTCAACAATTTGCTGTAGTAAAGTTTCAAGAAAAAAAACAACATTAACCACTACATTAGCTTAGCGGTTGACACCAGTACTGTTTTCAAACTGAAGACCATCAACCTCTTCAATAGAATCCTTTTTCTTTTTGCTTACTATCACTGGTTCATCTATTTTTTTTCTTTTCTCTGCAACCTCGCTACAATTGTTCTCATATCTTCTTTTTCGACTTACCACACGCTTTTCAAATACTGGATATTGAGGAAAATTGGGAGCATGTTCTCTTCTTAACCTATTGTACTCTCTTACACAATTTACATCTGCACTAATCTTTGTGTCATCAAAATCAATCAGGTATAATCCAGAGAAAGTTCTGACTCGAGATAAAGCAACATATGCCATACCCTCTTTAAACACAGTACTTCCAATATTCACCAAAGCAATATCTATACTTAAACCTTGAGATTTATGAATAGTCACTGCATATGCCAAACAAACAGGAAACTGTTTTCGGCGGTCATATAAATCTTTTACAAGCAAAAATCGAGCTGAACAACGACTCAATTGTTGTACTTCTTCAATTTCATCAAATTTGATTTTCAAAAATTCAATTTCATCTCTATTTGGATAATTCACAAAATCAACAACATTACCCATTGCTCCATTTACTAAACCTCTTTCCACATGCAAATTACGTCGTACAATTATACGACAATTTATACATGCATATAGATTCTTTTCTAAACCAGCAGTTTTAGATATTGATTTTTCTAAAGAATCCAATTTTGACTTCAACTTTTCAGACAAAATAATAGTAGCTCCTTCATGCTCTATTATATCAATAGCTTCCAGTTTTATAAGTTCTTGATTTTCTTACTTTAGCATTTTTTCATTGAATATTGAACATTCTTGCAGAGTTGGCATCAAGCATATCACTGATTTCTTTTCTGCAATTGTTCTATATATATTCTCTGGGAGAATATTTTCATCTGGAAACAAATTTGTAAGTAATCGTGCCTGTAAAGCTTCCTTGCTGTCTACACTCACTTTTACAATTCTTATATCTTCAAGAATACTTTTATAATCAGCGCCCTTTGCCTGTCGCATATTTGTAATGAGTTCTGAATATTCGAAATATGACCAAATATTTACATTTCCAATGCTTCCCAGGCACTTTCTGGTGTCTTCATGTGAAACTGTTTTAAATACTGGCTGTCCTTTCACAGGAGTTAGTTGTAGTAGATATCCAAAAACTATCACGTGTTTGCCTCCAAATCACACATCATACTCTGTTTTAAGGATTTGTTGAATTCTTAAGTGCACAAAGGCAAGCTTACATTTGATACCATGCTTACCTCATCAATAATGAGACGTTTCATTTTTTTCAAGACTCTAGAAACTTCACAACAAGCTTCTCCAGATAGCTTGTGGTATTCTAATTCATTTTCATGCTTTACTGGCAGCATCAATAAATGATATAAGGTAATCCCTTTAATGTTATGTGCTGCCAACCCAGTTGGAGCAGTAACAACACAAGAGAGTGACGACTCAGTTCTTTTCTGTAGATAAGTTGCAATTGCTTTAATTAGAAAACTTTTTCCAGTTCCTGCTTCTCCACTCACGTACAGTCGGACAGGTTTAAATGACGTACATGAGCACTCTTTTTTCTCGTGATATAAACCATGCTCAATCTGTTCAGTCACTTGATCGTATATTTGTTTTTGCTCAACATTTAGTTGTTTTTCGAATTCTTCTAAGTTTATTACATCCTCTTGAGCTTGTTGCATTGCTGTTTCTACCTCATCCATGGCAGTCGCTGCTTCATTTTGAATAATTGGTTCTCCTAGTGGATCCTGACTCAACGAAGGAGAACTTTGACTGTCTTGAGAACTGTCTCTTGCAATCTCTGCTGCAATTGTAGATTCTTGCTGTATTTCGTCGTTCAACATTTTCAGATAATTAGCAAAAGCAGGACATTCTATAGTATTTTAGTTGCGTTGAATGAATCTTCATAACTGTCAAAATCTCCAAGTAGTTCCAGTACTGTTCGCCATGGCTTAAAGAGTTGCAAAAGAGCTAAATAGTAAAATTCCCTTTTGTCAGCAGTTTTGCAACTAAGTTTTCGATGATTAATCAAATGTCCTTTTCTTTGTTTCACTAAACATCCTTCATATCCAATCACAACATATACTCCTTTATTGATATCTTCTGTAATATTCTTCTTAAAAAAATAGCTTTGCAGTACTTCACAGAGACAAACGTTCTCAAGATGATTACTTCTATTTGGATTGTATGTATCCAACATATTTGACTTCAAACTATATGTACTGTCTGGTTCTCTCTCTGCTAAATACTAAATTTCTTGTACAGATATCAAAACTCGGTTTCGTGTTCTTGCAAAACCTAAACTCACCCAAATGATTGTTCTAGATTTGGAGTATAGACTTGCAGATGATAAACGATCTAAACATTCATATGCTCCGATTTCTCGATGAGACAACATCTTCAAACTGTAGCTGTACAATTTCTTACTTAGGCTCTTTTCATGAGAAATTTCTTCCCACATTTCCTTTAGTTCCGTCTTTTCAAATTTAGTAATGTAAGACGTTACATATCGAGCCACAGCAATCGAGTTGTCTGCAACATATTGAATATCCATGTTAGCATTCCACATGGACAAAATGACTGGGTTATACTCATTTATGTATTTTGACTCTTCATTTCTTTTTAAGTTGTAGGTATTTTCGGTGATTTTCTTGTGACAGAATGTCACAAAGATGACATAAAATAGTTCACTCTACCTTTTGATAATACTGGACATGGAAATGCAAATCAACATTTTGTGTAGAACTTATCCGTAGATTTGTACTTTCGACGAATATTGTTCAATAAAACTCATGACTGTGTCATCTGAATCTGTTCCAAATTTGGGGGCATCTTTGATCCATAGCAGCATATGTATGTGAGGAGCACCTCTTGCTTGAGACTCCTTTTTCCAAAAGAAATCCAGAACCTCTCCAAGAGGAGGATTTTTTTTGTTTGTGATAAAAGACCTCATAGCTTCAAATCTATGATTGAAATACCTGCATACATTAACTGGATCCAAAGAGCACAGTTCTCCAGGTGTCTTGTATTCTATATTTTCTATGTTAGCATTTGCCTCTCGAAGAAATTGAAGTAAATCTTCCCAAGCATACTCTGAACAGCTTAGAGTAAGGAACCATGTAGGAGTTCCTAAGTTTCTTAGCATACATTTCAATTCCCCATGACGACGGTACCAATACTCATTAGTACCACGCTGACATGCCATGAGATTAATTAGGTGAGATTCCAAAACAGTATCTTTCTGTTGGACTTTATCCATAAAGTCATTTGCCGAAAATGTTTGCAAATGTACTCCCCTTTTTAGTATATGGTTAACTGCATAAGAAAGTCCAGATAAGTCACTCTCAAACAGAAGATGAAACAAATATGGAATACATTGGCGAAACCTTGGATCTTGTGCATATAATCTTGAAGTCCGATATTCAGATGCAGGAATCTGCACAGGTCGTTCATCATATCGTCCACCTTTGCCTGTTGGAAATAACTGAGGGAAGCAACGAGCTTTCTTCCCATACACTAATGGGACTTCCTTTTGCTTCTTTCATTTGAAATAACTCAATAGTATTTCCCATCACTTCTTTAGAGTGAAGTGGATGCACACTATAATGTTCATAAATTTCTTCAGTTCTGGACACATCCACTTTTTCAATTTCTGCAGTTGACAAATCACTCTCCTCTTCTACAGTTGTTTCCTCTTCTCCTACATACACATTTTTATAGTATTGATTATTTTTTACCAAATAAAACGTTGCTTTTTTCACTTTCCTAACATCCACTAATTCTTGCCAGATTTTCTTACTCTTCGTAGGAACGCCATTCACTAGAATAACTGGAGGTTCCTCTTCCACATTTTCTACACCAATTGTTTCAGTATTTTTCTTTACATTTAGAGGCAAATATACAACTCTTCCCTTTAATCCTCTCTGTAAATCTGAAGGAGGCAATTTCCCTGTCTTAGGCTCCATGCGAACAATAGCCTGAAATGGATGCATACATTGAATGAGAATAGACTCATAAGCATTTAAATCCATCAGTTCAGAAGGAATATTTACCAACTCAAGATTATTATGATCAGCTCTAGCAGGCATCTTATTCTCATCTAATTTATTATAACAATATTTATAAATACGTTGATCAGAACCCAAATCAAAACAATTCTCTACCAAATACGTTGCAAATTCCTTCCACTCATTATTATTCTCCTTTTTACTTTTAAATATAGATCAACTAACCTGGTCTGATTTTTAAATTGAATTCGTCTACAACAAATACAAGAACAGTTTGGCTTTTCACCTGAAATGACCTTAAACCTTGTAATTTCTTGCTCAAAATGTTCTGTACTAAAATTCTGTACATGTTCTTCCACATTTCCTTCTATTAATGTATCTGTTTCTGCACTTTATTCTTCAGGACCAAAGTAACTAACCTCAATTTCTTCACAAATGTTGATCACATCTAACACAGATCCATGCAAAAGAGCACTGTTTAACGGTTTTAGCTTAAGTGCTGGACTTTTTGCATAATACAACCTTCTCACTAATTTCCTCACTTCAGTATGATGCACTGCTAACATCCTAAAATGGTGAAAAACACATACTTTTTTAGAAAGACAAGCCAAAGAATGACCTTGCAAACCCGTTTTTTCTCTCACTCTGCAGGGGTCTAATTCTTGCAACATCTTAATCTTCTGTTTAACACTTTTCTTAGTATACTTACGTAAAAAATTGTGAAAAAAATCAATTGAATCCTGTTGTACACTACAAATACTACTACTACAATTCCAAGTGTACACTGGAGCCTTAGGACGTCTCCCTAAAACTTCATCAGCTAACACCTCTTCTGCATTTCTAGGGACAATTTTCTCTTTTTCAATCGGGCTACCATTATTAACCTAGTAAGCTCGACCACTGGTGTCAACTGCGTGCAACAAATCATTACTCTGAAAGTAACTCTCTTCATTAAAAAACTGCTCACAACTTGAACTATGTTTCCATTCTCCAGAAACAAAATTACAAAAAGTAGTTCTATTAATTAGTCTTTTCCAATTACTTTTGACCTTCATAACATTGATTGGCTTATCTGGTGTGCAAATCCTACTGATTACTAAAACAAACATTTTTTTTTAATTCAAAAGCTTTGTCGACAATTGACTGGACATTTTTTTTCTTCTTATAAAAAGCTGTTTTTCTTTTAGAATTCTTTACATTTTTTAATACATTTCCAACACCTCTGTTATAAAAGATTTGCTTCCGAATCTCAACAAACTGATTTTTTCATTTATCTTTCCCACTTATTTTTCCATAATCTTTTGTTCTTTTCTGGCTTTTCTTTGTAGTTACAGATATTTTTTTTCCCTGATTGTCCACAGTTTTTTAAAATTGTTTTATTGTCCTTATAAAATCCTTTGTTGACTTACCAGGATCTTTCTTTGTTTTTTCCAGACATTGCTCTTTAGATAAATTATTTTTTCTTGGAAATGTAAGACTGTTTATATTTCTTTCTTCTCTCAGTTTTAGATGGCATTTTCTTTTTTCTTTCTGTAGATAATGAATATCTGTTGTGAAGAAAAAGAAACATATTTAATTATTTTATTTACAATTGTAGACCACTGCTAGCATACTACATAGCAATTAGAAGCACTTTATGTTGTTAAGTCTGGTTCACTCCATAAGTAATTTTAAGGCACAGCAGCAGAGTTTGGGCAGTGTAGGAGATAATGCAGGGAGTGCTGTTTCAGGGTTTAGGACAGTGCAGTAGTGTTTGAACATTATAGGGGCATTTGCTGAAAATTATGTTTCAGGGTTTAAAGCAGTGCAGTAGTGTTGAAAGAGTTTAGCAGGTTTTGCTAAGGATGGTATTTCAGGGTTTAGGACAGTGCAGTGGTGTTCAGACACTGTAGAGGTTCAAGGTGGGACTGATAATTCTGAGTTTAGAACAACGCCTGAACACCACTGCACTGCCCTAAACCCTGAAACAGCACTACCTACAAGAACCCCTTTCACTGTAGTGATCATTTTACTAAATTGCAAGGCATACTGTAATGTGTCTAAGATCATAGTGTGAGTCAGAATTTGTTTCAGAAACATGTGGTAGAATAATTTGCTTAGTTTATGAGTTTTAAAATATGGCAAAAGATGTAGTCATGGAGTAAGTCCTTCCTTAGGACAGTTAGTACTATAAAGTCCAAAGCAGCATGTGTGTCAGGCCTCTGAATTACCAAATAGTCTCCATCCTGTGTAATAAAGATCCTGGGTGTGCTGTAGAAATTGCATAGCAACTGTCTCTGTAGCATGTAGTAATCATTTTAGTGAATTCTCATTTCTACATTCTTAATCTCACTTTGACCCCTTATAGTGCCTGAACACCACTGCACTGTCCTAAGCCCTGAAACAGCACTCCCAGCAAGACTCTCTTTCACTGTAATAATCATTTTACTAAATTGAAAGACATACTGTCATGTGTCTAAGATCACAAATAGTCTCATTCTTTACCACAGTACATACAAACAGACATTCTCTTGAATACCTCTGTACAATAGGAAATCAACAATCACAGAGTTTTTGCTTAAAGTCAAACAATATACACCTGGAAATAAAAACTTTGTTGTAAGACTCAGTTTATACCACAATAACCTGGGTACTTGTTCAAAAATGACAATTGTACAAGAAGACTCTCTCAAATCATTTTTAATTTTTAATCATAAATTCATTCTTGTGACATTTCATATTGTTATTGTTATATTTGATTTGTAGCGCGCTCAATCACCTACAGGCCTCTAAGCGCTCGGGAATCGATGGTAAACAACAACTTCGACAGTACAGAGGGCATCCATTCGCCTAAGTGGCTCATAAGGCTCTCCTAAATAACAGCGTTTTCAGCCCCTTTCTGAAACGTAGGAGATTTCCTTCCTTACGTAGTGACTCAGGCAGTGTGTTCCATAGATGCGGAACCAGCACCGAAAAGGCTCTTCCGCCCTTGGTAACAAATTTGTACCGAGGGCAGACTAGTAGCTGAGAGTCTGAGGATCTAAGAGCTCTCTTTGGGCTGTACACTGCCAGACGATCTTTAATGTATGCGGGCGCCATGCCATAGATGGCTTTATGGGCTATGCACAAGTTTTTAAATTCTACTCGCTCCTTGATAGGAAGCCAGTGGAGACTTTGTAGTAGGGGGGATGCTTTAGTGCGTCTTGGCAATCTGAAGATAAGACGGGCGGCGTCGTTCATCACCACCTGTAGCCTATTTATCAGAGTTTTTGGTAAGCCAAGATATAGGGCATTTCCATAGTCTATACGTGAGATCACAGTAGCTGTGACGATGGAACGTAGCATAGATTGGGAAATGATAGGCACTAATTTTCGTACCTGTCGGATAATATTAGTACAGCTGCCCACCACTGAGGAGATTTGGCTGACCATGGAGAGTTCACCGTCCAATTTGATCCCCAGGCTCTTCACGTTCAGGCTGGGTTTTGGGGCTGGACCTAACTCTGCGGGCCAGTAGAGGTCACACCATGGTGAGGTGGCAGATGAAATCACCAGGACCTCAGTCTTATCTGGATTGATTTTTAGGAGATTTCCTGTCATCCACTGGACCGTGTGTCTCAAGACATTCTGAGTGTGCAGTTGGGCGGTGTTTGTATTTTCAACACTCAGCAGCAGCTGCGTGTCATCCGCATAATTGTATACTGTGCAGCCCATACTCGCCAAAGAGGCAATCAGAGGCTGCAAGTATAAATTAAACAGTAGTGGGGATAGGGCCGAGCCCTGAGGTACCCCACATTCTAACTCTCCCACTACGGAGATTTCTTCTCCGATTTGTATTCTTTGTGTCCTTCCTGACAGAAAGGACTGCAACCACTCAAAAGCCAGGCCTTTGATGCCAAAGTCACTCAGTCTTTCCAATAATAACGCATGGCTGACGGTATCGAACGCCGCTGAAAGGTCTAATAAAATCAGGGCGCTCGGTTTTTTACCGTCAGCCAGGCCTCTCAACTCATCCAGCACCGAGAGCATCACCAACTCGGTGCTGTGATGTGCTCGAAACCCAGCTTGTCGTTCATGAAGCAGGGAGTGAGACTCCAGGTACATGGACAAAGATTTTAGTACATGTTACTCCAGTACTTTAGAGAGGAAAGGTAGCTGAGAGATCGGCCTGTAGTTTTTTAGTATAGCGGGGTCTGCACCTGGTTTTTTCAACAGCGGTCTTACACGCGCTTCCTTGAATGCTGCTGGTAGTTGTCCTGTTTCCAAGGATCTATTTAGGAGATAGATGACATACTCCTCCAATAAGGGACGGGCTGTCTGAAAAACTTTAGGTGGACAAGGGTCCGCTGGGGATCCAGACTTAATTCTGGCCATCAACTGCTGCAGGCTCAAGGTGTCAACCTCTGGAAACAGTGTGATAGCACAGTCAGTTTGATTTCGGGGGATTATAGGTGTAACCATCCCATTGAGCGTCCCACATTTTATATCCTGGATAATGGTTCTTACTTTCTCCAAGAAATATTCCTGGAAGGCATTACAGGTTATGGGGGACTGAACACTGTTTGGTCAACTCCGACAGGATCTTAAAGGTCTCTTTCTGCACATTGACTGCCTTACTTAGACGGGATTCGTAGTACTCGGCTTTGGCGAGGATGATACATTTTTTGTATGCTTTCAACGAGGTTCGGTAGAGGTTCCTGGCTGAGTCCTGTTTAGTTTTCCTCCAGCCTCTTTCTAGGGCTCTAAGTTTCTTTTTGTGGTCCCTCAGTGCTGGCGTGAACCATGGGGCATCCTTACCCGGGCCTTTTAACACCTTCATTTTTATTGGTGCTATCTGGTCAATAGCTAGTATCAGACAACGCGTTAAATCCGCGTACTGCTGATCTAAGCTGTGATCTAAGTTCGGGGGGCAGTGTCTGGGCAGGAATACCTTGGTCAGGGTCGTCAAATCGACCTCTGCCCATTTGCGAGTTTTCCTAGCCTCCAATGTTGGTTTAATTATTTGGCCCTTGATACGTAGCTCACAAGATATTAAATAGTGGTCAGACCAAATACATGGGGCAACTTCATGCAGTATTAGTGAGGGGTCTGTAGTCCATACAAGGTCAAGGGTGTGACCTTTGATGTGCGTGGGGACCTTCACGATTTGTTGAAAGTTTAGCGCTGACATCAAGGTGTCCAAGTGGCGCATAGGAGCATCCCAATGGGGTTTATCCCAGTGTAAGTTGAAGTCACCTGTGACTAAGATTTTTGAGTAGCGAGTACAAAGGTCTGATATAATGGGGGCAAATAAGTCCTGGAAGGTTGGGGTTGCGTTGGGAGGGCGATAAACCGCTAGCACCACCCAGCATAAGCTGTTTACTGAGACTTTCACCCCAAGCAAGTCAGCCAGGTCGACTGTCTCTGATAGTAGTATTTCTACTGACAGCATCTCTTTAAAAATCACCGCTACCCCTCCTCCCCGTATGTTTCCGGGGCGGTTTTGCCATAAAGCATCATAGCCGCTAGGGAGAGCGGCCAGGATGTCTGGCATTGAGCTCTCATTCGTCCAGGTCTCTGTTAAGGTCAAAATATCAATATCGTTGTTTTGCAACAGATTATAGACCTCAACGTGGTGGCAGTGGAGTGATCTGGTGTTTAGGCTAGCTATTTTCAGGGTGGAGAATGCAGCTAGGGGTAAAGATTTCAAAGGTTTATAAATTGCATGTGTTTTTAGTATCCTCAGGGTGTCATTATCAAGGCAAACCTCACCCTTATCCAGGTTACGTAGGTTTTCCGAGGTGTAGGAGCGCATTTGTCCAGAAGTCCCTGCCCCCGAGCCCGTCCGAGCGCGGACGGGCGCAGACGGGCTGGACTCTTGCGCGACTCCGGCGTGCCCGCCGCGCGTGCCCGCTGCGCGTGCCCGCTGCGCGTCAGCATGGCTGCCTTAAATACTGTTCTAGCGTCCTTCTGACGACTAGAACAGCCAATCCTTGCCCTCACCAAAGATGTCCGCCGTTCTGGCGGTGTGGTGCCCTTCCCTGATAGCAAAGATCCGCTCTAAGCGCGGTAGTGTGGCGAAAAACGAGTGCAGGTATGCGGTCACATTAAATTCTAAAAACAGGGTACAGTGCCAAAATTATATTAACAAAAAAACGGACAAAACGGGGATATTTTAAAATTACGATGTTTAGCTCTCAGTAAGCACACAAATGATTCACATTAAGCGGAAACACCTCTGCGTTGTCCCGAGGCTATTCCCAAGTAGTTGGCCGCCTAAATTGCCTGCCTTAAATACTGTTCTAGCGTCCTTCTGACGACTAGAACAGCCAATCCTTGCCCTCACCAAAGATGTCCGCCGTTCTGGCGGTGTGGTGCCCTTCCCTGATAGCAATGATCCGCTCTAAGCGCGGTAGTGTGGCGAAAAACGAGTGCAGGTATGCGGTCACATTAAATTCTAAAAACAGGGTACAGTGCCAAAATTATATTAACAAAAAACGGACAAAACGGGGATATTTTACAATTACGATGTTTAGCTCTCAGTAAGCACACAAATGATTCACATTAAGCGGAAACACCTCTGCGTTGTCCCGAGGCTATTCCCAAGTAGTTGGCCGCCTAAATTGCCTGCCTTAAATACTGTTCTAGCGTCCTTCTGACGACTAGAACAGCCAATCCTTGCCCTCACCAAAGATGTCCGCCGTTCTGGCGGTGTGGTGCCCTTCCCTGATAGCAATGATCCGCTCTAAGCGCGGTAGTGTGGTGAAAAACGAGTGCAATAGAACATCTAGCATGATGTCATCAGGAATTTCAGTAACATCTTCATCTACTTCTGAACTTGACACATTAAACTCAATATCATCTAATGCTTCCATGAACTCATTGTCCAAACTTTCATCCAAAAAATCACAGGTTATATCTTCTGCACCAATAGGTTGTTCTTCATTGCTGCTGTCCACAAAAGGTACATTTAAGTCCTCTATCAGAGTGTTAGAAATTTCAAAAGTGACTTCAATGTTCTTCTGATTTTGATCCATAATATATTTTATAATGTTGCTGTACCTAGCAGAAAAATATAAAAACTTCAGTTTATTATTTTTACTAATAGATAATAAAAAAATAGTTTTATCAATTTCATGTGATCTTAGACACATGACCGTATGCCTTGCAATTCAGTAAAATGATTACTACAGTGAAAGAGAGTCTTGCTGGGAGTGCTGTTTCAGAGTTGCAATGGATGTTGCGGTGTAAAAAATACGTTGTAAAGGTGTGCGTTGTAAAAGTATGCGTTGTAACGTCATACAACCCCACTGCACTGTCCTAAAATTTGAAACAGCACTCTCAGCAATACTCTCTTTTACTGTAGTAATCATTTTACGGAATTCCAAGGCATACTGCCATGTGTCTAAGATCACAGTGTGAGTTAGAGTTCATTTAAAAAAATGTGGCAAAGAAATTTGCTTACATGATGTGTTTTAAAATACACACTCCATGACTACATGTTTTACCATATTTTAAAACACATCAACTAAGCAAATTATTCTGCCTCTTTTTTCTGAAATGAATTCTCACTCACACTGTGATCTTAGACACATGACAGTATGCCTTGCAATTCTGTAAAATGGTTACTACAGTGAAAGAGAGTCTTGCTGAGAGTGCTGTTTCACATTTTAGGACAGTGCAGTGGTGTTGTATGACGTTACAATGCATACTTTTACAAGGCACACCTTTACAACGCATTTTTTTACAACGCAACATCCATTACAACTCATTTCAATACAACGCATACCATTACAACGAAATAAAAAAAAATACCTTTACAACGCATTCCATTACAACGCATACTACCTTTACAACGCATACCATTACAACACATAACATTACACTGCATGTATGGTAAGTATTGTATTATGTAGGGGTAAAAATTACTATTCTAACTCCAGGGGGTGCAACAGTAGGGTAAGTGTGGGATAGTGCAAGAGTAAAAATTACTATTCTAACTCCAGGGGGTGCAACTGTACGGTAAGTGTTGGATGGTGATGATATGCATTGTAATGGTATGCATTGTAATGACTGCGTTGTAATAACATGCATTGTAATAGTATGCGTTGTAGTGTCAAGCATTGTAATGGTTGCGTTGTAATGGCATGCTATGAAATGGATGTTGCATTGTAAAAGTTGCGTGGTAATGGCAGAGCATTGTAAAAGTTGCGTTGTAAAGATTGTTTCCTGTACAGTAGTGTACAGGCAATGCAGGGGCTCAAGGTGGGACTAAGAATGTAGACATGAGAATTCACTAAAATAATTTGTACATGCTACTGAAAAGGTTGGTATGCAATTTCTACAGCACACCCAGGATCTTTATCACACAGCATGGAGACTATTTGGGAATTCAGAGGGCTGACACTCTTACTGCTTTCAAATTTATAGCACTAATTGTCATAAGGAATGACTTACTCCAATACTACATTTTTGCCATATTTTAAAACACATTAACAAAGCAAATTGTTCTGCCACATGTTTCTGCAATGAAGTCTGACTCACACTGTGATCTTAGACACATGACAATATGCCTTGCAATTCAGCAAAATCATTACTACAGTGAAAAAACAGTCTAGCTAGGAGTGCTGTTTCACATTTTTGGGCAGTGCAGTGGTGTACAGGCAATGCAGGGGCTCAAGGTGGGACTAAGAATGTAGAAATGAGAATTCACTGAAATAATTTGTACATGCCACTGAAAAAGTTGGTATGCAATTTCTACAGCACACCCAGGATCTTTATCACACAGCAAGGAGACTATTTGGGAATTCAGAGGCCTGACACTCATGCTGCTTTCCAATTTATAGCACTAATTGTCATAAGGAATTACTTACTCCATGACTACATCTTTTGCCATATTTTAAAACACATTAACAAAGCAAATTGTTCTGCCACATGTTTCTGCAATGAAGGCTGACTCACATGTGATCTTAGACACATGACAGTATGCCTTGCAATTCAGCAAAATGATTACTACAGTGAAAAAACAGTCTAGCTAGGAGTGCTGTTTCATATTTTTGGTCAGTGCAGTGGAGTACAGGCAATGCAGGGGCTCAAGGTGGGACTAACAATGTAGAAATGAGAATTCACTGAAATAATTTGTACAAGCTACTGAAAAAGTTGGTATGCAATTTCTACAGCACACCCAGGATCTTTATCACATAGCATGGAGACTATATGGAGATTCTGAGGACTGACACTCATGCTGCTTTCAAATTTATAGCACTTACTGTCATAAGGAATGACTTACTCCATGACTACATCTTTTGCCATATTTTAAAACACATTAACCAAGCAAATTGTTCTGCCACATGTTTCTGCAATGAAGTCTGACTCACACTGTGATCTTAGACACGTGACAGTATGCCTTGCAATTCAGCAAAATGATTCCTACAGTGAAAGAGGCTCGTACATCATTTTTAACAGCACTGTACTGCAAAAAATATCTCCTCAAACACATCAACATACTAAATACTCCTTTCACAATATTTTTTCCCAAAGCAGCCAAATTCAAAATTAGACTCTGTTCAAATAAACTCCTGCTTCCACATTAGAATACATTTTTCAATTTAACTTAAACTGCACAACATAGACCCCCTTACAAATTAACAACTCACCTTTAAAAATGCTTTTGTAGTTTTAGAACAGTGTCAATCACACAGCAGATTTTCTTAAGCAGAATCTCTGAACAGTGCACCAGTGACAACAAGCACAAGATGGCATAGCTTCCCTCTCATTTTACACTCTAATCTTGTAGATAACCAATCAAATATCTTCCCACACAAATTCAAAACAAAACTAACATTTTAATTGGTTGTACATTGAAACACTTTCAATCTCTCATAAAATTCAACCTTCCCCCACTGCTCTCTCTGCCTGTTACCATGGTAACACTCCATAGACACCTAACTGAACACACAGGTGAAAAGTTAATCTGCAAAACTAACCAGCAAGGGTGTTTGACTTTTCAAAACAGAAGCGAATCCTGTGCAATGTTCCTTTCAATCACTTTCTCTCAACCATTAGCATTTCTCCTTTAAAAAAAAAACAGTAGCATGCACCCTAGTTTTCAATGTTGAATTTACAGAAACCACCAATCATTTATTCTTTTTCAAGTGCACTGAATCTCATCCACATTTTTTTCTAAACTCCTACTTTTCAAACTGCCATTTCATTTCCAGAGCCCATCTGAGTACAACCAGATCTCCCTTCAAGATGATTAGAGTGTGGATTGTAGGACACAGCTATATATTCTGGAGTGAAAGGTATGCAGCAAATAGATGCTTTCTCAACCTTGACTTAAAAAATGTGGATATTATGTGGATTGGCCAAAGAGGATTGACATGTCACCAATTGATGCTATTGGTAAAATCCTTTTTGCATCTCCCACACCCTGACCTCATAATTGTGCACTGTGGTGGCAATGACCTAGGCACTTTGACTGGGGTAGGTCGGGAAATGCTTTTAAAGGACACCTTTGGGCAATTGATGTCACTTTTTCACAAACTGCCTTTGTATATTCTAATATATGCCAAAGGCAAAAATGGAACTGGTCCAACCAATATTGTCCTTTAAAAGCATTTCCAGACCTACCCCAGTCAAAGTGCCCAGGTCATTGCCACCACAGTGCACAATTATGATGTCAGGGTGTGGTAGATGCATAAAGGATTTTATCAATGGTATCAATTGGTGACTTCTTAATCCTCTCTGTCCAATCCACACAATGTCCACATTTGGTAAATCAAGGTTGTAAATACCTCTGTTACTTGCAAATTTTTCACTCCAGTAGACTAAGCTATGACCCACAAACCAGACTTTTGGCATCTTGAAGGTAGATGTGCTTCTATTCAGATGAGTTGTGGAAATGAAATGGCAGTTTGAAAGTAGGAGTTATGAAAAAAAAGTGGTTGAGATTCAGTGCACTTGAAAAAAACAAGAAATGATTTGTGCTTTCTTAAAATTCACCACTGAAAATTAGGGTGCATGCTTTTTTTTGTTGAAAGAAGTCATTTTAATGGTTGAGAAAAAGTAATTTAAAGAAACATTGCACATGATTAGCTAGTACATTGAGAGGTCAAACACCCTTGCTGGATTATTTTGCAACATAGTATGATGAACTTTTCAACAGTGTGCTGGGTTAGGTGGGAGTTACCATGGTAACATGGTGAATGAGCACTGGGGGGATGGGTGAATATTATGTTATTTTCAAAGTGTTGAAATGTAGAACCAATTAAAATGTTAGTTTGGTTTTGAAATAGTGTGAGAAGAATTTTAATTGATTAAGTCCAGGGATATGTGTGAAGAATTACAGGGAATCAGGGCCATTTCTGGTTGCAGTGTTTCAGGAGCAATTCAGAGATTCTGCTTAAGAAAATCTGGTGTGTGTGACTGACACTGTTCTAAATCTTCCAAAGCATTTTTAAAGGTGAGTAATGATTATTTTAATAAAGATAGACTGCTGTATGCACTATGGGGAAGATTAAGACGCATATTGTGCTTCTTTATTCTTGCATTGTGTGTCATGTTTTTTGTAATGCTGTTATAAAATGTAATGGGGCATATTTGACATGTATTTTGGAAATGAGTTAGGTTTCTGCCTTGTTTTGTAGTGGTCATTTAAATGGACTGTGCTCTGTGTTAAAAATTATTTACCATGGGAAATGTTTTCTGGTAAAATGTCTGGCTTTTAAATTTTGGTCAAGGATTACAGTGAGTTACTGTGGGAAATAAGGAACGATGTTTTCACATGTTTTAATAATGTCACCTGTGTCTGCTGACAGTTTGCCTCTCTTAGCTAAAAGGGTACTCTGTGCCTGTGTCTCATGTCACTTTGCACGTGCATATTCTCTCTTTTTCTGTGTGTCATTTCTCTCTTTGTGTGTGTGTCATGACATGTGTCTCATGTGCCTAAGATCACACTGTGAGTCAAGCTTGATTTTAAATGGATCTGGGTGAATAGTTTGCTTAGTTGATGTGTTTAAAGTATGGAAATACATGTATTTTTAAAGTCAGTTAGGCTTTAGCATATGTACTAGTAGGAAATCTTAGACCGTGTGTCTGTTAAGCCTCTTACTTCACAAATAGGCTCAAACCTGTGCAATCAAGATCCAGGGTGTGCCTTTGAAATGAAAAAGGAATGTTATGTCTTGCTTATATGTATGTGGTCTGTTTTTGCCAGTAGACACACTAAAATAGTATGAGCAGACACGCATATATTGCATGCAGAGACAGACATGGTAGATTACATGTAACATCCTGGTCATGTGCCTAAGATCACACTGTGAGTCAAGCTTGCTTTTAAATGGATCTGGGTGAATAATTTGATGAGAGTTAGAAAGATGGAAACTGTGAGCAGACACAGGTGACATTATTGAAAAATGTTAAAATATAATTCTTTATTTCATCCTTGTCAAAAATGTTAAAGCCATACTTTTTAGCATGAAACATTTACCAGAGTGAGATGAGACACACACAAACAGACAAATGACACATAAAAAAATAGAGAGAGATGGGGCAGGCACAGAGTGAGATGACACACAGGAACAGAGTGAGGAGAGACACAGGCACAGAGTACCCTTTAAGCTTAGAGATGCAAACTGTGAGCAGACACAGGTGACTTTATTGACAAATGTGAAAATATAATTCCTTATTTCATACAGAGACTCAGTGTGATCCTTGTGAAAAATGTTAAAGCCATGCTTTTTACCATAAAATATTTACCAGAATGAGATGAGACAGATGCAAACAGACAGTGACACAGTTGCTGTGGTATAAAGAAACTTATGTTGTAAACTATTGTTTATATCGTTCAGTTATTGTAATTGCTATGTAGTATGTTTGTAGTGGTCTATATTATGTTATTTTTTCTTTACCACAGATTGTAATCTATAAAAAGATAAAAGAATATGCCGTCAAAGGAAAGACGTCAAAAGAAACATAAACAGGATTTAAGGTCCAAGAAAACAGAAATACAACACTCATCCAAAACACAATCTTCGGTGAAAAAAAATAATGCTCCTGGTAAGCAAACTAAGGACTTTTTAAGAAAATTATTAAAATGTAAAAAATAAAGATGTTGTTTCAAAGAAGAATAACAGATCTCTTAATAGAAAGAAAAAATTATCCCCCACAAAAAATGTTAGACCTGTAGAAGGAGATGATATTGTCTACAGCAATAGAAGGAGAAATCAATTTATTGAAATTCGTAGACCAATGTTTTATAACAGAATAGTTTCAAATGTATTAAAAAATGTAAAGATGTATCAAAAAAAGACCGTTTTTTACAAGAAAAAAAACGTAACGAAGATTGTGGATGAAGCATTTCAAGTGAAAAATAAATCATATTCTAAAGTAATCAGTAGAATTCGTACACTAGATAAGGTAATCAATGTGTTCAAATCAATTTGTGATGTTTTTTCTGGAGAATGGAAACATAGTTCAAGTTGTGAGCCATTTTTTAATGAAAAAAGTTACTTTCAGGATGATTTGGAGCATGCAGTTGACACCAGTGGTCGAGCATATGAGGTGAAGGATGCTTGTCCGGTTGAAAAAGAAAAAATTGTGCCTAGAAATACAGAAGAGGTGTTAGCTGATGAAGTTTTAGGGAGATGTCCTAAGGCTCCAGTGTATACTTGGAATTGTAGTAGTATTTGAAGTGTGCGACAGGATTCAATTGATTTGTTTCTCAGTTTCTTACGGACATATACTAAGAAAAGTCTAAAACAAAAAATGAAAATTTTGCAAGAGTTAGATCCTTGTAGTGTGAGAGAAAAAAGAAGTTTGCAAGGGCATTCACTGGCTTGTCTTTCAAGAAAAGTATGCCAGAGTGTTTTTCACCATTTTAGGATGTTAGCAGTGCATCATAATAAAGTGAGGAAATTAGTGAGAAGGTTGTATTATGAAAAAAGTCCAGCACTTAAGCTAAAACAGTTAAACAGTGCTCTTTTGCATGGAACTGAATTAGATGTGAAAAACATTTGTGAAGAAATTGAGCTTTGTTACTTTGGTGAAAAAGAGTACAGTGCAGAAACTGATACAGTAATATAAGGTAATGTGGAAGAGAATGTAGAGATTTCAAGTACACATTTTAACATGAAATTACAAAGTTTAAGGTCAATTCAAGTGAAAGGCCTAATTTTACTTTTGTGTGTTGTCGACGAACTCATTATAAGAATCAGACTAGATTAGTTGATTTATATGTAAAAAGCCAAAAGGAAAATAATAATGAGTGGAAGGATTTTGCAACTTATGTGTTGGTAGAATATTGATTTGATTTGGGTTCTGATCAATGTATTTGTAAATATTGTTATAATAAATTAAATGAAAACAGAATGCCTGCTCGAGCTGTTCATAACAATCTGGAGTTGGTAGACATTCCTTCTGAATGGATGTATTTACATACCTATGAGTCTATTCTGATTCAATGTGTGCATCCTCTTCAGGCTATTGCTCGCATGGAGCCTAAGACAGGGAAATTGCCTCTTTCAGATTTACAGAGAGGATTAAAGGGAAGAGTTGTTTATTTGCCTCTAGATTGTAAGAAAAATATTGATACAATTGGTGTAGAAAAAGTAGAAGAGGAACCTCTGGTTATTCTAGTTAATGGTGTTCCGACAAAGAGTGCGAAAATCTGGCAAGAATTAGTGGATGTTAGGAAAGTCAAAAAGGCAACGTTGTATTTGGTAAAAAACAATCACTGCTACCAAAATGTATATGTAGGAGAAGAGGAAACACCTGTAGAAGAGGACAGGGATTTCTCAGCTGGGCAAATTGAAAAAGTTGATGTCTCTAGAAGTGAAGAAATTTATGAACATTATAGTGTTCATCCATTGCATTCCAAAGAAGTAATGGGGAATGCTATTGACTTGTTTCAAATGAAAGAAGCAAAAGGAAGTCCCATTAGTGTATGGGAATATAGTTTGGAAGCTCGTTCTTTTCCACAGTTATTTCTAACAGGTCAAGGTGGACGATATGACGACCGTCCTGTTCAAATTCCTGCATCTGAATACCGGACTTCAAGATTATATGCAGAAGATCCAAGGTTTCGTCAATGCATTCCATATTTGTTCCATCTACTGTTTGAGAGTGACTTGTCTGGACTTTCTTATGAAGTGAACCATACACTGAAAAGTGGAGTACATCTACAAAATGTTTCGGCAAGGGACTTTATGGATAAAGTGAAACTGCAAGACAGTGTTTTGGAATCTCAGCTAATTAATCTCATGGCATGTCAGCATGGTACTAACGAGTATTGGTACCGTCGTCATGGGGAATTGAAATGTATGCTAAGAAACTTAGGAACTCCTACATGGTTCCTCACTCTTAGCTGTGCTGAGTATGCTTGGGAAGACTTACTTGAATTTCTACGAGAGGCAAATAAAAACATTGAAAATATTGAATACAAAAAACCCGGAGAACTGTGCTCTTTGGATCCAGTTAATGTATGCAGATATTTCAATCATAGGTTTGAAGCGATGATGTCTTTTATTACAAACAAAAAAAATCCTCCGCTTGGAGAGGTGTTGGATTTCTTTTGGAGAAAGGAGTATCAAGCAAGAGGTGCTCCTCACATACATATGCTGCTATGGATTAACGATACACCAAAATTTGGAACAGATTCAGATGAGAAAGTGATGAGTTTCATTGAGCAGTATTCTACATGTGCTGTTCCGAAAAGCACAGGAGAAAACAATTTAAGACATCAAGTTTTACGCTTTCAAACCCATCGTTGTGGAAAATACTGTCGTTGAAAATACAAATCCAAGGACAAGTTCTACACAAAATGTCTTTTTGCATTTCCACGTCCAGTAACATTGAAAGGAAGAGTGAACAATTTTATGTCTTCACTGCGACATACTGTGACAAAAAATCACCTAAAAATACATACAACCTAAGAAGAAATGAGGAATCCAAATACATAAATGACTACACCCAGTCATTTTGTCCATGTGGAATGCTAACATGGATATTCAATATGTTGCTGACAACTCTATTGCTGTGGCTCGATATGTGACGTGTTTCATCACAAAATCAGAAAAGACGGAACTGAAGGAAATGTGGGAGGAAATTTCACATGAAAAGAGTCTAAGCAAGAAATTATACAGTTACAGTCTGAAGATGTTGTCGCATCGAGAAATTGGAGCATATGAATGTTCTGATCGGTTATCATCAGCAACTCTATATGCCAAATCTAGAACCATCATTTGGGTGAGTCTAGGTCTTGCTGCAACACAAAACCGAGTTTTGAAATCTGTACAAGAGTATTTGGCGGAGAAAGAACCAGACAGTACAGATATTTTGAAGACAAACATGTTGGATACTTACTATCCAAATTGAAGTAGTCATCTTGAGAACGTTTGTCTCTATGAAGTTCTGCAAACCTATACTTTTAAGAGGACTGTCACAGAAGATATCAATAAAGGTATATATGCTGTAATTGGATGTGAAGGTTGTCTGGTGAAACAAAGAAAAGGCCATTTGATTAATCATCGAAAATTGAGTTGTGAATCTTCAGACAAAAGGGAATTTTACTATTTAGCTCTTTTGCAACTCTTTAAGCCATGGCGTACAGAAGAGGAACTACTTGGAGATTTTCTTAGTTATGAAGATTCGTTCAATGCAACCAAGGATACCATAGAATGTCCTATTTTTTCAAATTATCTGCAAATGTTGAACGAGGAAATTCAGCAAGAAGCTACAATTGCGGCAGAGATTGCTAGAGACAGTTCTCATGACAGTCAGAGTTCTGCTTCATTGAGTCAGGATCCACTAGGAGGACCAATAATACAAAATTGTAGTGTAGTTCCTATTATCTCAATAGGCTCTGCGCATTGGAATAATATCTTCAATAGTATAGATCTAGGGCAGAGGTTAACTAGGTCTTCTACTGACGATATTAGACTTAAAGTTTGTGGTTTTGCCAGCTAGCTCAGAGTTCACTAGAAACTTTCTCGAATAGACAAGGAGGAGTTTAACTTCCCTGGATAGACAAGAAGGGATTTAGTTTCTGACAACCATAGAACATGACAACTTTGCTCTCCCCCAATCAAGAGTGTATCTCTAGAGTCGTGTGAAAACAAAAGACAACTTATTTTACTCAGTCAGTACGTGCATTCTTAGTTTCACCAGTTTGTAGAGAAAAGGAAGAGACGGGCGTGTTCAATAAAAGATGTTATTTATTGATCAGTCTCTTTTCTCGTACAAGAGAAATGAATCGATATTATTGCGATACTTATGGTTAAGTAAAGTGCATACAATAAAAGCAGAAGTATAAAATAATACTGCAGAAGCATTGATATTGTTTCTAAGCCATATGATAGTTAAAATTGATAAAATAGATACATACATGTATACATTTGACTAACCGTACTCAACTGGTGCTTCTAACCACGCCTACCCCAGTGTACCTGACCTAAGCCTAATACGTGGGCGGGAGTAGATAAGTAGCAGTTTAAGTTAAGTTTGTTTTGCCAAGTGACTGACTCAAGAATTCTCTGCAAGGGGTTGTTCAGTTCTGTACCTGAGATCTAGAATGGTTGAGGGCTGGTATCTCTCGTCTCTGGTCTTGATATTCCAGCTGCCTGCGAGGGCTGCTTGGAAACGCCGGAGCTGGATTTCTCGGCAGGAGAAAAACAGCTTCTCTTTCTCAGCGCGTCAGGAAGGCGGGGCAGCGCGTGTGGGCTTTGCTCTCTGCTGGGCTCCTCAGCGCGTCTCGCTGCTCCGATCTCGTCACCACCGCGTGTGTTTGCTTAAGGCAATGTCGGTAATATTTATACCTGTAAGGTGTCGAGATTGACGTAAGGATGGACATGGATACGTCAATAAGGATGTCATACGAACGGGCTTGTTCGCACATTCTTTTGCTGAAGTTCTCGGTGAAATCAAAACAATGGCCGCAGGGATTTTCTCAGGTTGTCATAGGTTTGATTTGTTTTGAGAACTCCGTATGCCTTATCAGGGGCTGGAGGAATAGTGCTTGTCTAATTAGATGGCATGCGTTATTACCTAATCAGATAACACGTTTCTGTGCTGTGGTGTGGCTTAATCAGATAACGATTTTTTGCACCGTGGGTCGGCTGCTAGTTAAGTATTAACCAGAACAGGGCCGGGAATAGGGGAATCGATACAGAACCTATAGGAATACATCACACCCACTCCACGCTGACTATGTCCATATTTACAAGATCTAGGCATAGCAAATACACTAGTAGAGCATGTGTATACCGTACCACCCCAAAATACATCCATATGCATTTTGAAACATGAAATATACAAAAAGAAATATATATACATTATATGCACTCAAGCAGTATATTAATGCTAAATATCACGCATATTCATACATCATAACTAATAAAATATGAAAATTATACATGATATGGCTCTTAAGACAGAAGAAAAAAATGCGAGACCATTTCATCACAAAATAAAATATTTATGAACAGGCTAGAGGGCAGCTAATGATTCTAAAGTTCCTAAAATATAAATATAGTTCTCTAAGAATAGTTTCTACTTTAAGCAGAAGATAAGTGTCCCGAAAAATTGTAAACAATTTTTGGGGCCGCTGAAAAAATAATGTTCCGCTGTCTGAATAAAATTTGATCGGAAATACCGGTCTTCTCTCCCTGCCAGGTGACCCAGGAGGCTTTAACAGCAAATAGCAAGTTAAAGCAGAGGGAACCCCCCTCTAACACGTACAGCACCTTAGCGAGTGCGACACATTTTATTCACACACTAAACCACTTAATATAGTTTATTTTTCACCCACACATACTCATTGGTCCTGAGGAAAGCCAGTTTTTACAAAAGGCCTGGCTGAAACATGTAGACCACATAGGACGTAGGAGCTCATAATACACTCCATATCGTCCGCAAGCCTTTTTATCTGCTAGCAGGGGCCCAGGAATTAAAATTATCCTTATACCCTCGGGAACTGGGACCACCTGCATAGCTTTTAAACATCACGTTCATACCCACTATTCACTGCACACTCAGCAAGCATACCAGCTCCTCAGTAATCTGGAGTCGCAGCACACCCGGGACACATTCGGTGTCACTGTGGTGGGCCCGATGATGAAGCATGCCACCAACTAGGTTGGTGGGTGAGGGCTTCATGACCAAACCAATTAGTTTGCCTACAGACGTACCTTCTGAGTCTCGCTAACACAACTAAGCTAGTCCTTTCTTGATATAACTAGGATTGTTTCTTCCCTTGTCGCAGGTGTCTTGTCTGTGACACGGTTTGCCATAGCGAAATAGCAGGATCAAAAATAGGATTCCTGCCACTAGTCCCAAAAGGAGAGGAAGTCCACCAAAGACGGAATGGACAAAGTCTGGAAAAATACCCAGAATGGCTTTAAATGGTGTTAGAGCCCCTGAAAACACTGTCTTAAATACATTTGAGACCCCACTGGTATCAGAAATATTTAAGATTTCGTTCAGGATTTCTGCGAAATGTATGGGGGAATTAGTTGATAACAATGAATGAATCTCTGCCGTTGTCCTTGCAACTTGGAGATCATACGTTTCTTTTGATGACGTGAGCCTGGTTGGCGTCTGAAGGAGCACTGTTTTCATTCTGCTTAAAGTATCAACTCTAATGGAAGAAATTTTCAAATTCGGCCATAACCTTGCCTCCCTGTCTGGCATTGCGCTGGGGAACAATACTCGTTCACAGCACATGACCTTCGCAGTCGTAGTTATGAGATAAGCTACTCCGGGCACCAAGCTACAACATCTGCGGTCTACGATTATAATGTAACTCCCGTTGGATAGTCTCCTAAAGAATGGTTCTATTTGTGTTGCAGGTGTGCCTAGCTGGTGACATGAAAGGTTATTTGAGGACCCTTCACAGGCTCCGTGTAAACTAATACCATTACACAGAAGTGTACCGCTTAGTGACATGGCACAATTATTGCCACTAAGAAACACTTTCCGGCCTTTATTACTGACACAAGCATGTGAATAGGGCAAGTTCCATGTTGACTTAATGTACCCTTTACCCAATTTTTCGTACATGCCAGCCTGTATATATTTTTGGCAGTATTGAAACCTGAAAGTAGATATTGGAATATTAATTATTCCATGTATTATCCACTCACTGACAGGTCGTTCTGACATTGTCAATGGTAATCTCTCGAGTTTCTCAATGCTCAGGATTGTATAATCAGCACCCTTCTGTGCCATACTGATTTGTTTATCAGTAAGGTTAAAGATATTGAACAGTGATGTTGTGTTGATTAAACGCCAAGGCACATAGCCTGAACGCAGATTTTGTAACGTCCAGCCAAGTTGTACAATAGAACGCAATTGGGACTGACCGTGTTGTAACAACAGTAAGTCTTGCGATATTATGTCGATTGCTGAAGACACAATGCTGTCCAAAGAGTATATTCTGGAGGACAGAGTCATTAACCCATTGTCCACTACAGAAAGTGATTTTTCCAAATTAATACGGTCAATTTCCCGTATTCTCTCTGATGTTTCAATTTGAGTTATTTTCCAGGCTTCGTTATAAGCTGCATATACAGAGGCTGCTATGAAGCGTTTTTGACGCTGTTTGCGTGGTCCCATAATGAAATCACGCAAGTCAGCACCATCAGTAAGTAAAGTTAGGTGTAGCTTAATTTCTGCCAGTGTGGATGTTTGTAGCCATTGAAGGCAGAGCTTGCCCACACTGTACGTGGTAATTATCCCTGGGTGTTGTCTTTGGGAATATCTAGGGTCTGGCCTGGTCAATTTGAACCCCTGGATTTTGTTCAGGAATCTGTCTTGACAGTTATTAGTATCTGTGGGCCAGATTAACCACTTTTTCCAATCTGGATGTGTTCTGTTTTGGCTTAATATATGGTTTACGTCTATCTCCTCATCTGTCGAGCTATTACTGTTTATCGTTGGCTTTGGAATAGACGGTTTGTTTAAATCTTTGATTTTGGCTAGGCCAAGACAGGTAGTTTGTTGAATAGTGTCATTCAAAAATATCATTTGTTCTGGGATCATGCAGGCTCTAAACAATGATTCTATACCTTGTACTTGCCATTCCTTTGTACTCCAAACACTTTTTACTTCAACATTTTTGTCCCAGTATTCAAAACCAAACGTACTCATTTGTTCAAAAAACGAGTCTGAATATATCGATTTAGTGTTTGTAAGCATGGTCTTTGTACCTGTCTTGTTTGATAATTTGAAATTAAATGTTTCTGCCTTACTTGTGTTGAACCCTGAAAAATATGAATATTTGTCATAAAAAGTTCTTGAGCTACCTTTTGGAGGGGTTGCACAGTGTTCCCATTGATTATAATTTAAAACATTTCTAGGTTGTGCAGATTTATGCAGATAATGATTACTACTACTACTACTACTACTACTACTAACGGGGGTGTCCCACTTGTGGGACACCCCCGCGCCGCACGGCCACCAGCTGCTGCGTGTGCCCCCTGCCTGCCCTCTGCCTCGCTGCTGCCTCGTTTGCCGGTTGCCGGCTGCCTCCGCTGCGGGGATTGTTTTGTCGAGCATTTGTGCCTGTTTTGCCAAAACTTTGTGTATCTCCTTTTTTCCCTTGTTTTGTCAAATAGTTGTGCCTGTTTTGTTTACTCCGTGTAACTTCTTATTTTTCCCCTTATTTCCCTTGTTTTGTCGCAGATTTGTGCCTGTTGTTTAATCACATTTTTGCCCGTGTTTCTGGCTCTCCTTCCTTGTTGTCCGCCGCCCTCCGCCCTCCCTTCCCGCCACCGCCGCTTGTCCCCGCCCCTTTTTTCTCTTCTGTAACCCTCCCCGCTCCCGCCTCCCAGCTGCTCCGCCCACCCGCGCACTTGGCCTTAAATGGCGACCGTGCGACGCAGGTGAGTGTGACCCACTTGTGGGACACCCCCGCGCCGCACGGCCACCAGCTGCTGCGTGTGCCCCCTGCCTGCCCTCTGCCTCGCTGCTGCCTCGTTTGCCGGTTGCCGGCTGCCTCCGCTGCGGGGATTGTTTTGTCGAGCATTTGTGCCTGTTTTGCCAAAACTTCGTGTATCTCCTTTTTTCCCTTGTTTTGTCAAATAGTTGTGCCTGTTTTGTTTACTCCGTGTAACTTCTTATTTTTCCCCTTATTTCCCTTGTTTTGTCGCAGATTTGTGCCTGTTGTTTAATCACATTTTTGCCCGTGTTTCTGGCTCTCCTTCCTTGTTGTCCGCCGCCCTCCGCCCTCCCTTCCCGCCACCGCCGCTTGTCCCCGCCCCTTTTTTCTCTTCTGTAACCCTCCCCGCTCCCGCCTCCCAGCTGCTCCGCCCACCCGCGCACTTCGCCTTAAATGGCGACCGTGCGAACGCGCAGCGGGCGCGCCGATTGTGCGCCGAAGGCGCGCCAAAGGTAAGCCCGTCTGCGCCCGTCCGCGACCGGACCGCGACCAGCGCCAGGACCCCTGGACCTCGAAGATCCCGACCGACCCGCAGGACGTACTCAGCCGCCACCCTCAGCGCACTCAACACCGGCCGACGCCCAGAGTGCCACCAAGCCACACCACGACGCACCCAGGGACCCTTCAGCTGCCACGCCTGCAAGTTCTCCTGCATCCGGACCTGCCTCGCACCAACACCCGCCAAGTCGAACTCCAGCAGCACCCACCTCAAGTGCATCCTGCTCAACACCCGCTCCGTCCACAGACACGCCATCGAACTCTGGAACCTCCTAGACGCCACAGCCCCTGACGTTGCCTTCCTCACGGAGACCTGGATGAACACCTCCTCAGCTCCAGACATCGCCATCGCTATCCCAGAGGGCTACAAGATCGTCCGGAGGGACCGAAACGCCAACCAGATGGGAGGAGGCATCGCCATCGTCCACAGGAGCACCATCCGCCTCACGACCAGCACCGACAACACCCTGACCAGCGCCTTACACCTGCATTTCCAGATCCACACCAACCCGAACACCACCCTCAGAGGCACCCTGATCTACCGACCCCCTGGACCACGCACACAATTCAGCGAGGACATCGCCGACTTCGTCAGCCCGCACGCCCTCCCCTCCGCGGACTACATCCTCCTGGGGGACCTCAACTTCCACCTGGAGAACAACAACGACCGCAACACCAGCACCCTGCTCGACAACCTCGCCAACCTGGGACTCAAGCAACTGGTGTCCACCCCCACCCATCTCGCCGGACACACACTCGACGCAGTCTTCTCGTCCAGCACAGACATCGACTTCAGCCACGCCACTGAGCTTCAATGGACGGACCACAGCTGCGTCCACTTCACCTTCAAGAGAACGACGACTCACCACCACCAGCAACAGGCGGCCCGCAGAAGCTGGAACAAGATCACAGCACACCAGCTCGCCACCTCCCTGAGCCAGCACCCTCCTGCCAGCTCAGCGAACCCCAGCCAGGCCGCCGACAACCTCACGACGTGGATCAGCAACTGCGCGGACGAACTCGCCCCACTGAGGACCCCGCCTAGCAGACCCGGCAGCAAGAAGGCCCCATGGTTCACCGATGAACTCAAGAGCTCCAAGAAGAACTGCCGAGCCCTCGAGAAAGTCTGGAAAAGGGAACCGACACCGGACAACAGGACCTCCTTCAAAATTGCCACCCGGAAACACCACCAGCTGATCCGCGCCGCCAAGAAAACAGCATTCAAGGACCGGTTGGACAACAACGCACACAACTGCAAGGAACTCTTCAACATCGTGAAAGAGCTTTCCAACCCCAGCGCAGGAAACAACGACATCACCCCATCGCAAGACCTCTGCAACTCCCTCGCGTCATACTTCCACAACAAGATCGCGGACATACACAACAGCTTCAACAACCAACCAACGCACACCATGACCGATCAACCACCCCCCACCACCACCCTCCACGCCTGGACCCCGATCAGCACCGAAGACACCATCCGCACGATGAACTCCATCCACTCCGGTTTACCGACCGACCCCTGCCCTCACCACGTCTTCAACAAGGCCGACGCCGTCATCGCACCCCACCTGCGAGACATCATCAACACATCCTTCGACACCACCATCTTCCCGGAGAGCTGGAAACACGCCGAACTCAGCGCTCTACTCAAGAAACCAACAGCGGACCCCACCGACCTCAAGAATTACCGCCCCATCTCGCTCCTCCCGTTTCCAGCCAAAGTCATCGAGAAGACCGTCAACAAACAGATGGCCGCCTTCCTCGAGACGAACGGATCCCTCGACCCCTCACAGTCCGGCTTCCGAGCCAACCACAGCACCGAGACCGCCCTCATCGCCGCCACCGATGACATCCGAGCCCTGATGGACAATGGAGAAACAGCGGCCCTCATCCTCCTAGACCTCTCCGCGGCATTCGACACGGTCTGCCACCGCACCCTAGTACGGCGCCTCGGCAACATCGGAATCCAGGACAAGGCGCTGGAATGGATCATCTCCTTCCTCGACGGAAGAACACAGAGAGTCCGCCTACCACCGTACAAGTCAGAGGCCTCCGACGTCATCTGCGGCGTCCCCCAAGGATCATCTCTGAGCCCCACCCTCTTCAACGTCTACATGAGCCCCCTCGCGGCCATCGTACGCAAACACAACCTCAGCATAATCTCCTACGCCGACGACACCCAGCTGATCCTCTCCCTGACCCACGACCCCGCCGCCGCCAGAGCCAACCTGCACGAAGGGATGAAAGAGGTAGCCGAGTGGATGACGACCAGCCGCCTGAAGCTGAACTCGGACAAGACGGAGGTCCTCATCCTGGGCTCCTCACCCTCCGCCTGGGACGACTCCTGGTGGCCTCCCGCCCTGGGCACCGCACCCAAACCGACAGACCATGCACGAAACCTGGGCTTCATCCTGGACTCCTCCCTCTCCATGACCAGGCAAGTCAACAACGTCTCCTCGGCGTGCTTCAACATCCTACGCATGCTACGGAAGATCTTCTGGTGGATCCCCACCGAGACCAGGAAGACCGTCACCCAGGCCCTCGTCACCAGCCGACTGGACTACGGCAACGCCCTCTACGCCGGCACCACCGCCAAGCTCCAGAAGAGACTCCAGCGGATCCAGAACGCCTCAGCCAGACTCATCCTCGACATCCCACGAACCAGCCACATCTCCGGACATCTGAGAGACCTTCACTGGCTCCCCGTCAACAAAAGAATCACCTTCCGCCTCCTCACCCACGCACACAAAGCCCTACACGACCAAGGCCCGAGCTACCTCAACAGTCGAGTCAACTTCTACGCTCCGAAACGCCACCTCCGATCAGCCAACCACGCCCTCGCCGCCGTCCCCCGCATCCGAAGAGCGACGACAGGAGGAAGGTCCTTCTCCTACCTGGCCGCCAAGACCTGGAACTCCCTCCCGACCGACCTGCGCCTGACCCAAGACCACCTCTCCTTCAGGAAGAAGCTGAAGACCTGGCTGTTCGAGCAGTAGTGGCACCCCCCCCCCCCCCCCAGCGCCTTGAGACCCTACGGGTATGTAGCGCGCTCTATAAGTGCCACTGATTGATTGATTGATATAGTGATTATAGCAGAACATTTTATCATAATTAGACGAACCGTGCAAATAATCATGTTTTGTAAATTTAGCAGACATCACTAGGTCAGACATCATATTATTAATGCTTTCCACGTCCCAATCATCAGCAACTAAGCTTGGTTTTACAAAGTCACTCAATGAGATCTTGATTTGGTGTGGATATTTCAGGATTTCAACCGGACCATAGATTTCATAATCAGTATTGTCCCATGCTACCCCACCGGGTATAGGATTGGCTGTGAAGTTGACTGAAGAAAGTTCCCTTTTCTCGATGTGTGAAGACGTGTGTGGTTTGAGGACCAAGTTGATTTTCTGGCTTGCTGTGTCCATTTTAGCATATTTTCCCTCAATGAAGTGTCCCAAACATAGTACCATGATGAGCCAAAGTATGAGGATAAGTGCGCCTAAGGCCACCCAGAATTCAGATAGGTTTCTTTCAGTTGTTGAAAAAGTTCCTTAGCTTTGTCTTTAAAGGTTTTTGTTGATGTTTGTTCCTTTGATTCACTCAGGTTTTCAGATGAATCGCTGAAGTTGATGAAGTAACCGGATGCCGTTCTGTCTATTGTTCCAATAGCTTCAGGATTGATATTTGCTTTATCCGTGTGTTTTGTTGCAGCAGCATAGTCATTCATTACTTCATTGTCGATTGGTGTGTCTCTGCTAAATGTTTTTATTTGGGTTTTTAGAGGTTTAAGTTCCATAGCATTGTTGCATAGACCTTGTTGTTGTTCTTTTGGCATTTCAAACGTGAGTAGCCTCTTAGATTGAACCTCTGTGTTTGTAGCAAACCTTGGTGTTCTACTACTTATCGGGAGTCCACTTGGCCTACTGTTTGTTATCGGCCACATGATTGTGGTTTAACCAGGTCGATGAATACAACTCGGTTCTCCTTTTTACCAGCAAGGGGCGGTAGTACTACTGATCTTGTCCCGTTGATAGACAAGACAGGAACTGCTTTTCTGTAAGAAGGCCCAAATTCCTTCTTTACCGCGATCTTTTCTCTGACTAGATCCCCGACTTTTGGAATCCAGACAGGTCTTGCTGGGACAGGTGGTATTTCTTCAGTGGTCGTTGGCTGTTGTTTCAACTTTATGTTGCTCAGGTCTTTCCTTGTTTCGTTTAAGTCCTGTAAAATAGCCAAACGATCTTTGATATCAAAGCTTTTTTCTTAAACCACTGAAGTCTGACTGTCAAGATCTAAGACCATCATTCTAGTTCCAAACAATAGTTCGTACGGACTGAATCCCCTCAGAGAATTTCTTGGCAGGTTATTTAGACTACGTTGGACACTTATTAGATGTTTGACCCACCCAGCTCCCGAACCTAATACCTTCGCTGTTATAGATTGCTTTATGCCTTTGGTTTTTTCTTTACACCATCCCGTTCCCTCAGGTAGGAAGTGAGAAGAGTCCCGCTATGCTATGCTCATTTGGCCATTTTTTTCATACGCTTTAGGGCAAGAAGAAAAAACATTCAGCCAAACGTAGCATGCTTCTAGCGTATATGCCATTATAGACTCGCAAATCTTTTTCTAACAGTCCAGACGTCAGCCGAGTGCTGGGGTCTACATCACAAGTGGAAACTAGTCTTTATATGTTAATTGGACGCATTAGTTTTTATTGTTGATCAATTCTGGAGTGAAACGCCATGCTAATATACCGTTTCTTTCGCCACTGCGATCTCTATTGCAGTCTGGGCAGTTCTTTACAAAGATGTGATGATGCAGGCTTATACCTGGCCACCAGTACATTGATTGTAATTCTTCCAGAGAATCTTTTTGTTTAAGGTGTCTGAGACCCTCACCCATATGTGCGTCTGCTATTAACAAACCTCTCCTGTCCATGTTTGGAATCACTCTGTCCCCCACTCCAGGGATTCGAGCATAAGGAACGGAGTTTGCATCGATTATGTATGTATAATTGAGTGGATAGTTGATCGGTAGTGCTGAGCAGTCGCCTTTTGATGACGTTTTCACCGCCAGCATAGTTTCACCGTCAATGTGTTTTACTGTACGCTTTTCCTTGACTACGGAAGCCGATTCAGTTGCTGCCGTTGTGGCTTTCTCAGCCAATGAATTGCCTGCAACGTGAACGCCATCACGCTGATGACTCACTGAATGTATCACGTGAGATTTTGGTAGTTCTTTCTGTAAAAGAGCTACTTGCTCCCAAAGCACTTTTTGCTTTATTGTTGCACCTGTGTCATCTTTGTAACCGTTTTGAATCCATTTCTGTAAATCGTTATTGTATGATTTGATGCAGTAATACGAATCGCACACAATAAGTGTCGGGAATTCGCGATCGGCATTATCTAGCGCCATTTTTAACGCTATTATTTCAGTTTGTTGTTCTGAATTATTTTCCACTGAGTGTGTTTTTGTAAGTAGAGGTCTTAATTTACCTCCGCGCCACACTTCTTTTACAATTTCGCATGTGGCCTTGTAAGCCAGCTCTCCCCAAACTGAGGGTTGAGCATGCCCGTCTGTATGTATTACACAGGCGTACTGTCGTAAAGGCAGAATGTCGATTGGCAGAGGGTATATTATTTCATATTCTAGATATTTTAATTCCTTTAATTCTGGATCAAAGTAGTATTTTACTTTGTCCGTTGCAATTGAATTCACCCATTGTATCCATTCTGTATTCAACGCTGTTTTTGGTAAATTACATGGGGTTGTTAATGCCTCAAAGGCTGACTCCGCTGTTCTGACTGTGATATGTCTACCGTCGGCGTTGTCTTTTTCTCTTGCTATAGCCGTTTGGACTGCATGAACAATGTTGTCTTTAATACTGAACTTCTTTTCAGCTTCTGTGTACAAGTGTGATTTGTATGCAATTGGTACCTTTTCTCCCTCATTAGAGGTCAGGTATGTGAATCCGCATCTTCCTGGGATGACTCGAATCACAAGATTGCGTGAGTCATCACGTGTTTCTAATTTTGTTTTTATTAGCATGTCTGTTTGTAAAGATCTCAAAATTTCTGTGTGTTTTTGAGTCCAATTGATTCTTTTAAAATCTGGTTTTATTAGATAATAAAGGGGTTTGATCCTTTCTGCGTAATTTGCAATGTATGTTCTTCCGAAATTTAGGAAGCCTAGAATTGATTGTAAGTTTTTTAGTGTTCTAGGAGCTTGGAGTACAGCACATTTCTCTAGGAAATTGTCAGCCAGGCTTTTGCCTTCACTTGATAGTTCATATCCTAAAAACAGGACCGTTAGATGGGCAATTCCTGATTTTTTTAAAGTTGAATTTGTAACCCTCTGCTGCGAACCCAAGTATCATGGTGTTCACTCTCTTCAAGTGAGTATCCAAGTCATCATCTGTTAGGTAAATGTCATCGACATATGATAATGCCTCGTCATCGTATGTTTGTAGTAATTCTGTTACTCTCTTTGAGAATAATCCTGGGCTATTCTTGTGCCCCTTGGGTAAACGGCAGAAACTTTTTTGCGAGCCATTTACCGAGAACGCAGTCAAATATCTGCTCTCTGGTGCTATATTTTGACAAAAGAATCCATTAGAGATGTCTAATGTTGTTTTGTATTTTTTGCGTACTATGTTATTCATTAGTGCAGCACTATGTGAGTTTTGCACTGCAAAAGTTTTGCAACATGAGTTAAGGTGTCTGTAATCCAAAACTAGACGATATGAGTTGTCTGGTTTGGAGACAGGAAACAAAGGATTGTTCATTTGTGAGGTGCAAGTTTCAATCACCCCCTGGTATTCAAGTTGATCTAGGATCTCTTTTACCTGTTTTTTAGCTTCTTGCTTAATTGGGTACTGCCTCTGGGCAGTAGGTTGTGATTTTAACTGGATTTTGTGAGGAGGAGAGTCCTCATCCCATCCTACATGATTTTTATATAAAACAGGAGCTTGAGCTACTGCCCACTTTCTAGCAAGTGTATATTTTTTATGAATTGGAATGTGATTTGAGAAGGCAGGCATAATTATTTCTTCGCCATGAGGGCACTCTCTGACGAACTCGGGTGGCCAGTCTTTTTCAGCTAGAAGGATGTCATAGCCCTGGGAGATATTATCCCAAAATAGTCCGCTTATTTTTCTAGTCTTATCCCCCTCTATACGCAATGTAATTTCATATATTTTGTGAGGTTTGCTAACTCTGGTGTCGGCAGTTTCCACTTGAATATATTCATTCGTGTCCACTGTCTCCAGATGATTCATAAGGACTTTGCGAGCTATGCTCACTTCTGCTGCGCTGTCTAGCATTGTCTGAGCCCATTCTCTGTTTTTCAGCTGTGTCCTCAGTATTCTCGGCATCTTTGATTACTTTGATACTGGCTACCTTCTTTTTTGGAAATTGTAACTTTTTATTCGGATGAGCAGGTTCCTTGTCTTTGGACTTGACGTGCTCTTCCCTGTGTTCTGATCGTCCTCTTCTTTCCGATTTCTGCGAGGAAGTCTGAAAAGATTGAGAGGGACGTGTATCATTATCTTGATATCTATCAGGTTTCTTTATATTATCCCTATTTCTAAGGTTGTATTTTTTCCCCAGAGGGCTCACTTTGGGGAGACCTGCGTCCTTGGTTCGGAGATCTTTCTCTCCGCCGAGGAGACCTTCCTCTGGACTGGAATCTTTTTTCTTTAGGATTGGATTGTTTGTTTCCATCCCAGCTCTTTTTTTGAGTGTTTAAATTATTTTTAATAAATATCTTTTCAGGACTTTCAATCAGTTGAGGTTTTACCGGTATTCCACCCAGACTATCTCTTCCTAGTTCTTCATAGGATTTCTCTATGATTCTGGCAATTTCAGTTGGTTGGTCTGCTATATCTGTCTTTTTTAACCTTTGGCAGATCGCCACGTTTGCTGCTTATCCCTTTATGTTGGCTAATAATATAGCCGAGACCTGCTTGAAGTCCTTCAGTAATTTCATACCGAGAGTTAAAGCGGGTTCTGGACCATATTCATCTTGAATTTGTTTTAGCACATCTGGTATTACTGACATGGATGGTACACCATGTGTTTTTGTGTATATGGAAGCAAAGACTGTACCCCAAGTGTCACAGTCCTCCACGTGTGGTGCGATTCCCATTGGAAGACAGATAGTCAGAATCCTGTGTTTTTCTACCGGGGTGGTGTCTGGAAACACCGCCTCTATTTGAGTGATTTTTTGTGCTAGCCAGAAGGGTATTTGTTCCCGTTTTGCGGGTACTTTACCCAGACAGGACTGTATGTTCTGTGGTGTAATTTTATTTGTGTTACCCTGATGAGGGGTCAGCTGTGGAATTTTATTTGCTGGTTGGATTGTTGAGGTCCGCATTACATATTGGACTAATTGTCTATGTATTTTGATTAGTTGTTTTAGCTGTGCTAAAAGATCTGGTGCAGACATTTCTTCAATGTCTGGATGTGGTGTATATCCGGCTAGGACCGGCCACGTTGCTCCTGGTCTACCTAGTGGACCGAGCCTGGTGATGTGATTATTATGTTTTAGGGCACCATTAAACAAGAGCAGGTGCTCTTGGAATTTGAGTGGTACTTCCACCTCCTCGAAAGGAGTGTAGGTATCCGGTGGTTCCTCTATTTTATAATAGTGGAACTCTTTTGTTACAGCGTTTGCTGCTGGAAAGTTTATCCATGAATAGAATACCTCTGTCTGCCGATATTAGTGTGCCTCAATTACGAATATGACTGTACCACCTCTCGATGTCAGTCCATTTTCTATAAGTTTTTAAAGTTATAGATTTTCTTATGTTGACCGGGATGAGTTTTGCATCCGTGTCATTTTCCAGCAGAGTATTGTCTGCTACTAGGAGTTCAGCTGCTATTCTAGCTGTCTCCCTTTCTTCATCACTGTCTATCATTTTACCGACAGGAAGGTTATTCTGTTTGTTTGCAGATCAGGTTTCTATGGAACCAAAGATTAGATACACAATATTTTGGAACAGTGTATCCTTCAACGTTGAATAAACCAAGAACCATACATAGGAGTCTCCTCCTGCGAGGTTTGGCGGATATGACCTTTTACCCACTCCAGACGTCTTTGGAGTATTATGGGAAAAAGGGGTTCTGTGTGAAAAAGCACGACTGAGTTACTCTAATGTCTTGCGTTAGTTTTATCGCCTATCCAAACGTTTGGGCGCCATGTAGTGTAGTTTCTATTATCCCAATAGGCTCTGCGCATTGTAATAATATCTTCAATAGTATAGATCTAGGGCAGAGGTTAACTAGGTCTTCTACTGACGATATTAGACTTAAAGTTTTTGGTTTTGCCAGCTAGCTCAGAGTTCACTAGAAACTTTCTCGAATAGACAAGGAGGAGTTTAACTTCCCTGGATAGACAAGAAGGGATTTAGTTTCTGACAACCATAGAACATGACAACTTTGCTCTCCCCCAATCAAGAGTGTATCTCTAGAGTCGTGTGAAAACAAAAGACAACTTATTTTACTCAGTCAGTACGTGCATTCTTAGTTTCACCAGTTTGTAGAGAAAAGGAAGAGAGGGGCGTGTTCAATAAAAGATGTTGTTTATTGATCAGTCTCTTTTCTCGTACAAGAGAAATGAATCGATATTATTGCGATACTTATGGTTAAGTAAAGTGCATACAATAAAAGCAGAAGTATAAAATAATACTGCAGAAGCATTGATATGGTTTCTAAGCCATATGATAGTTAAAATTGATAAAATAGATACATACATATATACATTTGACTAACCGTACTCAACTGGTGCTTCTAACCACGCCTACCCCAGTGTACCTGACCTAAGCCTAATACGTGGGCGGGAGTAGATAAGTAGCAGTTTAAGTTAAGTTTGTTTTGCCAAGTGACTGACTCAAGAATTCTCTGCAAGGGGTTGTTCAGTTCTGTACCTGAGATCTAGAATGGTTGAGGGCTGGTATCTCTCGTCTCTGGTCTTGATATTCCAGCTGCCTGCGAGGGCTGCTTGGAAGCGCTGGAGCTGGATTTCTCGGCAGGAGAAAAACAGCTTCTCGTTCTCAGCGCGTCAGGAAGGCGGGGCAGCGCGTGTGGGCTTCGCTCTCTGCTGGGCTCCTCAGCGCGTCTCGCTGCTCCGATCTCGTCACCACCGCGTGTGTTTGCTTAAGGCAATGTCGGTAATATTTATACCTGTAAGGTGTCGAGATTGACGTAAGGATGGACATGGATACGTCAATAAGGATGTCATACGAACGGGCTTGTTCGCACATTCTTTTGCTGAAGTTCTCGGTGAAATCAAAACAATGGCCGCAGGGATTTTCCCAGGTTGTCATAGGTTTGATTTGTTTTGAGAACTCCGTATGCCTTATCAGGGGCTGGAGGAATAGTGCTTGTCTAATTAGATGGCATGCGTTATTACCTAATCAGATAACACGTTTCTGTGCCGTGGTGTGGCTTAATCAGATAACGTTTTTTTGCACCGTGGGTCGGCTGCTAGTTAAGTATTAACCAGAACAGGGCCGGGAATAGGGGAATCGATACAGAACCTATAGGAATACATCACAAAATGAAGCTGCCACTGCCATGAATGAAGTGGAAAGAGCCATGGAACAAGCTCAGGAGGATGTACTTAATTTTTGGAAAAAGAACTAAACGTTGAGCAGAGGCAAATATATGACGAAGTCACAGAACAGATTGAGCATGGTTTATATCATGAGAAAAAAGAGTGCTCATGTACATCATGTATACCTGTCCAACTGTACGTGAGTGGAGAAGCAGGAACTGGAAAAAGTTTTCTGATTAAAGCAATTGCAACGTATCTGCAGAAAAGAACGGAGTCATCGCTGTCTTGTGTTGTTACAGCTCCAACTGGGTTGGCAGCACACAACATTAAAGGGATTACTTTACATCGCTTATTGATGCTGCCAGTAGAGCATGATAATAAATTCAGTACCACAAGCTATCTGGAGATGCTTGTTCTGAAGTTTCAAGAGTCCTAAAGAAAATGAAACTTCTTATCATTGATGAGGTAAGCATGGTATCAAATGTAATGCTTGCTTTTGTGCATTTAAAAATGTAAGAAATTCTTAAAACAGACTATGATGTGTTATTTGGAGGCAAACACATCATTGTTTTTGGAGATCTACTGCAGCTAACTCCAGTGAAAGGACAACCAGTGTTTAAAATGCTTACACATGAAGATACCAGGAAGTGCCTAGGAAGCATTGGAAATGTTACCATATGGTTAAATTTCAAATATGCAGAACTGCTTCAAAATATGCGACAAGCAAAGGATGAAGATTATAAAAATATTCTACAAGATGTAAGAATTGGAAAACTAACTGCGCATGGCAAAAAAGCTTTACATGGACGATTAATTTCAAATTTGTTTCCAAATGAAAATATTCTCCCAGAGAATATTTTTAAGAAAATTCCTGAAAACAAATCTGTTATATGCTTGATGCCAACTCTGCAAGAATGTTCAATCTTCAACAACAAAATGTTACAGTTAGAAAATCAACAGATTGTGAACCTCGAAGCTATTGATAAAATAGAGCATGAAGGAGGAACTATTATTTTGTCAGAAAAGTTGAAATCAAAATTGGATTCTTTAGAGAAGACAATATCTAAAACTGCTGGTTTGGAAAAGACTCTGTATGTATCTTTAAATTGTCGTATAATTTTACGACGGAATTTACATGTGGAAAGAGGTTTACTAAATGGAGAAATAGGTCTTGTTGTTGATTTTGTGAATTACCGAAATAGAGATGGAATTGAATTTCTAAAAATTAAATTTGATGGTATTGAAGAAGTACAACAAATCAGTCGTTGTTCTGCTCGATTTTTTGCTCGATTTTTGCTTGTGAAAGATTTATATGTCCGCCGAAAACAGTTTCCTGTTTCTTTGGCATATGCAGTGACTATTCATAAATCTCAAGGTTTAAGTGTAGATAGTGCTTTGGTGAATATTGGAAGTTCTGTGTTCAAAGAGGGTATGGCATATGTTGCTTTATCTCGAATTTGAATTGAATTTAAAATATTTATATAGCGCTACATTCACCATACGGTTTCTTGGCGCTTGTGGAGACTAATATTAGCAGTAGGAACAAGAAAACCAGTGAAGGGAAAAATAAAATCAGATTACATTAGGGAAAGCCTGAGTGAACAAAAAAGTCTTGAGATCTTTTCGGAAAGGGGAATAATGTCTGGCCAGACGTAGGTGATCGGGGAGGGAGTTCCAGAAGGATGGTGCCAGGAATGAGAAATTGGCTCCACCCCATTTCTTACGTCTGTAACGGGGTACCTGAAGAAGAGATTGGGTGGATGAGCGAAGCTCACGGGCAGGGGTATACTCTTTTAGCAAAGAAGAGATGAAGGCAGGAGCCGTACCCTGGCGCGCCTGGAAAACCATGCAGCCGGTTTTAAAAAGGGATCGCTCCCTCACTGGTAGCCAGTGTAATGCCTTCAGTAAGGGAGTGGAGTGATGGGAGCGGGAGAGACCATACACCAATCTGGCCACCTGGTTTTGAACCAGCTGGAGCTTCCGCAAACTATACGCCGGAATACCGTTGTATAGAGCGTTGGCGTAGTCCAGCCGGGAGATCACCAGAGCGGACATGATTAGTTTAAGTGCAAGGGGAGAAAAGAAACGAGAGACAGAACGGGTAGTTCGAAGAACAAGAAGAGACAACAGAGTTAATTTGTGAGTGAAGATTAAGTTGGTTATTGATTTTAATGCCCAAGGTTTTAACTGAGGGAGAAGACGTGGGAGGGGGTCCTAGAGAAGAAGGCCAGAATAGAGAGTTCCAGGGACTGGAGGAACCACCCGTAAGGACCAGTTCTGTTTTATCTGGGTTCAACTTCAGATGGTTGTGGTTCATCCAGTCCCTGATGAAAATCATAATAGTCTGAAAGTTAGAAATGGAATGAGAAGAAGGGGAGAGAGAAAAGATAAGCTGGAGGTCATCCGCATAATTATAGACGGTGACCTCCAGTTGTTGAAGTGCAAGGATCAGAGGATAAATGTAGAGATTGAACAAAAGAGGGGATAAAGAAGAACCCTGGGGGACACCACATGTGACCTTGAGTTGGGTGGCTGAAAAATCCCCCAGCCGAACCGCCTGGGTGCGGTCCCTCAGGAACGATGATAGCCAAACCAGCGCTGAGCCCCCGACCCCCGCTGCTCCGACACGGGAAAGTAAGATGGAATGATCCACCGTGTCGAAGGCGGCGGAGAGATCGAGGAGTACCAGAGCCTGGTGGATGTTTTGTTCCATACCCTCCCTGAGGTTGTTCAGAACCGACACCACAACGGACTCGGTGTCAGAACTTTATCTGGATTGTACTTGATTGATTTTGATGAGACAAAGATTAGTCAAGTCAAAAAGGTTTATTGCATAATTAATTTAAATTATTACTATTTTCACATGATAAGTAATAATACAAAATGTAATATATTTTACTAACATTATATCTCCTCCTTAGTTAAAAAATAATGTAGAACAATGTTTAAAAGTTTCTTCCAGAGATACTCCCCATATCTTGGATTATCAGAATGTTTATGCATGTACATGCAAACTTTTTCAGTCTTTAGATTCAAGGCGGCCAGGATGTCCCGTTTCTTGACCTTCCCCCTGTTCTACTTGACTCAAATGTTTTTTCACTTCTGCCAGGAATTTTGTTCCCCGGCACGCCATAATAATAGAGCTCCCTCCCAACCAGCATGTTACAGCTTGTCTGCAGGAGCGAATATTTAGCTTGTTAAAAATGTGTTACAATAGTCGTTGCCGCTGCGCCGTAAGTGCCGGGCAGACACACACAAAATTTGCTAAAGATTCTGTTTTATAACCGCATAGTCTGCATTGCTCAGTCTGATGGTTACCATTCCAGGATGGTAATAGATCCTTCGAGATGTGCATACCCATCCTATAGTCTATAAAAGTTCTTTTTAAGTACTCGTTGAAGTGGGAAGTTAAGTAAGCATGTGGTAATCCTGCTTTGAAGGAGTTGATAATGGTCCAGCCGTGTCGCCATTTTATAAATGTCCCTTTATCTTCTTGAAAAGATTTCTTCCTTGCTGCCATGTTGGCCAATCTACTTATACTTGCTTTGTCTGTCGCAGATTCCCATGCTGCTTCCAACTCCAGCTCTTTCACACAGATTTTCAGGTACTTTCCCCAGGAGCACGGGGTTCTGGTCTCCCCTTGATTTTTTATTACTTCCCAGCTTAGCCAGTCCATAGATTCTGGATCTGCAGATCTAAGTTTATAACACAGTTTTACGAAGCCGCTCATGCTCCTGTATTTCTGGTTTTGCAGACACATCTTGGAAGATTAAAAGCAGCTTCATAGATTTTGATATGGAGATCATTTAGTAAATCTGCTTCCTTGCCACATCAGGTGACCAGACCATAGGACAGAGAGGGTAAGATTTGGGCCGACATGACTTTCAACAGGTGCTTGTAATTTGGACAGTCCATTTTTGTTTTTAGTAGACGGTAAGCGAAAATTAATGTTTGGGCTTTTGCGCGTATTGCAATTTTATGCTCCGTTTGTTTTGCGCCCTGAGATATTGTGATTCCAAGGTACTTATAAGACCCTTGTTCTTCCACCTTTGTCCCGTTCACCGTCCATGTATACCTTAGTCTTTTTGGGTCTACTAGGCGGACCACTTTTGTTTTTTCTTTGTTTAGGTCCAGGCCTTCCTGTTTTAAGTATGCTGCTAGTATATTTAGTGCTCTTTGTAGACCAATTGGCGTTTTACTCAGCAATACTATATCGTCTGCGTATTGCAAGCAAGTAATTCGATGATTAGACAATGATGGTGTGTGAACTTCATCCGTCTCCAGCACAATTGCAAGGTCTGAGAGGAAAAGATTAAAAAGAGTGGGTGCTAAAACACAACCTTGTTTTAGGCCTTAGTACGTTGGTATACTCCTCGTAGTATAGGCTTAGTTTCCCAATTTCACTTTTGCCCAGGTGTTTTGATATAGAGCTTTTATTGCCTTTAACAGTTTGGTCGACACACCCCAGGTCTGTAGTTTTCCCCATAAACGCTCTCTGTTAACGGTCGAATGCCGATTTAATATCGACAAAACAGGCGTACAACTGTGCTCCCTTTGCTACCATTCTATCTATTAATAATGACAGGCAAGTCAAGTTGGTAGTCGTTCCCATTTTCCGCCTGAAGCCTGTCTGGAACCAGGGGATTCTGTTTGATTCTTCAATCCAGTCTTGCAGCTTTAAAAGAATGCAGTAGGCGTAGAGCTTTGCCTCCACATCTATCAAGGATATAAGCCTGTAGTTTGTTGGATTGCGATGGTCACCGTGTTTAAATATTGGGTGAATGACATTACCCTTCCAGGATGCGGGGACCTGGTCTTCTTTATAAATATGATTGAAAAGTGGCGTTAGAGTTTCTACCCAGAACACAGGGTCATGTTTGAAGATGGCGTTGGGCAGCCCGTTCGGGCCTGCTGCACCTTCTGCCTTTAATCTAGTTATGATTTTTCACAGTTCCCCTCTGGTGGTTAATTCCGGGAATACAGTCTCCTCTTTTAAGACCCCCTTCGTCCCTAAGCCTTCGGTACCTATGTTGTTAATTCCAATCGGTTCCTCCTCAATTATATTTGTTGCCTGTAAACCATTCGAGAGACCCGCTGTTGTTGTGCAATGTAGGGTTTGTACGTGCAGGGACCAAGAGTCAGCTCCCACACCTGCTTCCTGATGGAGTTTAGATCCTTTATTTAGATCATTAATAATGCCCCAAAAGTCACGACTGTTAGGATGTTTTCCTGCACTTAGGAGTTTATCCAATAACTTTTCCTTATAGGAAGACTTTGCGATACTTAGTGACTTTCTATAAGCGCTTCTGGCTTCAATCAGGTCTCCCTTGTTTAACTGTAACCCCAGTCTTTTTTGCCGTGCTATGTCTTGGACCTCTTTAGCTACCCTCCTTTTTTTGTTCTTAGTTCCATATTAAACCAGGGCTCCTTTTTGAAGGTAAACTTACTCTGTTTCCCTGATGTTGCTGGAAACTTATGGAGCAGGTCCAAAATCAGTTGCTCCCAATTTTTTACAAGGTCTTCCTTTTTTTGCAACCCTAACTCGAGTTTTCGAGCTATGACGGTGGACTGAATTTTTTCCAACCCCTCTCCTCGCCATTTTAATTTCTTTAGGTTGAATTTAGATGCGAGATGTAGTAGACAAGACATGTTCGGTGCCAGAGTGGGCGGGTATTTAGACTAGTTATTTGGGGGAAATGATCGCTTTCTGGCTGTTGAGCAATTTGGAATGTCTCGTTGCCCGGAACTAGCTCATCGTTTACTATTGTGTAATCTATTGTAGAGTGGGCCCTTCCGCACAGATATGTAATACCTGCCGGCCTGTCCCCCCTTGTGTTGCCGTTCAGGATAGTCAGACCTAGTTCTCTTAGGTCGGAAGCTAGCCTCGGACCACCACTGGGCGATGGCATGTTTCCTTTAGCCCTCTTTTTGCCAATTAGATCGCAGTTGAAATCCCCAGAGATGAGTAATGGACATCCTGAATAAGTTTTTTGCATCAGTTTTATCAGTGACGTTAGGCTTGTATGTTTTTCTTGATGTGACTTCCATTCCGGGTGGATATAGACGTTGAGAATTATGATTTGCCACTGTTCGGGCCCAACAGTCAGAGTTTCTGTGATACTGATCACTTGCACCCAATTAAGTCCTACGTCCAGTACTTCCGATACCCAGTTGTATTTTTGGGCTATGTAGGTTGTTAGGCCTCCTTGGGGGTGCCCAAAGTTTGAGAATCTTTCTGCCAAGATGTGGTGATCCTTGAATCCTGGTATTACTGTGGATGATAGTTTCCATGACTCCTGAATCAGGATTACATCTGGTTGGTAAAAGAAGGCTTGTGTGTCATGGTCCAGCTCCATTTCTTGGAAGCCATGTACGTTCCATGAGCAAACTGAGAGATTTGTTGGTTTTTTAAAGCTCTGCATTTCCTCCCTCCTACAAGATGTCAAAGAAAGTTTTTGCTCCGTGTTAGGGACCCTTATTGCTCAAGACCGTGGGAACCCAGGACCAATCCATTCTATCCCGGCCATGCTGACTAGTTGATTGCTTGTTTTCTTTCAGGGTTACCCCATCCATTGAACTTGGTCCAACAGGTGAGGTGGCACGTGCACCTAGTAGACAGGAGAAGGCAGAACCTTTTTTTCCGTTCCCCTTTGTTTCGCTGTGAGAGCTGTATTGTAACGGGTAGGGATATCTAAGGCGTATGTGTCGTACGATCGATATACCCCATGTTTCAAAATGGTCTTTTGTGGAAAATATCTTATCTGCGATGGCCTTTGAGGCCCAAGTTGTGACGGTGTCTTCGGAGTCTGTATTATAACTTTTTTTTTTTATTTGACAGCCAGAAGGTTCTGTGTTGTTATCTCGCTTAGTGCTGGTGTTTCGTGAAACACTTTTAACAGGTTGCCTCGATTAAGGGTATCCTGTGGCCCCTTTGTTGGATATTCTGGAATAAAAGTTAGCTTATGATATGGAGATTCAGGGTGATGAGGGAGTTCTTTAGACAATTGTAAAAAGCCTGTTTTGGTCGATAGGGGCTTTATGGATTCGTTTAAATTGCTTCTTTTGGAGGGGGCTTCTCGTTCCTGATCCATTTTCACAGACTTCATTGAGTTTATTGTAATTTGATTTTGTCCAGAATTGTGTTGCTCGTTTGGCAAAGAAATAGGTCCCCTTTGGAATAGCGCGCAGCTGCGCTCATTTTCCAAAACTGTGACGCACATGCGAGAAGGTACGTTGTTCGACTTTGGTTCTGATGTTCCTCCTGGTTTTTCATTTAAGGGTATTCCCAATTTCACAGGGGTGTTCTGCATTCTGGTGGGAATCGGACCGTTATTGTTGACCGATTTGGACGGAGTTTGTGTACCAGAGTTTTCTCCCATAGCTCGTCTGGGCTTTATTTGCTCAGGGCCTCCGTTATCAGTAATATAAGTAGGGTCGGTGATTCCTTGCCTTGGGTTGTGGTCTGTCATTAAGACTGAACTTATTTCTCTTTGATCGCTATGGGGGTTTGGAGGGTATTATTGTGACTCCCTGACTTGGTTCTCAGTCCCTCAAGAGGATTTGGGTGTCCAGTTTGTCTGGCAGCTGAATTGGTCCCTCCTTGCCGCCTTGCGGCGTGATCAGCAAAGAGGCATTGGATTCCTGGGGGGTATTTGCTTTAAAAATCGGGAAAAAGTTTCCTAGATCTGTGTTTTGTTGCTGTTTATACTTTAATCTGGCTTTCCTGGCCATTTTCTTTGGTCTCTTGGTTGGTATTTTTTCCTCCTTAGTGGATTTTTGGGTGGGCTGTGTTGTTTCCAGGTCTTGTGCTGACCTTTCAGGCCCCACTTCCCTTGGATTTTGTTCTATATCCTTTTGCAGGTTGCTACTTGAGCGCTCCTTCCTGCTCAACATGTTGACTGAATGCGATTTTTCTGAAATAAGATCGGTTACTTTTTCGACCGGATTGCGGGAATGTTTTACCTCCCCTAGGATGTCCTTCAGGATAGCCGGCAAACTTGCTAATTTTTCAATTATAAGTCCACATCCGCAATTACACTGTTGTTTGTTGGAGCCGGTGTAGGCATCTAGTTTCCCCTGGTTTGTTAATAGTGACGAAATTGCGTCCAATTTTGTGTTTATGCCCGCAATGTGGCCCGCCACTAAGGTGATGAGGTTAATCTGCACCTCCATTTTATTCGATTGATAGTTCAGGACTTTTATGGCTTGATCTAGGGAGATTAAGAAGGTCCTGATCCATGTGGACAGCTGATCTCTTTGTGTCTTGTTTAAGTCTTTGGGATCTGGGTCCATCGTGCTACCTGATGAAATAGTTATTGGTGCAGTTTGATTTGAATGACGGTCATTTATTGACATGGTGTTACTGTCATTTATTGTGAGGTTATGATTTCTTTTTTTAACTGGGCAGCGTGGGGTAGACATCGCCAAACCTAGACTCGAGTGATGATTTTTGGGACTCGGATCGGTTCGTAGTGCTCTGCCTTGAGTATCTAAGTGCATAGATATTCTCTCCGTGAGTTCCTCCAATTCGGAGTCATTTGATAGAAACAGCGGTTTTAACCATGGATCTCCGTCACGAGGGGATACTAAGAGTGAATTGCTGTGACTTGCCTGTCCCTCATTGAGACTTGTTGGACCTTTACGATCCATTACTTCAACCAGATGGGTGAGTGTTATGCTGTTGTTTATATTCCGACCGCTATCCTTTGCGATGGGATCAACCGCGTTGTCCTTTGAGATTTCAGCATGTCTTTTTACCCTGAATAGGGGTTTGGGTGATGCACTTGTGCGATAACAAACGCTGAGTTTCCCTTGGGTAGAGGGCCCTTGGGTTGCGGGGGGGATTTGACCCTTGTTGATCATAGGTCCTGTTCGGCGGGCTTTTAGCCGGTGGGGAGGGTGCGTTAATTGGGGAAATAGGGTTTGGCAAATTGCTGGCCTCAGCTGTTCGTGCATAAATTGCAGCAATAGGGTCCTTTAGATAAAAGAATTTTAGGAGCCCCGATTTTCTTGTGGGATTTGATGTAATTTCGGGGGTTGGTGCTCAGACCAGCCTCTCCCTTGGACTCGATTGGGCCCCTGTAGGTTTGGCTTCTGCGTTTGGCTTCTTCGTTTTTTTGGGGGCTTTTTACTTTCCACCGGGTGTCGCATTTTCCCTGATCTCATTTCACCGGCTGGGACTAGGAGCCCGCTCCTTTCCCCACCTTACCCCCCTAAACCTTGATGAGGGGGTACTGGGGTCTTGGCGTCTTGGCGTGGTCCAGTGCGGACCAACATGGCAGTGTATGAAAGATGGGTGGCGAGGTTATAAGTTTATGAGCCAGCTAATGGAAGAGCTTGGCTCCCTCTTCCTCTTCCTCCCGCAGATGGTCTTCGTCCTTGAGCCTGGTTCTTCAATTTGATTTCCTCGCTGACTATCTGCCTGTCTTTGCTAGTCCGCCAAGCTGCGGGCTGTCTCCCGCTATTCATCGCCCCTCTTCACCCCAGTCCTCCTCGCGACACAAGGGCAGCGCAAGGGTAGCGACCACCTGCTGACTTGACCGACACCTTGCTCCCCCCCTATAAGCCCCACTTAGTCCTGGGGCATGCCGGAGATGGCTACTATAGCCTGGGGAGTGCTAGAGGGGGCCATTGTAGCCTGTCAGGCAGTGTTTGTGGTGCTAGCAGTCCGGGGCGAATGCAGGTGGGTACTGGTGAGTGCAGGTGAGGCCGGACTATTACGCGGGGCTGCGCTCTCACCTTGCTCCTTTCGACGCTTCCTGCCCGCTGCTTCCCTGCTTGCCACGGCTCACCTCTCTCCTACCTCCGTCGGCTGGGAAACGCTGGGAATCGCTGTTGCCTGCTGAGAGCCGGTTGGCTGGATGTCTGATTGCCTAGTTCACTGGGTGCCTGGGGGGGCCAGAAGGTCCGTCACCGCTGCCGCTACTGTCACTGGTCCTCCCCTAGCCTAGGAAGGGAGGGGGGGCTCTAGGGTGTTTGTGTAGAGCCCTGGTTCAGTTCGAGCGGGTTACTGCGGTGTTCGGGCTCGGGATCGGGCTCGGCGTAGGCATAGGTGTAAAGCGCCGGCGTCTCCCGAATACTCCTGCGTTTGCCCAAATTTGCCTGTATTCCTCTCCCACGGCGCCTGCGCCTTCCTCTCCCGCGACTCCCCTCGCTTCTTTCTTCGCTGCTTTTTTTTTATTTTTGGCTCTGCGGCTTTTTTTCGCGGCTTTTTTTTTCAGGGTTCGGCACTTTCTAGCTTGCCGCTGCCCCCGCCACCGCTGAGCTCACTTCTGCTGCTGCGTTCGCTCTGCTCGCTCTCTAGGGCCACCGGAAACCAGATAATCCTCAAACCGATTCAAGACAAAGATTAGTGCTGATCTAAATTGTGTAAAAGAATATAATAGGTTAAGGAGAGAGTATGCTCCAAATTTACCTCAATATCCTCTATTTGAAAAGTGTGTAGTAGGCCGAAAAAGAAGAAATGAGAACAATTCTAGTGAAGTTGTAGCAAAAAGAAAAAAAGTAGATGAATAAGTAATTGTAAGCAAAAAGGAAAAGGATTCAGTTAAAGATGTTGTTGGATTTCAGTTTGAAAACAGTTCTGGTGTCAACTGCTATGCTAATGTAGTGGTTAATGTTGTTTTTTTTCTCCAAACTGTACAAGAACAGATTGCTGAAAATCGGGATCAAAGATTTTTTTCTTTGTTGAATTCTGTGTTTGAGAAATGTAGCAGTGATAGAACAAAAATACAAACTGTTTCTGAAATTCGAAATGTTTTAGACATATGTTCTGGTCTAAATCAATTTACACAGAATATTTGGCAAGATTGTCAGGAATTTCTAAAGTATATGCTTGTTGTATTGAACGATGAAGGTGTAGATGTAGAAAATCATTTTGGCCTTTCTTATAAATGGCAGCATGACTGCGACAATTGCTCCTTTTCAAGTAGTACTACAATAGACACTGATAGATTTATATATTTTCTTTACCAGACTTCAAATCAGTGTCTTTTAATAATCTAGTTAGAGAAGCAAATCAAAACATGGTCTGTACTCAATGTAAATCTGCAATGCTATCAACATTATTTATACAAAGATATGGACAGTATGTAATTTTAATGTTCAAACGATGTAGACCTGATGGAACTAAATTGACAACTTTAATTAAAAATTTTGTGGCTTCTCAATTATCAATTTCAGGAAGAACCTTTGCAACTGCAGCAATTATTTTCCATGATGGTCCTTCGACAACATCAGGACATTACACAGCTTATTTAAAATGTCAAAAAGGGTGGAGTAATTGTAATGATACTCAATTGACTTTCACACAATGTTTGCCTTATCAGTTACCAAATTCTTACCTAGTATTTTACAACCGAAATTTTAGGAAAGGTAATTGGCCTATAAAGATTGGAGCAGTTAATAAAACTTAGTCTGCTGTTCAAAATTACTTTGTGAGTGAGATTGATTAAGATATTAAAAAACTTGTAGTTGTCATAGAGCTAGTGTAACTGTATCACGTAGTGTGTGATGTGAGTATTATAGGAAATTGTAATCTTAAATAAGCCACAGGTGAAAATATAACTATTGTTTCATAATGTAAAAGATGTTGGAGCTTTTCCTTCAGAAACTCGGGTAAATGGAAGAATAAGAATACTATTGATTAATTTCCAAAGAAAAGGACTTTCCATATACTATTTGGCCTCGTGGAAAAGTGCGTGGATCAAAAGTGAGTTAAGATATGTTTTTTTCTAAATTTTACATTATTTATTTAATCTTATGGGTTTTTCAAACACAATCATTTTGATTGTGTTTTTTTTGCCCGCTGTCATATGATGAGTATTATTGAAGTCACTGTTTTAATTATTTTGTATTATCAAATATATATTATTTTCCCCTTGTCTTATGCTCACTCACCTTTTTCCACCCTCTATTATTCCTCTTAACTCACCCTCAATGGCCTTCTCTCACTCTCCCTCACCTCCCTTCCCTTATTCCACTTCCTTCACTTATCCTCATTCCCCATTCCTTTACTACCCTTTCCCTCTCTCCCATCTACCACTTTCCAGCTGTCAGTCACTCTACTTCACTCCCCTTCCCCTTCTTCCTTTCTTTGCTCCCTCAATAATTCCCCTTCTCTCACTCACCTTACTCCACTTCACTCACTCCTTCTCTCACTCCCTCTGTCCTCTCATATCCTCACTCCCCTTCCCTCACTCCCTCTCTCTTAGCCTCACTCTCTTGGTCCTCTCACTCTCTCACTCCTCTTCCATCACGCTCACTCCCTATAACTCACCCACACTCCTTCACTTACCTTCCTTTGCTCTCTCACTCAGTCCCTTTCTGTCACTCTTTCCTTCACTACCTCTATGTCCTCACTCCTTCACTTCCCTTGTCTCATGCTCACTTGCTTTTATCCTCTCTCTCTCTATCTTCCCTCTTTCCTCAACCTCACTGCCCTTCACTCACCCTCCCTCACCCTTGTTCCCTTACTCCGGTTCCCTCAGTTATCCTCATTCATCATCCTTAACTCCCCTTTATCTTTCTCTTCTCACGCACTCACCTTTCTTTCCCAGTCTCTTTGCTTTACTTCTCTTCCCCTTCTTTCCTTCCTTTGCTCCCTCAGTCATTCTCTTTCCCTTACTCACCTTACTCACCTTTACTCACTCTTTCTCTCACTCCCTCTGTTCTCTCATATTCTCACTTGTCTTCCCTCACTCCTTCTCTGTTACCCTCACTTCCATTGTCCCCTCACTGTCTTATGACCCTACATTCACCCTCACTCACCTTCCATCCCTCATTGTCATGAATCTACTGTCACTCACTCCTGCTCCCCTGTCACTCAATCCCCTTTCTTTACTCCCCTTTCTTCCTTTAATTTTCCTAATGCACATTCCTTTAGTATCTTACTCACCTTCACTTCGTTTCTCTGTCCTGCTCTTCTTCTCTGTCACTGAATGTATCCATGTCATTATCCTTTTAGTAATTTGCTCTCCCTCTATTTTTTTTCACTCTCTCTGACCCTTTCTGAGTCCTTCACTCCTACCTTATCTCTTACTACCCTTTTATGACTTTTAATCTCCAGCTTTGCCTCTTGTATTGTAAAATATATATTATAAATATTATAACTTACTTTTTTTCTCTTTCACAGATATTAAATTTACTGAAAATATGTAATTAAGTTTACATTACTTATAAGGTAAGTTTGACGTACAAAATTTACTGTCTCAACACTCTTTTCCTTAACCTCACTACTCTTCTCTCACCCACCCACACCCCCGTTCCCTTATTGCGCTTCCCTCACTTATTCTCAACCCCCACATTTACTCCCCTTTTCGTCAATCCCCTCCCACACTCCCAAACTTCTTTCAGACCTTCTCCTTTACTTTCCTTCCTCTCTCTTCCCTTCCTTCACTCCTTCACTCTTTTCCCTTTCCTTCCTCTCCTTATTCCACTTCACTAACTCCTTCTCTTACTCCCTTTGTCCTCTTACTTCTACACTCCCCTTCCTTCATTCTCTCTCTGTTAGCCTCATTCTCTCCGTCCTCTTAGTCTCTCACTACTCTTCTGTCACGCTCACTCCCTATAACTCAGCCACACTCCCACACTCTCTTTCATTCAGATCTCCTGTTTTACTTCCCTTCCTCTCTCTACCCTTTCTTTGCTCCTTCACTCTTTTCCCTTCCCTTACTCTCCTTACTCTACTTCACTAACTCCTTCTCTTACTCCCTCTGTCCTCTTACTTCTACACTCCCCTTCCCTCATTCTCTCTCTGTTAGCCTCATTCTCTCCATTCTCTTAGTCTCTCACTCCTCTTCTGTCACGCGCAATCCCTATAACTCAGCCACACTCCTACACTCACTTTCTTTCAGATCTCCTGTTGTACTTCCATCCCTCTCTCTTCCCTTCCTTCGCTCCTTCACTCTTTTCCCTTCCCTTACTCTCCTTAATCCACTTCACTAACTCCTTCTCTTACTCCCTCTGTCTAAGCATGGGCGTAAAATCCGCTCCGTTCGCGGATTTTTCAGATTTTCGGCAAATTCGCAATCCGCGAACCCTCGCGAATTTGTCGAAAATCCGTGAATCCGCTCGCGGCGGATTTTTTGCTTGGTTGCGGCGCGCGGCGTGGTGCACGGCGTTCACTTTCCGTCATTTAGCGTTTGCCGAGTTGTTTTTCTTTGCGAGTGCCGCGCCATTTTGGATCTTGCTGCGTGATCCCGCGGGAGTTTGGCGCCCGCGAATACGTAATCGCGGCTTGCCACCTTGCACAGCACACCTCGCGAGAGTTCGCAATTGCGAACACGTAGTTGCGGCGGAAAGGAACAATCTCGCACTCGCGAAATAGAGATTTTGCAATTCTGCACAAGAAAATCACCAGCAAACAGGATAAACCTTCAGAAAATTATGATTTTTATCAGAATCACTCCTCAGGTTGACATTTGCATGGCCTTTTTTTTTGCAAGGAGTCCATTTTTGGGGGGGGGGGGGAAGGAAGTGCCCCACAGTCTCCAACTTCCTGTTCCTGTCCAGCAGGCTCCTCCCAGTGCTTTGTCCATCTCCTGGTCACTTTCATTTGGATCTCTGGAGCTGGAAGGATTACTTTTTGTGGGTGCTGCTGGATATTTGGATTTGAGGCCTTTTTGACTGTCTTTGGATCACTTTTGGATTAGAAATCAACTTTCACAAGTAAGTTTGTTTGGGGCATTACAGTTGCTGCAAGTACAATTTTGGAACTTTTTCAGAACATTAAATAAATTATATTGTGGGTAGCCACAGTATCCAGTAGGACCAGGGTTGGTTAGGAGTGCATGATACAACTGTTTTGTTGAATTTAAACACCATTGAGGCCATGGATGGGCTGGGATTGTGCTGATTTTTGTCGTTTTTTTTGGGCCTGCTGGTGTGGCCCTTTGCCCAGGGGTGGTGAGTGTTGCATGGGCCTAGTCTTTCTGTGGGGTGTCTTCTTGAATTTAAACATCATTGAGGCCATGGATGGGCTGGGATTGTGCTTATTTTATTGTTTTTTGTCGTTTTTTGGGGGCTGCTGGTGTGGCCTTTTGCCCATGGGTGGTGGTGCATGGACTGAGTGTGCCTGTGGTGTGGTCTCACTCTCTTTAAAGTAAACATCATGGATGGCATTGGATTGTGGTGATTTCTGGCTGTTTTTCTGTTTTTTGGGGGTGTACTGTTGATGTGGACTGGCCATGTGGGTGGTGGTGGTGGCCATCTTGAGTGCTGGCTGGTACAGGCAACATGTGCTTGGGGTGTAAGGGGCCATTTTGAAGAGAGGCAGTGTCTGAGGCCTGCACTTATTTTGCCTACTTTTCATCCATTATGCCCAGGGGTAGTGAGTGTTGCATGGGCCTAGTGTTTCTGAGGGGTGTCTTCTTGAATTTAAACACCATTGAGGCCATGGATGGGCTGGGGTTGTGCTGATTTTATTGTTTTTTGTCTTTTTTTTGGGGCTGCTGGTGGGGCCTTTTGCCAAGGGGTAGTAGTGGTGCATGGACTGAGTGTGCCTGTAGTGTGGTCTCACTCTCTTTAATGTAAACATCCTGGATGGCATTGGTTTGTGGTGATTTTTGGCTGTTTTTCTGTGTTTTTTGGGGTGTACTGTTGATGTGGACTGGCCATGTGGGTGGTGGTGGTGGCCATCTTGAGTGCTGGCTGGTACAGGCAACATGTGCTTGGGGTGTAAGGGGCCATTTTGAAGAGAGGCAGTGTCTGAGGCCTGCACTTATTTTGCCTACTTTTCATCCATTATGCCCAGGGGTAGTGAGTGTTGCATGGGCCTAGTGTTTCTGAGGGGTGTCTTTTGAATGTAAACACCATTGAGGCCATGGATGGGCTGGGATTGTGCTGATTTTATTGTTTTTTGTCGTTTTTTTGGGGCTGCTGGTGGGGCCTTTTGCCAAGGGGTAGTAGTGGTGCATGGACTGAGTGTGCCTGTAGTGTGGTCTCACTCTCTTTAATGTAAACATCCTGGATGGCATTGGTTTGTGGTGATTTTTGGCTGTTTTTCTGTGTTTTTTGGGGTGTACTGTTGATGTGGACTGGCCATGTGGGTGGTGGTGGTGGCCATCTTGAGTGCTGGCTGGTACAGGCAACATGTGCTTGGGGTGTAAGGGGCCATTTTGAAGAGAGGCAGTGTCTGAGGCCTGCACTTATTTTGCCTACTTTTCATCCATTATGCCCAGGGGTAGTGAGTGTTGCATACTTGCATGTCCCTAGTCTTTCTGTGGGGTGTCTTCAATGTAAACATCATGGATGGCATGGGATTGTGCTCATTTTTCTGTGTTTTGTCGATTTTTTTGGGGTGTATAACTGAACTGATGTTCCTCTGTCTTCCATTGCTTTTAGGTGCACAAGACTCAAGAGAACCACCAGTGCCAGGAAGAAGTCCTGCAGCGGTGTGTGTGTCCAGCATAACGTCACGCGACGTCACGTCTGGACACAGACAACTCTGCAACTCGTGCAACTGCTGCCTGCTGTTCTGACCTGCTCTGAAGAAGATGGCCCCAAAAAAAGTAACCCGTAGCTCCTCTAGCAAGAAAGGTGCCAGTAAGGAGCAGAAGAAGCAAGTTACCAAGGAGACTGGTGTGCCGCCCGCCCCTTTTTTTGGGAGTAAAAAAAAAAGTATGCCTGCAGCAGCAGCGGGATCTGCTGGGGACCAAGCTGGCAGCAGCACCCCCGCTCCATTGGGCTCAGTGCCACCACCACCACCACGCCAACTTATGTCCAAGCCCTTGAGTGCTGCAGAGGCAGCCAGTATAGTTCTTGAATCACCATCGACCACTGATGTTGGCTCATCGCAAGAAAGCAGCAGCAATGTCCCTCAATCAACACAGGTTGTTGTAGCTCATCTGACGAGTGTTGAACAACCACAGCCGCAACAACAATCACATGTGCAAGTACAAGCCCAAGTACATGTGGAAGGAGAGGCAGCGCAAGGAGATGCGCAAGCAGAGGTGCATGGAGGGTCACAACAAGTGCCCACAATAGTTGTTCCTCCCGAAGTAGGGGCACATCAGGAAATCGACAATCAAGGCGAGGTATCATTTGAGGAAGCCACTCCTCCTGATGATCCTTCATTGTCTTCCACACCCCTAGCAAGGAAGAGATCAAGGGTGGTGTCTACATCTTCTTCAAGCACACCTCCTTCTGATGATACGGATCAAACTTGGGAACCAGCACCACTGCCGTCTGACAGTGAGGCACACCATGATCCGACAAAGGTAGTTAAGCGTAAAAGGAAGCTCGTCCAAAGTCTCAGAGTTATGGAGTGTGATGAGGCTCAACAAGAAGTGGCGGATACTGCTGCTGATGAAGACTCTGCCAACGACGACCCAGTCATCATAAAGGTCACTGCAGCCCCAGCGGGCATGCAGCAAACAGACATTTTGACCCTAGCCCGAAGAGCTGCTGAGCGTGATGATGATGATGTTGTCGATGAGGAGGCAGTGGAAACACCACAATCATTGGAGTTAAGTAGTACACCAACTCGTCCCGCTTCCATATTTCTTTCTGGCAAGAAGAGACCTCCATCCACCTCGACCTTAATTAGTGGCAGTGAAAGTGCACAACGTACAAAAGTTGGGCAATCCAGATCCTCCACTTCATCTGGCATTAGCTTCATGACCACCACCACCAGTATCGCCGCCTCCTCCAGGTCCCACAGACACTTCAAGTCCCCAGTTTGGGACTTCTTTACTGTTTGTCAAAAAAATCCAAAGTTTGCCATTTGTACCCTTTGTAAGCTTGCAGTTAGTCGTGGTAAGCCAGGTACCAACTATGGTACTGGAGGCCAGAGAGGTCATCTTAGGAGACAGCACACTGTCCAATGGTTTGCGCACCTAGATGCGATCAAGAAAGGCCGAATTCAAGGAAACGTTGATGTTGCATCTGATGATGACGAGGAGGAAGAAGACGTGTCAAACACTTCCCTTACACCCAGTACCCCTGTCAGCAGCACACCCAATGTGAGGCACACTAAGAGTGTTGGAGCGAGTGAGACACCAACGCACAAAAGTTCACCAGCGAGCAAAATTGGGTCAACGAAGTCATTATCAGCCCGTAAATGCTTGGTCCAGGGCAACATTAGAACAATGCTTACTTCAGACGTGCCATATGAACGCAACCATCCACTGACGCGTCTGTATAACACTAAGCTGGCTAAAATGCTAGCTGTGGACCTTCTCCCTTTTTCTTTTGTAGAAGCGGTAGGTTTTCTAGAATTAGTGGCAACGCTCTGCCCTAAATGGAAGGTTCCTAGCCGGTTCTATTTTGCCAGAGTTGCGGTTCCAGCACTACATGAAGATGTGCTGGAGGCAATTGGGGCAGCTTTGCAGAAGAGTGCTGTTCACACAATACATCTGACAACAGACACGTGGACCAGTGGCGCAGGCGCTGATTACATGTGCATCACTGCACACTGGGTCTCTTTTTCAGGTGTTAAAGCAAAGCTAAACGCAGGTGTTGACCCGGACAAAGTTTTCAAAGCTGCTCGGAAACATGCAACACTAGCCATGTTTGGCTTGGAGAAAAGTCACACAGCAGAAAACATTTTGGAAGAGTTTGACAAAAAGGTCTTGAAAATGCTATCCCCAAAAAAACGCAAGATTGGTTATGTTTCCACGGATAATGGCGCCAATGTAGTTAAGGCCATGTCGCTGGGTGGCTATTTCAGAGTGCCGTGTTTGGCGCACTGTATCAACCTGGTAGTTCAAAAATTCTTGAGTGATAGAGACAGTGCAGCGTTCGCGGTAATGGCCACCTGCCGCAAAATGTGCAACCATTTCAGCCATTCTTTTAAGGCCCGGAAGCATCTGAGGAGGCTGCTACTTCAAAGTCGAATACCAGTGAAAGCACTCATCCAGGAGGTGGCAACACGTTGGAACTCAACCTTCTACATGCTTGAGCGTCTGTATGAGCAGTATACGGTACTCGATCACTATTTCTTAACAGAGGGTACAACTCAGAAGGAGGACCTGCGGATGGGTGCGGCGCAATGGGACATAGTTAAAAGCCTGACAGACATGCTTCGTCCTTTTGAGTTCTTCACGCGTGCAGTCAGCCAGGAGGACTGTAATTTGGGAAAAGCTATCCCATTGTTTTGCATGCTGGAGCACCAACTGATGGCGGTGTCTTCTGAGTTTGAAAAAGATGTACAAAAAAAAGACCATTTTATTTTGTCTGAGAAATTATTAGAGCGCCTACGTGGTGATGAACGTCTTCAAAAGATCAAGTCAGATCAGCATTACATTTGTGCTACTATTCTGGATCCACGCTACAAAAAGGCGCTGGCAGGCGAAGCATTCTTTCCTTTTGCTGATGCAGATGTTCAAAAGTACAAACATTGGTTAGCCTGGTCAGCCAAGAGGTTTGAAAAAGAACGGCAGGTTATTGAAGGAGAAGACAGTACATCAGCATCAGCATCAGCAGGCCATCCCCAGTCACAAGAATCCACTTCTGCACCTGTGGCTGGGGCACAAGTGACCTCTCAGCCGTTAAAGACACCGGCAACTGGATCATCTGCACCACACACAACACTAACAGTGGCTGCTGAGGAGGATTGGCTAAGTTTGCTTGGGTATGGTTCTCGAAAAAATGTCAAAGGCACAGCAAAAAGTAAGCAAAGTGGAGGAACCGTTGATGACCTTGAGTCGATGGTGCAGGACTATATGAATGACTCAACAGAGGTCTTTCTTAATGATGAGCCATTGCAGTATTGGCATGGCAAAAAACAATTGTGGCCACAGCTCTACAACCTGGCTATAAACTTTTTGTCTTGCCCACTCGCAAGTGTGTCTTCTGAACGTGTTTTCAGTGCTGCTGGTGGCATTGTAACTCCCAAACGGAGCCGCCTCTCGCCCAAAAATGTGGAGCGGCTGACAATGATCAAGATGAATCAGCACCTCATACCACCAGATTACAAAGTACGAGAAAGCACGCCGCATGAAGACGAGGAGGACGGCAACGTAGATGAGGGGATTTGTTCTCTGTTCGGTGGCACTGACCTCATCCTGCCTGAATTCGCAGAGTATGATGACGAAATCTTCTTCTTATTCCCTGACACCGAGCCCTGAAAATGAGACAATGAATCAAGAACTTTCTTTTTCGTCCTCATTCACTTTTATTCCTGTGTGTCTCTCTTTCTTTGTTTTGCACAGTTAATTTAATTCAAACTTTAATCACCTAATCCCAAAAACAAGACCATCAGCAGAACTGTCTTCACTTGTTTGCTTATTGATTTGAAGGTGCCGCAGTCTACATTCCTCAGGTTCACAAGTTCTGAAGAACATGCTCCTCTATCCTCCTCCTCCAGACTGCGATTTCCCTCAAAGCAGAGTGCTGGATTACGCCCAATGAAGAAAGACTCAGCACTTGTGGGGGTGTTGTACTTCTTTGCGGGTGAGTTGACGGATTTGGGCCCATTGCTGTGAGGCTCTAATAATGGACAAAAGTGTTTTGGACCAAATATGAGGTGGAAATTTCTTGCCGTTTTTGCTGACTTGCTTGCCTTTCAGGTGCTCTTTGGCGGGGTTCCGGGTGTTTGTGGGTGATTTGTGGTGTCTGGGAGCACTGCTGCGACAGTCTAATCTTGATTGCATTTGCTTTTCAGGAAATCCGTGGTGGAAAACAGGAGTTATGATGATGATGACCTAGCTGCACAGCGCCGCGTTTGGACCGAAGGCCGAGAGATATTGTAAGTATGAGATTTAGCTTTTTCGCTATTTGGGGGTGTTGTCGGGTGGTTTTTTGCGGGTGGGTTGGCGGGTCTTGCCTGGGGCATTCCTGGGAAGGTCTAATACCGGATAGAAGTGTTTTGGACAAAATCCTTAAGGAACAGCCTTTTTTTGCTATTTCCTCTGACATCTTGCTCAATGTAGCGTTTTGGGGGGCTTCCTGCTGTTCGTGGGTGGGTTGCGGCCGGGGTCTCTGTCGAAGCACTGCTGCGACAGTCTAATCTTGATTGCATTTGCTTTTCAGGAAATCCGTGGTGGAAAACAGGAGTTATGATGATTGATGATGATGACCTAGCTGCACAGCGCCGCGTTTGGACCGAAGGCCGAGAGATATTGTAAGTATGAGATTTAGCTTTTTGGCTGTTTGGGGGTGTTGTCGGGTGGTTTTTTGCGGGTGGGTTGGCGGGTCTTGCCTGGGGCATTCCTGGGAAGGTCTAATACCAGATAGAAGTGTTTTGGACAAAATCCATAAGGAAACACCAGTTTTGGCACTTTTTGTAAGTTAGGGTTCGTTAGGGTTAGCCCTAGCAGCAGGATTGCATGTGTTTCAGGGGGTTCTATTGCAACGCAGTTCTGGGGTTTTAGAGCACTGTTGGAGCGATGCTGGCTATGGATACTTTTGCTTGCTTGCAAGTGGTTTGAATACAATCCACGGTCTGTATTTGGGCCTACTGTTACTTTCAAAGTACGTTTTGTCACCATTTTTCTGCTAGGCATCGTTTTTGGAGATCTGATTGGGGGTCTTCTACATTTTTGCGACTGGCTTTAGTAAGGGTCTTGGTGGGAGCATTGCTGGGAAGGTCAAATTTTGTTCTAAAACACAGTTTACAGTACACCTACCTTGAGGGGAAAGATCCGCTATAATATTTTGGCCATACTTATTTATCCTTAAAAAGGTGACTCAGACAGAGCACGCAATTTCAAAAATATTGTACTGTCTATTAGGGAAATCAAAGTGTCACTTTTTGCACCACACAGCGTACATACCTTTTATTTATTTATCAGTGGTATTGTAATAGCACTTCCTGTTTTCCGTTCAATAATTACAGGCCGGGTTTCAGTCAACATCCGCCAGGCAGGCAGTGGACAGGGTGTCTTCTGTCAGTGGTCACCAACATTGATGGACGAAGCGTCAGCTGGAATGGAGGAGTGCCGCCAATAAGAGGAATTGTTTGCTGCATGCAACTTACTTACCAAATTCAACAGGACAACTCCAACAACATACGCAATACAGATACAGTATCCATTGTTTTATTCTATGAGTGTGACTGCATGTGCTTAGCTTTAGTTTGTACCCAAAGATTCTCTTTATCTTCAATTATTGTTTGTCCATGCTGTGCTTTTTTTTTCTTCTCTCAACAAAACCTACCCAAAAAGAAACCCCCATTCCCATCCATTTTCCAAACCCTAACCCTCTTCCCCCGGGCTGTGTTGTTTTGCTTGATGTCTGACTAAAATGACATCAATAATTCCACACACTTGCTGGGGAGGATAAGGTCATAGCAACAGGCTGGTGAAGGAATACGAGGATATCTTCTAGACTTACTCAGCTTCAGTACTATATATCTTCTAGTAGTAGGAGCCAATGTCAAATAAATTCAACGCAAGTACTAGTTATACTTGCAAGCAAATACTTTACCATTTGTTAGGCTACATTATGGCACTGTTCTAGTGTACTGTCACCTGCTATATTCTCGATCGTACCGTAACCGTTGTAATGCTACAGTAAGGACAAACCAGGTTTCGTTTTCTTTTTTTTCCATAGGCATGCAACTGCCACTGTGTCACACCACTAGTACCACCGCAATGAGGAAATTTCACCCGCCCAGGATTGCCAACGTTAATCCCCATTTCACGTGGAGCCAGCCCTGGGCCTAGCCCTAATTTCTAACACAAATTACAGGTAAGATAAGCGTTTGGTGGGAGGTAGTATAATGGAGTATTATTTAGGACTAGACGAGAGATTGACGGTAGTACTACTAAAGTCCTACGACTGTTCAGGAAAACAAACTTACTGTTACACCCCCGTCCCCCACCCACCAGACTGAAAAGCAGTAAAAAACAGGTATGGTCAGATAAAGTTTAAAAATTTATATTTATGTAGCCCTAACAAAATAATCTCCCTCAAGACCCACCCTAACCCCAACGATTGTCTTTGAAAAGTCCCAAAACGATCCCAACTCCCAAATCCCACCCCCCAAAAGTCTATAAAAAAGGGCAAGGGACACTCCACTACTGGAGGGTGCTGGTGCATTTTGCGGCATGGGCATCATACTCCTTGCGGAGGGTGGCAAGCTCGAAGCGGAGGCCCTCCACCAAGTTCTTATAGTTCTGGACCTCCTGCTCCAGGTAGGACATTCGGACTCCTAGGCGGCGTTGGCGTGCCTTGCAGCTCCTGTGGGGGGCAGCTGGTCTTTCTGTTGCTTGGCGGTGGCGGTTGGCTTTGTTAGCCCGGCTCGGTCCTGCTGGAGCACTGCGCATGCTGGCGTCCCGTGGGGTCACGGAGGAGGATGCAGCGGTCCCAGTCGAGGATGTTGTTGTTGCACCGGTCGACTGCGTGTCCTCCTCCTCCTCCAGGGCCACCAGCCGCCGATATTCGGCGACAGTGGCATCCAGCCTCCGTTGCCGGGCCATTCGAGCCTGCTCCCTCCGTGATGTTGATTTGGAAGGAGCAACTATATGAAGAAAGAAAGACATAGTCTGTAACCAATGCTCCTTAGCATTAATAACACAAAGTGATTGAGCCGAGAGTTGGGTCACAGTACAAGTAGCAAATTGAAAGCACAGTACATAACTATTGAGGACAGTATCTATGTAACCTCCCACTTCTGCATCCTTGCTCTAACATTAGTGGTAGTTTAATGAACAAATTCTACGACCACTATGGACTTCCATTACAGTCGACTATGACAGTACACCAGTCTTATTCTTCTTCTTCTCTCTTGTTTAGGAAAATTGGTACGTTATCTTATGCAAGCCGGCAGAATGGCAGCACAATGAACTTGCACCCGATAAAAACAGTTGCACACCATGATGAGTGAGACAGACTTGCGTTACTGTACCGGTCCAGTACATGCAGGTGGTGAAGCTATTACTTTTCTATTACGGGTGGCACTGAGAATACTCTGTTACAAGGGCTACTGCTTAATTAATTTACCTTTCACCCTACAGTGCAAATGAGTACTAGAAAAGGAAAATGAAGAAGCTAACTAATTTGATTATCTATCACTTCACATGGGACGTATTTGATGACATATGGGATGACTTTAGGTGCTTTGCTTAATATTGAGTGAACAGTGATACACCCACACATGAATGACGTACTACAACTAAACTAAAGTTATTAAGAGAGGTACGGAGTGTCCACCGTAATAACCAGATATATGCTGTGCTTGCAGTTGCAATACAAAGTACTGCTACTATTCATGGTAGTATTGGACACATTTACAATTTCTTTTCCTTGCCTTCCCTGCACTGGAACGGACGTGCGGGTGCGGTGGTACATGCTCTTCAAGGTAAGACTTAGTTCATCCAGCGACCATCTACTCTCTCTAGATACACATGTGCTATCTAAGAGTCAGAGAATACCATGCTCCAGGCATCCATTCATTCAAAGTATACGCACACATACAGTTTCTGTTTCACCCACCCAGGCTGCTGTCCTTCCACCCATCCTTGCTTCATCATTGACCCAGCCATGCACCATACCATATTCTTTCCTCCCAGCCACCTCGGGGGCCAAGCAAACACATATCGTTCTTCTTTGCCAGCCATCATACAATTTCGCGTCCCACTTACTTAAACCCTTCTTTCGCTTTTCGTTCATCCCATCCATCACGTTCATCTAAGAACTTATTGGGATTCTTCTCACCAAAAACTTCACAGCTAAGTCGAAGTACATATCGAGGAGGCTACTACCTGGTTGATTTGTAATACACCCGTGCAGAAATCACACTATGCAGTCTTCAATCTCAATAAGTAAGGAATATATAGCTTACCTGTTCCCGCCACCACCGTGCGAACCCCCACAGGACCGTCCGCCGGCTCTTGCACCGCCTCCTCCCCAGAGTCCTCCGAGTCCTCGCCCAACACCGCCACCTCCGCGCTGGCCCCGTCACCAGATGTTCCACCTACAAAGTACATTTAAGAATGTTATAATACACCACTCACTACTATATAATATTTGGTCTAGGAGTAATAAAGAAATGTTAAAAAAACAGACTACAATGTAATAATTTGTGACTGTCTACTCTAAAGTAAAAATGTCACTTTTTCAAGGGAAGGCTGTTGTCTTGCTGCACTTTTATGCACAACTGATGAATGCTTGCTTTTTATTTTTAACACGCACCACTTTTTCTCCTAACAGACAGAAGCTTGACTTCTAAGAACACGACCAGGATCAAGTTCAAACCAGGTGAGAGCTCGGCTCGACCACAAGAAATGTGTCCAATTAATCGTCAACACTAAGCACTTTTCCGTTTTCAGTTAAATAGTTTTATGACAAAGTAGATTTTAATAAATGTGTTTACTTTTAATAAAGCTTTTAAACTTAAATAGACTCTGTGGTTTTTGGTCCTCAAGACTAGAGTGGATGAGCTAAAGGTTTTGGAATTTTTGCAAGCATGAGTGCCTCTGACACTTCTTGACTGTGACTCCGTACTCTTGTCCTGCGTACGATAATCTAGAGATCATTGGGGATCAATCATCGGTGACTTCGGGAGCTAAATGACTCTGCCACACTATCTAGTCAGTAAGGAGACAGTGCATAGAGCTATTGCTGAATAGAATGGGTGTCCAATGGAATTGCCAAATGTCCAATCTTAGTTAGGTACACAGACAGACTAATAAGAATAATCTAGTAATACCACAGGGAGTCATATTCGAGGCAGGATAAGAATTTATATCCAGTCTACAAGAAGATCAAAGACGATTTAGAAAAATCGAATGAGGAACGCTAGGAAAAAATAGGTACTCTTTATTAAAATTAAAACTTACTGGGGCCAGCAAAGGAGCCCTCGCCTGCCCGATCCTGGCCTGCATCCTCCTGAACAGCACCCTCCTCCTCCTGTGTCCTCTTGCCCTTGGGGGGAGCTGATGTACAACATGAAAGAAAGAAAGACCAGAAAACATGGATGAGATTTGTCAACCAAATCAACCATTTCAAAAGAACAATAACAAAATATTTCGGAGAAATAGCAAATAGATAGACAACTATTCCACGGGATCTATCTCATGTGGTATACTACGCTATTCGTATTGCCTGATTTGCGGACCGTTGACTTCCAAAGTTCCTATGTAACTCAATAAACAGACTACTAAAGAGGTTTGCCTAGGCCTGGCAGGCAGCAGTCCGCAGCACGCGAAGTGACAGACAAAGTCCATCCTGCTTGCAGATCAGTGAATACTCAAACTATCAATCCACCCACCACCACCACTATTTCTTCTTATAGCCATGTGTCTAAAGGAAGGACTGGACTTCAGTCTGTTGGCGCTGATTTAGAAGTCCCTTGCGGCTCATTTTCCTCCATTGTTGCGTGCCTTTTGTGACGCAGCGGCAGAACAAAAGACTCGCCATGGTGTTGGTGCGGCATATATATAAAAAAAAAAAACATATGGGCATATGGGCGATGCATCACGTTGTAAAGCCCTGCGCCATCAGGGGGCGTTCCGGTGCAAGGGAGGGCGTACCTGCGCAGGAACGAATCCTAAAAGTGGCTGAGGGAAATCTACAAGATGTCAATCACTCACTTTTAGGACAATGATGCATGACTCAAACCCTGCGCGCTTGAAGCCGACGTACGGCTTGATGCAGCATTGGGGAGATAGGGTACCCCAGAGCATTGCTGGAGCTGCGCCATCGTTGGCACGCAACTCCAGCAATGCGCCGCCTTTACGGCACAGATGCGTAAGGCTTCTGTGACGTTTTGGGCCAATGGGTGGTGGTGGCATGGCACACAATTACTGCCGCATCCCTGCTACTTTGCAGGGATGCGCCGGTAATTGAAAATATGACCCTTAGTGTCTAGCATTACGCAGTACTTATCTTTACACTACACTCATACATAATTTCTCAGGCCAATGAAATGAACACAAAATACAAAACAAATAAGCATAGTAGCAAGCAAGGCTACTGAGAAGGAGAGCAGTGCACCTGAAATGCATAGAAGATTTTGAAATATAATTTATCTCAATGTAATCGGCAGCATTATTGCTCTTGGTAAAGAACAAAGATTTGCAAAATGAAATATAATTTACCTCAATGTAATCAGCAGCATTATTGCTCTTGGTAAAGAACAAAGATTTGCAAATAACAGAGCCGGATAAAACAGAGTAGTAAATGAATAGCTACTACTACTCACGAAGCCCTGGGACCTCTACGCTGAGCGCGTCCAGCAAGTCCCGCTCCCGGTCCATGACATCTGTCCAGCGGTGGGTGGCCTGGTTATATGTGCGCCGGACCCCAGAGAGCTGAAACATGGCCCGGCACACCTTCTCCCACCGCTTCCGGCGCTCCCGGATGCCATAGCCGGTTGCGATCTTGCCGCCTCCCAGGATCGTCTTGGGGAGGTGGCACTGGACGTGGAAGATGAGTGCGGCCACCTCCTCCGCGCTAAAGATCTCCCGTGGCGCCACTTGCTCCCCCCTCAAACGCCCGCACGGGAGCCGGGCACGGGGTGCGGGACCCTTCCCCTTCTCAGGGTGCTTCCCGGCTCCCTTTACCATGGTCTGGGCAGAAATAAAGTTAAATGATAAAGAAGAAATAGAATAGTGAAGAAGAAAAGAAAAGAGTTTAAAAAAGTAGTTTAAAAGTAACTAAAAGCAGCAGAAAACAAAAAAATATAGAGCTAGAAAAATAGAGGGATAGATTAATAAGTAAAATAGATCAAATAAACTTCAAACAAGCCAAGGATGGCAGAGATTCAGAGAGGATACAGAAAGCATGCCCAGAACCATAGCAATGAATGAGAAACAAGATGGCCGCGCCCGTTCATGACCGCGTGTGTAAGTTCGCGCGAGATTTTCCTCGCGAGCACGCGCGAAATTGTACTAGCGAGCAGCACAGTTTGCGAGATTACACATAGCGGCCGGAAACGGAATTACGTCACGCAAACAAGATGGCCGCGCCCGTGTACGACCGCTAGGGTAACTTGGCAAACGTATAGCTACAAGCGCCTCGCGAACACCCACAAAATCACGCGAACATACACGTCGCAAAGAAAAACTTAGTGTATTCGCAAGCATTCGCGGCTTCCGAAATCGATCTCGCACGGATTCGCGCACCAAAAAACGCGCGAAATTGCAGAAAAAACGATTTTTGCTAAACTGAAAGCAATGAGCAGGTGCAAAAGTTCAAACTTAACATTAGTAACATTCACTGTAGTGCTTCCTGAGGGGCCCCTCCAGAGTTTGCAACTATTCTATGACCCTGCTATGACCCAAACAGCAGGCTCATAGAATAGCTACAAGTAGACCATAAAGGTCCTGTGAAAAAAAATTGCACTGCAACAGAAAGCAAATTACAGATAAGGAAGGAAGCAGGTGCCAGCCAGACTGGAACTTTCAAAATAACTGACACATTAATCAACCCCAAATTAATTCATGGCAGTTGAAGTAGGGGAGGTGTGCTTGCTTTTTTCAACCCCCATAAACTACAGTGATAAACAAACCTAATGGGTGGCAGTGAGGATGTACCAGAGGGTGGCATGGGTGTCCCAGAGGGTGGCAGTGGTGAAACAGAGGGTGCTGTGAACCTGTGATGATAAACCAGACGTAGAAACAACATAGTCGCGGCCGTTGCGAGCCGAAAAGTAAGTTCGCAATTGCGAAATTGTCCCAAAATCCGCGCGAACGCTCGCCAACACAAACAATGGGAAAATCCGCAAGTCCGCGAGAGTTCGCGTATTCTCGCGGATTGCGAATCCGTAAATACGCAAATTCGCGTACGCGAGATCCGCTAGATCCGCCCATGCTTACCTCTGTCCTCTTACTTCTACACTCCCCTTCGCTCTCTCTCTCTCTCTTAGCCTCACTCTCTCCGTCCTCTCACTCTCTCACTCCTCTTCTGTCACGCTCACTCCCTATAACTCAGCCACACTCACTTTCTTTCATATCTCCTGTTTTACTTCCCTTCCTCTCTCTTCCCTTCTTTCGCTCCTTCACTCTTTTCCCTTCCCTTACTCTCCTTACTCCACTTCACTAACTCCTTCTCTTACTCCCTCTGTCCTCTTACTTCTACACTCCCCTTCCCTCACTCTCTCTCTCTTAGCCTCACTCTCTCACTCCTTTTCTGTCACGCTCACTCCCTATAACTCAGCCACACTCCCACACTCACTTTCTTTCAGATCTGCTGTTTTACTTCCCTTCCTCTCTCTTCCCTTCTTTCACTCCTTCACTCTTTTCCCTTCCCTTACTCTCCTTACTCCACTTCACTAACCCCTTCTCTTACTCCCTCTGTCCTCTTACTTCTACACTCTCTTCCCTCATTCTCTCTCTGTTAGCCGCATTCTCTCCATCCTCTTAGTCTCTCACTCCTCTTCTGTTATGCTCACTCCCTATAACTCAGCCACACTCCCACACTCACTTTCTTTCAGCTCTCCTGTTTTACTTCCCTTCCTCTCTCTTCCCTTCCTTCGCTCCTTCACTCTTTTCTCTTCTGTTACTCTCCTTACTCCACTTCAGCAACTCCTTCTCTCACTCCCTCTGTCCTCTTACTTACTCACGCCCCTTTCCTCACTCACTCTCTTACCCCCATTCTGTCCGTCCTCTTAGTCTGTCACTCCTCTTCTGTTACACTCACTCCCTATTACTCAGCCACACTCCCTCACTTATCTTTCTTTGCTACCTCATTCAGTCCCTTTCTGTCACTCTTTCCTTCAGTACCTCTATGCCCTCACTTCCTCACTCCCTTTGTCTTACCCTCACTCACTTTTATCCACCCTCTTTCATCCCCGTTTACACATGCTCTTTGCCGTTCTTTCACTCCCGTTCTCTTAGTCTGGTTCCCTCACTACCCCTCATTCCTCATCTTTCTCTCCTTTTCCCTTTAGTTTTATCCCCCACTCACCTTCTCTCAGTACCTATGCTTCAGTCCTCTTCCCCTCTCTTCCCTTCCTTCGCTCACTCACTCATTCCCCTTACCTTACTCACCTTACTCCACTTCACTCACTCTTTCTCTCACTACCTCTTTCCTGTCATATCCTCATTCTCCTTCCCTCACTCCCTCTCTCTTAGCTTCACTACCTCAGTCCCCTCACTTTCTCACTCCTCTTCCGTCACACTTACTTCCTATAACTCACCTACACTCTCTCACTTATCTTTCTTTGCTCCTTCACTCAGTCCTCTTCTCTCACTCTTTCCTTCACTTCCTCTGTCTCCTCACTCCCCTTGTCTCACGCTCACTTGCCTTTATCCACTCTCTATCACCACTCTTTCCTCAACCTCACTGCTCTTCTCTTACCCTTCCTCACCCCCGTTCCCTTACTCCGCTTTCCTCACTTATGCTCATTCTCCATGATCACTCCCCTTCCCCTCACTCACTTCCCACACTCACCTTCTTTCAAACCCCCTACTTCACTTCCTTTCCCCTCTCATCCCTTTCTTTGCTTCGTCACTCATTTTCCTTTCCTCTCTCACTGTACTCCACTTCACTCACTCCTTTCGAATTTATAAAGAATATAGCTCTTTTTGGAGAATTGGAGGTAGTTCTAAAAAGAACTGTTTTTTTCCTTCTTTTTTTTTTGTTACTTTTTCAGAACGTTTTTAAATTTTTTTGATATTTTTTTCAGAACAAAAACAAAAATAGGGAATGCCAAACTGCTCAACAGGAGCAAAAAAAGGGGAAAAATTAGGGCTGGGGAGGGCAGCGGTGTTCTTCTCTTTTTCGAACAATTAGTAGGATACTCTGCTCCCCATAACAAAGCAGTTCGTCACACTGCTTACACCTAATTGTAATGTCAGTAAAAACAGGCTGAATGTTTGGAATCAGCTCGACTGCTCTTCCTCTCCCCGATGATGTTGCTCCTCCAGTGGAAGTCGAGGCGCCATCTTTCGGGGCATTCCGTGCCAGTTCCCTGACACTCTCCCGGGCATGGTTCTGGGGGTGCCTTCTTTGCACATGCCTTATCATGGTGGAGTTCCCAAAACTGTATTTTTTTTTGCGGTCACCACGAGAAAGAATAGTGTGGCAGATCTTGCATTCCACCTTAGGAGCATTTACCTTCTTCTCCCCTTCTGGAATGCTAAAAAACTTCCAAATGAAGTGCTCCTTCACTTTTGGTTGAGGAGGGTCCTCCTGGAGAAACTCATCAGTCATCACTGCTGCTTGGTGGTCTTGCAGCCATTCTTTCCACTGAATTGAAGAGAAGAAGAAGGGAATAGGTCTTGCTCTCTCCAAAGTGAAAGAGGTAGTGAAGGAAATGGGTGGGGTTTTCATTAGTTGTAAAAAAAACTGTTAAGAACCAATGAAAAGTGTTATTTTAAGGTCACATGACTTGACGCGCTTACGCTGCGCGCACCGGAGCGCTTCCGGGGGCGCTTACGCGGCGCGCCTGAATGACGTTTTTGCTAGATTTTCAGAAATGCGTTTAAAATTAAAATACGGTTATTTAAAATCAAAAATACTACTTTTATAAGTATGCCACTGAATGTCTTGCATTATTATTTACTTTAAATACATACTTATATATTTTTTCGCACGCCGATATAGCGCTCTCGCTACGTGTACAGTTGCGCACCCTGAGCGCTCCGAGGTAAAATGGTAAAAAAAAAAAAAAACAGGAAAAATACATTGACAAATTTATTTTAGAAAAAAATAACAAATAATCATTTCATAAAAAATATTATAATTAATAGCTATGAAAAACAGCTATTAAAAAAACGTAATAATTCAATTTAAAAATCGTAGGTCACAAACTAGTTATAGTAAGGAATTAGCTTTTCAAAAACCTTTGAAATTCACTGAAAAAACCATAGTTTAACACTCGTTATAGTTAGGAGTTAGCATTTAAAAAACCTTTGGACTTCACTGAAAAACCATAGGTTTCACGCCAGTTATAGTTAGCTGGACATTTTACTCATACAAAACCATTGAAATTCCCACGTTATAGTTAGTTGGACTCACTATAACTTGCGCGCCCGCAAACCACTGCTGATGATGTCGCATATTACATCATTCATGACATGGTCAGTGACATCACTGATGACATCACTGATGACATCTCAAATGACATCACTGATGACATCACTGATGACATCATTCATGTGATAATACAATGCACTTCCTCACACTCTAATCTAACCTTTGATACATCCAGTGTTAAATACAGACTACCATTCCAGAAACCATTGACACACCAATACCAGTTACTACATACGCACTCACTGATTCCTAAGTCTACTTACACATCCACTCATTCACCCATACAATCACTCATACATAAAGCCACTCATCAATACAACGCTATCATATGTACTCATACACATATACAGATACTCACACACTGCCACTCATCCATGGAGTTACTCACACACCTAGTCAGTCATGCAAAGAATCAATCACACTCCCATTTTCTCATCTATACAGTTATACAGACAACACCTCAAATATACAAACATATACTAACACATACTTACTCTCTTATACAATCACTGATACAAGTACACATTGAGCCATACAGCCACTCCCACAATCACTGGCTCTCATGTATAGTCATTTATATATGCCAACTCTCACATGCATTGTGTTTTACATATGTACTTACTTGAACATGTAGCAATGAGATATCCATTCACTCACCAACACAGCCATGCACACAGTCAACCACCCATACAACTGTTTCCATATGCACTCTTGAACCCATATACCTGGTGAATCAACTGCTCACACATCTATGCAGAGAGCCACACATAATATAATAATATCCACATTTGTAAAGCGCACAATCACCCGTTAGGGTCTCTAGGCGCTGGGGGCCGTCGGGAAGATTAAGCAAGCTATTGCCCAGAGTCACATGGTGCTGGGCTAATCTGCCGCCGGTGCCGGGGATCGAACCGTGATCCCCAGATTCCGGAGTCAGTCGCCCTGGCCGCGGCGCCACACCTCTTCCTCCACCACCACACCTCCTAGCCACCCACACACACACTCAGACTCGCATACAAATACTTTGGCAACCAATCAATAGCCTATATTGCCACTCATATAGCTGTTGATCAACACATGCAGCAGCTTACACAACAACAGACATACTGATGCAGACATTCACACAGTTTAGTCATTAACCCATGCATTCAGTAAGACACATTTACTCAGTCACTCATACAGTCAGTCACGCACCAACTAAATCCTTCATCCAGACACTTATACACACACTCATTCTTGAATATGTAAAACATATTTAAACTTTACAGAAACACACAGTCACTGGATGATGTCATCAGTGATGTCATTTGAGATGTCATCAGTGATGTCATCAGTGATGTCATTTGAGATGTCATCAGTGATGTCATCAGTGATGTCACTGACCATGTCATGAATGATGTAATATGTGACATGATCAGCAGTGGATTGCGGGTGCGCGATATATAGTTAGTGCAACTAACTATAACGTGGGAATTTCAATGGTTTTGTAAGAGTAAAATGTCCAGCTAACTATAACTGGTGTGAAACCTATGGTTTTTTCAGTGAATTTCAAAACTTTTTTTAAATGCTAATTCCTAACTATAACGAGTGTTAAACCTATGGTTTCTTCAGTGAATATATATATATATATATATATATATATATATATTTATTACCTACTGGCGGTCGCCAGTAGGTATATATAGTTAGGACCTAGTTACCATAGGAAATTGCGAACATTCTATTGGGAATAACTTTGGCGCCGATTGAGGGATCTGCCAGTAATTTTCCTTAAATTTGCCTCCCTGCGCTCCGCTCCTTCCCTGCAAGTTTCGGGGGGATTTGTCAAGCGGGGGCCGAGAAAAAAGGGGGGTCCCAAAACGTGTTTTCTCCATGTTAATTTCCATAGGGACATTCTGACAAGGCTACAGTTCGAACGGCTGAACGGAATTACACCAGATTTGGCAAAATGGTAGGGACTGGTATGTAGCAGTGCCTTTTGTATGTTTGGTGTAAATCCCTCCAGTAGTTTTTGAGAAATTGAATGTGAAATTGAGTCCAATGCAATTTTCCATAGGACCTTTAGACACAGCTACAGCCCGAACGGCTGAATGGAATTACTGCAAACTTGGCAAAATGGTAGAGCCTGGTATGCAGAAGTGCCTTTTGTATATTTGGTGAAAATCCCTTCAGTAATTGTTGAGAAAATCGACTTTTTTCAAATTATATATCTATAGTCGGGACACGGTGCGCTCACGGGCTTGCACCGTCCTTGCACTGTCCTTGCACGTGCGCGGACCTTAGCGTGCGCGCGCGGAATTCTGATTGGCTGTTGGACGGCTGTCAACATTCCATTCAGTCAAAATGAGGAAGTGTTGTCCGCCATCTTGTTTTTGTGGCAGATGATAGTGGTTGTACATCCCTCCCTAAAGCTTCTTGGCCTCCCTGTATGGGTGAGCTGCCCACACCGAAAAAAAAAAACAAAAGCTTGGGGGTGTGGTTTGAGCCCGACCTAACCTTCAGGACGCATGCACAGAAAGTCGCAGGCATCTGCTTTGGCCTGCTTCGAGCAGTGCGGAAAGTTCTGCCTCTTCTGCCTTTCCAGTCCAGGAAACTACTGATTCAGGGATTAATTTTATCCAGACTAGATTATAATAACGCCCTGTTCTTAGCGGCACCTGAAGCCACCACCAATATCCTTCAACGGGTGCAGAATGCAGCAGCCAGGATGCTCTTTGGGGCCTCAAGAAGATCGTCGGCTAGACCAGTTTTGAGAGCCCGTCACTGGCTGCCAATACGCGAAAGAATTATCTTCAAATCGCTATGCATCACCCACAAGGCGCTTCAGGGCAAAGGACCCCCGGCTCTTAGGAGCCTGATCTGCCCCTATAAATCTTCCCGGGCTCTCTGGTCGGATTTGGGAAACCTAGCTAAAGTCCCAAGAGTGAGGAAGACACGCACAGGGGGACGCCGTTTTACGGTAAATGCGGCAAAAAATTGGAATTCTCTCCCCAGGCAGATCCGGACCGAACCCTGTTATCTTAAGTTTCGAAAGTCCCTTAAAACTTTTCTCTTTCCCAAGAACCTCTAAGTAACGGTACCCCTCTCAGTCTGTTCCTGTTCTTTGTTTTGTTAGCGCTGGGACGCTCTTGGGCAGCCATGCGCTTTATAAATCAAATTTCATTTCATTTAATTTCAAACAGAAGTGTAATAGTTGACAAGGAGGCAGGGTAGAGATTCCTGAGCCCCCTAGGTTTTGTCATGGTGTCTGTAAAGGACCCCGAAGGTTGAATTTTTAAAAAAATAAATGTTTTTAAAATCGCGGGGTCCGCGCACCGTCCGAGGAACACAGCTCAAAAAGACAAACAAAAAATACATTAAAATAACAAGTTTCAGTGGTTAGATGTTGGTTGAGTGCAACATTGAGTGATGACTCTTTCACCTTTGGGTTTAGGTAGGTGTTTTGTGGAGAGTTAGTATGGTAATTGGTAGAGAGCATTGGGGGTAGGTTGAAGATTATATGAGTTTGAATGTGTTGATAATTTGAACCAATTAAAATGTTACTTTGGTTTTGATTTTGTGTGTGATGAAATGTGATTGGTTGGGTATTTGAATACGTATGAAAAATGAGAGGGAAACAGCCATTTTGAGATTTTAGTGTTTGAGGTATACTTCTGAGGTGTGAGATTGAGACAGAATTTACTGTACAACAGTTTTCTAGAAGGTGAGTTGTTAATTTGTAAGGAGAACTCTGTTGTTCACTTTAAATTAATAGGAAAAAATGTTTTCTGTTATTTATAGAATTTAATAGTTTTTCTCTGCCCTATCTCACACTTACCCTGCAACATCTCACTGTCTTTCTCTTCATTTTAATAGTACACTTACATCAATAATGGTTGAAAATGAATTTGACATCGTTATAGACATTTTTGTGACTGTTAGTGAGGATGTTCCTGTTGATGAGAGTAATCCTGAAGGAGAGCTTTATGATGGAGGAGATGGTATGGACGATTTCTATGATGAATCCTTGGATTCAGATTTAATGGAAGCTTTGGAGTTCATTGAGTTTGAGAATTCTTTTTGGGAGATTTTCAATATTGACATTGCTGATGATGCAATCTTAGACGATCATTTAAATTTTGGAAATTCCCAACAATAAATTTAAATTTAGTAAATAAATATTGTATGAGAATTTATACTTAACTAAATGTAATTTATGAGGTAGTACCAAACTGATACAATTTGGTGTTCTTCATGTCCTGTATCCTTTCTGACACTGACTGTCTCTGATGCACTAGTTTACAACATAAGTAAGTATATAGAACAGCAAGTGTGTTTCACCAGAGTAGGAACTCATGACCCCCGACGCCAATTCTGACCACACATTGAGAAAGGAAGGAATCATGTGAACAAATCTGTTTCTGTTTTCCTGAAACACTACAGTATGGATTCAATATACCACAATAACTTGCATTACAACATACAAGGTATCTACAGAGGAGATGATGTCCATTTCCATTTAGTTTTTTTTTTTTTTTTTTAAATTCCAATAGGTCCGCGCACCGTGAGTGCTCGGTAAATGCACGGTGCGTGAACCCTATCGCCGCCATTTTGTGGTTCCAGAAGAGAGTGAAAAATATAACTTAAAACCGTGGGAAGGGGGTAGGGTAGAGTGTCCCTGACCCCTTATGCCTTCTCAGGGGGTCGTTCAAGGACTCCTAAGGTTAAAAATAATGTTTTAAAAAAAAAAATAACAGAAAACACGATAGGTCCGCGCACGGGGAGTGCTCGGTGAGTGCTCGGTGCGCGGACCTCGGTAAAAACTAATACAAAAAATAAAGTTAAAAATTATATTTGAGTGTTTACATGTTAGTTGGCTCTAAAAAGAGCTGTTGTGTTCATTATGTTTTTTTTGGTACCTACAAGTAAGTACCAATGCAGAGTCTGATGTTACAGAGATAGACTCTGTTCCCTTCATCAGTGAAATGTACACCATCTGTCCTATAGATGCCTTGCATGTTGTAACGCAAGTTGTTGTGGTATATGCAACCCATTCCATTGTCTCTCATGTATGAAGAAACCGATTTATTTACATGTTTCCTTGCTTTCACAATCTGTTGACAGAATTGATTGGACCAATTCCATTTTTGTCTTTGGCATGTATTGGAATAGACAAAGGCAGTTTGTGGAAAAAGTGACATCAATTGTCCAAAGATGTCCTTCAATAGCATTTCCAGACCAACCCCAGTCAAAGTGCATAAGTCATTTCCAGCACAGTGCACAATTATAAGGTCAGGATGTGGGAGATGCATGAAGGATTTTACCAATGGTATCAATTGGTGACATCTCAATCCTCTCTGGCCAAGCCATAAAATATCCACATTTGGCAAATCAAGGTTTAAAATTCCTCTGTTTGTTGCATAACTTTTAGACCAGAATACAAAACTGTGTCCTACAAACCATACTGAAGGCATCTTCAAGGCAGACCTGGTTGTACTCAGATGAGGGCTGTAAATGAAATGGCAGTTGGAAAGCTTGCATTGTAGAAAAAAAAGAGGAGGACATTCACTGCACTTGAAGCTTAAGAAATGATTGGTGCTTTCTGAAAATGGAAAAGAGCATATTAGGGTGCATAGTTTTGTTTTTTAAAAGAAGCAATTATATTGGTTCAGAAAAGGTCATTTAAAGGAACATTGCACATGATTAGCTGTTATTTTGAAAGCTCTAACAACCTTGGTGGATTCATTTGCAACAAAGTATAATAAACTTTTAAACTCTGTTCTTCCTTAGGTGGGAGTTACCATGGTGACAGGTTGAATGAGCACTAGGGGGATGGGTGAATATTATGTGAGTTTGAAATTGTGGGAATGTAGAACCAATTGAAATGTTAGTTTAGTTTTGAAATAGTGTGGGAAGAGATTTAATTGGTTAAGACCTGAAATATGTGTGAAGAATGAGTGGGAAAGTGTGCCATTTCTGGTGTCAGTGTCTGAGGTGCATTTCAGAGATTCTGCTTAAGAAAATCTGCGGTGTGTTTGACACTGTTCTATATTTTCAAAAGCGGGAGTAATGGTGAGTAATATAGATAGAGTGCTGTTTGCAGTATTGGGAAGCATAACAAGCATATTGGGCTTCATTCCTGTTGTATTTTGAAAATGAGTCAGGTTTCTGCATTGTAGTGTAGCGTTCATTTAAATGGGTTGTGCTCTGTGTGTAAAATGATTTACCATGCTAAATGTTTTTTGATAACATGTGTGGCTTAAAGATTTTTGACAAGGATCACAGTGAGTGTCTGTGTGAATTAAGGAATTAATTTTTACCTTTTTCCATAATGTTAGCTGTGTGTGCTTACAGTTTGTATTTTTTAGTTTATAACGTAGACTTTTTTAAAAATTGTTTTTTACGCTTGGATTCAATGCTGGTATAGAGATAGTGTAATGGTTTCATTGGAATTGTAAATATGCTCCTTTTTTAAAGGGCCTTGTGCAACCTTTAACATGGGTGGAAGCAGTGAATGTATGGAGAGGGATAGGAATGGCAGATAGAAAACCATATGAAATGGTGTGCGAGATGCATAAAGGATTTCACTAATGGCATCAATTGAGATGGAATATAAAATAAAGAGGGGCATATTTACAAGCCGTTTGCGCAATGTTTGACATTAATGATGGTATATAGAGAGTGTAATGGTTTCATTGGCATATTTACAAGCCCCTTGCGCAATGTTTGACATTAATGCTGGTATAGAGATAATGTAATGTTTTCATTGGCATATTTACAAGCCCCTTGTGTAATGTTTGACATTAATGCTGATATAGAGATAGTGTAATGGTTTAATTGGCATATTTACAAGCCCCTTGTGCAATGTTTGACATTAATGCTGGTATAGAGATAGTGTAATGGTTTCATTGGCATATTTACAAGCCGCGTGCGCAATGTTTGACATTAATGCTGGTATAGAGATAGTGTAATGGTTTCATTGGCATATTTACAAGCGCCTTGTGCAATGTTTGACATTAATGCTGATATAGAGATAGTGTAATGGTTTCATTGGCATATTTACAAGCCCCTTGTGCAATGTTTGACATTAATGCTGGTATAGAGATAGTGTAATGGTTTCATTGGCATATTTACAAGCCGCTTGCGCAATGTTTGACATTAATGCTGGTATAGAGATAGTGTAATGGTTTCATTGGCATATTTACAAGGCGCTTGTGCAATGTTTGACATTAATGCTGGTATAGAAATAGTGTAATGGTTTCATTGGCATATTTACAAGCCGCTTGCGCAATGTTTGACATTAATGCTGGTATAGAGATAGTGTAATGGTTTCATTGGCATATTTACAAGCCCCTTGTGCAATGTTTGACATTAATGCTGGTATAGAAATAGTGTCATGGTTTCATTGGCATATTTACAAGCCCCTTGCGCAATGTATGTGTGACTCTGTCTAAGATCACAGTGATTGGTGAATCAAGCTTCAGTCACAGTGTGAACTTAGGCACACGATCAGAATGTTACATATAATGTACCCAGCTCACACAGCCCAAACAGCTCACATCCTACACAGCTCTCACGGCCCACACAGCTCTCACAGCTCTCACAGCCCACACAGCCCACACAGCCCACACAGCTCTCACAGCCCACACAGCTCTCACAGCCCATACAGCTTTCACAGCCCACGCAGCTCTCACAGCCCACGCAGCTCTTACAGGCCTCACAGCCCTCACAGCCCACACAGCCCACACTCCCACAGCCCACACAGCTCTCACAGCCCACACAACTCTCACAGCTCACACAGCCCTCACATCCCACACAGCCCTCACAGCCCACACAGCTCACATCCCACACAGCTCTCACATCTCTCACAGCCTGTTTGACAGGCCCCAGGAAGGGCTCGCTCCCTCCCCGCATGACAGGGCCCTGGTACCGGCCTTCCAGGTACTACCCGCAGAAGCAACCCCCAACCCGTCCCCCATGGGACGTCGGCTCCTGGGAATCCCTGTGTCCCTGGCCTGGGCCACCGTCAGCACCCTTGCCCGGGCCAGCCGCCATCTTAGACACTGCACCACGAGGCCGCGTGGCCTCAGCTCGACCCCAACCCCGGGCCTGGCCAGGCCCCGACATCCCGGCACCACCATCCACCCAGGAGGTGAACGGACCACTTGGCCGGTCAATGGGAGTAAGAAGTGTCGATGGCTCTCTCCCGCCAGGTGCCGATCACCCCCAGCCTCCCCGGGCGCTGGCTCCACCCCCCTGCTGGGTGTCTGGACTCCCTCATCCCGGACCTCCCGACCTCCAAGAGCGAGGGTCCGGACATCAAAGAGTGCCAGACCTATAACTGAGGCAGCCCCAGAACAGGAAGGCAGTTGTATCCTGGAGTCGAGAGACACCGCGACGAACTCATCCTTGACGGACTGCTGGCGCTGCTGCAGCCCTGCCTTGTGAACTATTGTCCTGCCTGCTGGCGCTGCCGCGGCCTTCTGCAACCTTCCTCTTCGTGGGACCTGCTGGCGCTGCCGCGGCCCGTTGTAACTTCCATCTTCGTGGGACCTGCTGGCGCTGCCGCGGCCCGTTGTAACTTCCATCTTCGTGGGACCTGCTGGCGCTGCCGCGGCCCGTTGTAACATTCATCCTCGTTGGGACCTGCTGGCGCTGCCGCGGCCCGTTGCCACCTACGACCTCTTCGGGACCTGCTGGCGCTGCCGCGGTCCGACCCGTCCGAACACCGAGCTCGAGGATTGTGAGCTATCACCGTTCCACCGCCGTACCTACGGGTACCAAGACTGTCCCGCTACCCCCTTTTTCCTACTAGAGACTAGAGCTGAGAGGACCACCGTGTCCTGATCTCCTTGTATCATACTGCCTCATTTCAAGAACTGCCTATAAAAGGTATTAATCTGATCTTCGTGTGGTGTCCATCTGTGGGGGGGAAGTTACCTGTCTGTGCGATCGCTGGAGACGGTCCTCACTGGAGGCCTCTCCCCTTGTGCTCGGCCGACCCTCCAGGTCCCCGTCTAACACAGCCCATACAGCTCTCACAGCTCTCACAGCCCATAGAGCTCTCACAGCCCACACAGCTGTGACAGCCCACACAGCTCTCACAGCCCACACAGCTCTCACAGCCCTTACAGCCCACACAGCTCTCACAGCCCACCCAGCTCTCACAGCCCACAGAGCTCTCACAGCTCTCACAGCCCACACAGCTCACAGCCCACACAGCTCAGAGCCCACACAGCTCTCACAGCACACACAGCTCTCACAGCTCACACAGCTCACACAGCTCTCACAGCCCACACAGCTCTAATAGCCCACATAGCTCTCACAGCCCACACAGCCCACACTCTCACAGCCCACACAGCTCTCACAGCCCACACAGCCCACACAGCTCTCACAGCCCACACAGCTCTCACAGCCCACACAGCTCAGGCCACACAGCTCTCACAGCCCACACAGCTCTCACAGCCCTCACAGCCCTCCCAGCCCATACAGCCCTAACAACCCTCACTGCCCACACAGCCCACACAGCCCACACAGCTCTCACAGCTCACACAGCCCACACAGCCCACACTCTCACAGCCCACACAGCTCTCACATCCTACACTGTTCTCACAGCCCACACAGCTCTCACAGCCCACACAGCTCTCACAGCCCACACAGCCCTCACAGCTCACACAACCCTCACAGCCCACACAGCTCGCACAGCCCACACAGCCCACACAGCTCTCACAGCCCACATAGCCCTCACAGCCCTCACAGCCCACACAGCTCTCACAGCCCACACAGCTCTCACAGCCCACACAGCTCTCACAGCACACACATCTCTCACAGCTCTCATAGCTCTCACAGCCCACACAACTCTCACAGCTCTCACAGCCCACACAGCCCACACTCCCACAGCCCACACAGCTCTCACAGCTCTCACAGCCCACACAGCCACTCTCCCACAACCCACACAGCTCTCACAGCCCGCACAGCTCTCACAGCTTACACAGCCCTCACAGCCCACACAGCTCACATCCCACACAGCTCTCACGTCTCTCACAGCCCATACAGCTCTCACAGCTCTCACAGCCCATACAGCTCTCACAGCCCACACAGCTGTCACAGCCCACACAGCTCTCACAGCTCTCACAGCCCACACAGCTCTCACAGCCCACACAGCTCTCACAGCCCACACAGCTCTCCTCACAGCTCTCACAGCCCACACAGCTCTCACATCCCAAACAGCTCTCACAGCTCCCACAGCCCTCACAGCTCCCACAGCCCTCACAACCCACACAGCCCTCACAGCCCACACAGCCCACACAGCTCTCACAGCCCACACAGCTCTCACAACCCACAGAGCTCTCACAGCTCTCACAGCCCACACAGCTCACAGCCCACACAGCTCTCACAGCTCACACAGCTCACACAGCCTACACTACTCTCACAGCCCACACAGCTCTCACAGCCCACACAGCTCTCACAGCTCACACAACCCTCACAGCTCACACAACCCTCACAGCCCACACAGCCCGCACAGCTCGCACAGCCCACACAGCCCTCACAGCCCTCACAGCCCACACAGCTCTCACAGCCCACACAGCTCTCACAGCCCACACAGCTCTCACAGCCCACACAGCTCTCACAGCCCACACAGCTCTCACAGCTCTCACAGCTATCATAGCCCACACAGCTCACAGCTCTCACAGCCCACACAGCCCACACTCCCACAGCCCACACAGCTCTCACAGCTCTCACAGCCCACACAGCCACTCTCCCACAGCCCACACAGCTCTCACAGCCCGCACAGCTCTCACAGCTCACACAACCCTCACAGCCCACACAGCTCACATCCCACACAGCTCTCACGTCTCTCACAGCCCATACAGCTCTCACAGCTCTCACAGCCCATACAGCTCTCACAGCACATACAGCTCTCACAGGCCACACAGCTGTCACAGCCCACTCAGCTCTCACAGCCCACACAGCTCTCACAGCTCTCACAGCCCACACAGCCCACACTCTCACAGCCCACACAGCTCTCACAGCCCACACAGCCCACACAGCTCTCACAGCCCACACAGCTCTCACAGCCCACACAGCTCTCACAGCCCACACAGCCCTCACAGCCCACACAGCTCACATCCCACACAGCTCACATCCCACACAGCTCTCACAGCCCACACAGCTCTCACAGCTCTCACAGCCCTCACAGCCCTCACAGCTCCCACAGCCCTCACAGCCCACACAGCCCACACAGCTCTCACAGCCCACACAGCTCTCACAACCCACAGAGCTCTCACAGCTCTCACAGCCCACACAGGTCACAGCCCACACAGCTCTCACAGCTCACACAGCCCACACAGCTCTCACAGCCCACACAGCTCTCATAGCCCACACAGCTCTCACAGCTCTCACAGCACACACTTTCACAGCCCACACAGCTCTCACAGCCCACACAGCTCTCACAGCCCACACAGATCTCACAGCCCACACAGCTCCCACAGCCCACTCTCACAGCCCACACAGCTCACAGCCCACACAGCTCTCACAGCCCACACAGCCCTCACAGCTCACACAGCCCTCACAGCCCATACAGCTCGCACAGCCCACACAGCCCACACAGCCCTCACAGCCCTCACAGCCCTCGCAGCCCTCACAGCTCTCGCAGCCCACACAGCTCTCACAGCCCACACAGCCCACACAGCTCTCACAGCTCTCACAGCCCACACAGCTCTCACAGCTCTCACAGCCCACACAGCCCACACTCCCACAGCCCACACAGCTCACAGCTCTCACAGCCCACACAGCCACTCTCCCACAGCCCACACAGTGCTCAGAGCCCACACAGCTCTCACAGCCCAAACAGCCCTCACAGCCCTCACAGCCCACACAGCTCTCGCAGCCCACACAGCTCTCACAGTTCTCACAGCCCACACAGCTCTCACAGCTCTCACAACCCACACAGCCCACACTCCCACAGCCCACACAGCTCTCACAGCTCCCACAGCCCACACAGTGCTCACAGCCCACACAGCTCTCACATCTCTCACAGCCCATACAGCTGTCACAGCCCACACTGCTCTCACAGCCCACACTGCTCTCACAGCCCACACAGCTCTCACAGCCCACACAGCTCACATCCCACACAGCTCTCACGTCTCTCACAACCCATACAGCTCTCACAGCTCTCACAGCCCATACAGCTCTCACAGCCCACACAGCTGTCACAGCCCACACAGCTCTCACAGCCCACACAGCTCTCACAGCCCACACAGCTCTCACAGCTCTCACAGCCCACACAGCCCACACTCTCACAGCCCACACAGCTCTCACAGCCCACACAGCTCTCACAGCCCACACAGCTCTCATAGCTCACAGCCCACACAGCCCACACAGCTCTCACAGCCCACACAGCTTTCACAGCCCACACAGCTCTCACAGCTCACACATCCCTCACAGCCCACACATCCCTCACAGCCCACACAGCTCACATCCCACACAGCTCTCACAGCCCACACAGCTCCTCTCACAGCTCTCACAGCCCACACAGCTCTCACATCCCAAACAGCTCTCACAGCTCCCACAGCCCTCACAGCTCCCACAGCCCTCACAGCCCACACAGCCCACACAGCTCTCACAGCCCACACAGCTCTCACAACCCACAGAGCTCTCACAGCTCTCACAGCCCACACAGCTCACAGCCCACACAGCTCTCACAGCTCACACAGCTCACACAGCCTACACTACTCTCACAGCCCACACAGCTCTCACAGCCCACACAGCTCTCACAGCCCACACAACCCTCACAGCTCACACAACCCTCACAGCCCACACAACCCGCACAGCTCGCACAGCCCACACAGCCCACACAGCCCACACAGCCCTCACAGCCCTCACAGCCCACACAGCTCTCACAGCCCACACAGCTCTCACAGCCCACACAGCTCTCACAGCTCTCACAGCTATCAGAGCCCACACAGCTCTCACAGCTCTCACAGCTCCCACAGCCCACACAGCCCACACTCCCACAGCCCACACAGCTCTCACAGCTCTCACAGCCCACACAGCCACTCTCCCACAGCCCACACAGCTCTCACAGCCCGCACAGCTCTCACAGCTCACACAACCCTCACAGCCCACACAGCTCACATCCCACACAGCTCTCACGTCTCTCACAGCCCATACAGCTCTCACAGCCCATACAGCTCTCACAGCTCTCACAGCCCATACAGCTCTCACAGCCCATACAGCTCTCACAGCCCACACAGCTGTCACAGCCCACACAGATCTCACAGCCCACACAGCTCTCACAGCTCTCACAGCCCACACAGCCCACACTCTCACAGCCCACACAGCTCTCACAGCCCACACAGCTCTCACAGCCCACACAGCTCTCACAGCCCACACAGCTCTCACAGCCCACACAGCTCTTATAGCTCTCACAGCCCACACAGCTCTCACAGCCCACACAGCTCTCACAGCTCACACAGCCCTCACAGCCCACACAGCTCACATCCCACACAGCTCACAGCTCACATCCCACACAGCTCTCACAGCCCACACAGCTCTCACAGCTCTCACAGCCCTCACAGCCCTCACAGCTCCCACAGCCCTCACAGCCCACACAGCCCACACAGCTCTCACAGCCCACACAGCTCTCACAACCCACAGAGTTCTCACAGCTCTCACAGCCCACACAGGTCACAGCCCACACAGCTCTCACAGCTCACACAGCCCACACAGCTCTCACAGCCCACACAGCTCTCATAGCCCACACAGCCCTCACAGCTCACAGCCCACACAGCCCACACTTTCACAGCCCACACAGCTCTCACAGCCCACACAGCTCTCACAGCCCACACAGATCTCACAGCCCACACAGCTCTCACAGCCCACACAGCTCTCATAGCCCACACAGCTCCCACAGCCCACACAGCTCTCACAGCTCTCACAGCCCTCACAGCCCTCACAGCCCTCACAGCCCTCACAGCCCTCACAGCTCTCACAGCTCACACAGCCCACACAGCTCTCACAGCCCACACAGCCCACACTCTCACAGCCCACACAGCTCACAGCCCACACAGCTCTCACAGCCCACACAACCCTCACAGCTCACATAGCCCTCACAGCCCATACAGCTCGCACAGCCCACACAGCCCACACAGCTCTCACAGCCCTCACAGCCCTCACAGCCCTCACAGCCCTCGCAGCCCTCACAGCTCTCGCAGCCCACACAGCTCTCACAGCTCTCAAAGCCAACACAGCTCTCACAGCTCTCACAGCCCACACAGCCCACACTCCCACAGCCCACACAGCTCTCACAGCTCTCACAGCCCACACAGCCACTCTCCCACAGCCCACACAGTGCTCACAGCCCACACAGCCCACACAGCCCTCACAGCCCTCACAGCCCTCACAGCCCTCACAGCCCTCACAGCCCTCGCAGCCCACACAGCTCTCGCAGCCCACACAGCTCTCGCAGCCCACACAGCTCTCGCAGCCCACACAGCTCTCACAGTTCTCACAGCCCACACAGCTCTCACAGCTCTCACAACCCACACAGCCCACACTCCCACAGCCCACACAGCTCTCACAGCTCTCACAGCCCACACAGCCACTCTCCCACAGCCCACACAGTGCTCACAGCCCACACAGTGCTCACAGCCCACACAGCTCTCACATCTCTCACAGCCCATACAGCTGTCAGACCACACTGCTCTCACAGCCCACACAGCTCTCACTGCTCTCACAGCCCACACAGCCCACACTCTCACAGCCCACACAGCTCTCACAGCCCGCACAGCTCTCACAGCTCACACAGCTCTCACAGCTCTCACAGCCCACACAGCCCACACAGCTCTCACAGCCCACACAGCTCTCACAGCTCACACAGCCCTCACAGCCCACACAGCTCACATCCCACACAGCTCTCACAGCCCACACAGCTCTCACAGCTCTCACAGCTCTCACAGCCCACACAACCCACACAGCTCTCACAGCCCACACAGCCCTCACAGCTCACAGCCCTCACAGCCCACAAAGCTCTCACAGCCCACACAGCTCTCACAGCACACACAGCTCTCACAGCCCACACAGCCCTCACAGCCCACACAGCCCTCACAGCCCACACAGCCCTCACAGCCCAGACAGCCCTCACAGCTTACACAGCCCTCACAGCCCACACAGCTCACACATCTCTCACAGCCAATTCAGCTCTCACAGCTCTCACAGCTCTCACAGCACATAGAGCTCTCACAGCCCACACAGCTGTCACAGCCCACACAGCTCTCACAGCCCACACAGCTCTCACAGCCCACATAGCTCTCACAGCCCACATAGCTCTCACAGCCCACACAGCTCTCACAGCCCACACAGCTCTCACAGCTCTCACAGCCGACACATCCCACAGAGCTCTCACAGCCCACACAGCTCTCACAGCTCACACAGCCCACACAGCTCACATCCCACACAGCTCTCACAGCTCTCACAGCCCATACAGCTCTCACATCCCACACAGCTCACAGCTCACACAGCCCTCACAGCCCACACAGTTCTCACAGCCCACACAGCTCTCGCAGCCCACACAGCTCTCGCAGCCCACACAGCTCTCACAGCCCACACAGCTCTCACAGCTCGCACATCCCACACAGCTCTCACAGCTCTCACAGCCCACACAGCCCACACATCTCTCACAGCTCTCACATCCCACACAGCCACTCTCCCACAGCCCACACAGCGCTCACAGCCCACACAGCTCTCACAGCTCACACAGCCCTCACAGCCCACATAGCTCACATCCCACACAGCTCTCATATCCCACACAGCTCTCACATCTCTCCCAGCCCATACAGCTGTCACAGCCCACACAGCTCTCACAGCCCACTCGGCTCTCACAGCCCACGCAGCTCTCACAGCTCTCACAGCCCACACAGCCCACCCTCTAACAGCCCACACATCTCTCACAGCCCGCACAGCTCTCACAGCCCTCACAGCTCTCACAGCTCACACCGCCCACACAGCTCTCACAGCTCACAAAGCCCTCACAGCCATCACAGCTCACATCCCACACAGCTCTCACAGCCCACACAGCTCTCACAGCTCTCACAGCCCACACAGCCCACACAACTCTCACAGCGCACACAGCTCTCACAGCTCACACAGCCCTCACAGCCCACCCAGCTCTCACAGCCCACACAGCTCTCACAGCACACACAGCTCTCACAACCCACACAGCTCCCACAGCCCACACAGCCCTCACAGCCCACACAGCTCTCACAGCACACACAGCTCTCACAGCCCTCACAGCCCTCACAGCTCACACAGCCCTCACAGCCCACACAGCTCACACATCTCTCACAGCCCATACAGCTCTCACAGCTCTCACAGCACATAGAGCTCTCACAGCCCACACAGCTGTCACAGCCCACACAGCTCTCACAAACCACACAGCTCTCACAGCTCTCACATCCCACACAGCCACTCTCCCACAGCCCACACAGCGCTCACAGCCCACACAGCTCTCACAGCTCACACAGCCCTCACAGCCCACATAGCTCACATCCCACACAGCTCTCACATCCCACACAGCTCTCACATCTCTCACAGCCCATACAGCTGTCACAGCCCACACAGCTCTCACAGCCCACTCGGCTCTCACAGCCCACGCAGCTCTCACAGCTCTCACAGCCCATACAGCTGTCACAGCCCACACATCTCTCACAGCCCGCACAGCTCTCACAGCCCTCACAGCTCTCACAGCTCACACAGCCCACACAGCTCTCACAACCCACACAGCTCTCACAGCTCACAAAGCCCTCACAGCCATCACAGCTCACATCCTACACAGCTCTCACAGCCCACACAGCTCTCACAGCTCTCACAGCCCACACAGCCCACACAACTCTCACAGCGCACACAGCTCTCACAGCTCACACAGCCCTCACAGCCCACCCAGCTCTCACAGCCCACACAGCTCTCACAGCACACACAGCTCCCACAGCCCACACAGCTCCCACAGCCCACACAGCCCAGACAGCTCTCACAGCACACACAGCTCTCACAGCCCAGACAGCCCTCACAGCTCACACAGCCCTCACAGCCCACACAGCTCACACATCTCTCACAGCCCATACAGCTCTCACAGCTCTCACAGCTCTCACAGCACATAGAGCTCTCACAGCCCACACAGCTGTCACAGCCCACACAGCTCTCACAAACCACACAGCTCTCACAGCTCTCACAGCCCACACAGCCCACACAAAGCTCTCACAGCCCACACAGCTCTCACAGCCCACACAGCTCTCACAGCTCTCACAGCCCACACTGCCCACACAGCTCTCACAGCCCACACAGCTCTCACAGCTCACACAGCCCACACAGCTCACATCCCACACTGCTCTCACAGCTCTCACAGCCCATACAGCTCTCACAGCCCACACAGCTCTCACAGCTCACACAGCCCTCACGGCCCACACAGCTCTCACAGCTCTCACAGCCCATACAGCTCTCACAGCCCACACGGCTCTCACAGCCCACACGGCTCTCACAGCCCACACGGCTCTCACAGCCCACACGGCTCTCACAGCCCACACGGCTCTCACAGCCCACACGGCTCTCACAGCCCACACAGCTCTCACAGCCAACACAGCTCTCACAGCCCACACAGCTCTCACAGCCCACACAGCTCTCACAGCCCACACAGCCCTCACCGGCCACACAGCCCTCACCGCCCACACAACTCTCACCGCCCACACAGCCCTCACCGCCCTCACAGACCTCACAGCCCTCACAGACCTCACAGCCCTCTCACAGCCCACAGAGCTCTCACAGCCCACACAGCTCTCACAGCTCTCACAGCTCTCACAGCTCTCACAGCTCTCACAGCCCACACAGCCCACACTCCCACAGCCCACACAGCTCTCACAGCTCTCCCAGCCCACACAGCCACTCTCCCACAGCCCACACAGCTCACATTCCACACAGCTCTCACAGCCCTCACAGCCCACTCAGCTCACATCCCACACAGCTCACACATCTCTCACAGCCCATACAGCTCTCACAGCTCTCACAGCACATAGAGCTCTAACAGCCCACACAGCTGTCACAGCCCACACAGCTGTCACAGCCCACACAGCTGTCACAGCCCACACAGCTCTCATTGCCCACACAGCTCTCACAGCCCACACAGCTCTCACAGCTCTCACAGCCCACACAGCCCACACTCTCACAGCCCACACTCTCAAAGCCCACACAGCTCTCACAGCCCACACAGCTCTCACAGCCCACACAGCGCTCACAGCTCTCACAGCCCACACAGCCCACAGAGCTCTCACAGCCCACACAGCTCACAGCTCACACCGCCCTCACAGCCCACGCAGCTCACATCCCACACAGCTCTCACAGCTCTCACAGCCCATACAGCTCACACAGCCCTCACAGCCCACACAGCTCACAGCCCACACCGCCCACACAACTCTCACAGCTCTCACAGCTCTCACAGCCCATACAGCTCTCACAGCCCACACAGCTCTCACAGCCCACACAGCTCTCACAGCCCACACAGCTCTCACAGCTCTCACAGCTCTCACAGCTCACACAGCCCTCACAGCCCACACAGCTCACATCCCACACAGCTCTCACAGCTCTCACAGCTCTCACAGCCCATACAGCTCTCACAGCCCATACAGCTCTCACAGCCCACACAGCTCTCACAGCTCACACAGCCCTCACAGCCCACACAGCTCACAGCCCACACAGCTCTCACAGCTCTCACAGCTCTCACAGCTCTCACAGCTCTCACAGCCCACACAGCTCTCACAGCCCACACAGCTCTCACAGGCCGCACAGCCCTCACAGCCCACACAGCTCTCACAGCCCACACAGCTCTCACAGCCCACACAGCTCTCACAGCCCACACAGCCCACACAGCTCTCAAAGCCCACCCAGCTCTCACTGCCCACAGAGCTCTCACAGCTCTCACAGCCCACACAGCTCACAGCCCACACAGCTCATAGCCCACACAGCTCTCACAGCACACACAGCTCTCACAGCTCACACAGCTCTCACAGCTCACACAGCCCACACAGCTCTCACAGCTCACACAGCTCTCAGAGCCCACACAGCTCTAATAGACCACACAGCTCTCACAACCCACACAGCCCACACTCTCACAGCCCACACAGCTCTCACAGCCCACACAGCTCTCACAGCGCCACACAGCTCAGCCCACACAGCTCAGCCCACACAGCTCAGCCCACACAGCTCTCACAGCCCTCACAACCCTCACAGCCCATACAGCCCTAACAGCCGTCACAGCCCACACAGCTCTCACAGCCCACACAGCTTTCACAGCTCACAGAGCCCACACAGCCCACACAGCCCACACTCTCACAGCCCACACAGCTCTCACAGCCCACACAGCTCTCACAGCCTACACTGCTCTCACAGCCCACCCAGCTCTCACAGCCCACCCAGCTCTCACAGCCCACACAGCCCTCACAGCTCACACAACCCTCACAGCCCACACAGCTCGCATAGCCCACACAGCCCACGCAGCTCTCACAGCCCACACAGCCCTCACAGCCCTCACAGCCCTCACAGCCCACACAGCTCTCACAGCCCACACAGCTCTCACAGCCCACACAGCTCTCACAGCACACACATCTCTCACAGCTCTCACAGCTCTCACAGCCCACACAGCCCACACTCCCACAGCCCACACAGCTCTCACAGCTCTCACAGCCCACACAGCCACTCTCCCACAGCCCACACAGCTCTCACAGCCCACATAGCTCTCATAGCTTACACAGCCCTCACAGCCCACACAGCTCACATCCCACACAGCTCTCATGTCTCACAGCCCATACAGCTCTCACAGCTCTCACAGCCCATACAGCTCTCACAGCCCACACAGCTGTCACAGCCCACACAGCTCTCACAGCCCACACAGCTCTCACAGCTCTCACAGCCCACACAGCTCTCACAGCCCACACAGCTCTCACAGCCCACACAGCTCTCATAGCTCTCACAGCCCACACAGCCCACACAGCTCTCACAGCCCACACAGCTCTCACAGCTCACACAGCCCTCACAACCCACACAGCTCACATCCCACACAGCTCTCACAGCCCACACAGCTCTCACAGCTCTCACAGCCCACACAGCTCTCACAGCCCACACAGCTCTCATAGCTCCCACAGCCCTCACAGCCCACACAGCCCACACAGCTCTCACAGCCCACACAGCTCTCACAACCCACAGAGCTCTCACAGCTCTCACAGCCCACACAGCTCACAGCCCACACAGCTCTCACAGCTCACACAGCTCACACAGCCTACACTGCTCTCACAGCCCACACAGCTCTCACAGCCCACACAGCTCTCACAGCCCACACAGCCCTCACAGCTCACACAACCCTCACAGCCCACACAGCCCACACAGCTCTCACAGCCCACACAGCCCTCACAGCCCTCACAGCCCTCACAGCCCACACAGCTCTCACAGCCCACACAGCTCTCACAGCCCACACAGCTCTCACAGCACACATATCTCACAGCTTTTACAGCTCTCACAGCCCACACAGCTCTCACAGCTCTCACAGCCCACACAGCCCACACTCCCACAGCCCACACAGCTCTCACAGCTCTCACAGCCCACACAGCTACTCTCCCACAGCCCACACAGCTCTCACAGCCCGCACAGCTCTCACAGCTCACACAGCCCTCACAGCTCACACAGCTCACATCCCACACAGCTCTCACGTCTCTCACAGCCCATACAGCTCTCCCAGCCCATACAGCTCTCCCAGCCCATACAGCTCTCACAGCCCACACAGCTCTCACAGCCCACACAGCTCTCACAGCCCACACAGCTCTCACAGCCCACACAGCTCTCACAGCCCACACAGCTCTCACAGCCCTCACAGCCCACACAGCTCACATCCCACACAGCTCTCACAGCCCACACAGCTCTCACAGCTCACAGCTCTCACAGCCCACACAGCTCCCACAGCTCTCACAGCTCCCACAGCCCTCACAGCCCACACAGACCACACAGCTCCCACAGCCCACACAGCTCCCACAGCCCACACAGCTCACAGCCCACACAGCTCTCACAACCCACAGAGCTCTCACAGCTCTCACAGCCCACACAGCTCACAGCCCACACAGCCCACACAGCTCTCACAGCCCACACAGCTCTCACAGCCCACACAGCTCTCATAGCCCACACAGCTCTCACAGCTCTCACAGCCCACACAGCCCACACTCTCACAGCCCACACAGCTCTCACAGCCCACACAGCTCTCACAGCCCACACAGCTCTCACAGCCCACACAGATCTCACAGCCCACACAGCTCTCACATCCGACACAGCTCCCACAGCCCACACAGCTCACAGCCCTCACAGCCCACACAGCCCTCACAGCCCACACAGCTCTCACAGCCCACACAGCTCTCACAGCTCACACAGCCCACACAGCTCTCACAGCCCACACAGCCCACACAGCCCACACTCTCACAGCCCACACAGCCCTCACAGCCCTCACAGCCCACACAGCTCTCACAGCCCACACAGCTCTCGCAGCCCACACAGCTCTCACAGCCCACACAGCTCTCTCATCTCTCACAGCCCACATATCTCTCACAGCTTTTACAGCTCTCACAGCCCACACAGCTCTCACAGCTCTCACAGCCCACACAGCCCACACTCCCACAGCCCACACAGCTCTCACAGCTCTCACAGCCCACACAGCTACTCTCCCACAGCCCACACAGCTCTCACAGCCCGCACAGCTCTCACAGCTCACACAGCCCTCACAGCCCACACAGCTCACATCCCACACAGCTCTCACAGCCCACACAGCTCTCACAGCTCACAGCTCTCACAGCCCACACAGCTCTCACAGCTCTCACAGCTCCCACAGCCCTCACAGCCCACACAGCCCACACAGCTCCCACAGCCCACACAGCTCCCACAGCCCACACAGCTCTCACAGCCCACACAGCTCTCACAACCCACAGAGCTCTCACAGCTCACAGCCCACACAGCTCACAGCCCACACAGCTCTCACAGCTCACACAGCCCACACAGCTCTCACAGCCCACACAGCTCTCATAGCCCACACAGCTCTCACAGCTCTCACAGCCCACACAGCCCACACTCTCACAGCCCAAACAGCTCTCACAGCCCACACAGCTCTCACAGCCCACACAGATCTCACAGCCCACACAGCTCTCACATCCCACACAGCTCACAGCCGACACAGCTCCCACAGCCCACACAGCTCTCACAGCCCTCACAGCCCACACAGCCCTCACAGCCCACACAGCTCTCACAGCCCACACAGCCCACACAGCTCTCACAGCCCACACAGCTCTCACAGCTCACACAGCCCACACAGCTCTCACAGCCCACACAGCCCACACTCTCACAGCCCACACAGCCCTCACAGCCCTCACAGCCCACACAGCTCTCACAGCCCACACAGCTCTCGCAGCCCACACAGCTCTCACAGCCCACACAGCTCTCACAGCTCACAGCCCACACAGCTCTCACAGCTCTCACAGCCCACACAGCCCACACTCCCACAGCCCACACAGCTCTCACAGCTCTCACAGCCCACACAGCCACTCTCCCACAGCCCACACAGTGCTCACAGCCCACACAGCTCTCACAGCCCACACAGCCCACACAGCCCTCACAGCCCTCACAGCCCTCACAGCCCACACAGCTCTCACAGCCCACACAGCTCTCGCAGCCCACACAGCTCTCACAGCCCACACAGCTCTCACAGCTCTCACAGCCCACACAGCTCTCACAGCTCTCACAGCCCACACTCCCACACTCCCACAGCCCGCACAGCTCTCACAGCTCTCACAGCCCACACAGCCACTCTCCCACAGCCCACACAGTGCTCACAGCCCACACAGCTCTCACATCTCTCACAGCCCATACAGCTGTCACAGCCCACACAGCTCTCACAGCCCACACACCTCTCACTGCCCACACAGCTCTCACTGCTCTCACAGCCCACACAGCCCACACTCTCACAGCCCACACAGCTCTCACAGCCCGCACAGCTCTCACAGCCCGCACAGCTCTCACAGCTCTCACAGCCCACACAGCCCACACAGCTCTCACAGCCCACACAGCTCTCACAGCTCACACAGCCCTCACAGCCTACACAGCTCACATCCCACACAGCTCTCACAGCCCACACAGCTCTCACAGCTCTCACAGCCCACACAACCCACACAGCTCTCACAGCCCACACAGCTCTCACAGCTCACACAGCCCTCACAGCCCACAAAGCTCTCACAGCCCACACAGCTCTCACAACCCACACAGCTCTCACAGCCCACACAGCCCTCACAGCCCACACAGCCCTCACAGCCCTCACAGCCCACACAGCTCTCACAGCCCAGACGGCCCTCACAGCCCAGACGGCCCTCACAGCTCACACAGCCCTCACAGCCCACACAGCTCACACATCTCTCACAGCCCATACAGCTCTCACAGCTCTCACAGCTCTCACAGCACATAGAGCTCTCACAGCCCACACAGCTCTCACAGCCCACACAGCTCTCACAGCCCACACAGCTCTCACAGCCCACACAGCTCTCACAGCTCTCACAGCCCACACAGCTCTCACAGCCCACACAGCTCTCACAGCTCTCACTGCCCACACAGCCCACAGAGCTCTCACAGCCCACACAGCTCTCACAGCTCACACAGCCCACACAGCGCACATCCCACACAGCTCTCACAGCTCTCACAGCCCATACAGCTCTCACAGCCCACACCGCTCTCACAGCTCACACAGCCCTCACAGCCCACACAGCTCTCAAAGCCCACACAGCTCTCGCAGCCCACACAGCTCTCACAGCCCACACAGCCCACACTCCCACAGCCCACACAGCTCTCACAGCTCTCACATCCCACACAGCCACTCTCTCACAGCCCACACAGCGCTCACAGCCCACACAGCTCTCACAGCTCACACAGCCCTCACAGCTCACATCCCACACAGCTCTCACATCTCTCACAGCCCATACAGCTGTCCCAGCCAACACAGCTCCCACAGCCCACACAGCTCTCACAGCCCACACAGCTCTCACAGCTCTCACAGCCCACACAGCCCACACTCTCACGTCCCACACAGCTCACAGCCCACACAGCTCTCACAGCCCGCACAGCTCTCACAGCCCGCACAGCTCTCACAGCCCGCACAGCTCTCACAGCCCACACAGCTCTCACAGCTCTCACAGCCCACACAGCTCTCACAACCCACACAGCTCTCACAGCTCACAAAGCCCTCACAGCCCACACAGCTCACATCCCACACAGCTCTCACAGCCCACACAGCTCTCACAGCTCTCACAGCTCTCACAGCCCACACAACCCACACAACTCTCACAGCCCACACAGCTCACACAGCCCTCACAGCCCACCCAGCTCTCACAGCCCACACAGCTCTCACAGCACACACAGCTCTCACCACCCACACAGCTCTCACAGCCCACACAGCCCTCACAGCCCACACAGCTCTCACAGCACACACAACTCTCACAGCCCAGACAGCCCTCTCAGCTCACACAGCCCTCACAGCCCTCACAGCCCACACAGCTCACACATCTCTCACTGCCCATACAGCTCTCACAGCTCTCACAGCTCTCATAGCACATAGAGCTCTCACAGCCCACACAGCTGTCACAGCCCACACAGCTCTCACAAACCACACAGCTCTCACAGCTCTCACAGTCCACACAGCCCACACAGCTCTCACAGCCCACACAGCTCTCACAGCCCACACAGCCCACACAGCTCTCACAGCCCACACTGCCCACAGAGCTCACACAGCCCACACAGCTCTCACAGCTCACACAGCCCACACAGCTCACATCCCACACAGCTCTCACAGCTCTCACAGCCCATACAGCTCTCACAGCCCATACAGCTCTCACAGCCCACACAGCTCTCACAGCTCACACACCCCTCACAGCCCACACAGCTCACAGCCCACACCGCCCACACAACTCTCACAGCTCTCACAGCTCTCACAGCCCATACAGCTTTCACAGCCCATACAGCTCTCACAGCCCACACAGCTCTCACAGCCCACACAGCTCTCACAGCCCACACAGCTCTCACAGCCCACACAGCTCTCACAGCCCACACAGCTCTCACAGCTCTCACAGCTCTCACAGCTCTCACAGGCCTCACAGGCCTCACTGCCCACACAGCTCTCACAGACCACACAGCCCACACTGCTCTCACAGCCCACACAGCTCTCACAGCTCACACAGCCCTCACAGCCCATACAGCTCTCACATCTCACACAGCCCTCACAGCCCACACAGCTCACAGCCCATACAGCTCTCACAGCTCTCACGGCCCACACACTCTCACAGCCCACACAGCTCTCACAGCCCACACAGCTCTCACAGGCCGCACAGCCCTCACACTCCACACAGCCCTCACACTCCACACAGCTCTCACAGCCCACATGGCTCTCACAGCCCACACAGCTCTCACAGCCCACACAGCTCACAGCCCACACAGCTCACAGCCCACACAGCTCTCACAGCTCACACAGCCCTCACAGCTCGCACAGCCCACACAGCCCACACAGCCCACACAGCCCACACAGCTCTCACAGCCCACACAGCTCTCACAGCCCACACAGCTCTCACAGATCTCACAGCCCACACAGCCCACACTCCCACAGCCCACACAGCTCTCACAGCTCTCACAGCCCACACAGCCACTCTCCCACAGCCCGCACAGCTCTCACAGCTCACACAGCCCTGACAGCCCACACAGCTCACATCCCACACAGCTCTCACGTCTCTCACAGCCCACACAGCTCTCACAGCTCTCACAGCCCATACAGCTCTCACAGCCCACACAGCTGTCACAGCCCACACAGCTCTCACAGCCCACACAGCTCTCACAGCCCACACAGCCCACACTCTCACAGCCCACACTCTCACAGCCCACACATCTCTCACAACCCACACAGCTCTCACAGCTCACACAGCCCTCACAGCCCACACAGCTCACATCCCACACAGCTCTCACAGCTCTCACGGCCCACACACTCTCACAGCCCACACAGCTCTCACAGCCCACACAGCTCTCACAGGCCGCACAGCCCTCACACTCCACACAGCCCTCACACTCCACACAGCTCTCACAGCCCACATGGCTCTCACAGCCCACACAGCTCTCACTGCCCACACAGCTCACAGCCCACACAGCCCACACAGCCCACACAGCTCTCACAGCTCACACAGGCCTCACAGCTCACACAGCCCACACAGCCCACACAGCCCACACAGCCCACACAGCTCTCACAGCCCACACAGCTCTCACAGCCCACACAGCTCTCACAGATCTCACAGCCCACACAGCCCACACTCCCACAGCCCACACAGCTCTCACAGCTCTCACAGCCCACACAGCCACTCTCCCACAGCCCGCACAGCTCTCACAGCTCACACAGCCCTGACAGCCCACACAGCTCACATCCCACACAGCTCTCACGTCTCTCACAGCCCACACAGCTCTCACAGCCCATACAGCTGTCACAGCCCACACAGCTGTCACAGCCCACACAGCTCTCACAGCTCTCACAGCCCACACAGCCCACACTCTCACAGCCCACACATCTCTCACAACCCACACAGCTCTCACAGCTCACACAGCCCTCACAGCCCACACAGCTCACATCCCACACAGCTCTCACAGCCCACACAGCTCTCACAGCTCCCACAGCCCTCACAGCCCACACATCCCACACAGCTCTCACAGCTCCCACAGCCCTCACAGCCCACACATCCCACACAGCTCTCACAGCCCACACAGCTCTCACAACCCACAGAGCTCTCACAGCTCTCACAGCCCACACAGCTCACAGCCCACACAGCTCTCACAGCTCTCACAGCCCACACAGCTCTCACAGCCCACACAGCTCTCATAGCCCACACAGCTCTCACAGCTCACAGCCCACACAGCCCACACTCTCACAGCCCACACAGCTCTCACAGCCCACACAGCTCTCACAGCCCACACAGCTCTCACAGCCCACACAGATCTCACAGCCCACACAGATCTCACAGCCCACACAGCTCTCACAGCCCACACAGCTCTTACAGCCAACGCAGCTCCCACAGCCCACACAGCCCTCACAGCCCTCAGAGCCCTCACAGCCCTCACAGCCCACACAGCCCTCACAGCCCTCACAGCCCACACAGCTCTCACAGCCCACACAGCTCTCACAGCTCACACAGCTCTCACAGCCCACTCAGCTCTCACAGCCCACACAGCCCACACTCTCACAGCCCACACAGCTCTCACAGCCCACACAGCTCTCACAGCCCACACAGCCCACACAGCTCTCACAGCCCACACAGCCCTCACAGCTTGCACAGCCCACACAGCCCACACAGCTCTCACAGCGAACACAGCCCTCACAGCTCTCACAGCTCTCACAGTCCACACAGCTCTCACAGTCCACACAGCTCTCGCAGCCCACACAGCTCTCGCAGCCCACACAGCTCTCACAGCCCACACAGCTCTCACAGCTCTCACAGCCCACACAGCTCTCACAGCCCACACAGCCCACACTCCCACAGCACACACAGCTCTCACAGCTCTCACAGCCCACACAGCCACTCTCCCACAGCCCACACAGCCCACACAGCTCTCACAGCCCACACAGCTCACACAGCCTACACAGCTCTCACAGCCCATACAGCTCTCACAGCCCATACAGCTCTCACAGCCCACACAGCTCTCACAGCTCACACAGCCCTCACAGCCCACACAGCTCACAGCCCACACCGCCCACACAACTCTCACAGCTCTCACAGCTCTCACAGCCCATACAGCTCTCACAGCCCATACAGCTCTCACAGCCCACACAGCTCTCACAGCCCACACAGCTCTCACAGACCACACAGCTCTCAGCCCACACAGCCCACACTGCTCTCACAGCCCACACAGCTCACAGCTCACACAGCCCTCACAGCCCATACAGCTCACAGTCCACACAGCTTACACAGCCCTCACAGCCCACACAGCTCACAGCCCACACAGCTCTCACCGCTCTCACAGCTCTCACTGCCCACACACTCTCACAGCCCACACAGCTCTCACAGCCCACACAGCTCTCACAGGCCGCACAGCCCTCACAGTCCACACAGCTCTCACAGCCCACACGGCTCTCACAGCCCACACAGCTCTCACAGCCCACACAGCTCTCACAGCCCACACAGCCCTCACAGCTCACACAACCCTCACAGCCCACACAGCTCGCACAGCCCACACAGCTCTCACAGCCCACACAGCTCTCACAGCCCACACAGCCCTCACAGCCCTCACAGCCCTCACAGCCCACACAGCCCTCACAGCCCACACAGCTCACAGCCCACACAGCCCACACTCCCACAGCCCACACAGCTCTCACAGCTCTCACAGCCCACACAGCCACTCTCCCACAGCCCGCACAGCTCTCACAGCCCGCACAGCTCTCACAGCTCACACAGCCCTGACAGCCCACACAGCTCACATCCCACACAGCTCTCACCTCTCTCACAGCCCACACAGCTCTCACAGCTCTCACAGCCCATACAGCTCTCACAGCCCACACAGCTGTCACAGCCCACACAGCTCTCACAGCCCACACAGCTCTCACAGCTCTCACAGCCCACACAGCTCTCACAGCCCACACTCTCACAGCCCACACAGCTCTCGCAACCCACACAGCTCTCACAACCCACACAGCTCTCATAGCCCACACAGCCCGCACAGCTCTCACAGCCCACACAGCTCTCACAGCCCACACAGCTCGCACAGCCCACACAGCTCTCAGCTCACACAGCTCTCACAGCCCACACAGCTCACATCCCACACAGCTCTCACAGCCCACACAGCTCTCACAGCTCCCACAGACCCTCACAGCCCACACATCCCACACAGCTCTCACAGCCCACACAGCTCTCACAACCCACATAGCTCTCACAGCTCTCACAGCCCACAGCCCACACAGCTCTCACAGCTCACACAGCCCACACAGCTCTCACAGCCCTCACAGCTCTCATAGCCCACACAGCTCTCACAGCTCACAGCCCACACAGCCCACACTCTCACAGCCCACACAGCTCTCACAGCCCACACAGCTCTCACAGCCCACACAGATCTCACAGCCCACACAGCTCTCACAGCCCACGCAGCTCTCACAGCCAATGCAGCTCTCACAGCCCTCACAGCCCTCACAGCCCACACAGCCCTCACAGCCCTCACAGCCCACACAGCTCTCACAGCCCACACAGCCCACACTCTCACAGCCCACACAGCTCTCACAGCCCACACAGCTCTCACAGCCCACACAGATCTCACAGCCCACACAGCTCTCACAGCCCACGCAGCTCTCACAGCCAATGCAGCTCTCACAGCCCTCACAGCCCTCACAGCCCACACAGCCCTCACAGCCCTCACAGCCCACACAGCTCTCTCAGCCCTCACAGCCCACACAGCCCACACAGCTCTCCCAGCCCACACAGCTCTCACAGCTCACACAGCCCACACAGCTCTCACAGCCCACTCAGCTCTCACAGCCCACACAGCCCACACTCTCACAGCCCACACAGCTCTCACAGCCCACACAGCCCTCACAGCTCTCACAGCCCACACAGCTCTCACAGCCCACACAGCTCGCACAGCCCACACAGCTCTCAGCTCACACAGCTCTCACAGCCCACACAGCTCACATCCCACACAGCTCTCACAGCCCACACAGCTCTCACAGCTCCCACAGCCCTCACAGCCCACACATCCCACACAGCTCTCACAGCCCACACAGCTCTCACAACCCACATAGCTCTCACAGCTCTCACAGCCCACAGCCCACACAGCTCTCACAGCTCACACAGCCCACACAGCTCTCACAGCCCACACAGCTCTCACAACCCACATAGCTCTCACAGCTCTCACAGCCCACAGCCCACACAGCTCTCACAGCTCACACAGCCCACACAGCTCTCACAGCCCACACAGCTCTCATAGCCCACACAGCTCTCACAGCTCTCACAGCCCACACAGCCCACACTCTCACAGCCCACACAACTCACAGCCCACACAACTCTCACAGCCTACACAGCTCTCACAGCCCACACAGATCTCACAGCCCACACAGCTCTCACAGCCCACGCAGCTCTCACAGCCAATGCAGCTCTCACAGCCCTCACAGCCCTCACAGCCCACACAGCCCTCACAGCCCTCACAGCCCACACAGCTCTCTCAGCCCTCACAGCCCACACAGCCCACACAGCTCTCCCAGCCCACACAGCTCTCACAGCTCACACAGCCCACACAGCTCTCACAGCCCACTCAGCTCTCACAGCCCACACAGCCCACACTCTCACAGCCCACACAGCTCTCACAGCCCACACAGCTCTCACAGCTCACACAGCCTACACAGCTCTCACAGCCCATACAGCTCTCACAGCCCATACAGCTCTCACAGCCCACACAGCTCTCACAGCTCACACAGCCCTCACAGCCCACACAGCTCACAGCCCACACCGCCCACACAACTCTCACAGCTCTCACAGCTCTCACAGCCCATACAGCTCTCACAGCCCATACAGCTCTCACAGCCCACACAGCTCTCACAGCCCACACAGCTCTCACAGACCACACAGCTCTCAGCCCACACAGCCCACACTGCTCTCACAGCCCACACAGCTCACAGCTCACACAGCCCTCACAGCCCATACAGCTCACAGTCCACACAGCTCTCACAGCTTACACAGCCCTCACAGCCCACACAGCTCACAGCCCACACAGCTCTCACCGCTCTCACAGCTCTCACTGCCCACACACTCTCACAGCCCACACAGCTCTCACAGCCCACACAGCTCTCACAGGCCGCACAGCCCTCACAGTCCACACAGCTCTCACAGCCCACACGGCTCTCACAGCCCACACAGCTCTCACAGCCCACACAGCTCTCACAGCCCACACAGCCCTCACAGCTCACACAACCCTCACAGCCCACACAGCTCGCACAGCCCACACAGCCCACACAGCTCTCACAGCCCACACAGCCCTCACAGCCCTCACAGCCCTCACAGCCCACACAGCCCTCACAGCCCACACAGCTCACAGCCCACACAGCCCACACTCCCACAGCCCACACAGCTCTCACAGCTCTCACAGCCCACACAGCCACTCTCCCACAGCCCGCACAGCTCTCACAGCCCGCACAGCTCTCACAGCTCACACAGCCCTGACAGCCCACACAGCTCACATCCCACACAGCTCTCACCTCTCTCACAGCCCACACAGCTCTCACAGCTCTCACAGCCCATACAGCTCTCACAGCCCACACAGCTGTCACAGCCCACACAGCTCTCACAGCCCACACAGCTCTCACAGCTCTCACAGCCCACACAGCTCTCACAGCCCACACTCTCACAGCCCACACAGCTCTCGCAACCCACACAGCTCTCACAACCCACACAGCTCTCATAGCCCACACAGCCCGCACAGCTCTCACAGCCCACACAGCTCTCACAGCCCACACAGCTCGCACAGCCCACACAGCTCTCAGCTCACACAGCTCTCACAGCCCACACAGCTCACATCCCACACAGCTCTCACAGCCCACACAGCTCTCACAGCTCCCACAGACCCTCACAGCCCACACATCCCACACAGCTCTCACAGCCCACACAGCTCTCACAACCCACATAGCTCTCACAGCTCTCACAGCCCACAGCCCACACAGCTCTCACAGCTCACACAGCCCACACAGCTCTCACAGCCCACACAGCTCTCATAGCCCACACAGCTCTCACAGCTCTCACAGCCCACACAGCCCACACTCTCACAGCTCTCACAGCCCACACAGCTCTCACAGCCCACACAGCTCTCACAGCCCACACAGATCTCACAGCCCACACAGCTCTCACTGCCCACGCAGCTCTCACAGCCAATGCAGCACTCACAGCCCTCACAGCCCTCACAGCCCACACAGCCCTCACAGCCCTCACAGCCCACACAGCTCTCACAGCCCACACAGCCCACACTCTCACAGCCCACACTCTCACAGCCCACACAGCTCTCACAGCCCACACAGCTCTCACAGCCCACACAGATCTCACAGCCCACACAGCTCTCACAGCCCACGCAGCTCTCACAGCCAATGCAGCTCTCACAGCCCTCACAGCCCACACAGCCCTCACAGCCCTCACAGCCCACACAGCCCTCTCAGCCCTCACAGCCCACACAGCCCACACAGCTCTCCCAGCCCACACAGCTCTCACAGCTCACACAGCCCACACAGCTCTCACAGCCCACTCAGCTCTCACAGCCCACACAGCCCACACTCTCACAGCCCACACAGCTCTCACAGCCCACACAGCCCTCACAGCTCTCACAGCCCACACAGCTCTCACAGCCCACACAGCTCGCACAGCCCACACAGCTCTCAGCTCACACAGCTCTCACAGCCCACACAGCTCACATCCCACACAGCTCTCACAGCCCACACAGCTCTCACAGCTCCCACAGCCCTCACAGCCCACACATCCCACACAGCTCTCACAGCCCACACAGCTCTCACAACCCACATAGCTCTCACAGCTCTCACAGCCCACAGCCCACACAGCTCTCACAGCTCACACAGCCCACACAGCTCTCACAGCCCACACAGCTCTCACAACCCACATAGCTCTCACAGCTCTCACAGCCCACAGCCCACACAGCTCTCACAGCTCACACAGCCCACACAGCTCTCACAGCCCACACAGCTCTCATAGCCCACACAGCTCTCACAGCTCTCACAGCCCACACAGCCCACACTCTCACAGCCCACACAACTCACAGCCCACACAGCTCTCACAGCCTACACAGCTCTCACAGCCCACACAGATCTCACAGCCCACACAGCTCTCACAGCCCACGCAGCTCTCACAGCCAATGCAGCTCTCACAGCCCTCACAGCCCTCACAGCCCACACAGCCCTCACAGCCCTCACAGCCCACACAGCTCTCTCAGCCCTCACAGCCCACACAGCCCACACAGCTCTCCCAGCCCACACAGCTCTCACAGCTCACACAGCCCACACAGCTCTCACAGCCCACTCAGCTCTCACAGCCCACACAGCCCACACTCTCACAGCCCACACAGCTCTCACAGCCCACACAGCTCTCACAGCCCACACAGCCCTCACAGCTCACACAGCCCTCACAGCCCATACAGCTTGCACAGCCCACACAGCCCACACAGCTCTCACAGCGAACACAGCCCTCACAGCCCACACAGCTCTCACAGTCTACACAGCTCTCGCAGCCCACACAGCTCTCACAGCCCACACAGCTCTCACAGCTCTCACAGCCCACACAGCTCTCACAGCCCACACAGCTCTCACAGCCCACACAGCCCACACTCTCACAGCCCACACAGCCCACACTCTCACAGCGCACACAGCTCTCACAGCTCTCACAGCCCACACAGCCACTCTCCCACAGCCCACACAGCTCTCACAGCCCACACAGCTCTCACAGCCCTCACAGCCCACATAGCTCACATCCCACACAGCTCTCACAGCCCTCACAGCCCACATAGCTCACATCCCACACAGCTCTCACATCTCTCACAGCCCATACAGCTGTCACTGCCCACACAGCTCTGACAGCCCACACAGCTCTCACAGCCCACACAGCCCACAGTCTCACAGCCCACACAGCCCACACAGCTCTCACAGCTCACAGCCCACACAGCTCTCACAGCTCTTAGCCCACACAGCCCATACAGCTCTCACAGCCCACACAGCTCTCACAGCTCACACAGCCCAGACAGCCCTCACAGCTCACACAGCCCTCACAGCCCACACAGCTGACATCCCACAGAGCTCTCACAGCTCTCACAGCCCTCACAGCCCACACAGCTCTCACAGCAAAGAAACACTGGCAAAGACAATAACGGCAGCAAAGAAACTTTGGCGCCGATTGAGGGATCTGCCTGTAATTTTCCTTAAATTTGCTTCGCTGCGCTCCGCTCCTCCCTGAAAGTTTCGGGGGGATTCGTCAAGCGGTGGCCGAGAAAAACAGGGGTCCCGAAACGTGTTTTCCGGTGCGCGTACCCTCGCGATTTTTCGAAAAAAGAAAAATTCAAGACAAGAATATGAAATGCTTGGAGAGATCCGTAAAGGATGTTACTAATGGCATAAATTGAGATAGAATATACAAAAAAGAGAGGCATATTTACGAGCCCCTTGCGCAATGTTTGACATGGGTGCAAGCAGAAAATGCATGCAGAGTAATGAAATTGGCACACAGACAAGAATATGAAATGCTGTGAGAGATGCGTAAAGGATTTTACTCATGGCATGAATTGAGATAGAATATACAAAAAAGAGAGGCATATCTACAAGCCACTTGTGCAATGTTTAACATTATTGCTTGTATAGAGATAGTGTAATGGTTTCATTGGCGTATTTACAAGCCCCTTGTGCAATTTTTAACATTAATGCTGGTATAGAGAGAGTGTAATGACAATTTTATTACTCTGTATGCATTTTCTGCTTGCATCCATGTTAAACATTGCGGAAGGGGCTTCTAAATATGCCCCTCTTTTTGTATATTCTATCTCAATTGATGCCATTAGTAAAATCCTTTATGCATCTCTCACGGCATTTCATATTGTTTTCTATCTGCTATTCCTATCCCTCTGTATACATTTACTGCTTGCAACCATGTTAAAGGTAGCGCAAAGCGCTTGTAAATAAGGAGCATATTTACAAGCCCAATTAAACCATTAGCACTATCTCTATACCAGCATTGAATTCAAGCATGAGAAACACTTTAAAAAGAAGTCTACTGTATAAGGTAAAAGATACAAACTGTAAGCACACACAGCTAACATTAAGGAAAAAGATGAAAATATAATTCCTTAATTCACATACACACTCAGTGTGATGCTTGTCAAAAATCTTAAAGCCAGTCATTTCAGCAAAAAACATTTAGCATGGTAAATCGTTTTAGGCACAGAGAGTGAGATGACACATACACACAAACAGACAGATGGTGTAGGCAGAGATTGAGATGACACACACATACAAACAGAGAGATGGTGGAAGGAGAGAGTGAGATGAGGCACGCAGGGAGATAGTGCAGGCAAAGAGTGATATGAGACACACAAAGAGAGATGTGAACTAGTGTTTATAATGTTTAGTTAATGTATTTGCTATGTGTTATGTTAGTAGTGGTCTATAATATGTCACATTTTTCTTTTCAACAGATTGTATATATCTACAGAGTCATAATAGATTATGCCTACGAAAGACCGCCAAAAGGGATTTTATAAGAAAGTTTTATCGACCAAGAGGACGCAATTAGAAGATTCATGCAAAGGACAATCTTCAGAGAAAAGAAAAAATGCTCCTGGTAAGCAAACCAAGGATTTTTTAAGGAAATTGTTAAAATGCAGAAAAGGTCAAGAAAGTGTTTCTACAAAAAAAAAAACAAGTTGTAACTAGAAAGAAAAAGCAGAGGTCACCAAAAAATGGTATAAAGGTACAAGGAGATCATAGTGTGTCTGGTAATCATAGGAGAAATCAGTTTATTGACATTCGTAGTTTTGAATTTATTAAAAAATCTTAAGAAATATAATAGGAAAACAACTTTTTACAAGAAAAAGAAAAGAATAGAAAAGTTTGTTGATCAGGCTTTTGATGTGAAGAGAAAGCTATATATTTTAGTAATCAAAAGAGTTTGTACACTAGATAAGGCAATCAATGATTTGAAATCAAAATGTAAGTGAAAAAGAGTAATCAATCAAACTAATTTTTCTGATGTTTTTTCGGGAGAATGGAAGCATAGCTCAAGTAGTGAGCCATTTTTTAATGAAGAGAGTTACTTTCAGGATAATGATTTGGTGCATGCAGTTGACACCAGTGGTCGAGCATATGAGGTGAAGGACGGTTGTCCAGTTCAAAAAGAAAAAATTGTGCCTAGAAATGCAGATGAGGTGTTAGCTGATGAAGTTTTAGGGAGACGTGCTAAGGGTCCGATGTATACTTGGAATTGTAGTAGTATTTGTAGTGTGCAACAGGATTCTATTAATTTGTTTTGCAATTTCTTAGTTACATATAGTAAGAAAAGTCTAAAAACAAAAGTTTAAGATGTTACAAGACTTAGATCCTTGCAGAGTGAGGGAAAAAACAGGTGTGCATGGTCATTTATTGGCTTGTCTTTCTAGAAAAGTATGTCAGAGTACTTTTCACCATTTTAGGATGTTAGGAGTGCATCAAACTAAAGTGAAGAAAATAGTGAGAAGGTTGTATTATGAAAAAAGTCCAGCACTTAGGGTAAAACAGTTAAACAATGCTCTTTTGCATGGATCTGAATTAGATGTGAAGAAGATTTCTGAAGAAATAGAGTTTTGTTACTTTGGTGAAAAAGAGGACACTGCCGTAAATGATACATTAATAGAAAGTAATGTGGAAGAGAATGTACAGATTGTAAGTATTCAAAATTTTGATCATGAAATTACAAAGTTTAAGGTCATTTCAAGTGAAAGGCCAAATTTTTCTTGTGTGTTTTGTCGATGAACTCATTATAAGAATCAGACTCGGTTAGTTGATTTATATGTTAAAAGTGAAATGGAAAATATTAATGAATCGAAGGATTTTGCAACTTATTTGTTGGTTGAGAATTGTTTTGATTTGGGTTCTGATCTGCGTATTTGTAAATATTGGTATAATAAATTAAATGAAAACAGAATGCCTGCTGGAGCTGTACATAATAATCTTGAGTTGGTAAAGATTCCGTCTGAATTGATGGGTTTAAATACCTATGAGTGTATTCTGATTAAATGTGTGCATCCTTTTCAGGCTATTGTTCGCTTGGAGCCTAAGACAGGGAAATTGCCTCCTTCAGATTTACAGAGAGGATTAAAGGGAAGAGTTGTTTATTTGCCTTTAGATTTAAAGAAAAATATTGACACCATTGGCGTAGAAAAAGTGGAAGAGGAACCTCTAGTTATTCTAGTTAATGGCGTTCCTACAAAGAGTAAGAAAATCTGGCAAGAATTAGTGGATGTTAGGAAAGTCAAAAAGGAAACGTTGTATTTAGTAAAAAACAATCAGTACTACAAAAATGTATATGTAGGAGAAGAGGAAACAGCTGTAGAAGAGGACAGTGATTCATCAGCTGGACAGATTGAAAAAGTAGATGTGTCTAGAAGTGAACAGATTTATGAGCATTATAGTGTTCATCCTCTGCATTCCAAAGAAGTAATGGGGAATGCTATTGAGTTGTTCCAAATGAAAGAAGCCAAAGGAAGTCCCATAAGTGTATGGGAAGAAAGCTTGGAAGATCGTTGTTTTCCTCAATTGTTTCCAACAGGTCGAGGTGGAAGATATGATGACCGACCTGTTCGAATTCCTGTGTCGGAATACCGGACTTTAAGATTATATGCAGAAGATCCAAGATTTCGTCAATGCATTCCATATTTGTTTCATCTTCTGTTTGAGAGTGACTTCTCTGGACTATCTTATGCTGTTAACCATATACTGAAATCTGAGGTACATCTTCATCTTTCAGCAAGTTACTTTATGGATAAAGTCCAAGTGGAAGACAGTATTTTGGAATCTCACCTAATCAATCTCATGGCATGCCAGCGTGGTACGCATGAGTATTGGTACCGTCGTCATGTGGAATTGAAATGTATGCTAAGAAACTTAGGAACTCCTACATGGTTCTTCACTCTTAGCTGTGCTGAGTATGCCTGGGAAGACTTACTTGAATTTCTTCGAGAGGCAAATGGAAACATAGAAAATATAGAATTCAAGACACCTGGAGAACTGTGCTCTTTGGATCCAGTTAATGTTTGTAGGTATTTTAATCATCGATTTGAAGCTATGATGTCTTTCATCACAAACAAAAAAAATCCTCCACTTGGAGAGGTTTTGGATTTCTTTTGGAGAAAGGAGTATCAAGCAAGAGGTGCTCCTCACATACATATGGTGCTATGGATCAAAGATGCTCCCAAATTTGGAACAGATTCGGATGACACAGTGATGAGTTTCATTGAACAATATTCCACATGTGTTGTTCCAAAAAGTACAGAAGAAGACAATTTACGACATCAAGTCTTACGCATTCAAGCCCATCGCTCTGGAAAGTACTGTCGTCGAAAGTTCAAATCCAAGGAGAAGTTCTACACAAAATGTTGTTTTGGATTTCCACGACCAGTAATATGTAAATGTAGAGTGAACAATTTTATGTCTTCACTGCGACATACTGTGACAAGAAAATCACCGAAAAATACGTACAACTTGAAAAGAAATGAAGAGTCCAAATACATAAATGACTACAACCCAGTTATTTTGTCCATGTGGAATGCTAACATGGATATTCAATATGTTGCTGACAACTCTTTTGCTGTGGCTCGATATGTAACATCTTACATCACAAAATCAGAAAAGACGGAACTGAAGAAAATGTGGGAGGATATTTCGCATGAAAAGAGCCTAAGTATGAAATTATACAGTTACAGTATGAAGATGTTGTCGCATCGAGAAATTGGAGCATATGAATGTTCAGATCGGTTATCATCAGCAAGTCTGTACGCCAAATCGAGATCCATCATTTGGGTAAGTCTAGGTCTTGCTGCAACACAAAACCGAGTTTTGAAGTCTGCACAAGAAATTGAAATAGTACAGATATTTTGAAGACAAACATGTTGGATACATATTATCCAAATAGAAGTAGTCATCTTGAGTACGTTCGTCTCTATGAAGTACTGCAAAAGTATACTTTTAAGAGGAATATGACAGAAGATATCAATAAAGGAGTATATGCTTTAATTGGATGCGAAGGATGTCTGGTGAAACAAAGAAAAGGACATTTGATTAATCATCGTAAATTGAGTTGCGAATCTCCTGATAAAAGGGAATTTTACTATTTAGCTCTTTTGCAACTCTTTAAGCCACGGCGTTCAGAAGAGGAACTACTTGGAGATTTTCTCAGTTTTGAAGATTGTTTCAATGCAACTAAGGATACCATAGAATGTCCTGTTTTTTCAAATTATCTGCAAATGTTGAACGATGAAATACAGCAAGAAGCTATCATTGCAGCAGAGATTGCTAGAGACAGTTCTCAAGACAGTCAGAGTTCTGCTTCGTTGAGTCAGGATCCACTAGGAGGACCAATTATCCAAAATGAAGCTGCCACTGCTATGGAAGAGGTGGAAAGAGCCATGGAACAAGCTCAGGAGGATGTAGTTAATTTAGAAGATTTGGAAAATCAACTAAACGTGGAGCAGAAAAAAATATATGATGAAGTCACAGAACAGATTGAGCATGGTTTACGTCATGATAAAAAAGAGTGCTCATGTATGTCATTTGAACCTGTCCGACTGTATGTGAGTGGAGAAGCCGGGACTGGGAAAAGTTTTCTGATTAAATCAATTGCAAGTTATCTGCAGAAAAGAACAGAGTCATCACTGTCTTGTGTTGTTACTGCTCCAAATGGGTTGGCAGCACATAACATTAAAGGGATTACTTTACATCATTTATTGATGCTGCCAGTAGAGCATAATAATAAATTACAATACCACAAGCTATCTGGAGAAGCTTGTTGTGAAGTTGGTAGAGTCCTGAAGAAAATTAAACTTCTTATCATTGATGAGGTAAGCATGGTATCAAATGTGATGCTTGCTTTTGTGCATTTAAGAATGCAACAAATTCTTAAAACAGAGTATGATGTGTTATTTAGAGGCAAGCACATCATTGTCTTTGGAGATCTACTGCAGCTAACTCCAGTGAAAGGACAACCAGTGTTTAAGATGCTTACGGATGAAGATACAAGAAAGTGCCTAGGAAGCATTGGAAATGTGAATATCTGGTTATATTTTAAATATGCAGAACTGCTTCAAAACATGTGACAGGCAAAGGATGAAGATTATAAAAATATTCTACAAGATGTAAGAATTGGAAAAGTAACTGAACATGGCAAAGAAGCTTTACAGTCACGATTAATTTCAAATTTGTTTCAAAAGGAAAATATTCTCCCAGAGATTATTTATCAGAAAGTTGCTGAAAACAAAACTGTAATATGCTTGATACCAACTCTTCGAGAATGTTCAGTCTTCAACAACAAAATGTTAGAGTTAGAACATCAAGAGAGTGTGAAACTGGAAGCTATTGATAAAATAGAGCACGAAGGAGTTACTATTGTTTTGTCAGAAAAGTTGAAATCAAAGTTGGATTCTTTAGAGAAGACAATTTCCAAAACTGCTAGTTTTGAAAAGACTCTATATGTATGTTTAAATTGTTGTATAATTTTACGACGGAATTTAAATGTGGAAAGTGGTTTAGTAAGTGGAGCAATGGGTCATGTTGTTGATTTTGTGAATTACCGAAATAGAGATGGAATTGAATTTATAAAAATTTAATTTGATGGTATTGAAGAAGTACAACAAATCAGTCGTTGTTCTGCCCGATTTTTGCTTATGAAAGATTTATATGTCCGCAGAAAACAGTTTCCTGTTTCTTTGGCATATGCGGTGACTATTCATAAATCTCAAGGTTCAAGTGTAGATAGTGCTTTGGTGAATATTGGAAGTTCTGTCTTCAAGGAGGGCATGGCATATGTTGCTTTATCTCGAGTCAGAACTTTATCTGGATTGTACTTGATTGATTTTGATGAGACAAAGATTAGTGCAGATCTAAATTGTGTAAAGGAATATTATAGGTTAAGAAGAGAGTATGCTCCAAATTTACCTCAATATCCTCTATTTGAAAAGCGTGTAGTAGGCGGAAAAAGAAGAAATGAGAAAAATTGTAGCAAGGCTGTAGCAAAAAAAAGAAAACTAGATGAACCAGTAATTGTAAGCAGAAACAAAGAGGATTCTGTTGAAGATATTGTTGGAATTCAGTTTGAAAACAGTTCTGGTGTCAACTGCTATGCTAATGTAGTGGTTAATGTTGATTTTTTTCTCCAAGGTTTGCAAGAACAGATTGCTGAAAATCTGGATCAAAGTTTTTGTTGTTTGTTGAATACTGTGTTTGAGAAATGTAGCAGTGATAGAACAAATATAGAAAGTGTTTCTGATATTCCAAATGATTTAGACATATGTTCTGGTATAACTCAATTTTCTCAGGATATTCAGCAAGATTGTCAGGAATTTCTAATGTACATGCTTGTTGTATTGCAAGAGGAAGGTATAGATTTTGAAAATATTTTTGGCCTTTCTTATAAATGGCAACATGTCTGCGATAATTGTTCCTTTTCAAGTAGTACAACAGTAGATACCGAAAGATTTATATATTTGACTTTACCAGACTGCAAATCAGTGTCTTTAATTAATGTAGTTAGAGCAGCTGATCAAAACATGGTTTGTACACAATGTAACTGTGCAATGCTATCAACATTATTTATACAAACTTATGGACAGTACGTAATTTTAATGTTCCAACAATGTAGACCTGATGGAACTAAATTAACAACTTTAATTAAAAATGTTGTGGATTCTCAATTATCAATTTCAGGAAGAACCTTTGTAACAGTAGCAATTATTTACCATGATGGTCCTTCAACAACATCTGGACATTATACAGCTTATTTAAAATGTCAAAACGGTTGGACTTATTGTAATGATACTGTTTTGACTTTCAAAAAACGTTTGCCTTTTGACTTAAAAAATTCTTACCTAGTGTTTTTACAACCTAAATTTTAGGAAAAGTAATTGGCCTAGAAAGATTGGAGCAATTAATAAAAGTTAGTCATCAGGATACTATATGATGTTCAGATTCTGATAGTTTACTGGTTGTTTAAGGTTTTATGGACATGATACACATCCTTGGGTGGAGATATAAATATTGTTAGGTGTTACGAAAGACGTTGGAGCTTTTCATGCAGAAGGTCAGGAAATGGAAGGTCAAGAGTATTATTAAGTATTTTCCAAAACAAGGAATTTTTACGTACTATTTGGCCATGTGGGAAAGTACATCAATGAAAAAATAGGTTTTTTTCGGGTAAATGTTGATAATATATGTTTTTACATAATTTTGTAATGATACTCAATTGATTTTCAAACAACGTTTGCCTTTTGACTTAAAACGAATACAAGAGGGGGGTCTAAGGGAATGTTTACCGACCTAGCATTGCTATCATCCCTTAACAATATGAATACCAACAACTTGGATAACAATGGGTCAAACAGAAAAGGACTATCTAAGGACTATCTGTGTGACTTAGGGATACAACCGCGAAATCCACTCTGAGTATAACGTGGTGAAATAATTGTTCCCATCAGATCACCGACCTGTACCGCCCAACATCATTTGGTATCCTACACCCTGAAGGATGGTGGTTTTACCCACAGTAGATTAGGCAGGTGGTAGCCTCATCTAGTCACAGTATCTAAAATGTGGATGTGGTATATTCTGGCATCAGGAGGTGAACTGACTAGCAGTGCAAAAAAGTGAAACTAAATCATAAGTGCTAAATGTAAAAAGTGTTTAAAATTGGGTAGTGGAAATGGAAAACTGATTTTATTACATCCTATCCACTCCCAGACATTAAAAAACAGTGCTAAGTAGTGCAAACAAATAACTACTTCAATTGGTGTATGGTCGACATGTTTCTGCAGTGGATACGGAGCCTATTGGTCTCCTACTGCTTCATCAGGACCTTAATTGCTGCTACTGCTACATGTAAATAGTGATGTGAAAAATTATAAACAATATCACCTGGGCTTCGCCTGTTGTGATGATCCATGGTCATCCCATATCGGACGAATAGTAGAAAAGAGAGAACACACAGAACTTATAGATAGTCACCATAGATTTACAACATATGTATCATTTTTCATTTTGCCAAAAAAGTTTTTAAGGTCAAACAGGTCCTATTAAAGTAACTCATTACTAGCCATAAACCTGTTCAGGCACATTGGAGTCATTTGTGATTTCCACTCACCTAGTAATTAGGGAATGCACACCCCACCTCACCTGGCTACAGCTCAGGTAAAACGGAGCACCGCTCTATTGAAAGGAAGAAACAAAAAGTAAAATAAGGGAAGGACTTAAGATAGCGCTATATACCAATGATGAGCATCAGAGGCTCGTAGTCATATTGTGTACTTGAGATGCTTGGATTGTGTCCTTTAGGTGTATGGATCTGTAAACACCAAGTTAACCGCCGCACACCCTGTAACACGAAATATGCCATTCCCTCTGGCACACTCAGATGTTAGTATCAGGGGACGGGGCGTGTTGAAACATGTAAGGCGCACAACTGCAAGCAAGAACAAGTCACCAAAGTTCTAAGACTAAGCATGGCAAAGTCCTGCTTCAGCGTGTGTTTGTTGCGGAGTCATAGCTCTCTACTAGGTATTCCGCGAGTCACACTTAACCAGCCACTCGAGCTATGTATTGAGTTACAGGTAACTGAGTATAGATAAGTTAGCTCCCTATAAATATAACCGAGGTTCTAAGACTCAGTGTGGCTGTTGCGGAGCCATAATTCTCCACTCGATATTACGCAGACCCTGTTTAAGCAGCCGCTCAAACTGCGTCTTAAGTTGCAATTCCGACAAAGTAAGTATAAATTAATTCCCTAGCTGTAATCTTAAGGTACCACACCGACGCTTACCTTTCCGTCGGTACTCCGGACATCCGTCTAGGCTGTCTTGGGGAGGTACCCGACCGGACAGGAAGCCGTCATTAGTATCCTGGACACGAATGCGTGTCATGGCACGTGACCGAGCGTCAAGGCGTAACGTGTTGCTGGGATTTGTAGTTTTATGGTTATTTGCTGGCGCCGTACGATCTTAGTGTGTCCTAAATCGATAACCTTGTTAGGAGCACCTCACAAGTGTACAAATGCCCAGTACTGCAACGTTCAATACATATCACAGTAGTCAATATTTCAAATTATCGGTACACGTTTATGAAAATTACCGAATCTTTTTAATTATTTTTTAATGCAATCTAATTTGGTATTGATGACTCGTGTGGGATTATTCTCATAGTCATATTCATAATAACTGGACATCATATTGAGATGGATATCTTACTCACTGAACATTTCATAACCCATCTCTCAGTGATTGTGAAAAGGAAAGGTTGTTTGTATCATCACATATTCATGGACATCTGAATGGGCTGGTACCAGTTGTATGTTGGCCTTTAATAGTCAACTGTGAATCGGTCAGTGATGTTAAAGCCTCTATTTCTTTCGGAATTTGTATCCCATGAGCATAAATGTTGCAACAACACGATGTTACTATTAGGGTGTGGTATATCTTGCCAGAACAGTCCCTGAATAGTAGTATGGTTTTGTTGTTACTAGACATTATAGAGACATCCACGGAATATCTTCATTCAATCCCGTCTTGTCCGTCTGCAATTTATAAATCCATTTCTGTTCTCGTTTGAAGAGAAATGTACTGACGTCTTGTATGTGGGGTGAGATCATTGGCTGTTCCAGCACTGTCCAACGTAAATCTGTTGGTAAATGCTGTGCTTGGATAAAATGATTGGTAAGTATGGTAGCTTGCCTGCAGCAACGTATTGAACTCTTATGTTCCGATATCCGTGTCTTAACTGTTCAGTGAGTAAGATATCCATCTCAATATGACGTCCAGTTATTATGAATATGACTATGAGAATAATCCCACACGAGTCATCAATACCAAATTAGATTGCATTAAAAAATAATTAAAAAGATTCGGTAATTTTCATAAACGTGTACCGATAATTTGAAATATTGACTACTGTGATATGTATTGAACGTTGCAGTACTGGGCATTTGTACACTTGTGAGGTGCTCATAACAAGGTTATCAATTTAGGACACACTAAGATCGTACGGCGCCAGCAAATAACCATAAAACTACAAATCCCATCAACACGTTACGCCTTGACGCTCGGTCACGTGCCATGACACGCATTCGTGTCCAGGATACTAATGACGGCTTCCTGTCCGGTCGGGTACCTCCCCAAGACAGCCTAGACGGATGTCCGGAGTACCGACAGACAGGTAAGCGTCGGTGTGGTACCTTAAGATTACAGCTAGGGAATTAATTTATACTTACTTTGTCGGAATTGCAACTTAAGACGCAGTTTGAGCGGCTGCTTAAACAGGGTCTGCGTAATATCGAGTGGAGAATTATGGCTCCGCAACAGCCACACTGAGTCTTAGAACCTCGGTTATATTTATAGGGAGCTAACTTATCTATACTCAGTTTCCTGTAACTCAATACATAGCTCGAGTGGCTGGTTAAGTGTGACTCGCGGAATACCTAGTAGAGAGCTATGACTCCGCAACAAACACACGCTGAAGCAGGACTTTGCCATGCTTAGTCTTAGAACTTTGGTGACTTGTTCTTGCTTGCAGGTGTGCGCCTTACATGTTTCAACACGCCCCGTCCCCTGATACTAACATCTGAGTGTGCCAGAGGGAATGGCATATTTCGTGGTACAGGGTGTGGGGCGGTTAACTTGGTGTTTACAGATCCATACACCTAATGGACACAATCCAAGCATCTCAAGTACACAATATGACTACGAGCCTCTGATGCTCATCATTGGTATATAGCGCTATCTTAAGTCCTTCCCTTATTTTACTTTTTGTTTCTTCCTTTCAATAGAGCGGTGCTCCGTTTTACTTGAGCTGTAGCAGGTGAGGTGGGGTGTGCATTCCCTAATTACTAGGTGAGTGGAAATCACAAATGACTCCAATGTGCCTGAACAGGTTTATGGCTAGTAATGAGTTACTTTAATAGGACCTGTTTGACCTTAAAAACTTTTTTGGCAAAATGAAAAATGATACATATGTTGTAAATGTATGGTGACTATCTATAAGTTCTGTGTGTTCTCTCTTTTCTCCTATTCGTCCGATATGGGATGACCATGGATCATCACAACAGGCGAAGCCCAGGTGATATTGTTTATAATTTTTCACATCACTATTTACATGTAGCAGTAGCAGCAATTAAGGTCCTGATGAAGCAGTAGGAGACCAGTAGGCTCCGTATCCACTGCAGAAACATGTCGACCATACACCAATTGAAGTAGTTATTTGTTTGCACTACTTAGCACTGTTTTTTAATGTCTGGGAGTGGATAGGATGTAATAAAATCAGTTTTCCATTTCCACTACCCAATTTTAAACACTTTTTACATTTAGCACTTATGATTTAGTTTCACTTTTTTGCACTGCTAGTCAGTTCACCTCCTGATGCCAGAATATACCACATCCACATTTGAGATACTGTGACTAGATGAGGCTACCACCTGCCTAATCTACTGTGGGTAAAACCACTATCCTTCAGGGTGAAGGATCCCAAATGATGTTGGGCGGTACAGGTCGGTGATCTGATGGGAACAATTATTTCACCACGTTATACTCCGAGTGGATTTCGCGGTTGTATCCCTAAGTCACACAGATAGTCCTTAGATAGTCCTTTTCTGTTTGACCCATTGTTATCCAAGTTGTTGGTATGCCTTTTGACTTAACAAATTCGTATCTAGTGTTTTTAGAACCCAAATTTTAGTGTAAGTAATTGGACAATGAAGATTGGAGCAGTTAATAAAAGTAAGTGTGTTGTTCAAAATTAGTTTGTGAGTGAAAGTGATCAAGATAATTAGTAAACTGGTAGTTGTCACAGAGGTAGTATAAGTGTATCACATAGTGAGTGATATCAGTATTATAGGAAATGTTTATCAAGAGTAAGTCAGAGGTGTAAATAGAATTTTTGTTAGATGATGAAATAGATGTTGGACTTTTCATTCCGAAAGTCGGGTAAATGGAAGTTTAAAACTACTAATAAGTAATTTCCAAAAAGAGGACTTTCTGTATACCATTTGGCCATGTGGAAAGGTATGTAAATGAAGATTACGTATTTCGGGTAAATGTGGTTAATATATGTTTGTATATCACTTTAGTTTGAGAGTATAATAATAAGATACTGTATCTTAGAAATTGCTGTTTGGAAGAAAACATTTAGGATATGTTTTTTCTAAGTTTTATGGGTTTTTTAAACACAATCATTTTGATTGTGTTTTTTTTGCCCGCTGTGGTATGATGAGTAGTATTGAACTCACTGTTTTTAGTGAAAATCAATATATTCTGAGAACAGCAAAAATAAACCATATAACATGTTGTACAAGTTAATTTGCATTTTGTATTGTGAAATATATATTATAACTGACTTCTTTATTCTCTTCTACAGATATTACATATATAAGGTAAGTATGACTAATAAACAATACATTTTTATTACTTTTCTATTTCTGTTTCTCTCTATGCTTCCCTTACTGCCTCTCTCTTAACCTCACTGCTTTCATTCCTTCAGTTTCTCACTCCCTTTCTCTTATCTTCACTCCCTTTAACTCATCCACATTTTGTCACTGACTTTTTTTTGCTCTTTCACTCAGTCCCCTTCTCTCACTCTTTCCTTCTCTTCCTCTATTTCCTCACTCTTTTACTTTTCTTGTCTCATGCTCTCTCACCTTTATTCATCCTCTATCACCTCTGTTTTGTCAAACTTACTGCCATTCTTTTACCCTATGTCACCCCTGTCCCTTTATTTTGCTTCCCTTACTCATCCTCATTCCCTATACTTCACTTCCCTTCTTCTTAGACTTCTCACCCACTCATGTTAAGTCAGTTCCTCTGTTTCACTCCCCTTCACCTATCTTTCCTTCCTTTGCTCACTCACTAATTCCTTTTCTGTCACTTACCTAACTGCACTTCAAACACACCTTCATAAAACTCCCTGTGTCCTCTTACTTTCTCTGTACTCTTCCATCACTCCCTCTCTCTTAGACTCACTGTTGTTAATGCACCTGCACTAATTCCCCCTTCCCTCTCCCTCATTTTCCTTCCCTAACTTCTCATTCCTTTTCTCCTGTTTTGTCTCTTGTATTGTGAATAATGTATTATAACTGATTTGTTTTTTCGTTTCCACAGATATTTCATTTATAAGGTAAATACGACTGACCAAAAAAACTTTTTTATTTCTCTTTTTGTCTATCCTTCCATCGCTCCCTGTCTCTTAGCGTGACTCTCTTCATCACCTCATTCTGTCACTCCTTTTCCCTCACCTACACTACCTCATTTTCCTTTTTTTGATCCCTCACTGAGTGTCCTTCTATCACTCCTTCATTCACTCTCTGTGTGTAGTCAATCCCTCACTCCCATTATCTCACACTCACTCGACTTTATCCACCCTCTATCATTTGTCTTTCTTCAACTTCACTGTCCTTCTCTCACTCACCTCTCCCTTGGTTCGTTAGGCTGCTTCCCTCAGTACCCTTTATTCCTATCCTTCATTCCCCTTCTCCTTTCTTGTTTCCCTCACTTACCTTTTCTCAGTTCATCTGATTTACTCCCCTTCACCTCTCTTTCCTTCTTTTGCTCCCTCACTCATTAACCTTTCCTCACTCACCTTACTCCACTTCACTTACTCCTTCTGTCACTCCCTTTGAACTCTGACATCCTCACTTCTCTTTTTTCACTGTCTCGCTGTTAGCCTTACTTCCTCTGTCCCTTCACTGTCTCACTGCCCTTCCCTTACACTCACTGTCTTTAACTTACCCACACTCCATCACTTGTCTTTCTTTGCTCCCTCACTCAGTCCCCTTCTCTCACTCTTTCCTTCACTCCCTCTGTGTCCTCAGTCCCCTTGTCTCACGCTCATTTGCCATCCCTCTTTTGACTGTGCTATGTCTTCCTTTGGCTGTTCCATGTTTCTCTCTGTGTGTGCCATCTTACCATTTGTCTGCACAATATATACTTGTGCCTGTGTCATCTTACTCTCTGCTTGCACTATCTCACCTTCTACTTGTTCTATCTCACTCTGTGCCTGCACCATTTTACCCTCTACCTGTGGCATCTGTCCCTCTGCGTGTGCCATCTAACTTTCCCATCTTTTAATCTTCTTCTTCCTTCTTTCTTGTATTGTGAAATATACATTGTATGCATTACAATTTATTTTTTTCTTGTGTTTTACAGATATTATATTTTTTTTAAATAATTTCCTTAACTTTTTTATATCTTAGAAGGTAAGTGTAACAAATAAAAAACTTTTTTCGCAATAGTGTCTAAGTTTTTATTATTTATAAGGTAAGTATGAGAAAGAAAAATACGTTTGTTATCACTCTGTTATTGTGACAGAATAACTGCCTCACTCTTTCTCAGTCCCTTGCTCTCTATCTCTCTACATATCTCTCCCTGACACTTAATATTGTATGTTTTCTCTTTCTACCACTCCTCCTCTTTACCTCAGTCAGTTTCCCTCTTTCTTTATTTTTATGTGTTTGATCTTATTTTCCTTCCTTCACTCTGTTATCCATTTCTTACCTGTTAGTAAGCCTTCATTTATTGGCACTCCACTTTCCCCAGTGCACTTCCTTGATAAATCTAGATGTAGGTGGCACTGAAAACAGTACTACAGCCCCTTAAGTATTCAATAGTTACCACCAAATACTATTCAGTGGTTAATAACGAATTCTTGTGTATATGCACATCTGTGCATGTACATTTGTGCCATGTGGCACACATACAAGCCGTAAGAGCATGTATGTGTGTGACATGGCACACAAGTTAGAATCAGGGGTGCAACAGGTTGTCAAAGTGATAACCTGTCCCCCTTGACAATTCAGTTATTTTACCAAATCGGTATTTACTGGTTCGGTAATTGCCTATTTGCCTCAAGGCCCATAGGAATAAATGGCAATTACCGAATCGGTAAATAACGATTCGGTAAAATGACTGAATTATATAGATTTGGTAATTTCAAAAGAGAAATTAACTACATCCCATTTACCTACTCTAAAATGTTGAACAGGTATGATTTGGTATTTATGAGTAGGTAAATGGAGATTACACACATGTGGCCCATTGAGTTGTAACATATTTATATACATATGTTACATTTCAGTGCTTTGGAAGTACTACAGTATACTATAGGTAAACACCCTGTAGATTTATGCTGTACCACATCCTTATAGTTTTGCACTTTTACATTTACTATAACAAACTTTTACATACAAACATAGAAATATAGTTCTTTTTTTGACCAGTGAGGTAGTTCTAAAAAGAACTGGGTTTTTTTTGTATTTTTTTTGGTTGCTAGAAAAACGGTGTAAAAAATAGACTTTATGTTCAACATGAACAAACCATGAAAAATAAAGAAAAAAATTATTTAGTGCCTTTGTGGCTCCTGTTTTTCTGCAAAATACCTTCTACGGACTGTTGTCCAAAGGAAACTAATTTATTGCACTGTATGCACTGCATCATTAGATTTTTGAATTCCGGCTGGATACTGGCAATCTTGGAAGCTGGCATTGGGGATGCTGTTCAAGTACTAGAAGCAGAGCCCTGCTCTTCAGATCTACGCACCACAGCTCTAGCCCAATTGTTGGGGTGCATATTCTTAACATGGCGTTCCATGCTATAGGTTTCAAAAGAGTATTTTTTATTTGGATTGCCTCTTGACAACACTGTGTCACAGATTTTGCATGTGACATGCAGTGCATTGACTTTCTTCAAACCTTATGGGAATGAAAAAAACTTCCAGACTATGGACTCTTTTTTAGATGGATGGGGGTCCTCTTCCACAAATTCTTCTGAAGAAGAATGTTCTGATTCCTCACGTTCAGCCATTTCCAAACAAGCCAGGAGCTGTTGAAAGTAGATCTTGCTTCTCTGAAAGCCAAAGAAGAATGAGGAACATGGGAGGGGTCTGTCTACAATTGGAGTAGGAAGTATTATAAAATGTCTTGTTTTCAGGTCACATGGTTGAACATAATCTTCCGGAGCGTTTACGGAGCATTTACGTAAGCTTACGTAAGCTTACGGTGCGTTTACGTATTATTTAAGGAGCGGTTACGTCTTCCGATGCGCTTACGTAATACGCACCCTCGCGAGATTTATAATTGCTTTAATAAAGTTATATATGGTCTTTAAAAGTTTGAATTAACATGTTCTTTATTATCCCAGATAATGTGTACCTTTACATTGTGCCATGAATATGTAGATATAACGATTTAAAGTTTATAAAACTTTCGGGGGTAAGAGCGCGAAGCTTTTACGTTGCGTGGACGGAGCTCTTACGTTGCGTGCACGTGCCACGCACCCTCGCGAGATTTGTTACTACTTTAAAAAGTATTATACTGTTGTTAAAAGTTTTAAAAAAACATTTTCTACATTAAAGCAAATATTGTCTACCTTTAAAATCAACGTTAAAAATGTAGATATTATGTTTTAGAAATTTTTAAAAATTTGTCGAGGTAAGAGCTCAGAGCGTTTACGGTGTGCTTTCGGAGCGCTCACGGTGCGCGGACCCTGTAATCATATAAAAAAAAAACTTGAAAATAAAAATATATATATTCACTGAAAAAACTAAAGGTTTGAAGCCTTACATAGTTAGGTATTAGCAATTAAAAAACCTTGCAAATTCACTGAAAAAACCATAGGTTTCAGGTCATATATAGTTAGGTATTAGCATTTAAAAAACCTTGGAAATTCAGTGATGTCATCAGTGATGTCACTGACCATGTCATGAATGATGTAATATGTGACATCATCAGCAGTGGATTGCAGGTGCGCGAAATATAGTTAGTCCAACTAAATATATAGGAGCAATTTCAATGGTTTTTTAAATGCTAATACCTAACTATATGTGACCTGAAACCTATGGTTTTTTCAGTGAATTTGCACGGTTTTTTAAATGCTAATTCCTAACTATATATGACCTGAAACCTATGTTTTTTTCAGTGAATATATATATATATATATATATATATATATATATACATATATACACAATGTAATCCCTGCTACTGTAGGCAGGAATAGACGAGCCACTCCGGTATGAGGGTGAAAATTAACGGGTTTATTTGCCAAAAAGACGCGTTTTGACCTCTCTCAGGTTCTTGGTCATACGACCATTTGCCAGATCCACACATATTTAAAGAAACAGTAACCAGCATGACGCAGTGTGCTACAGTTGACATAAATGAATGACTCAGTGATGTTTCAAAATTAAAATGGCAATTGCAATGTTTATGATTTCCTGACCCATATGCCTCATAATATTTCCATTATTACACATTCATAATTTTACATTTTACGTTTTGAATTTAGATAGAATGTACACCCAAATGCCACACTACTATGTTTTCGTCAGTTACCTCGGGTTAAGTACCCTTGTGCATCATAGGTTTGCATGTGTTATTCTGCATATACTTCAATTTATACTTTGTTTCATTCATGGTAATATTATAGGAGGAGGAAAAGCAATTATGGGTATTGAACCCCTATCTCATCTGGTAATGTATCTTTGGACCAGTAGGTTAAGACTACTAATTAAACACATAGCGTTCTTGATCTCCCATCGTTACCCACCTATTTACAGTGCCATGTTCCAGTGAAGTTGTTAAGATATGTGATTTAAGTGGTCAAAAGATGCAACCTACTTCTACCCAGATCATGCTAATGGAGAGATGACAGTTCAGGAGAATGTCCTTCAATCTCCTGTGCGCTTAATAAATTCATGGTGGCTACTCTTCTTCTTTAGTGCCCGACCGTTCTGTTGAGAGAAACAAAAAACACTGAATAGTGAATACTCAATATTTACCAAACCTCCATGCATAGACTCATCTTTTAGCAAAAAATGTATTATAACACATCTACGGTATCCCTGATATTTATCATTGTTACGACACCCTTGTGGCTAGGTTAAATACAAATTCACAAATACACAAATACAATTACAATACAAATACAAATACAAATTCACAAATACACAAATATAATTGCATTACAAATAAAAATACACTTTATCCCGTTCCATGCTTGCATCGGCCAACGGCAGACTCAAGCACTACCTCGGTGGTGCTGCACGGTCCGTTGGCCGACGCAGCCCTGCCCACTCTTAATTCTCCCGCACTGCGGGAGAATTTGAAGTGTGGTTATGGGGTTAAATATAAATTAGGCTGGGTACACCGTAAACACTTATTCACATACACATGATGAACAAAAGACAATATTTCTCACTTAGTGGAACTAATGGAGTTGGGCATCGGAAAGCAATCAGTATTTACAAATGAACAAAAAGTTCCTCATCATTATTCATCCCTGTGGGGAACATGCTGCCTGCCTGTAGGATGTATTGTGACTCGAGTCTGCTTAAGGCTTGAACTTGGTTCCCTCCTCTTGGGTGTTTTGGTATTGTGTCTAGACCAAAATATTTCCCCTTGTCCAGTCACCATTGTGGGCCTCATCAACGTGTTTAGCCGTGCTGTAGCTAATGTCACAATTTGTTATTGCTCTCCAGTGCTCAAGGATTCTTTTCTTGACTGGGAATGTTGTTGATCTGACATACGACTTCCCGCAGGGGCATGTGATAGGATATACTACGAATTCGGTCCCACAGTTAATGGGTCTAGGGATTTTCCATTTTTTCTTAGACCTGTGTAGTGTAACTTCCTTAACATTTTCACTATGATTGCAGGCTTTGCATTTACTGCCTTTGTGGAAGCCACTGCTTTGTTCCAACCATGTCTTTTTGCTTGTTCATAGGTGGCTATTGACTAATATGTCCTTATGGGACAGATTTTTCTGTAGGTGACCGATGGTGTCTGCCCTAGTTTCTTTTCAAGTAACAGGTCTTGTGTTAAAATTTACCACCTTTTCTTAACCCCTTCGCTGCTAGGCCTTTTCCCCTCCTGTGCTGAGGCTTTTTTTGGCGTTTTGGAGTAGTGCGCGCTTAGGCCCTTGTAACTTTTTGACCACATAAGGTATCCACGCCAAATTTGCATCCTTTTCTTCAAACATCATGTGGATTCTAAAGGCGCCCAGGGTTTGTGGATTCCTTTGGAGGGGTCCCAGAAATTAACCAAAATATTGTGATTTTTTTGTTTTTTTCAGAAAAATGGGAAAAACGGGCTGCAAATGAAAGCCTCTGGGTTTTTCCCTGAAAATGGTATCACAAAAGGGTTTATTGGTCTGAAATCTCCATTTTCTCAGCTTTCAGAGAATGACAGTCTTTTGCCAGAGAACCGAAATTTTTCACTCAGTTTTGGCATGTTTCTGGGACATAGTCTATTTTTGCTATTTTAAGAGCTTTCCACCTCCTTCCAGTTAATGGTAGAAATGAGTTTGAAAGCAATAATGGATCCTGGAAAGCTTTACATTTTCGAAAAGTAGACAAAATTTTGAATTCAGAAAGGGGTCATTTGTTTAAATCCATGAAGGTTTCGTTATAGAAACTAACAGTTAGATATTGGAATAATTGAAAATTTGTTGAAAAAACAGCCTTTTGTCTCAACGTTTTCACCTATAACTTTTTCTAATTTTGACAGCTCTTGGAAAGCAATATACTGTTACATCCGTTAGACCTTCCTGGTTGTGGGGATATATAGGACTTGTAGTTTCACCAAGAACCCGACGAACCCAGATTCAAAAACTGAGCAGCAACTTGCAATGGTATTTTTTCATTTACTGGGTATAGTGTACTTTGTCTTGGAAAATGTATACATGGAAAAATCTGTATGAAAGACACCTATGTATTTATGAATTGGGTACAAATTATAGAGTTCAGAAACAGTATGTAATTGCACATTTTCAAACTTGGGAATACTCATACTAGCATGAGAATTATTGGTCATTTTTCATAAAGATTTTTTTTTTACACAATGTCTTTCATTCAAAGGGAGAAATGCATGAAAGCTCAATTGGTATTAACAGTTGATTTACAAATCTGAATTACCCCAAGTGTCCCGATAAAAACGGTACCTCACTTGTGTGGGTCGGCCTTGTGCCTGCGACAGGAAACGGCGCAAAATGCAACGTGGTCACACCTAAATTTTGCAGTTACAAATTGACCCTTTTTTGGCAAAGTGCCTACCTCTAGTTTTTGCACCCTAGCTCTGCCGGCACCTAGGGAAACCTAGCAAACCTATACATTTTTGAAAAGTAGACACCCAGGGGAATTCAGGATGGGATGACTCGACTGCCTACCACCAGGTTTTGTTACCCAGAATCCCTTGCAAAGTTAAGATTTTGACAAAAAAAACACATTTTCCTCACATTTCTGTGGTGGAAAGTTCTGGAATCTGCGTGGATCCACAAATTTCCACCCACCCAGCGTGCCCCCAGGTCTCCCGAAAAAAATGGTACCTCACTTGTGTGGGTCGGCCTTGTGCCTACGACAGGAAATGGCACAAAATGCAACGTGGTCGCACCTCAATTTCCCAGTGAAATCTTAAGCTCTTTGGACAAAAAGACTACCTTTTGTTTTTGCGCCGTAGCTCTGCCAGCACCTAGGGAAACCTAGCAAACCTATACATGTTTGAAAACTAGACACCCTGGGCAATTTAGGATGGGGTGACTCGTCTGCCTACCCCCAGGTTTTGTTACCCAGAATCCCTTGCAAACCTAAACATTTGACAAAAAAAACACATTTTCCTCATATTTCTGTGGTGGAAAGTTCTGGAATCTGCGTGGATCAACAAATTTCCACCCACCCAGCGTGCCCCTATGTCTCGCAAAAAAAATGGTACCTCACTTGCGTGGGTAGGCATTGTGGCTGCGACATGAAACAGTGCAAAACGCAGCATGGTCGCACCTCAATTTCCCAGTGAAATTTAGCACTTTTCAGACAAAAAGACTACCTTTTGTTTTTGCACCGTAGCTCTGCCAGCACCTAGGGAAACCTAGCAAACCTATACATTTTTGAAAACTAGTCACCCAGGGCAATTCAGGATGGGGTGACTCGTCTGCCTACCCCCAGGTTTTGTTACCCAGAATCCCTTGCAAACATACAAATTTGACAAAAAAAACACATTTTCCTCACATTTCTGTGGTGGAAAGTTCTGGAATCTGCGTGGATCAACAAATTTCCACCCACCCAGCGTGCCCCCAGGTCTCCCAAAAAAAATGGTACCTCACTTGCGTGGGTAGGCATAGTGGCTGCGACATGAAACAGCGCAAAACGCAGCATGGTCGCACCTCAATTTCCCAGTGAAATTTAGCACCTTTAGGACAAAAAGACTACCTTTTGTTTTTGCACCGTAGCTCTGCCAGCACCTAGGGAAACCTAGCAAACCTATACATTATTGAAAACTAGACACCCAGGGCAATTCAGGATGGGGTGACTCGTCTGCCTACCCCCAGGTTTTGTTACCCAGAATCCCTTGCAAACCTAAATATTTGACAAAAAAAACACATTTTCCTCACATTTCTGTGGTGGAAAGTTCTGGAATCTGCGTGGATCAACAAATTTCCACCCACCCAGCGTGCCCCCAGGTCTCCCGAAACAAATGGTACCTGACTTGCGTGGGTAGGCATAGTGGCTGCGACATGAAACAGCGCAAAACGCAGCATGGTCGCACCTCAATTTCCCAGTGAAATTTAGCACTTTTCGGACAAAGAGACTACCTTTTGTTTTTGCACCGTAGCTCTGCCAGCACCTAGGGAAACCTAGCAAACCTATACATTTTTGAAAACTAGACACCCAGGGCAATTCGGGATGGGGTGACTAGTCTGCCTACCCCCAGGTTTTGTTACGCAGAATCCCTTGCAAACCTAAATATTTGACAAAAAAAACACATTTTCCTCACATTTCTGTGGTGGAAAGTTCTGGAATCTGCGTGGATCAACAAATTTCCACCCACCCAGCGTGCCCCCAGGTCTCTCGAAAAAAATTGTACCTCACTTGCGTGGATAGACATAGTGGCTGCAACAGGAAACGGTTCAAATCGTACGGAGGTGAATTTACATTACCTTATTGCAAAACTACCTTGATTTTGGGGGGGGGCATCTGAGTTTGTGGCCCGGGGCTCGGTGGTATTCTTTGGAAAGTAGCAAACCCAAACAGTTCTGAAAACTAGACACCCGGGGGAGTCCAGGGAGGTATGGCATGCGTGGGTCCCCCAATGTTTTCTTACCAAGAACTCCTTGCAAACCTTAAAATTAGGTAAAAATAGCACTTTTCCAAACTTTTTGGCGTGGGATCGCAGTGCCGGCAAAAAAGTCCTATCACCCTGCGTTCCCCTTGTTCTCCCGAGTAAAAGGATACCTCACTTGCGTGGGTGCCCCAAAGCAGAACACCCCAAAAATGAATTTTGAAAAAAGTCGTTTTTAGTCATATTTAAGTTTGACAAATTAAGCCCCCCAGCCTGAGTCACATGCCTTTGGCCCACCCACACAAGTGAGGTATCATTTTACTCGGGAGAACAAGGGAACCGCTGGGTGGTAGGACATTTGTTCCGGCAGCGAGATCCCACCCAAAAAAGTATGGAAAAGTGGGGTTTTTGACCAAAATTTCAGGTTTGCAGGGGTTTCTGGGTAGGAAAACATTGGGGGACCCACGCATGCCATACCTCCCTGGACTTCCCCGGGTGTCTAGTTTTCAGAACTGTTTGGGTTTGGTAGTTTCCAAAGATGCCCGCCAAGCCCCGGGCCAAAAGCTCAGGTGACCCCCTCAAAAAATAAGATTATTTGGCTAAAGGTAAAGTTTTGGTCGCCACAGTATGAATTGGGCCTTTTCCTAAAGCAGCCACTATGCCTACCTACCTATAGCCAGGTTCTGAGCTGGGATGGGGCAGTGAGATAAATAACGGTGATGGATCAAGCCCTGATCTTTGGACTGGGTAATAGTGGTCTGCTTAATTCAGACACTCTGTTCATCACCACCCCCTTTTCTGAATCGTTTTTGGCCACTATAGGTGTGGCAGGGTATACTCAGACATGAGTCCCTTTCTCACTGCTCCATCAGGATTCAAGCAAGCCGGGCCGAAGAGGCTGAAATGCCAGAAACCGGTCCCCGGTAGCTTGTCTCCTTTCTGGTGAAGAATTGGCTTGGTAGTTTGGTCTGCCCTGTTCCCATGATGCACTGGGCCAGGGACAGACTAATTTGCATATAGCCAGGTTCTGAGCTGGGATGGGGCAGTGAGATAAATAACGGTGATGGATCAAGCCCTGATCTTTGGACTGGGTAAGAGTGGTCTGCTTAATTCAGACACTCTGTTCATCACCACCCCCTTTTCTGAATCGTTTTTGGCTACTATAGGTGTGACAGGGTATACTCAGACATGAGTCCCTTTCTCACTGCTCCATCAGGATTCAAGCAAGCCGGGCCGAAGAGGCTGAAATGCCAGAAACCGGTCCCCGGTAGCTTGTCTCCTTTCTGGTGAAGAATTGGCTTGGTAGTTTGGTCTGCCCTGTTCCCATGATGCACTGGGCCAGGGACAGACTAATTTGCATATAGCCAGGTTCTGAGCTGGGATGGGGCAGTGAGATAAATAACGGTGATGGATCAAGCCCTGATCTTTGGACTGGGTAAGAGTGGTCTGCTTAATTCAGACACTCTGTTCATCACCACCCCCTTTTCTGAATCGTTTTTGGCCACTATAGGTGTGGCAGGGTATACTCAGACATGAGTCCCTTTCTCACTGCTCCATCAGGATTCAAGCAAGCCGGGCCGAAGAGGCTGAAATGCCAGAAACCGGTCCCCGGTAGCTTGTCTCCTTTCTGGTGAAGAATTGGCTTGGTAGTTTGGTCTGCCCTGTTCCCATGATGCACTGGGCCAGGGACAGACTAATTTGCATATAGCCAGGTTCTGAGCTGGGATGGGGCAGTGAGATAAATAACGGTGATGGATCAAGCCCTGATCTTTGGACTGGGTAAGAGTGGTCTGCTTAATTCAGACACTCTGTTCATCACCACCCCCTTTTCTGAATCGTTTTTGGCCACTATAGGTGTGGCAGGGTATACTCAGACATGAGTCCCTTTCTCACTGCTCCATCAGGATTCAAGCAAGCCGGGCCGAAGAGGCTGAAATGCCAGAAACCGGTCCCCGGTAGCTTGTCTCCTTTCTGGTGAAGAATTGGCTTGGTAGTTTGGTCTGCCCTGTTCCCATGATGCACTGGGCCAGGGACAGACTAATTTGCATATAGCCAGGTTCTGAGCTGGGATGGGGCAGTGAGATAAATAACGGTGATGGATCAAGCCCTGATCTTTGGACTGGGTAAGAGTGGTCTGCTTAATTCAGACACTCTGTTCATCACCACCCCCTTTTCTGAATCGTTTTTGGCCACTATAGGTGTGGCAGGGTATACTCAGACATGAGTCCCTTTCTCACTGCTCCATCAGGATTCAAGCAAGCCGGGCCGAAGAGGCTGAAATGCCAGAAACCGGTCCCCGGTAGCTTGTCTCCTTTCTGGTGAAGAATTGGCTTGGTAGTTTGGTCTGCCCTGTTCCCATGATGCACTGGGCCAGGGACAGACTAATTTGCATATAGCCATGTTCTGAGCTGGGATGGGGCAGTGAGATAAATAACGGTGATGGATCAAGCCCTGATCTTTGGACTGGGTAAGAGTGGTCTGCTTAATTCAGACACTCTGTTCATCACCACCCCCTTTTCTGAATCGTTTTTGGCCACTATAGGTGTGGCAGGGTATACTCAGACATGAGTCCCTTTCTCACTGCTCCATCAGGATTCAAGCAAGCCGGGCCGAAGAGGCTGAAATGCCAGAAACCGGTCCCCGGTAGCTTGTCTCCTTTCTGGTGAAGAATTGGCTTGGTAGTTTGGTCTGCCCTGTTCCCATGATGCACTGGGCCAGGGACAGACTAATTTGCATATAGCCAGGTTCTGAGCTGGGATGGGGCAGTGAGATAAATAACGGTGATGGATCAAGCCCTGATCTTTGGACTGGGTAAGAGTGGTCTGCTTAATTCAGACACTCTGTTCATCACCACCCCCTTTTCTGAATCGTTTTTGGCCACTATAGGTGTGGCAGGGTATACTCAGACATGAGTCCCTTTCTCACTGCTCCATCAGGATTCAAGCAAGCCGGGCCGAAGAGGCTGAAATGCCAGAAACCGGTCCCCGGTAGCTTGTCTCCTTTCTGGTGAAGAATTGGCTTGGTAGTTTGGTCTGCCCTGTTCCCATGATGCACTGGTCCAGGGACAGACTAATTTGCATATAGCCAGGTTCTGAGCTGGGATGGGGCAGTGAGATAAATAACGGTGATGGATCAAGCCCTGATCTTTGGACTGGGTAAGAGTGGTCTGCTTAATTCAGACACTCTGTTCATCACCACCCCCTTTTCTGAATCGACTATGCCTACCCAGGCAAGTGAGGTACCATTTTTATCGGGAGACCTTAGGGAACGCTGGGTGGGTGGTAATTTGTGTGAGCCTAGTGATGCCACGCTTTCCCACACTAAAACATGTGAAAGAACTGATTTTTTCCAAGCACAAAATGAGGTTTGCAAGGGCTTCTGGGTAAAGGAACGTTGGAGGATCCACGCAAGCCATACCTCCTTGGAAGCCCCCGCGTGTCTACTTTTCAGAAATGTGTGGGTTTGGTAGGTTTCCCTAGATGGCTGTCTCGCACGGGGCCAAAAACCCAGGTAACCCCTCTTGCAAAAGCTGGTGAACTTAACATTTTCACCATTGTTCCTCAAAGACACACACATACAGGTTGGATTTGGCACGAGGGCGAGTGATGGTTCAGTACATAAAATTTTATTAACAAGATATTTCAAAAAAATGAAATGGTCTGTCAATAAATAAATGCATAAAAACCGAACCAGTGACTCGCAACTCGTGAGCTGTAAAGCCACGACAAGGCACCAACCGTTTTACAGGCCATTCACGCACCTTTCATACCTGATACAAACCAGACCATTGACAGCATCCGAATGGAAAAGCAACACATTACATCAATCACAATAATGGAAAAGGTACACCCTAATGCAGAAAGAGAAAAAAAACAACTATTACTGCACACCCATCTAATCCGCAAGCACACACACATACTGGTTGGATTTGGCACGAGGGTGAGTGATGATTCAGTACATACAATTGGATACGCAAGTAATTTCATCAAAAATGAAATACACTGCGTATAATTGAAAGTATGATAAACTGAACCACTGACTCACAGCTCGTGAGCTGTAAAGCCACGTCAAGGCACCAACCTCTTTACAGGCCATTCATACACCTTTCGTACGCGTGACACATACAAAACATTCACACCGCCAGCCGCGGACCCATCACATTTCAACACTCACACCAGCAAACCGCGCCATTCAAGGGCCCATCACTTTCACACGCCCACATTTCTGGCACTGCAACTACACAAAATGATGGACTGTGTGGAGTGTCACTCAACTAGCAGTGTGTGTAGTGACCAACAGAAAGTAACTACTCACACACCGCCTGCCGAGCGCCAGTCCACCCACACCACCATCCAAGCACCAGACCATGCACACTGCCAGCCAAACACCAATCAGCGCACACCGACAGCCAACTACCACTCCACACACACCACCAGCCAAGCATCTCTCCACGCACACCACCAGCCAAGCGCCACTCCACAAACACAACACCAGCCAAGCACCACTCCACACACACCGCCAGCCAAGCATCACTCCACGCACACCACCAGCCAAGCGCCACTCCACAAACACAACACCATCCAAGCACCACTCCACACACGCCACCAGCCAAGCACCACTCCACACACACCGCCAGCCAAGCACCACTCCACTCACACCGCCAGCCAAGCACCTAACCATGCACTCCGCCAGCCATGCAAAAATCCACGCACCCCCCCAGCACAACTCCAATCCATGCACTATGCCAGCCAAGCACCAGACCACGCACACCACCAGCCAAGCACCATCCACTCACACCACCAGCCAAGCACCTAACCATGCACTCCGCCAGCCAAGCAAAAATCCACTCACCCCCCAGCACAACTCCAATCCATGCACTATGCCAGCCAAGCACCAGACCACGCACACCACCAGCCAAGCGCCAGTCCACGCACACCAACAATCCAAGCACAATCCTGCACACACCACCATCTAAATTAGAATTTTTTAAAGAAATACCACAAATCAAATGTAGAAACCTATAAATCTGCTAACACTGTCATATAGCTCCTGTATATCCTTATATCGTGTTAAGTTAGCATAGGTACATTTGAGGTTTAAACGCCATTTTTCTTTCTTGCAACTTCTGCGCACGACACTTAATTGTTGACTTAGCTTTCAACCTAGTAGTTTGCCGTGGTGTATGTGAGAATAATATGTTATTGCTCTGATATCAGCTTTGCTTAATAAACTATGTCTGCACGAAGAGTGCTGAAGTTTCAGGAACAACACGATATGGTATTGTTATGAGGTCTGATCTCCACGCCTTTATAGTCATAACACAAGTGCAGCCTTTGCCAACTCTGGCTTCAGGCGGGATTGATATTGCTTTGCACGAGGCACATAGAACACACTTGATGCGGTGCACATGCAGAGAGAGCTGGTGTATGCTGATGTGATTCCTTCATGCTAGGACACTAAGGTATGGGCCCGCCCTAAACCAACCCAAAGAGACCTTCTTAGCTAATAATATAATATATGTGTTAGGGTGGGTGAGATATAAGTGTTGTTAACTCTTATTCATTACAGTATGTTAACATGCTGTCACCATTCGCTTTTTATGTCTTAGTAACTATGCTGGTAATTTTGCTACTGATAATAAGTATACTTGTATTATCTAAGATACTGCGCCTGAGAAGACGGCATTAGTAAATAAACATTTCAAATGCACATGTGTCTTCTTTACTCCATATTCTGGTTTGTAATGATAATATAACGAAAGAGTGTTCATGAGTTCCACGTACCCTGAGGTACAGTAAGTTCATGTTCTGGTTTGTCTAAACATTGGGAGTTTGATATGTCCAATGAGACACTGTAGCTAGCTCGGTAAGGGGTGAGTTGGATACTAAGGTGAGTTTTGGGACACCCTAATTCGCCGAGGTTCCACTCCTCTGTGCACAGTTCTGTGTGAGAACAGAAACCCTGCGACATGGCGCCCAACGGTTTCGGTGGTCTTATTTCATGACACTCGAGTAGTATATCGTTCTAACCTTAACCCCTTCACCTCCGTTTCCGGAAAGCGGGGTGTCGGTGAAACCTACCTATTTTTTGAAATAGTTCTTATTCAAGCTTGATTCTTTCTTAAACGGTTTCTTTGAATTACTACCCAGTTGTGCTACAAAGTATTCTTTGTATTTTCTTGTTTCCAGTGTTGTCATGGCGGCGGTAGCCATTGCGCAGCATAGTCGCGTGGCGGTGCGCAACCATCTTCAGACGTACCAAGTCCCGGTAGATGGGATGGCTGTGATTTTCGTGGTGTGTGCAGATCCGGCGTTCCCTTTCGAGTTGTTTTACTCTTGGGTTACGTTTCCGGCTGTGGACGCAACTTCTGGTTTGTTCCACTCCTACACCGCCTCAGCTGTCCCGGCTGAGTATACACCGTACAGGGCATTGGAAATACCTATTGATCATAGGCAGCATCGAGTTTGGTTTGATGGCGCCCTCCCCCACTCTTTGTCCGCTGCGAGGTTAGGTCCACTCTCAATTCCAGGTACAAACTGGCCTGCGTTGGGTGGTTTTACCCCGCACCCGAATCACGGCGCTTGTACCCTTGCAGAAATTCGTAGGCTACATGTTGTTTCCATTTCCGTGATTCGAGCATTAGTGCAATACATCGGTCGCCACCTGCCTGGTGGTCCCCAGGGGGGTGCGGCCGTTCCCATGGATCGAGGCGGTATGCGTCTCAATCCAGTGATGGTAAATTCGGTTTTTGGTGCACGTCCAGTTGACAACGATGACTTCCCGTTCTGGCTAGCAGAGAAGTTTGATCAACTGGAGGCGGTTTTTCCGAATTCTACTCCTGCTGATAAGCATAGAATGTTGACGATTACTTTACCGAAGGATTTAACTCCTGAACTTGTTGACTGTGAAAGCTGGGGAAAAACATTTGCGGCCGTTTATACGAGGTGCTTCGGCACCCCGTCTATGAATGCCCTGCCTGACATCATTAAACGTGTTCAGAATGATCACGGTCCAGAGGCAGCGGTTGAATTGGGTATGCGCCTGTGTGGTTCTTTTGAGATTGTAAGTGATCTCATACTCTCCAATGTTAAAGGTGATGCTGTGAACTTTCAGGTGTCGAACGCTTTGGCTGCTCTGCCCGATGCCGATAAACCCCGTCAGTTAGCAAAGATTGTTGTGGCCGCTTATAAGACAATTGGCCGCACAAGTAGAGGTCTGAAATATTTTTCAGTAAAGGAGAAAAAACAACCTCAGGGACAATCTGCAGTAGCAGATCTCCAGCCTAAGTCCAAAAAACAGAATTGGCCTAAAAAACAGATACAGGGGAAGCAATATAAGCAGACTCAGGATTCTTTTCCTGCACTACAGACTCCTGCGCCGACAGAGAAAGTTTATGATTTGCGCGATCGCGCGATGATTAAATCACCTGATCGATTTCAGGGTTCTGATCAACGCTCTCCTCGTTCCTTTCAGGAAACATCGGCCCCGAAGACCGGTGGAGGAGGGGGTGGACGTGGAGGTGGTGGCCAACAAGGACGTGGTCAGTCCCGCCAAACGGACTGCGCAGTGAAGCAGGAGGATTCTACGCCTAAGAGACCGCAGTTTGCGAAAAAGAAAGTCGCAGCCTTAACAGCGCATCGATATGCCACAGATAGTGAGAACGCGACTTCGGAATCTGACGTGGGCTCTGACCTTGCTGGACAGCGCGGCGGAGATAACCATAGTCAGAGAGGCGCTGCGTCCACTACTGAGGGTGACAGCGACTGAAGTCTACGTTGTGATAGAAACAGCGGATACGAGACTTGCTCCCCCTGAAAGACTTTATTAAATTGTCCTGTTAATTGAAGGTGACATACAGCGTACCGTTAAAGGTGTATTTTGGGAAAATCTGTCATCTAAATATGATATTTTACTTTCGGAGGCTGACTGGCCCCCACCTTTTGTGCTCGCGGCGCCGTGAGGGGAGGAGGTGATCCTCCCCAGTTTCGCGAACACTGTCTCGAAAGAGCATGCGCAGCATTTTGCAGAAGAGTGGGCTCGAGCTCTCGCGCCGGCTCTGTACCGTAACCAATGTGGTTGGGATAAATTGTCGCCTTGCCACGAAATTCCGTTGCGGTCTCAGCCGCAGCCTCAACCTCAATATCCCATTAGGCGTGAAGCAAAATCTTCCATCGCGGAAATCCTTGAACAATTGGAATATCAGGGAGTTATTGAAACGTGTGTGTCACCGATGAATAATCCCCTTTTTACTGTGAACAAACCTGACGGATCATATCGTTTGGTTTTGGATTACCGGCATTTAAACTCGCATTGCCGTAACTGTGCAGTACAGAATACTCACGGCTCTGCCCTTGTGGATAGTCTCGTGCGTAAGCGTTTCAAGACAACGCTTGACATATCCAACGATTTTTATGCCCACAGATTGGACAGCTTTAGCTCCCAATGGACCAGTTTTACGAGCGCTGGAGTCCAAAAACAATTCCGGCGTCTTCCAATGGGCTATAAGAATAGTCCTGGTATATTTACCGCTCGCATTGTCTCTATTTTGGAGGCACTCGACCCTGATGCTTTTTCGTATGTGGATGACATATATCTCACAGACGACGATATTTGGGAGCATCTGTGTCGTGTAAATTCTGTTATTTGCAACTTCGCTGACATGGGTTACAAATTTAACTTTGCAAAATCGCACATTGCTGAACACACAGTGTTGTTTTTGGGCTATGAGCTCAACAATGAAGGTAGAGGTTTGGCTCCTCACTTCTTGGAGAAATGCGCACAGTTGCGCGCTCCTACAACACTGAAAAAATTACAATCTTTACTGGGCTTTTTGAATTTCGGAAGGACATACATTCCGGAATATGCCCAGCGTATCAAGCCGTTGTATGCATTAATACAACCTACTTTCTTAAAATCATGCTGGCTGCCTGAGCATTCAGCCATTTTGCAATCCTTGCAGGCTGATCTGCTCGCTTCTAAATATTTACTGACTCGTGATAACCACACCAACCTGGTGATAAGAATAATTCCTGGGGCGGTGGGTTTCACGTACCTGACTTTTAATGAAGGAGACACAGTGCCTATTGCTTACAAGTCACACTTGTACACTTCGGCTGAATTGCGGTTTCCCACTGTGGAGAAAGTTTTAACTGCTGTACAGATGGCGATTCTTAAAGAACGAGCTCTGTCACAGGGGAAGCGCATGTTAGTGGTAACACCCTGTCCTCATTTGGAGGCAGTCACGAAAGCCAGTGTACCAAATTCTAAAGCTTTGCACCCACGGTGGATTCAATGGGCAGCGTCATTGACGTCCACGGATGTCACGTTTATTTTTGACGCCTCTTTACGGTCGCAAGAGTACTTGCAGTATGAGTTCGTTCATCCTGCTCCTCTGGCTATGCGACCTTTGGAGGACTTCCATTGCATCATTTACACTGATGGGTCGGCGCAGGTTGCGCATGGCTCTAAACATGCCTACGTTTCCGCATGCGCTATTGTGGTTGGTGCTATGTTGAACGATGAATTAATTTCCATGGAGGTACACACGTTGCCCCTGGGCGATTGCACTGCACAATTGGCTGAGCTTCGTGCTCTTTTACTAGCGTTGGAGTACGCAGATCCAAGTGTTACTACTCTGATTGTAAGTGATTCTTACTACTGTGTCCAGTCTTACAATGAAAACTTGTTCTTTTGGATTCAAAATGATTTTCATGATTCCAAGGGTAGCACAATAAAACACAAAATGATCTGGGTTCGAGTGGCAGAGCTTAAGGCTATGTTGCCTCTCGTTTATGTGATTCATACTCTCGGTCATCAGCGCGTAGGAGTTCACGCTGTTGGCAACTCGCTTGCTGATGAAGCAGCGAAATCAGCAGTATCTACATACTTAGTTGCAGCAGTTACTAGGTCAAAAACCAAGATTGATAGCGACATCTTGGCAGCAGTTGCTGCCTCTGAGAAGGGAAGTAAGCATCCTGCGGGATTCCCTTCGAAGTACAAATACCACTTAAGTCCCGAAAAGGTTCCTTTTGTGACAATTCCTGACGTTGGGGAACGGCTGATTCCCAACTCGGATCGCAGAGCAGACTTGATTACAGCGGCACATGAAGGTGTGGCGTCTGCACATGCGGGCGTCTCGGCCACTGTAACTCAATTACAACAACGTTTCTGGTGGCGGGGACTGTACAAACAGACGCGTAATTATGTCCTTCTTTGTGACATATGCCAGCAGATTAAACCTTCGACTGCTACGCGTCCGCCACAGACTCAGTTGTACATTTCTAATAAACCGCTAGGTTGTGTTTATTTAGATCACTGCGGTCCTTTTTCATCTGATACTGCGTATAAGTACATCTTAGTAGCAGTTGACTCATGCACACGCTTTGTGTGGGTATGGCCACATCGCAGCGCTGATTCACGGACTGTCATTAGAGATTTGCGTGTCTTTATAGGGATTTTTGCCTGTGGTACCTTCCATTCGGATCAGGGTCCGGCTTTCGCCTCTAAGGCGTATAAGGATGCCATGACTTCGTTGGGGGTCCAAGTCAAGTTTTCGTCTCCCTACAGACCTGAGGGTAACAGTGTAGTTGAGCGAATGAACCGTGATTTAAAGCAATCTTTGACAGCCCGAGTTATAGGCACTGGCAGAAACTGGCTGGCTCACCTCTATGGCGTGCAGCGTGCTCTTAATAATCTCCCTAGAAGGTCTCTGGGTGGGCGGACCCCATACGAAATGCTGTTTGGCATCAAGATGTACGTCCCTGACCTTGACGGTCTAGACTGTGTGGTTCGCGCCACTTCCTTTGACGCAGATGAACATTGCAATGTTTTACAGAATCTACAAAAGACCAGAGACAGTCTTGCAAAGGAACATTTGCCCTCCACGTCGGATGATGCGTTGCAGATCCCAGTAGTTGGCTGGCTACCCCAAGTTGGCGAACTGGTTCGAGAGAAGATCGATAACAAGAAAGAATTTGGTCCTTCCTATCGAGCTCCGGTTCCAGTCCTTGGAGTGAAGGGCACAAGAACAGTCATTTTACCACCACTTCCTGGTCGTAAGGAAAACAGGTTTATTTCAATTGACAATGTCAAGATACACAGAGTGGCCGATTCTTCTTAGCATGACACCGGCTGTTTCCTGTCCTTCCATTGTGAGAAATTCAGTTATGCCCACTGCTTCTAATATTGAACCTGAAGTGGCCATCGAATTACCTGCTGTTTCCAGTCCGTTATTAAATAATTTACCCGGAACTAACATTGATGAGATAGACTATACCTACCCCACTGATTTGTCCATGCCTGACCTGCAAGCACGTTTAGCCACGGAATCCAGATTTTCATTTGACTCTGCTTCCCTTGCCTCGAAGAAACCCTCTGGAATTGCAGTTTATGCTAGCCTGTTTAAAAAACATTTTTTGATACCCCCTTGGACATACATTTGGCTGGTCCTTTTTTCAGTCTACCTTTTTATGTCGATTGGTTTTGTGTTTTATTTTTTTCGAATCATGAATGGACACTATGTCGAGGAGAGAACTTGCATTACTCATCTGAATGGAACTTTGGCCCCGCTTTCCTCGTCCCATTCTACACACAGATTTAAAAGAGACTTGACTTTGGTTAACATCACAGCATGGCCTGTCCTTGATGGAATCGTGTGGGATGCAGTTCAGTTTCAGATTCATGGCCCAACGGAAGTCGTTAATGTCCCTAATGTACTTAGAGTGAATATGGGGGATGTGGTGAAACAAAACATTCGTTCTGATGACTGGGATGTCAATGCTGTAGAAAGTTTATTTTCTGATTTGCAGTACTATGCTGCATTTGATGCTGAGGATTTATATTTAGAATCTGCTAATTATGGTGAATTATTCTGTTACCAACATTATGGCAATCACTTCTTACACAAAACATCATCCAGAAGGGATACTGTTAAGTTTACTCAGTGGGAACATTGCCCAGCGCCTCATCAGGGGAGTTCTGAAACATTTCTGAAAAAGTATACTTACTTCACTGACTTTAATCAGACCAATCCCGAGTCCTTTTATTTTAAGTTTCGAAAAATGCCAATGTCCAAGGTTAGACTTACCGATACTAAATTTTTGTATTCGAAGGCCTTCCTTGATCAATTAGTTACTGGAGGCTATGAGTTATGGAAGGATACAATAGACCTTAAATCGGTTTGGGGTTCAAGGGCCTGGCAGGTACAAGGCACTGAGGCTTTGCACCGTGCATGTCTCATCCCGAATCATATGTTGTTTCTGAATGAAACGATTTCCCAGACCACATGCTTTGGATTGGCTACTTCTAAAAAGTTAAACACTGCTTCTTTCCCGGAATTGGAAGAATATGATGGTTGGAGTAATTTTACTCAGTTGTCCATTAGAGAATTACAGACTCTGCTTCTTAATTCTTCCTTTAACATTTCCAGTATGAATCCTAAGGGTTGGCTGCTTTGGCACCGTAGTGCTGATTCTTGCCAACATAGATTTTTGAATTTAACTGACGGTTTTAAAACTGTTAGATCTGATCCCAGATTTAGCTTAGGTCATACTGTCACCTCGTATTCTGTAGGCAAATTGTGTCAAAATTGGCTGAAACATTCAACTTTACCTGCGGTTAAGGATCACCTTTCTAAACTAAATGCAGATGTGGACTTGAATGATTTCATTAAAGGCCCGGCTAGTGGCAGGTCGAAAAGGTGGTTATATGGGGTTTACAATGAAATTTGGAAGCTATCACAGATTGAGGCTGCTACACGCCTTAGGGCTATTGATCAAGCAAATCTTGAGAAAGTGCTTGCAGTTGTTGACAATAGCATTAATGTGCTTTCCTCTAGAATTTACACATTGGATAATATTGTGTCGTCAGTCGTCGATATTGTACATGATGAAGTGTCAGTATTATACCATGGTCAAAATCAATTACGATCAATCATGCAGTTTGCATGGACCCTTCAAACTCTGAAAATGGGTAAAGTTCCCTGGGGGTACATGAACGTTTCTTCTTTATTTGCACCGTTTAATTTGACTGACAAACAACGCTTACTTTCAATGCTTGATGCTTCCTTTTCTATGTTACATATTGAAAGGTTAGAATCTTTACCTTTTTCCATGGCGGAATCCACTGCTGCAACGTGGCTTATCCACGGTTTAATTACGCTGCCTTTTGCTTTATATAAGTTTTCAAATTGCATGAAATATGTACCCATAGGTCGTTATGAACCTTTAGGTAGCGGTTTCCTTCATGAAGTCTGGTCACTCCCATACACATACAGATGTTTTAAGGATGACCAGGAAGTTTATCTGACAGGGGAGGAGTGCACTGAGACGCCAGATCATTCTTTAATGTGTAGACACATACAGTTACACGGTTCATGCAACAAGGACCGACCGAATATGGCTTGCGTTTTACAAGGCACGCCAGTTCCTGCTATCATCCCCACGTTTAAATTATTAGAGAATGGTAGTTATTTAATGCTCAATAATGAAAACTGTTGTGGGTTAATTAAAGGTATAGCTTTCATAGTAACAGTAAGTGAGCGGGTTATTTGCTGCAGAAATGTGCTTTATACTCCCACACGTGAACATAGGGAGTCTTCCATCTGGCCACTGATACCAACCTTGGGAGCAGAATTCAGCGGCATGGCAAGAATAAGGGCTCTTTTGTCCCAGAAAGAGGTGGCCTTGAGCTCGGCCCGTGAAACTTTCGTGCTTCACATTGCAAACACCCGTACAGAGGTTCAGGCTCTTTTGAATACTGATTTGCCTTTGCATTTCGGAGCGATGGTTCGAACTATCTTTAACGCATCCTCCACAAAAGGCCTTGCACATTTTTTTAAAGTTGTTAGCAGTGGTCTCGTGACTTCATTTGAAAAGATTTTTGGAGTCATCCCTGCTTTCTTCCATTCTATTTTTTCATCCTTATTTGGAGGGTTCCCATTTTTACTTGCATTAGCAGCTGGCGCGCTAGTGGTTTTTTGTCTCTTTAAATATGGATGTCCTTCCTGTGCAAGACCCCGCGCAACAGCTACTGACGCGGTTTCGCAACCGCATGCTTGAATATTATGGCACACTGCCGTTGGCGACATTGAGCACGGCATATGGATTATCTTTTCGATTCTCCTACTTCACCTGTGTCCAGCCTGTATTTCACTGCCTGACCTGTGATTTCCATTGGGCCATTGATTTGTGTCTCTGCGGACCGGTTTTTCCTGACGTCGATTTTAATCAGCTGATGAGTCCTATCATTGCTCACGAGTTGGTTTGTTCTGACGAGAGGATTATGGCCTTAGCAGTGGCGCATGGACTAATGGGTCCCTGGGATATTTTGTCGGCAGCACAGACTTTCTTGGAACTCAGTTTTCTTGAAAACCCACCGAGCTGTCCTCTGATGTTTATAGAGGATCCGGTGATGGGAGAACACGTATGTTCCTTTCATCTTTTAAATTGGATGGCTGAACTATTTTCGGATGAGGACAGTGATTTCCTATTAGAGGCAGTTGCTGCTTACTTTTCGTAAACAGTTTTATCATAGACACTGCCTCGGATTGACGTGCTGATTAATAGCTTTTCATTGATTTTATTGACTTATTTGTCAAGAATTTTTTATTTTACTTGCCTATTGGCTTGAGCCACGTTATATTTTTGGGCTATTTTTAAGCATTACTTTTTAATGTTTGGTTTCGATTCATGCTCGTTAACTGTTGAGTTCTGCACTCATGTGATGGCACTTCTGTTATCATATTTAGTCCGTTCTCGGATCATGGGGGGGTGTCATATAGCTCCTGTATATCCTTATATCGTGTTAAGTTAGCATAGGTACATTTGAGGTTTAAACGCCATTTTTCTTTCTTGCAACTTCTGCGCATGACACTTAATTGTTGACTTAGCTTTCAACCTAGTAGTTTTCCGTGGTGTATGTGAGAATAATATGTTATTGCTCTGATATCAGCTTTGCTTAATAAACTATGTCTGCACGAAGAGTGCTGAAGTTTCAGGAACAACACGATATGGTATTGTTATGAGGTCTGAACTCCACGCCTTTATAGTCATAACACAAGTGCAGCCTTTGCCAACTCTGGCTTCAGGCGGGATTGATATTGCTTTGCACGAGGCACATAGAACACACTTGATGCGGTGCACATGCAGAGAGAGCTGGTGTATGCTGATGTGATTCCTTCATGCTAGGACACTAAGGTATGGGCCCGCCTGTAAAGAAGTTCAAACGTAGATTATAGGTGAATTAAGTATTTATTGTAGAATAGGATCCCATCCACAGGATATGGAGTTATCAGTAGCAAGGTCCAAGTTCAACTGTCTAGCTAGTGTAATCATCATAGCTACAGAATCTTCTTGAGTATTCTAATGCATGTGGCAACCTGGCAACAGGCTGCATAACTAAGATGTTCAAGATGCCACACATCTCCCTCCTTATAACAGATAAAATTTAAACAGAAAACATTATCTTACAAAGTCATTCAAACGAGTAGGTATACGTGTAATCCTTGAAGATTTCCTTGTGATGACAGGACCAGTCATAGTCTGATGAGATGAGGTAGTTGTCGAAGGTCCAATTACAGGGTGATGAGATGAGATACCTGTAGGTGAAGAACTTGACATAGTAGGTTTGGAATTGTCAACAAAATCTTTCTTGATCACCACAACTCTGTTCAAGTTCCAGATGCGATGATCAGTTGTTTTAACAGCATTACCTAAAACCTTGATGACTTGAATGGGCTTCAAAAATGAAGTAGATAACATCTTGTTCTTCTTACATGGATTTCTTATAAGCACCCAATCACCCACATGTACTACCGTGTGTTTTACAGAATGTTTTAAATCATGAATTCTTTTCCTAGCTTGTAATTTTCTCTCCTGACCTACCCTCCAATCTTCACTTTCACTAGGAATTTTGAGATGTAAATCATTTACCCAAGGTGGGGAAACTAAAGTATTTGGACATCTATTTCTGAAAAGCTCAAAGGGTGTTTTGTTTGTGGTGGCATGTGGTGATAATCTGTAAAGTTTAACTTTATCAAAAATATCAGATCTCCAATCTGAACCTGCAGATTTAGACATTCTAATTGTCTCCTTGAGCACACGGTTAAATCTCTCCACGGTGCCATTCGTCTCTGGGTGATAGAGAGACGATTTTTTATGTTTAACACCATGTCTAGACAAGAATGATTCCATCTCCCTAGAGACAAGTTGACTTCCATTGTCCGTCAAAATGATGTTGGGAATGCCCTCTCTAGCGAAAAGTTTTTCTAAAAAGAGTATAACATGTCTGGACTCTATGCCACGAGTGATAGCAATCTCTGGCCACCTTGAAAAGAAGTCTATTAAAACTAAGACATACCATTCAGACCCAGCTGAGTATATGGGTCCAAGGATATCTAGGCCAACTTCTTCCCAAGGTCCATTTGGAAGTGTTCTGATAATCATGGGTTGGACCTTGGGCTTCGCTACTTTCTCACTCAAAGCACATTCCATACAGTCTCTAATTTTTCTCTCAATTTCTAAATCCATGTTGGGCCACCAGTATGACATTCTCAAATTCCCCTTTGTCTTTATATTCCTTTCCCTTGCAAACATTGGTAAAATGCCCCTTTCTTTTGCATTTTCCACAGGTAGCTTTCCATCCAGGGCATTGTCTATCATTAGCAAAATGCCCCATTTTGCCACATCTAAAACATTTCACTTGTGTAAAATCAAATTTCTTATCAGATTTAACATTGAGAGGTTTGTTGCTAGGTGCATTTCTCATACTACTTCTCTGGTTAGCATTTGAGGTCCTTACAAGATTAACAGTGCTATTGGTTTTACTTTCACCATTCTTTTTTATGACATCTACACACTTAATGGAGTGTTCAATCCTCTTTGCTATGGTAATTACATCATCTAAATCAGGTTCATCTTTTTGCCATAATTCCTCTCTAACACGTTCTATGCTACAACCCAGCATAAACTGATCTCTTATTCTTTCGTCAGTAGAGGCAGCAAACTTACAAGATGACGCCAATTTTCTTAGTGCAGTTATATAATTTTCTATGCTTTCTTCTTCTTGTTGTAATCTGCGGCCAAAATGATACCTTTCTAAGATAGTAGAAACTTTCGGAAGATAGTGTTTATCTAACATAGCAACACAGATTTCATATTCATTAAGATTCCTATCTTGTATCTCTGGCAAATGATCAAATACCTCCTGGCCCTCTGTGCCCAAACAGTGTAATAACAGAGCTGTTTTCCTTTCTGCACTAAGGTTGGCCCCACACACTTTTGCATACCTTTCAAATACTTTAACTGTAGCTGGATTTCACTTTGAAAGGGCAGATAAGGGCTGTCACAAGTAACGCATCGGGAGCGATCAGGATTGTAACATGCAGGAGTGCTGAGTGCTGTATTTATTAAGACAGACAGCAAACAAGCGCTATGCCAGTAATCATCAAGTTAAAATTAACAGAATGAGTTTTGTGAGAAGGATTAAACAGCGCTGTGCACTGTTGAGAGTGCGAGTTAGGAAGCAGTCTTTTAGGTAAAAATTTTACCAATTGCGCTGTGCACACAGTGAAATGACAAGTAGGCTTGTTAATAAAAATTATTGTCATTTGAAGCGCTTTCCACACAAAGAGTATATAAGTGCTTTTTGTAAAAGATCTCTCAAGTTGGGTTAAGTTCCTTAATCCATATAAGTTGAAAATTTCAAGGAAATTGAAGATTAAAATAAACAGTACCTTTTGAAAAGTTCAAAATGAGGTAAGAGAAGGTATCTTTGTATCCTTGTTGAGATCCTTTCTTCTTTTCTTCACAAATCCCACTCTCGTCGCCAATGTAAAGAAGTTCAAACGTAGATTATAGGTGAATTAAGTATTTATTGTAGAATAGGATCCCATCCACAGGATATGGAGTTATCAGTAGCAAGGTCCAAGTTCAACTGTCTAGCTAGTGTAATCATCATAGCTACAGAATCTTCTTGAGTATTCTAATGCATGTGGCAACCTGGCAACAGGCTGCATAACTAAGATGTTCAAGATGCCACACCGCCCTAAACCAACCCAAAGAGACCTTCTTAGCTAATAATATAATATATGTGTTAGGGTGGGTGAGATATAAGTGTTGTTAACTCTTATTCATTACAGTATGTTAACATGCTGTCACCATTCGCTTTTTATGTCTTAGTAACTATGCTGGTAATTTTGCTACTGATAATAAGTATACTTGTATTATCTAAGATACTGCGCCTGAGAAGACGGCATTAGTAAATAAACATTTCAAATGCACATGTGTCTTCTTTACTCCATGTTCTGGTTTGTAATGATAATATAACGAAAGAGTGTTCATGAGTTCCACGTACCCTGAGGTACAGTAAGTTCATGTTCTGGTTTGTCTAAACATTGGGAGTTTGATATGTCCAATGAGACACTGTAGCTAGCTCGGTAAGGGGTGAGTTGGATACTAAGGTGAGTTTTGGGACACCCTAATTCGCCGAGGTTCCACTCCTCTGTGCACAGTTCTGTGTGAGAACAGAAACCCTGCGACAACACAAATTCAAAAAGTAAATGCTTTGCACTAATGCAAACCTAAAAGCAAACTAAAAAATATTACAGAAAACAGACCAGACAGTACACTTACAAGCTCAATGAAACTCCCAAAACTTATTTTGTGTGTGGTACGATTTAAAACAAGCTGGCACACACAATCCAGGATTTGAAGGACAGTCAGGACAGTGCATACGAGACTCCCTCCGCACTTCTCTTCGCCAACAGACTCTACATCTTTTAGTGGGATTGTCTTTTGCAGTTGTGGGAGGAATGTATTCTGGAAAGTGGCGATCTTTCAGTCTAGCCACTTCCTCCACCACTCCAAATTTTGGCACAGTTGCCTGTTCCACTAGTACAAGGCTGCCTATTATAGTCTCCTGAAACTTAACAAAAGGCATCTTTGACTCAGGACAAGATTTCTGGAAAACAACAAAAGCATTAAAGGATGCCAAGTGGAAAAGATGGATAGCCAACTTCTTGTACCAAACGTAAGCCTTTCGAAGAGCAGCATAAGGTTCCAACCTCTGATCTACTCTGTCAACACCACCCATGTGCCTATTATAGTCTAAAATGCACACAGGTTTACGCACTTCAGCAGTCTCACCCCGAACTGGCAGAGCTTCAGTGCTTTCGTCATGGATAGTAGTCAGCATGTAAACATCTCTCCTGTCTGAAAACTTCACAGCTAGAAGCTTCCCACATCGCAATGCAGTAGACTGTCCCCGCACAAGCCTTTTGCAAACAAGTTCTATTGGGAAACCTTTCCGGTTACTGCGCATCGTGCCACATGCAACAGTGCCCACTTTGGCCAACTCCTTGAACAAACGCACACTAGTGTAGAAGTTATCTACATATAAATGGTGGCCTTTGTTAAATAATCGTCTACCTAGTTCCCACACAATTTTCTCAGTCACTCCAAAAGTGGACGGACAAGCAGAAGTGTTAATGCTGGAATCCTTACCGGTGTACACCCTGAAATTATAAACATATCCAGTATCACTGTCACACAGCATATACAGTTTGATGCCATAGCGTGCCCTCTTACTTGGAATGTATTGCCTAAAAACCAAGCGGCCCTTGAACAATACCAAAGACTCGTCCACAGCTATTTCTCTTCCAGGTGCAAAGATCTCAGGAAAACGATCAACAAAGTGATCAAGGACAGGCCGAATCTTAAAAAGACGGTCACAATCAGGGTGATCGCGTGGCAACACTAAATCATTATCAACAAAATGCATCATGCGAAGAAGAAGCATATATCGATCACGAGTCATAACTGCTGGAAATATAGATGTTGCCATCAAGGGACTAGTGGACCAATAAGAAGACATTGATGGCTTCCTTAGCAAGCCCATCAAAAAAGTTAATCCCAAAAACTTCTTCATCTCTTCAACATATGTGGGAGACCAATGGGTAGCTCTAGAATGGGGCTTAAGGCTGGCACTGTGGTCCCTCAATTACTGCTCTGCATACAAATTAGTTTGCTCCACAATCTCCTGCAAAAACTCATCGTCAAAAAACAACTGAAAAAATTGAATTGGCAAAAAATTGTCAGTATTCACTCTACACCCTGGAACCCCCCTTGAAGTCTGGCAATTCCGGCTGCACCATGCCAGGGGCAACCCAGACGTCATCAGTAACATCAGAAGAAGAAGCCACCCTAGCCTGCAGGCCAGATGCCTCTTGCTGCACTACATCAACGGGAACTCTAGCATCCCCAGATGCCTCTTGCATCACTACACCAACAGGAATACTAGCATCCCCAGATACATTTTGCATCTCTACACCAACAGGAGAACTCACATCCCCAGCTGCCTCTTGCATCTCAACATCAACAGAAGAACTGGCATCCCCAGATGCCACTTGCTGCTCAACAACAACAGAAAGACTAGCAGCACCAGATGCCTCATGCTGCTCTACAACAGGAAGACTAGCAGCACCAGATAACCTTTGGCGCACCACAGCAATGTGAAACCTTTTGGGCGCAGCCTTTACCACACTTGCCTCTTCCCGACGAGAAAAAAAGGGAAACCTTGAGGACCTAGGCTGCCGCTCACATGGTTCTTGCCTCTCTACCGGCACATCAATGTCCCTCTCTACCACAGGCACTTCATCAGCACTAGAAGAAGAATCATCATCCGATGATACCATGCGAAGAGAAAACTCACTGCCTGAATCTTCTGCACCTACCTCATGCTCCGAATCGGAGTCAGTGTCTGGACCATGGTCAGAGGAAGACTCAAAAAGCAAACTAACAACCTGCCTAGCAGTCATCCTGCGAGCAGCCATTATCCTTACAAAGCAAGAAGACTACACACACAAGTGAACAACAACCTACACTGTGCAAAGTAAGAAGTAAACAAGGTAGAGTTTTCACACAAAAATCAATACACTCAAAAACAATTCAAATCTAACCAAATATAAGAACACTCACCAGCACCTACTCTGCTGAAACACAGCAAAAAGAAAGGAAATCCCACTGGAAAGAAAAAAAAAGTATAGATTAGACAAAGTACACATCAAGCAGCAATACAAAAAAAAAGTTAACAATCAAGAAACACAAAGCCACACAAACAGCAATAACTTCACTTTTCATAAAAACACATTCATCTAGGAAGAGTAGTACAAAAAACATTTACTTACCAAGCACATGCAACTACACAAGCTGCAACACCAGCATTAACTGTACCACAACCTACACCAATACAAGCAGCAAAAGCCTGGATCAAAAACAAAGAAGAAAAAAAAAATTAATACTACATTTCACAAACAACATAACAAATGAATAAACAACACACAAAATTACCCCCAAAATCACATCCACACAGATGGGCCATCAAAAAGGGCAAAACGGACAAAAGTACGGGTTGATTTGCCCACCGGGGGGGGGGGGGGGGGGAGGGGCAGAAAATCTAAATTTAAAATCCGACCCACCTGGAAGCGACCCTTGCCCAATGGGTCACTTCCTACAATCTAAAATAAGATCCCTGGTGCTAGTGGGGGCATTTCCACCGCACAATCGCAATGCTGTGCGCGACCATGAGGCAGAAATGCCCTGCAAAGAGACATCAGAAGAGAGGAAATTCACTTACCTCTCCCCTGATGCCTCTTTGCAGCCCCAAATCCCCCCAAATATCTCAAAACCAACCTAACACCTCCAGGCGCAGGAAGCAAATGGCTTCCCGACCGCCTGGGAATCCCTGAAGATGTTGGCGCGTGCTGTGGGCGTTGACGTCATCAGGGATTCTGGTGGGGAGGGGGACAACAGAATTACTGTGGTTAACTGTGATACTGGACAGAGGAACTTGCATCCTTGATTTTCACAAGCGCAATCCAAAAACAATTCCTATGACCAGGAGCTTCTTTCTCCCCATCTGCTGCTCTCATCAGTCTCAGACCATTTATACACATAAGAGGCATGTGAACTCACACAGAAGATCCCCGTTTGGCAACGCCCACCAACTAGCAGAGTGCACCATCTTTCCTAAATGTACCCACTATGATGGACAGCTCACTCAAGGGACCCCTGCGCACATCGGTGCAATGGCATAATAACACACACAAAGGTCACTAGAGACAAAGCAGGTGATCGAGTTGCAGCACAAATTTAGGAAAACATTCATCAGCCCAAAAACATTTGTGGCCTTTCCACTATGATGGACAGCTCACACAAGGGACCCCTGCGCACATCTGTGCAATTGCATAGAAACGCACACATGGTCACTGGAGACAAAGATGGCGATCGAGTTGCAGCACAAATTCAGGAAAAAAATTATCAGCCCAAAAACATTTGTGAGCTTCCCACTATGATGGACAGCTCACTCAAGGGACCACTTCGCACATCGCTGCGATGGCATAGTAACACACACATGGTCACTGGAGACAAAGCATGTGTTTGAATTGCAGCACAAATAAAAAAAAAAAAAAAATCAGCCCAAAAACAATAGTGAGCTTTGCCTAGGCAGGACAGGTGTGTTTTTTAGCCACTTCAGATAAACACAAACTAATAGAAATGAAGGACAGAGGCACTTGCATCCTTGATAAATATTAGTACAATAACACTATTTTCAAAATGTCCCCCATAAGCATTTTCTTTTGAAAAAACAACCATTCCTCAACATATGAGGCACACAAACACATCTAAACAATGATCCCCCAAAAAGGGGAGCGACCCTTCCCCAAGGGGCCGCTCCCTGAACAACGAAAGTGGCAAAAAAAAAATCCCTAATATTCCAGCTGCACGATCGCACGATCGTGCAGCAGAAATGCTCTAAAGTTGCATCGAGGGAAAGGAAAGGCCTTTCCTTCCCCTCGATGAACGTTTCAAAATATTCCCCCCTGCCCCAGCCGCAAAACAAACCTCTTTCCAATCCGACGCGCAGGAAGCAAATGGCTTCCCTGCGCGTCGGTAAACAAAAGGAACCCCCAGTGACGTTGGCGCGCCTCGCGCGCTGAAGTCATTGATGACGCGGACGGGGAGGGCGGGGGGAGGCAGGGGAAGGTCTTCCCCTGCCATCCCGGCTGAAAAGCAAAAAATCGGGCAGACTCTGGGGGAGCGCTGGTGCTTCCCCCGAGGGTGGGGCTCATGACGAGCTGGGCTCGTCATCAGCGTGCGAGCGCCCTGCTCCATGACGAGCCCAGCTCGTCATCAGCCCCAAAGGGGTTAAGCACATTCCTCAGGCCACCTGCTTGTGTGTTATAAGTAGTTATAAGATGGATTTTAGGTGGTTAGAATAAAGCATAGTTGCGGTTGATGGTATCTACTTTCATTACACTTTTGCGTAGCATTTTAGTAGGGCACCCCTTATTTCTGAACCTCCTAACCATGTTGTTTCTGCCTCTCCCATATATGGCTTCAGTGCTACAGTTACGTTTAGCTCTAAAGAGCTCACTGTAAGGGATAACCCATTTGAAATTTGGGGGATGGCAACTGGCCGCATGGAGGATAGAATTCCCTGTGTTTTTTTCCCTGTACAGATCTGTGGATAGCTTGCCTTCACTTATAGTCAGTCTCATATCAAGGAAATCAATGGTATCTTGGCTATGCTGCATCATAAATTTCACATTCATGTTGTTACAGTTTAATTTGTGTACGAATTCAAGAAGATCAAACTCCTCTCCCTCCCACACAAAAAACACATCGCTAATAAAACGTAGCCATAAACAAATCCTGTTGGACCATGGTTCCATCTCCTCACTCCATAGTACCTGCCTTTCCCACCAGCCTACCACAATGTTGGCATAGCTGGGGGCAAAGCAGGTGCCAATAGAAGTACTGTGTAGTTGTCTTTACCACTTTCAATTAAACATGAACACATTCTCAGTGAGGAATATTTCAATAAATTGTAAAATCATTTGTGTATGTTCCAAAAACTCTATGCTCCTAGCTTTGAGCAAGTGTTGACATGCTTTTAGGCCATCAATGTGTCTAATGCTCGTTTATAGGCTTTTAACGTCTAGGCATACCATTCAATATTCCTTTTCCTAGTGTAAGCTTTGTATTTTCTGTAAAAAATCTTTTGTGTCCCTTAGGTATGAGTTAAGATCTTTCACATAATGAAATAGGAAATGATCTACAAAGATAGAGGTTTTCTCCAGCAAACTGTTTTTAGAGCATACAATGGAACAAACAGGGGTGTTGATTTGGGTCCTTATGTACCTTTGGTAATAAGTAAAAAGTCGGTGTGGTCGGTATATCATTGATTGAAAAATAACGTTCATCCCAGCTTAGAAGTTCTTTCTCAAACCACCCCTTCAAGAGATCATGGTATCTGTGCTGTAGATTATCTAGATATGATCTGTCTACCCTTTCATAGTAAGCTGTGCTATTAAGCTGTCTCAATGCTTCCAATATGTATTTGTCCCTGTCCATTACAACAACGTTGTCCCCCTTGTCTGAAGATGTAATGACAATTCATCATCTTTCTGGAGTCTGTTCCTTTGTGATGTTTTTCTTTCTGGGCCTGGTGTGTAGAATTTTCAGTAAATCACTACTGACTGCCTCATGAAATATATCAATGTTGTCTTTCACTGTTTGTTGTATGTATCTTGAGGGTACTCTACAATTTGTTTGGCTAGGTGCTCCTGTTTCAATACCAAGTGTGTGTAGTGTACCATCATTATGTGGGTCATGGGACGTGCTGGTAACAAGTGATTGTTCTTGGAGGTCATATCAAACTCCCAGTGTTGAGATGTCTGAAATGGCCAATGTAGGTATATCACTTCTTACCTGTCTACATGTAGTCACATTACTATTCTTACCTTGTATGGCATGCAATGGAAACAATTTCTCTTTGCGTACAAACTGGTACAAATGAATTTGGTTTTGTGCATAGTCTAGTGGTGCATCAGGGCAAAAGGAAAGGCCTAGTTTAAGAACTTTTTCTTCAATGTTAGTTATAGCTCACTCTGATAGGTTCATTACCGTTAGTTGCTGTGTGTTGTCATCCATTATTTCCTCTTCACGTTCTGGCCCCTTATTCCCACACCAGTGCTGCTGCTCTTTTCTTCTACGGCGTCATCTTTTTTGGCTCTCGTTTTGGCGCCTCTTCCTCTTCCTTCTGGTTTTCCCCTGAATGAGTGTTCTTGATTCCTCTGTATGAGGCGTAGTTCCTCAGAAAAAGAAAACATTTCTTCTGTGTTTGATGAATTGCTGTCAATGGAATCCTGGTCAGAGCTATATATATATATATTACCTACTGGCGGTCGCCAGTAGGTATATATAGTTAGGATTTTTTCCCTATGGGATTTTTGAAAATTCTATGTCTAATAACTTTGGCGTTTGTGGACGGAATTGGCTGAAATTTTCTGGAAAATGGAACATTTTGTTTCTGAGCAGCCCCTGGAAATTTGGGGGGGGGTTTGTCAAGGGGGGGCCGAGAAAAAAGGGGGGTCCCAAAACGTGTTTTTAACATTGAGTTTTCCATAGGGCGGTCTGTCGCACTTTTAGCCCGAACGGCTGAATGGTTTTGCACGAAACTTGGCAAAATTGTAGAGACTGGTAGCCCGATGTGCCTTTTGTAGGTCTCAATATATGTGCTCCAGTGGATTTTGAGAAATTAACGTTTAAAAAAAGATATATATCTGTAACAGCGGACTGGGCAGCTCCCGGTTCGCGGACCGGGGCGCGTACCAAAACTTCGCGTAGCGAAGCTGATTGGTTATCCGGCGTCTGTAAACATTCCAAACAGTCCGGAGCGGCCGCCATCTTGTCTCTCGGTAGGATTGAGAGACAAAAGGAGGCCAAAACAAAGGTGGAAATAACCATAAGGGGGCATAGTAGATCCTCCCTGACCCCTTAGGTTTAATGTGGAGGCTATAAAAGGGCCCCGCGGGGCAAAAAAAAAAAAAAATTTTTTTTTGTTTTTTTGCGTGGGTAGCGCCCGGTCCGCGAACCGAGAAGCGTTCTGGGCAGCGTACTGCAATGAAAAATGAATGATAGACTTTTCAAATGCTGTATGTTAATTGATTGTTGGTTTTGTTGATTATTTTTTATTTTTTTTTATTTTTTAAGCATTTTTTATTGTGTTTCATAATTTATTAAACTTTCTAACATTTCATTGTCAGAAATTTCATAATTATCATGGAATATACATTGTAGTCTCTGAGGTTGTAAAATGTCCTCATTTGCAAGGAGGTTATCTACTGCTTGTACACATTGCAGTAGTTCTTGGTCCCAAGTTTCATCCATAAATTCAATCTCATTTGGATCAATGATTTCTGTGTTGGACTCGGGAAGGACAATTTCAAATGAAATTTTTTGTTCGCTTTCCATTTTCCCTGAAATTTGCATAAAAAAAATATATATTAGTAGAGGTAGGGCACTGTTGGGATTAATTTTAGATAGGCAGTTTTTAACAGTGAATTTATCTTTGGGCAGTGTATAGTATCAGAGTGGAAGTAGGAATATAAAAAATTGTATCTAAATTTATAAGTACTACAGAGGGATAGTATATAACTAACAGAAAAAGTTTGCCATATTAACTTAAAGTGCACAATATACTTCAGTTTTAAAAATAACAACTTACCTTTAAAAAGAAGTTGAAGTTATTAATGAAAATCCTATTGAAATGTACACCAGGAAGTAGTAGTCAAAATGGCTGTGTTTCCTTCTCTTCCTTTATATATATTCGGGTACATAACCAATCAAATGTCAGGTAAAAAAAGTAGAAAATGAAAGTAACATTTTAATTGGTTGTCAATTCCAACACTTCAGATGTGTTTTGTGAAGTAATTTACCTCACGGTATTTAGAGAGGTCTACAGGCTAAATGGCTAAATGGAATTCCAATCAAATTTGTGAAAATGGTAGGGATTGGTATGTAGTATGAGCTAATCTATATTTGGTGAAATTGTCTCAAGTGGCTTTTGTGTGAACTACTTTCCCACCTTTTTTGATGGTGCGCTTCCCAGGGAGCGACCCGGTACGCGAACCGTTGAGCGCCCCGGTTCGCGGACCTTAAGCGTTCCGGGAGTCCACCATTTTGTGTTTCGGTCGAATTAAGATACAAGATGGAGGGCAAATAATGTTCAGAATGGGTAGAAGGGGGCACGGTAGAGTTATCTTGACCCCCTAGGTTTTCTGAGGGTGGCTGAGGAGGCTTATATGTGCAAAAAAAAAACATTTTTAAAAAAAATTTCGCGAGGTTAGCTCCCGGTTCGCGTACCGGGTAGCGGCCCCGGTAGCGTATTTTGTTGAAAATTAGTGAAAAATGTTAGAGTTAAATAATAATTGTGAGTGATCAGATGTAGGGTAGCTCTGAGAAGAGCTTTTGGGTTTATGGTACATTTAAGTACTTATAAGTAGGTACCAATGCACATTCTCAAATTCAGAGTGAAAATTCTGTTGCCCTCATCTGAGAAGTGAACTCCATCTCCTCTGTAGATATCTTGCATGTAGTAACGCAAGTTATTGTTGTACAGGGAGCCCATTCCATGGTCTCTCATGTAAGCTGAAACAGATTTGTTTACATGCTTCCTCGACTTTTCAATTTGTGGACAGAATTGGTTTGACCACCTCCATTTCTGTCTTTGGCATATATTTGAATATACCAAGGCAGTCTGAGGAAAAAGTGCCATTAATTGCTCAAAGGTGTCCTTTAAAAGCATTTCCAGACCTACACCAGTCAAAGTGCCCAAGTCATTACCTCCACAGTGCACAATTAACAGGTCAGGTTTGGGCAAATGCATAAAGGTTTTCACCAATGGTATCAATTGGTGACATTTTAATCCTCTGTGGCCAAACCACTTAATTTCCACATCTTGTAAATTGAGGTTAGGTAAATTCCTGCTTTCAACGTACCTTTGAGCCCAGTGAATATAACTATGACCAACAATCCAGACAGAAAACATGGTGAGAGAAGGTTCTCCTGCAGTCAGATGAAGTGTGGCAATGAAATGGCAGTTGAAAAAATGAGAGTTTGAAATGAAAAAAACTGTGGAGTTTCTGTGTTCATGAAGCAGTAACAGTGATTGGTGGATTTTGATTGCTGAAAACAAAAAGTTAGGGTGCACGGATGTGTTCTTTGAAAGATGTATTTTGAGTGGTCAATAAAAAGTCATTAAATGAAAGAATGCACTGGATATGCAGGTGCACTGAGAGTTCAGAGTTCAATTGCAACATTGTTGTGTGAACTTGCAAACAACAGAGTTCTTCCAGGAGGTGGTTGCCATGCAGATAAAGCAGAAAGGGCAGAGGGGGGATGGGTTTTCATTTGAAAAAAGTGAGGGAAGACTTTTGATTGGGTGACATGAGAGATATGTGTGAAGAATTACAGCATTTCTGTGCTTTTCATAGCTGCAGACTCTGGAGTGCATACCTTTTGCTCTGCTGCAGACAAATTGGTGTGTTTCTGAGACTGTTTTCAAACTCAAAGTATTTGCTAAGGTGAGAAAATATTTCTTTACTTTAGATAGAGAAGAGTGTGCTTTAAGGAGAAAATTATGATTTATGTGGCGCAAATTGCTTGTAAATATGATCTCACATGTGTATGGAAAATTTTGATTTTGAATGTTTGTGTTACATAGCCATGTTAAAAGTGACCCAACCATGCTGGAAAGGCAATCAAAAAATGCTTTCATGTGTTTTATTGACATTTTAAGTCATTTTCCCATGTGCAGTGTTTAGAAATTATGATTTGAAAATCGTTTTTGGGGAAAAGGAATTGTTTTTAAAATCATGACAAGGAGATAATGGTGTATACTTCTTTATAAGGCTATTGACTGTCCCTGATGTTATTTTTCTCATTTTAGTGTAAGACCTTTCTCTGTGGCGCAAATTGCTTGTAAATATGCTCCCACATGTGCATGGAAAATTTAGAGTTTGAATGTTTGTGTTACATAGCCATGTTAAAAGTGACCCTACCATGCAGGAAAGCCAATCAAAAAACGCTTTTATGTGTCTTAAGGACAATTTAAGTAATTTTCCCATGTGTAGTGTTTTGAAGTTATGATTTGAAAATCGTTGTTGAGGTAAAGGAATGTTGTTAAAATTTATGTGCGCCATATGCCCCCAAATTTCTTTTTCAGGGGTGCAGCAGGGTGTTCTTGAGATACCCCTGCACGCTTGAAAAAAATCCTATTTTGTGATGAGCTAATTGCTAATCACAAATTGCAACCTTCATTCCTATGAGCCTCCTAGCCCATGGAAATGAATGGTTAATTTGCAATTAGCAATTTGCTCATTGCAAATTAGGAATAGTAAAGAATTGCTATTTATTCCTTAAAATTTGCTATTTAGGAAATGCAAAATAGTTTGATGGTACATATGGTGGTTCATCTGTAACAAGATAAGAAGCTTAGGGATACATTTATGATGACTAGCGCAATAAAGTGCACATTACTTACTTCATTGGTAGGCCTTTACATGTATTATCTCCTCTGTATTCTTCATCAAGCGTAACTTTAATCTGCAATCCTGAGTAGGCCTCACCTTAAACAAACCTCTGGATAGGACACACTTTATTGTTATCCTGGATTAATCATTTAAAATGGTAGGGACAGATTTATGATAGGTGTATGCCTCTTTTGTGCCACTGTGCGTCACTTTTATGATGCAGCGGTGGTGCAAAAGATTTGCTATGAGGCGACAACATTACAAATTGATGCATTTAGGCAGATATGTCATGGTGTAAAAAAAAACGTACCACATAAAACCCAAGCAGCAGTGATGCAAAAGATGCACCATGCCGCAAGACAGGCCTCACTTGGGGCCATATGTATGAAGGTAATTAGCATTTGCAAAGATCAAAATTCTACGAATTTCGGCCTTTGTGAATGTTAATTAGACAAATGGTATGTATCAAACAAGTTTGATGCAAAATAAGGAGTAGCAAAATTTGCTATTACTTATTTTGCAATTGCACTGAAGGATTTGCAAATTGTGTGACTACGTGAATGCAATGTATCAAACAAAAACTATGTAAATAATTACATTAAGGATTTGGAAACTATTGTGGTAAATTGGTGGTAATTTGTGAATTCTTTTCAAAAAGCTTTTTTTCAAAAAAACAAAAGGTGCCATATGACGCCAACACATGCCCTTAGGGCATGTATGTGTGCCATATGCCCCCAAATTTCTTTTTCAGGGGTGCAGCAGGGTGTTCTTGAGACACCCCTGCACCCTTGGAAAAATTCCTAATTTGTGATGAGCAAATTGGTAATCGCAAATTAAACCTTCATTCCTATGAGCCTCCTAGCCCATGGAAATGAATGGGTAACTTGCAATTAGCAATTTGCTCATCGCAAATTAGGAATGGTAAAGAATCGCTATTTATTCCTTAAAATTCGCTATTTAGGAAATGTAAAATATTTTGATGATACATATGGCAGTTCATCTCTAACAAGATAAGAAGCTTAGGGATACATTTATGATGACTGGCGCATCACCAGGGATGTGACAGTCATCCTGCGCCGCTGTTCCGCCACCCATGGTGTGCTGCATTTACAATGCGGCGCAGCATGGGGCAAAAATGGCACAGATGCGTGACGCATATGTGCCGTAAAGGTGGCGCATTGCTGGAGTTGTATTGCAAGTGCGATGCAGCTCCAGCAAGGCTCAGGGGTGCCGCATCTCCACAATGCTGCGTCAAGACCTATGCCAGCTTCAAGCAGGCGCAGGGTTTTGACGCAGCTTTCTCCTATCTGATTGTAAATGCGGCACACCATGGGTGGCAGAGCAGTGGTGCACGTTAACTGGTGCATGCCTGGGGATGTGCCATTTAATATAAATCTGCCCCTTTACATTTAAGTATGTGCAGGGGACACAGAGTCGGTGAGGCTTATCCAAGGTTAAGAAGAGATGAGTCCTGTTCAGTGAATAATTAGACATAGGCTTCACCTGCTCAGCATTGCTGGACATGGCTAAATAATAGCTGCTAAATGTTAATCTTGTTAAACAATTTTACTATTATAATCTCTGAGATTTGTCTCTTACTCTGCAACATCTCATTGTTGTTATCTTTCTTTAAAGATAAAGACAACCTCAACATGAGCGACAATCTGCAATCAGTTGATTTTGACCTCATCATTGAACTTGTAATTGAAACATCAGTGGATGTTGATCCTTTGGATGATTTAAATCCTGAGGATGAAGAAGAGCGTGATGAGGATGCAGATTTGTCCGAACTATATGATATAGGATGGGAAGCTGACCTGCTTGAGCCTTTGGAAATATAAACATTTATTTTTAAATTTTATAATTAATAAAAAGTAAAAAGGTAAACCGTTTAATTTAAAAATAAAGACACCTTCAAAAACAGGTTATGTGTAGTGTCTTCAATAAAATATTAAAATATGTTCATAAAATTAGATCAGATTCACATATAAAATAGCATAGATTCTTTTCTGGTATTTTTGTATTGTAAGATTGCCAATGACTAAAAAATCTTGAAATTAAAATGTCAAGTAGTGTGTTAAGTTTTTGATCACTGTTACTGATTTACTGTTTGGTAATAATGTTTATTAACATTTTTTATTATATTTTTCCTCAGATTCAACTGCAGATCATTTCAAGATTTTACCATGCCTACAATACAAAGACAGATAAAGGCTGCAAAACGTCAAAGACAGCAGGTGAAAACAAAAACCCAGCAGTCCTCTAACAAAAAGATTTCTCAAGCCACGAAGAAAGCACCGGGTAAGAGCTCTAAATATTTCATAAGAAATATTTGTAATAAAAAAAATATTACTACAGAAAATGTTTCAGTCCATAACACGAGAAGGAAATCAAATGGAAAGAAAAGGACAATGAAAAATGTTACTGCTAGAGCAAGAGATAAATCTGTGCATGATAGTAGAAGGAAACAACAGTTTAGGGAGATTCGTAAACGAATGTTCCGCAACAGGATAATTGGCAATTTGTTAAAAAATATTAAGAAAGGTCAACAGAAACTAGTTTTTTATAAGAGAAAAAAAAAAGTTGAGAAAGTTATTGATCAGGCATTTGAAATTAAACGTAAGTTATTTATTTTGATAATCAATAGAATTAGGAAGCTAAACAAGGCAATTTTTGATTTCAAAAGAAATAGTAGATGGAAGAGAATAGTTAATCGTAGTAATTTTTGTGAAGTTTTTTCTGGAGAATGGATGCATAGTTCAAGCTCTGAGGCATTTTTTAATGAGGAGAGTTATTTCCAGGATAATGATTTGGTGCATGCAGTTGACACCAGTGGTCGTGCTTATGAAGTGAAAGATGGTTGTCCAGTTGAAAAAGAAAAACTTGTGACAACAGAGGCAGAAGAGGTGTTAGGTAATGAGGTTTTAGGAAGACGTGCTAAGGGTCCTGTGTACACCTGGAAGTGTAGTAGTATTTGCAGTGTGCGACAGGATTCCATCAATTTGCTTTGTGATTTTGTACGGTCATTTAACAAAAAAAGTTTGAAGCAGAAAATGATGTTGTTGCAAGAATTAGATCCTTGCAGAGTAAGAGAAGTGACAGGTTTGCATGGTCATTCACTGGCTTGTCTTTCCAGGAGAGTATGCCAGAGTGTTTTTCATCATTTCAGGATGCTAGCAGTGCATCATAACAAAGTGAGGAAATTAGTTAGAATGTTGTATTATGCTAAGAGTCCAGCAATTATGCTGAAACAATTATGCGCTGCTCTTTTGCATGGTTCTGAAATAGATGTGAAGAATATGTGTGAAGAAATTGAGTTTTGTTACTTTGGAAGTAAAGAGGAGAATGTTGAAATTGAGCAAGAAGTAGAGGGTCATGTGGAAGATAGTGTACAGGTTTCCAGTACAGATAATTTCCAGAGGGAAATTGCGACGTTTGAGGTGAAATCAAGTGAGAGGCCTAATTTCACTTGTGTGTGTTGTCGACGCACTTATTATAAGAATCAGACTAAGTTAGTGGATTTATATGCAAAAAGTGAAAGGGAAAATAATAGTGAATGGAAGGATTTTGCAACATACTTGATGGTAGAAAATTGTTTTGATTTGGGATTGGATCAACGTGTGTGTACTTATTGTTGTAACAAATTAAATCAAAACCAGATGCCTGCTAGAGCAGTTCATAATAATCTGGAATTGGTTGAGATTCCTTCTGAATTGAAGGACTTAAATACTTATGAATCTATTTTGATTCAAAGTATCCATCCCTTTCAGGCTATTGTAAGAATGGAGCCAAAGACAGGGAAATTGCCTCCATCAGATTTACAGAGAGGATTAAAGGGAAGAGTTGTTTATTTGCCTCTAGATTTGAAGAAAAACATTAACACAATTGGAGTAGAAAAAGTGGAAGAGGAACCTCTGGTTATCTTAGTTAATGGGGTTCCGACAAAGAATAAGAAAATATGGCAAGATTTAGTAGATGTTAGGAAAGTTAAAAAGGCAACATTGTATTTGAAAAAAATAATAAATACTATAAGAATGTATATGTTGCAGAAGAGGAAGTAAGTGAGGAAGAGGATAGCGATTTGTGTGCTGGTCAAATTGAGAAAGTAGAACCCTCTACTAGTGAAGAAATATATGAACATTATAGTGTTCATCCTTTGCATTCCAAGGAAGTCATGGGGAATGCTATTGAGTTGTTTCAAATGAAACAAGCCAAAGGGAGTCCCATTAGTGTTTGGGAGGAAAGTTTGGAAGCTCGGTGTTTCCCACAGCTTTTTCCAACAGGTCAGGGAGGAAGATATGATGAGCGACCTCATCAAATTCCTGCTTCTGAATACCGGACTTTGCGATTGTATGCAGGAGATGCTAGGTTTCGACAATGCATTCCTTATTTGTTTCATCTCCTGTTTGAAAGCGATCTGTCTGGACTGTCATATGCAGTGAACCACATCTTGAAAAGTGGTATACACATGCAAAACATCTCGGCAAGTGACTTTATGGATAAAGTCAATGTCCAAGATAGTATTTTGGATTCTCACCTGATTAATCTCATGGCGTGTCAGCGTGGTACTAATGAGTACTGGTACCGTCGTCATGGTGATTTAAAATGTATGCTGAGGAACTTAGGTACTCCCACATGGTTCCTCACTCTGAGCTGTGCCGAGTATGGCTGGGAAGACTTACTTGAATTTCTACGAGAGGCAAATGCTAACGTAGATAACATCGAATTCAAGACACCCGGAGAACTGTGCTCTTTGGATCCAGTCAATGTATGTAGGTACTTCAATCATAGATTTGAAGCTATGATGTCTTTCATCATGAATAAGAAGAATCCACCTCTTGGAGAGGTGTTGGATTTCTTCTGGAGAAAGGAGTACCAAGCAAGAGGTGCTCCTCATATACATATGTTGCTGTGGAACAAGGATGCACCTAAATTTGGAACGGATCCAGAAGACTCAGTGATGAGTTTCATCCAACAGTATTCTACGTGTGCTGTTCCAAACGCAAAGGAGAAGAAAAGCCTAAGAGAAAAAGTTCTGCGTTTCCAAAGCCATCGATGTGGAAAGTACTGCCGTCGTAAATTCCGAAACAAAGACAAGTTCTACACCAAATGTCGTTTCGGCTTTCCACGACCGGTAATTTCTAAAGGAAGAGTAAACAGTTTGATGTCTTCGCTGCGACATAATGTGATGAAGAAATCACCTAAAAACACATACAATTTGAAGAGGAACGAAGAGTCCAAGTACATCAACGACTACAACCCGGTGATTTTGTCCATGTGGAATGCTAACATGGATATACAGTTTGTGGCTGATAACTGTATGGCTGTGGCTCGGTATGTGACGTCTTACATCACCAAAAAAGAGAAGACAGAATTGAAGGATATGTGGGAGGACATTTCCCATGAAAAGAGCCTCAGCAAGAAGTTGTACAGTTTCAGTCTGAAGATGTTGTCGCATCGAGAAATCGGAGCGTACGAATGTTCTGACCGGTTGTCTTCAGCAAGTCTCTATGCCAAGTCCAGGAGTATCGTTTGGGCGAGTCTTGGTCTTGCTGCAACGCGTAATCGAGTTCTCAAACCTGTGCGGGAAATTGAGTATTTGGCGGAAAAGGAGCCAAACAGTACCGACATTTTGAAGACAAACATGTTGGATACATATTATCCAAATCGAAGCAGTCACCTCGAGAATGTTTGTCTGTATGAGGTTCTGCAAAATTACATATTCAAGAGGAACATCAAAGAAGATACTGAGAAAGGAGTGTATGTTGTAATAGGAAGTGAGGGATGTCTGGTCAAGCAAAGAAAATGCCACTTGATAAACCATCGAAAATTGAGTGGCGAATCTCCTGAAAAAAAGGAGTTTTTCTATTTAGCACTTTTGCAACTTTTCAAGCCTTGGCGTGCAGAAGAGGAACTGCTTGGAGATTTCCTCTGTTACGAAGACTCTTTCAATGCCGCCAAGGAGACCATAGAATGTCCTGCTTTTCCCAAATATGTAGAAATGTTGAATGCGGAAATTGAGCAGGAAGCAACAATTGCAGCCGAGATTGCCAGAGACAGTTCTCAGGATAGTCAGAGTTCTGCTTCATTGAGTCAGGATCCACTAGGAGGACCTCTTATCGAAAATGAAGCTGCCACTGCTATGAATGAAGTGGAAAGAGCCATGGCACATGCTCAAGAGGATGCGGTTAACTTAGAAGAGTTGGAAAGGCAACTCAACGTTGAGCAGAGGAAAATATATGACGAAGTTACCATGCAAATTGATCATGGATTAAGTCATGATAAGAAAGAGTGCTCATGTACGTCGTTGAAGCCTGTCCGACTGTACGTGAGTGGAGAAGCGGGAACTGGAAAAAGTTTCCTTATTAAAGCAATTTCATGCTATTTGCAGGAAAAGACAGAGTCATCGCTGTCTTGTGTTGTCACTGCTCCAACTGGACTGGCAGCACATAATATTAAAGGGATTACTTTACATCGTTTACTGATGCTGCCAGTGGAGCATGACAACAAATTAGAATATCACAAGCTATCTGGAGATGCTTGTTTTGAAGTTTCAAGAATCTTGAGGAAAATGAAACTTCTTATCATTGACGAAGTAAGCATGGTTTCCAATGTCATGCTTGCCTTTGTGCATTTGAGGATGCAAGAAGTTCTCAAAACAGAGTATGATGTGTTATTTGGTGGCAAACACATCATTGTTTTCGGAGATCTTTTGCAGCTGACACCAGTGAAAGGGCAACCTGTGTTCAAAATGCTCACGCATGAAGATACCAGGAAGTGCCTAGGCAGCATTGGCAACGTCAATATATGGTTAAACTTCAATTATGCTGAACTGCATGAAAATATGCGTCAGGCGAAGGATGAAGTTTACAAGACTATTCTACAAGATGTTAGAATTGGAAAAGTGACCGAGCATGGGAAAGAAGCTTTACATGCACGATTACTGTCAAATTTATATCCAGAACAAGATGTTGTGCCTGAGAATATTTTTCAGAAAATTACTGAAAAGAAATCTGGAATATGTTTGATGCCAACTCTTGCAGAATGTGCCAAATTTAACAACAAAATGTTGCATTTAGAAAAGCAAGAGATTGTGAAACTGGAAGCTATTGATAGAGTAGAGCATATGGGATCAACAATTATTTTATCTGAGAACCTGAAAACAAAATTGGATTCATTAGAGAAGAGTATATCTAAAACTGCAGGTTTTGAAAAGACTCTGAATGTGTGCTTGAACTGCCGTATAATTTTAAGAAGGAATTTACATGTTGAAAGAGGTCTGGTAAATGGATCAATGGGTAATGTTGTTGATTTTGTGAAATACAGAAATAGAGATGGAATTGAATTTTTAAAAATTAAATTTGATGGCATTGAGGAAGTACAGCTAATTGCTCGTTGTTCTGCTAGATTTTTGCTTGTAAAAGACTTATATGTTCCCCGTAAGCAGTTTCCTGTTTGCTTGGCATATGCGGTGACAATCCATAAATCGCAAGGTTTAAGTGTAGACAGTGCATTGGTGAATATTGGCAGTTCTGTGTTCAAGGAGGGTATGGCATATGTGGCATTGTCACGAGTTAGAACTTTATCGGGATTGTACTTGATTGAGTGTGATGTCACAAACATTTGTGCAGATCTAGATTGTGTTAAGGAATACAATAGGTTAAGAAGAGAGTATGCGCCACATTTGCCTCAGTTTCCTTTGTTTGAGAAACGTCTGGTAGGCCGGAAACGAAGAAATGAGAACAATACTGGGGAGGTTATAGCAAAAAGACAAAAAGTGAATGAACCTAAAATTACAAGCAGAAACAAAAAGGATTCTGTTGAAGATGTTGTTGGTTTTCAGTTTGAAAACAGTTCTGGTGTCAACTGCTATGCTAATGTAGTAATTAATGTTTTGTTTTCTCTAAAAAATGTAAAAGAAGAGATTGTGGTCAATTCTGATCAAAGATTTTGCGGTTTGTTAAATTCTGTGTTAGAGAAATGTACCACTGATAGAAGAAACATAGAAAGTGTGTCTGAAATTCGAAATCTGTTAGACAGATGTTCAGGCCAAACACAATTCTCTCAAAATATTCAGCAAGATTGTCAGGAGTTTTTAATGTATATGCTTGATGTATTACATGCTGAAGGTGTAGATGTAGATCAGCTGTTTGGGCTTTCTTATCAATGGCAGCATGACTGCGAGAACTGTATGATATCAAGTACTACTAGTGTAGACTCAGAAAGATTTATATATTTAACTTTGCCAGACAGTAAATCAGTCTCCTTTAATAAGCTAGTAAAAGCTGCTAATCACAACATGGAGTGTAGCCAATGTAAATCTGAAATGATGTCCACATTATTTATACGAACATATGGCCAGTATGTCATTTTAATGTTCCAACGATGTAGGCCTGATGGAACAAAATTGACAACTTTAATAAAAAAATTTGTAGCTTCGCAGTTGTCAATATCAGGAAGGACTTTTGTAACTACAGCAATTATATATCATGACGGCCCTTCAATATCATCAGGACATTACACAGCTTATTTAAAGTCTAGAAATGGCTGGTCATTCTGCAATGATTCTGTTTTAATTTTCAAAAAAAAATTGCCGTATGACCTTAAAAACTCTTACCTGGTGTTTTTAAAACCAAAATTTTAGGGAAATAATCTCGGGATGTGCTCTGTGGAATTTCAAGAAGTTCTAATGGCTCCTACACAATTTGGCCTTGAGGATAAGTGTAGTTCAGAGACACAACTTCTAATCATAGGACTGGACATCATGGAGATATATGTGCACTTTGAATGAGTTCAGAAAAACTGTTTCTTTTTATAAGCTAATTGAAGCAGCCAATCAAAACATGGAGTAGAGGGAATGTAAGTCTGCAATGCTGTCTACTGTTTTACATTGCTTTGTGATTAAAAGTGATGTAGAGAATTAAATAATTGTTGTAGTCATAGAGGTAGTGTAAGTCTGCTTCATATTAAGCAGTATCAGTGTCATAGGAAATGTAGAACATGACTGAGCAAGAAGGGGAAGATATTACTATTCCAGGATTGTGAAAATGATCTTCAACATTTTAATTCTGAAAGTTGCGGGAATGCCAAATGATGGGATTGGCTAACAAGAAATCCAAGAGTTATACATGGCTCTGACAAGATTTGGCCTTGTGGAATCTTGTGGTAGAGAGCAAGAAGTCATTTATTGTATGTAACATGTTTTTAAAAACGATGGAGATTTTCTTTCAGAAAGTGGCGGGCTGAAAGTAATAACAGCACAAAAGAGTGTAAGCTATTCATAGGACATCCTTGGACGTCATGGAAAGTAAGTTAACTTTAAGGAGTTCTGATTTTTGATGTCTGATGTTGTATGGGTTTTTTAAACACAATCATTTTGATTGTGTTTTTTTTTCCCCGCTGTTACATGATGAATACCTTCAAGTCACTGTTTTTAGTGAATTTTGATACATTCTGAGAACAGCAAAAATAAACCATTTAACATGTATAATTAATTCTGTACTGTTTGCATTTATGATGTATATGTAGAACTGTGTAGGAGGCATGGAGAAGGTGAGGCTTCTGTAAGTGTCAAAGTTGTTGCATGCAGTGCTGCACTTCTGCGTATTCTTTCATATGCTAGACTACATCTGCACAATGAGATACCTAAGCAAAGGAAACACAAGTGATGTGATTGTGAAATGAGCAAAATAAATTGCATGTATTTCAATTACATCACCTGTGTTTCCTATCATTACGAATCACATTGTGCAGATCAAGTTTAGGTCTGTCCAGGGAAACATAGGAGGTTTGGACTTTGTTGAAGATTGCAGTGGACATGACTCACTTCATTGGTAGACCTTCACATGTATTATGTCCTCTATTCTCTTCAACAACTCGAAATTTCATCTGCAACCCTGAGTAGGCCTCACCTGAAACAAAACTCTGGATAGTAGACATCTTATTGGCATCCTGAAGCAATTATTTTAAATTTTAGTGTCTTGCGACACTTTTCTGAGACAACAGCAATGCAAAAGATGCACCATGTTTTAAGATAGGCCTCACTTCATCTGCATCAAGATACTGTTAGTTTAAAATGTATATCTTTAGGACTGTGTAGCTTCTGTAAGTGTCAAAGTTATTGAAAAACTGTTTGTCCTTCAATCTTTGCCCTTGTCTTTTGTAATTTTTTAATACATGTTTTTATATTTTTCAAATGTTTGTTCTCTCTTTCACAGATTGAAAGTATAAAAATAAAAAATGAGGAATTTAATGACAATTATAAGGTAAATATTTTGTACTCTTTTCGTTACATTTCTATCACATTGAACTACTATTAGTTCCACTGCTTCATTTCTTTAATCCTCAGTTTCCTGCCTTTGCTACTTTCCTCATTCCTTTCTCTATTACCTACTTACTCAACTCCTTCCACTCTTTTTCTCAGTCCCTCTCTTCTCATAGTTCCTCACTCTTGTTCACTCACTCCGTCTCTATTACTCTTAGTGTCTTTGACTGATCACTGTATCACTATTTGTTCATAATGCTTTCTCTGTGTAGTTGAAGCACACTAAGGGGCATATTATGAATGCAGCCAATAAAATTATTGCTCTTTTTATTGGCAGAAAACTGGTGCAAAAGCGGCTTTAGCGGCAGTTTTCTGCCGCAAAAGCAGCTTTAGCGACACATTTCTGCCGATAAAAGCTGCAAAACTTTTATTGCCTATGTTGATAATATGCCCCTATGTTATTTACATTAGGGCTATATTGTCCAGTATAACAATCAAAATTGCTCTCCAAAGACACCAGGCAAAGCAGACGCTCCCTCAAACAGATCACCAAGCGCAATTTACCCTACTTACAATCTAGCCTGTTCTCTGTCGAGACTTTAGCAATCTTTAGAGCACAAGATAAGATCTTTTCACATGGAAGAGCCAGACGTATTGCAATTCTACTTAAGAAACAAGCATTGGCATAGACAATAGGTCTCGCCTTTGGGACCTTATACGTGTTTAGCCATGCAACAGTTGATGTTGCTGCACCAAGGATATTATGCTGCATAACTAAATACTTAGAAGGTCCCAAAGTCGATACCTATTGGCTATGCCAATGCTTGTTTTTCTTTCACTTCGTTATCTATTTTGTTTTTCACAATTATACCCTCTTCTGTCTGTTCTTTGGTAAATAGATCTATTAAACAGTATCTCTTCTTTACTCCCTATAGCTGTCTTTCTTGAAACATCACTCTCTGTTTACTTTCCTTATACTTACACTTTTTAAAAAAAAAAAAAAAATTTTTGGGTTAGCTCCCGGTCCGCGTACCGGGAAGCTAACCCGGGAGCGAACCAAAAGAAAGAGAGCTTGCCAGAGTGCTAAACATTGTAGCAATTTTTTTGGAAAGGGAAGGTAGTTCTGAAAAGAACTTTTTTTTTATATTTTTGTTGTTTTATATATTTTTTGTATTTTTTGAAAATTTTTTGTTTTTTTTGTATTTTTTGAACGATTTTATATTTTTTTTGGTTTTTTTGGGGGGGGGAAACAACAAAAAACAGGCGTTGAAAAGGGCTCAACAGGAGCAAAAAAAAATTACTGGGGGCGGTTAGGGCAATCATGGTGTTCATACGCCAGGTTCAGTGCATTGATGCTCATGTTGCCACAAGCTAATAATGCACGACAGCGCATACATAAATGTATCATATTCCCAAAATTTGGTTGGATATTTGGCACAGTTTCCCGTGCCTCCTCTGGTGATAAAGAAACCGATGTTGTTGGTCTCGCCACAGGAGTTGGTCGAGGATTGTCCATCATATCCCTTAATTCCGCCCGGCTGTAATTTAGGGGATGTTTCCTCATCATGTGCCTATGCATGGTATGATTACCATAGCTGTATTTTTTGTCCGTCCCTCTGGACAATTGTTCCTTGCATATGAGGCATGTTGCGTACCTGGCATTGACCTTTTTTTGGCCACGAGGGATGGAAAAAAACTGCCAGATGAAACTGGGTTTCTTTCTTGAAACCCGGGGCAACTCTTCCAGGAATTGTGGTTGTTCTCCCTCCTCATCCATCTCTTCATCTTCCTCCTCAGTGTTGGTAACCACCTGGGGAGGTGGTCCTCTCTTCCCATGAGGAGGTGGAGGTGGTGGTGGGGGTGCACCAGCTGAAGCAATCAGTGAAGCCATTTTCATACAATCAAAATAGGTCTTCCAAGAAGCAAAATAGGTCTTCCTCTCACAATAATGAAAGTCAGAGTGAGGAAAGAAGGAGTGGTTTTCATCATTTGGAAAAAACAATACTTCTCAACCAATGAAAAGTGTTATTTTTAGGTCACCTGACCTAGCCTTCCATAATTATGAAACTAAAAGTGAAATGAACCAATGAAAAGCTTTATTAACAAGTCACATGACCTCTAACGCTCATGTTACGCGCTGCGGAACGCTCCCCGGTTAACTTCCGGTTCGCTGCGCTTCGCGCCTCGGTCCGCGCCCCGGGACACTTCCGGGTGCGCTAACGCGATACGTCACAAGACGCATTTCGCGGCAACGCGATACGTCGCGCTTTCGCGCCGCGGATCGCTTCCGGGGAGTTGCGTTTCGCGCCTCGGTCCGCGCCCCGGGGCACTTCCGGGTGCGCTAACGCAGTACGTCATAAGACGCATTACGCGGCAACGCGATACCGTCACTATGTTGATTTGTTACCGGTTCGCGGACCGGATCGCGGAATCGAATTGAGCTAACGGGAAGCTTCCCGGTTAGCGGACGGGAGCGAAACAAAAAAAATATTTAAAAACATTTATTAATAAACATATAAAATATATTTTTGGATTTAAAGAAGAATACATTTTACAGCTGTAGATATTAGCTTTTAAAAAACCAATGAAATTCACTGAAAAAACCATAGGTTATAGACCATATATAGTTAGGAATTAGCATTTACAAAACCTTGAAAATTCACTGAAAAAACCATAGGTTATACACCATATATAGTTAGGAATTAGCATTTAAAAAACCTTATTTTACTCACACAAAACCATTGAAATTCCATATATAGTTAGTTGTACTAACTATATATCGCGCACCCGCAATCCACTGCTGATGATGTCACATATTACATCATTCATGACATGGTCAGTGACATCACTGATGACATCACTGATGACATCTCAAATGACATCACTGATGACATCACTGATGACATCTCAAATGACATCACTGATGACATCACTGATGACATCTCATTTGACATTACTGATGACATCACTGATGACATCATTCATGTGATAATACGATGAAGCTCTTCAGACTCTAATATAACCTTAGATACAGTAAGTGTAAACAGACACTCACAGACTGTCACTCATCCATAGAGTTACACACACACCTAGTCAGTCATGCAAAGAATCAATCACACATCCATTTTCTCAACTATACAGTTATACACACCTTACTTATTCAAACATATACTAACACATATTTACTCTCTTATACAATCCCTGATACAAGTTCACAATGATCCATACAGCCACTCACACATTCACTGGCTCTTATGCACAGTTATTTATATATGTCAACTCTCACATGTACTGTGTTTTACATATGTACTTACTTTTACATGTAGCACTGAGATATCCATTCACTCAGCAATACACTCATGCACACAGTCAACCGCCCATACAGCTGTTTCCACATGCACTTTTGAACCCATACATCTAGTGAATCAACTGCTCACACATCTATGCACAGAGTCATACACCTCCCAGCCACCCATACACACTCTCAGTCTCCCATACAAATACGTAGGCAACCAATCAATAACGCATATAGTTAATCATATAGCTAATGATCAACACATGCAGCAGTTTATAGAACAACAGACATAATGATGTACAAATTGAGACAGTTTAGTCACTAACCCATGCACTCAGTGAGACACATTTAACCACTCACTCATACAGTCAGTCATGCACCTACTAAATCCTTCATCCAGACATTTATACATCCACTCATTCTTAAATATGTAAGACATATTTTAACTTTACAGAATTATACAGTCACTGGATGACGTCATCAGTGATGTCATCAGTGATGTCATTTGAGATGTCATCAGTGATGTCATCAGTGATGTCATTTGAGATGTCATCAGTGATGTCATCAGTGATGTCACTGACCATGTCATGAATGATGTAATATGTGACATCATCAGCAGTGGATTGCGGGTGCGCGATATATAGTTAGTACAACTAACTATATATGGAATTTCAATGGTTTTGTGTGAGTAAAATAAGGTTTTTTAAATGCTAATTCCTAACTATATATGGTGTATAACCTATGGTTTTTTCAGTGAATTTTCAAGGTTTTGTAAATGCTAATTCCTAACTATATATGGTCTATAACCTATGGTTTTTTCAGTGAATATATATATAGGTACATATATATTACAGGTAATCACTCTGGACATGGCACAAGGCAAGAAAAGACAATGCATTTCGGCCTTGATCACATGACAGCCATGTTTCCTATCCACAATCTATAGAGCAAACCAAAGAAGGAAAATTTCAGAATTATCAGGGGCCATTTTAGAGTGGTACAGTCTCTTAAGCAAGTAATCAAGATATCCCTGCATATCAAATAAAAAGTTATAATTGCTTGATATCACAAACAATTACGACAAAATACAGAAAATAAAAATACTGCTGATAATTATCAGGCTAATCTGCCCACAGTTGCTAAAATCAATACACTGTTCACAATGGGTTTCCAGTCTGTAAATTCATAGTGACAGTACCATCCATTCAAGAGAGGCCCAGAGGAAAATGGTACTCAGAAATAGTGCCTACATGTGGTACATATACATAATGTAACTGCTTTACTGTTAGTCACTGTGTCATATTTAAAACTTTAAATACTCCTCAGTGGGCAACATGCCATTGTCACAAGACTATGACATAATGGGTAAAGTAGCTGGCTAGTAATGCAGTTTCATTCCAATGAGCAACACATTGTGTACTGAAGGATAGATCCTCAGTGGGCACCTCAGGAAGGGTCTACCAGTCTATCATTCAAGTGCAGTTCTTCTCCCTGGACAATGTTCCTAATGGCCCTTGTTACCCATTTAGCCACAATGTGTAACATACAGTGCATGTTGAGTAGGACTGTCAAAAGAAATAAGCAAACAATATCTATATACATGTTTTTTTTCTAAACAAAATGTACTATATTCACATTAAAAAAATATTAGTGAGGTTTGTATTTTTTACTTATTGTTTAAAATGTGTAATTTATTGATGCACTCCAACAATTCTATTGCATTAGTTCTAGTTTAATATGAAATATTTAACGTTAATTGATATAACTATTTTACATGAAAATATTTTAGTTTTTTTATATAGAATAATAACCTTTAATACATTTCCCAATACCTTCTGTAAACGTGCAGGAAACACACCCACACAACTCTTCTGATATTGGTTTGGTTTTTATTGTCTTTCAGTACTTTTAAAACATAAAGTTGTATTTGGTTTGTAATCAAGACAAAATAAAATATTTATCCTGTGTTTTCTGTAGTAGAGTTATTTTATCCTTCATTTTCCCTCTTTTCTTTTCAGGTCCAGTAAGGGAGTCCACAACGTCTTCGAAATGCCCCTCGGATGAAGACAGAAGAGACCAGGTAAGGAACTTGTTTTCCTTTTTTATTTAATTTAAAAGAAATGTTAGGCTGCAGTGATCCCAAATCACCCGTGCTGGGGGAGAGTAACTGTTAGAAGCGGCTGTCTCTAGTTGGCAGAGGTATACACTTCTGGCAAATAGATACACACCTTTTCTAGTCAGGGCAAGGGGATCACACACTTAGATAACCCCTGCTCACCCCCTTGGTAGCTTGGCAAAGCAGACAGGCTTATCTCAGAGGCAGTGCGTTCAGCATTTATGACCACATACAGTAATAAAGTGAATACACTACAAATGGACACGACACAGTAGTATTATAAAAATAAGGATGTGTATATAAGGCTGGGGAGAGGAGTTAGCCTAACGGCTAAGGCGCTCGACCTCGGACCTGGGGATCTGGGTTCGAGTCACGGTAACGACGCCAAAAACTCCTGTGATTCTGGGCAAATCACTTAATCTCCCCGTGCCTAAAAATGAAAGTGTGTGTCCTCATGTAAAAACGTAACTTGTGCTATGTAAAGCGCTCTGATACCTGATTCGGTTCGGGTCTAGTTAGCGCTATATAAAACTCTACAAAAAAAAAGGCTTAGCACAAGACCAAATAACAACAAAAATATACCACAGTCTTAATAAATACTTTTGGAAGGAAAAATAATAGTTCAAGCGTAGTTTCTTCTTAGCACAAAGTCTTTAGTAACAAAAGCAACTATTCTTCTTTAACCACTTGGATGCTAAGCTACTTGCGCTGCTTCCATGTAATTTCCATTGAAATCAATGGAAACTCCATGACGAGCTGAGCTCGTCATGAGCGTCCAAGGGGTTAAAACCAGTTCTTGGCAACAATGTAACCCACACGGAAGTCACACGACGTCGAGGCAAAGTTAATCCAAAGGTTCGGCGTCGACCGCGAGGAGCGCTACGTCGAGCCCGGAGTCGCACTGACCCCCACAACACAGTACCTTGGAAAAGTGAAGCATACGATGATCAGCGACGTTGAGATGTCCGGCGTCGCGTTTCCGGCGTCGATCGAGCCTCGGAGTCAGGGCGATCTGCAGTGGCGTCGACAGATGTCAGGCAGGAGCAGCGCTCACGAGGCGAAGCAGGATACGGCATCGTCGTCGATGTCGATGATGATGTTGCAAGAGTGAGCAGCGCTCACGGCGTCGAGAGGGCTCGGTGTCGAGGCGTCGGCTGCGGCTTCGCTACTAGCGTTGATCGGGCCCGGCGGCCGGCGTCAAAGGTGCAGGACACGGGAGCTGCACTCACGATGTCGAGCTGGATTCGGCGCTTTGATCCCTTTGTCCATGCAGGGGAATTTCCCCCATCCTGGGTTTGTTGTGTGTGTTGCCAGGCCGAGGCACCTGGCCTATTCACTGTGCAGGGCAGGGTCGTCAGCCGCACAGCAGGAAGTGGAGCCAGCATTGTCACTGGCAGGGGCAGGGCCATCAGTTGCCCTGTAGGAGGTGGGGCCAGGATCGTCCCTGGCAGGCATAGTCATCAGTCGCCTGGCAGGAGGTGAAGCCAGCATTGTGGCAGGCAGGGCAGGCTATCAGGAGCTACACTACCCCTACTCTCCATGCAAATGCCTCACTCACCCCACACTGACTCATTCAGACCTCTGGAGCCACCCAGCTCCTGTCACACGCACCCCAAACCAGCAGAGACCAGTAGACAGTCAGACAAGAAAATAGCCACTTTCTAAAAGTGCTATTTTCAAACACAGAGTCCAAAAACCATCCACCCAAACGGATGCGTTATTAAACCCTGAGTTCAGGGATACCAAACTCGACATTGCATGTTGCTCCCCGAGCCCGCTAGGGTTATACCATTTATAATCCTGGCAGCCCATTCTAACTGATGGAGAGCAGGTAACCTTACAATAGTGAAAAACGAAGATGGCTGTAATTCACTATTAGGACATGCCAACCTTGTCAGGCTTGTCCTACCTTATGCTTACAATGCACCCTGCCCTTGGGCCTACCATAGGGGTGACTAACATGAAGTTAAGGGAAGGTTTAGGGACTGGCAAGTAGGTGTACTTGCACAGCCCGCGTGACAGTACCAGACTGCACGAAGGTCTAGCAATGGCAGACCTTTAGACATACTTTTACTAGGCCGCTCTTGTGGGGGGCACAACACGTGCTGCAAGCCCACTAGCAGCATTTGTATTTACAAGCCCTGGCACTCCTGGTGCACGCTACTAGGGACTGACAGTAAATCAAATAGGCCAAACATGGAATTCAATCAATACAGTGATTTCACATAGGGAGCACTTGCACTGTGGCACTGATCAGCAGTGGCACAGTGCCCAAAGCAATATACCAGCAAAAACATCGTAAACAGAGGAGGCAAACAGAAAAAATGGAGGAGAGACTCATGCCAATGATGCCAGGACAGTACCCAACAAAAAGAAGTGGAGAACAGGTGAGCGTATATTCACCACACTCAAAGAAGTGCCTGGGATACCACTCTGTTGTCTAGGAAGAGGGTGAAAAAAATGATTCACGCCGTGTGTTGAGAGTCACACATGGAAGTACTTTACTCCCAGAGAGACAGTAAGGGAGTTAAAGCCAGGTTTCCTGGATAGGAAAATAGGATTATAGCTGTGAACAGAGGGTGAGCTCAGTGAATCAGAATGTAGTGCTCTTTTTTCCACCCCGTTTGCCTCCCTCCCTCCTACCAAAGAGGTGCCCCCGTACCTGGCTTAGCCCCGTTTCTCCAAAAACTGGGCAGGCGGTGCACCTGATGTGGTACTCCGTTCCGTGGTGTCAGGTTTCCTGCATCTCTGCAAACTCTCTGAAATCCAGGATCTCCAACTCTCTGTGGGTTCAGGCCTGTTTCCTTCTCTTTCCAGGTTCACCGAGGCTCGGGGTCAAGGATGACTGAAGCATCGAGGATGCTTTACCTGCCAACTTTGGCTGAGGAAGTACGTGGGCCTGAGTATTTCCGTGCGTCCCTGACTGACATCTCCCAGCTCTGTTCCATCGCCTTCCAAGGATTCGCCCCCCGGGTTTCACTCCAGTAGCATCCCTTCCGCTTGCTTCCGGGATTTAAAAAGACATCCCCCTTCACTGATTGGTTGCACGGTTTTATGTGAGAGTGTCCTCACTTCTGACACCAGAACCAGTCTTTCCCCGTATTTCCTCTTGGCTTGGGTCGTGAGATCATGCAGGTGAGCTGAGCACATGCCATGAAATAATTTGTTTGTCTTTCAATTCCCTCTCCCAGTCACACCTTCCCATTAGGAGATCTAGAGACGATGACAGAGTCGTCCACCGATTCATGCTAAGTTGCTACTAGGAATTTTACACCGTAGTTGGTGGTTCCACTTCCTGATTTGAGGGGATGGAGACATGCAAGCCTACACCTAGGTGAAAATCTACCCTTTGAAATGGTGAACAGCAAAGCACTGTCAAGTTACACCTAGGTGAAGTAGGAAGTATATACATTAGTAAATATGCATCTATATACCGTTTGACTTCTGTGGACCCCAACTTAATAATTTCTGGAACACAGGGACCTCTATTAAATAATGATTGGAAACCGGGAATCCCCACTTATTCAAAACTAGAAGCCGGGGAACCTGGTTGAAGAATTTTCGATTATTTGAACCGCAAATCAATACACAACATATACAGAAACAAATAATCATCAAACAAATACACAAATTATTATATATTTTTAAATTTACCAACAAAAAATATTTTTAAAAAGGTTGGATATTTTCGAAATTCATCTGAAGCCAATCGTAGTCCATACTATATTCTGACGGATGCACTTGCACTGCTCCAACAAATCAATTCGAGGACACTTACTTAATTTTCAGCCTCAAATTTCAGATTCCTTCACATTTATATAACGATTTAACATTTTTAATTGTGCATTTTACTTCCTCATTTACATACACTTTATTTTTTAATCATATTTAATGTCTAAAGCAATACCGAACCACAGTTTGAGAACCACCGATCTAGTCCGTTCGGATGTCTCGTTATTCCTAGGGCTGATATGGGCCTAGATGTAGGTAAATGTGAATTACCGATTCATAAATACCGAATTTTACCGATTCGGTATTCATGAATCAGTAATTCAAATGTAGGTAGAAATTCGGTAACAAATACCGAATCGGTATGATTCGGTATTTACCGATTCTGTAATTACAGAATCGGTATCTGCCATTGATTCCTATGGGCCTTGAAGCCCATAGGATTCAATGGCAGATACCGATTCGGTAATTACCGAATCGGTAAAAATACCGAATTTACAAGGGGGACAGGGTGTCACTTTGACACCCTGTTGCACCCCTGTTGCTGGCTTGTGTGCCATGTGACACACAGACATGCCCTTAGGGCATGTCTGTGTGCCACATGGCACAGGTGTACATGCACAGATGTGCATGTACACAGGAATTCGTTTTTTACCATGGAATAGCATTCCATGGTAAATAACGATTCGGTAAGGGCCCGTGGCACTGATTACAGTGCCACCTACATATTGATTTACAGAATCGGTAAAATTACCGATTCTGTAAATCAATGGCCTCCCTACATTACAAATCCCAAATACCGGTCGGTAACGGCCGAAATCGGCCATTACCGACCGGTAATTGCCGAGCTACATCTGGCCCCATCCGATGTAGGTAAATCTTTTTTACCACTTCTTAAATACCGATTCATACCAAATCGGTATTTAAGAAGTGGTAAAAAAGAGGAGGGCAGATGTAGGTAATACAGACTCGGTAAATACCGAATCGTTAAGATTCGGTATTTACCGATTCTGTAAATACCGATTTGGTAATGCCCATTGATTCCTATGCAACGAGACAGCCAGGAGGACTGACGGCAGCTGCTCCTTCACAATAAGAAAGACGTATTCTGCGCTTTGGGACGCGAGGAGCGATCCCTTTGATCACACCTGACACGGCGATGTGTACCCTTCAATGAGGAACACCGTCAAAAAACCATAGGAGCACACAAAGGCCCACGACCAGACGGTATAGATGGCAACCGTCCTTTGATGCTCTCTAATCTACTTTCCTGACGAAGACCCCAACATGAGGCCTGAATAACCCTTTAGCGTACATGGGGGTCGAAACGTAGAACTACGCCAATCCAACACACCATAGGATTTAAATGAGAAATTGATTCATACCTATGTGTGATGTAATTTGGGAACTTTTTTCATGCATTTGATTGTAAAGGCGTTTCTGATTTTAACGCAATGTTCTTAAAAAGTCACAGCACCTTTACCCTGTCCCTCACATCTCTTGCACACCCTTTCCCCTCTTCACAAGAGAGCACTTTGAATGTAATGATTCTACAATTACATTGAAATAATCTGTATGCACATGATTGAAATTGTTGCAAAATAATGAAATAATAACCTTGCATAAATAAATGCTACTTAAGGTTTTGAATACTGCAATATTTCTTTAAAAATTCCATTTCAATTGGTCAAAAGTTTGTGGTGAATGTCTGTCCAAACAAACATTTAAGTGATTCTTGGCACTAGAGAAACCATAACTCGGACCCAATCTCTTTTGTACTGTTCTATGGACCCAGGTTCCTGAGTTTTTAAGGGTCTACCCCTTTATTACTCATACATTGATTCCTATGGGCATTGAAGCCCATAGGAATCAATGGGCATTACCGAATCGGTATTTACAGAATCGGTAAATACCGATTTTAGCAAGGGTGCAGGGGGTGTCACTTTGACACCCTCTAGCACCCCAAATACAGGCATGTGTGACATGTGGCACACAGACATGCCCTAAGGGCATGTCTGTCTGTCACATGGCATAGGTGTGCATGCACACATGTGCATGCACACCTGGATTTGGTATTTAACCACCCAATTGGATTGGGTGGTAAAATACCGAATCTGAAAGGCCTGTAGCACTGGAAACAGTGCTACCTACATCAGGAATTTTCCAATTTGGAAAAATTACCGATTCGGTATTTTACAGATTCGGTAAATTTACCTAATTGGTAAATTTACCGATTCTGTAAAATATAGCCCCCTACATCTCAATCACCAAATACCGGTCGGTAACGGCCGAATTCGGCCGTTACCGACCGGTATTTGGTGACCTACATCGGGCCCCATATCCTATATTTTGTGTAGACATTCAGGAACAATTATTATAGAGAATATAGTTATTCTTCTCAATAGAATGTTGGCATTTTTTTTACCAAATGTTGCATCTTAAAATGCACATCCCACCTGCAGGATTTAAAAACAGCATTGTTATTTTGGTGGATTTAACAGTTTATGCATTTTGGGCTTCAGAACAGAACTGACAGCTGATCGTTATTATTATAACATATGCTGTTAAGAGACAATATTTTCTTTTCTTTTGGATCAATCTCCTTGTACACAAAGCTCATCAGTGACACATTCTATGGGTTCTGGTTGTTGAAGGAATAATTGTATCATTTGCATGATGAATGGTATAACGTTTTCAATTAGGGCGGGGAAATGAGTACTACCAATCTAGAAGGATCTGGGTGCTCTCAATGTTATATCCGAAACCCTCAACCAATCTCTGCCATTGATGGTGGATATGATCTCCACAGTGGTAAATAGTTGGGCTGTGTCAAAATTGGGTTCCATACCAAGGTACTCGCTTCCCCAGGTAAGTACCACCTCCACTCAGGGGAAAATAGTGGTGGGATCCATCTGATGGTGTCTAAAAATACCTCCGGTATTTTCAAGGAATTTCTTTAATGGGATGGAAAATAGCTCAAAAATCTCATATGAGAACTACTCAATGTGGGGTGCTATCAACAAATATTTTATTTTTGTTTAAAATAGCCGATACTCCTGGCTGAGTAATTAACAGGCAGCAATATTGTCAACTGATTGACAGTCACAGGGCAGGAGAAAAAGAAAATGCATTATGAATCAAAACCAAGACATGCCACTCACACATTCTGAAATTAAATAGATCAACCAGCTAGGCTCAATATTCTGAGACCTTTATATACAAACAAGCATGGGTTGCAAAGTCTCGATGAGCAGACTAAAAATTTACTTTTGGTCAAAAGCCAGACTGGAGCATCTTTCTGAAGTTTAAATGAAAAACTATTTCATTTGAAGATTGTCATTTTACAGAAGAACTTTTACAGCATTGGAAAAAAGTTCCATTGTCTTTAAATACCTTTGCGAAAATTAATTCTAGAGTGCTTTGTATCGAAATCTGTATAAACTTATTTTTTTAAGCTGTTAAATTACTTATTTTTCTTTTTAGAAATCGCTTTCAGTAGCCTATAAATAATGCCAAATGCACTAAAACATATCTTCTTGCAAACATGTCAGATTTGACCAAAATGTTTAAAATGCACAATGTATCAATCTGTTTTCTTTTATTGGCTCTAAGGATTTCTAGACCCATTATTAGAAGTGCTAACCTGTCACTGTTGTTTGTCCTGTTAGCTCCGGCCAAAGTTAGAGTCCAGTTTTGCTCACCTAACAGCCAGCAAACAATTTGCCAAAAGAAATCATTCCTGGATTTTAGAAAACAATTAAACATCTATCTGTTCTCCCTCTTCTCTGTACACTTGCTCTGCCTATTTTTCTCCTACTACTTCAATTGCGGTATTAGTGCCAAGCCACCTATTTTAAGGTAATCATCGTCCTCTATAAATTTTCCATTGAATCATTGGTTTAAGCCAAAAGGTTGGATGATACCAGTAAAAGATGAGACCTATTGGCTTTGCCAATGCTTAGTTAGCTTCCACTCTGCACTGAGTACGCATTTAATTATTAATCTTGCAACACTTAAAAATCATTTTTTTCAAATGTTTATGTAGAAAGAATATCTTTAAATGTCTGTTTTTAGCAACTAACTGCATTCCAATTCTCTTCATGCTTTATTCCTAGACATATATAATTATTCAACTTGCTTTTGAAATTTCACTGAACCGTAAAAAAGGGAAAGTAATTAGACAGCTTATACAATTGGGCGCACTCATGCGAGGAAATGAGTAGGCTTATATCTGTACTTCGTCCTAAAGAGCATCTTTTACCTAAAGCCAACGAGAGTGCTCGTAACAGTCAAAGGAGGTTGTAAAGAAAACGTGAATAGCAGATTATAGACAAAAAGTCAGTCAGACTTCCCGTTTGCTGTTATGTGACAAAGAGCGTCTCTTGTGAGAAATAAGAATGATAAGCCACAGGCCTGTAAAGAAGGGGGAAAAGAAACAGGTGGAAATTCAAAGTGATAAACGCCTATCAATTGAGCACATCTTAAGGTTTGTCAGTAACGGTCAGCAGCAGGCATCACAATAGGACATCAAGAGGAAGAGAAAAAGGAAAGGAAATGCATTACTCTGATAGAAAAGTGCATATTTGGATGTTGATTTCAGAAGGTTTACTGTGGTATGTTAGACACCATGTGGCCTGAGTAGAGAAAAGTACAATCGTAAATAGGACACTAGAGACAAACTATGCTGACAACATGGTTATCCATTTGGAAGACATGGCTTGGCAGTTCAGGCTGGACTGTTCCCATGAGACACAGGGCCAAGACTGATTTGCATATAGCTGTGTCTGAACTGGGGTGGCGAAGTGAGCTGAAGAACGATGATGGATTCGACCCAGATCTGTGACTGGTTGTGAGTGTCTGAAAAGTTTCAGCACTCCGTCCATCATTTTCTTGTGTTTGCTTTGTTCGCACTTAGTTGGCAGGGTATGCCCAGACGTGGGTCCCTTGTTCACTTTGCCACTGGAATCAAGTTAGCCTGGCTGATGAGGGGTGTTACCCCGTAACCAGTCCCAGTATGCTTGTTTCCGGTCCAGAGAAGACATGGCTTGGTAGTTTGGGCTAGACTGTTCCAATGAGGCACAGGACCAAGACTGATTTGCATATAGCTGGATCTGAACTGGGGTGGTGAAGTGAGCTGAAGAACGATGATGGATTCAACCCAGATCACAGACTGGGTGCGAGTGTCTGAAAAGTTTCAGCACTCCCCTATCATCTCCTTGTGTTTGCTTTATTCGCCCTAAGTTGGCAGGGTATCAATTTGCCAATGGATTCAAGATAGCCTGGCTGATGAGTGGTGTTTCCCCGAAACTGGTTCCAAGATGCTTGTTTCCGGTCAAGGGAAGATATGGCTTTGCAGTTCGGGCTCGACTGTCCTCATGAGGCACAGGGCATAGACTGATTTGCATATGGATGTGTCTGAACTGGGATGGCAAAGTGAGCTGCAGAACTATGATGGATTCAATCCAGATCAGTGACTGGGGGGAGTGTCTGAAAAGTTTCAGCATTCCATCCATCATCTCCTTGTGTTTGCTTTGTTCACCCTAAGTTGGCAGGGTATGCCCAGACGTGGGTGCCTTACCCACTTTGCCAATGGATTCAATATAGCCTAGCTGATGAGAGGTATTACCCCAAATCTGGTCGCAGGATGCTTGTTTCCAGTCCAGGGAAGACATGGCTTGGCAGTTTGGGCTCAACTGTTCCCAAGGGGCACAGGGCAAAGACTGATTTGCATATGGATGTGTCTGAACTGGGGTGGCAAAGTGAGATGAAGAATGATGATGGTTTTAACCCAGATCTGTGACTGGGGGTGAGCGTTTGAAAGTTTCAGCTCTCCCTCTATCATCTCCTAGTGTTTGTTAAAGAAAAGTACAATGATAACAGGACACAAGAGAGATACTATGCTGACAACATTGTTATCAGTTTGGCATTGTAACATTAAAACAACTAGTTCACAAAGTATTGTTTAGTTAAGCAATGCTTTTTCATCGGCAACCAATTATACACATCTGAGTTATGCTGCTTTTGGCAGACCCATGCTTAGTGTGACAGCAGCAAAAGGTTTCACAAGGATTTTGCTAACAATGTAGACTAGTGACTGGATCAGAAACTCTTTGGACTCTGCTCTTCCATTCATTGCTAAGGTCACAATGAGGTTGCATCTGCTGGTTCCATGGATTAACAATATGATTCATTTAGAGAAAACGCACTGTAAATCTCGGCATCATACTAGACTCAGTGCTCACAATGAACCGCCAGATCAATGCCGTATCCTTGACCTGCTTCAACACCTTCTCGTATGCTCGACAAAAACTTTCAGATCGATCCCAACGGACTCTAGAAAAACCGTCACATATGCACTAATCAGCAGTGGACAGGACTGCTGCAATGCTCTCCACGCCGGAATCGATAAGATACTCCTCTGCAAACTCCAGACTGTCCAGAACGCCGCAGCCAGACTGACCCTTGACATTCCCCATAGCAATCCCCCAACACCTGCGCGATTTCCACTGGATTCCATTCGAAAGAAGAAGAAGCTTCAAACTCCTCACCCACGCATTCAAGGCACTTCACAACACCTGACCTGCATATCTGACCAGTTGCAAATCCTTCCATGCACCCAAAATATACCTCCAATCAGCCCAGCTCTGTTGGCCACCGTCCTTGGTACCAACAAGACTAGAATGGGTGGAAAGTCCTACTCCTACCTCACAGCCAAAGTCTGGAACACCCTACCCATCCACCTCTGTCAATCTACCATTTTGCCCCTGTTCAGGAAAGACCTCAAGCCCTGGCTCTTCGGATGACCTCAGCCCTTCATGGAGGCACATCCCCTCCCCCCAGCGGCTTGAGACCCACATGGGTGAGTAGTTGAGCTTCACCAACCCTGATTGATTGATTGATTACTGATGCTCAAATTGTCCAAAGACACTTTTTCATATGGCTAAAGAATTGTCTAACCCCAGTAAATTGTCCCACTCTCAATGCACAGAACTAGCTCATTCGCCTATTGACAAGGTAGCCACTATTCAATCGGAATACCACTAGAAGACTCTGATGATGTTATTCGACCATCTCCTTCATTTAGCCCTAATCCTCTTCATTATATGCCAGGCCAGGCACACAAAATGAAGTCATGGCCTCAGCTGGATCTTTCTGGATTTTTGTCTATCCTACAATCAGTTTAATCAGGCTCTTCCTTAGAGCCACTTCCTCTAGCCAAGTTGGGGCTTCTTGGTCCTGGCTTGCTGCAAGTAGTGGGGGATTTGCTCAATTCCTCACTTTACGAAGGCTGTGTTCCACGGTCTTGAAAATGAGCTATGATCCTCCCACTTTAAAAGAAGCCCAATCTTGATCCTACCAACTGGTTTAATTTTAGAACCATTTTTCTGCCTGACTTTTCCAAAAAATTGGATCATTCCATACGCCGCACAAAGAACACTGATTTAGGCACTGATACTCTCACAAATGGATTATGATATTGTTCTCTTCGTGGAGATGACAAGGCCTGTATTTACCATTTGCAGGTTGAGCAGAATTCAGCTGCAAGACTCCTTTCTCAGCTCCCGAAGTATGCTCTGGCTTCTCCTATTCTTTGTGAACTGCACTGGCTTCCAATTGAAAAGATTGTTGTTTTTGTGTATCACCAATATCTATACATGATCCTTATTATCTGTTTAGCTATCCTCTTGGACAATGAAATTGCAACAGCAATGACAGAGATGTTGACTGCAGGAAAACACACACATGCACACCACACACACACACACACACACACACACACACACACACACAGACACACACACAAATAAACCCGTCTGAATAAAGTATGATCATTTATAGAAGTCAGGGATATGGAATGTCAACAGAGATTTGCACAGCTCTGTATTGCCATTATTATGGATGTGCAAACCTATAATGTATGAGTATGTTGTGTTATATGGTAATTGCATTAATAGATCTCTTAAAGAGTTGTCACAGCACATTTGTAGAAGGGTAGCACACTACTCTGTGGAGTGCCATAGATGGAACTGGCATGTTTATTGTTTGGCCTATATGGAGTAAATGTGTATGTATAATGTGTATGTATACTTGTAAAGCGCACTGCCGCCCCATCTTGGGGCATCCTGTCGCTGTATACCACTGTGGAACCCATCCTGGCTTTCCCTGTGAGATGCCCCCTCCAGGGCACCCCCAAGGTGAAGCCAGGCATCCCATCGCTGTTGGGGCTGTTGTGGAGATTAAGCAAGCTATTGGCCAGAGTTGCAGAGTGGGACCCATGATTAGAATAGGCACCGAGGCGAGAATTATCGAGTCCGCGGACATTGAGCCCAAGGAGTGTTTTGTGATGTCATGCACCAGGACCAGAGTTATGTTCTTAGTAAATCTTGGCTCTATACCTGTGCATGCATTTGAGAGAAAATGAGTTATAGTTAGGTTCCTTAAGTTTTCAATTCTAATTGATGGACAGAAGTGTGTGAGTGCAGTCTGGCTTATGTTTGCATTGTTTTGGTGTGTGGATATGGCTGAAACTGTGTTGAGCAAGCATATAGCTGCATCTATTCATGGGTATAGAAGAGAAGTATGAGGATAGATGCAGCCACACATGTCAATGCGACAATCCATTGAGTGGCCTGTGTATCTGCAGTTGAACCCCATCAACTATGAGGCAAAGAAAATGCACAGAAATGATGGGATCACGTGCCTGGGGTAGAATCAGACCAATATGTGTGCCATCGATGGAACCCACTACGTGTGGAATCTGGCCCAAGGCATAGAAGTCCCCTTTCACTGCAGCCAACTCTTCCGGACGCGGGAAATGGATGTAATCATCCTTGTAATGCATCATGGCTTCCAGCACATCCCGCAGTACCATGCTGAACATGGATTGGGACATCCCCCCGGCATGACCAACTGTGTACTGGAATGTGCCTGTCGCAAAGAAGTGAAGTGCCGCCATCACCTTTGCAGTGGGTGTAATTGCTCCAGGATATGGCCTGCGTGGCTGCAGATGAGGTGCCAATTGTGCTACAAAGTCCTGCAATGTCCGTCAATGAAGCCGGAATTTGCGGATCACCTCCTCTTTAACCATGTCCTCCAGCACAGTGTATGGTCGATGCACATTTGAAGCCCTCATGTGTGGGAGTAGATGGTAGCAGATGTCAATTGTCCAACACCGTACAGCTGTGCCACACTATCACATCTTGACCAACACAATACAAATAATACATGTTGCAGACACTGATTGTATGTGTGACGTGACAGAAATATAAGGCACTACAGATAACTACACACACACTGTTTACCCACAAACAACATCCTGTGGCAAACTTGTCCAATGCTACGTGCACACATGTTGAAAGAAACGCCAACATCACATGACTGAGGGCCCATGTGTGAACAAGCATTCCCACAGACACACATGGATGTGCACTCACAACACGAACATGGAACACACCCCCCTTGTCTTCATGCACCCATGACCCCACCAACAATTCTGGGCATCCTCACATGACAGGCATGGACATACAACAGACGACACACAGACGCATACACACAAAGCATGTATACCCCCATCAATGCTACTTGCACACGCAAAAAACACACTCACGACTGCTTCAAAAGGTTGGTACATAGCCTTAGCCCCTTCCATGCTGGCGATGAACCCCAGCCGTCACGCTCCACGGTGCTCGTGTGCGGATGACGGCTGTGGTTCGTCACGGCCCCGCCCTGTTCGTTCGGCGGCCGTACACGGGGGAATCACGGCCCCACGGAAGGGGTTAATGGACTGTGCAGATGTGTACAATTACAAACGTGTGACCTCAAAAACAATATGTCACAACATTGCCATGCACATCTGACGCAACTTGGGCTCACATCACTGTGCTTTGTAAAGCACCGGCAAGGTCATTATCATGATCACACATGCAACAAATGGACATTAATGTGACATGTGGACAGGGGCCATTTACATGACATAACGAGTATTGTAGTTTTCCGGACATGTAAATGTAAATGTATGTATACTTGTAACGCGCACTGTCACCTTTCAGGCATCCTGGCGCTGTATACCGCTATGGAACCCTTCCTGGCTTTCCCTGTGAGATGCGCCCTATTGGGCACCCCCAAAGTGAAGCCAGGCATCCTAGCGCTTTCGTGGCAGTTGTGGAGATTAAGCAAGCTATTGCCCGGAGTTGCAGAGTGAGACCCATGGTTAGAGTAGGCACCGAGGCGAGAATTATCGAGTCCGTGGACATTGAGACCAAGTTCCTGCCGCATCGGGAATTGAACCCTGGTCCCGGGCCAGACCTCTGCCTCAGGGTCTGGCGCTCTAATCGGACATGGCCTGACACACATGTACACCTACAATCATTACATGTGTGCGGAGACATGCAGTGTGTAAACACACGGCATCCGGGTACGCCTTCCGCCATCACAGAACATGATCCTTGATACAGCAATTCTGCGTACCATTGGCTGCATGGTCAAGGTCCATCACGGTCACACACCGCCAACCGATGTGCGCGCTACCGCGATGGTGCATCATTTGAAATTCATCACTCACTGGCGTCGCAATGGCGGAGCATGCTTTCTGCGGGGGCGGGGCAGGCTAACACATACATTTGAATGTGCAAGTGGAAATGACAGTTGGTACTACCCCTTTCTGTCACATTGCAGCACCCACCGCAGACTGCCGGGTGCGGGCGGTCACCCACCGCAGACCGCAGGGTGTGGGCAGTCACCCACCGCCTGGTGCAGGAGGTCACCCACCACCAGGTGCGGGCGGTGGGTGACCAGTCATGGCCATCCATGCCAGGGTAACATCATTACACAGGGTGGTCACCCACAGCCCACACCAGGCGGTGGGTGACCGGCCATGGCCATCCATGCCAGGGTAACATCATTACACAGGGCGGTCACCCACCACCCGCACCCGGATGTGGGTGACCGCCCTGTGTAATGATGTTGCCCTGGCATGGATGGCCTTGGCCGGTCATCCACCGCCCGCACCCGGCGGTGGGTGACCGCCCGCACCAGGCGATGGGTGACTGCCCGCACCAGGCGGTGGGTGCTGCAATATGACAGAAAGGGGGGGTAACAACTGTCATTTCCACTTGCCCATTCTAATGTATGTGTTAGCCTGCCCCGCCCCCACGGAATGCGTGCTCCGCCCTTGCGACGCCAATGAGTGATGAATTTCAAATGATGCACCATCGCAGTAGCGCGCACATGTGGTTGGCGGTGTGTGACCGTGATGGTCCTTGCACATGTAGCCAATGGAAACAGGTAACGCGGGACGCGTAAGCGATTTAAAAAATAGCGGAAGCCGTGCACCGCCACAGCAGGGCCAGTCATTGGTTCATTTTGAATGAGGCAGCCCGGGAACACCAATTGCTGCAGACGTGTGCCACTGATATCAGCTCTGGGCCCTATAAATGTGTGAATTTGAGCAGCACACATCCACTGCTTCCAGCCACTGCTGCCTGCACACATCACCTCTACCTTCTGCTGCTGAGCACTCCACCAACTGCTGCTGTTGTACCACAGTCCTGGACCTTGCCATGCCGAGAGTTGGAGGGATCCGGTCTCGTCCCTTCACCGCAGCGGAGCTTGAGGCCCTTGTGGAGGGTGTGCTCCGCCACTATGAACGGCTCTACGGTGCCCCTGGACAGGTGGTGAGTGCAGTGGGGGACATGTTGGTGTGCATGAGGTAGTCACTGACTCCTGGTCCCTGCTATCTTGGAGGTGTGCTGTGGGACCTTCACATATGTTGTACTGTGCCTGGCTGCAGAAAGATACGTGTAGCTCCTATCTGTGTGAATGGCCAACTGTCCACTGACTTGCCCCCTCTTGTCTCCCATCATGGTAGGTCAAGCTGCACCTTCGCAAGGCCGTGTGGAGGACCATAGCACGTGATGTACGGGCAGTGGGGGTGTGCAATAGGCGACACACACACTGCCACAAGCGGTGGGACAACATTTCCAGGCTCAGCAAGAATGTAGCGGAGATGACACTGGGGCTGGTTCCAAGAGCATGCCGGCTTGCACGACATACCATGACCCCTCTAATGCTCCGTATCATAGCTGTGACACATCCTGACCTGTCCGCCCGGTTGAGAGGGGAGCAGCAGCTAACTAGTGGTAAACACACTGAATGGGTTTGTGACTTGTGAGTGCATGCATGTATTGCTGCTCGGACACAATAGTGATTTCCGTGGTGTATCTGTTGTGCTGCAATTGCATGTTGGTGCCATTAGCGGAGTGAGCGTTGGCATCCATGTCAGCCAGGTGGACATACCAGTTGCATTGTAGTGCAGGGTCCACGGACATGCCATTGAGGTCTGGCGTCCCATGGCATCACATGTGTGGTGGTCTGCATGCACTTGCCCTGTTTGTTTGATGTACATTTTTCACAGGCACTCCCGGTTCTTTGACATGAGGATGTCTGGTAGGGGTGGTTCGTGTGCAGGATGGGTGCTACATGTTGTTCAGCAGTCAAGGAAGTTTGGATTTTTGAATTTGCAGTACGTGAGTGTGGCACTTATGTATACCTCTTTTCTCTCGTCTTCAGCTTTGGACGAGGGCACTGACCCACAAACGACGGAGCTTAGTGGTGGCAATGCATCCGGATCAGAGATCACACACACGCAGACTGAGACTGAAAAGAGCATCCCCGGAGAGGGCGACAGAACTGTCCCTGAGGACTCACATGTGGAGAGCCCATGGTCCTCATCTTCAGACAGTGGTGGTGAGTCTGCACTGTTGGTGGAGACAGGGAGTGCACAATCCACGCCTTCAGTAGGTACACAGCACACTGGGCCCACACTGCCACCAACTGCAACAAGTACTCCTCGTGCTCACCAGAGTAGGGGGAGCAGAGTGGCCTTCGGTGCAGGCACTGCTGCTCCTACCCCTGTGACACAAACTGCCCTTAGTGCTGAGGCAGTTGATCTGCTGCGACAGCTGTGTGTAGGGCAGACAAACATGATTAATGCATTCCTGGACCACAATAGGAAGTTGGGTCAGGTGGTGGCATTCATGGAGGGGATGCATGGCGATGTTGCAGGTCTCCACAGAACAGTACAGTCATTATCCAACACAGTGTCTGTAGCCATTCAACAGTCGCATAGACAAGGTTCTACTTCAGTTCCCCCATCCACACCACTTAATGTCTCAGGGGAGAGTGACATTTCAGAACAGGCCTCATTTTCTGGGTATTGCACTAGAAGCAGGCACAGGCAGCAAGGCAGGGCATGGAGGCCACAGACACCATCCCCTGGGACAGGGAAATATTTCACAGAACACGACACCAGCTAGCCTGGAGTTGACACACAGGATCCTCAAGGGATGTTGGGGGACAGGGATTCACCTGGCACACAGGCATCCCCCTCAAAAAGTACTCCAAAGGCAAAGGCACCTCCCAAGGAAAGGGCACCTCCCAAGGACAATGCACCTCCCAATGACAGGGACACTCCCAAGGACAGGGCACCTCCCAAGGACAGGAACACTCCCAAGGACAGGGTACCTCCCAAGGACAGGGACACTCCCAAGGACAGGGCACCTCCGAAGGACATGGACACTCCCAAGGACAGGGCACCTCCCAAGGATAGGGACACTCCCAAGGACAGGGCACCTCCCAAGGACAGGGACACTCCCAAGGACAGGGACACTCCCAAGGACAGGGACACTCCCAAGGACAGGGACACTCCCAAGGACAGGGACACTCCCAAGGACAGAGCACCTCCCAAGGACAGGGACACTCCCAAGGACAGGGCACCTCCCAAGGACAGGGACACTCCCAAGGACAGGGACACTACAAAGGACTATTCCAACTCCCAGGGACAGAGCACTGCCCACGGATAAGGCACATTCAAAAGACAGAACACCTCCTACGGCCAAGGCGTCTCCCACGACCAAGGCACCTCACAGGGAGCATGCACCTCCCAGGACCAAAGGTTCTCCCATGGACACGACATCCACCAAGGACAGGCATACATCACCCTGCATCCCCTGAAGTTGGTGTTGGTGAAGGAACGTAAACCACATGTGTCGGTGGTGGAGTCCCCCCATACCTCTACTCCCATCCATACCCCGCTGAAGCAGAGGAAGGAGTACACTGTTGTTGCATCCCCCATTACACATGATGCAGAGGGCAGAAGGCAGGGCCACAGCAAACGTCAAGCAGGGTCCAGCATGTCACCAGAGAGCAGACCACCACCAGCACATGATCCACCTTTGATGGGTGAGATTTCTGATGAGCCCGCACCACTTACCAGTCCAATCATGTCCAGGGTGCCCTTACATATCCCTAAGAAACGGAAACACACACCGGTGACACCTGACCACCCATATATTGCTCCAGTACAGCTGTCCCCAGGTCCCAGAGCCACCCTGCCTCCTGGACCATACAGCCCTGTGGGTCATCATTTCAGTGGTCCTAGTGGGTCAGCTGCAGTTCACTCTCATGGGTCAGATAGTGGGACTGTGTCAGTTGTGCCCTCTCCTGTGTCAGGTACTGCCACTGTGTGTGTCCGACACTCATGTCTCAGATGCTGGCATGGTATTTGTTGGTCACTATACAGGGACATGTCCTGGCAGTGTGTCTGGGTCTATGGCTCATGTGTCAGTCACTAGATCTGTGGCTGTGTCTCACACTCCTGTATCTGGTGCTGCCAGTGTGTCTGGGTCTATGGCTCACGTGTCAGTCACTAGATCTGTGGCTGTGCCTTACACTCCTGTATCTGGTGCTGCCAGTGTGTCTGGGTCTATGGCTCATGTGTCAGTCACTAGATCTGTGGCTGTGTCTCACACTCCTGTATCTGGTGCTGCCAGTGTGTCTGGGTCTATGGCTCATGTGTCAGTTACTAGATCTGTGGCTGTGTCTCACACTCCTGTATCTGGTGCGGCCAGTGTGTCTGGGTCTATGGCTCATGTGTCAGTCACTAGTACTGGGCCTGTATCTCTCATTCCTGTATCAGATCCTGCGACTGTGTCCGAAGCTACGAGCTCACACAGTCCACCTGATTCTGTGCTGTGAGGTGCAGTTCACATCACTGAAATGTGATTGTAATTGATGTCAGGAATGCCCATTGTAACCACCCTTGCATAATTATTGTCCATGGGACGGTGCGCATGACACACGTCCTTGTGCTGCCTCAGATGTACCTGTTCTGTACCATGGACTGTTGACGCTAGTTGCCCATCTCTTGTGCTGCCTCAGATGTACCTGTTCTGTACCATGGACTGTTGATGCTAGTTGCCCTACTCATGTGCTGCCTCAGATGTACCTGTTCTGTACCATGGCCTGTGGATGCTAGTTGCCCTACTCATGTGCTGCCTCAGATGTACCTGTTCTGTGCCATGGACTGTTGATGCTAGTTGCCCTACTCATGTGCTGCCTCAGATGTACCTGTTCTATACCATGGACTGTTGATGCTAGTTGCCCTACTCATGTGCTGCCTCAGATGTACCGTTCTGTATCATGGACTGTTGATGCTAGTTGCCCTACTCATGTGCTGCCTCAGCTGTACCTTTTCTGTGCCATGGACTGTTGATGCACTTAGCCCCTCTCATGTGCTGCCTCAGATGTACCTGTTCTGTGCCATGGACTGTTGATGCACTTAGCCCCTCTCATGTGCTGACTCAGATGTACCTGTTCTGTGCCATGGACTGTTGATGCACTTAGCCCCTCTCATGTGCTGCCTCAGATGTACCTGTTCTGTACCATAGACTGTTGATGCTAGTTGCCCTACTCATGTGCTGCCTCAGATGTACCTGTTCTGTACCACGGACTGTTGATGCACGTAGCCCCTCTCATGTGCTGCCTCAGATGTACCTGTTCTGTACCATGGATTGTTGATGCTAGTTGCCCTACTCATGTGCTGCCTCAGATTTACCTGTTCTGTACCATGGACTGTTGATGCTAGTTGCCCTACTCATGTGCTGCCTCAGATGTACCTATCCTGTGCCATGGACTGTTGATGCACAAAGCCCCTCTCATGTGCTGCCTCAGATGTACCTGTTCTGTGCCATGGACTGTTGATGCACTTAGCCCCTCTCATGTGCTGCCTCAGATGTACCTGTTCTGTACCATGGACTGTTGATGCTCGTTGCCCTACTCATGTGTTGCCTCAGATGTACCTGTTCTGTTCTATCCAGTGGCCATGCTCCTGGCTACTCTAGGAGTCAAACTCTATTATGTGCAAGTTACTCCTGTGTAGTGGTTTCTCTGTGTCATTTCTGGTTGTCTCCTTTCATTGTTGATATATTGGTGCTATCGTAAATGCTGTGTCTGCCACTTTCACATTACCTTTGCCCAGTACTGTTTCCCTTCGTTCGGCTGGAGGGATAGTCATTACAATGTGGCTGTGGACTGTGTAAGGGTGGAGGAGGCACTCTGAGGCTTATTTTGGGACAACAGTGGCTTCCCATGCAATGCAGGTTATGTGGATGTTTTTCATTTGGTGAATGTGTCACACTTATGATTTGTGGGTACACAGTAGGTCGTTCAGTGTCGGCTTTGTCAGTGTACATGTCAGGGCTCATCGTGTGTGTGTTGGTTGTTTATGTGTGTGCAGCAGTGTTGTTTTTTGTGGTGTGTAGTGTATGGGCCCCTGTCTGTTAGTGTGGTAAGTGTGGGGTTGGCCAGCATTTCTCCTTATGTGTGGTATGCCTTGTGTGTTGGTGTGTGTATGTGGGCCTGTGGGCTGTGTGGCCTAGCCATTCCTGCCTGCCTGCCTAGTTGATTGTGCACATGGTTTCCGTCGTCTGCTCTGCTCCATTGCGTTGTCCGTGGTCTGGCTGTTTGTTGGCGGTGCTTGTGTGTTCTGGGTGTGTGGGGTCAGATTTGTTCGATTTATTTATATGTTGACTTACCTGGATACATCCGTTTACCATACGTTGTTGACCCCCAACATGCCCCTCACCCTCCCCACGTCACAACCCCGGCAGGTACTCCCCCTCTGACAGCAGTTGTTGTGTTTGCGTACCTGCGTCGTCATCGTCGGCGACGGTCCATGACTTGCTGGTGGTGGAGCATGAGAGTAGCGGAAATGCGTGTAGAACTGGGTCCATGACGGCGGTCTGCCTGTGATGGGTATCTCTGCAATATTTTGCCTCTCCGCTGTGGCGAATCCGCCGTGTTCAGGCTGGTGGTTTCTCCGCAGCGATTTGCTGTGTCATTTCCGCCATTGTGATTTCGAGGACGGTCGGAGACGTCATTCCATACGGCGGTGTCTCTGGATTTGTTACGTCTGTCGCGGGGTCGGGTGTATATACGCGGCGGTGCATATTCTTCCACGGCATACGGAAATGTGACGGTGCTTGCAATCCTAATATGGCGGACGGACTAGCCGCGGCTGGTGGACTGTAAAAGGCAATTTCCGCATACTCCAGGCCAGCGGTCGTCCTTCCGTCCGCCATCATAATCGACCCCTTAGTTTCAACCAGAGCACTAGCTATCCAAAGGCCACCTCTGGAAATATCCTTGCTGTACATTTGGAGATGTGGTGGGATGTGATCTCTGGGTTCCATAACAGAATATTGTGCAACACAATATCAATTCATCACAATATCGTCAAAATAATATCAATTACAAAAATATTGTCATCTTATACTAAAAAAAACACAAATGCCAATGAAAAAAATATGCAAAAAGAACAATTGATGGACAGAATGCAGATCAATGCCATACATTCACCCTAGTACAGAGATATGGGCCTAAATCCATCATTTTCTTGCTCACCATGCCATTCCAGTTTGGACACAACCATATGCAAATCAGTCTTGACCCTGCATCCAATGGGCACAGTCCAGTCCGAACTGCCAGGCCAGATCCTCCCTGGACTGTAAATAAGCATCGTAGGACCGTTTTCGGGCTTTCAGCCCTCATCAGCCAGGATTGCTTGACTAAAGTGGCATCAAGAGCACAGGACCCACGACTGGGCATACCCGTCCCACTCGGGTGACAAATGCAAAAAGAACAATTGATGGAGAATGCAGAACAATGTCATACATTCATCCAAGTACAGAGATCTGGACCTAAATCCATAGTTTTTTTGCACACCATGCCATTCCAGTGTTGTGTTTGCTTTATTCGGCATCAGTTAGCAAGGTATGCCCAGACGTGGGTCCCTTGCACACTTTTCCACTGGCTGAAGAGGGCTGTTAGCCCGAAACCGGTCCCAGGATGCTTGTTTCCAGTCCAGGAAGACATGGCTTGGCAGTTGGGGCTGGACTGTTTCCATGAGGCACAGGGTCAAGACTGATTTGCATGTAGCTGTGTCTGAACTGGGGTGACGAAGTGAGCTGAAGAATGATGATGGATACAACCCAGATCTGTGACTGGGGGTGAGTGTCTGAAAAGTTTCAGCGCTCCGTCCTTCATCTCCTTGTGTTTAATGAAAGAATTATCACAGGAAAATCCAAATTTAACATATCGAAAACACAAATATTGAAACACAAAACATTGTATACTAATTAAATAAATACACAATATCAAAATACATCGACACCAATACAGTGAAAATGAGGGAAAAATCATATTTAAACAACATAAACTCCTGGGTCTAAATAAGTTAAATATAAAATATAACAAATAAACTATGCAAAATTAAGAATACATTAAAACAACACACAAAAGTATTCATATATAAAACCATCTATTCACACTACATATACTATTAAAAATAAATTAACCCATTTTAGAAATAAATACATAAAACACATAATTAAAATTAAAGTAACTTTTTAAATAATCCAACAATCAAGCAAATAGAAATATTTAAAATTAAAACAGACACTCTAATTAGCATCCAAAAAAATGGAAATAACTGAAACAAATGAAACTGTACACAAGGTAGCTAATAAAATGTATTGTAAAACAAACTAACCACTAAAAATAGAAATATATTAAATTAACATATAAAAAGAGCACAAACTCTCCTTTTTGTTCACAGGAAAATGTAACAACTACAATTAAAAAGACACTTTACTAGACTGCACGGAGAAAAGCCAAAAGGAAAACTTCAACAATATAATGTGTCACCTTCACAAGTAAGTTTAAAAACTAACTTAACTGCAATGTAACCTCAAATATTTTTTACATTCGACCCACTCTCCGCCTATCTTCTCCGGGCCCAAACGGACGATGAGGCTGTACCAGACACTCGGGAAGACGCGGAACGGGATGTACAACCCTCGTCCCCAAAAGTGTGACTGCTCAGCTACCCACTGACACTGTTGGTACACTACGGGACAGGGGATATTGATACCAATACGGCTCCATTTACGACCCCAGGCACAATAATGCAGAAATATACTGGCACACTCCACCTTCCCTGACTGACCGGAAGACGGACCTATGAACCTCCTGGCCTCAACGTTCTGCACATCCCCCCCCCCTCCGGCGCATCGCGCTAACCATGGCATTTAAGCAAATGGCGATCTCTCCAGCACACAGGTGCGAGCACAGACTGCACATACCCCCCTCCACCCCCCCAACATTCTCGTCGGCCCCTAAACTGCAGAGTACACCCACTTCTAGCGCACTTCGATCCATGTAGGAGGAAGCATTATATATTTGCTCTGCGCTAATAGATCCTCTGACCCACACACCTCGTATAGCGGCCACACGGGGGACGGGGTCTAACCGCCTTGGTTCTCATAGTTCGTTATGATAAGGTTTTGAGTTCAACAAAAAGGAAAAAATGAGACCTCAAGTGTTTACGGTTTGGCATTGTCTGGTTATTTACCTGCGGAATAACACTTCCTTTAACAGCTTTAGACGTATTACATCGCGGCCGGCCCAGATGCGTTGTAGGCGGCATGCTGTGTTAATTTGATGCGCCTTTTATATGGTTACTGGGCATTATGATACTACATGTTTCTGCTGCCGGCCTGCTTCCTCAGGTTGTAGGCAACGAAGCTGTGTACCTATTATGTGACTTCAATAAAGGTCTTCAAAAACAAAAACAATACATTCGAATGTATAAATAAATGACTAAACTCTCTTTTACTATGTATGTTATTCATTATATAATGAAGAAATATTTAAGCGCAAAATGAAGTACTGCACACCAAAACCTCCAACTCCACACTCCTAATCCTGGACAAATTCACTTTCAAAGTAAGTAAAATAAAACAGTACTAAAAATAAAACATTCCCATATGATAACGTTAAACTTCAAATCTCACAACCTCCCAAAACTAACCAAACCAACAAAAATATAACTAACATTTTCTCAACAACAGCAATGAAAAGCATACCTGGCCTAAATCTCGATAATGTCAAAGAGAAAAGGAAGACAATCAAATGCAACTTAAGCAACAGCACACATCTTAGTATAAAATGTAAAACATGTGAAAGCATGTTTATATTATAAAAGCAAACATATAAAATGTTTTGATTACAAATGCATTCATTTAAAAATTATACTACTTTCAGACAGAATGGCAGGGTGAGCATAGATCACATCCTAGAAAGGAAAGCAATTGCTGTCCCACATGGGATGCGCATACCACGAGGAAAGCACAAACACCAAAAACGTGAATGAGAAATGTGCTAAATATTAAAATATTATACATTTGTTGTAATTAATGTCAGAGAACACAATCACCATCCAAATGTAACAGAGATAGAAGCAAAGCACATACTTCACATTTTAAAAAAGGCAAGCGCTAGTTCCCAGGACCCCACTACCAACATGTTAAAAGACATGCTCTCTAAAGTATCTGAGCATATTTCAGGTAAGCTACCTTCCATTCCTACTTTAAAACAACTGATATAATGAGCTGAAAAAACCCTCCTGTCAAACCACTAGTGCCCCTAGACTGTACCAAGATACACAGATTCTAGAACATCTAACCACTGCCTGCAAAAACGACCACGGAATTATCATATTTGCAACTTTAAACAGCCTCCTAAGACTAAGTCAATGTGAAACGTGACTGATGTATGGCACTTTAAAAATGTGCAAATACAAGAGAAGTAGGAGTATTTGAAAAACCCACTCAACAAACCGGCGATCTCCGTCTGCCCCATGGTTCTCAGAAACACTCAGGGAACAATAGAAAATATGTAGAAACAGGGAAAGACAATGGCGCAAAGTGTACTCCAGTCAGGAAAAACTCCTTTATAAATAGGCTCTCGCTAAATACAAACTCTTAATCACACAGGAAAAAAGCAACTACTACGTTGCACAGATTAAAACCGCAAAAAATTCCAACAAGCAGCTATTCCGAGTAGTCCCCGAATTATCCGGCTCCACTTCCACTGCTGCTCCTGTTCCCTCTTAGTCACTATGCGACGCCCTAGCAGATTACTTCTTCGAAAAAGGAAATAACATCTACTCAAAATTTTCAACCCAGACAAATGCTCCGAGTCCATCTTCGATAGAGCATGTACCTGAACACGTGTTAGCACAATTTGTTAATACAACTTCAGACCAGATTTTCAACCTGATCTCCTCAATTAAATCAGGTTCAGCTAATGACCCCTGCCCGCAGGCGGTACTTACACCTGTTGCTGATCGGGTGGCATCTGTCTTGTCGAACAATTTTAATTCCATGTTCGCTTCAGGTATATATCCCACTTCCTGGAAGAAAACCATTCTGAAACCCTTGCTGAAAAAATCAAATTTGGATCCAGAAGACACTAAAAAGTACAGACCCATAGCCAGCTTACCTTTTCCAGCTAAAATCGTTGACAAGGTAATGAACAGCCAACTGTCGAAATTGATTGATGATCATCACCTATTACATGACACTCAGTTTGGTTTTCGTAGAGGGCATGGATCAGAAATCGCCCTCATAAAGACGTCGGAAGACATCAGAATCATCTTGGACCAGGGTGGAATGGCAGTTCTCATTCTGTGGTACTTCTCAGCCACTTTTGACACGGTCGATCATAACACCCTGATCGACCTTGTCACTAAACTGGAAACCAACTCAAGGCATGAGACCTGCTGTCATCCTTTCTCACCTCACACACCCAGTCGGTAAATCTGGGCACCTTTCACTCGGCCCAACTGGCCCTCCCGTGTGGTGTACCACAAGGCTCATCGCTGAGTCCGACACTTTTCAACATTGCTGTGTCGGACTTAGCTAGAGTCATCAAAGCACACGGGATGGGTCTTACATCTTACGCCAATGACACACAACTGTTTCTGGCAATAAATAACAATAGTGACAAAGTGGCAGTCGAGTTCCAAGAAGGCATGCTGGCCATTAGTAGCTGGATGGCCAGCAATTACCTTAAGTTGACCTCTGACAAAACAGAGGTCATGATAATCGGCAAGCTATTGCCCATCTGGTCTCAGTCCTGGTGGCCTCAGAATTTGGGCCCCCCCGACCCCTGTCACCAAGGTCAGGAATCTGGGCGTCATATTTGATGACAGATTGACCTTTTCACCGCACGCAAATTCGGTAGTCTCGGCCTCACTGTTTAAACTACGAATGATAAAGAAAATTCTACCTTTGATTCCTTTGAATGCTGGAAAGACTCTGGTCAGTACTCTAGTCTTGTCCTCTATAGACTATTGTAACAGGCTATTTGTAAATGCACAAAAGAAGGTCATCCAAAAGTTACAATCGCTCCAAAACGCAGCAGCCAGATTATTATCCAGAACACCCAAGTTTAAGCCTATTTCTCATGTCATCATAAAGTATCACTGGCTCTCGGTGGAGAATCGCACTAAATTTAAGGCCTTGTGTATCGCCTTTAAGGCCACCCGGAACTCTGGACCCCAATTTCTAATAAAAGAGCTAGCAACCTACACTAACAGGGCTTTACGCTCAGCCACTGCATTGTTGCTGAAGGTTCCCCGCGTCAAAACGGCAACATGGGGCGATAAGCATTTTATCGTCACCATGACTAGACTCTGAACAGTTACAAATCAGATCCTGTCCGTCTTTGCTTACTTTTAGAAAAATGTTCAAAACCTGGCTATTTAATCAATAGTGCACTCCGCCCAGTATATACCACAGTCCGTAGCGCCGAGACACCTATGGGTATTTGATCGCTTTACAAATTAAAAAAATAAATACATCAATAAAACACACTGTTATACATTGTGGCATGCGTTATTTGTTTAAAACTGCCCTCACCCACAAATTGCGGCATGCTTCATCATAGCGCACGCTAAACAACATCCCCCTGCAGACCAACGCCTGGGGTGGAACAACAGGGAGGGGGAAGACAATACAAACATAAAATTTAGGGATCGAAAAATAGAAATACTGGTGCAGAACACAGAGTTTAGAACTGGCTCAGAAATATCTGCTGACATACTATATTCTTTTACTTCCTGGTCAGGATTACAATAAATATAGGATGGTGGTGACAGGTAGCCACTTCTCCCCTCCAAACTGCATAAAGGTCAATATGTTTCAGACGGTTTTATATAGCCCTAATGGTGGCCCCCTGTAGTCAAACATTCATCAGGGTGAGGCCCCCCTCCCTGTACTTCTCCTTCCTACATAGCGTGCGGAGAGAAGTACAGGGATGGCGGCCTCACCGTCATAAATGTTTGACTAGAGATAGCCGCCATCGCTCCCGCTCCTTTTTGAGCTTCAACAACAGTGAAACTCGGTATTACCACAATGTGTATAAGCAGCCCGAAACCAGCAAAGGGTCTATACTCAGCCCACTGAAGTAAGGTAGGAAAGTAGGGGAAGAAAGGGGATCATATGTCATACTAGTCGGCCAGTCCAAATTCAGCTACAATGTTGGTCGGACACTCATCGGACCAGCATCATAATGAGCCGCATAATCTCACTGTTACATTTTGTATTTTGTATCATTATCAACCTTTGTCTGCAGGTTTTAGTACAATATTGTTGAATGATGTTGGAGTTCGAAGAGCTTCAATTGGGTTTCTTCACATATTTTATTCAGTATAGTTATGTCTGTTAAATAATGTACATTGTTCAGACAATACCACATTTTGAAAAGTTAGTGTTTCTTTTGACAGTGTTGATTTGAGGATATACTGCAGACGAATAGTGTATTAATGACATGGTATTGTAATGTGGTCATGTATTATTTGGTTATGTTTGGAGCACAACTGCAATCTTTCTGATTAAACATGCACAAGAAAACGTGTTTAATAAAACTTGTCTCAAACCAACTGTAATCATGTTGTAAATGGTATTTACACTAAACACTTAACTATTTTCCAAAGGAAATGTAACAAAGCAACCAAAATTGTTTTGAGATCCAGGCCCATACCGGAGTGAGAAAACTGGTATTCTAGCTTACTTATTAGCTACCTACCAATCTAATGTTCAGGTCTCAGCTACCAAACAACTTTTAGTTTGTAGGGGTTTCATAATTTGGCCCTTTCCCAAGTTATCACAATTTGTATTTTAATCTCCCAGACATACCACAATGCAAAAATATTTTTAGATCTTGTAAATATAGGGACATGATATTAATAATTTTCAATTTGTTCTACTTTTAAGTGTTATGCACCTTGCCTTGTGGCCCACAGGGCCTACATTGGGATGACTTACTTATGCATTTAAAAGGGTTGGTTATTTGACAGGTCAAACTGCAGGCTTTGGACTGAAGCAGTCGGACTACACTGAGCAGGCCCAAAGCCATGTTTGTACTACTCCTGTATTGGGAGATGATGCAATAGGTGCTGCAGTCCACAATTGGCATTTACCTTCCAGGCCCCGTGTGTACATTCAGCACCATATACTAGGGTCTGACAAGCTTACATTTGCCAATCTAGAATAAAGCATGTTTAAAGGGGAGCACAGAATCTTTACTCCTCCTTAGCCAGCAAAAATAGGTTCCAGAAAAAAGTGAGAAATCTGGGGTGACCGCTCAGAAAAGGCAGATTTCCAACAAGACACACATCTGCCAGGTCTCCTCAAAATAAATACAATAAGCTGGAACTCGCTGCTTACTTTTGTCGTGTTTTCAATTGGCTTCCCTAGTGATACTGCTCAACATCCAGAAGCTGGCAACTTTCAACTTGGAACAAACATTGCACCTGTGTAACCAAACCATAGCCGTCATCAATCGCTATGTAGCAACTGTTGCTCTGTCTCTCTCTCTCTCTTCTTTTGATTCTTGATTTATTGGGAAAAAACTGATACGGCATATAGGAAGAGGGAAAGGATAACCAAAAGAAAGCCCTTTTCAGTTAAAAAATAAATTTCAGGAAGAACACTGCATTAACTTTCAACAAAGGCAAAAACACACCTAAAAGTGTATTTTTTAGTAATTCCTATCAACACCACTGGGACATAATGACTGCTAGGGACCCAAGGCCTCACTCCACTCCAGAGAACTACGGAGGACCCCTTTTTCTAATTTGCCGAGTAAGCTGGAAGGATGGGAGGCTCTTTGTTTTACTGCTGCGTCTTGTTCTAATATTATGGAAACCTCTAAACAAGAATAATAATTAGGCCTAAAAGTATGTCTTAGGTTTCAAAACGAAATAGCAGTAGGCTAAGTTTGTTGTTGAAAATGTGTTGTAGGGATAGGAGAAATGGATAAAAACCTGTATAGCCCGGGTGTGTTGAAGATTTCCTGGCTGGGGCATATCACTAAGTTTAACAAAGAGGGAAGAGAGAGTCTTTGTGGATTCGTACTCCCTGGCAGGTCTACATAAACAAAAAGAATCCACTCTTATGAGAGATGGGTTTCTCAACTATGGTTGGGAGCACCCAGTGTTGTTAAAATACCCCTCACACACCAAAAGGACCCTTGGTGTCATGCCTCATCATTGGGGTCTTCGCACCCCTCTACGGGATGCGGCGTGCTGCGACCTGCGACTACACGGGAGCACTTGTTCACTGACTATGTGTGGTGTGTGTGAGGGTTTTTGTTTTTGTTTTATGTGCGTGAGTGGTGAGGTTATTGACGAGTGATGTTAAAAAGTGCCTGGCTCGTGGGGTAAACACAAAAGAAATTTTAATGGGCCCCCGGGCTGGCGCTATTAAAAGGGGTGAATAAATGGAGGTGTGGTCAGGCACCTCTGATCCTGAGGCGCCTGACCCGTGACCCGTGTTGCCGTCTTGAAGCTTACAGCAGACTGCGGGCGGTATTGCTGCATATCAACATTGACTTTTTTTTAAACCCAATACATCTTTGACAGGCTTATCTATTAAGGCAATTCTCGCCGGAAGTCACGTCTTTGAGTTGGATTAAAACAGCAAGAAGAGAACCATTAACTGGTATCGCAGAGGGGATCCTGAAGTTTTGAGACCCCTGTTTGACCTAACATGAGATTTATGAATTAATACTGGGATTTAGATTTTTAATCCTGAAGAAGGTGTTGGCTCTCCAAATATATGCCAAACCGAAACGCGTTGATGCAAATCATGAATCCATTACTTTGCAATTAAGGAATAATGCAATGTGTAACTAAAATCATGTACATTGTAATGAAGAAATAATGCAATGCGGGCAGTTACAATCATGTACTTGGCAAGGGAGAAATAATGCAAGGTGTAGCACTACAGTCGTGTACTTCATTATGCAATAATAATGTCAGGCATCATAAGACAGTTCGGCAGTTTGTTAGCAGCAATATTGGCAATGTGTTTTGCGAAATTCAGCCTCTTCAAAAACAGTTGCCCCCCCACACGGTTCAACGATGACACAGAGTACGGCTTCTTACTCTGGCCCCTGTACTGCCACTCCTTTCATCAGTATGGCCCCACTCTGCGCTGAAGCAAAGGCTCATGTCATCAAAAGGACTGAGAGGCCAAGAGAGTTTCCCTTCGAACCTTCACCCCGCCCAGGTAGTAATCCACATTACCTGGGGGCGTGACCCCACTCTCCTTTCCTCCTTCCTCAAACTGGGCCTTCCGTGCAGAACTCTCTCAACGGGCCTCAGCGTCTCGGCCTGGCAGCTCAGCTCCTCCGGGGCTGCCGGTCTGGGCCACGACTGTTAGGAAGGGGAAACGGCCATTACAATGCGGCCGTTTCCATGAAAACATTTACCACGCATGCATTACAACGCATGCGTGGTTACAACAACAGCCTTTACTACGAGATACGTAGTAAAGGCATGTGTGGTAAATGCAAAAAAAAGGGGGGGTTTGGGGGTTCTCCCCCCCTGAAATAAAAAATAAAGCGTAGGATTAAAAAGGGGGATGGGGGGTCTCCCCCCCAAAAAAACGAACCTTAAATACCGAAGCAATAAGCGCCATTAGAGAGGAAGCTGGAATAAACTTCTGCTTCCTCTTTACGACGTACAAGCGACGTGACCTATGTAACAAACGGTGATGAAGAGGAGACGAGTTAAAGAGGTACAGGGAATTTTAGTTTAAAAAAAAATTAAGGGTTATGGGAAGGGGTAATAATAAGTAGTGAGGGGCGGGGTCATGTAACGGGAGAGGTATAACCTTTAAAACGAGTATGCCCTCACCATGCATAAATTTACAACGAAAATCGTTGTAAATCTATGCGTGTTAAAGGAAAATTCGTGGTAAAGGTGATGCGTGGAAAACGAATTCCGTTGTAACGCATGCGTGGAAAAGGCATGCATTGCAACGGAATTCGTAGTAACGACATACAACCGTTAGGAAGGTCTCACCACCACACCCTCCAGGTCTCCTATGGCACAAAGCCACACACACAACGCTAATGGGACTTCACGTTGATTCCGAGTGCAACAAATCTAAAGAAGTCTTCAAAATTATGAATGACTTCTCATCGGATCATAGAGTTCTCCCCACCTAGACCCCGACCCAAGAAACTTGTAATGCGCTTAATACCTTTTTTATTCAGAAAATCGTGGACCTTAAGAATACTATTTCTTTCTCCATCCCTGCTAGCCTGTTAGATTCCCTCTCTCTTAATTCCTGCTCCTTCACCCAGTTCTCAGTTATAACCCCCAGCATTCTTTTGGAGCTTATTACCCGTATTAAATCAGGATCTCCCAAGGATTGCTGTCCCCCTTCAGTCCTTAGAGCGTTTTTTTCCTCCTTACCTGATAGTATTCTCCCCCTCCTGAATGCCTCTTTGAGTACTGGTACGGTCCCCAGTGCGTTCAAGGAGGCCATATTAGTTCCCCTCTTGGAAAAAACCGGGAGCCGACCCCGCTAACCCTGCTAACTACCGGCCTATTTCCCTCTTGCCCTACATATCTAAACTTTTGGAGGCTCATGTGACCACATGCCTGTCGACATTCATAGAGAGCTCCGGCTTTCTGGAACCCAATCAAGCCGGCTTTAGGCCAGCGCACTCCACTGAAGCGGTTATCCTGAAAGTCTTGGATACTCTTCAGGGGAATGCAGACAGGGGGTCCCCACAGGCGCTAGTACTCCTGGATTTGTCGGCCGCATTCGACACGGTGGATCATGACATTCTTCTCCACCATGTCGGACAGGCGGGCATCCAGGGCCCTTCCCGGGAGTGGATTAAGTCCTTCCTCTCGGGCAGAGGGCAAACGGTCCCTTTTACAGCAACTCAGGTAGCCACAACTTGTGGAGTCCCGCAGATATCCTCCCTCTCACCTTTATTGTTTGATTTGTACCTTCGGCCACTAATTCACTCATTGAGAAACTGGAAATGCACTGTGCTCAAATATGCTGATGACATGCAGATTATCTTTCCCCTGGACTCCACTGATGCTGTATCTGATTTTCAGGCAGTGATGCTCCACATTCAGCAATGGATGATCCATAACCAGCTCAAATTAAATCCGGAGAAAACGGAACTCATCCTGCCTGGCAACAGTGCGGCTCATTGGGGCCCACAGTTCTGGCCAACAGAGCTAGGCACACCTCCTAGCCACTCGGGCTCGGTCAAGAGCCTGGGCGTAACTATCGACTCCGACCTTTCTCTTAAAACCCACGTTGGAGCTGTTATTTCGGCCAGTATGTTTCAGCTACGAAAAATCCGTAAAATCTTCCATCTATTTTTGCATGATGCACTAGTGCAAGTTGTCATTTCCCTTGTTCTCTCCCGTCTTGACTTTTCTAACTCTCTCTACTTAGGTCTTCCCAAGTCCCTACTCCACCGTCTTCAGATTGTGCAGAACCAGGCAGCAAGGCTCATTCATAAAGCCCCAAAATGGCAATCAGCAAGACCTTTATTGTACAAACTGCACTGGCTGCCAATTGAACAGAGGGCCGCTTTTAAGATTGGCTGTTTAATATACAAGGCCCGCCAGTGCAAGTGTCCAGCTTTTTTGAAGTCACTCATTGTCACGTACTGCCCGGTCCGCAATCTTCGTTCAGTCTATCTTCACCTTCTGGTCACCCCTGTGGTTAAACTTAAAAAGCTGGGTGGCCGCAGATTTAGTTACTTGGCACCCAAGATGTGGAATTCCCTCAGCCTGGCAATTAAGACCTCTGACACCCTGCTGAGTTTCAGAAAGAGCCTAAAAACCTGGCTCTTCTCTAAGTCCAACTAGTCTTTCTGTCGCCATTTTCACAATCATTATTTCAGCGCCAGGAAACTTATGGTGTCAGTGTGCTTTAAAAGTTTAGCTTAACAATTACATTAACATTAACACGCTCACCAGGCACACTGTCTTGACGTCTCAGTTGGTACCAAGGCACGCACACTGCATTGCAGAGACTCACCATCTTCTGGTGCACACGATGATCAGCCGATCACCTCCACAGTCCCAGGTTCTACTAAAGCACGCACTCAGCTTCACTGAGACTTACTCCAACTCCGGTGCCCCAATATCCAGGTGCTCTTCACCAATGCCTTCGACCGCACCTTGACATGCTCACTGTGCCTGAGCCTCACTTCTCCTCTGGGGCACTCGATGACCAGGCACTCTTCACCAATGCCTTCGATCCACCCAGGCACACACCCTGCGTGTCAAAGACTCACTCCACTTCCGATGCACACATTGGTCAGGCGCTCCTCAACAACGCCTCCTGTGCACCATGACATGCACCCTGCGTGTCTGAGACTCACTCCACCTCCAATACACACGCCGACCAGGCGCTCCTCAACCAGCACCTGCGGTGCACCATGACACGCACCCTGCGCATCTGAGTCTCCCTTCAGCTTTGGTGCACATGCTGACCAGGCGCTCATCACTAACGCCTGCGGTGCACCACAACATGCACCAAGCGCGTCCGAGACTAGCTTCAGCTTCGGTGCACATGTTGACCAGGCGCTCTTCACTTTTTGTTTTGGTGTTCACCCTATGTGGGAAGGGTATGCCCAGACGTGGGTCCCTTGCTCACTACGCCACTGGAGTCAAGCTATCCTGGCTGAAGGCAGCTAATAGCCAGAAAACGGTCCTAGGATGCTTGATTCCGGTCCAGGGAAGACATGGCTTGGCAGTTCGGGCTGGACTGTTCCCATGAGGCACACAGTCAAGACTGATTTGCATATGGCCATGTCTTTACTGGGGTGACTTGGTGAGCAAGATAACGATTGATTAAACCCAGATCTGCCATTGTGCAACATTCCGTCCATCATATTGTTTGTTTTGGTCTTCACTAATGACTCCTGTGCACCACGACACGCACCAAGCGTGTCTGACTCTCACTTCTCCTCCGTGTATCCAAGATCACAGGGCACACCTTCTGAGGGTCTCAAACTGTCACAACACGCATCCACCGGATCTCCTGAAACTTTTATGTTCCTGTGTTTCCAAATAGGGAGCCAGCTCACCTCAGGCCCTTGGGGTTACAAGACAAAGCACAAAGCATAGTCTTCGTCAAGCAGGGGAACTCAGTGCCTCCAAGCACCGTCCCAACAGCCTCTTCCTTGGTTAGAACAGCAAACTGCAGACCAGCCCCGGATCACGAAGCAAGGATTGGTCTTTCCCCAGCATTCTCTTCAATTGCTCCTTCCTTAGCAGAGGTTCCTCTTGACCACAAAATGGTCCAAAACTTTTCAGTCTCAATCCATTTCTGTTTCATTCCCACGTTCAGGGGTTTGAGCTCTCATAGTTATACCACTTAATTACTTTGAAATTTATTGTGCTCAGGGGTCCCTGACCCCTCCCTAAATCAGTTCTGGGTGTCTCCCTCCCAGTATCACCTTTCTCTCTTTGATACTGGGGGTCTGGATCCTTAATCAGTTAGCAGGCAACGGGTCAATTGTTTTATAGCAGCAGCACAGGACTCCTCACCTCTTGGGGCTTCTCCTCACCTACTCTCCAGATGCAGATCAGCCTGGTACCATCTCAACACCTTCCTTGGGTCAAGACCTCCCCCAGCTCCTCTCACCTCTCAGATCCAGACAGTCAATCCACTTTCAGCAGAGACACACAGAAATGCTTAAAGCACAAAACTGAGCCACTTTCTAAAAGAGTGGTTTCTGAACACACAGTGACAAAACCACTTTCATAGAAAGATGTGTTATGACACTGTGAGTTCATACATACTACACTTCACCTCTCCATTATAAACGTATAGAAAACTAGGCTAACACGGCACACTAACCACCCTGCCCCATTCTGTCCTATAGGCAGAATGGCCTTTCACCAGTGAAAACAAAATGGAGTGTTTTTCACTGTCAGGACATAGCACACACCTCAGTATATGTCCTGCTTTTTACTTAATGATAATAAAAGAAGAGGGAGGTACCCTAATGCTCAGAAAAGGGACGGGTTAGCACCAAAGAGAATAAAAAAAAGTCCCTAATCTATACAAAAGTAAATGTGTGGATCATGTGTTGAAAAGCAGGCTATAAAATACCATACACAAATATAGATGCAATAATATTCAGAGTGCAGATACAAAGTTACATGAAAAACAATATTCAAACTAATATGTCAGTATAAAAGTTTAATAACATTTAGACAATACAATTGCATATAGGCTGAAAAACATCTCATACTAGAAATACAATATTGTTGGTTCTTATTGATACAGTTTATACATCACATGAAATCTACCAAAAAGTCAACGAGGCATTTCGGTGAGATGTAACTCCTTCACCTTCTTCAGGACAGAGTTTTCTAAAAACAATCTACATAAACCTTCAATATATCGAGGTTTTTATATCACTCGATGGAGACGGAAGGAGTATTCTCATCCGTGAGGTTTAAAGAAAGAAATGACTTTTGTATTGGTAAATAATCTTTATAATTTGCGTTAATTTGAGCCACCGATCAAAGTGACGTGAGTAGTGTTAAAATTAGGACCATTTAAAAATGGGTCATTTTTTTAAGCATAACCAGTGTGCTGTGACTTTGGCTATATTTGTTAAGGAGCACTGTTTTCAATGATTGTCAGGTTACTTGGCGATAGTAAGACAGTAAGGGTAACCGTTAGGAATTCTGTGGCCTCCCTGCTCTAGCAAACGTCTTTCGGGTCAGGGATTACCCAGGACCTACCACACGGGTGCCCAATGTGTATGCAAAAGGAAAAATAATTCCTGACAAGTGGTTGCACTTGTCAGGACAACATGCTAACTTAGCAAACTGCGCGCAGGCCCTACACCGCAGGCCTAAGTTCCCTTCTCCGCACGCCTTTACATTACTAGCCCTAGCACACACAGTGCACATTTCTAGGGACATTACTAGTAAGGCAAACATACCAATCATGGCCAACCAATTACCATTACACTTTACATAAGGAACAGTTGTACTTTGACACTGATCAGCAGTGGCAAAGTGCCCAAAGCATCTAAAAACAAAGGGGGTAGAGTCAAAAAGTCATGGGTAATAACGCCAAGATATGCCAGGTCTAACATATTTGCTTTATTATTATTGTGCTATGAGTCGGTGTCACAGACGCTAAAAACAAACATTGGCAAAACCAATAGGCCCCGCCTTTGGAACATATTTCCTTTGCCAATGTCTTTTGTTTATACTGCATAGCATCAGCAAAATGCTGTGCTGCTGACCATAAATAAAAAAGTAAAAAGATGGCATAATGATGTGACTGCAGAGATAGCATCATTTTGTATGTGTGTACGTGTGATGCATGGGTGTCATTTTTTGTTTTGTATTTACTGATTTGAGATGAATTGCTAAATAAACAAATGAAAAAGTAGTACAAAAGTGTTTTTTTCAGGTAAAGTGGCTGGCAGCAATTTCCTGGTTAGTCTTCCCCCACCCAAATAAAAAATATATACATTTATCATTTTGAACTCCCTGTCAGCAACACTTGAAGCGAGGCGCCATACAGTTGTGATAGTTTCATGAACTGTGTTATAAGGGCTGTAGCATGAGATGGTTCTGTATACTCCAGCTGGAGTATAGGCAGCTTACACAGACATAAGAAAATAGCATCTATGCCTGTATTTAGTAGATAAGGTGGTTGCACATTTGTGAACATTCCCCTGCATAATGTGCTTACATTGAGGGTGTATAGTTGCCAATTTCACTTGGGGGCAACTGTATGGCAGTGTGTCAGACTATGAGGGATATTACTGGGCCTACCCAAATGTGTACATAGTTTTTATTGTGACAAGTTTAGGAACACTGGGTTGTAGGAACGTTGTAGATCCCAGAAGATTCCAGAACTTCCTCTCACAGAAATTTGAGGAAAATGTGTGTGATTTTGCCAACGTTTGAGGTTTGAAGAACATTGTGGGTAAGAAATCATAATGGGATCAAGGCACAGCAAACCACCCCTGGACTCAACTGGATTTCTGGGTTTGATAGGCTTCCCTGAGGGGTCCAGACCAAAATCCACAGCTGCCCACATTGTAATTACAGGCTCAGGTTTGAGCAGAGAAATGTTATCTGTCTGTTTCCCTTTGGAGACTTTCCTTTCCAGCCTGCCAGTCCCACTCACACAAATGGGGTACTGTTTTATAAGGACAGGTGTGGGACTACTGGGTGATAGGATGATCATGGATTCCAGCAGGTTCCAGAACTTTCTCTCAATGAAATATGAAGAAAATGGTTGTTATTTGCCAAAGCTTGAAGTTTCAATGACACTGTGGGTAAGAAAAGGTAGAAGGACAAGTACAAACCAGACCACCGTAGACACCTCTAGGTGTATAGTTTTCAGAAATGTCTGGTTTTTTGTAACTTTTATTTTTGTTTTTTTATATCACAGCATCAGGGTTTTACATATTAGGGGCCAGATGTAGGTAATCCAGATTTACAGATTCTAAAATACCGAATTTTACCGATTCTGAATTTTAGAATCGATAAATGGGATGTAGGTATTCATTCGGTATTTTTTACCGAATAGGAATGAATGGGAATTACCGAATCGGTAAATACCGATTCGGTAAAATTGGGAACACATTCAAGGGTGGCAGGGTGTCACTTTGACACCCTGTTGCACCCCTGAATAGTGCATGGGTGCACATGTGGCACACATACATACCCTAAGGGCATGTATGTCTGCCACATGGCACTGTTAAAAAGTGCAAAAAATTGCTTTTTTCATGGTTTTTGATATTTACCACCAACTTGCAGTTGGTGGTAAAAAACAAATCCTGAAATGAGAAAAGCACTCATTTGAGTGCTCCCTACATTAAGGATTCAGTAATCTACCGAATAGGTATTTTACGAATTCGGTAATTTACCGATTCCTTAAATTACCGATTCGGTAAATTACCGAATCCTACAATTTGGCCTCCTACATCTGAAAAGCCTGATACAGGTCTGCAACGGCTGAAATTCGGCAATTTCGGCCATTACCGCCCGGTATTAGGCTTCCTACATCTGGCCCATAATCTTTTAACAATTTTACAGTATTACAGATATATCATCAGTGCAGAATCCCATCCACAGCTGTAAATGAATACTGCAAACCAGTCAACTCTGTGATAGTGTATCTGTGTCTGTTGTTCTCATGTATGCTCTATGAGGTTCCCAGAAATCCCTTGGGCATGCTTTGGGATGTAGTACATTACTATAATCTTCGGATGACATACAGCAGAAAGCTATGTCTTTTAGCCTTGCTGCATTTGTTGGGAGCTTGAGGGTCATCAAATACACCACAACTTGATGTTTGGCCAACTGCAGGGCTATCGTTGGGAACTTCTGCAGTGACTTGGACTTTTCTGCAGTTAATCCCAATAGGGTCAATTCTGGTTCAGGTTCTATACATAGCGCCATTATCTCTGATAATGTGAAGAACACTTTTCCCCAAATATTCAGCTTCAGGCTATATGAATAACATTGACCACCTTGAACATTAAACATCTCGCCATGAATAGAAATATGTGGGTTTGCTTGGTTTCCCTGAGTGGCGGCCAAGCCCAGGTCCAAAATCCAAAACTATCTGCATCATGAAAAATGGGCAATTTCTATTGGTAAAATAGGTTGTATCCATATTCGTATTTTAGGGTTTTCTGTGTCGCAGGTACTAGTGTCAGGAGGTGATCCTGGCGCCTACCTAAGCATTGGACTACAACTCCCAGCATGCTCTCTAAGTTTGAGGGAGGAGCTTAACCTATATAGGACATCCGGTGCGCACCTCCTGTGCGCGTAATACTGTTTGTTTTGGAAGACAGGTAATCTTCGTTCAGCATCTCCTTGGAATTGTTTCCTGTTTGGCTGAAGACACTGTTTCTGGGTCAGCTTCGTGTGAGGAGCTGCGCTGTCATCGCAGAAGGCTTCATTCGGCGCTTGCCGGCAGTTCTGCCTTCAGTGCTAGGACTCTCGTTTTCGGAGCCGCGCTGATGCGCCTTTTCCTTGATTCCTTGTTTTGGTTCCTCTCACGCTGAAGGAAGCGTTTGAGAGTTGAACCGGCTCCCTTGGTATCCGTTCAGTGAACAGGCGATCATTTGGGTTTCTCTCCCCGCGGACGTTTTTGCGTGGAGGAAGACAGAGTGGTAGAAAGCGCAGGTAGGCGTTTTCTTCCTTCCCTTTTGGCGCTGCCTGGGTTTCACGAGACTTTGGTTCCTTACCTCTGTGATTTCATTTGAGGAACTTTCTTTCCCTGGATTGCACTCACGCTAGTGTCGGGCGCTGGGAGTATGTACTTTTGGTTGGATTATTTTATGGACACTGAGTTTATTGTTTTGGGAGCTACGCTGGGTAGAGTCTGAAAAGTCTCAGATTCTCTTTCTTCTACGTCTCATGCAGAGCTATCGTGAGGATATTCCTTTGTTTGTTTGGAGGTATATCTTATGGTTGCAGTGAACGTTTAGTCATGGTATGTATGACATTCTTGGAGTGTGGAGGGGATGGACGGGGCGCCCATGAGACTAATGAGGTGGGCCTTCTTGTGTTATAGATTATCGTCTAGTGGAGAGAAGTATCTCTATTGACGAGTAGGATTGGTTCTTGGCTTCTGCAGTTATACTCAGGTATTAGTATAGTCTTAGCGAGACAATTTGAGTGTAGACTGCGTTCCATGTGTATTTACAATGTGTTCTTCTTTTTAGGTATCCCTCCTCCTAGCGGTTCCGGCTCCTACTTTCTATTTTTCCCTCACCTGATTGCCTCAATACTCTGTGGTCATCCAGAGTTGGGGACATCTGGAGGTGGACCCCTTTGTGCATCACATCAAAAACCCGGAAGCAACCAAGGATCTGACAGAATTACGTGCCCACGAAATATCGCTTCTTGGGTTTTGTATGTGGCGCACAAATGGCGTCTTTAGATGACGTCCTGCAGGCTTTAGTGTTGGTTCAACAGGAACTGGCTGCATCTAAGGCAGAAACCGCAGCTCTTCGAGAAAGAGTAGATAGGCAGTCACGTAACCCATTCGATGCCTCACCCACAACGTCACAAATACAGGTGAACGTGCCACCTCCAATTCCACTGGCTAGCCCTGAGAGGTTTTCAGGGGATCCTTTGAAGGTCCAGACATTTTTAACGCAAATCATGCTTCACTTTTCGTGTAAGCCGGCCTCTTTCCCAACTAATCATTCTAGGGTCGCTTTTGCGATTTCATATATGACGGGCGATGCTGCCAACTGGGCGGTTCCGTTGGTCACATATGATGATTCTCTTCTTACGGATTGGGACTCGTTTCGACGTGAGTTCGAAAGGGTTTTCGATAGGAGAGCCACCACGTTGTCCGCTGATCATGAATTGTTACAGCTTAGACAGGGGAAGCAGGATTTAGTTACTTATCTGACTAAATTCAATCGTTTGGTAGCAGAGACAGCATGGCCGGAAGACAAGAGGATGTCATTATACTATCAAGGGTTGGGTGATGAGATAAAAGATGTCCTTGCCCAGATCGATCCGCAGTCTACTACTTGTACTGACTTCATGAATCTCACGCTCCGCCTGGATCACAGGTTAGCAGAAAGGCGGGGGGAAATGTCTTACGCTCCTGCTGAAAAGACAGAGAAGGGAAACAAGGGTACTACTTCTTCCCCGGAATCACATTCAGAGCCAATGGAGGTGGGAGCTATAAGGGCTCCTTTGTCTAGAACAGAGAGAGAGAATCGCAGAATCATGGGTTTATGTATGTACTGTGGGAATAAAGGCCATTACGTGAAGGACTGCCCCACAAAACCCAAAAGAACAGGCATGTTTGGTTTTGCCAAGAAGGTGGCGGTAACTACCGTTCCTATCCCACTGCAGGACCCTAAGGAAACTTTGGATTACAAGGTAGGACACCCCTCTTTAGTAACCCCTTCTCTAGGGTTACAGTTGCCTTCTTTGGCGGGAGTCACAGAAGCCACGGCAGTAACACACATAGTCCTTCCTATGCTTCTCACTGACAGGTGGCAGACGCATCAAGTAGGGGTTATGGTGGACTCGGGTGCCACGGGGAATTTCATGGACAGCGGGTTAGTTCAAAGATTAGAATTAAAACGCATACCCAGAGATACACCAGAGATGGTGTTGGCTGTGGATGGGAAGCCCCTGAAATCGGTCCTATCACGGAAAAGACAGAGGAATTGGAGTTGGTTAGACTGGGGGATCAGTCAAAACATGTCAAAAGAATCACCTTGAATATCATAGAGGCACCACAGTATGAAATAATTTTGGGTATGCCGTGGTTGTGGTATCATAATCCCACAGTTGATTGGAAGGAGAAGAGTGTGTGTTTTGATTCTGAGACGTGTAAGAACATTTGCAATCAGTCTTCTATTACATGTGCTTTGGCTCTGTCACATAGTTATCAGATAGCGACTGCAGCTGAGAAAGACATGGAGATACCGCCTGAGTATACCCAGTTCAGAGAGGTGTTTAGCGAGAGTAAGGCGGAGTCTCTTCCACCACACCACAGTTATGATTGTCAAATAGACCTCATACCGGGGGCGGTGTTGCCCTCCTGCCGAGTGTATGCTCTGTCAGAACCTGAAACACAACATCTCCAAGACTATTTGGACCATTATGTAAGAATAGGGTTCATTCGACCATCCCGGTCCCCGGCGGCTTCCCCTTTATTTTTCATAAAGAAAGCCAATGGGGACTTGAGGACTTGTATCGATTTCAGGGTACTGAACAAGAATACTGTCAGGAACAGATACCCTCTTCCACTCATCCCCGTTTTTGCTAGATCAAGTGCGGGAGGCAGTCATTTACACCCGACTTGATTTGAGAGGGGCCTACCACCTTGTAAGAATGAGAGAGGAGGATGAGTGGAAGACGGCTTTTAAAACACGTTACGGGCAGTTCGAGTATCTCGTAATGCCGTTTGGACTATGTAACGCCCCTGCGGCATTTCAATTCTTCCTGAATGACGTCCTGAAGGATTATGTAGATAAGTTTGTGGTCGTTTACATAGACGACATCCTGATTTACTCGAACAGTCCGGAAGTGCATGTTAGGCATGTGTCTCTCATACTACAGAGGTTGTTGGAACATGGTTTGTTTTGCAAGCTAACCAAGTGTGAGTTTCATGTGCATGAGGTTGAATTTCTGGGTGTGATCTTAAGTCCATCAGGATTGAGCATGTCTGACAGGAAAGTGTTGGCAGTGCAGGAATGGCCTACTCCAAGGAATGTGAGAGATGTGCAGTGTTTCCTGGGGTTCTCCAATTACTACCGGAGATTCATTGCTCATTTTTCCCAGCTTGTGTCTCCCTTAACTCGGTTGTTGAGGAAAGGGAACCCTTTTTGTTGGACTGTGGAGGCCATGAACGCCTTCATGTATCTCAAAAGAGCCTTTACCACAGCACCTATACTGCAACATCCTCAAAGTGAAGTGCCGTACATCCTAGAGGCGGATGCTTCTGACATAGCAGTGGGGGCGGTTCTATCTCAACGCGACCGTCACACTGGGCAATTGCATCCCATAGCCTTTTTATCGAGGAAATTGAGTTCTGCTGAGCTCAATTACACGGTGGCGGAGAAAGAACTATTGGCCATCAAGAAAGCATTTCAGGAGTGGAGACACTACCTCTGGGAAGAATTGGAGAAAAGAACCAACTCCAAACAACATGGCATCCCTCAAGACAGCCACCCGCAAACACCACCAACTGATCCGATCCGCCAAGAAATCAGCACTTAAGGACCGTCTCGACAACAATTCTCATAACAGCAAGGAACTCTTCAATATCGTCAAAGAATTCACCAACCCTCCCGCAGCATCCAACGACATCACTAACTCCCAAGACCTCTGCGATGCGCTATCCTCCTTCTTCTACAACAAAATTGCCGACATCCACAACAGCTTCAAGAATACTCCCAATGACCAACTCACCCCACCCTCTTCAGATCCCACCCCTCCAACTAACTCCCTCAACTCCTGGAACCCAATCACCATTGAAGACACCATTCGCCTCATGAACTCAATCCACTCTGGCTCACCTTCTGACCCCTGCCCCCACTTCATCTTCAACAAAGCTGACTCCATCATCGCTCCCCAACTCCGCGATGTCATCAACTGCTCCTTCGACTCCGCCACCTTTCCAGAAATATGGAAACACGCCGAACTCAGCGCCCTTCTGAAAAAACCAACAGCAGACCCCTCAGATCTGAAAAACTACCGACCCATTTACCTCCTCCCTTTCCCGGCCAAAGTCATCGAGAAAGCGGTCAATAGCCAACTAGCAGCCTTCCTTGAATCCAACAACTCCCTGGATCCCTCACAGAACGGCTTTCGAGCCAAATACAGCACCGAAACCGCCCTCATTGCGGCGACCGACGACATCCGAGCACTCCTGGACAACGGTGAAACAGTGGCCCTCATTCTACTCGACCTCTCCGCCGCCTTCGACACTGTCTGTCACAACACCCTCATACAACGCCTCAACAACATCGGCATACAAGGAAAAGCCTTGGACTGGATCATCTCATTCCTATCCGGGAGAACACAGAGAGTCCGACTCCCCCCATTCTACTCAGAGCCCACCGAAGTCATCTGCGGCGTACCTCAAGGCTCCTCACTCAGTCCCACTCTTTTCAACGTCTACATGAGTCCCCTCGCCTCCATCGCACGTCAACACAACCTCAACATCATCTCCTACGCCGACGACACCCAGCTAATCCTTTCCCTCACCAAAGACCCCAACACCGCCAAAAACAACCTTCACGAAGGTATGAAAGAAGTAGCCGAATGGATGAAACAGAGCCGCTTAAAACTCAACTCAGACAAGACGGAGGTGCTCATCCTAGGATCCTCCCCCTCAGCTTGGGACGACTCCTGGTGGCCTTCCGCTTTGGGATCTGCGCCCACACCCACAGACCATGCACGTAACCTTGGCTTCATTCTAGACTCCTCCCTCTCAATGTCCAGACAAGTCAACGCCGTATCGTCCTCCTGCTTCAACGTCCTTCGCATTCTCAAAAAGATCTTCCGCTGGATCCCCCTAGAAACAAGAAAGACTGTCACCCATGCACTGGTCACGAGTCGACTGGACTATGGCAACACACTCTACGCCGGAATTACAACAAAATTGCAGAAAAAACTCCAGCGCATCCAAAATGCATCAGCGAGACTCATATTAGACATCCCGTGCCAAGAGCACATCACCGGTCACTTAAAAAACCTCCACTGGCTTCCCGTCAACAAAAGAATTACTTTCCGCCTTCTTACCCACGCACACAAAGCCCTTTATAATCTAGGACCCGAATGCCTCAACACCCGACTGTCCTTCTACTATCCCACCCGCCAACTAAGATCATCCAATCAAGCCCTCGCCGCAGTCCCGCGCATCCGAAAAACCACCATGGGTGGCAGATCCTTCTCCTTCCTGGCTGCCAAGACCTGGAACTCACTCCCCACCCACCTCCGCCTCACTCAGAATCACATCTCCTTCAGAAAAGAACTGAAAACATGGCTATTCGATAAAAAGTAAACCCCTCCCTCCAGCGCCTTGAGACCCTCTGGGTGAGTAGTGCGCTTTATAAATACATGAACTTGAACTTGAACTTGGGGAGCTAAACATCCGATCACAGTATACACCGATCATCGGAACATACAATATATGAAAACTGCCAGGCACCTCTCCGAACGGCAAATGAGATGGATGCTGTTTTTTGCTGAGTTCGATTTCGTAGTCACATTCAGACCAGGGTCTGATAATCGGAAAGCCGATTCCTGTCTAGACAAGAAGATGTCCAAGAAATCAGACAAAGCAGTCCTGAATCCATCATTCCACCTGAGAAAGTTTTGTGTGGCGTCACAATTGAGAACTTTCTGGACAAGGTTCAGAAACATCAGGAGGAGGATTGTTGGAAGAAGTGGGCAAGTCTGGCTCCTCACCGAACCCTTAAACATGGAATCCCTTTCTATCAAAACCGGCTGTATTTGCCATCCTTGGAACTTCGTCTCCAGGCGTTTAATTGGTGTCATGACTCTGTTCTGGCTGGTCATTCGGGATGCACCAAGACGTCAGTCTGTTACAGAGACAGTTCTGGTGGGAACTCATGGACAAGGATGTGGGTCTCTGGATCAAACAATGTGATGTCTGTGCAAGAGCAAAGAACGAACAAACCAAAGGTAAAGGCAAATTGGTAACCATGCCAACCCCATCACAGCCGTGGTACACCATCAGCATGGATTTTGTTGTAGGTCTACCTAAGGATCAGGGATGTGATGCCATCATGGTTGTGGTTGATAGTCTCACTAAGATGGGCCATTTCGTTCCATGCAAGAACCTCCCCACCGCGGGCCAGACCGCCCAACTGTTGTTAACCCATGTGATCAGACTGCATGGCCTCCCAAGGGTTATCATATCTGATAGGGGACCGCAGTTCATCGCTCGTTTCTGGAAGACATGGTGTCGAGCTCTTAAGATAGAAGCAGCGACATCGACCAGCTTTCATCCGCAGACGGATGGTCAGACGGAGAGACTGAACCAAACCTTAAAGACCTAGCTGAGGTGCTATGCGAAAGAGGCTGGTGAATCCTGGGTTTCACTGTTATGGTTGGCAGAACTGTCGTACAACAATGCCTGGCACAGCTCTATCAAGGAGTCGCCTTTCAGGGCCAATCATGGATACCATGCTCAAGTCCTGCCGTTGACTGTACCTTGTGATGTGACAGACCAACCTGCAGTAGCATCTCGACTGGAAACTCTAAGGAAGCTGCATCTTAAGATCCAAAGGAATCTTGTCCGAGCTAAGATGCAGTACAAGTCCTGGGCGGATCGACGTCGCCAGGTGGGTCCCACGTATGCTGTGGGTGATCGGGTGTGGTTGTCCACCAGGAACATCCGTTTTGCTTTCCGCAGCATTTTTCATCCCAGGTTCATTGGACCGTATGAAGTGGTTCGTTCTGTTGGGTCTGTCGCCTATAAGCTGAAGCTGCCTGCTTCTTTGCGTATCCATCCTGTGTTCCACTGTAGCTTGCTGAAGCCTGCGGGGCGATCCAAGAGGGCGGCTGTGCCTCAGGTGGTCCGTGATGGTCAGTTGGAGTACGAGGTGCGATGTGTTTTGGACTCTAAATACCGTTGTGGGAAGTTGTGGTATCTCATTGCATGGAAGGGCTATTCGTCGGAGGATTATTCTTGGGAACATTCCACGAATGTCCATGCTCCCAAGGCGGTGCGGGCCTTCCATGCGGCTCATCCGGAGAAGCCTGGTTCTAGGAGGCGCCTGGGAGGGGGACATACTGTCAGGAGGTGATCCTGGCGCCTACCTAAGCATTGGACTACAGCTCCCAGCATGCTCTCTAAGTTTGAGGGAGGAGTATAACCTATATAGGACATCCGGTGCGCACCTCCTGTGCGCGTAATACTGTTTGTTTTGGAAGACAGGTAATCTTCGTTCAGCATCTCCTTGGAATTGTTTCCTGTTTGGCTGAAGACACTGTTTCTGGGTCAGCTTCGTGTGAGGAGCTGCGCTGTCATCGCAGAAGGCTTCATTCCGCGCTTGCCGGCAGTTCCGCCTTCAGTGCTAGGACTCTCGTTTTCGGAGCCGCGCTGATGCGCCTTTTCCTTGATTCCTTGTTTTGGTTCCTCTCACGCTGAAGGAAGCGTGTGAGAGTTGAATCGGCTCCCTTGGTATCCGTTCAGTGAACAGGCGATCATTTGGGTTTCTCTCCCCGCGGACGTTTTTGCGTGGAGGAAGACAGAGCGGTAGAGAGCGCAGGTAGGCGTTTTCTTCCTTCCCTTTTGGCGCTGCCTGGGTTTCACGAGACTTTGGTTCCTTACCTCTGTGATTTCATTTGAGGAACTTTCTTTCCCTGGATTGCACTCGCGCTAGTGTCGGGCGCTGGGAGTATGTACTTTTGGTTGGATTATTTTATGGACACTGAGTTTATTGTTTTGGGAGCTACGCTGGGTAGAGTCTGAAAAGTCTCAGATTCTCTTTCTTCTACGTCTCATGCAGAGCTATCGTGAGGATATTCCTTTGTTTGTTTGGAGTGATATCTTATGGTTGCAGTGAACGTTTAGTCATGGTATGTATGACATTCTTGGAGTGTGGAGGGGATGGACGTTGCGCCCATGAGACTAATGAGTTGTGCCTTCTTGTGTTATAGATTATCGTCTAGTGGAGAGAAGTATCTCTATTGACGAGTAGGATTGGTTCTTGGCTTCTGCAGTTATACTCCGGTATTAGTATAGTCTTAGCAGGACAATTTGAGTGTAGACTGTGTTCCATGTGAATTTACAATGTGTTCTTCTTTTTAGGTATCCCTCCTCCCAGCGGTTCCGGCTCCTACTTTTTATTTTTCCCTCACCTGATTGCCTCAATACTCTGTGGTCATCCAGAGTTGGGGACATCTGGAGGTGGACCCCTTTGTGCATCACATCAAAAACCCGGAAGCAACCAAGGATCTGACAACTAGGACTAGTCACCCAAGTGAGATACTGTGTTTATTAGAAGACGTGGGATACTGAGAAGTAGGAATTATGTGAATCCTTGCAGTTTCAAGAACCTTGTGAGGACTTGTTGGTAAAAGATTCCATACAAGTCACATTACCCTGAACTCCTGTGGGTGTCTAGTTGTTAGAAATGTTTGGGTTTTGTAGTTATCTCCGTGCCATGTTTCTCTCAGAGTTTTTTTATTTCTCCACAGCATGATTTAGAGCATTTTGTGTTGCAGCCAGTAGGCCCAACCTCACAACTGTGGTATGATCTTTATTGAGTATAAACTGTGGAATGCTGAATTGTAGGAATGTTGTGGATCTCCACAGCTTCCTGGACTTTTTCTTCCAGAAACGTGAGGAAAATTGATGTTTCCAGCCAATGCCTGAGGTTTGCAAGGCATTCTAGGGAAAAAAAGTCCCGGTCTACTTCAGTCAAACCACTCTGGACTCCCTGTGATGTCTCCTTTTCAGAAATGTCTGGGTTTTCTAATTTTTCATGAGTGGGGCCTGAGCTGGGGCCAAAAGTCTGCAGCTACCAACATTGAAAAAGAACATTTATTTTGCTAAGTGATCTTTGTCACAAGGTTGCTTTTTGGGGCGTTTTGTGTCATGAGTGCTAGGCGCAGTTACACAAGTTGGATACGATTTTTATCAGAACATTAGTGGGAACATAGAATAGTAGTTCTTACCAATTGGATTTCTCTTCATTTGTAGCTTCAAAATTCGGAGGTGTACAAATAACCACTGTTCTTGAGCTTAGTATCTTGTGACTTTTCAAATTTACATAGGTTTTCTTCACACCCAGTTTTCTCTCATTATATTTTAACATATGAACTGCTGTACGGTCACTACGACATGAAAGTTATGATAAACTGCAACTCAGTTGGTGGCTCGGGGTATCCTGTTTTGGGGACCTACATGCTCTATATATTCTTGTGACCATAGAGTGTAGCAGACGTAACGGTATACAGTTTTTGCAAATTGGTCACCGTGACAAAACATTAGAAATGAAAATGTTGTCACCAATAGGTATTTTTTCATATACATTTTCCTTAGCTTTTTGTTATTTCAAGGATTAGCTTCTTTGAGAAAACCATGGAGGAGTTCTACAAATGACCACTTGCTGGATTTAGGATTTAGGATTTGGAATTTTGTCTACTTTTTCAACTTTTAAAAAATATATAGCTTTCTGGGATCAACCAGGGGTTTTATACCTGTAGCCACCACTAACTGTGGTTAAAAAAGAAACCTTTCTTTGATGAAATTGTTTAGAAAAAAAACAAAAGCTTTCTGCCACAGCACTTTTTCCTATGTTTCACCCCAAAACATAAAAACTAGCTACATTTTAGTTATTTTCTCAGTTCCCGCTAGAAGAATCAACAAAGCCTGGGTACCTCTGAAAACCTCTGGATGTTAGGAAAAAGGACACAAATTTACCATTGATACTGTTGGTAGAAATTTTTTTAGGAAGGTTTAAGCACATACTACCACAAACATATATATGCAAATAAAAAAAGGTTATTATTTCATATTAAAATATTTTAATACCATATTTTGAATCTAAAAATGAATGTGACAATAATGTTTTATTAAAATAGCGTAATTAATTTTAATTAAATCCATACATCACTTTTAATATTTATGAATGCATATTACAACATGTTTTTCTTTAGGTGGTGTTGTTTTTTAATTTAAACATCTCAAAGAATAATTGTTATTTAATTTGATATTTCCATTCATTACAATTTTTTATTCAAAATTAATTAAAAAGTTCAGGAGCCATTTTAAAAATGTTTATACTTCATTGAGAATAAATATAGAAAAATATTTTTTTTTACTAAATATTTTCGAGTTAAAGTAATGCTTTACTGTATGATTGGGTTGAAGATCTTCTTTTGGCAAGGAATAAGGAAAAATTAAAAAGGTAATTAACAGTATTTTTCCTTTTTTATAATGATAAATATTAACCCTTCCTTGCCCAGGGCATAATGGTTATGTCCTTGGCTGCAGTACTGTTGTGCCTAGGATGTAACCATTAAGTCCTTGGCAGTCAGAAATTCCTAAGCAGAGGGATTTCTTTTTTTGTTTTTCAGCCCCGGGAGCTGGGGAAAAGCTTCCTCAGCTGCCTGAGGCATTCATTTTTTCAGAGTAGTGACGATCGGCACACGAGGCGTGCTGACGTTATTACACTGAAACTGAAAGTGAAATAAGCTGTTTGTCTCAATTCACTTTCACTGCCTATGTGCTTCTGGGTCTATCTCAGCCCCCCCCCCGAGCAGGTAGGTAGATGGGAGGTGTATTATTGGAAAGGCTGAATCTCCCTTTTCCAAATGTACCCTTCGCTAGAGGATCCATGTTTGGGATTGCAGCAAGAGGGCAATCCCCAAGCAGGAATCTACCCACTAGACACCAGGGAAGGGGGAGCAAGGCAAGGGCTTTTGCTCCACCATATACATTTCCCAATATCAGCACTAGCCCCCAATCTGACCTCTGGGAAGGGCAGACAGGACACTAGACACCATGGATTTTTTCTGCAAAAACATAGGAGGGTACTGGCCTAAATGGGCAATGTAATGCCCCAACCCCTCAAAAAATTGGCACAGACTTACTGCCCCCTCATGGGCAGATGGGTGCAATAGCCTCTGATTTTCATAAAAGAGGAATGGGGGCTGCTCACAATCGGCATACTAATGCCCCCACCCACAAAACAAAAGGGACAGTCTTTCTGCCCCAACCCCCCTGGGAGGCAGATGGGATTATGACCCCCGATCTGCCCCCCCCGGGGGGCAGAAAGCACACTAGACACCAGGGTTTTTTTTTGTAAAAGAGGGGTGGGAGCTTCCCAGAATGGGCGTGCTAGCGCCCCTTATGTCCAGAACAAAAGGAAACGTCTTTCTGCTCCCCTTGCAGCAGATTGGTGTTATTACCCCTGATCTGCCCCCAAGGGTTTTTTTTATTATGAAAGAGAGATGGGGACTGCCCACAATGGGTAAGACTATGCTGCGCTAGGCATCTAGGGAATACCATATTTTAAATCTAAAAATGAATGTAACAATAATGTTTTACTAAAATAGCGTATTTAATTTTAATTAAATCCATACATCACTTTTAATATTTATGAATGCATATTACAACATGTTTTTCTTTAGGTGGTATTGTTTTTTAATTTAAACATCTCAAAGAATAATTGTAATTTAATTTGATATATTTCCGTTTATTAAAAAAAAAATTCAAAATTAATTTAAAAGTTCTGGAGCATTTTTAAAAATGTTTATACTTCATTGAGAATAAATATAGAAAAATAAATATAGGAAAAAAGTTACATAATGATTTAATATAAAAAAATATTTTCATTTTACTAAGTATTTTCGAGTTAAAGAAATGCTTTACTCTATGATTGGGTTGAAGATCTTCTTTTGGCAAGGAATAGGGAAAAATAAAAAAGTTAATTAACAGTAGTTTTCCTTTTTTATAATGATAAATATTAACTCTTCCTTGCCCAGGGCATAATGGTTATGTCCTTGGCTGCAGTACTGTTGTGCCTAGGATGTAACCATTAAGTCCTTGGCAGTCAGACATTCCTGAGCAGAGGGATTTCATTTTTTGTTTTTCAGCCTCGGGAGCTGGGGAAAAGCTTCCCCAGCTGCCTGAGGCATTAATTTCTTCAGTGTAGTGACGATCGGCACATGAGGCGTGCTGACGTCATTACACTGAAACTGAAAGTGAAATAAGCTGTTCGTCTCAATTCACTTTCACTGCCTCTGTGCTCCTGGGTCTATCTCAGCCCCCTCGAGCAGGTAGGTAGATGGGAGGTGTATTATTGGAAAGACTGAATCTACCCTTTCCAAATATACCCTTCCCTAGTGGATCCATGTTTGGGATTGCCGCAAGAGGGCAATCCCCAAGCAGGAATCTACCCACTAGACACCAGGGAAGGGGAGCAAGGCAAGGGCTTTTGCTCCACCATATAAATTTGCCAATATCAGCACTAGCCCCCAATCTGACCTCCGGGGAGGGCAGACAGGACACTAGACACCATGGATTTTTTCTGCAAAACTTAGGGGGGTACTGGCCGAAATGGGCATTGTAATGCTACAACCCCTCCAAAAATTGGCACAGACTTTCTGCCCCCTCATAGGCAGATGGGTGCAATAGCCTCTGATCTGCCCCCCGGGGGGGGGGGCAGTGAGTCCATTAGGCACCAGCAAAGTTTGTTTTTTTCATAAAAGAGGAATGGGGGCTGCTCACAATGGGCATACCAATGCCCCCACCCCCAAAACAAAAGGGACAGTCTTTCTGCCCCAACCCCCCTGGGAGGCAGATGGGATTATGACCCCCGATCGGGTGGGAGCTGCCCAGAATGGGCATGCTAGTGCCCCTTATGCCCAGAACAAAAGGAAACGTCTTTCTGCTCCCCTTGCAGCAGATTGGTGTTATTACCCCTGATCTGCCCCCAAGGGAAGGCAGAAAGCCCACTAGACACCAATGGTTTTTTTATTATAAAAGAGGGATGGGGACTGCCCACAATGGGTAAGACTATGCCCCACCCTTAATTATAAAAACAGGAGTCTTTCTGCCCCCCCGGTGGACATATGGGGGTAGCAGCCCCAATCAGGACAGAAAGCTCGCTAGGCACTGGGGATTTTTTGTTTTGAATATATAAGGGTGGGACTCAGAAAGGACATGCCAATGCCCCCACTGCCCCAACCTAAAAAGGGACAGTCTTTCTGCCTGCCCTGGAGAGCAGATAGGGTTTATTAACCGGATCTGCCCCTTGGAGTGGCAGACATCCTACTAGACACCAGAAATTCCTTTTTTAATAAAGGAGGGGGTGTCCGCCCATAATGGGCAATGCCAAGCCTCGACACCCCACAACAAAAATTGCCACAAGCTTTCTGCCCCCCGGAGGACAGGAAGGGGCAATCGCCCCCGATCTGCTCCCTGGGGGTTCAGAAAACCCATTAGGCAAAGTTTGAGGTTTGCAAGGGATTCTGGGTAACAGAACCTGGTGAGAGGGAATCAAGTCACCCCATCTTGGATTCCCCTGGGTGTCTAGTTTTAACATTTACAGGTTTGCTAGATTTCCCTAGATGCCGGCTGCGCTAGGTTAGGCATCTAGGGAATACCATATTTTGAATCTAAAAATGAATGTGACAATAATGTTTTATTAAAATAGCATAATTAATTTTAATTTAATCCATACATCACTTTTAATATCTATGAATGCATATTACAACATGTTTTTCTTTAGGTGGTATTGTTTTTTAATTTAAACATCTCAAAGAATAATTGTAATTTAATTTGATATATTTCCGTTTATTAAAATTTTTTATTCAAAATTAATTTAAAAGTTCTGGAGCATTTTTAAAAATGTTTATACTTCATTGAGAATAAATATAGAAAAATAAATATAGAAAAAAGTTACATAATGATTTAATATAAAAAATATTTTCATTTTACTAAGTATTTTCGAGTTAAAGAAATGCTTTACTCTATGATTGGGTGGAAGATCTTCTTTTGGCAAGGAATAGGGAAAAATAAAAAAGTTAATTAACAGTATTTTTCCTTTTTTATAATGAAAAATATACACCCTTCCTTGCCCAGGGTATAATGGTTATGTCCTTGGCTCCAGTACTGTTGTGCCTAGGATGTAACCATTAAGTCCTTGGCAGTCAGAAATTCCTGAGCAGAGGGATTTCATTTTTTGTTTTTCAGCCTCGGGAGCTGGGGAAAAGCTTCCCCAGCTGCCTGAGGCATTAATTTTTTCAGAGTAGTGACGATCGGCACATGAGGCGTGCTGACGTCATTACACTGAAACTGAAAGTGAAATAAGCTGTTCGTCTCAATTCACTTTCACTGCCTATGTGCTCCTGGGTCTATCTCAGCCCCCTCGAGCAGGTAGGTAGATGGGAGGTGTATTATTGGAAAGGCTGAATCTCCCCTTTCCAAACATACCCTTCCCTAGTGGATCCATGTTTGGGATTGCTGCAAGAGGGCAATCCCCAAGCAGGAATCTACCCACTAGACACCAGGGAAGGGGAGCAAGGCAAGGGCTTTTGCTCCACCATATAAATTTGCCAATATCAGCACTATCCCCCAATCTGACCTCCGGGGAGGGCAGACAGGACACTAGACACCATGGATTTTTTCTGCAAAAACTTAGGGGGGTACTGGCCTAAATGGGCATTGTAATGCCCCAACCCTCCAAAAATTGGCACAGACTTTCTGCCCCCTCATGGGCAGATGGGTGCAATAGCCTCTGATCCATTAGGCACCAGCAAAGATTGTTTTTCTTCATAAAAGAGGAATGGGGGCTGCTCACAATGGGCATACCAATGCCCCTACCCCAAAACAAAAGGGACAGTCTTTCTTCCCCACCCCCCCTGGGAGGCAGATGGGATTATGACCCCCGATCTGCCCCCCTGAGGGCAGAAAGCACACTAGACACCAGGGTTTTTGTTTTTTTTGTAAAAGAGGGGTGGGAGCTGCCCAGAATGGGCCTGCTAGTGCCCCTAATGCCCAGAACAAAAGGAAACGTCTTTCTGCTCCCCTTGCTGCAGATTGGTGTTATTACCCCTGATCTGCCCCCAAGGGAAGGCAGAAAGCCCACTAGACACCAATGTTTTTTTTTATTATGAAAGAGGGATGGGGACTGCCCACAATGGGTAAGACTATGCCCCACCCTTAATTATAAAAACAGAAGTCTTTCTGCCCCCCCCCCCGGGGGACATATGGGGGTAGCAGCCCCAATCAGCCCCCTGTGGGACAAAAAGCTCGCTAGGCACCGGGGATTTTTTGTTTTGAATATGTAAGGGTGGGGCCCAGAAAGGACATGCCAATGCCCCCACTGCCCCCAAACTAAAAAGGGTCTTTCTGCTTGCCCTGGAGAGCGGATAGGGGTTATTAACCGGATCTGCCCCTTGGAGTGGCAGACATCATATTAGACACCAGAAATTCCTTTTTTAATAAAGGAGGGGGTGTCCGCCCATAATGGGCAATGCCAAGCCTCGACCCCACAACAAAAATTGACACAAGCTTTCTGCCCCCCGGAGGACAGGGGGTTCAGAAAACCCATTAGGCAAAGTTTGAGGTTTGCAAGGGATTCTGGGTAACAGGACCTGGTGAGAGGGAATCAAGTCACCCCATCTTCGATTCCCCTGGGTGTCTAGTTTTAAAACATTTACAGGTTTGCTAGATTTCCCTAGATGCCGGCTGTGCTAGGCCCAAAATCCACAGTAAAAAAAGGATCGGTTTTCACTCGACAAATGTGATGTGTCCAAGTTGCGTTTTTGGCCGTTTCCTGTTACGGGCCCTAAGCCTACCAATACAAGTGAGGCATCATTTTTATCGGCAGACTTAAGGGAATGCTGGAGGAGTAGAAGTTTGTGACTCTTCGTGGATTCTAAAACTTTTTATCACAGAAATGTGAGGAAAATTTAGATTTTGTATAAACATTTGAGGTGTGCAAAGTATTATTGGTATTAGTACATGGTGAGAGCCACACAAGTCACCCCAAACTGGAATCCCCTGGGTGTCTAGTTTTCAAAACTATACAAGTTTGCTAGGTTTCCCTAGGTGCCAGTTGAGCTAGGGCCCAAAATCCACAGCTAGGCACTTTGCCAAAAAAGGGTCAGTTTTCTGTGGAAAAAGATGATGGGTTCACATTGTGTATTGGGCTGTTTCCTGTTGCGGGTACTAGGCCTTATCACTGTTAGTGTGGTACCATTTTTATCGGGATACTTAGGGAAATGATGGGAGGGTGGAAGTCTGTGGCTCACCACAGATTCCAGAACTTTCCATCACAGAAATGTGAGAAAAATATGTTTTTTTGACAAAGTTTGAGCTTTGCATGGGATTCTGGGTAACAGTACCTGGTTAGAGCCACACAAGTCACTCCATCCTTAAATCTCCTTGGTGTCTAAATTTAAAAAATGCACAGGTTTTCTAGGTATCCCTAGGCGCCGGCTGAGCTAATGCCCAAAATCCACAGCTAAGCACTTTGCAAAAAAGGAGTCCGTTTTCTGTGGGAAAACATGATGGGTCCATGTTGCGTATTGGGCTGTTTCCTGTCACAGGCACTAGGCCTACCAACACAAGTGGGGTACCATTTGTATCGGAAAACTTGAGGGAATGATGGGTGGGTGGAAGTATGTGACTCCCCACATACTCCAGAAATTTCCATCACAGAAATGTAAGGAAAATGTGTTTTTGTTTTCACAAAGTTTGAGCTTCGCACGTGATTCTGGGTAACAGTACCTGGTGATAGCCACACATGTCAGCCCATCCTGGAATTCCCTGGGTGTCTAGTTTTTAAAAATATACAGGTTTGCTAGATTTCCATAGGTGCCGGCTGAGCTAGTGCCCAAATTCCACAGCTAGGCACTTTGCTAAAAAAGGGACAGTTTTCTGGGTCCATGTTGCTTATTGGGCCCCATCCTGTAGCAGGCACTAGGCTTACTCGAATAAGTGGGATGCCATTTTTATCAGGAGACTTAGTGAAACACAGAATAGTAGAACAAGTTTTAATACTAGTTGTCTTTCAATGCATTTTTACCTCCAAAATGTAAGACAGTGGGTAAAATTTAAGACATTTTGAGAATTGCCCTCTAATTCACATGCTAGTATGGCTACCCACAAATTAAGATATGTGCAAATAACCACTGCTTCTAAACTCTGTATCTTGTTTTTATTTCAGAAATACATAGGCTTCCTTAGTGCCTATTTTTCACTCTTTATATTTTACCAAATGAATTGCTTATACCCAGTACACAATGATAAACCATTGCAAGGTGCAACTTTGTTATTGGCTCTGGGTACCTTAGTTTCTTTGTGAACCTACAAGCCCTATATATCCCCACAACCAGAACGGTCTTACCGATGTAACAGTATATTGCTTAAAAAAAAGCTGTCATATTTAGAAGACGTTACAGGTGAAATGTAGGCACAAAAGGCTTTTTTTCAACTCCATTTCTTTTTATTTCAACTGTTAGTTTCTATAGGAAAACCATAAAGGATCTACACAAATGACCATTTTCTAAATTCAGAATTGTAGCTTTTTGGACGCTGACAAGGTAGAGTTTTGCGCTGCTCAAGCGCGTCGCGCTTTCTATTTGCCAAGGCGATTTTAACCTAAACCTGTTTAAATATTTGTGTTTTCATTAGTTATTATTCCCTGATTTTAGGCGCCCACTTACCGGCATTCTAATTGTTTGACACCGCCGCTTGAGCGGGTCCGGGTCCTGGGAGGGATTTGTTTGGACTTTGGCCGCCATCTTGGAGTGGAGTGGAGTGGTGTTTAGGTGGCACGATTGGCGAGCTCTAGTGCGCAGGAGACACTCGGGGGCAGCTACTTAAAGCTCCCCGCCCAGCGCAGCGGTATCGCGCAGCGGTGACGCCTTCACTTAGCCTGAGTCGTGCCAGAGTCCTGCCCGTCTGCGCCCGTCCGCGCTCGGTCGCGCTGGTCCGGTGGTGACTCTGTTCCTTTACACCTATGCACGATGCTCAGCTATACCAGGGAAGCCCTTTTGTCTGTCAACCATCGTCTGCCACTTTGCGACGGAGCCCGTGTTTACCCTTTGTGTGGCCCTTATCGGTGCGCGTGCGGCAGGTGGCTGCTTGAAGCACCCTCCCTATTGGGGGCTATTGGAGCAAAGTCTACTATTGGCAGTAGCAGCCCCTGGGACCATATTACCATCTGGAACCTGAACGTAAGGTCGTTAGTCAAACACCATCAGGGCATAGCCGACCTTATGGGCAAGGAACCTCCTGACATATTTTGTATGACAGAGACCTGGCTCCATGACTCCGACACAGCTGTCCTTAACCTGGCGTTTCCCTTTGAGTATTCCACCTATACGCTTAATCGCCCTTCCAGGGGCGGAGGAGTAGCGCTTGCTGTAAAATCTTGCTACCCATGTATCTGGAGAGCTCAAAACATCGCGGGCTGTGAAAGCGCCCTGTTTAAGGTTTCTGTTACATCTCATTTTACCTTCACAGGGTTGCTTATTTACCGCCCGCCGGGCAGCGAGGTGGCATTTCGAGAGGCTCTCCCTGAGGCAGTTCACTGGCATTAGGGTGTGCCAACTTTTCCATCATTGGAGACTTGAACCTCCATTTTGACACCATGGCCTTACCCTCAGTGGGCAGGATGGGGGCCGATCTTGAGGCCCTTCAATTGGTCCAACTGGTCTCGGATCCCACCCATGTTGGGGGACACATTCTGGACCCCTTCTTTTCAAACTTAGCGGGGGTAAAGGTAGCCCCCTCCCTTCGCATGCCCTGGACAGACCATTCGTTGGTGGCGATTCAATGCCCATTGTCAGAGGCTCCTTTTAAGCCCCTGCTGTGAGTTTTGCCCAGGCGACGCTGGAGCAAATTAAAGTTGGAAGACTTTCACCGCCTTCTTACGGAAGACCCATTGGGCTTGGTGGAGGATGTGGAATCTGGTTATGACCATTTCTGCGAATGGGTAACCAGGGCCCTTATCCCGATGATATCGAGTAAGTGCGGACCTCGTGATCCCAGCCCCTGGTATAATGGTACTCTGCGCGCACTGAAAAGTTCCTGCAGACGTGCAGAGAGAGACTGGCGGAGAACGTACGATCAGAGCAAAAAAACCTTCTATATGGCTACTGTCAAGGTCTATCATCGAGCTGTTTGCAGAGCCCGGGCCGCTTTTTATGCTCTGGAATTTCGCAACAGCTCGAATCCGGTTAAAACCATCTGTAAGGCTCTTAAGGACCTTGTGGCAAAAAAGCCCGCTTCTGATACCATCAGCTCTAATGCTCACTGTGAAACGTTGGCGGCTTTCTTTCTGGAGAAGGTTCATACTCAATCTTAAAAGTCTCCGGAGTAAGACAGGGGAAAGAGTCTAGCACCACCTGTCCAGGCACAGTATGCGACCCAGCGCCGGCCTGCACATCCGCAGGAAAGGCTCTCTGCGGATGTGCAGGCCGGCGCTGGGTCGCATACTGTGCCTGGACAGGTGGTGCTAGACTCTTTCCCCTGTCTTACTCCGGAGACTTTTAAGATTTTGGCTCTCCATGTCAAATCTGGGTCTCCGATAGATCCGCTCAAGCCAGCAATGTTTAGAGACTCGACACTCTCTCACCCAGTCCGCGATTTGATTAACACCTCGCTTACATCTGGCCGGGTGCCTCCAAAGTGGAAGCAGGCAGTAGTAATGCCCATTTTGAAGAAGCCATCTCTCGACCCCAGTAAATCGGAGAACTACCGACCCATCTCACTTCTCCCGTGGCCAGCCAAACTCACGGAGGTGCATGTTAACACCGCCCTTACTGACCATCTGTCGCGTACCAACGCTCTGGATGATATGCAGAACGGTTTTCGAGCTGGTCACAGTACGGAGACAGCTCTCTTTTTTATGGTCGAGCATCTGAGGGCAGTGCTTGATGCAGGTCAAACGGCGGCGCTTGTTTTGTTAGACCTGAGCGCCGCCTTTGACACTGTCTCGCATGAGATCCTCCTGCAGCGCCTTGAGGAGGCAGGTGTGACTGGTACTGCACTCCAGTGGTTCCGGTCGTTTCTAGCAGATCGGTCCTTCTGTGTGGCTGCCCCGCCCTACCAGTCCAAATTCCATCCTCTGTCCCTTGGGGTCCCGCAGGGTTCCTCGCTGAGTCCCACGTTGTTCAATCTCTATGTGAGGCCGCTGGCTGAGGTTATGAAGCTCTGCGGTTTGACTATGGTGTCATACGCAGATGACACTCAGCTAGCGGTCACGATCAGCAGGGATCCCGAGGTGGAGGCCCCACGTTTCAGGGACGGACTTCGGGCGGTGGCCAGTTGGATGACGTCCAACTGTCTCCAACTGAATGCCAAAAAAACAGAGGTGATGGTCTTCGGCAAACGGACGGATCTCTGGGGAGATACCTGGTGGCCCTCTGAGTTGGGTCCCACCCCCACTCCGGTTTCGGAGATAAAAAATCTGGGGGTGTGGTTGGACCCCTCACTCAGTTTTGTTGACCATACCAAAAGGACGGCGGCCTCCTGCTTTGGCATTCTGCGCAATCTGAGACCTGCACTCAAATATTTTGATTCCGCAACCCGCCAACTTGTGGTTCAGGCGACGGTACTGGCTCGGCTAGACTATGCCAGCTCCCTTTTTATAGGGTTAAATCAGGCCGAGCTGACTCGTCTCCAGCGAGTGCAAAATGCAGCAGCCAGAGCAGTTGTAGGCCTTCCTAGGTTCTGCTCGGTCTCTCGCACCTTGTGTGCTCTCCACTGGCTGCCGGTCAGGCAGCGGATTCACTTCAAGGTGCTTTGTTTGGCTTTTAAGATCTTAAAAGGCCCTTCTGCCCCAATACTGTATAATCTCTTGCGCCCCTATATCCCTGGCCGCTCCCTCCGCTCCTTGGATCACGAACTGGCAGTAATTCCACGTTTTAAACGTAGTCGCGCTGGGGGACGCTCCTTCAAGGTGCGGGCTGCTGCTCTGTGGAATGCACTGCCTTGCGAAATTAGGACCCTTGCCGACCTGTTTCCCTTTCGCAGGGCCGTTAAGACCCTCTTGTTTCCTTAGCTCTGTTAAAATCTGAATTTTTTAATTAATCTGTTCCCTAGTTATGTTGTGTGGCTACCTTGTCGGGCGCCGGGACGCTCCTTCGCTGGAGCAGCTGCGCGCATTACAAATGCCAATAACATAACATAACATAACATAGCTGCTTTGCAGAAATGTATAGCTTTTGGTTATCCATTATTGGTTTCATACCCATTTCTCCCAATAACTAGAAAGACGTTAAAAGCAAACAAAATAGGAAAAATAGAGTATGTCCCAGTAAAATGCTAAAACAATGTTGAAAAGGTTAGTTTTCTAAAGAAAATTCTACCTGTCCTAAAAGCTGGGAAAGTTGGTATTTTAGCTCCAGAAACTCTTTATTGATAACATTTGAAGGGAAAAAAATAGATGCTTTCTTCAGCAACACTTTTCTCCCATTTATCCCCAAAGGCCCCAACTTTAGCTGTACTTTGCCTAGTTTCTTGGTCTCCTCAGGGGGAATCCACAAAAACTCCTAGTACTTTAAAATCCCCAGGATGTTGGAAGAAAAGGATGTAAATTTGGCATGGATACCTTATGTGGACCAAACGTTATGGCGGCATAAGTGCAAGCAACCCCAAATAGTCAAAAAAGGGCCTGGCACAGGGGAGGCCTAGCAGCTAAGGGGTTAAGTGGGGGCACAATCAGTGCTTCAGGCCCACTAGTAGCATTTAATTTACAGGCCCTGAGCAAAGGTAGCACCATTTTACTATGGACTCACAAGTAAATTAAACATGCCAGTTGGGGATAAACCAATTCTACCATGTTTTAGACCTTTGACCTCCTGAGGCGGAAGCCGGGAGAGACGCTTGCCGATTTTTAAAACTTTTAGTGTAATTCTTGTTGTTGTGATTTTAAGACAATACTCACCTTTCACTCTCCCCTGGGCACACCCGCGCAGCAGTTTCTAAAGCTGCCGCGGGATACTTTCTCTTGTTGCCGCCATTCCCCGGGACACATAGGCCACGCCCACTACCATCAGGCCACGCCCCCCCTCCCTACATCCTATTTAGCATGTGCATCTTCAGGACGTGCAGCGGGCGCGCCATTTGCACGCCGAAGGCGCGCCTAAGGCAAGCCCGTCTACGCCCGTCCGCGACCAGACTGCGGCCGGGGCCAGGCATGCTGCCAGTGAGGGTGCTTCTAAGGGGAGGATCATACGGTCGCGGGAAGATCTGTGGGCACTCAACACCGCGGCTGATTGCTGCGCTCACAGGACAGACCTAGGGGCTGTCGCCCTCCCTCAGGCATGTGGGGTGTGCGGGAAATCATTGGGAGCGATGGGCGAGGTAAGGGCAGAGGGGTATACTAAACCCAAGCCGCCCATTAGCAGAGGTTTCAGAGCTGGCCTTCTGAATTGTAGATCTTTAGCCAAGCATGCAGATGACATTTGGCTGTTACTGAAAGGGCACGAGTGGGATGCTCTGTTCTTAACAGAGACTTGGCTCAATGAGGATAATGTGACCGCCATTGCACTGGCAGTACCCCTAGGATATAAAAATGTGGTTTTCTAACCGGACAGGCACTAGAAGAGGAGGGGGTGTGGCTGTTATATTTAAGAAGCAGTTTACACTAACATCCTCCGCTCCTACCCTGATTCCGGGACTGGAGGAGCTACATTTCTGCTTTCAGGTGGGACCTTAGCTATCCCTAGCAGGATTAGTTATTTACCGCCCTCCTGGTGGGGATGATCCCAACCTGACAACTCTGATGGATACTATCGTTCAGAGTTCCCTCCTGCATCCTCAATTCCTCACTGTCGGGGATTTTAACATCCATGCATGTCCCTGCAGAGACACTGAGGGCCACATTAAATGCAGCCAATTTCAGACTTATCAACGATGGCCCTACACATAGAGCGGGTCATACGCTTGATTTAATTTTCTCCAACATTAAAAATGTGGCGGTAGAGACGCCAGTGCCGTTAGTCTGGTCAGACCATTCGCTTATTCCATTCAAATTAAACATAGTGGCTGATTGACCTGCGCCAAGCAAGTGCTCCTTTGTGAAGAGACAATGGAAGAAGTTAGTCCCTGCCACTATGGGCCCAGTTCTGGCTCAGAATATACCAACCTTAACCTCGAATGTCAATATAGATGCACAGCTGTTTAATGATTGGATCGGGAATATGGTGTCATCCATTGCACCGGCAAAACGCGTAATATCCAAGCGGGATTCCCCTTCTGCTCCCTGGTTCTCACAGGACCTTAGAGTAGAGAAGGCAGCGTGTAAGAGGCTGGAGAGGCTTTGGAGGGTAAACTACGGGACCCTAGAAAAAGCCAGATATAAGGAAGCCTCCAAAAAACTGCAGAAGGCTGTTAGAAAGGCAAAAAAACAGTTCTTTGCAGAATCAATTCAGCAGACAGAACACTCAAGTAAGGAAATCTTTAAGGTGGTTCAGTCTTATTTTAAACCCGGCTGTATTGAGAGGGGGGTCCCCCCGTCGCCCACACTGTGTGATAGCATTTCAGATTTCTTTGACTGCAAAATTAAGCGAGTTTATGAGTCATTCGGCCCGGAGAGGAGAACGGTGAAGACAGATCGGGCTGTCCAAGAGGTGGCTGGTGAAACTCTTGCACAATTCCAGCTGATAGCTCTGAACTCGGTTATGCAGGAACTAAGTCGTTGTAAGTCAGGGTCACCTGACGACCCCCTGTCCACCTAAGCTCTGGAGCATCATGGCTGACTTTGTGGCTCCCACAATACAGCATATCTGGAATATGTCCATCTCCTCCGGAGTGTTCCCGAAGATATGGAAACATGCCACCCTCCTCCCGTTAAAGAAAAAACCAAATGGGGATCCCATGGACCTTAGTAATCTTCATCCGATTTTGCTGTTGGGAGCGCCGGGCAAAATGTTTGAGAAAATAATCCAGCGGCAGTTAAGTAAATTTATTGAAGAAAATTGCATATTGCATGAGACACAATCAGGCTTTAGACCCGGCTTCAGCACTGAGACAGCACTGATTGAGGTGGCAGAGTCAGTGAGGTGGTCGATGGATTCAGGAAACTCAGTGATGCTGGTGCTCCTGGATCTGTCGGCCGCTTTTGATACGGTAGACCACGCAAGGCTGTTGAGGCGACTGGCTGAGGTGGGCATCCAGGATCAGGCGCTGGGGTGGATACAGTCGTATCTGACTCAGAGAACACAGAAGGTGGCGCTGGGGACCGTTTCTTCAACACCCAAGGTCCTCAGCTGTGGCGTCCCTCAGGGGTCGGCACTTAGCCCACTATTATTTAATAGCTACCTGGCTCCACTTTTTACGTTGATTGCCAATTGGGGGGTCAAGGCAATCTCATATGCCGATGACACCCAACTGGTGTTTCCATATTCGGAGGTGTCGGAGGCATCTTTTTCGAGTTTCAAGGGCTGTCTCCAAGACGTAGCTGGCTGGATGAATACAAACAAATTAAAACTTAATGCAAACAAGACGGAAGTGATCTTTTTTGGCAAAGGCTCCCCTCCACCCTTGGAACTTTGGTGGCCGGCGGAGATGGGACAGGCCCCCTCGCCTAGCCAAACGGCAAAAAATCTGGGTGTGCGGTGGGACGATAGTCTGTCCTCTGCCTCGCACGTCCAGCAAGTAGTTGGTTGCTGTCTGTGTAAGTTGAGGAATCTTCGGAAAATTCTACGACTTCTACCAGAGGGCTGCAGAAAAACAGTAATCCATGCCACAGTGACATCAAGGCTGGATTACGCAAACGCCCTCTATCTGGGCCTACCAAAGTACCTAACACAGCGGTTACAACTGGTCCAGAATGCGGCTGCGAGACTGCTAATGTGGATCCCTTTTAAGCATTCGGTCGCCCCGCACCTTCTTTCACTTCATTGGTTACCAGTAGCCAGCAGAATCAAATTTAAGGCACTCACATTGGCCTTTAGATCTCTGTATGGCACCTGCACTAAGTACCTGAAAGCTCGGTTGTCGAGATACATCCAGGCCCGCTCTCTCCGCTCTAACTGCCGCGTTCAGCTTGCAGTTCCACGAGCAAAAAGGGCTCGGCTGGGAGGACGATCTTTCTCGGCCAATGTGGCGGCACTATGGAACACTCTGCCCCCAGCGCTTCAGCAGGCCCCCTCCGAGTCCTGCTTTAAGCAGATGCTGAAGACCTGGCTCTTCACCCAACCGTGCTAGGCGCTTAATTCTGCTCCTTGTGGTCATGCCTGTTCTTCTAGCGCCGGGACACCTCCGTGTGAGGTAGCTGTTCGCACTCTATAAAATATTATTATTATTATTATTTTAAGGACAGAGCATATACACTTTAGCACTAGTTATCAGTGATAATGTTTGGAGAGTCCAAAGGCCAGCAAAAGCAAACTTGGCAAAACAGCAAGTTTGAAGGCAAAATGTTATGGGAAAACCACACCAAGGATGCCAGGTCTAACACGCACCCTCCACCAGCTAAAAGTGGGTAGAACTACCCAACCCCATGGGAGTGCTCATCTATAGGGTGGGAGAAAACCTGAACAGACCAACAGCATTGATGTGGTCTGTTCCAGGGCGGCGATCCACCATAAAGTCCATCTTTATAGTGATGGACCACCTCAATTATTTGGGATTCTTACCCCTCATCTGCAATAGCGGTCTGAGGTGTCTGCAGTCTGTCTGAACCCATAAGTGAGCACCAAACAGGTATGGTTTCAACTTCTTTAGAGCAAAGGCTTCCCTTTCTATCGCACTTCACCTCTGTTCCCTGAGAAGTAACCTCCTACTGATGAAGGCTACAGGTTTATAAAGGCCCTCTTCATTTAGTGTGAGAGTACAGACCCTATACCCCTATGCCACGCTCTGAGGAATCTTTCTGAGAAATGAATTCTCTGGAGAAATCAGGGTCCTTGTGCAAAGGTGCTGTGTACATGGCCTTCTTCAGGGTGTCAAACGCATTCTGGTATGCCTCCATCCATATCACCTACCTGGGCTGCTTGCCAAAAGTCAGCACTGTCAAAGGAGCAACAATGGTGCCATGCCCCTTGAAGAATCTCCTGTAGTATTCAGTGAGGTCTATGAAGGTTCTCACTTCTGTCTGGTTCGTGGAGTGTTCACAAGCCTGAATGGTTTGGATTTTGGATTGGAGGAGCTGCACTGTGCCTCCTCTTACTTGGTGTCCCAAGTAGACCAAGGAACCGCATCATATTTGGCACCTATTGGCTTTGATAAAAAGTTCTTCCCTCTGCAGAGCCTGAAGCACTTACCTAAGGTGGCAGAAATGCTTCTCCAAGTTGGATCTGAAGACCAGAAGGCCATCTAGGTAAGCAGCACTGAAGTTCTCCACCCCAACCAGGACCTGGTTGACCAACCCTTAGAAGGTGGCAGTACCTCTGTTGCTCTAGGGTCAGGGGAAAGACTGATACTCTCCACTGTCCCATCATTCTCCTTGGAAGAAAGGATGCCAGGGAGAGGATCCCTCTCCTCCTCCACTTCATCATCCATGACCAGGAGAATGGTTGCTTTGAACATCTCGAAATGGGGTGTGAGGTGATTGACATGCAAAACTCTTAAAGGGTTCCTGGGAGACTTGAGGTACACCAGGAAGGTAACCTCACTCTTGGGCTCTTTCATCTCATAGGGTCCAGATGAACGGTCCTCTAGGTCTGCTGAAATTTGACCAGAGTGGCCTTCAGGTCATGCCACAGTTTCATAAATTCCTAGCTGGTTTCTAAATTGTCTTTGGCCTTCTTCCAAAAGTGTTTCATCTAAGTATGGAGTGCTAGAATGTAGCTGACCACATCTGGGGGGCGTTCTTGAGAGCTTGCTCCCACCCCTCCTTCAACAGCCTAAGAGGCACTCTTGCAGGGTATCCATACAGAAGTTCAAAGAGGTTGAATCAAAACCCCATCTGCAGTACCTCCCTGTATTCAAACATTTGACATGTCAGGAGGACGACCCGCTACTGTCTCAAGGACTCTGACAGGCCCATGTCCATTTCTTTTAGACTTGTGTTGAACCTTTCAACAAGCCCATTAGTTTGGGGATGGTAGGATGTGGAGAACTTATAAGTTATCGCACATACCTTCCACATGGACTTCATGTATGTAGACATGACATTTGTACCACAGTTGGTACCAAGGTCAGATACTACTTCTTTGTGGTACGTCATATGCATAAACATCCCCATCAGTGCCCTTGTATTCGTGGACGCAGTTACTGTCCACAGAGGTATAGTTGCCAGGTACCAGGTGGCATTGTCGACCAAGACCAGGATGAACCTTTTGCCAAGGGTTGACTTGGGGTCCATAGGCCCAAATGTGTTGATACCCACCCAGTAAAAGGGAGTGTCTACAACAGAAAATGGTTATTAGTGTGCCTTGCGCTTCAGTCTTGACTTGCCACTGGCTTAATGGCTTGGTTGGCAGCGCATGACCTGCAGAGGGCATCTGAAGCCATCCTCATCCAGGGCTAATAAAAGTGGATGACAAGGATTTTAAATATCTTGTCCTGCCCCAGATAACCTGCAGGGGATTATTATGAGCCAGTTCCAGTAGGAAGGGCCTGCAGCACTGTGGAACCACCAATACAGGGGTTGCCCTAGGCTCAGGAACCTTAGGCTCACAATACAGGATACCATTCTCCCAATAAATCAGGTGATCACCAGAGATGTCACCAGTTGCCTGGACTTCATCTTGCCGTAGTAGGCCCTCCAGAGTAGGGCATTCCATCAGCACATTGCAGAACTCCTCTCTAGTGGGACTCATTTCCTTTTGCTAGTTGGTCAATTTAGAAGGGTTCCCCAGGGCAGCAGCGTCCTCCCCTGGAGGTCCTGGTTGTCAACCTGAGACTTAATCTCCGCTGGGACCATTAAACTTTCAGGAGTGGGTTTTCTGTGCCCCTTATGGAAGAAATGCAAGTGTTGAAGTGCACTTGCCCCTGCCCATACTGCTGTGGGTGCAAACACTTTGCTAAACGTTTTTAGGAAACTTTGCTCTATACAATTTAGACCTTCTTCAATACATTACACTGCTCTTTACATCCTCAATTTAACACATTTTATTGTGAATAATTCTCCGCAATCATGACATATTATTCTCATACATTTACGAACAAAAATATCATATTCATGAATAATTGTATTCTTCTTCTGTAAAACAATGATATCAGTAGATATCTCACAATGCATTTCGGGATCAACTGATCCCTTCGTTGGGGGAACTGTAATAAAACATACATTTCAATGTTAAGCATTCAGGGAGAAACTAATAATTCATTGAATTATTTGAAGTGCTGTTTATATGTGAAATTATATACTGCACCAGCACGTTCTCATTCTATGTGTATAGTGCAAACCCTTGATGTGCTTTCCATGTGCTGAACAAAAAAACAAATAAACCACCAAGTGCTACAACAGCATACATGCCAATAGACCCGATTCAGGCTGGAGACTACCGATTTTTCAAGCCAAAAATGGCTTTATTTCAGCTGTCTCCCGCCTGAAATTGAACTTTTTACAATATAAGTCAACGGGGAATTTTCCTTCTCCCGAATTTTTATTTTATATCTCCCGGGTCACTGTCCTAAAATGTTGGCAAGTATGCATCAGTGCAATCTACATACACTCCACCGACCTCTATGTGAAAAGTGCATGAAACAAATATAACCTTTCAAGAACAACTCACTCCTAAAGAACCTGTATATCTCGGTATAGTACCCAGTCCTATACGAGATGGAACTGTCTGTGGGAAACAAATAACATCACATATGTGCCACCCAAGTAATAAATGCTAGAAATAGATGAAGAACACTCAAAGCTTGGTAAAAGTTGAAAAATTACCTATCAGTCCCAAGAAACTCCACTTGTGAAGTCTCGATGTATCCAAACTCTCTTATTCGTCAATAGTACCGTGCCGTGTACAGATGCAAATCACAGATTGTAACCATTAATTATTATCTCCTAAATGTCAATATCACACAATGCTGACCTTAATCCCATTACTCTCACCTCTAACAGCTGCCAATTGTCTCCGCGTTCTCAGTGTATCCCACCCAATCAACTGCTCATCACTAATCACAGGTTCATGAATGCTACTACAAATGCGACTTCAACTACACAACAATATACTCAAACCGGTCATGTGCGCCGATGCGAAGCCCACAAATAATGCCTTAATGAATGTTAAATGTCAAGCACATCCTTCTAAATATTGCAGTCCATGTCTGTGGTTCTAGAGTGATATGAAAGCTTCAAGTATGTATGTGAATTGAAACATGCCTAAAAAACACAATAACAACGTGTGCAAGAAAACAAAGATGTGTACAAACATTCTGCATAACTCTGGAATCTAGATAAACACATAAACATTAATCCATATAAATCTGTCTATAGAATAAAAAATCTGAAAACTAGCGCACTGTTGTAAGATCATTCTAAATGATGTTATGTATAGGTGTGAAATTAAAGGTAACAGTTCATGTCTAATTTGTCATTTAATCCAGCAGGAATTATGGTTTTGAGATGTTTTATCCACTATATTTCCCTTTGCGATAACCATTTGGCATTGTCCCTTTCGGGAATTAGGGTTATTTTTTCAAGTGTTAAGAATCTCAATTGTGCTATTTTGTGATTAGACTCCATCCAACGCATGGCCAAACGTGAACTAGGATTTTTGTTTCGAATGAGGCTCTTATGCTCTGTGATTTTGATTTTAATTTTTCTTTCTGTTTTCCCTACATACATTTTACCACAGGGGCATTTGATGCAATAAATCACAAACATGGAGTTGCAATCCGTTGTGTCACATAATTTGATGGTCTTTCCTGTTTGAGGGTGTGCCTTTTGCCCACGATGTTATTGCAATGAACGCAATTGTGGCATTTTTTCATGCCCGATTCTGTAACACTCGGATTTGGTACTTTCTTGGTTAACAGTTCCTTGATGTTTCAGCTCCTGATGTAAGCAAATAAGGTTTTTTTTGTAAACAGACCTTTAAAATCTGATTTACTTTGGAGCAATTCCCAGCAACAGTTGAGAATATTTTTGATGTGATTAGACCTAGTGTAAAATTTAGAGACAAAGGCCATCCAGTCTTGTCCTTTTTTCACTTTAGTTTGTAATAGGTCACTTCTGGATACTTTTTTTTCCGCTCTAGCCTCAGCTGCAGAGATTACTGTTGTGGGGTATCCTCATACTTGAAATGTGTTCTTTTGTTGATGAATTTCCCTTACTACTGCTTGTGGTGTCAATGAAATTCTCTTAATTCCTAACATTTGTGAATAGGGCAAATTCTGCAAAAGAGCAGGTGGATGAAAGCTAGTATACAACAGAAAATTGTTGCGATCAGTTTTTTGGTGAGAGACAGTGGTGACTGGCTTTCCTTATGTTTTGAAAATGAACACATCCAGAAATTAAATTTGATTGTTGCTGATCTGTTGAGTAAAATGTATGTGAGAATTCTTTAGGTTCAATTCACTTATTTTTTTGTCAATTCGTCATCTGTGCTGTTTCAAATCAAAAGAATATCGTCGATGAAATGTCTGTAGAAAATCAAGTTGACTTGCCAACCCGGATCTGATCAAATATGGTCTACCTCGAACTTAGACATGTATGTGTTGGAGTACGCTGGGGCTCCGGCAAAACCCATCGATGCCCTTTGCTATTCCTCTATTTGTCAGACACCTGGGCCATTCTTCCAGGCTCCAGGTCCTCCTGACTACTCTCTCAGGTGAGCATGGGCCGTGTAGTCAAGCATACTCACTCAAGCAACCCTGCCATCTTCAGGTATGACCTTATCTCCACCTCTTTCCAGAGGTCGACATGCATGGATGGACTCACAGGTACCCTCACGAAACGGAGACCCCGCCACTCAAAGGGAACCAGAATCACTGATAGTGACTCCCATGGTTGTTGGCAGCAATAACCTTGTGGACTGCATTAGGGACTACCTGGTCTGAGGTCACCAAATGACATCTGACAGTTGTCATGGTGGCTCCGTTGTCTTTCAGAGCCGCCAACCACTGACTGTTGGTGGTGACCCACTGCCAGTATTTCCTAATGCTCCTAGGCATGTGATCTCTCTAGACCATCTCTCCGCCACTCATTGGTACTAGGGTAACCTCTACAGTACCCCTCATACTATCTGGGGCAATCTTTTCCCCAAGTGGTACACTATCCAACAACGGTATTTGCCTACCAGCGCAGGGCGGTGCCCACCTTGGACACTTAGTATTCCCCTTGTAGTGCCCAACCTGTTGCCACTCGAAGCACTTTGGAGGTGCCTTCCTTGAGGACTTATTATCAAGGAACCACTTATTTGTCTACTCGGGCAGGGATTGGGAGTGACTTACAAATAAATTAGACTGTTTTAAGGAGTCAGCACAAGTACTTACAGTGGTAAAGTGTGCCGAGTCCTGAGGTCAACAAAAATGCAATCATCAAATCAGGAGGTTTGAAGGCAAAAAGTTAGGGGAAAAACAAACCAAAGATGCCATGTCCAACACACTTCCACACAACTTCTAAGTTAAGCCTGTCTGCTCTGTGCCACAGCTACCAGGGGGATTGAGCTTAGCTTTAGTGACCCAGACAAGGATTGTGTTTGTTACTTAAGGTGGGTTGTCAAACCATAAACTAAGAAACCAATATGTTACATCCTGGGTACTTTAAATACTTTTAGATTCCATTCTTCTTCCTTCTCATTGCATAGGTGTACCTTGGGTTTACAAATTGGGTCTCTAGTTGGCAGTAGTTTGCACCCTGTCCAAATAGGGACCCTCACTCTAGTCAGGGTAAGGGAGTCACACAGCAAAGATACCCCCCCCTGCTCACCCCCTTGGCAGCTAGGCACAAGCAGTCAGGCTTATATCAGAGGCAATGTGTAAAGCATTTGTACTCGCACACACACACACACAGTAAAAACACTACAAAAGTAGTCCACACCCATTTAGACAAATAGCCAATATTTATCTGAATAAAACAAGACCAATTCAACAAAAGTCCAACATACACAAGTCACAATATCACTTTTAAACAAGTTTGCAAGTTTAGTCCAAAGAAATCAATGGATGTAATTGTTTAAGCTCAAAGTACCTGACATGCTTCAAAAATCAAAGATGGTGCAAGGTGCAGGGGAAGTGAGGCACCGGAAAAAGCGATGTGTCAGTTCCCTATTACACAGGGCATGAGATGCGTTGGTTCCTTACTGGCAGGGGAGCGGATGCATTGATTCCTTACTGCTGGGCAGGGGAGATGATGCATTGGTTTGTGGAATGCGGCCTCCGTTCGATTTTGAAGCTGCAAGGCAGGCGCTGTGATGATTCTTCAGCCGCGAGCAGGGGCTGCATCAGAGTCGGAGCGGGTGCTACGGACGTTGGTGGCACGGTGTTCGGGATTCACACAGTGGTGATTATTCCAATGTACTGTGACAGCAAGCTGGGGCCTGTGGTGAAAGCTCTGGTTGATGTTTTGAATGAGAACCACACTTTGGTGCAGGCAGAGGCGATATAGCAATCTTTTGCAGTGATGAGTCAAGAAAACAGGTGCTAGGAGTCGATGTGTGGATTTTCTCTTTAAGATCACCAAAGCTACACTTCTATCGGCTTATGAATTTAGATATGGCACCTATAAGCAAGTCAGGACTCCCAGCAAAAAAGCTCAAGCACTGGTAGGTGAAGCCTATGATGGTCCTGAGACTTCTTAACAGGAGATTAGCATGCACAAGCCCTTGGAGAACCTTTGACTCAGAATGTAGAAAGCAAAGTATAGCCCTTTCACTCTAAGTACAGATGCAGCAAGCAGCAGGCCAGCACAACAAAGCAAGAGACAGAGTGGCAGTTCCTCCTACAGCATCTAGCTTTTTTTCTTGACAGAATGTCTTCAATCCAGAAGTGTTTTGAATTTGGATTGTCAGAGGCCCAATACTTATACCCCTTTCTGCCTGTGAACTAACCAAACTTCAAAGGAAGGATTTTGTAGTGCACAAGAACCTGCCTTTGCCTGACTTGGTTCCAGACACACTACATGGGGGGTGGAGGCACCTTTGTGTGAGGACAAGCACAGCCCTTTCCAGGCGTCAGTGACAAATGCATCCACCACTTTAACTCAGAAAAGCCCATCAAACTAGTGATGGGCCATCAGGATATGCACCTCTGCTCCCTCTGCTTGACTGTCCAGAGTGAATGAACAAGAGCCTATCTGTCAGCCAACCCAGATGTATATTCTACAGACAGGCTGAGGCACATAATGGTTAAGCAAAAAAAGCCAACTTTTATAAAATTGGCATTTTAAAACATGCTATTTAAAAACCAACTTCACTCAAAGATGTATTCTTAAATTGTGAGTTCAGAGACCGCAAACTCCAAATCTCTACCTGCTCCCAATGGGAATTTACACATACATTTATTTCAAGCAATCCCTATGTTACCCAATGGGAGAGATAGTCCTTGAAATAGTGAAAAACAAACTTAGCAGTATTTCACTATTACGACATGTAAAACACACCAGTACATATCCTACCTTTTAAATACACTGCACGCTGCCATTGGGGCTGCCTTGGGGCTGCCTTAGGTATGACTTATTTGTAGTAAAAGGTAAGGTTTGGGCCTTGCAAGTGGGTGCACTTGCCAGGTCAACATAGCAGTTTAAAACTGCACACACAGCCACTGCAGTGGCAGGTCTGAGACATGTGTGCAAGGCTACTCATGTGGGTGGCACAATCAGTGCTGCAGGCCCACTAGAAGAATTTGATTTGAAGGCACTGGGCAAACCTGGTGCATTTTACTAGGGACTTGTAAGTAAATCCACTATACCAATCTTGGATAAATCAATCACCAATACAATTTACACAGGGAGCACTTGCACTTTAGCACTGGTCAGCAGAGGTAAAGTGTCCAGAGTCCTAAAACATCAAAAACGAAATGCAGCATACTGTTAAAAACACAGGAGGCCAGAAGCAAAAAAGACAGAGTAAAGCATGACAAAATATGCCAGTTCTAACACTTGGATTTTGTTACCTTTCTGTTGGTGGCAAGTTCTGTCACATAGAAAGAAATTTGGTTGGAATCAGGGATGTGACATTTAGTGCATTTATGTGGTTTTAAGTCTGCAAGGTAAATTTGACGTTATTTCCTTAATGAAGTACATATTAATTAAATTAATAAGATAGGACCCGCAAAGGTATAATACCATTTGAGCTTAAGAAAAACATCACAACCGCTGCAGACAAGTCTGAGAGTTTGATAGGGCTGGGAAAAGATATAGAATGAGAGGTTTGTATTCGCTTTCTGGGCACTCCTTTGCCCTTTCTGAAAGTAAAGCATCAGTTACTGTGAAATATAGTCCAGCCACTGCACATGATGAGTCCATGATATAAAGTTACTAAGGCGACTTGCTGACGGGCACTCGGTGTATTGTGATTAGATTTTCAAGATGTTGTACGTCGGATAAACCAAGCATCACCCTTTTCTGTTATGGATAAATATCATTTTATTGACTCAATGCTTATAATCTCCTTCAACTACAATTACGGACACCCTCGGTTGAAGCTAAATTCCTGGAGCTCGATCAGCAGATGTCTTACATTTTTAGGATTTGGGAGTCACTTGAGGGTTTGTGGTCCTGTAATAAACATTAACAAGCTGTACAACATCAAGACACTGTGCAGAGTGGTAAAAAAAAAAAATATATATACAATAAAAAAAAAAGGCACGATGGTGGTGGTGTAATTGCACTGACACGCGTATCGCAGTGCATGCACATGCCAGTGGAACGATGACGGCTTTAATTTTTTATTTACCAATCAGAGATGCCACTCGTGTTGATAAATGAAGAAAACAAGCATTTGCAATGCAATAGGTCTCGCATTATGAAAGTTTGAGCTATTGGTCTTGTAAATGACAATTCTTTTATTTATGTGTTGATTTTGAAAATAGCTAAATTAATAGCTTTGTCATTTTCAATGCCAATAGTTATAACTTTCGCACATGTGACGACTATAGCATTTGTAATGCAACATGTTTTGTATTTACGTGACTTAGATGTATTGATATTACAAATAGCAACGGCTTTTAATTTTTTTAAATAATTAATACTTAAATAAAAGTGATTGTAATTTATATTGTCAATAGCTTAAACTTTTGTAAATAATGTTTGTGAAGATTATGTTCAGTGTATTTTATTGTGATGAAAATCCAAGAACAGAAGTGAAATAACACATTTTTGTGACATTTGTAATAAAGCTTGAAACATTGAGAGAACATAATTGAACCAGTTGTTGTTGAATGGTTGCACAGATTGATGCTGTTATGGTGCTGAGTGATGCTGGGATTGCGCTGAGTGGTGCTGTGGTGGTGCTGAGTGATGCTGTGGTGGTGCTGAGTGATGCTGTGGTGGTGCTGAGTGATGCTGTGGTGGTGCTGAGTGATGCTGTGGTGGTGCTGAGTGATGCTGTGGTGGTGCTGCTGAGTTCTCTCTGCAACTGCACTCTGCAACTGCACTCTGAATCTGCACTCTGAATCTGCACTCTGAATCTGCACTCTGAATCTGCACTCTGAATCTGCACTCTGAACTCTGAATCTGCACTCTGCACTCACAATCTGCACTCACAATCTGCACTCACAATCTGCACTCTGCACTCACAATCTGCACTCTGAAGCTGCACTCTGCACTCACAATCTGCACTCTGCACTCTGAATCTGCACTCTGCACTCTGAATCTGCACTCTGCACTCTGAATCTGCACTCTGAATCTGCACTCTGAATCTGCACTTTGAATCTGCACTCTGCACTCTGAATCTGCATCTGCACTCGGAATCTGCACTCTGCACTCTGAATCTGCACTCTGCACTCTGAATCTGCACTCTGAATCTGAACTCTGCACTCTGAATCTGCACTCTGCACTCTGAATCTGCACTCTGAATCTGCACTCTGAATCTGCACTCTGAATCTGCACTCTGAATCTGCACTCTGCACTCTGCATCTGCACTCTGCATCTGCACTCTGAATCTGCACTCTGAATCTGCACTCTGCATCTGCACTCTGCACTCTGAATCTGCACTCTGCACTCTGAATCTGCACTCTGAATCTGCACTCTGAATCTGCACTCTGAATCTGCACTCTGAATCTGCACTCTGCACTCTGAATCTGCACTCTGCACTCTGAATCTGTACTCTGAATCTGCACTCTGCACTCTGAATCTGCACTCTGAATCTGCACTCTGAATCTGCACTCTGAATCTGCACTCTGCACTCTGCATCTGCACTCTGCACTCTGCATCTGCACTCTGCAATCTGAATCTGCACTCTGAATCTGCACTCTGAATCTGCACTCTGAATCTGCACTCTGAATCTGCACTCTGAATCTGCACTCTGAATCTGCACTTTGAATCTGCACTCTGCACTCTGCATCTGCACTCTGCACTCTGAATCTGCACTCTGAATCTGCACTCTGAATCTGCACTCTGAATCTGCACTCTGAATCTGCACTCTGAATCTGCACTCTGAATCTGCACTCTGCACTCTGAATCTGCACTCTGAATCTGCACTCTGAATCTGCACTCTGAATCTGCACTCTGAATCTGCACTCTGAATCTGCACTCTGAATCTGCACTCTGAATCTGCACTCTGCACTCTGAATCTGCACTCTGAATCTGCACTCTGCACTCTGAATCTGCACTCTGAATCTGCACTCTGCACTCTGAATCTGCACTCTGAATCTGCACTCTGAATCTGCACTCTGAATCTGCACTCTGAATCTGCACTCTGAATCTGCACTCTGAATCTGCACTCTACACTCTGAATCTGCACTCTGCACTCTGAATCTGCACTCTGAATCTGCACTCTGCACTCTGAATCTGCACTCTGAATCTGCACTCTGAATCTGCACTCTGCACTCTGAATCTGCACTCTGAATCTGCACTCTGCATCTGCACTCTGCATCTGCACTCTGAATCTGCACTCTGAATCTGCACTCTGCACTCTGCATCTGCACTCTGCACTCTGAATCTGCACTCTGCACTCTGAATCTGCACTCTGCATCTGCACTCTGCACTCTGAATCTGCACTCTGAATCTGCACTCTGCACTCTGAATCTGCACTCTGAATCTGCACTCTGCACTCTGAATCTGCACTCTGAATCTGCACTCTGCACTCTGCACTCTGAATCTGCACTCTGCATCTGCACTCTGAATCTGCACTCTGCACTCTGAATCTGCACTCTGAATCTGCACTCTGAATCTGCACTCTGAATCTGCACTCTGAATCTGCACTCTGAATCTGCACTCTGAATCTGCACTCTGCATCTGCACTCTGCACTCTGAATCTGCACTCTGAATCTGCACTCTGAATCTGCACTCTGCACTCTGAATCTGCACTCTGAATCTTCACTCTGAATCTGCACTCTGAATCTGCACTCTGAATCTGCACTCTGAATCTGCACTCTGAATCTGCACTCTGAATCTGCACTCTGAATCTGCACTCTGAATCTGCACTCTGAATCTGCACTCTGAATCTGCACTCTGAATCTGCACTCTGAATCTGCACTCTGAATCTGCACTCTGAATCTGCACTCTGAATCTGCACTCTGAATCTGCACTCTGAATCTGCACTCTGAATCTGCACTCTGCATCTGCACTCTGCATCTGCACTCTGAATCTGCACTTTGCACTCTGAATCTGCACTCTGCACTCTGAATCTGCACTCTGCATCTGCACTCTGCACTCTGAATCTGCACTCTGAATCTGCACTCTGAATCTGCACTCTGCACTCTGAATCTGCACTCTGCACTCTGAATCTGCACTCTGAATCTGCACTCTGAATCTGCACTCTGAATCTGCACTCTGAATCTGCACTCTGAATCTGCACTCTGAATCTGCACTCTGAATCTGCACTATGCACTCTGAATCTGCACTCTGCACTCTGAATCTGCACCCTGAATCTGCACTATGCACTCTGAATCTGCACTCTGCACTCTGAATCTGCACTCTGCACTCTACACTCTGAATCTGCACTCTGAATCTGCACTCTGAATCTGCACTCTGAATCTGCACTCTGAATCTGCACTCTGAATCTGCACTCTGAATCTGCACTCTGAATCTGCACTCTGAATTTGCACTCTGAATCTGCACTCCGCACTCTGAATCTGCACTCTGCATCTGTACTCTGCACTCTGAATCTGCACTCTGCACTCTGAATCTGCACTCTGAATCTGCACTCTGAATCTGCACTCTGAATCTGCACTCTGAATCTGCACTCTGCACTCTGAATCTGCACTCTGAATCTGCACTTTGAATCTGCACTCTGAATCTGCACTCTGCACTCTGCATCTGCACTCTGAATCTGCACTCTGAATCTGCACTCTGAATCTGCACTCTGAATCTGCACTCTGAATCTGCACTCTGCACTCTGAATCTGCACTCTGAATCTGCACTCTGAATCTGCACTCTGCACTCTGAATCTGCACTCTGAATCTGCACTCTGAATCTGCACTCTGAATCTGCACTCTGAATCTGCACTCTGAATCTGCACTCTGAATCTGCACTCTGAATCTGCACTCTGAATCTGCACTCTGAATCTGCACTCTGAATCTGCACTCACAATCTGCACTCACAATCTGCACTCACAATCTGCACTCTGCACACTGCACTCTGCACACTGCACTCTGAATCTGCACTCTGCACTCTACATATGGTATGTTATGCTTACATACGTTCCATATATTATCCATGTATATGCCACATTTAGTTAAGAATATATGTTCTGTTTAGTTACATTACTTTGTTTGTATACCCTTTTATGCTGCTCTAAAGTTATTTCAATGGGTGAAATGCGGAGCCTGGGTAGCAGGAAGGAGAAGATAAGAGAGTGCATCGAGTGCGGACTTGTGAGCAAGCGCCTTAAGCCATCAGGATTCTACTTCAAGGCACGTAGACAGGGTCTTAATACCCAATGATACTCGTAAAGGTAGCTACAAAAAATGGCGTTAGGTTGTGCACACACCCTGCAAAGATGCGTGTAGCGCCTGAAGTCACAAGTTGAACCTGGTGTTGTTCGCTACAATAGACGATAGTTATCAGTGAGGTTTGTTCCACCATGAAACGAAAGTTGGCTGCCGAGAGTAACAAGGCAGTGCTGGGAGGGGGGCTGCGCACCAACTGAAGTGCTCTGGTTGCACGGCCTGCGGCCGTGTGAATTGATAAGCCTTGAACGGCCTGCAGCCGTGTGAAGTGATAAGCCTTTGAAGTATGGGAGTGTGGGAGGAGTGCTGCTACGGCCTGGGGGAAGCTGGCTGGGGAGGGGGAGGAGAAATTAATGTAAGGCTGTGGGGAACAGAGTTTATGGCCCAAAAGCGCGTGCCTGTGGCCACGTGAACTTCAAGAAAACTGCAAGGAACGAAGCCCTTGGTTTGACGAGGATTTCGAGCACTTGAATTCTCTATCCCTCAATGCGCTTGCGCGCATTGTAGGTCACGAGACCTAAAAAATAATCAGCATCAGTTAAAAAATACAGGATTGCAGATGTTGTTGTTTGGCGGTCATGGAGGAGGGGGAAAGCAACACATGGAAGGCAGATCGGAGAATCACAAAAGGGGAGAACACCACAAAAGCAAACGGATGACAGAAAGCAACATGCAGCATGGGCTGGAGGGAGAGACGCGCACAGATGAGAGAAAGCAGCACGAGGAGGGAGAAAAGCACACAGAGGAGAGAAAGCAACATGCAGTGAAGGGAGATAGCTGCAAAGTACTTGCACTTCTGGAGTGCTTAAGCAAAACAGAAATGAGAGAGAGCGTTATAGGTGGTAAAAAGCACATGAACGAGAGAGACAAACATGGAGCAGGAGGGGGGAGAGAACCACATGAGGAATACAAAACACTTGAAGTCTTGGGGAGTACTTGAGCAAAAACAAAACAGTAGCTGACTAAAAACAAGCATTGGCATAACCAATAGGTCTCACCTTTGGAACCTTATAAGTGTTTAGCCTGAGCTATTGGTTTTGCCAATGTGTTTAAGGTATGTTGTAGAGCAGTATGGCTGCTGTGCAGCATGTTGAAAAGGTACAATAAAAAAGAGTTATAATCTTTTTTGTTACCTTATATATACCCAAGAAGACAACATGTACAACTGGACGTCCCTCTTAGAAAATCAAGGTTAACATAAAAAATGTGTTATAGCGTTTTTGTAGTTTTCTGAATGCAAGCAGTGTAAAGATACAAGTTATCCAATCGAAAGTATGGTCATGAAGCTCTGCTCTAGTTGAGGGTACAACACAAAAAGAGGAAAGTTATTAAAAAGCAATAAAGCAGATGAGATGGACAAGAATGAAAAGCACTAACAAACAGCGGACTGACCCAAAGCCCACAATAGGAATATATCCGAATTTATTTGAGACAGTAGGTCTTTGACAACAAACAACTAAAGCTGCTTTACGGAAAGACCTTAAAAGGAAAGTATGGGGTGTGATTTGGGATCTCTACAAGTATGCAACACACACTCAGAAAAGGATTCTACCATTGTTTGTGGGTCTCATTCTTAAGTAAATGAATAAATCTGCATCCAAAAATATGACATCATCTGTCTGTACAGTTAGTTATTTTGAAAATTCTCACCACTAATGAGCGCTGTTCATGCCTTGGAGAGCCTTGCTCTGTCTCTACTGCACCTTGATGTACAGAGAGCGTGACTTACCATGTGCAGTGAAACATTGCCTGGCTTAAGGTGGTAGCGTGTGTGAGGTGAGGTGTACATTGTACAGGTTATGGTGTACCTATAATTCCAAATGTTCTTCGTTTAGAGATTTCAAGCTGTTACATTGAACTAATAAAAACGCAGGCCCATGCCCCTTTCTTTCAGTGTTTTCTTACTTTGCTTTTCTTTAGAATTCGCTGCTCTAGCCAGCAGACATCTGATGATGCTGGTGTTCTGTAAATATGCGGCGCTGCAAATGTGACTGCTATCATTGTTAATATAAATAATTCCATACGTAGCAATAAAATGCAATAGGTCTCGCATTTACCCGAGTTTGAGCTATTGGCATTGGCATTGTAAATGACAATGTCTTTTATTTATGTGTTGGCTTTTAAAACATAAATAAAAGCCAATGTAATTTACAAATCCACTAGCTCAAACTATAATCATCCACATTTGTAAAGCGCGAACAATCACCCATAAGGGTTTCTAGGCGCTGGGGGCCGTCGGGAAGATTAAGCAAGCTATTGCCCAGAGTCACATGGTGCTGGGCTAGCCTGCCACCGGAGCCGGGGATCGAACCGTGACCCCCAGATTCTAGCGTCAGTCGCTCTGGCTGTGGCGCCACACCTCTCCCGCTCGTGTAAAGGCAAGACGTCTTGCATTGCAAATGCTTGTTATAACTTTTTATCGATAATAATGCGAATTGCGAGGGCTCACAGTGCAGTAACAGCAACTGTGAGGAAACACAGACAGATAGATCTCACGAGACCGGACACCGGTTGCAAATTGTTATTTTTCCCACAGCAGTGGGTAGATCACAGCACCATGTGAGAAATGCGGGGTGGAACAAAGCAAGACAGACTCCCCAGGTGTACAAGAGACTTCCAACAGTCCGAAAATAGGTAGAAATGGAGCAAACTGTGTATGAAATGGAAGGGAGAGTTCAAGGGGTGCCGTGTGAGCCGGAGCGGAGGGGGCGGGGTGCAGGAGGCAGCAGATAACCTGATACTTGACAGGTTTCGTCTTATCGGAGGGTTAGCTATGGGGGGGTGGCCCTGAAGTGAAGGATGAGGTCCAAGGGGGCACAGAAGGGAAGAAAAGCTGGGGGCTACAGAAGGGTAGAGAAGCTGGGAGCCGGTCCCCTGTCTTATTAGATGACAGAACAAGCTAGGGCAGCTGGGTTAAAGTCCAGGGGCGAGAAGTCCACCATTAACAGTTGTTCGATTAATAGGTTTTTGCAGCATCAACAGCAAAAACAGCTTCCCAATATAAAAGATGAAGATGAAACAACAAAGAAATAAAAAAAAGACCTGCAGCATGGAGAATAGAAAAAAAAACAAGGCAGCAAAGATACACAGAGACAGTGTGCTGTAAACAAGTGGCAAGGATAGATCTTTTCACGGATCGGTGCACATTGGGTGCTGTTGTTTGGGGATGGTGCCTGCACGCTGATGATGCTTGGAAAATATGCAGGATTAGGGACTCTGCACTGCATATCTTTTCATTTTTCTGAATATTTTATTAAAGCTGTATCTATTTGCTATGTGTAACAGAAATGGCAACTGACACTAATTCGCCATGAACCACCATAGAAAACACAGCAAGGCTGTCATGCATATTTGCTCTGACACCTGCAGGTGCTTTCCGCCACCAGGTGGTAGCAAAACACAACAGGAGAGAGGGTTTACAATGGGAAACATGTGATATGTTAAGCAATGACTTCCTTCTGTTACCAAGAGAACAAGCGCGGCCACGCTAATTAGAAACAGATGCCCCTGCGTGCCGGTGCACCATCTCTCAAGGTGGATGCGAACACAAGAGCACAAGAGTTAGGAAAGTGCAGACCGATTCCAAAAGGTAATCTCCTGGACAGCGCATCTTTTCATTTTTCTGAATGTTTTATTAAAGCTGTATCTATTTCCTTTGTGTAACAGAAATGGCAACTGACACTAATTCTCCATGAACCACCGTAGAAAACACAGCAAGGCTGTTGTGCATATTTGCTCTGACACCTGCGGGTGCTTTCCACCACCAGGTGGCAGCAGAACACAACAGGAGAGAGGGTTTACAATGGGAAACATGTAATATGTTAAGCAACGACTTCCTTGTGTTACCAAGAGAACAAGCGTGGCCACGCTAATTAGAAACAGATGCACCTGCGCGTCGCTGCTCGCTCCCTCAAGGTGGATGCGAGCACAAGAGTTAGGAAAGTGCAGATCGATTCCAAAAGAGCATCTGCTGGACAGCGCATGTGCGCTGCGCTAGGCTCGATCTAATGAGCAGTGGAAGCGCACAAGTAAAGAGGCTATACTCCAGGGAAGAGGCGAGCAAGCGGTGGACAACCCTAGCCATCGAATAAGAAGCAAGCAAATGAAAGTGACAATAAATTCAGCCAATAGTAAGCAATGGGTGAGCCTTAAGCCCACTGTAAGTTCTTGGTAACCTGAAAATAGGTATTTTGCAACCAGGCAGCTTGGACTGCCTGGTAGGCTCGACCTATGAATCATCATTTGTTTACCAAACTTAAAAGTTAGAGGCACTTGCCGCATGTCCAATTGCTGAGGTCAATTTTTTTAAAATAAGCAATTCATATCAATGTTATTCCAGGTCGTCAATCCACTATGCAGTCTGCCCTTGATGTGCTTGCTTGACGGGAACTTAACCCCTTGGCTGCTGCCGTCGGCCAACGGTCGTCACGTACACTACCTTGGTAGTGCTGCGAACATCCGTTGGCCGACGGTGCCCCACCCGTTTTTCGAACGTTCAGCACTGGAGCTGAACGTTCGACGCAGGCAAGGTGTTAAAAGCCCTATATCCAGTCATATAAACTGGGTATATTGCTATTGTTTCTTGGAATACATATATATTGAATGATTACCAACACATTTATGCCAATCTGAGGTGTGTAACTTTTGTGAGATAGCTACAGCATTCTAAGGGTCAGATGTTCAAAGTTTTGGAAGATAAATTCCAAATTGCTATTTTTTCTGAATCGCAATTTGGAAAATACTATTCTTAATGTATCATAGTGACACTTCCTTCATTAGTGACTTGGTATGATTTGCATTCACAATTTAGTGATTTCCTAATACTGAATTGGTAAATTGTTAATGGATATATATGATCGCAAATTGAGAAAGGCGTTTACGAGAGCAGATTGATGACATCACAATGAGGAACTGCTTTCACACATGTTCTCTAAAGTACACAGAATTAGAGAGGAAGGCAAGCAATGTGAGTTTAGTATCTTGCTTTTGAAGCAACTTTGTAACATCATGCTCCAAGATGAGCCTGAAAAGAAAACTGGTGGCCACAAAAGGAAGATGAAATTGAGAGGCTGTAGCCTTACGGTTAGAGCTGCTGACTTTGGAGCTTGGGAACTGGGATTGAGCCTCAACATCCTGTGATTCTGGGAAAATCATGTAATCTCCCCCACCTAACAATAATGAATCTGTCCTTCTGTAACATAACTGGTGCTTATGTAAGCACTCCAATACCTTCGGGTCGAGGTTGCGCTATATAAATCTGCAAAAAAAAAATCTGTAAAAAAGGATCTGGAGGTGCTCACTGAAGAATGTGTTAGTCATCATTATGCGTTTTTTCAGAAAAACGAATTTCACGTTCCTGACTGAAAGAAATAAAAATTGGAAGGCCATCCAGGACAAAACAATCGCTGTGGGAGTGGCATAGGAGATAAGAGTGCAGTGGTAAGATTTGTGTTCACGCCCAAAAGAAAAAGTGTATAATAGACTTTATGAGGCTCATGGAAAAGGTGATGGCCCCTCAACCAAGGCACTTCCCACACCTCCGGAAGACTTAATAGAAAGCACCTTTTAGTCAGAGAATATATTTGTGCTTTCACAAATCAATACCTCTGTCCCACCCACTTCCTCCAAAGAGGAGGGTGAAATTATGAAATAATTCCTTGTAAATTATAGTAATAATCCAAGATAGATGTTGTGCCAGTAGCATTTGGAAAAAATCCAGATCAATGCATATTATTAATGTTATGATGCATTCTGGGATATGAAGTGCAAACACTTTAGGCTTGTTTAACTCCTAACATTTTTTAAAAGCTGTAAAATATATTTATGCATTTTAAAAAACAAATTTACAGCCCTTTTAAAAAAAGAAATCAGTATTAATTTAATTGAAAAAAAATGTTTTGCTTTAATTTTCAGCATACTAAAAACGATTTGTAAATCTCACAGAGGTCCCATCGACAAAAGGTGAAGATTCCTAACAGGAGCCACTTAAGACACTCCGTCTACCATGAAAGAAGATCATCCAACCACACCAGCACCAACACTATCCTTGCAATGCAGACACAGAATACCAGTCTCTCCTGTGCCAGATTTCCCTCAGGAGTCAGGTGACCTGTTAACAAGTTTGATAACAACACATCCTCAATGCTGGCGGTGCACCGCCTATAAAATAAGAACATACAATTGCTTAATACATAGTTTACATGAATGGAAACTTTGGCAACATCAAAGGTGGTTAGGTAAGCTAAGTAACACAATTGAGGATGGGCAAAACGTGATTGATGATAATTTTAAGAAACTAAAAGAGGCTGTAACAAATTTATGTAGAGTTTTACAACAAGAAAATATCAATCATAAGTGCAGCCACCATCCGCTTTTGTGCCAATTTAACAGGTGAACAACCTTTACAACGAAACTTTTACAACGCACTACCATTACAACGCGGTCATTACAACGCAAACCATTACAACGCATTGCGCTGGGGGGCGCTATAGGATAGGGAATAAGTTTAATTTACTATCCAACACCTTCCCTAGTGTCCACGGGGACTGGTGTTGGAATAGTAAATTAAACTTTTCACTATCCAGCACCCCAAAGCGCTATGCGTTGTAATGGATTGCGATGTAAAAACCGCGTTGTAAAGGCAGGCGTTGTAATAGCCTGCGTTGTAACGTCATACATCCGGTTTACAAGGTCTGTTCACCGGTTGACAACCTGTTAATAGCACTTTAGCATGCTGCACCGTCAACAGCAGGTAGGGATGGAACACTGCAGTGGGGATGCTGCAAGTGGCCTTGATCAAGTTAACTGTGCTTTAGGAAATATACAAACCTCGCACAATTCATCAGGGGAACACTGATAGAAAGAAGGTTGAACATGCGGAATTCAATGCCTTAAATACTAATTCTCTTATGTTATGCCTTCATTCCAAGTTGAAAAATCAGAGTAGAAAGTACCACACCTGCTAAGCATGGCAGCCTATCATAGTAGTACATACTAAGTATGGTAAATACCATAACTTATTTTATATAAGTTAGAATCAGGGACAGAGCCCATAAGCCACCTAATGATGCTTAATATAATGACCTGTACCTACTTCTGATGCTTAAGTATGCCTTTGGCAGGCATGCTAAAATAAAGGCCATTGATTGTATAAATGTTGTCTTTGAGCTTCACTTATACATTCAGATTAGTTACACAGTAAAAAGTATCAATGCAAGCTTCCCTCACAGCCAGGTTATTTACATCATGAACAGTAGCAGGCCAAGGCTCGCTAAAATCCGGAACAGGCACAAGACGTGCAAACGTCCCTTACACAGAGAAAAGGCACAAAAAGGTCACCAGTAGGGCACGCGGCCTTGCACTACACACAATGTGTACATTGCAGGCATCAGTCTAAACTTTCTAGCTAGATGAAACATACATCAGACTCTTTCGCATAAAAATTGGACATACATAGACAACAGCAGTATAATTTTCCTCACACAGAGCACAAGCAATAGAGATGCTAGCATCATCAGAAGTACAACTGGGAATTTGCACGTAGGCTGCCATTTTGAACCTGTGCTCTGTATGAGTGAAGGGAAGTTTGCCTTGCTAATGGCATTCACATACCTGCTCCATGTGAGAGTGAAGTATGCACTGTTGCTGTCAGCAGTGTGCTGGCTGATACCACTTGACACCGCCCATAAGGGCCTTTTTGTGTTGTGGAGTACAAAGATTTATGTATCAGACATAAGTACTCTCTAACAATACACACTCTGTTTGGGAGCCAGCCGAGGGAACTCAGGTCTTGTGAAAATTGATTTCTTGCCTTTTAAAACGCAAAGCCAGCGTTTCCACATAGTTTTTATAATACGTAGTGTCTGTAGTAAGTAGACAGGAATAGCGGGCAAGGCTCTCTCAAACTTCGAGCAGGTAGAACAACACGTACAAACTTCCCCAACAGCATTCATTTTAGGTTAGGAATGATGTATCTTTTCTAAGGCACTCTAGTTCCTATAGTGCAAGGGTTTGACATGAGAGTGGGAGTCCAGACAGGCCAGGTTTCAATACCCCTCGACTGATGAAAGGATGAATGAGGGATGTTAGCTTCATTTGATACCATATGATATGGAATTCAGAGTATATAATTGGTTTTATGCAATTTCAATTAGAGGAATTGTCATTTTTATAGTTGTCTGGATATAGGCGTTATAAGGATATATAAATCTTGTGAACAGTAAGTACATGTAAGTAATACTTAACATTAGTACTAAGTGACATTTTTAAGAATGAGGAGTTGGGTTTGATCAATTGAATTGACCATCATATATCTTTACATCGATTGAGCAGTAACGAAAATGTATTAAAAATGTATGAAATATTTTCTATACCGAGGGAGATATGAAATTATTAATTGTAGGTATTTTCTTATATGCGTTTTTGTATTCTACAATACCCATGAATTGTAGCCACCATTATCTACAAATAATTAAGCTGAGGAGATAATTGCTTAATGCGAGGGAGTGTTAATCATAGAGACCTATACTAAACACGAAATAGCACGTTAGTTTCGTGTTAAATTCCATTGGGTGCACAGAGAGGAGCACTTTGAGTTTAAATGTCACAAACACGCATGAATTACTGGTACCATGTATATATATGTTTGTTTGTGTCTTTTTCTCTTACAGATCACCGCTGGGTGCCGATAATTTACGAGTACCTAACCTACAACCAGGTTTTCAATATTTTTCCTGCTGTTGTTTTATTTGTCACATTATGACCACCAGGTTAGGGTGACCTTAGCATGCTCATACCTCTGGGGTCTACACACTGGTCCTGACGAATGCCTAGCGATTAGCAATCTGATAGGCAGAAACATGTTGACCTCACCAACCAGGGCATAGCTGACATACCGATCCAGCTTTTAACTGCCCGCTTTACTTTTTTAACCGTGCCAGGCTGGCCTGTAAATAAAAGATTTTTAGGTTACAACCTGGTCACTTTTAACTCACTTCACTCACCAAACACAGTAATAATAACCAGCTCCGCAGTAATTTTGGCGTCGAAGCACACCGGGTTGGTTTTAGACCTTCCTGGTGGGGCCCAATGATGAAGCATGTCACCAACCAGGTTGGTGAGTGAGGGCCTTCTAAAAGAATCTAATCTGATTCTTTTGTCATCTGTCCACGCCTCCTCTCATTGAGAGGTACACTCTTTCGTTGGTTTGATTGTATTATATAGGGGGACCAAGAGTGTTCCTTACAAGAAAACCCTCTCTCTCTTGTTGTTTATTATGGAATCATAGAGATGTACCATAAAGAGTTAGAACGCCGAACTGCACATAGCAGTAGTCATTTGATTGGGACCTGATGTAAAGGCCAGCCATGTTTGTAGTTGCTTGGAAACTGATTCAGGAATAGCATTCAGCTGTTTACGATTCCATTTTCGAACGGTGAGGAAAGACCTTAGACAAAGGGGAGACTGAATATATTTGATACTAATTTGGAAAGTTTGGGCCACATGTAGGACTGTTTTTAGGAGTCGCAAATGGTGATTTGGGCCATTTGCGACCGCTAAAAAGGGTTGTAGCGGATATCAACCCTATTTTGCAAGTCTGTAACTTGTCTTGGACTCGCAAATTATGGTTTGGGAGTCGCTATTAGGAAGGGGTGTGCCAAGGGCGTCCCTTTCTTATAGCAAGTCGTAGGGGGATGTACGATTATTTTGCGACCAGAATGTGGTGGCAAAACTATTGCAGTTTACCACCTACATCAAGTAGATAGTATGCCAGTCACAAACGGGAAGAGGTGCCCAGGTGACCCCATCCCCTTGGTGTATGGGAGCAAAAACGTTTTTTAAGAGCAGGGAGTTGTCCCACGGATCGCTGCCTACTCTTAATAAATTAAACTTGATAGTTTCATTTTTGTTTTTGAAACACATCTTGTTTTCCTTTAAGGAAAATGGGGTGCATTTTTAAAGAAAAGTTGCTATATATGAAAAGTAAACACAGACATGGGGGTCTACTGTCCCCAGCAGGCCACTATCCCTTTGTTATTGCCCATTCCCATTGGATCGCAAATTGCAACCTGTCTTATTAATATTGATGAGGCAGGACATTTGCGACCAAATTGGATATCACAAAATGTGTCTAAAGCACATTAAACATTTCCGTTTGTGACTCGCAAATTGCAAGTTACTAGAATGTGCACATTACAAGATGCAAAAAAAAATGGTCGTACTTGTAGTCCTTTGGGACTAAGGATAAGATCTGGGGCCAGATGGACAAACACTTTATTTTGGGAGTCTCTAATTGATTTTTTATTGCGAATTCGCAAAAAGAAATGAACTAATGTGTATCAGACACATAAGTGATTCCCGAAAGGATCGCAAGGAACCGGCCTCATCAATATTCATGAGAACGGTCACACTTTGCGACCCTTTGGGAATGAGCAATAACACAGAGATGGTGGCCTGCTGGGGACAGCAGATCACCATGTCTGTGTTCGCTTTTTAAAAAAGCAACTTTAATTTTTTTTAAAAGCCTCCAGTTTTCCTTAAAGGATAACTAGATGCATTTCAAAAAGAAAAATGAAGCCTTTCTGTTTCATTTTTTAAGTGGTAGGCAGTGGTCCGTGGGAACACTGCCTGCTCCTAAAAAGAATTTGCTACCATTCACATAGGGGAAGGGGTCCTCTAGGGACCCCTTCCCATTTACGACTGGCTTACTACCTACTTGAAGGAGGTGGTAAACTACGATTAATTGCAACCACATTCTGATCGCAAACCAATTGTATCCTCTCTGCAACTTGCTATTACGAAGGGACGCCCTTGGCACACCCATTCCTAATAGCGACTCGCATACCCTAAATTGCGGGTTGGTAATAGGTTGCCGACTCGCAAAGTTAGGTTTGTACATAGAAAAATGCATTTTACTGGTTACAAACGGCCAAATGGACAGTTTGCGACTGGTAGAATGAGATGTATATCTGGCCCCAAATGTGTTATTTGCATGAGGTTATACATAAACGTGGAGAACTTCAAATTTATAACACTACTGTTATAAAGTGGGAAAAACAATAAAGATTGCATAGACAAGATAATCACGATTTGATATCAATAAAGATATTGAGTAGTTCCAGGAGATTTTTTGGAACCAAAAAGTATCCAATAAGTAATAAATTAAAATATTGAGTATGAATCATTTGCTCTCAATTTTAGATTGTTTTGTTTTTATAATTTTTGGTATAACATTTAAGAATTATCCATCATTGATTTATAGACACAAACCACTGCCCACTCTTAAAGAATAAAAATGAACCGGTTCACTTTTTTCTACATGTAGCTCATTTACCATTAAGAAAAATAGGCTACATTTAAAAAAAAAATAGATTTCTCTATTTCAAAGCAATCACAGACATGGTGTTTAGCTGACCCCGGCAGGCCACCATCCCTGTGATGGCAGCGAATCCTAGTGGGTCACAAATTGGGACCTACCTCATTAATATTCATGAGGTAGATATGTTTGCGACCCACTATGTATCGCTAATTAGGAAATAAGGGCCGTATATAACTTAGTACATTAGTATTAGAGAGCATAAAATAGTGATTCACAAAAAAATTGCTATTTGGTAATCGCTATTACTGATGTTAGTACATCTGGCCCTTTGATCTCTTAAGTCTAAAAAGAGTTGAAAGGAAATCTTATTATTGAATTTAACAGAGCAATATTCAATTTTCGAAATCGAAGCTCTGATATCAAATTTCTATAACTTTTGCAGATGTTTTCATTCATGCCCAATATTAATGAATATGAGCGTCATAAATTAGGATGAGCATTAACATGAATGTATGTGGCAGTAAAGTTCGTAAGGACAATTTTGATGTGACGGAAGTGCTTTTCTATTCATGTGGAAATTATTTTTTTATAATTTCTATGAATGAAACCAGACCCTAATGTAACAATGACTGGAATTCATATCATTTTCAGAAAGATGTGAATATGTATTTATCGTTTCATATTTGCTTACTTTATAGAGATTTTATTGACTAATGAGAATTTGACTGTGATGAAGCGTTAGTCACGAAACACGTCATGTCCAAGTAGTGACTGGACCTAACTTTATGTATAAATGAAGGAATAATAAAGACTTGCCTGACCCTTGGCATCTTTTGTGCATATTTTGGAAGGAATTTTTGATAATGGTTGGACTGAATGGTATTTATGAGAGGGAGCAAATTGCTGGTTGGAATCAGTGCTATTGCCCTCTAATGAATTACCTAGTTTTAGTGTTCTTGAGCTATGTTATGCAAAATCTTCAAGCGGCTCCCACGGAAAACCAGATGTATCATTATGCAGGCTCTACTCACATGCAGATTGGACAACAGCAATGCACTCCATGCTAGCATCTCAACCCATCTTCTTACCAGTTTTCAAACCATCTAAAGTGATGCCCCCAGAATTGTCCTTGATGACCCCATGCTGAACCACACCACAGAACTCCTCAGAGTGCTCCACTAACATTGTATCCAGAATCGCTGCAAGTTCAAAATTCTCAAACATGTATCAACATGGGACCCACATACCTCAATCACTGGCTTCACTTCCCCCAACACACCAGACAACTCATTTTCACTCGCACACACACCCAAATCCACAGATGCAGAATGGGAAGTCGATCATTCTCCTACCAAGCCACCAAAACCTGGAAAGATCTCCCCCAATGCATCAGGGTCTCCTCCTCATTTCTTGAATTCCGCAAGAAGCTGAAGAGCTGGCTATTCAATTAGTCTTCTTGTGGACAATTGAGAATGCCAGTATTAACGACAAGCCTCACCACCTGCCAACACGTTATGAGTGACAAGCAGCCCTCTACAAAGTTACTGTACATTGCATTGCATTACATATTTATTCCTTTAGAAGTACTTTGCAAAGGAGGGGTCTATAACTGGTTTATAACTTAATACAGGTATGATTGTTCAGGAGAAGTCTGGACTTTTACTATTAATGTTTCCAAGCCAAGGTAATTATATGCAGCTAATTTAATACACTTTAGATGTTTGAAAGATATAAGCTAGACCCACACCCCATGTATTTTGTCCATGTACAAATACAGCCAAACAATCTAAAGGGATTATATCTTTAATAATGTCCCTGGACTTCTCTGACAGCCACTTTTCATAGATGCAAAGGATATCTAATATCAGGTCCACCATCATATCAAGAATGGCTACCTGATGCTTTAAAGCCAATATTGCAATATTTAAGGCAGTCCTCAATTGAGGGTGGGAGCAAACTGTAGCTCTCAGAGACCCTCTCTGGTCAGAAGGCCCTTGCTACCAGGGGTACCAATTAAAAGGCACTTACATATGGCCCAAAGGTGTGCCAATTGTGGGTACAAAGGTACAGTTTTGGGAAAGAACACAGGTGCTGGGGCCTGGTAGCAGGATCCCAGCAAATGTTCAGTCAAGTTGGCATCAGGTATCTGGCAAAAAATTGGGTGGTAACCTTGCAAAAAGGGGCATTTTCCTACACGCTCACACATGCAATTGGATCACTTTGCTTTTTCCAGGCATTTGCAGGAAGTCAAAAGTCAGCTCCCCGGAGCTGCAGTAGCCTCCAGCAGGTCACAGGGATACAACACACTAGCTCAGCATGTGTCCTTTAGCTGAAAGATGCAAGCTGCAGCCAGTGGAAGTGACAAACTCATCTTGGCGCTGAGTAACAGCACGCCGATCCAGGGTATAAAAACAAAGGCAGAAAAGCAAGTGGTGGCTTGCTATGCACACTGGGCTCCAAGCCAGTTACAGGCAAAGGCTGGTATCCTCAAGGGCTCCAGTAAACACAGTTTAGGGAAAGCGCCAAGCCATGAGGTCTGGAGTACATCGCTTCCCGCAACCCGGACGTTTTTCAAGCAAGGACACAATCAAGGGGCATATTCAATATGGCCACTGGGGTATTTGCCGCTATTGATTGTGTCACACTCTCCAAACAGGAGTTCCTTTATCAAACAGAGGTGAGTGAAGCATCCAAGCACACCTAATTACTTTAGAGCCCAGGGGCTTTGCAGTGAACCCCCATGAATGACATAGCGTAGTGCCTCAAACGGTCAAGGCATGCCTGCTGGCGCAGGTCATCCCACATCCAAACCGTGCACGCCACCATGTCATTCTGAGCCCATGGCAGCTTAGGAGGAAGGTACAAGGTGACATGGTCGTGTTGGGGTGCTGTGTGTTGTTGAAATTGCATGATGTGCAGCCAATGATGGCCAAATTGTGCTGGTGCTGGTGCACAGTCAAAATAAAGGTCCATGTCTGGAGCATCAAGCCCACCCTGATCAAAGTGAAGTGGCAGTGCCTCCCATGCCAGTTGCGGTCGTTTGCTCACCCCTGCCAGTGTTATATGGTGGGATCTGAGGTGTTTGTTGAAGTCAGCAGATTTAGAAACAGGTACAGGACTTTGGGTAGTACCAGCGTTTTAGCTATACCAGTAAGGGACAGCAGGAGTCTCGACAACGCTGCAACGTGGTCCTCAAGTCATGACATTAGTCTACGATAATGCACTCGCCAAACTTCATCTAGGTCCTGACTGAACCAGATCCCAGGGAACTTCATTGGGTTGTGCACCCAGATCAGGGGAAAACTCTAACTCAAGGGTGCACGTAGCATCGGTGAGAGGGAACACTATGGATTTAGACCAGTTGATGAAGATACCCGCAAAGCCACCAAACCAAGTACGCTCTCTAATTAGGAGAGCCAGATTACTTTGGGGGTCCCGGGCATGTAAGATAACATCACACACATACACCTCGACCCTCCTGGGGGTAAAAGTGAGCCGATGGTGGGAATTATGCTGCCGCAGGCAAAAGTAAAGTAAAGTCCACATTTGTAAAGCGCACAATCACCCGTAAGGGTCTCTAGGCGCTGGGGGCCGTCGGGAAGATTAAGCGAGCTATTGGCCAGAGTCACATGGTGCTGGGCTAACCTGCCGCCGGAGCCGGGGATCGAACCGTGGTCCCCAGATTCCAGCGTCAGTCGCCCTGGCCGCGGCGCCACACCTCTCCCAGGCCACTATGATTTCTGTTGCAACTGCAAAAGGATGGGCAACAGGGGGAAGCCCCGTTGAGTACCCTGGGAATTCTTGAAAGATGGGGTAATCACTCCATTGACCGACAATGGGCAATGGGTTGGACATATAGTAGTTTATTCAGGTGCAAAACATTGTCCCCCCAATGCCAAGGAGCATGAGGAGATGGAAAAGGTAGGGTCATTTCAGCAAATCAAACACCTTAGTGGCGTCTAAGATCACCACAACAGCACTAAGATTGAGGTCAATTGTACGAAGGAGGGCAAAGAAGGTTGTAGGCTATGCGCCATAGAGTGACTGGGTACAAAGCCAGATTCATTGGACCAGACTATGTTCGGCAGTAAGGGAGAATACTTGTGGCAATCATTTTTGCCAATATTTTGATGTCCCCAATAATCATTGAAAGAGCTCTATTTGAGTTACAGTGCAGTGAGTCTTTGTTGGTCTTCAAAAAGATGACAATAAAGGCCTCCTGAAGGGAGGGGGGGCACGGCACAACAGGGACCCGTATTTATATCCAGGTGGTGAGTGGCAATTATGAGGCATATTCACATATTCATTGTAGAAGGCAGCCTCTTCTAACCAAATCCGCTGTACAGAGTCAATGCGGGAGGCCTGAGGCTGGGAAGAGGTGTACAGCACAGAGTAAAAGGAGGTCAATGTGCGTTGTGTAGCCTCCATGCTAAGTTGGGCAATCTGTTGGTCATCTATGAGCTCAATAATATAATCTCTAGTCCAAGGCTTGCGAAATAAACCAGCATGGGTCTTACCCGCTCTACGTCCTTCACCATAGCACTGAGCGCTGGGCTGTTCCCCAAGATAATGAGATTCCCGGAGTGCAACTTCATCATATTCTAAAAGCGTACTTCAAATGAAAGCCGGAGTGGCTTGCTGATCGTGTCAAAGTATTGGAGCTCCTGGTCTCGGATCTCTGCCTCCAGGCACACCAGCTCCCCACGCAGCACCCTGACCACTCCAGCCTGCTTAGCAATGCACACCCCGGATAACCACTTTTAAACGCCTCCCACAGAGTGGACAGGGAGGAAACAGAAAGCGTATTGTGCTCGAAATAGTCACTGATGGCCACCCAATCTCACTCTGAAATACTTGGTCTTGGAGAGCGTTAGAGGGAAGCCTCCATGAGAATGCACATAAGGTGTACTCGGGTGGGCCACCTCAAGCAAGACAGGGGCATAATTGTAAAGTGTTCGTAGGAGGTGTGCAACGTTGGTAGTCCAGATAACCACTTCTCTAGTGGCTAACCAGTAATCTATTCTAGACCAGGTGTGCGTAGACCAGGCTTCTCCAACGGATAGCTCCGAAGCTATTAGAGCTCTCCAACTGCCTGAAAGTAGCTCTCCAGTTTGCAGTACATCCTACTAAATGAGAAGCTTTTGTTTCACTGACTGAATATATTTATACCAACACTCAAAAGTGTATATTCAATATGAAAATATGTGTATATTCATTACTCAAAAGCTGATGCTTGGAGAGTAACGGATTTCTAAAAAATATTTAAAGCTTGCATTTGAGTGAAAACTCATACAATATTACTAATATTTTGTTGGTGCCAGAGACATTTCAGCTATGGTTGTCATGTATTAAGCATGTAGAGGCATTGTAATTACAAAAGGCATTTTTACATTTTTTAAATCTACAATTACTTCGCTAATGAATGAATGAAAAGAAACAAATAAATTAGCTTAAATTACAGCAACCCTTTTTAAGTCTGAGTTTATTTTATACAACTTAAATCTAGATATATATCACCCTACTTATACGTGTATACCTTTGATGTACTTATGCATCTTTATATTTATTACTTTACTCCTAATTCAGCATCTCCAAAGCACTACCTTATATCTCACCCTTTTCCTTTCTCAGTATATCCTCTACCTCCACTCTACCATCCTTCTCAATCCAACTAACAGACTCACATGTCCATGGCTCAAATTAATTTCATATTTCCCCATACTAATTCACCACAAATCCTGCTTGGGTTCCGGAGTAGCGTGCTACTCATTGAAAAGTGCTTTGACGCATCATCAGGGGTACCAAGTGCTTTATAAATGCAAACCCTTCCTTTTTCTATCCTTCCACTATCCCTTTTCAATCCAAATAACAGACTCACATGTTCACAGCTTAAATTAATTTCATATTTCCCTAAACAAATTCACCACTAATCCTTTTTGGGTTCCGGAGTAGCGTGCTTCAACGACTTGTCAGGGGTAGGAAGCGCAATATAAATGCAATTACAATTACAATCCATCATTTTACTAGTCTCTGTACTGTATCCTGCTGAATTGTCGCTTCAACAGAAAAGAAGGTATTGATACCCTTGTGAAGCTGCTAGCCTGTAGCTGGGCAGGTGCAGATAGATTTGCCTTTGGTGCCAACCAACTATGCTAACCAAAATTCCCGCTGTAACGTGTAAGATGATGGTCCCAAAAGTTCAAAGTGTAGAATAGGCTGGCAAATACTTCTTGTCAACAGATTATATCAGATTGAGCCTCATAAAACTCTAATCGTTCCTGCATGGCTAAATTATTTAAAAATCTAAATGTAAATACCAAAGAAAAGACACTCCATGCATCATTAACAATTTAAAGTATGGAGCAAAAGTCACAAAAGCCTACAGTGCAAAGTCAGTTTATAAATTGTCCAAGAGACAAGGAGGGGTCAGAACTTTCAAACAAACAATTCTTTTGGCCTACAGGCTATTAGCTTGGTCTTAGACCTGTATAACTGTAAACTGTAATGACCCATTCATTATCCCTATTCCTCTGGGATTGATTGGAAAGTACCTATAGACGCTGGCTCTCTCGAGAGCCTGAGTGTCATCGGCACATATCTTTAAATGTATGCGATGATCTTTGTCCACATGAGGCCTCAAGTAGATGGGGAAAGGGATAGCTTTAATGGTATAAACTTTCTTAGTTATAAAACGTCTGTGATTCACCTTGTGGTCTATCTTTTAGGAAAGCTTTAAATCAGGAAGCTGTCACCTGGTCAGCATGTTTAACTGTGATAACTCTGCCAAAGTATAAGCCTACACAGAACCCAGCGGCTACTTCTAGCATGAACCATGGTCAGCAGGCCTGAGCTGAGGTCTCATTGAGGCTCTTTCAACAAAGGGGATGGAGGCAATGCCCCTCTTCTAAATATGTGACAGGGATTGACGTGTGGAATATCAAATTAACCACTTCCATTTCTTGTAAGTATCCCTAACATCAAATTCCCAGACAAAACCACTGTCTCATTTCCATTAGTTCAACATCAACCAGAAACAAGATCAATGTGGCATGATTACACTTATTAGATACCAATTGAGGAGTGAATAGACTTTAAAAAAGTCAAAACAAATAAAGCACCTACCCCCAAACACTTATTTAGGTTCAGGAAATGGGGAGAAAGCATAGCAACTAGTAATAAATATATATGGTATTTCTTCCCACTTTAAATAAATCATACGAACGTCACTGAACTCCTATACTTCTATATGCATTTATTTAATTGTTCATTGTATAGTATTTTCATCAAACTTGCATATAATGTGTACCATTCGATCCCATGACATTGAAAACCCTATCGTATAAAGTGCATAGTTACATTTTAATATCAAATCTGTCAAACGTATCTAACCTCATTACAAAACTGATTAAAGAGAATAAAAAGCAATACTTCATCAAAAATGCCCTCTCATCAAACACTTCTCATACATGTCTTTCAATCGCACTCAAAGAACGTCACGCACTTTAGTCCCCGAATCAAATCCTCCTCAACCCAGTACAGAGGTAGTTATTCCTTCCTTTACTGCTTTTGCATCATGGTTAAAGGACTCACAAAAAGGTCTCAGCCAATGCATTTTACAGGGTTGAAAATGGTTTACAACCACCATCTTCAGGTTCTAATATAGATTATCTTCCTTCCAAAAAGGTCTAGGAGGTTTGTTCAAAATGCAATGTAACCACTCATGGGGTAAGGATCATTTATAACCCCCATGTTTGTAGAAACAAGATTGTGATAGATTCTTTAATGAAATATATATCTTTTTAAGAGTTGTATAGCTACATTGCAAAACATAGGAGAATACGTGTGATGATCCACCTCATGCCAAAGTCCTGGTATTTCTCCTCCTCATGGGCTACCACTTATTATCTTCGTAGTCTTGACAAGGCAGAATTAGATTTCGACAGATGACCATGAGGAATAATTAAATAAATAATACATTTTCCCTCGTGGTCATCTGTCAAAATCCCCCACACCCCACCCGGCCCTACCACTCCACCGATCTTACCTGCATGAGCAGCAGCTGCTCATAGATTTACTTGCAGGGTCAAAAGCCCAATACTTCAAAACACCACCACCTTTTGTGTCTCAAAAAGTTGTTCTTTTTTTAACTAGCGGCTCACCATATTACAGTAGCCTGTTTTTTATGCATTACAAGACCTATTGTGCCTACCTTCCTTGACTATAGATACCTTAGATCCACCACAGAGCACACCCATAGGGGCAACTGTTCGATATTGACTATAGGAGGTGGGTCCCATATACCCAACAAGACTAACTCTTCAGAGGATTTACTTCTCCGTTATGGTGACATACATGTATTATCCAGCAATCAGCCATAACATAACCTCTGCACAGAGCTATTTCTGCAGACTAAAGTTGAAAATCTACAGAGGTACACTAACAAACCCTTACTTATATAATAGGTTCTGTTGGTAACAAGAGTTATTGAAACCAAAAGCTATGCATTTCTCAAACAGCAACAATTTGTCTGTTTTTCTGCAAATGGAATCACCACCAAATCGATGGTGACTCTAACATTTTCTGTTCCAAATAGAATTCTTACGTTTACTTTTTCCATATTCTGGATCCAAAACTTTCTTGGTAAATCCTTACTCAAAAATGAGCAAATGGCACATAGTAAATTACCTCTTAATTGGATACGCTCACAAGCAGATAATTATTCGCCCTAACCAGATACCCTCATACCCAGGGTCGGCTCCTCCGCAATGGCGGAGGAGCGTGGGCCTACTAGCAGAGCCAACAGCTAAAAATAAAATTATATTTGATTATTGTTTTATTTTTAAATAGCTGGCTCAACCAGCATAGTCAGGGAGGGGTGGGGGCGGGGCATGGGAAGGGGTAGGAGGAGTGCAATGTTCACTCTCTAAGTGCACATGTGTATTTGGCCGGCCATCTCAGGTCGACCAAAACGGACATGCACACCTAGGTTTTTCCAGCCCGGCTGCATTCACAGGGAGTCTGATGCAGTCCCAGTGCCTGCTGGGACACGGAAGAGGAAGCACCCGGCATGATGCACAACGCAGTCGTCAACTTAAAGTATGTTTTTAACTCTTTTTGTTCCTCCGCGCTCCCCCTCCCATGTGCCCCTTTCCCCGCCGCACTACCTTTTGTAAGTGGCGGCCGCCACTGCTTATATAAACTCCTAAATTCAAGTCCAAGGCTTTCTATAACCACCCCTATTTTAGAGGTAAAAATAATGCTGCCAAATCTACCTCCTCCCTGATCCATGTGACACTTGACAAACTTACCTTGCACTGGGAACTTCATAGTGATAAAAACAACCAGACTTTGCTACTGCCACTAGTTTTGAAGCCATAGGAACACCTGCACTTCACTCCATGTGATCCCACTTCCTGTTCCATCATGTATCTTTAAATGTATGCCAGCTTACAGATCTCATATAAGCCCTGTACCTGGATATTATATCTACACTCCAAAATGTACTCCTGAGTACTCAAAGACTGTCATCTAACCAGTCATTAGGCCATTAGGATAACCTGCATGCCATATTGGTAGTGAGATCCAAGGGGGGATTCATAAGGGGATCTAACAAAAATGACAGGCTTACCTAATCGACTTTTTGGGAGTAAAATACATTAATTGAAGTCTACAAAAAAAAACTACCAGATTACCTGAGTGGTGAAAGCTTGTTTCCCTACATTTACCAGGACTAAGACATACATAATATTAAGATATGCAAGTCAACATTCTATGCATTATTAGTCTTCTAAAGGAGGTCCTCAGATTACCCAAAATAAAACACTGGCTGCCATGGGTCACTAAAATAGAATTAAATATTCTGACATCATGAATGGCGATAGACCAAAAAGAGGAAAGGGGGTTAACTCTACAAGTTCACTAACCCATACCCACTTCGGATCAACTGACCTTATTTAAGGAAACACATATTATACTCTACTAGCCATAAGCACTATAAAGTACATTCCACAGAAATATACATCTACCACCTCCAGGGATATCATCAAAATGTAAGTGTAACCGGTATCCTGTCTCCCAAATGATTTTCTCATTAATCTCAGTGGTATGTGTCTGCGTGATCCTCTGCCAAATCTCACCCATACATACCAGTACCCTTCCCTCCCACAGAGGTGGCAGGGGACAGAATAGGTTTTCAGAACCAAGACAGATGGAGATTTTACCAATAGGATCCACATCAAAATTTGAAAACACACAGACAGCAGTCCTGGAGTCCTTGGAAGAAAGGAATAGTACTATACCATTTATAGATGCCACCCATATTTTTCATTGGTCATCAGTAGGGACCAGTAAGTATTACAATAAACTACTCTCTAAGGGTCTGACTTTTGTTCCAGGCCATAAAAGTGACATCTTTCAGATGAACAAAATTGTACATGCTTCCTTGAGAAAAATAAGACTGAAGGAAAACATTTATGCATAGTAATCAGTCATATGCAAAAGAGAATAGCATCTCAGTTTGGATTTACGCCTTCGCTATACATGCTTGGATCAGTGGTAGCGATCCTCAAGAAATCTGTCTTACTTCACACCTAATCTCACTGCAGTGAGTGAACCTCTCCTAAAAGGCTGCAACACAATTCAAAGATTACCATCTAACCTTGAGTCAAGGGTTGAGGTATTGTATTGATGGACACCAATGACTATGTAGAGAAAGCGAATAAGATGTTAGCCATCTCAGGCCATAAGACAGGGGAGAAGAGAGATGATATACTGGTGCTCCAGTAGAAGATCAGTGATATTACATCTAACACTTTAGAAAAAGTTTGGCTCATACCAACCTTTTATTGTGTCTCTAAAATGCCTACAAATGAGAAGGACTTCCCCACTTCATCCAATTATTTACACCATTAATGCTATGATGGAACCACTTTCTAATATGTAGATACTTTTCTCTGCCCCATAGTTAAAACGTGTCAGTCTCACATTAAAGATACTGGGTTTGAGACAGGAAAAAAATAAACTTTTTCCTACAATATGGGGCATGGGATACTATTAAATTTAGACATAGATGAGAGCTATTCAAATACACTCCAAAGAGAGTCTATGGACGTGATTCAGGACAGAGGACCCTGGGGGAGAGGCCAACATAATTTATCCTGGAATGGCTAGGATTGTACTCTTAAATAACTTTTTTGAATTTATGGAGACCTATTTCAAAAGTGAAAGGAACCAGTATGAAGGTGTCTTCAGCCCCAAGTATAGTGACTATTTGCATGCCTGTATATAAGGAGGAGCACATGTTCAATTAAATTGCACAGAGTTTAGAAAATGTGAGAAACTGGATTAGGTTCATAGATTATATATTTTTATCTGGGATGGTAAAGAATATCAATTTAGGGAATTTCTGCTGTGGAATAATCCTAGCAAACAAACTCTGAGATTCACAGCTGATACAAACAGGATCTGGATTATTTGCACTAGCGGAATCCTACAGTAGACCTATATAGAAAGCTCACAGGAAGAAACACCATGCTCCAATTCTCAGGTTTTCATCTATATTTTCAAAAATGGTTAGTACTTTTTAGGTAATTCCTCCGAATCAGGAGGAATTGCTCCAGAATGGAGGACTACGTAAAAAATGGGTAACTGCTAAGGAACAAATAGGTGTACTGAGTATACCCTCAGCGTCTGGTAAAGTATTTGTTTAAAAGGACTTAATATTACAATCAAGATGCTGTTTTTGCAAAGAAGGAGAAGGAGGACAGATTGGTGTATGTACCAAATCATTCAAATATAAACTATAAACTAACGAGAATCGTTGACTACAATTGGGAAATCCTTAAAGGCAATGGGGAGAACATGAGGCTTGAAAGACCCCTATATGCATCTAGGAGGATTTCTAATTTGAGGGACAAACTTGCACACACCAGACTGAAGCCATATAATAAATAGATCCAAAAGTCCATAGAAAAAGAAAAGTCCATACAAAGTAACCATCATAGTGGAATTTGCCACACGTGTGAGGCTGCCATCACAGACAGGTTGGAACATAATTGATATAGGATCATGTTGAGGGAGATTACCGACTGCAGACGTGAGAATAATGTGTATTTGATTATGTGCACCTGTGAACTAAGAAATATAAAGGAGACCAATAGGAAATTTAGATTGAGTTTTGGGGAACATAAATCGGCGATATGCACTAGAAATACACAAGTTACAGTGCAGCATTCCATAGAAAAAGGACATAAGGAGTAATTTTAACCCCTATGCTATCCAACACTTTCCCTACTGTTGCACTCACTGAAGTGGGAATAGTAATTTTTACCCCTACGCTATCCAACACTTTCCCTACTGTTGCACTACCTGGAGTGGGAATAGTAATTTTAACCCCTTCTCTATCGGACACTTTCCTCACTGTAGCAATCAATGGAGTGGGAAGAGTAATGTTTACCCCACACTATCCAACACTTTCCCTCGTGTTGCACTCAGTGGAGTGGGAATAGTAATTTGTACCCCTACGTTATCCAACACTTTCCCTACTGTTGCACTCACTGGGGTGGGAATAGTAATTTTTACCCCAAAGCTATTCCACATTTTCCCTACTGTTGCACCATTTGGAGTTGGAATAGTCATTTTATTACCTCCGCTACCTAATATTTTTTGTATTATTTTAGTTACTATAGTATATAATTATTATTAAAAAGATTTAAAACGATTTTAATTTTTTAATGTGTTATATATGCATTGAATGTTTATTTATATTATTGTTTAACGTGTATAGAAGTATGTATAATGTATATGATTTTTTATTATAAGTTATTAAAATAGTAATTAAAAAGTATTAGTAAGTATATATATTATATATTATATATATATATATATATATGTTTAATTTATGTTTACATTATATATATATATTACTTATAATTTTTAAACATTTTTTAACTATGTTTATTTTAATTATATGTATTATTTAATTTATTTTACATTATTCTTTTTACTTAAATAAAAAACAATACTATTAACAATATTTTTGACATCGATATTTTTGGGGGGATATTTTTGTACTTACCATAATGTAGATAGGATGACGATATTCTTGACTTCGATATTCTTGCTTCGATAGTTTTGTAGGTTGATATTCTAACCTTGATACCAAAGCTTTTAAGTGGGAGCTGTGGAGATAAGCTAAGATTTATCCAGGAGGGTGTAAAGCATGTGCATATACCACACGGTTGGTCGTAACATTTCATACAAGAAAGAACCACACAAGTGTTTATAAAAATACTTTTGTATTTATTACCACAACCCTAAGAACTAACTTGGTATGTCTCCTACCTGGAGATATCAAATATACAAATAAAATACTTTAAAAACAGGTAAGAAGGGGGTGTGGCTTGGACGGCCAACATGTCGGACACACCTTAATGGAGTTCCGCACATCCACGCCATGAGATAATTAAATCCGACAACATCCTGTCCTACAGAGTACACCGATTGCATGGCTACACATTAGGAATACCCAGCGATGCATCATGACGGGATTCCCGGACCTGGTGAGGTACAAGCAGCACGGTGATCATGCTGAGGCTTAGCTCTTCATGTTGCGGGACTGGTGACCAACCTGCAACTCCACCTTGAGCTCCGCTTGCAGGCTAGTGGGCTAATAGAACTTTAAGCAGTCAGGAAACTAAAATCCTTGAGAAAGGATTAGGCTTTGTGCCCACTCCAACTCCTGACAACTTCACCGAAACTTGTGAAGTAAAGCAACTCTTTAGAAAGGTACGCCTCCGTTCCTTTTTTGCAGACAAACCAGAACAGGACAAAACAGACACTGGTCTACGCAAGCCATCAACTTTCACACCGTCAGACTCGATGGTTCCCCCAGAAATCCTTGCTTTTGAAAAAGCAGTATTGAGGAGTCTAGATAACAGACCTAACAATTCCTCTTACACGAATTTGTCCAAAGCTGAGAAACAGGCTGTGGTTGAACTTGGAAATGACACCAGCATAGTGATCAAACAAGCAGATAAAGGTGGGGCTACTGTGATCCAGAATCATGTTGATTACGACACGGAATGCAGACGTCAACTTGCTAACATCTCCCACTATAGACCACTCAATACTGACCCCACCAAACGACTCATGACCACTATTACAAGCCTTGTACTTGAGGGCGAGACAAATGAGTGGATCTCCAAAAATGAAGCAGCTTTCCTAGTCACCACGGACCCGGTCATCCCTTACTTTTACACCCTCCCCAAAATTCATAAGGGTGTCACTCCGGTACCAGGGAGACCCATTGTCTCTGGCATAGGCTCCCTACTCGAGCCCCTGTCGAAATTCTGCGACGTCTTTCTGCAACCAGTGGTGAAGAAAATCCCATCTTTCTTACAAGATACTCGGGATGTCCTCCGACTCATTGAATCCCTGGAGGGGAGGGAAGGTGTGGACCTCCTCCTCACGATGGATGTTGAGGCGCTCTACACCAATATCACTCAACAGGCCACTCTGGAGGCAGTGGAGTCCACTCTACTGTTGGAAGACTGGTCCTCTCCAACTCCGGTTTCATTTATCATGGCATGTGCATCCTTAGCTTTGACTGAAAACTTCTTCCAATATGGTTCTCAACTCTACCACCAAATCCAGGGGACCTCTATGGGTTCTACATTTGCTCCAAGCCTGGCATGTATTTACATGGCAACCTTTGAGGAAAGAGTTATCCAGTCTGCACACAATCCTTATCGTGATAACATCACCTTGTGGCGCAGGTATATTGACGACATCCTGGTCTTTTGGAAGGGTGATCGCAGGACCTGTGAGGCATTTTGCAGCTGGATCAACCACCAAAATCAATACCTTAAGTTCACGGAAACAATATCAACCACCACCATCCCCTTCCTGGACTTATGCATTAACCTCAACCCTACCAGCTTGAGCACGACTCTTTTTCGTAAAAGCACTGACAGAAACAGCCTTCTACTATTCCAGAGCCATCACCCACGGGCCCTGAGGGATAACCTGCCCTTTGGCCAATTCCTCCGTATTAGAAGGAACTGCTCGGACACTGTAGATTTCCAAAGGGAGGCCACTCTGCTGCAACACAAACTACAAGACAGAGGGTATCCCACCAGACTAGTAAAACAGTCACGGAAAAGAGCCTTGAATAACCCTAGGTCAAACCTTTTGGAAGAACATCCTAAAGTCCAAGACGAGTTGATAACGTGTGTGACCTCTTTTACTCCCAACTCCACATTCCTCAAAAAAACTATAAATAAACATTGGTCAATAATCAACTCGGGAGGGCTAGAAATTCCCAAACCCAGATTCGCATTTAAGAGAACTGCTAATCTGAAGGATGCCTTAATACACACCCGCCCGAGACATAACAACAGTGATAACCAGAGGAGATTGTGGGACCTTCCCCCAGTGGTAGGTCATTTCCCCTGTGGAGGATGTGCGGCATGCCCTCAGACATCCCAATGTAAAGAAGTAAGATTGTCTGACACATTTCAGTGGCAACTACGTAAGCACACCAATTGTAACAGCACCAAATGTGTCTATATGATCACTTGCCCTTGTGGCAAAAATTACATAGGAATGACCATGAGGCACGTAAAAGTAAGGATTTTAGAGCACAAGAGCAACATCAGGTGCCATAAAACACATACCAGACTATACGAACATTTTTCCCAAAACAACCACACGGCAGACAGTCTCACTTGGTTGGTGTTAGAAGCCCACCCAGCCACTTCCAAAAAAGCCTTGTTCAGGATTGAACAAAGATGGGTCCATCGTCTTCGATTGGACCTGGTTGGATTAAATGACTCTGTCCCTTGGGTGTCTCTAGGAACATGACCCTGTGATCCAACCTTATGCAATGTCCATTATGAGTTATGGTGTGTTTAAAACTGTTTCTTTGCTCTGTCGAGACCAATTGACAATTTATCACCTGGTTATTTGGACACTCGCAGTCATTTGCTCTACTGCCCAGCCTTTCAAATGGAGTAGCTATCATCCTACTTCCCTACCTACTTTCCTTTAATTGTCACCTCTCTAAGATGGCCGCCATAGCCAACAGACCGTCTCCTAGCAAGTCGCGCTTTACACACATGTGCAGTCATGGGTGGGGGTGGTCCCTGTTTCCTGGTTACGCTGAGACCAATTGACAATTGATAACCTTGTTATTTGGACACTCGCAGTCAATTGCTCCACTGCCCAACCCTTTAAACGGTATAGCTATCATCCTATTTCCCCATCTGCTTTCCTTTGAACTTTTCACCTCTCTAAGATGGCCGCCATTGCCAACAGCCCATCTCCTAGCAAGTCGCCCTCTACACTACACATGCGCTGTCATGGGTGGGGGCGGTCCCTTAATGGAGAACGACGCTGCAACAGGCAGCCTCTGTGGCGCTTAAATATTGCCCGCGCAGAGAGATCGTCACCAGCTGCTCTGCGTCATTACCTAGACGCTGCTCGTGGGGTAGGTGAATCCGCTTGGACTGCTGCCGCCGAAGGTGAGAGATTTTCTCAGGTAGACGCCATGGTACATCCACGACTGACCAGGTAAGCTCTTCCGTCAACCCCCACTGTATCCCAGGAGTATGTGACTCTCTGGGTGGCCGTCTCCCGCTGCACTACGGTGCAGCGCGCCTTGCTATGGATGCGGGGCGGGCGCGGCCACCTTGCCCGGCTGCTTTGCCGGCTCGCGTTGGCTCTCTGACGCATTGTTCGGGGCTCAGCGCGGGGACTGCGGGCGCTGGCCCTGTTGTCCGCTCTCGCCCCTTTGGTCGGTGTAGCACTGGCCGTTTGTGGCAGTGGGAGACACACCGGACGATTCTAGTGCTCAGGGCACATAGGGAGGTACTCTACCTTACCTCGTCTCGTTAGCCATATGGTAAGACCACACCTACCTACCAGCACCCCAAACTATATTGCCAGGAGACTATACACTCTATAAAAAAACATTGTCTCCCGAAAACTAGGTTGTATACCTCCCCAGCCAGTCCCACGGGAGCAGACTGAGAGGTCCATCAGGGATCCGGTTTAGGGTAAGGTTCCCTAGATTACACTCCTCAGATTGTACAGCACTGTACTATGTTGTTTCTTCTTGTCAATTCCGACCGATGCATGCAATGGCTTGTACTAATTGATCACATCGATGGTTTGCCACTATTAGCAACATTTATGCTCGGTTTTTTAACTAACACGGTAATTGTGGGTGTGTGTGCGCTCACTATGCTTTTAGGGTGTAAAATTCATTAATGCAGTTGTTCTGTACTACGTTTTTTTAAACCTTATCTCATTTCCACAGGCATTCAAACTGCAGCAGGACTGACTAGCCTGCATCCTGGTATTACTGACTGAAAAACGGTCGTATACCTACCTGCAAGTTTTGACCCTTTACTTTTGTATATATTTGTCACTAGTATTTTCACTGTGTGGTACGATCCTATTTAGGTCCTGAAGAATTGCCATCAGGCAAGAAACATGTCGACCGATAATTGAGGGTAGTAGTCCAATTCACCCTAATAGTGTTAGGGTCATTGTCTCTCCCCTCCCACACCACCATTCTTTGTTTTTAACCAAGGGAGTCTACTACGAGAATAAATTCAGTATGTGGACTGACTCACCTTTTTTAACTTAAAACCCACGTCACGACCACACTCCCCAGGCCCTCTCACACGCACGCACCATATGGCGGGAACAAAAGATCTCCGATAAAGAGCCCCGGTTTCGGGAGCCCGTCAGACATTGCAGCGCCAGTCTGACGAGGAGCAGAGCCCATATGATGAAGCATGACACCTAGCTTGCTGGGTGTGTGAGGGTTCTAGTTCCAACTAGGGGATTCCCCAACTCACCAGCACACATACCCCTCTCCGTCACTCTTCCCGGGGAACTTTTGTACATCCCTTTGTGTCACTAGTCTATAGGACGAGTACACTGGACCCCGTAAAATATTGTCCTATCTATGTCCCTCCCCCTTGTATTGATAGTGGGCAGAACTGTCAGCATTCTGACCTTTGAGGTAGGTGGTGGGGTGCCCTGTTGGCCAGGGACCGCCCGGATGGCTCTGAGTTGTGATTGTGGCCCGGGGGCGTGTATGCCAACTGCTGTGCGGGGCTTGCCTGCTGGGGACGCCCCCGGATCGACTCCAAGATAAGCCTTCCTTCTCTGCCCGTGCTTCCTGGAGGGATGAGAGGCCCACCCACTTGGCGCAGATTGGGACACACTAGGCACCAGGATGGACTGTGTGGCTTAGGTCCCACCAACAGATTATTCAGGGCTGAGTGACTGCCGGTGCAGGCTTTGGCTTTTGGGAGCGACCTGCGCAGAGTGTATGCCAGTGGCCTGGGACTGTCTGCCGACTGCGAGTGCCTCCTGACGTGGACCTCTCAACAGAGGAGCCCTTCAGTTCAGCCTACGTTACACGGCCGCTGTTGGCGACCGCCTGAGCCGGTTTCCCATCGGCCTGGAGGCCAAACACCAATCCTTCCCTACTTCAGTGCCCATCGAGCTGCCTGAGCCTCAATGCCTGACCCCCTCATGTGGCGAACAATCCTTGGACTCGATGGAGTGGGAGGGGCAGCGGATAAGCATGGAGTGTGGAGGGTGCTACTATTTAAATGGGGCAAGAGCATCCGCCATACACCGGGAAGACGACAGGCTCTGAAATCAGAATCCTCTCTGGAGTCCTGCATGAAGCTACTGCTGGGTACACGCAACCAGATGCAGCAACCCTGCTGAGAGGGAGTGCCACTACACTACAGCAAATTGGTTGCACGTGGTGGGATGGGGGTCCGGCGAGTCAGGTCCCTATAGCGGGTCCTACTTGGCCAGCTGTCGAGGGCTATGAAGGCGGCTGGGCTAGGCCTGGTTGGGCATGTGGTCCGAGACACGTTGGATTCCATGAGGCCCAGACTGATGCGTCACTCCTGAGAAGCACAATGATTGCTCGGTGGTCTGAGGGCGAGAGACAACAATGAGGGCCGCATCTCTATCCCCCTCCTCTTGCAATAAGATCTGTGATTCTAACACAGCCGCTGAGTCGACCATCGCCATGGGCAAAGATAAGCTGGGTGTGGCAGATACTAAGCAGAGTACCCTGGATCAGTATGCCACAGCTCCTGGCGGTACTACTGGGGGGACATGAACTGCGTGATGCCAGACAATGCAACACTCCTGGTAGCCATCACCGAAGCAAGGAACACACTGGATGCCAAAATTGGCGCTGTGGGATCGGAGGTCTCCTTCTAATGCCTAGATCTCCGGAAGGCTGTTGACCACATTACCAAGGTGGAGATGTGTGTGTCAACAATCAAAGATACAGTAACCACCCTGAAGAAGAAAGTAAATAAACTCACAGTGATGACACAGGAATTGGGCTCTTGGGTCGAAGACGGTGAAAGGCGTGCACAGCGCAATAATTTGCGTTTCATTGGCTTCCTGGAGGGCTGCGAGTCTCAACCATGACCCATTTTCTCACCCAATGGCTAACAGGCCTCCTGCCAACAGCCAAACTGTCTGCCTGTTTAGTTGTAAAGCGGGCACATCGTGCTTTAACAAAGGAGCCGCCTCCAGGGTAAAGCCCAAGACCCGTGAATTGCAAAGTTTCTGAATTATGCAGACCGAGATTCCATTCTGCAATTTGCCAGGACCCAAAAAGACAAACCTAAACATGACTCCAAATCTATAATGATATTCCCGGGTTATACCCGTCTGATACAACAACAGTGCCAGTCTTTTATGGAGGCAAAACACAGGCTGCAGGAATTGAACATACAATACATGCTTTTATATCCGGCCCGCATGCGAGTCATTTATAATTCTAAGTCCTACTTCTTCGACTCGCCTGAGGCGGAATTTGCCTGGACAGATGAACAAACACATCCGAAATCATGTACCCTGCTGCTAATGGAATCAGACTCATCTCTGGACCCACACATGAACAGGCCAAAGAGAAACAAATCCAAAAGATGTTACAGATCGGGATCTGCCCGGCATTCCTCAGACCCAGAAGAAGAATCCTAACACCAGTTGTAGACATCTATCCTTCAAAGAAACAGGGCTGCTTTTGCAGACAACCCTCAAGTATGCTTAGCTCTGTACGAACCACAAAGATGGCATGGGTGTTCAGCCACATACTTTCTCCCACCCTAGACACTTTTATTGTTTGTTAAAATTACATGGGTGTTCAGGTTACTTTTGAAGGAGGCACCTTGAGTCCCTCTGTTGGGGGCCTGAGAGTGCCCTCTGCCGCGACAGATGCTCCCCGTTCTAGGCAGTATTGGGTGGGGGTGGAAAGGGTTTTGGGGTTTATTATGATACTATGTTAGTATTTTTTTCTGTTTTAGTTAGTGGGCAGAGGTCAAGTCCCTATCCCCCGTCTCAGTTTTAATACATTTACATCCTGAGGATAGATGACAACTAAGGGTGGGCGTAGTTGGCCGAGTACCACTACTCGGAAATCTGCAAAATTGATCAAAAACTTCTTTACTCCGTTCCGTCTCACTACAATAAATAAAACAGAAACCTCACATACCCTTGATAAAATGACATGAACCTCTATTATTACATGCTATAATGCATATAATAATTTCACAAAAGTGAAAATGAAAATCAGCAAGCAGTGAGAGAGGTGATGATTTTGATGTCCTCACTAACCTAGGGAGAGAACCAAGCAGATGCCTTGAACACAAAGAGCACATCATGCTGAAATGATTTGGTGGTGGTCCCATTCTCCTAGGTTCAACCCAAACACAGGTATGGGCAAAAATATAATCCCAACCAAAGGCCCTGATAAGCATTATGGGACAATATTCTAGACTGCAGTGAATATTATAGTATTCAATATCAAAACACTCCTCAAGTGGCAGGCTCTCAGGCTCAGCTGAGAGCTAATACTATAATATTCACTAAACTCTAGAATCTCGCCCCAGAATGCTTTGCTGGGCCTATGGTTGGCATTGTATTTTTGCCCATAACTTTGTTTGAGGTGGTCGTAGGAGGATGGGACCACCACCGAATCATTCAGCATGATGTGCTCTTTGTGTTCAATGAATTAGATATACACTTGTACTCCCGATTTTTTACGGTTTTGGTATTTGTTGCGTGCTCCTAGGTATGCACTCCATTGTGCACGTAGTTAAATCTCAAAATGCATGCCCCCTTATTGGGGAATGTCCCCTGGTCACTGCTGTGTCCCCTATAGGGGCTGTAATGTTATCAAAATAATATTAAATCAACCACTTATTTGTTGGTTTAATTCGCTGTTTGCTTATTCATTTCGTTGTTCTGTATGTTAGAGTTGTTATTCACTCTTATTTCAAATTCTTTCATTTCCCAAATGCATGGTATTGATTTATCCAATGCACTTCGGCTAATGCTAGCCTTCGCCAGGGAACATGTTTCTAAAAATCAATGTATGATTTTAATACACGAGGATACATATAATTAATGTATTGAACCATATTAAACACTGTGAAGTTGTGCCATGGTAAAGTGATGAAACTGCCCAAAAAACAGTGGCAGTATAAATTACCATCTGACTAATGTGATTTTTAGTGCTATGTACTGTGTAAAATTTTAATGCGGTCGGTTGTGAATTATGTTATTCCAACATGATAAAGTGTTCACATTATCTGTGAACTTTGTTAAATTGGTGGAAAACGTAGGCTTAGCAAATATAATGAGCTTTCAGAACTCTGTGCTCTTTTATATTACCGTGTGGGACCAGGTCGCTATCAGGCTTCTGTGCTTTGAACGGTGCGGAGTGGCTTATTTCAAACGTTTGTGATGATGCTTGATGATACTCGGGCTCTATGTCTTACGAGTAGTTCGGTATTGCGGCAGTGTATTTGCTTAAATGGCTGGTGCTATGTGTCGAAATACGTGGTTAATACTCGGGATCTGCATGATTCCTTGCTATAACTGGTGTCGTTTCTCACAGTTATACATGCATTGATTAGGTGCCACATGGCTTTATCTACAAAGCGCTGTAACTTACTTGGAACGATCCGCTGTATGTGAAAGGCTGTGTTGTCCTTCATGTGAGTCCCAAGCAACGAGTGGATTCCTGTATGTGAATAGTGACATAGTAGATGGACTAAAATTTGTAGATAGACTAAACGGTGGGGGCCTTCTTGCCTAGGTTACATTGTGAATAGATGAAGGACTAAAATAGCCGCTTCTGTGGGTGCCATATTGAAAACCTGAAAGGTCCTAATAAAGCCTCAATGTAAATGTAATGTGTCTATCAGTCATGTGTTGAAAAACCTAATATGTTTCATACTATTAAATATTATGATAATACAATACAAAAGTTGTATGATGTGACTTCTTCGATTAGTTTATGTTTAAAAAAAAGAAATAATTCTTATGTTCTCCATGGTACATTTCCTATTTACAAGGGAGATATCCTGCAAATAGCTTGTTAGAAGCATATTCTTACAATGTACATCAATCTGTATTTATAGATAACAACTATGTTCAACTCTATCGTTCATTCCCAATGGTTTTAGGGTTTCCAGTCTATATACCCAATCATTTTCTCTTTGCAACAATAGTTTGACGTTGTCTTTTCCTTCTCTTTTTTGTACTATTTCTAGTACCGTTAATCTGAGTTCGCTAATGTTATGTGACGCTTCCATAAAATGGTTTTCTACTATTGATTTTGTCATTCTGTTGCGTATATTTGATTTATGTTCATTTATTCTGGTCTTAATTTATCGTTCAGTTTTCCCCACATAACCTTGTCTGGAGGGACATTTTAGAAGATACACTACATTCATAGTGTCACATGTAGCTGATACTTTAAGTTTGATCGTATGGCCTTTTCTTGGGTGGGTAATAATTGCACCTTTTATAATATTGTTGCAATTGCTGCAATTGTGACATGGTATTGTACCATGGTATGTTGCTTCTGTCTTGAAACCTTTTGGCTTTAGTATCTCTCGCAGGTTGCTTGCTCTCTGGTATGCAACAATTGGTTCATCCTTCGAAAATGTGATTGAATTCTTGTTCCTGTGGCAATATAGACCAGTGTCTTTTGATGATATGTTTGAATGCTTTACTTTTGGTAGAATATTTTGAAACTATTACTACCCAGGTGTTTTCTTTTGTGGGTGTTTTTTCCAAAAGTTCTTGTCTGGTTCTTTGTGCACATCGCGTTTTCGCTTGGTCTAGTACATCCTGAGGGTACCCTCTTTGTTGAAATCTTTTTTCCATTTCCTCAATACGGTTGTTTGCCATTTCTGGTGATGATACTATCCTTTTAACCCGAAGCATTTGTGAGTACAGTAGGTGCTTTCTTAAACTATCCTGATGGAAGCTGTGATAGTGTAAGAGGTTATTGCGGTCTATGGGTTTACAGTATAAATCTGTATTGAAATCTGTGTTGGTTTTTGTAATCTCCACTTCAAGAAAGTTATATTTTTTTTTGTTCAAGGCATCTGCTTGCCCTCCTCCTAGGTAAGGGGTAACCCCAAAATCATCACCTATCTCATTCCCTGTTTTTCAAAGTTCACTTTTGTGAATTGGCTATATACTTTTTAGCATGTAAAGGTAAAGTTGATTTACCAAAGGCTTGTGGATACAATAGGTAACTCTACTGTGTAGCAGAGTAGGAGTTCTTGCATGAATTCTGTGTTTTCAATGAAATGTCTAATTACCAAATCTCCTCAACTTCCGCTAGCAGATCGCAGTTCATTGCCCAGGGTTTATGACAACACAACCGATTACTCCCACGCCTGGGGAATTGACCATAGTCTAGTGGAATGTTAGGGGTCTTCTCAATAAAGTGAAGAGGATGCCATTCATCACCAAGCCAAAAGCTATGGGGCCGATATTCTCTTTTTACAAGAGATGCACCTATTGGGCACTGAGGCTCCCTGTCTCTCCAGATTTGGGTTTTATGCCATATACCATACAGGGTTCACCAGGGGATCCCGTGGGTCTGTCATTCTAATACATCACCATATCCCCTTTGTACACACAAAGCACTGGGTGGATTCGGGCAGAAGATATGTCTTGCTATCAGGTATACTTTACGAGGAATGCCTGAACCTAGGCAATATTTATGCCCCTCCACCATTAAGCGCCACCTTTGTCAAAAAGATAACATGCTTATGGTGTGTGTTATCAGATGACCTGACACTCCTGGGTAGGGACTGGAACGACACCATGACAGTAATGGACAGAATGCGTGCCTTAGGGTGAAATCCCCCAACAGATAGAACCAAACTACACCTTCTGGCTACCACGATAGGCTGGTCAGACATTTGGCGTGGGCTCCACCACTTTGAGCACAGTTACACATATATGTCTGCAGTTCTTGGATCCCTGTCTCACCTGGACTGTATGTTTGTATCCCTTAGGTACGTGCATTGGGTCTCCTGCATGTCACATCTTCCCAGGGGCCTTTGGGGTCATTCTCCAGTTGAGTGCTGGCTCCAGGTACACTCTTTCAAACCCCCATTTAGGTGGAAGATGTCTCATGGCACCTACGGGACCCGGAGTATATGGAGACCTTGTAACTAGCGGTCTCGCAAAATCTCGAATTTAATGGTGTCTTGACTGTCTCTAAATGTATCTTATGGGAAGCCTTGAAGCCCACAGTACGTGGGATGGATATCAGTTTCCATGCCATGGCTAAACGCAAACGAGTGGCGCAATTATTAGATCTGGAGGACTGCCAGAGGACCCTGGAGGCACAGTACCTCACCGACCCAAGCCCTGCTCTCAAAGGCACCATACTTCAGGCACAATAGTCCATACAGCATCACATTATGGGGGAGGCCAAAGAAATCTGGGACCCTCAGTATTCAAGGGGAATTAATTCCCCAACTTACAATGCGCCAGGGGGCACGTTTGCAGAGTGCTGCGGGAAGGGGGCGGGCCTCTTGCGCAATGCCAGCTTTTTTTTAATTAGAGGAGCTGTGTGGCCCACCTGCTTTTACAATATTTGGGGCCCTGGGGACCCTATCCCCCAGGGCTTGACCTGTTTTTTCTTGAAAAAAAAAAGGAAGGGGGCCCCCTCCTGAGGCCTCTATTGGCCCCGGGGAACCCATCCACCAGGCTGGCCTTTTTCGGTTTGGGAACGTGGGGGGAACCCCAATGCCCCTACTGTCCCGCTGCCTCCCTGCCTCCTGCAGGAGCCGGCATTGCTTTTGAGCAAGAGGAGCTGCTGACCTGCAGCTCCCCTTGCTCAAAAGCAATTCTGCTTTGCTTCATTGAAGCGAGAGCAGGTTTTCCTGCTCTCGCTTCAACAAAGCAAAGCAGGGTTTGCTATGACAGACCGCTGTTCTACCCTCCCTGCCATAACAAACAGCAGTATCCCAGGGAACCCCGGGACACTGGAGGAGCCGGCCCTCGGGGTGGTGGTCACCAGGGTCATAGAAGGCTCCATGAGGGGTGCCACAAGGCCCCCCTTCTATGTGTTAAAAGCCCCGGGGAGGTGGTGGTCCCCGGGGCAAAGGGTCCACTACAAACCCCTGCATTTTTTATTAGTATGTGCCCGGGGGAGGTAGTGGTCCCAGGGCAATGTTAGGGGGCTCTTCCCCCAGACATCATTTTGGTTGTGATACAGAGCCCCGGGGAAGTGGCAGTCCCTGTGGGACCGTAGGGGGGATTGGGACCCCCATGCATTTTTTTACAGCCCTGCAGAGGTGGCGGTCACCGGGGCTGTGGGGGGCCATGGTGCCCCCGCATACAATGAAATAAGCCCCAGGAGGTGGCAGTTCCTGGGGCTGCAGGAGCCCTCGCAGGCCCCTGCAAATTAATTTGCGAGTGCCCCCAGGACTTTACAATATCATAAGGCGGTAGTGATGGTTAATACAGTCGCACATCAAAAAGTATCAATGATTCAGCATTATCCGTTAAGATTTAACTCGATGGCCAATACCCACATCACTAGGTGAACATTATACAAGTCTCAAGCAAACAGAGAAGAGAACATCAGAGAATCAAGTATCGGTTTTATCCAATTTAATGTTGTCAAGTTAACATTATGTGCATGAATCACAAATTCTTTGAGCAGTACAAGCTAAGTCAACAGTGATAGCTTGACTGGAGGTCCTAATCCTAGGGCCTTCCTGGTCGTTGTAGATGGTAAAACAGTCGATGACAGCCAACACGTGTTTCGTTACATTGATGTAACTTTTTCTAGGCTTAATCTCTGTCAGTTGGAACATTGGTATGGTGTTGGGCCGTTTAAGCAACCTTACTGTGCGTGATTCTTGATGCATTAAGTAGAGCCTGTGAATTATATGATGTATGATCTTCCCTGTGGTACACCAAGGTTTGAAGTATGGAGTAAAAATAGCTCTGGAGATTCCTTCAATGAGACCTGATAAAGTAGATTTGGAAGATAGTCGCCCCGTTGGAATCCCCAACCTATCCATGGGAGATTCCAGGTAGTATGATGTCAGCCCTCTTGTGAAGTCTATAAGGGGCAAGTCGCCATTAGGATCCCCAACCAATACAATTTGAACCTCTTCTTACTGTCGAAAAACTGACTTGCCACCATTATGTTAGATGGATAGCTAATGTGCTGAAGAGGCAAGTGTATGCACCGCAAAACAGGGCTTTGGTATGTCCCTATTCGAGGTCCCAACAAACTTATTTTTGGAGCAATCTTGTGGAGAGCTAGAGGGGCCACCAGAACTTGGCCCACCATGGGGCTTTTTGAAAACAAAGCACTGGAGCCAGCGCCACAGCAGGATTCACAACCCCAATGCGAATTCTGCAGTCTTTTCATCCAGCTCTCGGACACCTACTCCTCCCACCACCATGAATAAAATCGCATAGCAAGGGGCGAAGCAGGTGCCCATTGCCGTTCCCTGTTCCTGTTTGTAAACTTTTTGGTCAAACAGGAAATAATTGTTTGTCAAGCAGTGATAAACCATATTGATCAGCATTTCGGTGTTTAACAACATAGAGATTGATCTTGCTCTCAAGAAGTGTCTTATTGCTAGAATACCCAGATCATGTCTAATATAAGTATATATACTTGTCACATCTAATGTTATTAACAGATAGTGTGAGAGGAGGGAGTGTCCGAGAGCTGGATGTCATTTGGTGAAAATATAGTTTTATGGACTAGTTTTATCAATTACATTTTCTTGATTTGTAAAAGGGACAGGGTATTGGCTGAAACCTTTGTGTCATCGTTTAACAATAATGAAATGAATTTACAATTCACGTCCAATATTAGCAACAAAACCAGTGTGTTCCTTGATATTAAGCTTACTGTACAAGGCAATTCCTTAGTGACTGAGTTACATCATAAGGAGACATCAGGAAACAGTCTCCTTAATGCCACAAATGCTCACCCACAAAACTTAATACAAAGTATTCCATATTGTAAGTTGATCAGGGCCAAGCGCAATTGCAGTGCAGAAGCAGACTATGATATTGAAAAAGAACTTATGATCAAAAAATTGTTGAACGGGGATACAGTAAGAAAACCATTCGGAGGGCAGAAATCAAAATGAAGGATTTGAAAAGACCTCAATTATTGAAACCCAGACCGCACAGTGAGGGGGAAGGGGAAAAGGTAAGGTTTATTACTACCTTTTCTAACCAATCCTTTTAAATTAGGAATATACTCACACGTAATTGGCATATCTTAAAAACAGACAAAACCATTACTAAATACATCAATAAGAATCCTCAAATCACATTCAGAAAGGGAAGATCTCTGAAAGATGAACTGAGTAAGAATGCTGTTCACTCTTTGGATGAAGAAGGTATAAAATCTGTGGCCACATACTTTAGGTGCTGCAGGCGATGCAAAGCATGTGCTAGCAGCAACAATTGTGTTGACATTAAAGTGCCAAACAGTAGAAGAACATTCACAATCAATGGTAATTATGACTGTGAGATGAGTATTGTATTTACTGCTTAATTTTCCCATGTGGTAAATTATATATTGGGAGATCCATCCATAGGGCTCGCAAAAGGATTAGAGCACCAGCGAGCAATTCAGAATAATAATATACAATATCCGGTTGCAAGACACTTTATTGAGGAACACAACCTTAATGATAAACTACTGATACTGTCCTTTGTAGTTATAGACTCAATTGCGTGACAGGATCATGAGGGAGATAGGGAGCGCCAATTGAGGAAGAAATAATTTAGATATATTATAGATTTTGAAACCTTAGCTTTAATAGGATTGAATTCCATTGAAGAAATGGTGGTGCAACTGTAAATGTGTAATCTTGTACATTTTGTAAATATTGTATGTGTAGGAGAATGTGTACAGTACTGTGCAGAGATTGCTTCAAGTTTTAAGATAAGTTTGTTTTTGGTAAAGAGCTGTCAGCAGGAATAGAAGGCAATTCCAGCAATGTTTTCTTTTTTAGATGATCAAAGGCAAGAAATTTGCATTGAGAAAAGGGCGCATACCAGTATCAGTATGAAGGAATTCAGCTGTAGAAGATCACAAAAGGAGGCTAAGCCCACTGGTGCAATACAATGTCTGTAGCTTTCTAGCTTTTGGGCTTTTCAATACAGTCCGTGGTAACTGTCACTTATACAGTAAGAAAATGAATGAAGGAGGGGGAGAGTAATAAAGAATTCCTCCCGGTGTTCCCTTATTGGATATGTATATTGAAATGTTGTAAATATTTGTGATTGAAAGTATATTTTGTTCTAGGATCCACAGTAATTGGATAGTAAACCGAGTAAGGTGTAAGATTAGATGCACTTTATCTAAAAAAATAAAAAGGTCGGGTCCAAAATAAGGAAACAGGGCATGAAAAACCGAGAAAAAAAAATGTAATGGAATAAAATGAATTACATGAAAAAATATTAGAGGACTCAAAACCCATTACAGAGATGATTGTGTTATTGTGATGAATTATGGACTGTTTAGAATAAACAACAACTGATACGTTTGGCCAGAGTATACAATATATAACATTTTACTTTGTTAAGATGGCACTCATGGAAGCTGGATTCATTAAGTGGATTGCATAAATTGTCCTTCATCGATTTTGGTGAAACTGTGAATCCTAATCCGACATCGTGGCAGGAACCACCATACCATGAACAAGACACAAGGGAAAACACGTTGGTGTATGAGATAACCTCACCATTAAATTGAATGCAGCAAACCTTGGGTGTCTTGGATGTTCTTTTAAAAGGTTAAAGAATTGACAAATGGATACATATATAAAGATCTTACGTAGTTTCTCTGCACAATTTTCCTAATATGCCAGATAATGTATCAAAGATTTTGCTTTGAAAGCATCCAGTATGAATTCCTTCAAGATCTTATACACCTTGCCATTAAAGCCGAATAGTGTATCTAAAATGTTTGTTTCTGAAAAATTAAGTATGAGTTGGGTAATTCATAAGGCAATCTCGGTTCATTTCCAAGTGTGTATCATTACAGTGACTCCAACCATTATTACACTTTAAATAAACTGTATAATGTCCACTTGTAGTAGTATTTCCAGCATGGAAAACAATAGCAACTGTTGCAAAAGTTCTTACAGAAATAGATACTTGATTAGCAACAATTTTTTTAATTTTGTTTTTCACTTTTCTTCCATTTGGTCGACAGCGTTGAATCATTATAATCAAATTCTTTCCATACCTTTGTAGGCATAATGTAGATAGCATTCTTGATTTACAACGAGAATACATCATCTCATGATCATCTTTCTTTTACTAATTTGGAAAATGGTACAGATTTACAGTCAGGTATTGTTAAATATAAAAATCGTTCTCTGTCAACTATATTCCTTGTAGATAATAAACACTTCACATTTATGTTCCCATTTGTAACTGAGTCCAAATAAACTCTCAATCTGAATTCCTGCATCTTCTAGTATTCCAAGCATAACCATCAGAAATTATTGTGCACCTTGCTGTATATTAGCACTGAACGTTAAAGATCCAGTACATGTATCCAATAGTTGGTGAATACCAGAAGCAGAATGAATCTTACTTCTATCAGTTCTCAATTCCTAAAATAAAGTGTAAAGTGCAGAACATAAAGTTTTTTCCTGACTTTCGATAATTTCACCACAAACATCTTCAAGGTAAAATATAACATTTATAATAACATTACCATAGCAGTTGACACCAGAAGCATTTTCTAATTGGTATCCAAGAACATCATCACTTGTTTTTATTTTCAGCTTCTTTACATCTTTGCTTTTCTGTAGATTTAGTTTTCTGCTTTTCAACCATAGTTAACTCTTCAACATATTTGTGTTTTTAACACACAACACATTTCTCATAAATAGGATATACATCTAAATGGGGAGCATGAAGCCTTCTCAAACAATAATATTCTCTTACACAATTAACATCAGCACTAACCTTGTTCTCATCAAAATCCATTAAATACAAACCAGACAATGTTCTAACTCGAGATAAATCAACATATGGCATTCCCTCTTTAAACACAGTATTTCCAACATTTACCAAAGCATTATCTACACTTAAACCGTGCTCTTTATGAATAGTTATTGCATATGCTCAACAGAAGGGAAACTTTTTTCTACGAACATACAAGTCTTTTACAAGCAAAAAACGTGCGGCAGAACGAACAATCTGTCTTATCTCTGCAATCTGATCAAATTTAACTTTCAAAAATTCAATTCCATTTCTATTTTGATATTTCACAAAATCAACAACTTTCTCCATTGCTCCATTCACTAAACCTTCTTCTACATTCAGATTACGCTTCAAAATTACCAGACAGTTTAAACATACATCTACATTTTTTTCTAAGCCAGCAGTTTTTGATAGACTTTTCCAAATAATCCAATTTAGTCTGTAGTTTTTCTGAAAGAACAATTGTTATTCCTTGATGCTGTATTTTATCAATAGCTGCAATGTGAACTATTTCCTGATTTTCCAATTTTCATAAGCTCTGTATTAAATATATAACACTCTTCCACTGTAGGCATTAAGAAAACTATAGACTTGTTTCCTTTAATTTTCTTGTACATTACTACTGCTGGTGTGTTTTCATTTGTAAACAAGTTCTTTACTAGACGACTTTGAAAAGCTTGTTTACCATGTTTTCTTAGAACACCAATTCTTACATCTTTTGGAATATTTGCATAATCTTCATCTCTTGCTTCTCGCATATTCTGAGTGAGTTCTTTATATTCAAAATTTAAACACAGATTCACATTTCCAATACTTCCCAAAGATTTCTTAGTGTCTTCATGTAGAAGAGTTTAAACACTGGTTCTCCTTTTTCAGGAGTTAGTTGTAGCAGATCTCCAAATACAATTAAATGTTTTCGACCCCAAAAAGAACATCGTAATCTGTGTTTAATACCTGTTGCATTCGTAAGTGCACAAAAGCAAGCATTAAGTTTGAGACCATGCTCACCTCATCAATAATTAAAAGTTTCATTTTCTTCAGCACTCTTGACACTTCATAAGAAGCTTCTCCAGACAACTTCTGATATTCTAATGTATTATCATGTTCCACTGGTAACATCAATAATCTATGCAAAGTAACTGCTTTATTTGTCTGCAGCTAATCCAGTTGGAACTGTTACCACACAGCATAAATGTGAACCAGTAGTTTTTTTAAGATAACTGGTCAAAACTTTAATTAAAAAACTTTTACCTGTCCCAGCTTGACCACTGATGTACATCAGAAGAAGCTTAAAAGATGAACATAGACATTATTTTGTTCATGCAACAAACCATGTTCTATCCATTCTCTCACTTGCACATATATTGCTTTCTGTTCAACATTTACTTGTTCTTCTAACTTTTCCAGTGTTATATTCTCCTCTAGTGCTTGCTGCATTGAAATTTCGACTTCATGCACAGCAATCACTGCTTCATTTTCCAGCACTGGTTGTCCAAGAGGATCTTGACTACATGTCCCACTACTTTGACTTTCTTGAGAACTTTCATGAGCTATTTCAGCTATAATTGTCTTTTCCTGTTCAACTTCATCAGTCAACATTTTTAAATATGTAGGGAAAATTGAACATCCAATGCTATCTTTATAAGCATTAAAAGAATCTTCATAGCAGTCAAACTCTACAAGTAATTCACTTTCGCTTCACCATGGTTTAAAAAGCTGCACAAGTGCTATATAGTAAAATTCTTGCTTATGTGGAGTTTCACAACAAAGTTTCTTGTGGTTTATAAGATTTCCCTTTGCATGTTTTACTAAACAACCATGACTTCCAACTACTGCAAACTTTCCTTCTTTTAAATTCTCTTTAACATTTCTTTTGAAGCTGTAATGTTGAACTACTTCATACAGACATAGCTGTTCCAGATGTTGACTCCTTTTCGGATAGTATGTGTCCAACATATTAGTTTTAAGAATGTCTGTGCTAGCTGGCTCATTTGCTGCTAAATGTTCCATTTCTTCCAATGATTTCAAAACTCTATTTCATTTGCAGGCAAGACCTAAACTTACCCAAATGATTCCTCGTGACTTTGAATATAAACTTGAAAAATACAAGCGGTCAATCAATCAATCAATCACATTCTTTATTCGGTTACTTTAGAAAGATAACCATAAAAGCACAATACAGGTCATAATAAAATGATAATTTCTGTTTCCCATAAAAATATAAATACAATTCACATAATAATTGATTTCTGAAACTTAAAAACATTTTTTAGGAAAGCATTAACAGAAGCAATAACAAATTCATTTTCTAAAAATTGTAAAGCTATAAATGCAGGTCGGTACTGTTTAAGTCCAAAATTCTTTAAAATCGTGATGATCCATCTTTTTTTTTGTTTGTCCTCACTCACCTTAGAAGGTTTCTATGTCCACTTTTTTCAGCCCTTTAACTGAGAAGATACTGACCACTTACTACAATGGGCATATTCCTTCGAGCGGCTATATCTCTCACTCGGCGTAAGGGCATACACCGGTGCTGCTTTAGAGTTCGAGATGTTGAGATATAGAAAGCAACTCTTTAGCAGACCAGAGTAGAAATGCCAGTGTAATAATTGGACTTAACTATGTTCTTGATCCACCATACACTTCAAAGTCTACACCCTCCCATCTCGGGACTCCATGCCAACAACAATTTCCAGAAATCTTTCTTCGTAGTTTTTTTCCTGATAAATCCATCTTGGACATATACACAAGGGATTCCAACCATTCAGAGTGCTGCGGGGATATGTTGCTCACCCATTTACCGGTACAAAAGGGGGTGGTGATGGACGAAGCATCTGAACCAATCAAACACTCACACCCAGTCAACAGATCTGGGTTTAATCCATCACCGTTCTTTGGCCCACTCTGCTACCCCAGTTCAGACATAGCCACATGCAAATCAGTCTGACCCTGTGCCTCATGGGAACAGTCCAGCCCGAACTGCCAAGCCATGCCTTCCCTGGACCAGAAACAAGCTTCCTAGGACCGGTTTCTGGCATTACAGCCGTCTTCAGCCAGGCTTGCTTGAATCCAGTGGCAAAGTGACCAAGGGACTCACGTCTGAGCATTCCCTGCCAACTTATGGTGAACAAAGCGGTACAAAAGGGGGTGGTGATGGACAGATCTCTCTTCTTGCAAGTAGCATGGCATAAAACAGCAGATTTCTTGCGTGGCCCGTAAAAACATCCCCCACTCCAAATATAACCAAAGACAGGCTTACCTTTATTTGCTGGTTCAAAATACCTGACAATGATGACTCCACTTTGTCCCAAAAGCGTCTGATCTCAGGACATTGATAGAACATGTGCACGTCCGACGCTTTTTCCAAGCCACATTTGCCACAACTTGTTCGACTCCCGTTGCCCATCTTTGATAGCTTTTCATGTGATATATAGGCCCTGTGGAGCGAAAAAAAGGTGGTTCCTTCTTAAAAAAAGCAGGTTTGACAGTGAGGTAAAGTGTGCACATAGATACTTGCCAAATATTCTGCAGTTGCTCCCTCGGCAAGTATGCTCCCCACAATTCCTCAGCCAGCGTAAATTCTCCATCGATGGTCTCCCTAAGATGCCAATACCAGAATGCTACTTCCTTAATTCCAACTGGTTTTGTTATCAGTTGCTCCTCTAATATGTTGCCGACGCCAAGTGCCTGTTTTATTCTTTGTTGCCAGCTTCTTAATTGAATATATTTAAACTTTAACAGTGTATTTTTCGTCAACCCATTAAGATCTTGCCAGGGTAGCAAGTCCCCTACCCATGTCAGGTCCCCCCCAAACATTAAGGTTGGCATTTTTGATGGATACTGCCTGTATATCGTCTAGGCACTCCGGAGTTCGTGGTGATTCCCAAACTGGCATAAAGTAAGAGTAGTAATTTAGTTTTGATAGGCGTCTAATGTGATACCACATTTTGCCATCGATTGAAGCACTTTTAGTTTGATTTTTTTTTAAGAATTTGGGGTCACCAAATTTAAAAAGGAATCCTACTGTATTTACTCTGGATAGTATCAGCATTGCTAACAACATTGAACCAATTGTAGAGTCATCTGGTGTCTATGCTAGCATTATAGAGTTTTTTAACTGGAAGGTCCATGCGGAGTATTGTATGTCAGGTAATGTTAAGCCTCCCTTCTCCCTCCTCCTTCGCAACTTTTTCCAGGAAATCCTTATCCCTTTATTAGCCCAGATAAATGAATTTATCTCCTGCTGGATTTTATGTATAGTAGTTTTGTTGAAGTGTAATGGTATGGAATTAAACAAAAAAGTTATCTTTGGCAATATGGTCATTTTCACCAGACTGACTCTTCCTAAGATCGTTAACGGAAGGTGCACCCAGCTCTTCATTATTTGAATGATCTCTTTAAAGACCCTCCACAAATTAGTTTCCGCAATTTCATTAATATCCTGAACTATCTTTAGCCCAATATATCTCATTTCCCTTTTAACCTGGGGGTTAGTGCTTACTTGATACCATACCATGATTTCTGTTTTATGCTCATTTACTGGGTACCCCGAGACTTCTCCTAATGCTATCACTATTCTTAGAATGGTGGGTAAGGCAGTGCTCAGATCAGATGAGTACACAATCAAATCATCGGCGTAAAGCGCAACCTTTCTAACCCAATCTCCCTGTTGAAATGGAGGGATATCAGGTGCACTTCTCAGTCTGGATGCAAAAGGCTCCATATAATAATTAAAAAGTAGCGGGGAAAGGGGGCAGCCCTGTCTTGTGCCCCTGAGTATCTTAAAAGTTGAGGATAGCTTCCCATTTACTAGAACCCTTGCTACAGGCTCCTGATATATTAACTGTATAGCCATGCAGAATTTATCGCCAAGGTTATATATTTTTAATACGGCTAATAGGTAAGACCATCTCACCTTGTCAAAAGCTTTTGAGGCATCCAATGTTGTTATTGCTAAGGGAGTATTGAAAGATGTTGCTATATCACTAGCTCCGATTTATTCATAAGTGAGTTCGTGCAAATACCTCCCCTTCACAAACCCTCTCTGATCTTCATGTATTGCGCAACCTGACACTTTAACTCGTTTACTAGCTAATATTTTTGAGAAGATTTTATAGTCTGCATTTAGCAGTGATATCGTTCTGTATGACTCACAAACCGTTGGATCTTTATCTTGTTTCAGGATCAGAATACCTGTAGCCTCATTCCAAGATTTCGGTAACTGCATACCCTGTTCTAGCACTTCACCCATAACTATTGTCAGTATTGGTGATAGTTCTTCTACTAGCGCTTTATAGAGTTCCATGGGGATACCATCGGGCCCGGCTGCTTTACCCCCTTACTTGATTGAATAGCCCTGGTTACTTCCTCTTGAGTAATCGCTTTATTTAAGAGATCCTGTTGGTTAAGCTCTATTGGTTGAATTGAATCCGCTAGCCAGCCCTCTATCTGGCATTCAATGGTCCTTCTTTCTCTTCTGTGTATATGGTATGATAAAACTTTTTAAAAGCGTCCCTAATGTCCATGTCTCTGTTTAGCACCATATTAGAGTGGTCTTCTTTGATCTGCCCATTCCTGTTCTTATTCAGATCTGTCTTGACCTTCCAAGCTAGAAGTTTACTTGCTCCCTCTCCATATTCAAAGTGGGCTAATTTACTAACATCCCACCTATTTTCAACCCTTATTTGGAGGATCTCTGATAGTTGTTTTTTTAGTGCTAGCTGTTTCTTCTCTAGGTCTGCCTTTTGCTCTTCTGTGACTATGCCTTTCAACTCTATATTTAATTGTTCAATTTTTTCCTATAGCCCTGTGATTTCCCTTTTGTACTGTTTGTTTCTATAGCAGGTTGCACTGGTGATCTTTCCTCTAATGAATGCTTTTAAGGTGTCCCAAACTATAGCATTTGCAGCTGAACCACTATTAATTGCGATAAACTCCCAAACCTCCTCTTTCAATGTACTCATTATCATGCTATCAGTTGGTATTGTGCGATCAAGGGTCCACCTCTTTTCCTGACAGCTGATATTATTTTTTAATTTTAGTAAAACTGCTGAGTGATCTGAAAGGTGTACTGGCTTATACTTAATATGTGGAATATCTTCCCTTAGGCTCAAGTCTACTAAAAAGTAGTCTATTCTGGACATTCTATGATATTTTTTATTATAGAAAGATACACCCTGTTGATTGCCTACTCTTTCTCTCCAAAGATCACTGAGGGTGTGCTGTGCTATCATGGTTTTTAAGAGTGCACGCGAGTTAGGTGTCGGTGTTGTCCTTGTCCTGCTTGGCTTATTTAATGTTAACTCTAAAACCACATTAAAATCTCCTCCTAGTATAATTGGGGCGGTGAATTCTAGCAAATTAGTAAAGAGATTTCTTAAAGGTTCACAGTCGTCCTGGTTTGGACTATAGTAGCCTACTAGAGTTAATGGGTTATCCTCGAATTTTACCTCTGCTATGACCCACCTCCCTGCTTTATCCACCCTTGATTTAGTCACGCACACTTTCGCTTGTTTTTTTACAACTATGGCAACTCCTCTAACATTCCCACTCTGTTCTGTGCAAATCACCTGCTGCGCCCATTCTTGTTTTTTAAAAAGATCGACACATTCCTTCCTTATTAAGTGTGTCTCCTGTAGGATGAGGATTTGAGCAGAGGAGTCTCTGAGATATTGTAGTATCCTATCCCTACGACCCTTTACGAACAGCCCATTAACATTCGTGGTCAAAATTTGAATGGATATGGCTTTACTATATTGGCACCTTTTTCTCTATCCATGGTGTTTGAGGTTTTTTGTTGTTGTTTTTTTCCCTTATGCTCCCCACCCCGTGCTGACCTACTTTCCAACCTACTTCCCAACCCTCCCACCCTGTGCTCTGGAGAACCCACCCCTGCTTCCTCTTCTTGGACCTGATCTTAGTCCAAATTATTTTCTTTGCTCTGCTGTTCTCAATGCACTAAAAAAAAGCAAAACATATTGTGTGTCTATCATTAGATGTATACCAATGTGTTTCTAACAGTAACATCCTCCTTAACCGCCCCCATTCCCACCGGCATCCTTTATGTTTTCTAACAGCTCATCTGCCTCCCTTATGCTCCTTATCATGTGCATTTTATTATTATACGTTATTCGAAGCAAGGCTGGGAATTTAGGTTGTACTGTTGCCCCTAATTTCCTAAAATCATCCATACATTTGCCTAGCTCACACTGCCTGTCAAAGGTCGCTCGTGATAGGTCTGATCTTATTTCAAATGTATAATCTGGGCCCTTCAATGACTTTAACTTTAATGCAGAAACACGGGTCACTGTGCATTCTTTGAATGTATTTTAGATTTCGGCCTCGCTCTCATCTAGCTGAACTGCAGCTTTAATGAGAGACACCACATATGATTTTAAATCATCCCTCTCACTTCCTTCAGGAATATTTAGAACCCTCAAATTGTTCAGTCTTGAATTATTCTCTAATTGTTCCAATTTTTCCTGGAGACCCTGCTTCTCTCTAGGCAAAGTTTGGAGCTCCGTTTTATTAGTTGCAAGATCCTTTTTTAATTCCTCCACTGTGTTCTCGAGTACTGCGGTTCTCTCCGTTAAGGAATCCAACTTTTTGTCCAATGCCTCGCAAAACCCCCGTATTTCTTGCTGATTAGCTTCTGATACAGAGAATCCTTTTTTGATATCTAGCGTTAATGATCCTAACAGTGCTTTCAATGCGCTATACTGTGCCCCACTTGGGGTTCTATTGTCTAAATTTGAATTTGTATTTTGAGCAGCTGTTAGGCCGCCAGCACCGATGGAGTCATTAGTGGGGGAGTGTTCCTGAGACTCAACTCCGTTCTTGTTCTTGTTCTTATTCATAATTCTATCCGTATTTGTAGCCATACTACTCTCTTTCCCTTCCCTAGTAGCTCCAATATCGGAAGATTCCATATTCTCCAATACAAGACTAGGGCTTAGAACCTCTATATGCGGTGGTCTTTTTAATGATGAAACTGTTGGTTGCACTTTAAAAAATGTGCGCAGAGAGGGAGAAATTTTTTCTTTGGAGTCCGGTAATGGTTCCATATGTTTCTGTTTTTTGGCCCTTTTTTTTACTTCCCTCTTAAGCTCCTTCTTAGATTTTAATAGAGGGAGACTTTTTTAATTTTTTGGAGTAGTTGTTGTGGGAATGGGAGTGGGAGAGGGTGAAGGAGAGGCAGGAGCTAATAAGGGCACTGGATCCAGGCTTTGGGGAAAACTATAACTATCTGTAAACACTCTGGCAACCTCCGTAACTCTCTGCCTCCCTAGAGCACCACAAATGTCCACAGCACCGGCCCCCCTACCTCTTGTGTCTTGAACCTCACTACTATCAATAGCGTCTGCATGCAGCTCCTCTCTGCTGGCTCTCCTTGCTGGTGCAGTGCATGTGCTGACACTGCCACCACCCGACCTGAGGAATCCTCGTGCGACAGCCCTGCGGCTCTTCCTGAGCTCCAGAGTGGCTGAAAAGCAGTGCGGATTGCGTCCGGAGTCGTGGGTGAAGGCGGAGGTTCCTGAGCAGTACCGGCGGCGGTAAGGCACATTAGTTGCAATTTTTTTCCTAAATCTTCAATAAAGAAACTGGAGCTTATCACCAATGATTACCGGACACAGCGCATCGTATCACGTCCCGTATAGGGAACAGCAGAGCTTGCGACCTGCGAACTACGCGGCCGCCATGTTCCCCCGAAGTATGTGATCCATCTATTTCTAGGTGTGATATAGTATTTACAAAAGAACATAATATGAATGGTTGATTGTACAGAGATGTAATCACATGGGCATTTACTCAAAATTCTCGGCCAATCATTTACTTCCGGGAAGCTTAGGAATCTCTATAAAATGTTCATTGTAAAACGTACTAGCAGGAAACGGTTAAAATCATTATCTACTAGAGATATATATGGCTGTATTGTTGAAGTCAGTAAAATTAGATGGTGACTTTGAATCGTGGGTTTATTCATTTCAGTAACAGCTCTGATTTCACCCAAGAAACGCATACAGATTTCTTTAAGGGCTCTTCTTGGTACACTGCACATTAGTGGGGGCTCAGTAAAATATTCTGTGTATCCTAATTTTAAAAGGAACATTTTCACATATTTCAAACATCTTATTTGATTCAGACCCTCACTCCCAAGTTCATATACCAATATGAAGCAGTTAAAACCAGTTTCTTCTGATGTCCAGATTCTATGCCTAAGGAGGATAGGTTGGATCTTAATAATATCCTCCAAAATGGCATACCCAATTCCTAATGACAATTGTAATTTGAAGTACTTTCTGGTAAGGCCAGAAGATACTTGAAAAATCTATTTTCCTCAATCTGTAATGTATTTACATCAGCATAGCCCCAAATGCCTGCACCATAGGTGGCTATTGCCACACATTTGGCCATGTAAATATGTAGATGTTCTACCGGTGGGCGTCTTCCTAATTTACGGCTAAAATTAGCTAATGCCATTAGAGCGCTATACATTGTAAAAGTTTTGGAGCAATTGATCGTGAGCCCCAAGTTCAACATAAAATTAGAAAAGGAGTTAGCAACCTTTGGAGACCAAGCGGTGTGCGGGTCATTAAAACCGCGCCGTCTTCATACAGGAGGGCAGAGATAGGACGCTGTGCTGCCTTTGGTAGGTCCCTGCACTCCTTAATTAAAATAGATTCTAAATTATTTAAATATAGATTGAAAAGAAATGGGGCAAGTATGCATCCTTGTCTCACACCTCCCCTCACCCTAAAGTGACAAGTGCATTCTCCCCCCAAGCCGTAACTGACCTTGGCCTTTGCCCCTTAATAGAGCTGCATTAGGAATGCAATTATTACAACATCCATACCTACAAGCGGTCTTAACATTCATACGATCCAATTTCTCAATAAGGAAGCAGTTTCAAACTAAGGCTGTAGAATTTTTTGCTAAGGCTATTCTCTTTTGCGATTTCTTCCCACATTTGTTTCATCTCTGTTTTTTTCAGATTGTATTATGTACGATGTAACATAACATGCAACAGAAGTTGAGTTATTTGCAACATACTGGATGTCCATGTTTACATTCCATAATTTTAAAATGACTGGATTGTAATCATTGATATACTTTGACACTTCTGTTCTTTTTAAGTTGTAGGTATTCTTTGGAGATTTCCGAATTGTGTGCCTTACAGAAGAAAAACAATAATTTACTCTTCCTTTAGAAATGACTGGACGGGGAAAACCATACCGATATTTGGGAGTCGATTCCGATCCGGTAAAATATTCCGCCGTACGATTCGTATTCGTATCCGAATCCGTACAAATGGGAAATTACCATCCACCGGCGAATTCCGATCCATTTTCGTCGATTGCCGTACGAATATCAGCGAACCATACGAACCACAGCCGATGACCCGTACGAATAAGCATCGTGAATCCTACCATACGATTTGTAACCAGGCCGTACAAACACACTAGTACGATCCTGTATGAAAAGCCTGTCCGCGATTCGTACGGCCCAAATATATATACTTTGACACTTCTGTTCTTTTTAAGTTGTAGGTATTCTTTGGAGATTTCCGGATTGTGTGCCTTACAGAAGAAAAACAATAATTTACTCTTCCTTTAGAAATGACTGGACGGGGAAAACCATACCGACATTTGGGCGTCGATTCCGATCCGGTAAAATATTCCGCCGTACGATTCGTATTCGTATCCGAATCCGTACAAATGGGAAATTACCATCCACCGGCGAATTCCGATCCATTTTCGTCGATTGCCGTACGAATATCAGCGAACCATACGAACCACAGCCGATGACCCGTACGAATAAGCATCGTGAATCCTACCATATGATTTGTAACCAGGCCGTACAAACACACTAGTACGATCCTGTATGAAAAGCCTGTCCGCGATTCGTACGGCCCAAAGTATTCACGCATGAAGATTGATTTGTACGGGATAATTCGCCTCACAGCAAGCGGCATCAACACATACCACACGTGTACCCCTCCATCAAGCCTACGCGAACCCCCCACCCGCCAACGGCCCGTACAACACACCCGCACGCACAAGTACGACACGCACACCCCCCATCAAGCCTACGCGAACCCGTACAACACACCCGCACGCACAAGTACAGCATGCACCCCCCCCATCAAGCCTACGCGAACCCCCCCCAACGGCCCATACAACACACCCGCAGGCACAAGTACGACACGCACACCCCCATCAAGCCAACGCGAATCCCCCCAACCGACAACGGCCCGTACAAGTCAACCGCACGCACAAGTACGACACGCACACCCCCATTAAGCCTACGCGAACCCCCCACCGGCCAACTGCCTGTACAACACACCTGCACGCACAAGTACGACACACATACCCCCATCAAGCCTACGCGAACTCCACCACCCGCCAACGGCCCGTACAACACACCCGCACGCACAAGTACGACACGCACACCCTCCCATCAAGCGTACGCGAACCCCCCTACCCGCCAACGGCCTGTACAAGTCAACCGTACGCACAAGTACGACACGCACACCCCCATCAAGCCTACGCGAACCCCCCCACCCGCCAATTGCCAGTACAACACACCCGCATGCACAAGTACGACACGCACACCCCCCATCAAGCCTACGCGAACCCCCTCACCCGCCAACGGCCCGTACAACACACCCGCATGCACAAGTACGACACGCATACCCCCATCAAGCCTACGTGAACCCCCCCATCCGCCAACAGCCCGTACAAGTCAACCGCACGCACAAGTACGACACGCACACCCCCCATCAAGCCTACACGAACCCCCCCACCCACCAAGGGCCCGTACAACACACCCGCACGCACAAGTACAACACGCACACCCCCCCATCAAGCCTACGCAAACCCCCCCAACCGCCAACGGCCTGTACAACACACCCGCACGCACAAGTATGACACGCACACCCCCCATCAAGCCTACGCGAACCCCCCCACCCGCCAACAGCCCGTACAAGTCAACCGCACGCACAAGTATGACACGCACACCCCCATCAAGCCTACGCGAACCCCCCCACCCGCCAACCGCCCGTACAACACACCCACACGCACAAGTACGACACGCACACCCCCCCATCAAGCCTACGCGAACCCCCCCACCCGCCAACGGCCCGTACAACACACCCGCACGCACAAGTACGACACGCACAACCCCCATCAAGCCTACACGAACCCCCCCACCCGCCAACGGCCCATACAAGTCAACCGCACGCACAAGTACGACACGCACACCCCCCATCAAGCCTACACGAACCCCCCACCCGCCAACGGCCCGTACAACACACCCGCACGCACAAGTACAACACGCACACCCCCATCAAGCCTACGCGAACCCCTCCACCCGCCAACTGCCTGTACAACACACCCGCACGCACAAGTACGACACGCACACATAACGCAAACACCTAAACCAGCACAAGGACTTTACTAACGAGGCACACAACAACACTGAACATGTCTCCTGTGTACACACCATTGAGAAACAATGTCCTGGTCACAGCCAAACAGGCAAACAGAAGTCAACACTAACACCCACCCCATATAACACACACACCACCAATTCAAATTAAGCCACACCCACTAATTGACCAATAAAAGGGTCCACACATACAACCCATCATCCTTTGCAACATACCCATTCTTGCGAAGACACAGACATCTCACCAACAATTGCAGCCACACACCTTCATACATACACCCTATCTCATCTACACCCACAGCACCCCTTCACAATCAGACCCACACACCCTCATCCATACACACCACCACCCCCTCAATCACATACACCCCATACCATGACCACACCCAAGAATCCAAAGTTCACTAACCCGGAGAATGAGATACTTACAGATGAAGTCATCAGAGTCGAGCCACAGCTGTTTGGCGCATTGGTCAGACAGACCAGCATGGCAGAAAAAACACGCCTGTGGGAGAGGATCGTAGACCGGGTCAATGCTGTTGCACCCATCAGGCGCACCAGGGGGGAATGCCAGTCCAGGTGGTATGATCTGCTGAGGATGGTGAAGAAGAAAATGGACCAGGACTAAACACTACACTGGAGGCGGTGGTCCCTGCAGACCTCCTGTATTCCAGCCCTGGGAGGAGAAAGTTATGGCCCTGCTGCCACCGGTGGGAGTACACGGAATTGAAGGAGCCGTTGAGTCTGGTGAGTGTACAAAAAACACATGTTATATGGGTGGACTTACAACAGTGCCCAGCAGCATGGGGTGGGTGGCCATGAGTCCCAGTAGTACACAACCGAATGGGGGTAGTTGCAGGAGGGAGGCACAAAGGGTGGAAGGTGTAGGGTAGGAGGCTGCTCCTATCCTATATGTCCCAGGGACACACCCAAGCACCATTCCCAATGCACAGGGATAGGGAAATATCACACAAGATAGTAGACCACAGCTCATAAACTATTTCATGTTGCTGACATACCTTTCGAAGATGCATCATTTTGTGACACAGTAAGGCAGTGTAGCAAGCGAGCGAGCACAAACAACCTGTCTCCATCCCTCTGTTGCCCTCCTCCCTCTGTCTGTCTCCCTCCCTCTGACTGTCTCCCTCTGTCTGTCACCCTCTGTCTCACTCCCTCTGTCTCCCTCCCTCCCTCTGACTCCCTCCATCCCTGTCGCCCTCTCTCTCTGTCTCCCTCCCTCTGACTCCCTCCATCCCTGTCTCCCTCTCCCTCTGTCTCCCTCCCTCTGTCTCCCTCTCCCTCTGTCTCCCTCCCTCTGTCTCCCTCCCTCTGTCTCCCTCCCTCCCTCTGTCTCCCTCCCTCTGTCTCCCTCCCTCCCTCTGTGTCCCTCCCTCCCTCTGTATCGATCCCTCAGTGTTACTCCCTCTGTCACCTCACCCCAGCTCCCTGGGCACCCACACAGTTGCACCCAAGCACTGCACAGGCCTTATAAAGACCATAGAGCAGAGTGTTTAGAGATGTCTCCTAATTACCAGCAGTCATGTTCTAAGTGCCTGCAACACACCCACCATTTGCAGGCGACACTGTACTGTGTCAGGACTCACAGTTTGCAAAGCTCTGTAGTACACAATGGGCACAGGTGTAGGCAGCACAAGTCCCTCCTGTGATCATTGCAAACACAAACACCAGGACAAGGTCACACATCCTGTGCAGGAACACACACCCACGATTATGCCAGCATGCTACTTGAGGGGACAGCCAAATCATTAAGGATGGACGCTTGCAAATCACACGCAAACTACTAGCATGGCCTGTCATACACCCCCCTTACAGAAACTCATCCCCTGGGGACAGGCAATGGAGTGCAACACTGTCACAATTGTCATGTACTACAACTAAACACTCACTCATATGAATACGCATACAACTTATGCATGCACATTGCAGATGCTCTAGTCCATTGTGCCTCTCACACAATGCACGTGCCCCATCTCATGAACGTTGTGGATGCACTTAAGTACCAACATGGACATGGGTATTGACAAGGTGATGCGTCTTGGAGAAGTGCCACGTTCTAAAGCCATGATCTAGAAGTGGGTGTACAGGTCCAGGGGTGTTGGCATTGTTTGGCCATCACGGAACAGCAACACCTATCCAAAGTAGAAGATTTTATACAAATAAATAATGCTCTGTCTCTTACATGAACATACTGCATCTAAACTCTGTGCATGCTTGACGCAGACATAAGGATTAACACCGTATCCTGGATGTTGCGTGAACCTGAGCACTGCTGTATATGTGTAGTGCCGGCAAGACAAGACACAGCAATGGCTGTGTCAGTCATTGTCAAGAGAATGGAAGAAGGAAAATACCCAAGAGTACATGTCAAATTACTACCACTACATACACAACTGAACAATGACAACAATGTAAAGCTTGTGGAACTGTCATGCTGATAATGGCTAACTAATTAAGATGTCACTTGATAGTGCATTGACAGTGTCTGTCTCTCCCACACACAGGGCAACGTGTGGAGACCCCCCCCAACCAGGGGGGAGAAGGATTCCAGTCTCAGGCTCAGCAGGACCCTGACCCAACCGACAGCGCACTCAACGCACTGTGGATGACCCCAACCAACCTGGCTCCTCTGAATCCCAAACCCCTGCAGAAACTGTACCAGCGACATCTGTGCCAGCCACCGGAACCATTCCCACCACATCCCAGCAGACAGGTCAGAGCCCTGCCCATGATCCACCAGAGAGCCTGTCTGAAAATGAGGGACACCCTTTGTCGGGCACCCCTGAGGTGGCAGACAACCTCCACCCTGCCAGCACTCGGGGGCCCGTCGATCGGATGTGCCTACAAGCGCAGGCCGTGCTCGTGTGGGTCAGGGTGGTGGGAGTGGCGCAAGGCGGAGGCGAGATTCTGGCCAGTCAGCTGCAGGGCCTGGTATGCCTGAACTGACTAAAATCCTGGAGGCATACCGGCGGGACACCAGGGAGGTAAGCCAGCTAGCGGAGGCCCTCAACCAGGTGAAAGAACAGCAGGCTGAGCAAAATGCCAGGCAAGACCAACATTATGGACGGGTGGAGGCAAGTCTGGCTGAGCTCTTGACGGTGCATCGGGAAATAAGCCAATCACAACGTCAGATTGCTGCCAACATGCAGCACCCTTCCTGTGTCACCAGGCCAGCTACATTAAGGCAAAGTGCAACACCAGCCACAGGGAGAGAGGAGGGGGAGGAACTGTCTGATGTAGCGTCCCATGCATCGTCCATGCCTGCATGTGAGGGTCCCCCAAGGAAGAAGGGTCTTCCACGGCTAAGACGTTGAGAGGCAGTGGGCCATGCACAACTCCCAGGACACCTGACCTGGCATATTGCCCTTGGGTGCAACAGCATCACCTATGAGACCCTCCCACATGGACTTGCTGGTCACAGTCTGCCCAAGCACTGTGGCCTGGACTCTGTTGACTCAAACTGTAAGGCTTCTCATCTCCAGCAGTGAACTTTGGATTCCCCCCCTTTCTGTACAGCACCTATTCACATTTCCTGCACAAGATCACCCAATAAATATTCTAAACATCATACACATTTGGTGAGTTATCTTAAAATGGTATGTGTGTGCAAATATATGAAATGCAAGGGTATTCAACAAACTGTAGCCATCCACACACTTGGATCTGATTCCGGGTGAGGACACACATCGTTCACAAATTCCTAACAACTAGATACATGGATGGAAAGACACACCTGTGAGGGATAGTAAATGCTGGAGGGGGTTTGGATCACAAAACTGCAATAACAGCCAGGCCCAGGAGAGTCACTTTGAGGTGTACAGATCAGTGTGACAAAACTAGTTGTCCACGTAGGGAGTACCTACATCTGTGTCCTCAGGTATGTGAACTATCATCAGCATGATGCTGTACTGTGGATGTGATGAATGGCGCACAGGACAAGGATGGCAGGGCAGACTGTGGGAAATGGGCTGTAGCACTCTACCCAAGCACACCTGATTAGGTGACCTCCCCCTATGGAGCTACAAGTACAATACTCCTGTGATGGGTGCAACGCATCCAGAACAACTACCCACCTCTGACAATTATCTACACCAGAATGGCCAAATCACACCACACCCAAGAGACGTGGTCATGATGTGTGTCCCCTGTGGCTACTTGACTGACTGTGACGGCTATGTTGAAGTGGTATGACCAGGTCGTGTACTGCCACGTGACTGTAAGGAAGCCGATTTTTGCTGCTGTGGTGTTGACAAGGTAACACTGTACAATATTGCGCCTATGGAAGGTGTGTGTGTGCTGTACAAGACACATGACCTGGTGGTATGTAGACACAATGTCATGTGGCTCAGCATAGTCTTGCCAGTATGTGTTGCACACACAGGCATAGAAGCTGTAATGGCTGAGTTTGAGGCATCATGATACCAGGAGGATGATTGTCTGGTGTTCTCTGTGTGTAGGGTGGCTGGAGCATGCTCTACAAATGGATGGAAGGAGGGGTATCCTGTAGGTGTGTGTGGTCCTGGATAGTGTGCGCTGCATTGTGGCTGTGTATGAAGCAGCAGGAATGAGTGAACACATGACGCAGGAGGGGTGTGACAACTTGCAAAACAAGCACATACCACAAGGGCAATGGCAAGCTACAAAGTGACATGTGTATGTGAATGCAGAAGTGTCTGCTTCACTCAGGGTCACTGCAAATAAAATGGCACAGTAATCACCAAAGATCACGGTCACTGGATCAGGCCCCTTAGGGACAAGTGGGGCACAGGACACAGGACACAGGACACAGGACACAGGACAGGTCAGCAGGTGTAGACTACAGCTAGTGTGTTCCAAGCTAAACAGCAGCTACACAGCCATCTACCTCACACACAATATAGTATTTTAGCCTTAACCAACACCATGCATGTAGTCACTGTACACGTTAACACATAACAAGCATAAGCTTACTTCATGCCATATAGTATACATGCACATTAGAAGGACATGTGCGTTGACATCAAGGAGGCACAATATTCAGTGAAATCACACGTCATGCACAACATGATGATTTACATTGTGAGCCCATGGAGCATTATCAAACATACATGGGCATTGGCATTGGCAAAAAGACAAAAAAAGTCTATGAATGATGTCACCTGTAATGCAGCAGAACTATTCGCTACAAGCCTGTCAGGGACTGGCCGTACCTTTCTTCATCAGAGTGGAGTGATGCTCAAAGGGTTCCACCTCCAAATAGCCCCTTGGTCTGAGTACAAATGACAGACACAAAAGGGTGATCAGGCGAGGGAAGGAGAGGATGGGAACTGCAGGGAGGGAGACCTGAAACAGAGGCAAATAACCATTAGGAGTAGTTTCTCATGTCACTGACACTAAAAATACCTCATGACATACACTGTACCAGTCCCACCTGTGAAGTGTAACGACTGAAGCCAATTAGAGATCACTCATCATGCTATCACATGACATCCTATGCTGTAACATGGACACATAAAACCTAGGACAGTCTGTCATCTATTTGAGTCTTGTGTAACGCTCACAATTCAGCTACCATGCAAGGAGATCTATGTGGACAAAAACTATTTCACTGTCTCTGATGATGTGGACCCTACAAACAAATTAAAACATATGGCAATGATACTTATGCAAAGTGTAATATCTGTATTTGATTATGTGTACCCGTAAGGGCCATGTAGGCAAACTTGACATAACCCACAACAGCTGTAAGAATCACGTATGATGAGGAAGCTAATGACCTACATGCAATGAAGGCACTCTGTAGCCAGTCTTTTGATCTATCAACTTTGCATCACTATGCTAAACATGACAAGCAGGTTGAAAATAACTCAACAGCAAGTGATGTGGATCCAAGCCACATAATGATACCCTACCATCGCACAGAAATGCTGCACGGGACAAGAGAATCATGTGAATGACCGCACTCCACTGGTGCAACACAATAATTCACATATGCATCATCCCAAAATTGTCATGTCTTATGCTAAACATACATGGCATCATGTGAATTAAAACAGAACTGCTACTCACTGTGAAGGCTGGCGTAGCAGTATTCTCAACCTGCACTGAGGTAACGACATGACAGTGACATGACATACTGCAACAAGGGGCAATGCATCCATGCGAACAGAATCACAGGACAGTTGTCTTAACATGTGGAACATACACTGGGCCACACCTACCCAACATGGTTTAGTGGTAAACAAACTGGACTGGCCCACAAGGTGGAGGAGAGGAACCAGACACATTCTAATGCACACAGTGAGGCTGCAATCCCCCACAGAGTCTGTGGTTGTTACCTCTAACGCAATGTCAAACCATGGTATATGCAATGTTGCAGTGTCAATCTCTACACACATTGATGCATTCACCCGAGTCTAAAACTACAATAGATGACTGTCAGATGGGGTGACTATCCTGTCATGGGAGTGGGCATACATGTAATAAGAAACATTATGTTGTTGCATGTATGCATGGTCTCACAACATGCGCATGAACATGTACCACACATTTGAAACCATACCAACGCTAAACAGCCTCATATGAGTCCTTACCCAAATTGACTTCTCCACATGTCCATGCACGCTCCGTTGATTCGGCTGACGTTGCAATCATAATGAGCAATAGCAGGCTGACCATGATGACACCAACGGACAACAGGCAGGGCGAGCTGGGGATGAGAGGCACACAAGGGGTCGAGTTCATTCTGACATTGTCCTGTTGAATAGCCTGATGTTGTAGTACACCTGTACATTCCAAGTACACACATAGCACGTATGTGTGTTGCATTACATCTGCACCTGTGTGACACTGCACAACAAACATCCAAGTGACATTGTATACAGTCAGTTGCATACACAGCATGCTACCCATTCAACTCTATAATACATGTTTTACCAAAAAGCACCTATGACTCACCATTATGAAAAGAAGTTGCGGATGAGGTAACTCCGGATATCATCTTCATCCTCATCGTCACTGGCATCCTGGGCAAGGCCTTCATCCTCAACGGGTAGATGTTCCAGCTCATCAGGATCAAGGTAGAGAGGCACGGCCTTCTCCACTGCCATGTTGTGTAGCATGCAGCACACGGTGAAGATGTCACACACCTTGCGTGGGGTGTATTGGAGGGTTCTGCCTGTCTTGTCCAGGCACCTGAACCGGCTCTTCAGGAGTCCAAATTTTCGCTCGATCACCCGCCTGGTCTTCCCATGAGCATTGTTGTACCGCTGGTCTGCAGCTGTCCTGGGGTTGCGTAGCGGAGTCATTAGCCACGGCATGTTTGGATATCCTGCGTCTCCTGCAAATTGACATCATGGAAATGAGTGTGTAATATGATGCAGTCCATGAAGTTTTGACATACTGACATACATAGCTGACAGAGTTTACCCACCAACAAGACATGCCCAGTGGTTGTGCAGCTGCAGCATCATCTGTGGTACCCTGCTACGCCTCATGATGAAAGCATCGTGGCACGATCCTGGAAAACATGCAGAAATATGTGAGATAAGCATGTTAGCAAGACACACCACCAGGGCATTTATCGAGTGGTAGTGTTTCCTGTTGCGGTACGCTTGCTCCTGAGCCTGTGGTGGCACCAGAGTAACATGTGTACCATCAATTGCACCAATTACATGTGGCATGCGTCCCAGGGCATAGAATTCCCCCTTGACATGTGTCAACTGTTCTGGAGTAGGGAATGTAATGAATTCATCAATGTGCAGCAACATAGGTGCCAATACATCACTCAATACGCGGCTAACCATTGTCCAAGACATCCCTCCCACATCAGCTATGGTAAATTGGAACGTGCCTGTGGCAAAGAAATGTAGGGCTGCCATCACCTTTACCTTGGGTGTCAGCACAGTTGGATACCTGTGTCGTGATTGCAGGTGATCTTCCAGCCTGTCCGTCAGGTCCTTGATCAACTGTCTGCCGAAGCGGTAACGCCGTATGCAATTACGTTCCCTCATGGCTTCCAAGTCTGGCAACGGCCTTTCCAGAGGGGGTGCCCTGCAAACCATATTTAGTAGAAAATGTGTACAACTGTCAGACTAAGACAATAACAATGTACATGGCACAAGCAACACTGCTTCAACAAATCTAGGCAATTTTGAGTGTGGCATGGGATACACACTGAGGAAACATGTGCCAGCTGCCAGCCACTCCTCTGTGAAATGTTAAAGACCTGTGGTCTGTGGAATGGATATGACATGCATACAAATGATCTGATGGGAAGGTCTGAGTGAGCATGACAATGTATCATGTCAGTGACACACGTCATGTGAATTGCATTAGGAGGTTGTCTGCACATCCAGACAGCTGACAGCAATACACACACCCACATCACATGTGCCATCATTTGCACAGATCTGACATATTCCTTTTGCGGTGTGATATTTCCCAAACTATTACATGGACATCATCAGACAGCAGAAATGTTTGATTTGTGACAAATGGTCTGTGATGCCATCACACATATGAGCCGTTCATTTGCACAAGTGGCATGGTGTGCGTACATTTGAAACCCTGTCATCATGGCAAGGACCAACATAGATGCTCCTACAGCAGATATACTGAACAGTATGAACTAGTTACTTACCTTTTGTAACGAAATATCTGTAAGGAACAGTAGTTACTACCATATTCCTAACTTGGAATACATACCAGGCTTTGCAACAAATTGCCTCCGTGTATCCCATCGCTCTGCCCAGTGAGTCGGTGCTATCCAGCCCACACCGGATCGAATACCGTGTCGCAGATCGGCATTCTACAAGGGCTTGGCCAAGTATTGCCCGTACCTACAACGCGCACTCTGGCAGCAGTTCCACAACCGTGTCCCACAGAGAGTGTGTGTAGCGGACAAAGAGGCATGTGATGTTGGAAGACCTGAGTCCCAGACTCAGGGAGGATGATACCATCTTTCCGTACTGCTCATACCTCTTGGATACCCTGTCCAGCGGAGCAAACGGGAATGCGGTCTGTGATTTGGAGGCCTGGATGCCAATGCTCTCTGGGGTGGGGTGGGAGGACAGGAAACATGGGTCATCCGGGGAGGGGTGTGGGCGTCTGGCAACGTGCCTATCTACAGCCAAACCTGCAGCGGGCCTGGACATGGTGGCCAATATAGCGTCAGTCAATTCCTCATGAAACGGCTGCAGAGGCTCAGCGGACCTTGACTGCCGTTTAAGGACCTCAATGAGGAGGTTGGTCCTCACAGCCGCAACGGGGAGATGAAGGGGCAAGGCTTCGGCCGCCCACGTAAACACAACACTGTACGTTGCCTGCTCATCAAAAGACACGTTTGAAGTAGAGACATTACCAGTGTCTGGCGAGGTGTCCAGACCACTCGCATCCCCAGTCCACCTGTCCTGTCGCCTTGGGACTGACACTCATGTGTCAGTGGGTCTTCAGAACCCTCCCAATACTCCTTATCACCCATTCCCTGATAATCAGGGTTGTCATAAGCTGTGCCCGGCTCGTTGAAGTGTAATTCCACATGCAGCATTAAAAGCGGTGTTCTGCCGCGCAGTTCCCATGCCGGAGCCGTATAGTGTGTGGTATTGGGGACAGCACCACTCGAGGATGGCACCAAGGGTGACACCTGGGGGACTGTTGCCGGTGAGGTTGTGAGGTGAACCAGCGAGGACCAGGATCACCAATCGGATCCAGCGGGGCCGGGACGAAGGCACCACCAGCGTCAGTGCCAAAGCGAGTGACGGCATTGGGGGCAAAGCACCAGACCCCCTAGTGCCCCCAGACGGGTCCGCTGGGCCCTAAGCCGCAGCGTAGGCCGTCAGTGGAGTGAGGGACATCATGGCCATGAGGAAGCGCACTTACTCCTCCTGCGTTGCATGCTGGCCAGGGACCGGAGGTCGTGGTGCAGGCTACGACGGCTGCAAATCTGACGGAGCCGTGTGGGCGGTGTCACCCGAATCCCATGCAGCATTGCACGTGCATTGTGGTGAGTTTGAAGTGCGATGATGTCTCTTTGACTTCTTGTGGTTACCTGACGACTTTGCCCTGGAGGACTGATGTCAAATCCCGGGGCTCTGATGTCTCAACACCCACGCCCAGGCACTCGACCTACGTCCAGACCATGAGCTATTGCGGTGCAGGGGCAACTGCTGGAGTCCGAGCCGCTTGTGGGACCACTCACACCTAGCTTCATATGTCTGGTCCCGGCAGTCGGACCAGCTCTTGTTGTCGTGCTTGACGTCAAAAAAGTGGAGACACCGACGGTGAGGGTCAGTCACCGACATGAGTCGGTCGCAATCCTCTCAGGCTTGGAAACGGCCATCCCTATTGGCACCGTCCTGAGTCGGACAATCCAAGTTAAATGGTCAGAAGTGATCGTACTATGATTTGAATAAGAAAAATGAGTAAGGTTACACTGATGATGTACCGTACCCCGAGGTCAATGACGTAGGTGCGGCACGTCTCCGTATTGCACTGTATATGTGCAGTGGCATACCGTACCCCGAGGTCGATGACGTAGGTGCGGCACGTCTCCGTATTGCACTGTTGATGTGCGGTGGCGTACCGTACCCCGAGGTCGATGACGTAGGTGCGGCACGTCTCCGTATTACACTGGTGATGTGCGGTGGCATACCGTACCCCAAGGTCAATGACGTAGGTGCGGCACGTCTCCGTATTGCACTGTTGATGTGCGGTGGCATACCGTACCCCGAGGTCGATGACGTAGGTGCGGCACGTCTCCATATTACACTGTTGATGTGCGGTGATGTACCGTACCCCGAGGTCAATGACGTAGGTGCGGCACGTCTCCGTATTGCACTGTTGATGTGCGGTGGCGTACCGTACCCCGAGGTCGATGACGTAGGTGCCGCACGTCTCCGTATTGCACTGGTGATGTGCGGTAAAGTACCGTACCCAGAGCTCGGTGCCGTAGGTGCGGCACGTCACCGTATTACACTGTTGATGTGTGGTGACGTACCGTAACTCGAGGTCGATGATGTAGGTGCGGCATGTCTCCGTATTGCACTGTTGATGTGCGGTGGCATACCGTACCCCGAGGTCGATGACGTAGGTAGGGCACGTCTTCATATTACACTGTTGATGTGCGGTGACGTACCGTACCCCGAGGTCGATGACGTAGGTGCGGCACGTCTCCGTATTGCACTGTTGATGTGCGGTGGCGTACCGTACCCCGATGTCGATGACGTAGGTGCGGCACGTCTCCGTATTGCACTGGTGATGTGCGGTAACGTACCGTACCCAGAGCTCGATGACGTAGGTGCGGCACGTCACCGTATTACACTGTTGATGTGTGGTGACGTACCGTACCCCGAGGTCGATGATGTAGGTGCGGCATGTCTCCGTATTGCACTGTTGATGTGCGGTGGCGTACCGTACCCCGAGGTCGATGACGTAGGTGCGGCACGTCTCCGTATTACACTGGTGATGTGCGGTGACGTACCATACCCCGAGGTCGATGACGTAGGTGCGGCACGTCTCCATATTACACTGGTGATGTGCGGTGACGTACCGTACCCAGAGGTCGATGACGTAGGTGCGGCACATCTCTGTATTATACTGGCGATGTGCGGGAGTGTGTGGCGCAACATACCCAGACATTACAGTCGTGCAATGGAGATGTGCGCGTGTGGCACCACGTACAGGTATGTTGGACTTCGTTGTACTCACCTTCTGCGCCGTTGTTGGTTTCTATGTACGAGGTGGTGGCCGTACAGGATTGGGATGACACGGACGATGGCGTTCATGTCCTGCTTGTCGCGTACCGGGGTGCGGTTCGTGCCGGAGTCTGGTTTTACGGTAGTTTTCAGCTCTCGCAGAAAAAGAGCTGTACGGAGTGTGTTCAACACGGATCGTACTTCCTGGTTCGGAAGACGCGGTCTATTTACGTTCGGACGTAGCGTGGAGCGTCAGCCGACTGCAATTCGTATGGACTTTCGATGTGTACGCAGCTTTTTACGAGGCGTACGGAGTGACGCTTTTGGTTGGGATCCTACTTGCGGAATCGTACGGTGACGCTTACGGGTACGATTCATACGGGGAAAAACGCTCCGAACGACAATTCGGAGCGCTTTTTACCGGATCAGAATCGACCCCTTGGTGTAAAATTTTCTTCTACGCTTGTATTTTCTTCTGCAATACTTTCCACAATGATGACTTTGGAAACGTAAAACTTGTTGTCTCAAGCATCTATCTCCTCCTTCTCTTGGAATCTCACATGTCACATACTGGTCGATGAAAGTCAAAACTGTTTCATCAGAATCATTTCCCAATTTAGGTGCATCCTTGATCCATAGAAGCATATGTATATGAGGTGCACCTCTTGCTTGATACTCCTTTCTCCAAAAGAAATCAGTAACTTCTCCAAGAGATGGATTCTTTTTATTACAGATAAAAGACATCATAGCTTGAAAGTTATGATTAAAATATCTTCACAGATTTACAGGAACCAATGAACACAGTTCACCAGGAGTCTTCATTTCAACATTTTTAATATTACAAATCGCTTCTCTTAAAAACTCAAGCAAATCTTTCCATGCATACTCTGCACAGCTAAGTGTGACAAACCATGTTGGTGTACCTAAGTTCCGTAACATACACTTGAGTTCTTCATGACGACGATACCAATACTCATTTGTTCCACGTTGACATGCCATCAAATTGATTAACTGTGCTTCTAAATGTTCATGTTTCTTGAACTTTCTCCACAAATTCTTTCACAGAAAGAAGTGAATAATGAACTCAAGTTTTAAGTATATGATTCACTGCATACGAGGGAGAAGACAAATCACTTTCAAACAAAAGGTGAAATATGTATGGAATGCACTGTCGAAATCTAGGATCTTCAGAATGTAATCTTGTTGACCGATATTCTAAAGCTGGAATCCGTACAGGTTGTCATCATATCGTCCACCTTCTCCAGTAGGAAACAACTGTGGAAAACAATGAGCTTCCAAGCTTTTCTCCCGTACACTCATTGTAGTTCCCCGTGCTTTTTTCATTTGAAATAACTCAATGCTACTTCCTATCACATCTTTTGAATACAAAGGACATATTGTGTAATGTTCATAAATCTCTTCAGTCCTTGACTTGTTCACTTTCTCTATTTCACCACTTCAAATTTCACAATCATCTTCTAAATGTTCATCCATATTTATATTTTTGTAATAAATATTGTTCTTTATAAGATATATGGTAGTCTTTCAACTTTATTTACATCCACAAATTCTTGCCTTATTTTCTGACTCTTTGTTGATACACCTTTTACTAAAATAACTGCTGCCTCATCTTCCTCTTTCTCTCCAGCAATAGTTTCAATGTTTTTCTTAAAATCCAAAGGTAATAACACCACTCTTCCTTTCAGTCCTCTTTGCTTCTCCGATGTTCAAGAATCTGGAAGACCACCTTCAATGCGGTCTGTGACAAGTGGAAGGACCAACTGGAAAGGAGTAAAATGGTACCAGGAGTCAGTAATCAATAGGTGACCGAAAACAACTACACAAGTACACGAGATCTATATCAAATTATATAACTCACATGTGAGATCAGGGTTAGAGCTGAGGTCCGTCTGAGCAACGCTAGTCAAAATGGATAAGAGTTTCAACGTGACCTTCATGAATGAAAAAACAGCAGGGAAAGAGGTTTTAGGCAAAACTCCAAACACAACCACTCTTGGTGGGTATTCAGGTGACTCAAAAGGACTTATATGTGTCAGGACGTCACAAAAGGAGTCAAAAATTCCCTTGGCGATTCCAGGTTTTAGCGTGGGTCAGCATACATGTGCCTTCCACTAAAGAAGCAACAGGAGGATGGTCTTAATACTCAGTTGGATAAATAGTGTGTTGAAGACAATAAAAATAGTCATTCAAGGACTTACATTAGATGGACGGGAACAACAAGGATCGCCGCCTCAGAACCGTGGCATTCAATGCACTTCAGTTTAAGTCCGAATCAGAGGTATCTGGGGAGGTTAAGTGTGTCGAAGTTACTAAGAGTTGTATACAGAAACAACCTCTGAACAGCGAAATAGCAATTGGCCGGAGTCGTTACTTACATAACACGGGTCCTGCAGCCGGGGTCTCACAACTCCACAGTGTTCGGTATTGGATGCACGCGAAATAAAATTACTTCCGCGTTTGACCACGTGATTGGTCGAGAGTGAAGAAAACTTCAGGTCAACTCAAGGCCGTTTTTGCGTGGCTTGTATTAACTTAAAATAATTGGTAACGGTAGTTTCATGCCCCGGGAACGTGTGAGCAATGTAAAACATTTTTTGCTCATAGTTGATAAAATCGGGGCAATTGGTCTAATCAGTCGGTAATAATAAGGGGGTGTCCGATCAAGACACAAACTGCTCGGTCAACCTATCGAGGGGGCCGACAGACCTTGTTTAATATTCCCCTTAACGTCTGTTATTGGAGAGATTAAATCTATCACATATAACGAAGAGTAAAGCAACGGTCTATACTGGGCAACCATCGTTTCAAGAGGTATCTCAATCAGTATTTCAAAGAAGAGTCGTGCACTTCTGCCACACGAGGGTGTAAACGACTTGGTCATTGTACCTGTTGTAAATCGGGTATCATATAGTCAACACACTTTGTCATCATAACGGACTTTATCTCAAGGGTCAATATTACACAGAGGAAAAAGACGTGCACCTCTCCGACATGAGGGTGTAAACGTCTAGATCCTGCTATTGATCCTGGACACTATTGCATGGAAAGCACAGTATTCATATCCACTTGAAGAAAAACGTGCACCTCTCCAGCATGAGGGTGTAGACGTCCTCAAGGCAATTAATTGTACGCTACATTAGGGTACTCCTGTGATAGCTACTGACCACTATAACCCTATAGACCACTTCAATTAGTGGCCCAATGCTGCCATCTGGGCATAGCTGCTGTCCTTTTCATTGAGACCATTAGTGATTGAATCGAATATAGCCATCCATTTCAATTCGCGGGTAACCAATACTGATGTCAAATTCCCGCCCCTTCTGCCTAGAGTGATCTTCTCTATGACCAGCCATGTTAAATCTAGTACAGTGTGTCCCATTCTATGACAGTGTTCCACCAGGGGTGCCCCCGTTACATTACAACGTATCCTGCTACCATGTTGCAGTATCCTCTGTTTTACCTTCTGCTGGGTCTGGCCAACGTATATTTTCTCGCAGGGGCATTGGATGATATATATAACATTTGCCGTGTTAAAATTGGTGTAAGACTTAAGAATGAAGGTCCGATTTTGGTGGACAAATTTCTTAGTCTGTAGAGTGGTAGCGCAGGCAGTACATGATCCACACTTATAATGCCCAACAATTGGTGGAAGATTCCATAAGGAGGTAATAGTGGGTTGTTCTGGTATATCTAGAAAAGAGTGAACCACCATGTCTCTGATGTTTTTGGCTCGTTTAAAGGAATGTAGCGGTAACTGACCCTGATTAATATTGTCCGCTACCAAAGACCAGTTCTTGTTGATGATCTTTTTGATTTTGTTACTTCTTGTAGAAAAGGTAGTAACGCAAATCATGCGATCACACTCAGTCTGCCTTTGATCTTTTGTGTCGAGAAGGATCTCTCGTGGATTATACCACGCCCGCTTGCGAGCTTTTTTCACAAGTCTACCCGGGTATCTTCGGGATACTAAACGGTCCAACAGGTCTTGGGACTCAAGCATGTAGTCTTCCTTTTTGGAACAGTTCCTTCTAATCCGTAGGACCTGTCCCACTGGCAAGTTGTCTTTAAGGCCCCTAGGATGATGACTCTCATACTGCAGCAGAGCATTTCTTTCCATGGGTTTCCTATAAAGGGTCGTCTGGAGATGGTCATTCTCGACATAGATGGTTATATCCAAGAAGGGGATCTGTTGGTTGCTAGACTGTATGGTGAATTGTATATCTTTTGTGCATGCATTTAGCCAGGTATGGAATGCCGTTAAATCCTCCGAACTTCCATCCCATATACACAGGACATCATCAATATATCTAACCCATAAGGCCAAATTGGCCTTAAATGAAGGTCACGTTGAAACTCTTATCCATTTTGACTAGCGTTGCTCAGACGGACCTCAGCTCTAACCCTGATCTCACTTGTGAGTAATATAATTTGATATATATCTCGTGTACTTGTGTAGTTGTTTTCAGTCACCTATTGATTACTGACTCCTGGTACCATTTTACTCGTTTCAAGTTGGTCCTTCCACTTGTCACAGACCGCATTGAAGGTGGTCTTCCAGATTCTTGAACATCGGAGCCAGCCGGCCCGATTCACCTTGGTAAATTATCCCCCCTTTTCTATAGTAATGGATTTTAGTATTGCACTTATAATTAATCCACTTTTAATCAGAAATATTAAACTCCACTCTTACTTTTTAGAATTATTTGGCCCCGCCATCCTTCTCTCTGTCCTGATGAAGACCCCGTTTAAGGGCTCAAGTGAACCTCCCATGTAGGGTTCGAAACGTCGACGGCTCTACCTGTTTTTGATCCGGCACTACCCATGATTTGATTTATTTACAATTGTGACCGTAGAATGGTTTTTGTATTAGTCTTACTGTACTGGTGGTGTAAATAAGTTACAGCCTTTTCTACCAATTATGATGATTATGTTTTGAATATGAAATCGTGTTCTTGTTTGTGAATCACTTTTATTCTTTTTCATTCCACACCTTATTCTTCCCTCTTTCCCTTGTCTGTGGGGCTTTTCAATTTTAGCCAAACTACTTGAATAAATTTAATAGCATATTGTGATTAATTGACAAGGTTGCTTGATTAAATAAAATGAGATATAATTGGCAATTATAATGGTTTTTATCTACTAATTGCGTACTCCTACTCAATGCTTTTTGCAAGGCTTTTCAATGCCTTATGAGGATAGCTGGATGAGTATAATACGTCGTATTTAGGATCAGGAGGACGATGTACGGAAATAAGAACGTATAGTTGAATAAAGGGCGAGTGGATGCATGACCAGATGCATCAATAGATAGATACATAGATCAATCTATCTATGTATGGATGGATGGAATGATGAATGAATGCAGGGACCAGTACTTATGATAGACGGGTGGGCTGATAAATGATTATGATTGATTCTGGGACAGATATATCTATACATATATAGGCGTACCGCTGCATGAATGGCACAGTGCTTACAATAGGCGAGCGCGCTCATAGATGCTTAAGATAAGCGGGCGAACAGATTTATGTGTGAGCAAGGGCACTGAGTTGCCCGAAACGCATCATGGCGGTGGTGCAGGGCGAAATGGATTAAACACGTATCTGCACATGAATCTGGGTCTGCGTCCGTTTCTAATGCATTTGTAGACTGCAAACGGAACATTGATCATATATATATATATATATATATATATATATATATATATATATATATATATTACCTACTGGCGGTCGCCAGTAGGTATATATAGTTAGGATTTTTTCTCTATGGGTTTTTTGAAAATTCTATGTCTAATAACTTTGGCGTTTGTGGACGGAATTGGCTGAAATTTTCAGGAAAATGGCACATTTTGTTTCTGAGCAGCCCTTGAAAATTTGGGGGGGGTTCGTCAAGGGGGGGCCGAGAAAAAAGGGGGGTCCCAAAACGTGTTTTTAACATTGAGTTTTCCATAGGGCGGTTGGCCTCACTTTTAGCCCGAACGGCTGAATGGATTTGCACGAAACTTGGCAAAATTGTAGGGACTGGTAGCCCGATGTGCCTTTTGTAGGTCTCAATATATGTGCTCCAGTGGATTTTGAGAAATTAACGTTTAAAAAAAGATATATATCTGTAACAGCGGACCGGGCAGCGCTCTGGTTCGCGGACTTTTCGCGCAACGGAGCTTTGTGAAGCGAAGCTGATTGGTTCTCCGGCGTCTGTCAACATTCCAAACAGTCCGTAGCGGCCGCCATCTTGTCTCTCGGTAGGATCGAGAGACAAGAGGAGGTCAAAACAAAGGGGGAAATAACTATAAGGGGGCATAGTAGATCCTCGCTGACCCCCTAGGTTTGATGTGGAGGTTTTAAAAGGGCCTCGCGGGGCAAAAAAAAATAATAATAATAATAATCGAACGGCTGAATGGATTTGCACGAAACTTGGCAAAATTGTAGGGACTGGTAGCCCGATGTGCCTTTGCTAGGTCTCAATATATGTGCTTCAGTGGATTTTGAGAAATTAACGTTCAAAAAAAGATATATATCTGTAACAGCGCACCGCTTCGCGTACTTTTCGCGTTACGGAGCTTTGCGAAGCGAAGCTGATTGGCTCTCCGGTGTCTGTAAACATTCCAAACAGTACGTAGCGGCCGCCATCTTGTCTCTCGGTAGGATCGAGAGACAAGAGGAGGCCAAAGCGAAGGGGCAAATGACCATAAGGGGGCATAGTAGATCCTCGCTGACCCCCTAGGTTTGATGTGGAGGTTTTAAAAGGGCCCCGCGGGTCAAAAAAAAAAAATAATAATAATAATCGAACGGCTGAATGGATTTGCACGAAACTTGGTAAAATATTAGGGACTGGTAGCCCGATGTGCCTTTGCTATGTCTCAATATATGTGCTTCAGTGCATTTTGAGAAATTAACGTTCAAAAACAAGATATATATCTGTAACAGCGCTCCGCTTCGCGGAGATAAAATTATATCTGTATTACCTAGCTGTTGCTAACACCAGTTAGCGACGGCTAGTAGGAGATAGCGACCATCTTGGGTCCCACTTTGCATGTGAGTGATATTTATCACTAATGACATGCAAAGTGGGCATGCCAAGATGTTAGCGACTGGAAACAGTCGCTAACATCGCTATCTCCTATTATCAACTTTTGGAAATATTCGAGATAAGCGCGAATATCTCCAAAAAGTAACAGCTGCCCTGAGCAGTTCTTAGCCATGTTATCCAATGGGAGGTGGATAACATGGCTAAGAGCATTAGCTCGGTAATGCATGAATATCGCGGAGTTTTCAGCGATATTAATGCATTGCGCTCGTTTTTTATCGTATTTGCGATAAACCTTGATAATAGCAAGGTTTATCTGCGATAATTTCTGACGGTAAAAAAATCTTTGCAATGCATCGTTAGGGATAAATATCGCTTAACTTTGGTAATATGCCCCAACGTCTGTTAACGTTCGATTCGAAGGAAATCAGGAATTGTTGAAAAACATTGTGTGCGCCATCTTGTCTTTTTTCAAATGCCACACTTTTGTCGTGCACGGCAGCCATTTTAGATGCCTTGACCAGACCCACTCTGTGCACGCTGTCGATCCTTAGCATGGCTCCCCACCCTTGCAAGCATCTCACCCAGGCAGTGGTCACCCCCGCTCTCTGTCTTATGCATGGGTAATAAACCTCCCCCCATCTGCGCTGCTCTTCCCTGAGAATCACACCCTGTGCCCGCCCGACACCTCCCTTTCGCCCTATTCACTACCGCACCCTCTGACACTCCTTTTCCTCTGTGTCCGATTGTCCAGGCCGGTCCTAGGCTATCAGCTAGCCCTGCAGATGTAGTTTATGGCCACAGCTGTAAAGAATCACCCCTCTTCAAAGGAGTTATAGTAGATCAAGGCCCACACTCGATGAGATCCGTCACAGCAGAAGCGTTGCTATTATCTGAAAACCATCCTGTATTGTGATTGGGGAGGGGACCGAGCGTGAAGCGGAAGATTCCAGGGATGACTCTTTGTACATCAAAGTTTTTACAATTATGTGTCACATTAAAAATATATAGCACTCCGACAAAGTAGTAAGATTATAAAACTTTAATAATTTATAAATATATACAAGAAAACAAAAATAGTAATAACATATAAACATTTTTAGAGAAAAACAACGAAGTAGCGGTCGGCTGTGCGAATAGTCCCAACGCAGCACAACGTCCAGATTTCCGGCGTGGGGCGTCGCGGGGGGTGGGTCATCAGTAGCAAACTGTTGTGCGAATAGTTCCAAGGCAGCAGAACGCGCCGAAATCTAGATGACACGAAAGTGATGTCTAGTAAGTTGCCACCCAGCAAATAACGGCGTGGGGCGTCGCGGGGGGTGGGTCATCAGTAGCAAACTGTTGTGCGAATAGTTCCAAGGCAGCAGAACGATGGCACCAAGGTGATGTCCAGTAAGTTGCCGCACTGGTTTTGGTATCCTACAATGCTGCTCCGAATAACGGCGTGGAGCGCCCCGGGGGAGGCGGCGTGAACGGGCCTCTCCAGGTGGAGTCTCATCTGTTTTAGTGGGGCGCCCCTTTACCGTTTCAGTTGCCATTCCGTCCGCTTTTGGTCCACTGTGTCAAAATCCGCCATTCAGCTGAGTTGCACCCACTCTTGCGGTGCAGCGATAGGCGGCTGCCACAGGACTCTCAAAATGGCGGCAGGCTCTTTCCTTTTTGGGCGTGGTCCACTGAAATGGCCCTGGGACACCTTGGAAATCGGACGCTTGTCTGCTAGGTCTTGGACCCCATTCTCGAAAGCGTCCCCTCCGCCTTGAGAATTCATCAAAAGTTTTGGGGGCCCCGACTCCTGCAGGCTTCTGGTGGGGAGCGGCTGCCATGATTGCTCGCGGAATGACCACGACGGAGCTACGAGATGGTGGTGCTCTCATGCTGACGCCAGTTTAGTCTGAAACATCCAGAAACAAGGTGGGGCTTTCATCGTTTGGGGGAAAAAAAAAGTTTTCATCCAATGAAAAGTGTTGTTTTTAGGTCATATGATCAAGCCTTCCATCATTCGGAAACCAAAAGTAAAATGAACCAATGAAAAGTTTTATAAACAAGTCACATGACCTGTTATGCGGCATAGGGTATAAAATGCGGAGAAAATACGTTGGCACGTGAGGCGGCGTCAGTAGCGGACCGATGTGCGAATAGGCCGAAGGCAATACAACGCGCCAAGATCCGGATGGCACCGAGGTGGTGTCATAGTTGAGAGTTCTGAGCAGCGGTTGTAACACTGTCTGAAGCTTATTTGCAGCTGCTGCAGCTTCACTACGCGCCAAGATCCGGATGGCACCGAGGTGGTGTGTAGCAAGTTGCCGCACTGGTGTGGCCATCCTACAATGCTGAAAGTCGGCGTGGGGCGCCCCGTTGGCCTGTGAGTTTGCGTCAGTAGCGGACCGATGTGCGAATAGGCCGAAGGCAGCACAACGCGCCAAGATCCGGATGGCACCGAGGTGGTGTCTAGTAAGTTGTCGCACTTCTGTGGCCATCCTACAATGTTGAAAGTCGGCGTGGGGCGCCCCGTTGGCCTGTGAGATGGCGTCAGTAGCGGACCGATGTGCGAATAGGCCGAAGGCAGCACAACAATATTTTCTGACTGACACCACAAGGCGCTGAGATGCCAAGATCCGGATGGCACCGAGGTGATGTCTAAGTTGCGGACTGATGTGCGAATGGGGCCAAAGGCAGCGTAACAATATTTTTTGTATGGAAGATACCACTAGGCGTTGAGATGCCAAGATTCGGATGGCACTGAGGTGATGTCTAGCAAGTTGGTGTGGTCATCCTACAATGCTGAAACTCGGCGTGGGTCGCCCCATTAGCCTGTGAGATGGCGTCAGTAGCGGACCGATGTGCGAATAGGCCGAAGGCAGCACAACGCGCCAAGATCCGGATGTCACCGTGGTGGTTTCATAGTTGAGAGGCACTTCATCTGCAGTGGGGCGCCGAGATCCGGATGGCACCGAGGTGATGTCTAGCAAGTTGCTGTACTGGTGTGGTCATCCTACAATGCTGAAACTCGGCGTGGGTCGCCCCATTAGCCTGTGAGATGGCGTCAGTAGCGGACCGATGTGCGAATAGGCCGAAGGCAGCACAACGCGCCAAGATCCGGATGTCACCGTGGTGGTTTCATAGTTGAGAGGCACTTCATCTGCAGTGGGGCGCCGAGATCCGGATGGCACCGAGGTGATGTCTAGCAAGTTGCTGTACTGGTGTGGTCATCCTACAATGCTGAAACTCGGCGTGGGTCGCCCCATTAGCCTGTGAGATGGCGTCAGTAGCGGACCGATGTGCGAATAGGCCGAAGGCAGCACAACGCGCCAAGATCCGGATGTCACCGTGGTGGTTTCATAGTTGAGAGGCACTTCATCTGCAGTGGGGCGCCGAGATCCGGATGGCACCGAGGTGATGTCTAGCAAGTTGCTGTACTTGTGTGGTCATCCTACAATGCTGAAACTCGGCGTGGGTCGCCCCATTAGCCTGTGAGATGGCTGTTCTTTGGATTTGGGCCTGGTCCACCAAAATGGCCCTGGGACACCTTAGAACTCGGACGCTCGATTTTTTTTTCCTTTCCTGTACATGCAAAAAAAGGTAAATGCCCGGTACGTTACACGCTTCATCTGCCACGATGAACTCTCCAGAGGAACCGAAAAAAAATATAGTTGTGGTAACTATACCATGCATCGTCATATGGAGAGGTGGCACCAATTAATTATAGTGCTGCATAAAAGAGAGATTTGGAGGAGAACCCCTGACCTGCTAGTACATTCATCAAAGAAGTGGCACTGAGAGCTTCAGAGGCAAGGGAAACGGTCCCAAATATTTAGAAGAACTTTGGAAAGATTAAAATGACATGTTTAGATTGTGGCAAATTAATTTCATGTGGACAGATGAGTGTTACTCTAATAAATACAGCATATGAACATCATCATAGTCGATGGTTGGTAGAGACATTTTGACTATATCCTGGACCTGCCCGTCCTCGCCCAAAATGGCGCCGGAATAAATGGGACTCGTAACTCCTTGTTGTGTACTGGTTGCAGAACCTTGAAATCACGAGATACGTATGCAGTTTTGAAGCACATGGCGGGCGGGGACGAGAATTGATTGAATATTTCGACATCCCTATTGATATTAAGTTCTGATGCGTTATTGATTACTGTACTGTTGAAAGTTCGAATTAACGTCACCCATGGTACTTGCCCGCAAATGTATATCTAGATAATTTTATTGTAACTGGCCCTGTCGTATTTTAATTATAAAATGTACGTCCACCGATTCCGTAACTGTTAGACACCTTAGTTCTTGCAACCTAATGGCCCGCCCGTTACGTTCCTCTACAGTGTAAATGTCTATTCATCATATACGATTACAGTTTGCTCTGTGGCAGGCCCACGTGGTTATAGGCTCGTATTTGTATAATGAAATTTTCACAATAAAGGTTTTTAAAAGAAAACATGGTAGTAGTATATACATTGGTAAAGTTTTTAATAATAGTGACTGTTTTAGAATCATTAAAAGGCAAGTGAAATAAAGCAGACCAATTACATGAAGGGTAAAAGGTATAATACGAAGGAACGCAGTAAAGATAAATGGTCAAGGGCTGTTGTGTTTTCTATTCCTGCAACATAAAGTGATCGATAAGAATCTCATATTCAGGCGTATCGGCGACTAAGACAGCAGGTCGACCCTCTTTTGCTCAACAGCTCCGTCATGGGACGAAGAAACGCTCTTTTTCTCGAAAAAAGAATATATTTTACTTGCAGGACAGTTGTAAAATTTCCGGGAAAGTACATTAGCCTGGAACATTATAACATATATTTAAGAAAAAATAATGTTCGGAAGTAATGAAAAGCGTAATTTTTAGGTCATATGACCAAGCCTTTCATCATTACAATAAGAAAAGTAAAATGAACCAATGAAAAGTTTTATTAACAAGTCACATGACTTGTTATGCTTACGTTACGCGCTGCGCGCCCCGGATGACTTCCGGATGCGCTAACGCGGCACGTCATATGACGCATTACGCGACAACGCAGGTACAGAATATAGTCAAAATGTCTCCACCAACCAGCGGTCGGAACACAACCCCTTTCAGCAGGCTAAATAGTTCTGTTAAATGACAACAGAAGGGACAGGCAACAAGAACCATCAGTCAAAGAGGGGAGAGCTAGTTCTTCTCTACCGGGTTACATTGGGGCGCTACCGGAACTGATCGAATTGGTAGTCTACAGTGTTTCTGGATGTTTCAGACTGAAGCTGGGGTTAGCATGAGAGCAGCACCATTTCGTAGCTCCGTCGTGGTCATTCCGCAACCAATCATGGCAGCCGTTCTTTATCGTTATTTTGGGCGGGGTGGGTGGCGGAGCCGAGCTGTTTTGCAGCCATCATTGTGTGGAGTTCAGTTCATCTCACTAGTTTTGTATTTGTCATGAGGGGTTGTTCCTAATGTTTCTATTTTAGCGAGGTCAAAAAGAGATCCCATTAGTGGCCTACTGATTTTGCTCGATTCCTTTTCTTTTTTTTTTACACGATTTTTCGTTATCTGCAAAGACTAAACAGAGTATTGCGACTCTGTGTTTGTTTGTAAATAGAGAATGAACCAAAGAGAACTAATTCTAAAACAGTAAATACTTGGATAACAATCAATCAAATGGAGAGAGAAGCAGGCACGACGGATTACAATGGGGGCAAAGACCTGCGTTAACTACCTTTCACTATCTGCAAAGAGAGAGTACTCCTAATAGAAATGAGGGGGGGGGGGCACCATTCAAAGCAGATCAGTGTGCATAAACACGAAAATGTTTTCACTTACCACATACTTGACATTCGACAGCTTATGATATTTGCTATTAAAAAACCATTGAAATTCACTGAAAAAACCATAGGTTATAGACCATATATAGTTAGGAATTAGCATTTACAAAACCTTGAAAATTCACTGAAAAAACCATAGGTTATAGACCATATATAGTTAGGAATTAGCATTTAAAAAACCTTATTTTACTCACACAAAACCATTGAAATTCCATATATAGTTAGTTGCACTAACTATATATCGCGCACCTGCAATCCACTGCTGATCATGTCACATATTACATCATTCATGACATGGTCAGTGACATCACTGATGACATCACTGATGACATCTCAAATGACATCACTGATGACATCACTGATGACATCTCAAATGACATCACTGATGAGATCACTGATGACATCTCATTTGACATCAATGACCACATCACTGATGATATCATTCATGTGACAATACAATGCATCTCCTCACATTTTAATATAACCTCTGTTTCACCCAGTGTTAAATACAGAGTATAATTTTTGAAACCATTGACACACCAATACTAGTTACTACATACGTACTCACTGATTCCTACGTCTACACACACATTCACTCATTCACCCATACAATCATTCATACATACAATCACTCATCTTTACAACACTATCATATGCACTCATACACCTATACAGACACTCACACTCTGCCACTCATCCATGGAGTTACTCACACACCTAGTCAGTCCTGTAAAGAATCAATCACACTTCCATTTTTTTTGTCTATACAGTTAAACATAGAGCACCTTACATTTTCAAACATATACTAACACATACTTACTTTCTTATACAATCATTGATACAAGTACACATTGATCTGCACAGAGTCACACACCTCCCAGCCAGCCACACACACACTCAGTCTCCCATACAAATACTTAGACAATCAATCAATAACCCATATAGTTAATCATATAGCTACTGATCAACACATGCAGCAGTTTACAGAACAACAGACATAATGATGCACAAATTAAGACAGTTTAGTCACTAACCCATGCACTCAGTGAGACACATTTAATCACTCACTCATACATTCAGTCATGCACCTACTAAATCCTTCGTCCAGACACTTATACATCTACTCATTCTTCAATATGTAAAACATATTTAAACTTTACAGAAACACACAGTCACTGGATGATGTCATCAGTGATCTCATCAGTGATGTCATTTGAGATGTCATCAGTGATGTCATCAGTGATGTCATTTGAGATGTCATCAGTGATGTCATCAGTGATGTCACTGACCATGTCATGAATGATATAATATGTGACATGATCAGCAGTGGATTGCAGGTGCGCGATATATAGTTAGTGCAACTAACTATATATGGAATTTCAATGGTTTTGTGTGAGTAAAATAAGGTTTTTTAAATGCTAATTCCTAACTATATATGGTCTATAACCTATGGTTTTTTCAGTGAATTTTCAAGGTTTTGTAAATGCTAATTCCTAACTATATATGGTCTATAACCTATGTTTTTTTCAGTGAATATATATATATATATATCTATCCAATACTCCAAAACACCAGCCAGTTGCACTCGTGAGCGGGTGCACACAAAACGGGGGTGTGCCCGTTACAAAATTTCAGCTCCACACATCCACGGACTGTCCATCCAAAGGAAAGCAGCACACACAGGGGGTAGTTCCACTGCAAGTTTATTCGAGGAACTAAACAGCAACGACGCGTTTCGCCATAGGGCTTCGTCAAGTTGTGCAAAGAGCATAGACGCTCGTTTTTTTAAAAGCTCGTTTTTTTAGAAAGTACGTCATTTAGCATTATCAAGAGCAACGAAGGACTACAATATTTTAGTCGTGAATGGCCGCCATCTTAGGACGGTCACCTTCATCATACAAAAGGCATACATGCATACGAAATTTGGGTTTTTATAACAAATTAATGCATGACTCAACCTAAAGCCAAAACCAAAATTACACAGATTGTAATATTTAAATAATTCAGCCCAAGATGGGCGAATCAGTCCAACTCTGTTACTCATGGCAAATGGAGCCCAACATGGGCACTCGTCTAGGCATTTCATATCTAATACAGAGAGAACAAAATAGTTGCAGAACACTCCTGGGATACAATCCCGTCATAAATGATGAGTCTCGCGTGTGTGAATATCTATTTTTACGTTGTTTAAGTCCTGTTATCCCCACTTTTTATTACCTCCCAAAGGTTCATAAAGACATGTGCAATCCTCCGGGGAGGCCTATTGTAGCTTCCAATGGGAGTCTTACTGAGAACCTTTCTATCTATGTGGATTCGTTTCTTTCACCTTTGGTCATGTCTTTGCCCTCCTATCTAAGAGACATGAAGCATTTTTTGACTTGCATTGATCAAGTCATTTGGAAAGACACTTATTGTATGATGGTGCTAGACATCACCAGTCTATACACCTGTATAGCACATGGTGATGGTCTGAGAGCCATGGCCAGTTTTTTGGACAAACGTCCAGTACGTTTTTACGAGCACAATAAAATGTTAATGGAAATTATGAATTTCAGTTTGAACAATAAAATTTTTCTTTTTAGTAATTAACTGTATAAGCAGTTGTCCGGAGTTGCCATGGGAGCTTGCTCCGCTCCTAGTTTTGCCAACATATTTGTAGGTTGGTGGGAAGAACAGGTGCGAATAATCAACAAAGACCACCTGAAATTCAATCAGTAGGTATTCTAGTGTTGCTGGAATACACTTAGTGTGTTAAAATACCCCTCACACACCAAAAGGGCCCTTGGTGTCATGCTTCATCATCGGGGTCTTCCCGCCCCCGCTGCGGGACGGGGCAGTGCTGCGACAAGCGACTACGCAGGAGCACCTTTAAATTGTGAGTACTATGTGAGTGAAATGAGGTGAGTGTCAGTGGGGTCAGGAGTGTATTTACAAGTGAAGTTAAAAAATACCTGGCCTAGTGGTAGAAAAAACTATTTAATAGGCACTGGCTGGTATTGTTAAAAGGGGTGAGGCAGAGAGCAAAGGCGGGTTACTAAGCTTGCTCTCCTGTGTGGGTCAACATGTTTCGGGGCGACATGCCCCTTCGTCAGGACCGGGTATAGATCCCCCTGTCACTCACTAATGTTCTACCACAATATGGGAGTGTAATGTATTATCAATGTGTATACCGTGGTACCACGGAAGCCACTGACGAAGGAGGAAGCACCGAGGTGCTGGGGATCACTGGACCCCACTTACCCTTTGCCCAGCGCTGGCTCATGGGGCATTGTCTCCTTATTTCAAAAGCTTACAACATCAGAAATTCTGATTTAGCTAGAATATACGTATATCTATAAAATATATTTATACACATTGATAATACATTACACTCCCATATTGTGGTAGAACATTAGTGAGTGACAGGGGGATCTATACCCGGTCCTGACGAAGGGGCATGTCACCCCGAAACATGTTGACCCACACAGGAGAGCAAGCTTAGTAACCCGCCTTTGCTCTCCGCCTCACCCCTTTTAACAATACCAGCCAGTGCCTATTAAATAGTTTTTTCTACCACTAGGCCAGGTATTTTTTAACTTCACTTGTAAATACACTCCTGACCCCACTGACACTCACCTCATTTCACTCACATAGTACTCACAATTTAAAGGTCCTCCTGCGTAGTCGCTTGTCGCAGCACTGCCCCGTCCCGCAGCGGGGGCGGGAAGACCCCGATGATGAAGCATGACACCAAGGGCCCTTTTGGTGTGTGAGGGGTATTTTAACACACTAAGTGTATTCCAGCAACACTAGAATACCTACTGATTGAATTTCAGGTGGTCTTTGTTGATTATTCGTACTTTCGCAAGAGGAGGATTAGCCCACCGCGGTGCTGAGTGGCACCACCTCTTCACTCCCTTGTTTTGATATCCCTTAGGGAAGAACAGGTGGCCTGGAGTAACACCAATCAGGAATGGGTTAACCGGATCATAGGGTGGCATCGTTACATAGACGATCTTTTTATCATTCTAGAAAGCCCTATAGAAACTGCCAGTGACTTTGTTGACGTACTTAATAACAACGATGTGAATCTTAAATTTTCAGGTCACATCAGTAGGACTGCCGTCAACTACCTGGACCTTACTGTATATATTGATAAAGATGGAATGTTACAGACTAAACTGTTCAGGAAAGAGACGGCGGGGAACTCCACGCTCTTTGCCACGAGTAGTCATCCTCGCCAATTAATCGAGAGTATCCCTTACGGAGAACTCTTAAGGTTAAGGCGGAATAACTCCAATGATGATGATTTTCAGAAGGCAGCTGATGCCAGCCTTCAAAGATTCAGGATAAGAGGTTACAGAGATGGTGTGTTAGCTCGTGCTTATGAGAGAGTTAAAAAAAAAATGAAACGAAAAGATCTGTTGAAACCTAAACAGACTATTAAATCTAGTAATGGGGCATTTCGCCTCATTACCACTTTCTCTCAAAACGCAGGTCATATTAAGAAGATATTCAAAAAGAACTGGAATATTTTGATGTCTGATAACATCATTAAAGCTGACCTCCCGACTAACCCGTTAGTCACTTTTAGGAAGGCGAGATCTCTTAGGGATCATTTGGTTTCTAGTCATTACTCTGCCCCTGAAAGAATCTCTAAACTGCCAGTTTTTACCCCTGTGGCCGATGCAAGGCCTGTAAGTATAGTAAGCGGACGCTTACTTTCAAGATACCTGGTCTGGCCATCCCCAAAAAAATCACGAAATTCTTGACATGTTCCACGCCGTATGCGATTTACTGCCTCACCTGCCCTTGTGGTTTGAACTACATTGGCAGCACGACCAATGCAGTTAAACTTAGAATCTTAGAGCATATGCGTGCCATTGCCAAGAAAGACGAAACCTATCCCGTAGCTAGGCACTTCGAGAGGATGCATAATAGTAACAGGGACCTGTTATCTTACATCTGTCTTGATAGTGTCCCGGCTAACATCAGAGGAGGTGATCGTCTCTTAAAACTTAGACGGCTTGAATCCAGGTACATAATCGATTTACAGAGTAAACATCCTAAAGGCCTTAATATGCATGAAGAGCTATCGGTACACTTGGGTTAAATAGACCAGATCAGTTGTAAGGTATATATATTCTGTCTGTTTTCGCACATTCTATATTACATATTATGTCTATTGCACCATTTTTACTGTGTTTTTGCTAGCTTTAAACAATTTTGAGAATCATTGCATTAATGAATTTGAACATTCGACTTGACTCATATATTGATAATGTAGAGATGTCATTTTGCTGCAGGTTAATAGTTTTGTAGGCATTGAATTCATGCCCACCCAGGGCGAGATTTTTCATTCATATTTTTATATATTCAGAGAGAGACAGTTTGAATACAGTACCGTAAGCATTTGGGCGTTGATTCACTGTAATTGTATCAATGTGTTCTCTATATAGGGTAGACAGGACACGCGAGACTCATCATTTATGACGGGATTGTATCCCAGGAGTGTTCTGCAACTATTTTGTTCTCTCCGTATTAGATATGACATGCCTAGCCTAGTGCCCATGTTGGGCTCCATTTGCCATGAGCAACAGAGTTGGACTGATTTGCCCATCTTGGGCTGAATTATTTAAATATTACAATCTGTGTAATTTTGGTTTTGGCTTTAGGTTGAGTCATGCATTAATTTGTTATCAAAACCCAAATTTCGTATGCATGTATGCCTTTTGTATGATGAAGGTGACCGTCCTAAGATGGCGGCCATTCACGACTAAAATATTGTAGTCCTTCGTTGCTCTTGATAATGCTAAATGACGTACTTTCTAAAAAAACGAGCTTTTAAAAAAACGAGCGTCTATGCTCTTTGCACAACTTGACGAAGCCCTATGGCGAAACGCGTTGTTGCTGTTTAGTTCCTCGAATAAACTTGCAGTGGAACTACCCCCTGTGTGTGCTGCTTTCCTTTGGATGGACAGTCCGTGGATGTGTGGAGCTGAAATATATATATATATATATATATATATATAAGTAGGAATATATGCATCAATTAAAAGAGGGTTGAATGGCGCAGTTCTTAGGATGCATGGATAGTGCGCTTTAATTGGGCCAGGTCTGGGGACCGGCACTTATTTTCAAGCATCCTCCAAACGACTCTCTACCGGGCTCTATTTTTGTCCCTCTCAAAGATAGTAATTTTTTTTATTAAACTGCAGTAACAGCATGCACATCAATGTACGCATGCCTATTTTGTTAACTACTGAGAACTGGAGACATCACGCTAGGTTACCCACATTGTAGAAGAAAGGGAAATCCTTTAAACATTGTTTTTTACGAACCTACGATAATTGGAGAGGATTTTCTAAAGCACACAATGATACTTATCCTGATTTAGACCATGCCCCAACTTGCATAGCCCACACCCCTTTAAGATCTTTGCCCCCCCCCCTTTTGGAGCACCCCCACATTTTTTCTCCCTCTTAGACCCCTAACTACACCATAGTAACAAATAAACAGTATAACCTTCCATTAAAATCTAGAATGACACCAAGTTTTATCATTTTCCATCAACGCTATCAGCCTTCTACCACAGTACAAGAGTGTCTCTCAGCACGAAGATGTTGTGTACTTTCTGTACCTGTCTGTTGGAACACTCATCAGCAAAACGTATTAAAGCATGGAAATTTGCCAGAAAAACATATGCCATACCATAAAGCGATTCATAAATGGGCACACTGCCACAGCACCACTCTCTTCCCCATCCTTCCTTAACTTTACAAAATTAAAGAAAGAGGCACACCCAACCTGGTAAACACACTATAGCAATACAATAACTTAATTTCAACAACCATCTACCGGAACGCTCATAAACAAAGCATATTAAAACATAAAAATTTGCAGGTAAAACATATACCATGCCATGGGGCACTTTATAAGTGCTCCCAGTGGTACTACATCACCTTCAGTAGCTCGACATCTGCATGTTACTAAATTCTGTGTTTTAATCAACAACATACCCACCTCCCCCACACCCACCCCTGCCCTTCCTTAACAATATAAAATCAAACAGAAACCCCCACCATTCCTAGTAGCGCCACTATGCCCATACACATGCTTAATTTTAACAGGTGTGTGCCGGAACACGTATCAACAAAAACTATTCAAACATGCAAATTAGCGGGTGAAACATAAACCATCCCATAGCATGGTTAATAAATGGGCCCTGTGAAACTACATTACCTTTACTAACTACACATGCCCATGTTACAAATGTCCGTCTTATAATCAGCAACATACGCATATCCCCCACCCATACCCACGCTTAACCTTACGAAATCAAACAATGAACCCCTGCACTCCCGTTACCGCCACTCTAGCCATAGATAGACTTAATGTCAACAGCTCTTTGCCGGAACGCTCATCAGCAAAAGCTATTAAAACTTACAATTTTGCAACTCAAACATACACCATACCATAAGACGGTTTATAAATAGTCACAGTACCACTACACCACCTCAACAACTGCCCATGCTTAACTTTAAGCAACAAAAAGAAAGTGCCCAAGCAAACGTAGAAGCCCCACTATAGCCATACACAGCCTTAACTTCAACAGATGCCTCCTGAAAAGCTCATCAGCAAAACGTATTAAAACATGCAAATTTGTGGGTAATACATATACCATGCAATAGGGCACTTTATAAGTGCTCCCAGTTGTACTACATCACTTTTAGTAGCTTCACATCTCTACATTACTATATTCTGTATTTCAAACAGCAACATACCTACCTCTCCCACACCCACCTCTGCACTTGGTTAACAGTACGAAATCAAACAGAAACCCCCCCATTCCTAGTAATGCCACTATACCCATACACAGGCTTAATTTTAACAGGTGTCTACCGGAGCACATATCAGCAAAAACTATTCAAACATGCAAATTGGCAGGTAAACATAAACCATCCCATAGCACTGTTTATAAATGGGCCCAGTGAAACTACGTTACCTTTAGTAACTACAGCTGCCCACGTTACAAATATTCGTCTTATAATCAGCAACATATTAAGCATGGGCGTAAAATCCGTTCCGCTCGCGGATTTTGCGGATTTTCGGCAAATTCGCAATCCGCGAACTCTCGCGAACTTGCCGAAAATTCATAAATCCGTATGAAGCGGATTTTTTGCTTGGTCGCACTTGCCAACTAGAATACTATACAATTTTGTAAACACTTGCGAACACGTAGATGCAGCGGGCAGCGACAATCTCGCAATTGCGAGATTGCAAAATTTACAATTTCGCACAAGAAATCCACCAGCAGGCAGCATAAACCTTGAAAATTATGATTTTTATCAGAATAACTTCTTAGGTTGACATTTGCCTGCACTTTTTTTTTGCAAGGAGTCCATTTTGGGGGTGGGGGGTGGGAGGAAGGAAGTGCCCCACAGTCTCCAACTTCCTGTTCCTGTCCAGCAAGCTCCTCCCAGTGCTTTCTTCATGTGCTGGTCACTTTGAATTGGATCTTGACCTGGAAGGTTTACTTTTTGTGGATGCTGCTGGATATTTGGATTTTTGCAAAACTGAAATCACTCAGCAGGTGCAAAAGTTCAATCTTATCATTAGTAACCATTCCCTGTAGTGCCTGGAAGGATTACTTTTTGTGGATGCTGCTCGATATTTGGATTTTTGCAAAACTGAAAGCACTCAGCAGGTGCAAAAGTTCAATCTTATCATTAGTAACCATTCCCCGTAGTGCTTCCTGAGGGGCCCCTTCAGAGTTCAGTTGCCTACTTGCAACTATTCTATGACCCTGCTCTGACCCTCACAGCAGGCTCAGGGAATAGCTACAAGTATACAACAAAGGTCCTGTTAAAAAAATTACACTGCAACAGAAAGCAATTACAGATAAGGAAGCAGGTGCCAGCCTGGAAGTTCAAATTCAGTGACACATTAATCAGCCCCTAATTCCTTCATGTCAGTTGAGGCAGGGCAGGTGTGCTTTTCTCCCCATAATCTACAGTGATGAACTAGATGGTGGCATGGGTGAGCCAGAGGGTGGCATGGGTGAGCCAGAGGGTGGCAGTGGTGAAACAGAGGGTGGCAGTGGTGAAACAGAGGGTGCTGTGATGAACCAGACATAGAAACAACATGGTCGCGACCGTTGCTACCCGACAAGTAAGTTCGCGTTTGAGAACTGGTAAAAAACCCTTGCAAAATGGCAGAAACACTTGCGAACACAAAAAAAAAAGGAATCCGCAAAATTTGCGAGAGTTCGCCGATTTTGCGGATTGCGAATCCGTAAATACGCAATTTCGCGGATTGCCAATTCGCAAAATCCGCCCATGCTTACAACATATGCACCTACCCCACCCCCACCCATGCCCTTGCTTAACCTTACAAAATCAAACAACGAGCCCCAGCACTCCCGTTACCACTATAGCCATACATAGACTTAATGTCAACAGGTGCATGTCGGAACGCTCATCAGCAAAAAAAAATTTAAAACCTGCAATTTTGCAACTCACACATACATCATACCATAAGACGGTTGATAAATAGTCACAGTACCACTACACCACCTCAACAACAGCCCTTGCATTACTTTATCCAATGAAAGAAGGAGCCCCAGCAAACGTACAAGCGCCACTAGAGCCATACTGAGGCTTCATTTCAATAGATATCTCCCGTAAAGCTCATCAGCAAAACTTATTAAAACATGCAAACTTGAGGTTAAAACATATACCATGCCATATGGCACTTTATAAGTGCTCCCAGTGGTACTACATCACCTTTAGTACCTCCACATCTCCATATTACTACATCCTGTGTTTCAAATAGCAACATAACTACCTCCCCCACCCTTGCTTAACAGTACGAAATCAAACAGAAACCCCCCCATTCCTGGTAACGCCACTGTAATTTTAACAGGTGTCACGTGGCCCTCCCAGGCCTCTATTCTTATAAATCGTGCATACATAACTGTAATACTTCTGTGACAGTATGTGGGAGGCATTTGATGCCGGCACAACCAGATGTACTTCATGCAAAGTTATTAAAGAGCACAGTCCGAGCCACTGAAGAGGTAGGTGGAGATATAGGCGTTCTCCAGAAGCCCAGTAGTAGTCCATTAATGTGGAGGTGCCAAACTGCATATCGAAATTGAAGATAGTTGTGTTACAGTCTGTGTTACGCCCAACAGAGACAGAGTCATTACCTATGAAACAAAGAGAAGGGTTTTTTAGTTTAAATGCTTTTTTTTGTTCGGACATTCCCTCTCCATCCCAGGTGTATCTCTTTCCTTCCTTATTCCAAATGTGTTCGCAACTCTCCTCAACATCCCAGTCAATGTCTCCTTCCCATTCTGTTTCTCCAACCCAAGGGGGGCCTAAGGAAGCTGCCCTGCAAAATAGGGTATGGACAGGGACCCATTTATCCTTTACATAAAGCTGTGCTCGTATGTTCAGCACAGTTCTATTGTTGCACGGACAAGAGCTTTCATCATGTGGTATAGTCGGATCGTAATCGGCTGGGGGTACCGTCACTGCGGTAAATCCTTGTCTCCTAATTACTGACTCATAATAATGTGCGTTTTTGTCTTTCATTCGATGCAAGTTCTTTATTTCTTTTGTTAAGGCAGCTGTCCCAGTGACAACCTTGTATATGATGGGGGTATAGTCCCACACTGTGGCATTTACAACGTCTGTGTTTAATTCTACCGTATTGACCTGGATCTGTCCCTCTATGTGGCAAAGATATAAGTGCAGAAGGCACATGGCAATGTATGGCAGGACTTCCTTAGGAAATATTAGTCTGTCCGCCCCTACTGCATGGGGGATGTATGAACATACATAACAGGAATCGTTTGTTCTTGATTTCCCTACTGCTGTCATGTCCCTATACCACGAGTTGTCTACTAGGGAAGAGGGAACAGAATGATCCCTGACTGTCATTTTGCAGTTCCAGTATGGGCTCTAGGCTTTTTGGTACTTCTACAAGGTGTCAGAATGTCTTACGCCCTGCCCCCGTGTTTGCTGGCTTGCGGGGTACACGGGGCTTCGGTATGTAAGGGATCATGGAAAATCGGCGTGTTCTGTGATGGTGGGAAATGTTTTGGTGGGAAATTTGTTGTGGCTCTGTGATGTTTGTAGCTATATTCCATGAACTATTCCTTTCCTCTGGGGTGAAGGGTGAGAGTTCAAGATGCCCATTAGTGTGTGTGTTGCTAGCAGTGCTATTTTGTGGGAGTTCAGGACCTAGGGCCAGATGTAGGAGGCCATTTACCGACCGGTAACGGCCGATTTCGTCCGTTACCGACCGGTAAATGGGTATTTGGAATGTAGGGGCATCATTTTACAGATTCGGTAAATTTACCGAATCGGTAAATTTACTGATTCTGTAAAATACAGAATATGTATTTTTACCGATTCGGTAAATCCCAGATGTAGGTGGGACTCTTCTGAGTCCCAATGGCCTTACAGAATCGGTATTTTACCACCCAATCCAATTGGGTGGTAAAATACCGAATCCAGGTGTGCATGCACATGTGTGCATGCACACCTAGCCATGTGACAGACAGACATGCCCTTAGGGCATGTCTGTGTGCCACATGGCACACATGCCCGTCTTTGGGGTGCTAGAGGGTGTCAAAGTGACACCCCCTGCACCCTTGCTAGAATCCCGATTCGGAAATGCCCATTGATTCCTATGGGCTTCAATGCCTTAACTATTCGGTATTTACTGAGTCTGTGTTACCTACATCCCCCCCCTCTATTTTACCACTTCTTAAATACCGAATCGGTAAAATTCGGTATTTAAGAAGTGGTAAAATAGAATTACCTACATCTAGCCCTAAGTTTGCTGTGTGTTGCTTTCTGCTGTTTGAGTGTGACCGCTGGTACAGTTGCTGAGACGGTGGATACTAAGGCATTTTTTCTACCCATATCATTATAACTTTTTACGGCAAGAAAATAGATACACCAATTAAGCGTTATGACTGCCATTCCAACAGTGATACAGAACATGTGTGTGATAAGATTACATAACTTCGCATCACGGCTGCTGTATTCATGGAACAGCACGGGGGTGTCTTCTTCTTCTTCTTCGGCAGCGGACGGGAAACCACTGTCCTCATTCAGGGGGACCATGGGCATGTCACTTTCCTCTCTCAGTCCATTGTCTGTTGCTGCGGAGGCGCAGGATCGAGCCAGACGTCCCGTCGGTGGATCCATGCCTTGCGCTCAGCTATCCGGACGGCAGTTGGAGATGAATCAGTCACTGCAAAGGGACCATCAAATTTGGGGTCTTTCCACTTCCTGACATGCCTCCGGACAAAGATCAGAGTCCCAGGACGAATAGTTGGCAGTTCTGGATCATTGGAGTTCTTCTCCTTCCTTTTGGATACCTGAACAGAAAGGAACTGTGTAGCGCGGGTTAGTGTGCACAAAAAATCATAAAGCTCAGCTTTAATAATTTCAGAAGATGACTCACTATCTGTTTTGGGCCTGGTGGAGGGGACAGTCACATTTATGGATCGTCCGGTGACAAGTTGCTGGGGTGGGAGGTGGTGATCCGGGCTTGGGAGTTTTCTTAGTGAGTAGAGGGCAAGTGGAAGGCAGTAGAGTCATTTTTTACCGATGGTGGCGCTAATTCTGCTTATTTTATTTTTGAGCAGGCCGTTGAGGTGCTCACAAATACCATTGCTTTGGGGATGGTAGGCAGATGTTAGTTTGTGTCTGATGCCTAGCATTGCGGTCAGGGAGGAAAAGATGGCATTTGAAAAATTACTTCCGTTGTCTGTTCTAATGGCGTCGGGAATTCCAAAGCGTGAGATGACATCACGGAGTAGGAATGTGGCTGCTGCTTTGGCATCGCAGTGGACGCACGGTCCAGCTTCGATCCATCGTGAGAATGGGCATATCACCACAATGAGATATCGGTAATGTTGGCACCGATCGATCATATCAACATAGTCGAGGTGGAGTTCTTTGAAGGGGCCAGAGGGTTTGGGGATGTTGGAAGCGACTGTTTTGAGGGTTGGATTTGGTGAATACTGTTGGCAGATGAGGCAATTATTAACAAAGAGTTGTATTAGTTTGTGGGCATTGGGAATGAACCAATCCGCTTGCAGTGTTGTGGACATGTTATCTCGGGAGACATGTGCGGGAAGGTGGAGTTGGTTCAGTGCCACCTGCAGTAAGGCTTGTGACATGACAGGCTTCCCAGACAAGGTCTGTCTGTAAATGAAATCAGCAGGGTCCTACTGTACTCCCCTCTGCGTCCACAGCTCTTTCTCTTGATGTGGTGCACTTTCTTGTATCTCTCTGAGATGCAGTTGTGCAATGGAATCGTACTGTTGCGAGTTATCAATCGGGCAGGAAGCAATAGTCTCATTGTTGTTGTCTGTGTGCTGTGCTTGAGCTACACTATCTTCATGTGAATTTGTCTGCTGCGCTGGAGCTACAGCCTGGGCAAGTATGATTGGGGCACTATGGGGATCTGGCGTAATCAAAGGTATGGGGGTGTGGCAGCAGCTTTGGCTGCCCAATCTGCCAGAGCATTACCTCTGGAGACAAAGTCCTGTCCATTAGTGTGCGCTGCACATTTGACAACTGCTACCTCAGTTGGAAGTGTAAGGGCCTCAATCAAGTCTTCCAGCAATTGTTTGTGGCACACAGGTGTTCCATCTGATTTGAGAAACCCACACCTCTTCCAGCGCAGGATGCTGGAGTGTGTCATTGTTGTGACATTTGCAGAGTCTGAATACACTGTGATGCGGTCGTCAGCCCCGTGGTGCAAAGCGGCAATTAGTGCCACTAATTCAGCAGCTTGGGCTGAGTAGTGTGGGGGCAATGCAATTTGCTGTACAATGTCTAGGGAATCAGAGGACTCACGCTGTTGGGCTCTAACCATTGCGGCTCCTGTGTACCTCATCCCTGTTTCCTGGTCAATGATAGAGGACCCACCAACAAAATATACAGTACTGTCTGGCAGGGGGTCCTCCTTTGCTGTTCCTGACTCATCAGGAGAGTATGTGGCACAGTCATGGGTGTCGTCGTCTAAGGCTGCAATGGGATGGGCCAAGAATGTGGCAGGATTGACTGTGTGACATTTGACAACTTTCAGAGAGGGAAATGACAGTATGACTTCGTAACCTGACAGTCTTTGTGTAGTCAATGTTGTCTTGGCTTTCTGAATTATAGCAAAGACAGCATGCTCTGTGTACAGTGTCAGCGAGGATCCCATGACAATGGGGGTGCTCTTGTCTACAGCAAAGGCTGCAGCAGCGAGAGCTTGTTCGCAGGGGTAATAACCTTTCATGACTGAGTCTCGCATGCCGCTGAAGTAGGCAATGGGCTTGTGGCCCATGGGGTAAGGACAGCAGTCATGACCTGACCATCACAGTGGGTGAACAGGTAAAGTTCTTTTGTGTAGTCAGGTGTGCCTAACACTGGTGCGTCTGTTATTTCATCTTTGAGCTGCTTAAAGGATGCTGTCATTTCAGGTGTCCAGTCTATTTTGTTGCGTCTGTCCTTGGCTGCTTTGACTGCCTTCAGCAAGGGGGCAGTTATCGTGGAGAAGTCAAAAACCCATTGACGGACATAATTGATATGTCCAAGGAATTTTTGCATTTCTTTCACAGTTTGGGGCTCTGGGGTGTTTCTTATGGCCTCAACTCTGCCTGGTGTTACTCGTCTCCCTGATGCTGATAGTACCTGGCCTAATTAGTGTACCTCTGTTTGGCAGTACTGAAGTTAGTTTTTGTCCACTTTATAGCCTCTGTGAGCTAGGGTGGTAGGCAGAGAGATGTTGTTTGTTCTGCACTGCTGTTCTGTGGTGCTGCAGAGCAAAATGTCATCGACATATTGCAGCAGAGTGCTGTAACATTGGAAATTTGATAAGTCTTCTTTGACAACTCTGTTGAAGATGCTAGGGGACTCACTGTACCCCTGTTCCAATTTTCTGTAGCACATTTGCACCCCTCTGAAGGAGAAAGCCAATAGGTACTGACTGTCTGGGTGGAGGGAGACACTGAAAAACGCATTTTTCAGGTCAATGACGGAAAAGTATTGTGCATTCCGGGGAACATTGGTGAGGATGACAGAAGGGTCTGGGACGATGGGAAGCTCTGGTACCACTATGTTATTGATCGAACGCAGGTCGTGTACCAAACGCCATTGATTGGTCTTACCTTTTCGAACAGGAAAAAGGCATGTGTTACAAGGCGATACACAGGGGTATATGACTCCCTGATCTAGCAGGGCCTGTATAGTAGGGGCAATGCCCTCTTCTGCTTCCTTAGATAGTGGGTATTATTTAATTCTGGGTAAAATTGTGCCTGGTTTCAGTGTTATTTTAAATGGGGTGGCAGAACGGATGAGGCCTACATCATTGGGACCAGTAGTCCACAGATGCGGCGGGACTTGTGCCAAGTCCGCTTCACGCAAAGAATCATATTTTGGAAGGGCAGTGGGTGTTCTCTTTTCCACTGTCACCGAGAGGGGTACCTCATACTGATAGAGGATCTCTGTTATGGGATATTCAACAGGATCGCCAAAGAGCTGTTCATCTGAAATGTCTCTCACTTGGTGTCTGGGTTCGATAAAGATTACTCAGGCCCAGGAGCACATATTGTCGTCTCCTGCTATGAATGCCCCGTATGTAGGTGTAATGTGAAGAGCGAGTATGCCTAATATCATGTTTCTGTCTGATATCTGGGAGTGCTGGGACTGCGGGCGAAATAGAAACTCCTTTGGGAGCTGAACAGTGCGATTGTTCAGTTTTGGTGTGTTGGCTACAACGATGTGTACCGCAGTGGAGAACGCTTGCTCATCCACAGGGCGAGCTCTTATTTGATCCTTCACGGAATAGTCAACAGTGAGTGCCATCATCCTTGTCAGGGGTGTGCCTGGTATAGAACAAACCATTGTTCAGTTCTCGGGGAAGTGAATGGTCATGTTCAATTTTGCCATGAGGTCCCTCCCTAAAAGGTTAACTGGAGAGTGTGGCGAGTAAAGCAGTGGTTGCTCCAGCACCGGGTCTCCTATTTGTATGGTACTGGCTTGGTGAAGGGGACCCTTGCTATTGCCCCAGAGAATCCCTGTGTGTCCGCTACTTGATCAGAAATAGGAAGAGGTCCACCTGTAATACAGGAGTACGTGGCGCCTGTGTCAATGAGGAAGCTATATGTTTTGTTATTTATCGTGACCAGGACGGTGGGGTCATCTTCACCGCTCATGATGCATGATAAAACTGGGCACACTAGAGTTGTCTGTGGGCTGTCCTAGCAAGTGTATCCTCCAGCTTGGTATTGTTGGATAGTGCCTTGAGTGAAAGGATTGTTGGGGGTAATTGCCACTCCTCCTTGGGGTGTGGTGTTTTGGGCTTGGGGCAGCATTTGGTACGTGGATACTTGCTGTTGCGCCTGCATGGGGGCTTGCATCTGCCGGGGCTGCATAGGGGCTTGCATCTGCTGGGGCTGCATAGTTTGCTGTGGGGCGGTTTGGGCATAGGCATACAATATCTGGGGCTGTCGTGAATACATCTGTCGTTGTTGTTGAAATTGTTGTGGTGCTTGTTGGGTGGGGCCTATGGGTTGTTGGCCTTGGTCTCGAAGTCTAGTACGACATTCTCTTAGCATGTGGCCCGCTTTGTGACAATAAAAGCAGGTATGTGGCCCTGTCTGTAGTGGGGCACTTTGCTGTCCCATTCCATTTCCCCTTCCCTGCATGCCTGTGTTTCTGTTGGTGTTATTTCTGTCATTGTTGTAGTACTGTTGTTGGTCATTCCCGTAAGCAGGTAGTGGTGCCACGTACTGTACAGGGGGCTGTTGTTGTACGTACTGCACTGTGGGTGTCTGTTGGGCCTGTACATACTGTACTGCTGGCTGTGGTTGGGCCTGTACATACTGTACTGCTGATTGGGGAGGGGTCTGCATGTACTGTACGGCTGGCTGTGTTTGTGGTTGTGCCTGCGCCTGCACATATTGTATAAAGAAAAACCAAAGGTGGTGATGGACGGAGTGTTGACAATACAAACACTCACCCCCAGTCAACTGATCTGGGTTTAATCCATCACCGTTCTTTAGCTCACTCCGCCACCCCAGTTCAGACATGGCCATATGCAAATCAGTCTGACCCTGTACCTCATGGGAACAGTCCAGACTAAACTGCCAAGCCATGTCTTCCCTGGACCGGAATCAAGCTTACCAGGACCGGTTAATGGCATTACAGCTGTCTTCAGCCGGGCTTGCTTGACTCCAGTGGCAAAGTGAGCAAGGGTCTCACGTCTGAGCATACCCTGCCAACTTAGGGCAAACAAAGAAAAACCAACGGTGGTGATGGACGGAGTGTTGACAATACAAACACTCACCCCCAGTCAACTGATCTGGGTGTAATCCATCACCGTTCTTTAGCTCACTCCGTCACCCCAGTTCAGACATGGCCATATGCAAAACAGTCTGACCCTGTGCCTCATGGGAACTGCCCGAACTGCCAAGCCATGTCTTCCCTGGACCGGAATCAAGCTTCCCAGGACCGGTTTCTGGCATTACAGCCGTCTTCAGCCGGGCTTGCTTGACTCCAGTGGCAAAGTGAGCAAGGGACTCACGTCTGAGCATACCCTGCCAACTTAGGGCGAAAAAGAAAAACCAAAGGTGGTGATGAACGGAGTGTTGACAATACAAACGCTCACCCCCAGTCAACTGATCTGGGTGTAATCCATCACCGTTCTTTAGCTCACTCCGCCACCCCAGTTCAGACATGGCCATATGCAAATCAGTCTGACCCTGTGCCTCATGGGAACAGTCCAGCCCGAACTGCCAAGCCATGTCTTCCCTGGATCGGAATCAAGTTTCCCAGGAACGGTTTCTGGTATTACAGCCGTCTTCAGCCGGGCTTGCTTGACTCCAGTGGCAAAGTGAGCAAGGGACTCACGTCTGAGCATACCCTGCCAACCTAGGGCGAACAAAGAAAAACCAAAGGTGGTGATGGACGGAGTGTTGACAACACAAAACTCACCCCCAATCAACTGATCTGGGTTTAATCCATCAACGTTCTTTAGCTCACTCTGCCACCCCAGTTCAGACATGGCCATATGCAAATCAGTCTGACCCTGTGCCTCAAGGGAACAGTCCAGCCTGAACTGCTAAGCCATGTCTTCCCTGGACCAGAATCAAGCTTCCCAGGACCGGTTTCTGGCATTACAGCCGTCTTCAGCCGGGCTTGCTTGACTCCAGTGGCAAAGTGAGCAAGGGACTCACATCTGAGCATACCCTCCCAACTTAGGGCGAACAAAGAAAAACCAAAGGTGGTGATGAACGGAGTGTTGACAATACAAACACTCACCCCCAGTCAACTGATCTGGGTGTAATCCATCACCGTTCTTTAGCTCACTCCGTCACCCCAGTTCAGACATGGCCATATGCAAATCAGTCTGACCCTGTGCCTCATTGGAACAGTCCAGCCCGAACTGCCAAGCCATGTCTTCCCTGGACCGGAATCAAGCTTCCCAGGACCGGTTTCTGGCATTACAGCCGTCTTCAGCTGGGCTTGCTTGACTCCAGTGGCAAAGTGAGCAAGGGACTCACGTCTGAGCATACCCTGCCAACTTAGGGCGAACAAAGAAAAACCAAAGGTGGTGATGGACGGAGTGTTGACAATACAAACACTCACCCCCAGTCAACTGATCTGGGTTTAATCCATCACCGTTCTTTAGCTCACTCCGCCACCCCAGTTCAGACATGGCCATATGCAAATCAGTCTGACCCTGTGCCTCATGGGAACAGTCCAGCCCGAACTGCCAAGCCATGTCTTCCCTGGACCGGAATCAAGCTTCCCAGGACCGGTTTCTGGCATTACAGCCGTCTTCAGCCGGGCTTGCTTGACTCCAGTGGCAAAGTGAGCAAGGGACTCACGTCTGAGCATTCCCTGCCAACTTAGGGCGAACAAAGAAAAACCAAAGGTGGTGATGGACGGAGTGTTGACAATACAAAACTCACCCCCAGTCAACTGATCTGGGTTTAATCCATCACCGTTCTTTAGCTCACTCCGCCACCCCAGTTCAGACATGGCCATATGCAAATCAGTCTGACCCTGTGCCTCATGGGAACAGTCCAGCCCGAACTTCCAAGCTTTGTCTTCCCTGGACCGGAATCAAGCTTCCCAGGACCGGTTTCTGGCATTACAGCCGTCTTCAGCCGGGCTTGCTTGACTCCAGTGGCAAAGTGAGCAAGGGACTCACGTCTGAGCATACCCTGCCAACTTAGGGCGAACAAAGAAAAACCAAAGGTGGTGATGGACGGAGTGTTGACAATACAAACACTCACCCCCAGTCAACTGATATGGGTTTAATCCATCACCGTTCTTTAGCTCACTCCGCCACCCCAGTTCAGACATGGCCATATGCAAATCAGTCTGACCCTGTGCCTCATGGGAACAGTCCAGCCCGAACTGCCAAGCAATGTCTTCCCTGGACCGGAATCAAGCTTCCCAGGACCGGTTTCTGGCATTACAGCCGTCTTCAGCCGGGCTTGCTTGACTCCAGTGGCAAAGTGAGCAAGTGACTCATGTCTGAGCATACCCTGCCAACTTAGGGCGAACAAAGAAAAACCAAAGGTGGTGATGGACGGAGTGTTGACAATACAAAACTCACCCCCAGTCAACTGATCTTTTTTTAATCCATCACCGTTCTTTAGCTCACTCCGCCACCCCAGTTCAGACATGGCCATATGCAAATCAGTCTGACCCTGTGCCTCATGGGAACAGTCCAGCCCGAACTGCCAAGCCATAACTTCCCTGGACCGGAATCAAGCTTCCCAGGACCGGTTTCTGGCATTACAGCCGTCTTCAGCCGGGCTTGCTTGACTCCAGTGGCAAAGTGAGCAAGGGACTCACGTCTGAGCATACCCTGCCAACTTAGGGCGAACAAAGAAAAACCAAAGGTGGTGATGGACGGAGTGTTGACAACACAAAACTCACCCCCAATCAACTGATCTGGGTTTAATCCATCACCGTTCTTTAGCACACTCCGCCACCCCAGTTCAGACATGGCCATATGCAAATCAGTCTGACCCTGTGCCTCATGGGAACAGTCCAGCCCGAACTGCCAAGCCATGTCTTCCCTGGACCGGAATCAAGCTTCCCAGGACCGGTTTCTGGCATTACAGCCGTCTTTAGCCGGGCTTGCTTGACTCCAGTGGCAAAGTGAGCAAGGGACTCACGTCTGAGCATACCCTCCCAACTTAGGGCGAACAAAGAAAAATCAAAGGTGTGATGAACGGAGTGTTGACAATACAAACACTCACCCCCAGTCAACTGATCTGGGTGTAATCCATCACCGTTCTTTAGCTCACTCCGTCACCCCAGTTCAGACATGGCCATATGCAAATCAGTCTGACCCTGTACCTCATTGGAACAGTCCAGCCCGAACTGCCAAGCCATGTCTTTCCTGGACCGGAATCAAGCTTCCCAGGACCGGTTTCTGGCATTACAGCCGTTTTCAGCCGGGCTTGCTTGACTCCAGTGGCAAAGTGAGCAAGGGACTCACGTCTGAGCATACCCTGCCAACTTAGGGCGAACAAAGAAAAACCAAAGGTGGTGATGGACGGAGTGTTGACAATACAAACACTCACCCCCAGTCAACTGATCTGGGTTTAATCCATCACCGTTCTTTAGCTCACTCCGCCACCCCAGTTCAGACATGGCCATATGCAAATCAGTCTGACCCTGTGCTTCATGGAAACAGTCCAGCCCGAACTGCCAAGCCATGTCTTCCCTGGACCGGAATCAAGCTTCCCAGTACCGGTTTCTGGCATTACAGCCGTCTTCAGCCGGGCTTGCTTGACTCCAGTGGCAAAGTGAGCAAGGGACTCACGTCTGAGCATACCCTGCCAACTTAGGGCGAACAAAGAAAAACCAAAGGTGGTGATGGACGGATTGTTGACAATACAAAACTCACCCCCAATCAACTGATATGGGTTTAATCCATCACCGTTCTTTAGCTCACTCCGCCACCCCAGTTCAGACATGGCCATATGCAAATCAGTCTGACCCTGTGCCTCATGGGAACAGTCCAGCCCGAACTACCAAGCCATGTCTTTCCCAGACCGGAACCAGGCATCCAAGGGCCGGTTTCTGGCTATCAGCCTTCATCAGCCTTGATAGCTTGACTCCAGTGGTGTGTCTAACCCAGGGTGGCGTGGAGTGCGAAAAAACAATGGATTTAGGCCCAGATCCTTGTACTGGGGTGAATGTATGACATTGTTCTACATTCTGTCCATCAACTGTGTTTTTTGCAATTTTCACCCCGAGTGGGCTGGGTATGCTCAGACGGGAGTCCCAGGCTCGCCACACCACTGGAGTTAAGCTATCCAGGCTGATGAAGGCTGATAGCCAGAAACCAGTCCTTGGATGCTTGATTCGGGTCTGGGAAAAACATGGCTTGGTAGTTCGTACTGGACTGTTCCCATGAGGCACAGGGTCAGAGCTGATTTGCATATAGCCAGTGTCTAACCCAGGGTGGTGTGGAGTGCAAAAAAATGATGGATTTAGGCCCAGATCCTTGTACTGGGGTGAATGTATGACATTGTTCTACATTCTGTCCATCAACTGTGTTTTTTGCAATTTTCACCCCCAGTGGGCTGGGTATGCTCAGACGTGAGTCCCAGGCTCTCCACACCACTGGAGTCAAGCTATCCAGGCTGATGAAGGCTGATAGCCAGAAACCGGTCCTTGGATGCTTGATTCCGGTCTGGGAAAGACCTGGCTTGGTAGTTCGGACTGGACTGTTCCCATGAGGCACAGGGTCAGAGCTGATTTGCATATAGCCAGTGTCTAACCCAGGGTGGTGTGGAGTGCAAAAAAAGATGGATTTAGGCCCAGATCCTTGTACTGGGGTGAATGTATGACATTGTTCTACATTCTGTCCATCAACTGTGTTTTTTGCAATTTTCACCCCGAGTTGGCTGGGTATGCTCAGACGTGAGTCCCAGGCTCTCCACACCACTGGAGTCAAGCTATCCAGGTTGATGAAGGCTGATAGCCAGAAACCGGTCCTTGGATGCTTGATTCCGGTCTAGGAAAGACATGGCTTGGTAGTTCGGACGGGACTGTTCCCATGAGGCACAGGGTCGGAGCTGATTTGCATAAAGCCAGTGTCTAACCCAGGGTGGTGTGGAGTGCAAAAAAATGATGGATTTAGGCCCAGATCCTTGTACTGGGGTGAATGTATGACATTGTTCTACATTCTGTCCATCAACTGTGTTTTTTTCAATTTTCACCCCGGGTGGGCTGGGTATGCTCAGACGTGAGTCCCAGGCTCTCCACACCACTGGAGTCAAGCTATCCAGGCTGATGAAGGCTGATAGCCAGAAACCGGTCCTTGGATGCTTGATTCCGATCTGGGAAAGACATGGCTTGGTAGTTCGGACTGGACTGTTCCCATGAGGCACAGGGTCATAGCTGATTTGCATATAGCCAGTGTCTAACCCAGGGTGGTGTGGAGTGCAAAAAAACATTGGATTTAGGCCCAGATCCTTGTACTGGGGTGAATGTATGACATTGTTCTACATTCTGTCCTTCAACTGTGTTTTTTGCAATTTGCACATATTGTATGGCAGGCTGCTGCACTTGTTGTGGGGTGGACTGGGTATTGGTGGCGAGGGCATTTTGAGCGGCCTGTGGAAAGGTAGTAACTGCTGTCATTTGGCTGACAGGTGCAGCCAACATGACAATGTCTAGGGCGTCTTTTTTCTTATTAAGCTTCTGCTGTACCAATTTTGCAGCTGCATTCCCTATAGCTAGCTGTCTACTTTTTTCCTGTTCTATTTTCTTTTTCCAGAAATGTATGATGTGGTCTTGGATCTCAGGCCATGGTTTTGCCTCCATGGCTACTACCCCATCTAATTTTTCCTGCACATCTTCTGGCAGTCCTAAAAGCCTGCTGTTTCCTCTAGTTGTATTCCAGGAGTCACCTAACTCCTGGTGCCATTTTTCTTTCATCCTGGAAATAAAGTTGATTGGGTCCTCATTTGTTTGCATTGTCAGTGACATGAGCGACCCAATATCTGAAACATCAGGGTACTTTTGTCGCAATTTAGTCCAGATTGCCGCCCTTATTTTATCAAATGGTTCTCCATTGTACTTGGTATCATTCATAGTTATTAACCCCTACTGATACTTGTGAAAATTTCTTCTGCTTCCCCTCCCATGAGGGTGATATGCAAACTTTTCACATCGCCTATCCCTGGGGTGGTGCCTGTAGTATTTTTCTCTAGGGCCACTATCCATTGGCTGGCACCCTCCGCGAGGGGCGGGAGGTTCTTCTTAATGGCTTCCTTCTCTGCATAAGACCAACAGTTATAAACTGGGGGGGTCTTTGGCTCTTTTGTAAAAAAGTGACATCTGGCGGGCAATTCGTGCACCTTGATGTTTTGGCCTTGAGGGATCATATTGTCTGGCATACTTCTGCCAAATTTTGAGACTAGCTCGCATATAAGCATAATCCCAGTCCTCATCTCCTGCACCCTGCAGGATACATTCTACTGCTGTGGCCATGTGCTGAGGTTCGAAAGACCCTTCTTTTGGCCAGGGGAGCATCTGCGGGAACAAAGACTCTGTCCATCCGGCCAGATTGTCTGTGAAAGGGTTGACAGCATAATCTGAATCCTCACCTTGTGTCACTATTTTGTTGGGAGTTAGGTCATCGTCTCACAGGGCACATGGTCTGCTGAGGAACATGCCTTTACCCTTTTTTGCTCGGGTGCTGCGCATGGAAGCGATGCCAATGACATCATACTGGATGTCCTCTGAGCGTCCATGTGTTCCCAACACTTGAAGACTCTCTACCTCTGTTGTCCTAGTCCTCCTTCTCCTGACTGTATCCCCTGATTTTGGGAGCTCCTGATGTTGTTGGTAGAATGGGTATGTCGTGTTTGTGGCGCGTGGATGACTGGCTGAATGTATCATGGCTGTGGCGGTTGGTGGGGCAAACGGATCCACAACAGGTGCAGTATGTCGTGGTGGTAGGTCTGGGTGTGTGGAGTCGACCTGTGTTGTCATGGTAGTCGTATTTGCGTGGTCTGGTGCAGTTGGCTGATGGCAAGGGGAAGGGGAGCTATGGCACAGTACTTCCATCAGTCCTTCGTTGTCGCCCATGTCTCAAGAGGGACCCGCGTTCAGCAAGGGTGTGGATGGGAAGTAGGCTGTCTGTTGCTTACTACGGCCTGGCTCCCCACCCCCTACCGCACTTTCAAAGGGGTCTGCCTGTCCAGTAAGTTGTCGTGAAGTGTTTATCGTTGCTTGAGTATTTGATGGTTTAAGGTGGGCAATCTTGAGGGTCTCGGATAATCTGTCACTTATTTGTTCCAACTTTAATGAGGCGCGTCGGACTACCTGGATATGTTGTCATGTTCGGGGCTGCGTGGCATTTCTCTGATGAACATGTCTGTTCGGGTATCCCCATTGGGACTACACTCTAAGCTTTTATTGAAGTCTGCGGCCGTTCTCCATGTGTCATAATGGACTAGGTACGGAGCCGGAGGGCCCTGTACCTCCCTGTGCTTATTCTGGGGTGTTGGACATCACGAATATAAGGGGAGGCAGAGCATGACTGGTATGGGGGGTGCAGACAGATGGAGGTAAGAGGTAGGAGGGAGTACAAGTTATTCTCCCCCCTCTTTTGGCAATCAATTGCAGGAGCAAATGATAGACAAAACAGTGTATGTGAGTTGGGAAAACGCGAGACAGGGGTAGTCAGTGGGGTATAAGAAGGCTATGCTAACTAGCAGGGGTGCAATAAAAGGAAAGTCAGTGAGTATGCAACCCAGACACCGGGGGGGTAAACAAGGAGGTGGGACAAGGGGAGCAATGTTGCAGATGTTTTCAAAAGCACAAGCAATGTTATCAAAAGCACAAGCAATGAGACTGATGACATAAAGCACGACAAATGAACACGGAACAGCAAACAAAAACAGTGATTTTTTTTTATTTTAAACACAAATACAGAGGGAGTAATAAATACTGATGCATCTTAAAAGAAAGAAGCAATGAAATAGACGCGATACTGTAAAAAAAGAAACAGAAATGACGGAGATGCTGCAGCGTAGGAACGGAAGAGAGGTAGGGTAGGACCCTGAAAAGGGGAGTAGGAGAGGTGGTCGGGAGGCAAGTGTGCCGATAGAGAGTGGAGAGGAGGTGGAAGGGGGGAGGAAGGTGTGGCGGAGAGAGAGAGAGTAGTATAGAGGGATGAAGAAGCAACGAGAAAAGGTGGTCAGGAGGTGGGGGGTGCGCGAGGCAGGCGCTCAATAGCCTCCGTGGAAGAGGGAGGGGTGAGGCGCCATGGAATGAAATGAGTGACGGTGGCAGAAGCTGATCTGCAAATAGCACAAGCCACTTCCTCTTTTTGTGCGCGCAGAGGACGTGCTGTCAAAGGCTTTCGGCACTGTCTAATGACAAGTGGAAGTGTAAGATAAAAAATAACACCCAACCCTTGGAGAAATAAATCAGGAAGAGAAGGAAGGGAAAAAGTGAAGGACGGAAAGGCAGTCCTCATAAATGAATTTGTAGGGGCTAGCCTGTGAGGGGAGGCACAGAGGAACAAAAAATACAAAGTAAAAAGAATATGAAATGCAATTTCAAGGCACAATTGAAATCATAATGAAAATTATAATGAAAACAGTAAATGACATGGAATGTAATCTGAAACCATAATGCAAGGCAGAGAAATGCAGTGGCTAATACCCGTAATAAGAGACACAAAGTTGGATTGTTGCAAAATCAAACAAGATAGAAGTGGAACGTCGAATATGTCGGGGAATTGGACCCCGACCCCATGCAAAACCTGAAGTGCTGAGGGAATATGAATCTAGAATCTGTCGGGGAATTAAACCTTGACCCCGAGCATGCTGAGGGAACAAGAATCCAGACCCTGTCGGAGACTGGAACTCCGACCCCATGCACTGATCAGAAGTGCTGAGGGAGCGGAAATGTAGGACCCTAGGCACACAGGACCAGAACCCTTCTCAAGTCTTAACCTTCCCCTCCGGGCTACAGCAGGCAGGGGCAAAACAGGAAAACCACAAAACTCACGGCATCTGAAGCCACAAGAAGCACAAGGGAGTAGTCAAAGGACACAAGAGGCGGACCATTGTATGTAAGAAGGATGAGCAAAATCGTGACCACAAAGAGAGAGAGAGAGATAGTTCAAATCATCACCAGAGACAGTGCTGTAGGGGGACAGGTGGCAGCCAGAGACAGTCCAAAGGGAGTCCGTCGCACCCCAGGCAGCAGAGACCAAGGAGATTCAAGGGAAAAACAAAAACCTTGTCTCACCCGTGGTCTTGCCTCAAGGGAGCGGAGGCGGGACTCTCAGGGACCGGTCGTGGGTGTGCACCAGAGCCGCCACAGACGTATGTAGTATGATTTATCCGTGGTCGCCATCTGAGAGAGGAGAAACAGATGGCCTCGAGCCCCCTTAAGGGTGTGGTCACGTTCTCTATGATGAGTGGTTCCGTCTCAATAATTCACTGAGGAAGAGGAACAAAGAGCTGAGATGACGGCAGTTCATGTTAAAGTGGCACTTTTATTACACAAAACACATGTATATCAATAAAACATATTGCTAAAGATCACTCTTAAGAAAACCTGACTTCACTCTGCCAGGAGTACATGCAAGATATCAATGGTCTCTAAAATGCTGCAAGGCAAGCTGAAGTGACTATCTACTTAAAATATGAGGTTTAATTTAAAATGAAAGCTTTAAGAAGACATTAAAACCTGTTCAAGAAAATACTTCGCCTTCACACAACTTTCCTGAAGAGAATCATCATTGCAGGTATAAGCATTTAGGAAAGAACAAAAATATCAGAGGCTAAGATCCTTAAAAGGTACAATTGAATTTGATTGGGTTATACAGAGTACATTTCTATTAGGCCTAGTGCCTAGAAGCACCTAACTAAGGAGAGAAACCCTACACGATCTGATGCTGCAGAGATACCTTAAGATGCAAGGGATTGGGTGTGGATGAAAAAGTACTTGGCAAAGTCAAGATTGTTAAGAGAGGTTAAGATGCTATCTTATTCGGGAGGTCATCACCTGACAGAGTAGGCTTGGCAGTCCCAAATCAGATATACGGTCGACCGGAGAACCCCACGCATGTGGAAATCACACCAGGAGAGTTCTGCCTTCTGATTGTGATGGTGAATATTTTATATCTGAAATTGCAGAACTGACACTGTCCTGACGTACTTTCTGACGCAGGTGGCTTGACCGCATTGTCCTAGGACAGTGGGGGCGGTCAGGTGTCCTAACGGTTGGATGGCCATGCTTGACCGCAGAACATAAAGAAAGATCATTTTGTTCTGTACATATTTCTAAAACTGTATGTGAGAGCGGAACTTGTGCCAGGTGCTAGTATTGCAAGACGTTGCGGCTTTTATTTCGGCAAGCTAAGTTTCAAAACAATATTTTAGTAAAAAGTCCCATGATGTACCAACTTGTACCAGCTGTGTTTGTGTACGTGTGTGGGCGTTAGTCTTGATGCTCTGGAAAATTACTGTACTTCATGGTGGCTCAATTTACCTCGTTGTTTTCAGTGCAACAGAAAAACACGTTTTAACATTATTGTGGGCCTAGTGTATTTTGTTAGCCTAAGGCATGTCTTTTCGGCCTTTGACTTGGAGCTATAACCCCGAAATTCAGGGAATTTGTGGGATTTACTTTGCTGATTATACATGGCAAAAAGTGAGGGTTTTAAAGCATATTTTCAGATTCTCTCTGGTGGGGCCATATAGGACCTTCATGCTATCAAGGTCGATAAAATACTATTTTTGGCAATCAGATGGTAGAACGTGATCCTGACCCCCCATCACAATACTGTAATGCTTCTAGCTGCGTCACGTGGCCCTCCCAGGCCTCTATTCTTATAAATCATGCATGCATGACTAATACTTCTTGCTGCGTCACATGGCCCTCTCAGGCCTCTATTCCTATAAATCATGCGTGCCATACCCCAAAGTTAATGTAAGTGTTCTCCCGCTTAGACATTTGAATCTTGTGAATTTCTGTGTCGTATTTTTGTGCTGTGCCACGAGCACTATGCTTCCTCACATGTAATGGTAGTGTGAGGTTTAATGTAAGTTCTGTGGTGGGCCAATCACTTAATTCTCCATTGACTTTCATATTTTTTCCTGCGCCGCTTGGCCGTTCCTGGCCTGTTTTTTCAAATATCATGCATGTCTGACGCTGAAGTTAATGTAATGTGCTCTCTCTTATTCCTCCCGTGCTTGTAATAGTTGTTGCTGTGTTACATGCCGCTCCCAGGCCTCTAATCTTATAAATTGTGCGTGCAATACTGTAATGCTTCTAGCTGCGTCACGTGGCCCTCCCAGGCCTCTATTCTTATAAATCGTGCATGCATGACTAATACTTCTTGCTGCTTCACATGGCCCTCTCAGGCCTCTATTCCTATAAATCGTGCATGCCATACCCCAAAGTTAAAGTAAGTCTTCTCCCGCTTAGAAATTTGATTCTTGTGAATTTCTGTGTAGTATTTTTGTGCTGTGCCACGAGCACTATGCATCCTCACATGTAATGGTAGTGTAAGGTTTAAAGCTAGTTCTGTGGTGGACCAATCACTTAACCCTTTCTTCGATTGCTTTATTTTTTCCTGCGCCGTGTGGCCGTTCCTGGCCTGTTTTTTCAAATATCATGCATGTCTGATGCTGAACTTAATGTAATGTGCTCTCTCTTATTCCTCCCGTGTTTGTAATAGCTGTTCCTGCGTCAAGTGGTGCTCCACGACTACTATTCTTATAAATGGTGCGTGCATGACTGTAATACTTCTTGCTGCGTCATGTGGCCCTCCCAGCCCGCTATTCTTATAAATCGTGTATGCATGACTGTAATACTTCTTGCTGCGTCACATGGCCCTCCCAGGGCTCTATTCTTATAAATCGTGCGTGCCATACCCCGAAGTTAATGTAAGTTTTATCCCGCTTAGAAATTTGATTCTTGTGAATTTCTGTGTCATATTTTTGTGCTGTGCCACGAGCACTATGCTTCCTCACATGTAATGGCAGTGTAAGGTTTAATGCTAGTTCTGTGGTGGATCAATCACTTAACCCTTTCTTCGATTGCTTTATTTTTTCCTGCGCCGTGTGGCCGTTCCTGTCCTGTTTTTTCAAATATCATGCATGTCTGATGCTGAACTTAATGTAATGTGCTCTCTCTTATTCCTCCCGTGTTTGTAATAGTTGTTCCTGCATCACATGGCGCTCCCAGGCCTCTATTCTTATAAATCGTGTGTGCATGACTGTAATACTTCTTGCTGCGTCACGTGGCCCTCCCTGGCCTCTATTCTTATAAATCGTGCATGCACGACTGTAATACTTCTTGCTGCGTCACGTGGCTCTCCCAGGTCTCTATTCTTATAAATAGTGCGTGCTATACCATGAAGTTAATGTAACTTTTCTCCTGCTCAGTAAATTGATTCTTGTGAATTTCTGTGTCGCATTTTTGTGCTGCGCTACGTGCCCTGTGCTTCCTTGTATGCAATGGGAGTGTAAGGTTTAATCATAGTTCTGTGGCGGTCCAATCACTTAATCCTCCCTAGACTTTCATATTTATTCCTGCGTCACGTGGCCGTTCCTGGCTTGTTTTTTCAAATATCATGCATGACTGACACTGAACTGAGTGTAATGTGCTCCCTCTTAATCCTCCCGTAATTGTAATAGTTATTACTGCGTCACGTAGTCCTCCCAGACCACTATTCTTATAAATAGTGCTTGCCATACCCCGAAGTTAATGTAAGTTTTTTCCGGCTCAAGAAATTGAATCTTGTGAATTTCTGTGTCGCATTTTTGTGCTGTGCCACGAGCCCTATGCTTTCTCACATGTAATGGTAGTGTAAGGTTTAATGCTAATTCTGTGGTGGGCCATTCACTTAATCCTCCCTTGACTTTCATATTTTTTACTGCGCCGCGGTCGCCGTTCCTGGCCTGTTTTTTCAAATATCATGCATGTCTGATGCTGAAGTTAATGTAATGTGCTCTCTCGTATTCCTCCCGTGTTTGCAATAGTTCATCCTGCATCACGTGGCCCCCCCAGGCCTCTATTCTTATAAATCGTACATGCATGACTAATACTTCTTGCTGCGTCACATGGCCCTCTCAAGGCTCTATTCTTATAAATTGTGCGTGCCATACCCCGAAATTAATGTAAATTTTCTCCCGCTCAGGAAATTGTTTCTTGTGAATTTCTGTGTCACATTTTTGTGCTGAGCCACAAGCCCTATGCTTCCTCACATGTAAGGGTAGTGTAAGGTTTCATGCTAGTTCTGTGGTGGGCCAATAACTTATCACTTTGTTCGATTTTTAAATTTTTTTCCTGCGCTGCGTGGCCGTTCCTGGCCTGTTTTTTCAAATATCTTGCATGTCTGACACTGAACTTAATGTAATGTGCTCTCTCTTATTCCTCCCGTGTTTGTAATAGTTGTTCCTGCATCACATGGCGCTCCCAGGCCTCTATTCTGATAAATCGTGCGTGCATGACTGTAATACTTCTTGCTGCGTCACGTGGCCCTCCCAGCCCGCTATTCTTATAAATCCTGTATGCATGACTGTAATACTTCTTGCTGCGTCACATGGCCCTCCCAGGGCTCTATTCTTATAAATCGTGCGTGCCATACCCCGAAGTTAATGTAAGTTTTATCCCGCTTAGAAATTTGATTCTTGTGAATTTCTGTGTCATATTTTTGTGCTGAGCCACGAGCACTATGCTTCCTCACATGTAATGGCAGTGTAAGGTTTAATGCTAGTTCTGTGGTGGACCAATCACTTAACCCTTTCTTCGATTGCTTTATTTTTTCCTGCGCCGTGTGGCCGTTCCTGTCCTGTTTTTTCAAATATCATGCATGTCTGATGCTGAACTTAATGTAATGTGCTCTCTCTTATTCCTCCCGTGTTTGTAATAGTTGTTCCTGCGTCACATGGCGCTCCCAGGCCTCTACTCTTATAAATCGTGTGTGCATTACTGTAATACTTCTTGCTGCGTCAAGTGGCCCTCCCTGGCCTCTATTCTTATAAATCATGCATGCACGACTGTAATACTTCTTGCTGCGTCACGTGGCTCTCCCAGGTCTCTATTCTTATAAATAGTGCGTGCTATACCACAAAGTTAATGTAACTTTTCTCCTGCTCAGTAAATTGATTCTTGTGAATTTCTGTGTCGCATTTTTGTGCTGCGCTATGTGCCCTGTGCTTCCTTGTATGCAATGGGAGTGTAAGGTTTAATCATAGTTCTGTGGCGGTCCAATCACCTAATGCTCCCTAGACTTTCATATTTATTCCTGCGTCACATGGCCGTTCCTGGCTTGTTTTTTCAAATATCATGCATGACTGACACTGAACTGAGTGTAATGTGCTCCCTCTGAATCCTCCCGTAATTGTAATAGTTATTACTGCGTCACGTAGTCCTCCCAGGCCTCTATTCTTATAAATAGTGCTTGCCATACCCCGAAGTTAATGTAATTTTTTTCCCGCTCAGGAAATTGATTCTTGTGAATTTCTGTGTCGCATTTTTGTGCTGTGCCACGAGCCCTATGCTTTCTCACATGTAATGGTAGTGTAAGGTTTAATGCTAATTCTGTGGTGGGCCAATCACTTAATCCTCCCTTGACTTTCATATTTTTTACTGCGCCGCGTCGCCGTTCCTGGCCTGTTTTTTCAAATATCATGCATGTCTGATGCTGAAGTTAATGTAATGTGCTCTCTCGTATTCCTCCCGTGTTTGTAATAGTTCTTCCTGCGTCACGTGGCCCCCCCAGACCTCTATTCTTATAAATCGTGCATGCATGACTAATACTTCTTGCTGCGTCACATGGCCCTCTCAGGGCTCTATTCTTATAAATTGTGCGTGCCATACCCCGAAATTAATGTAAGTTTTCTCCCGCTGAGGAAATTGTTTCTTGTGAATTTCTGTGTCACATTTTTGTGCTGCGCCACAAGCCCTATGCTTCCTCACATGTAAGGGTAGTGTAAGGTTTAATGCTAGTTCTGTGGTGGGCCAATCACTTAACACTTTGTTTGATTTTTAAATTTTGTTCCTGTGCCGCGTGGCCGTTCCTGGCCTGTTTTTTCAAATATCTTGCATGTCTGACACTGAACTTAATGTAATGTGCTCTCTCTTATTCCTCCCGTGTTTGTAATAGTTGTTCCTGCATCACATGGCGCTCCCAGGCCTCTATTCTGATAAATCGTGCATGCATGACTGTAATACTTCTTGCTGCGTCACGTAGGCCTCCCAGGCCTCTATTCTTATAAATCGTGCATGCATGATTGTAATACTTCTTGCTGCATCACGTGGCCCTCCCAGACCTCTATTCATTATAAATCGTGCGTGCCATACCCTGAAGTTAATGTAAGTTTTCTACCGCTCAGAAAATTGATTCTTGTTAATTTCTGTGTCGTATTTTTGTGCTGCGGCTTGAGCACTATGCTTCCTCACATGTAATGGTAGTGTAAGGTTTAATGCTAATTCTTAGGTGGGCCAATCATTTATTCCTCCATTGACTTTCATATGCTTTCCTGCGCCCTGTGGCCGATCCTGGCCTGTTTTTTCAAATATCATGCATGTCTGACGCTGAAGTTAATGTAATGTGCTCTCTCTTATTCCGCCGTGTTTGTAATAATTGTTGCTGTGTTACATGGCGCTTTTATAAATCGGCCGTGCATGACTGTAATACTTCTTGCTGCGTCACATGGCCCTACCAGGCCTCTAATCTTATAAATCGTGCGTGCATGACTGTAATACTTCTTGCTGCTTCACGTGGCCCTCACAGGCCTCTATTCTTATAAATCGTGCATGCATGACTGTAATACTTTTTGCTGCGTCACGTGGCCTTACCAGGCCTCTATTCTTAGAAATAGTGCGTGCCATACCCCAAAGTGAAAATACGTTTTCTCCCGCTCAGGAAATTGATTCTTGTGAATTTCTGTGTCGCATTTTTGTGCTGTGCTACTTGCCCTGTGCTTCCTTGTATGCAATGGTAGTGAAAGGTTTAATCCTAGTTCTGTGGCAGTCCAATCACTTAATCCTCCCTAGACTTTCATATTTATTTCTGAGCCGCGTGGCCGTTCCTGGACTGTTTTTTCAAATATCATGCATGACTGACGCTGAAGTTAATGTAATGTGCTCTCTCTTATTACTCTCGTGTTTGTAATAGTTGTTGCTGTGTTACATGGCGCTCCTGGGCCTCTATTCTTATCAATCGTGCGTGCATGACTGTAATACTTCTTGCTGCGTCACGTGGCCCTCCCAGGCCTCTATTCTTATAAATCGTGCATGCATGACTAATACATCTTGCTATGTCACATGGCCCTCTCAGGGCTCTATTCTTAAAATTCGTGCGTGCCATACCCCGAAGTTATTGTACGTTTTCTCCCACCCAGGAAATTAATTCTTGTGAATTTCTGCGTCGTATTTTTATGCTGCGCTACGTGACCTGTGCTTCCTTGTAAGCAATGGTAGTGTAAGGTTTAATGCTAGTTCTGTGGTGGGCCAATCACTTAACCCTTTCTTAGATTTTTTGATTTTTTCCTGCGCCTCGTGGCCGTTCCTGGACTTTTTTTTCAAATATCATGCATGTCTGACGCTGAACTTAATGTAATGTGCTGTCTCTTATTCCTCCTGTGTTTGTAATGGTTGTTCCTGCATCACATGGCGCTCCCAGGCCTCTATTCTTATAAATTGTGCGTGCCATACCCCGAAATTAATGTAAGTTTTCTCCCGCTGAGGAAATTGTTTCTTATGAATTTCTGTGTCACATTTTTGTGCTGCGCCACAAGCCCTATGCTTCCTCACATGTAAGGGTTGTGTAAGGTTTAATGCTAGTTCTGTGGTGGGCCAATCACTTAACACTTTGTTCGATTTAGAATTTTTTTTCCTGCGCCGCGTGACCGTTCCTGGCCTGTTTTTTCAAATATCTTGCATGTCTGACACTGAACTTAATGTAATGTGCTCTCTCTTATTCCTCCTGTGTTTGTAATTGTTGTTCCTGCGTCACATGGCGCTCCCAGGCCTCTATTCTGATAAATCGTGCGTGCATGACTGTAATACTTCTTGCTGCGTCACGTAGGCCTCCCAGGCCTCTATTCTTATAAATCGTGCATGCATGATTGTAATACTTCTTGCTGCATCACGTGGCCCTCCCAGGCCTCTATTCATTATAAATCGTGCGTGCCATACCCTGAAGTTAATGTAAGTTTTCTACCGCTTAGAAAATTGATTCTTGTTAATTTCTGTGTCGTATTTTTGTGCTGCGGCTTGAGCACTATGCTTCCTCACATGTAATGGTAGTGTAAGGTTTAATGCTAAGTCTGTGGTGGGCCAATCATTTATTCCTCCATTGACTTTCATATGCTTTCCTGCGCCCTGTGGCCGATCCTGGCCTGTTTTTTCAAATATCATGCATGTCTGATGCTGAAGTTAATGTAATGTGCTCTCTCTTATTCCGCCGTGTTTGTAATAATTGTTGCTGTGTTACATGGTGCTTTTATAAATCGTCCGTGCATGACTGTAATACTTCTTGCTGCGTCACGTGGCCCTACCAGGCCTCTAATCTTATAAATCGTGCGTGCATGACTGTAATACTTCTTGCTGCTTCATGTGGCCCTCACAGGCCTCTATTCTTATAAATCGTGCATGCATCACTGTAATACTTCTTGCTGCGTCACGTGGCCTTACCAGGCCTCTATTCTTATAAATAGTGCGTGCCATACCCCGAAGTGAAAATAAGTTTTCTCCCGCTCAGGAAATTGATTCTTGTGAATTTCTGTGTCGCATTTTTGTGCTGTGCTACTTGCACTGTGCTTCCTTGTATGCAATGGTAGTGAAAGGTTTTATCCTAGTTCTGTGGTGGTCCAATCACTTAATCCTCCATAGACTTTCATATTTATTCCTGCGCCGCATGGCTGTTCCTGGCTTGTTTTTTCAAATATCATGCATGTCTGCCGCTGAACTTAATGTAATGTGCTCCCTTTTAATCCTCCCCTGATTATAATACTTGTTGCTGCGTCACGTGGCCCTCACAGAAATATATTCTTATAAATTGTATGTGCCATAACCCCAAAGTTAATGTAAGTTTTCTCCCGCTCAAAAAATTACTACCTCCTTGTAATGATAGGTATTCTCTGTCCCTCGCTTAAAATTCAAGAGCGGAATGAGCTGTGAAGATGGAGTGACGCTTGTTTTAGTAATTGTGTATTCACACACCTTCATAGTTATTTATGTCTTTGTAATTGAATGTGAGCATGTACAATTTGTTCTTTACATCTAACATGCAATTCTCTTCGTCTTTTTCTCGTTTATCTTTATTTGAAATAGAAATGGATGCCACTAAGTACCAAGAGCTTCTCGATTATGTAAGCTGTAATCTGTATCCTGATGGTTTCAGTAAAGTCCAGAAGCATGGATTGCGTAGACAGTCTAAAGAATTCACCCATGACGGTAGTATAATTTTCTGAGTATTGATTTATCATTGTAATGTGACATTTAGAGTACTCCAATGTGTATTTTAATGTACACATATATGTGATATGTATTTATACATACATTTACTTGTTGAATACTTGTTAAAAACATGACATCTATTTTTTGCTGTGCTAATTTACCTGTTTTTGTCAAAAAATGTATTTATAAAAATGTTACTTTTTAAAATTTGAATAGAGTATATATTTTTAAATGGTAAGTATCAGTGATTGAGTTTTATGTTTCCTTTATTACCTTGCGTTTGTACAACCAACAGAAAGCGAATATGCAGGCATTAAAGCAGAAAAGAACATTAGAAAAGCAGAATTGCAGAAGCACACAAAGCAGAGGGGCCGATTCCCAGAACTAACTTGAGATAAAATCCTAAACTTACTTCTTTTGGTATACACAGAAGTTAGGATTTTGTCTTAAAACAGACTTAAGACAGACTTAAGAAAGACTTAAGACAGACTTAAGACAGACTCAAGACAGGACGTTGTCTTAAGTCTGTCTTAAGACAAACTTAAGACAAAATCCTAACTTCTGTGAATACTAAAAGTAGTAAGTTTAGGATTTTGTCTTAAGTTAGTTCTGGGAATCTGGCCCACAGTTTCCAAGACATATAAGCTGTGCACCTTCAGAGAAGGAGATATAATGCTTCTAAAAAATTGCAGTCGAACAACGAGGAAATGAAAACATTTTGGAGCACAACTTTACTGTATCCTACTGTATTTCCGAAATGCAAGGAACGCATGTAAATTTAGTCAATGGTAGCAACATGCCTTTACGTAGAACATATAATCTCGACATGTTGAGGCCTTATAAATCGAGCATGAAAGGTAATCTATTAAAGGGTACTCTTTGTTTAAGTAATGGGACATAATTTAGATGTGTGGTGTAATGATGTTCTAGTTACCTAGCCATAAATATTAATTCTTCATCAATGTGTGTACTAAAAACCTTTTATTTTAACGTTAGTGTTCAGCAATCTCAGCAACAGTGTCGTCCTGTATATTCCTGGGCACATTTCGATCTGCTTTTCGGGTAAATATTCATATCTATTATGTGACTTTTCAGTGTTTCAGGTGCAAAGGAATATTGAAAGTTAGTGATTCTTTTAATTAATGTTTGAGAGTAGAATTGAGTAATGTTTAGAAGACTAAGACAAATTTAAGATGTTTTTCAAGGGAGGTTTGTTTATTTTGAATATGTGTTGCATTGATATTCACGTTTTCGAATTGTTGTAAGTCTAAACGTATGTATTTGGGTTGTTATGTAAAGTTATTTATGATTGTAATTTTAACTCTACAGGTACCTTTTGAGAAAATGGACATTGTTCTTTGCCCGAAAAATGCTGGCTGTCATTGGATACTTCTGGTAACTGCAAGTTTTTCAACATTTATCACTCCCTTTTGAAAGTTATTGTTGGAAAATATGACTGGTTGTAATAGTTTAAAGTGCTACATTTTTTTTAAAATAACTTAAAGACAAATATTTTTTAATGATTTTGTAATGTATAAAGGTTAGACATCTGTACCATAAAATGTAAACTCCCCATACTAAAAATCTTATTTCTATATTGTTTTTTTTATAGATTTTGAAACCTTTAACCAAGACAATCATTGTTCATGATTCACTGAGTGACAAAATTCAGACCTATGAAGAGTTTTTACTAAATTGAAGGTAACTTTTCCCTAAAAAAATCTCAGTTATCTCTTTATTATTTCTTATATTGCATAAATATGACATTGTCAATATGATTTCTCTTTATGATATTAAAAAAGCAAAATATTTAACATAACTATTCGTATGTCTCTAAAGGGCTTTCCTACAGCAACTGACCAATGGCAGTTAGTCGTAGAATGTAACCAAAAGCAACAGGACACCTACAATTGTGGTGTTTTTTGCATGCTGGTAATAAAACTTCCATTATGTTTTTTTAACTCTTAATGTGTTAAAGATACATTACTTTATCTTAATAGCTTACTTCTTTACAATACTCATAAATATCAAAGAGGGTTTTTAGGGATGACATTTGTGAACGTCTACTGAATGTATCTATAGTGTCTGTCGGAAGCACATTGCTATTCACATATGAATTTGTCTGGACACTATTATGGTCCTAACGCGGTTGCTCTGAAACCTATAGTTGCTTTTCAACCCCAATCCTATTGCAAAAAATAGTTTTATGTAAATTAAAATTCAGGTTTGACATTTGTACAACATATATATTTATAACTCTCTTTTCAGTTTGCACAATGTTACATAAGTCAGCTGTCAGTTGCCCAGATTTTTATTAATGGAATATTTCTGGAGAATTATCTATCGAAAATTGCAATGACCTAATGGAGTCATAAGGTTTGACTTTAACATTTCAATGATAAAAAAGGTGTAATACTCTAGTGATGTCATGAAGATTGGATTATTTGTTATTTGGTTTTGTCATATAAAGTTTTTTTGAAAAATGCATAACTTTAAATTTTAACATAGTATAGGGAGACATTTTCATTATGTTTGTGAATTTTCAATTATGTTCGTTGTCTAGCCATTAAAATTTCTTTGGAACAATTGTGACTGACTCATTTCCTTCATTTGAAAACACTTGGAAACATGAACAATATATAGCAAATTAAATTTCCAATGCTTAGCATTGCTGTTATGATACGCTAATGTACATCTTTTTTACATTAGGCTCTGTTGAAAAGTATTGTGATGTCTGCAACCAAAAAGTTTCAGCAATATATTCGGAAAACTTTATGGTAAGGGTCTTTTCTGTGTTGCGTCCACCATGTTGGTTCATTGGTTATGCACTCTTCCTAGTAATGGACTCAACACCACTTTGCTACTGACTGAGGACAGTTCACTATGTCTACTATGTAAATAAGTTTAAGTTAGCATAAGAAAAAGCTATTGACCTTTATACAATGCAAATAGAGTAACAAATTAATTTTCACTTTCTTCCCAACAGGCTTAATGTTTAGAATGCTGCCGATGGGTCCACATTGAATGTATCAAAACAAATGCAAGATCTTAGTTACCTTATTCATGTTACAAATGTAAAAAATGTATGTATTAAGAAAGTAAAGATGTGATCGCATGCCAGCTGTAGAATTACATGCTCTGCATACTTCAGCCATCTAGTGTTGTGTCCGGATTATCATAAGTAGTATTTATTTGACGAAGTCTTTTAAGTTGCGAGTAAGGCAACTCCTCTTCTTTTTTGTTCTGTGTGGGCATCGACTCCATTGTTTCTATTCACACACAAGTTTGATAATGAAGTAAGTATGTGTAAGATAGAGTTGTTAATGCGTATGTGAAATAAATAATAACATGAAACAAGCACAGGTGTTGATAGGGTAGGCAGGAGGACACATGTTAATGAATAGCTGACCATTCCAACAATACATGCTGACACTAATTATATCTCAGATATTGACCCTGTTTGCAGTTTCTTACATAAGTCAACAGCCCGAAGCAGATATTTTAAGAAGTTTACAAAAACCGAGCTGTATAACGACTAAATTGTCATAGTTATTTAAGTTGATCAAATGTGATTTTCAAAAATTACTGGTTGTCCTTTTACAGGAGTAAATTGTAGTAGATCTCCAAAAACTATGACGTGTTTTCCTCCAAATAACACGTCATACTCTGTTTTAAGAATTTGCAGCATTCTTAAATGCACAGAGGCAAGCATTAAGTTTGATACCATGCTTACCTCATCAATAATGAGAAGTTTCATTTTCTTTAAGACTCTTGAAACTTCACAACAAGCTTCTCCAGATAGCTTGTAGTATTCCAATTTGTTTTCATGCTCTACTGGTAGCATTAGTAAACGATGTAAAATAATTCCTTTAATATTGTGTGCTGCCAACCCACTTACTATTTTAGATGGGGTAAGGTGAATAGACATATTCAACATTTTTTAGTACTGCATTTTAGTATAACAGCCTGAGTCATTTTCCAAAGTCATAAGCAGTGACTGGTTTCGAGTTTTACAAAAACTAAAGAACAGGATATCTTTATAAGCAATTATATGTATATAACCTTATAAACTACTAAAACTCTACTGTTGAAATGTTAATAGACAACTGTATTTACATAATATTTTTTGGGGTCAAAATAGTTGGTAAACCTACTTTTGTATTATGTACTAAGAAAACTGTTAAAGTGATGTTTTTAAGTTTCTCTGCTAGGACCTAGAACATAACAGATTTGTTATGGATAAAGAGGCCAATATTACAGAAGAGACATTAAAAATGAGCAACACTATAATTGAACTACAAAATCAATCTATAACAGGCAGCGAGACTAATTCAGAGGACATCAGTACTGTAGATGTCATCTGTGAATTTGAAAATGAAAGCAATGATGCTGATTTTTTAGAAGCACTGGATGATGTAGAGTTACTAGAAGCTATAAACTCTAAATTGGCAAACCAGCAGACATTATTAGACAACTGTATTTACATGTGAAAACTCTTCATCCCCACAATTAAGCGAGAGCTGCATGCGAAAGGCTCTGGAAAGACTCTCCACCAGATGTAGCCAGCCCTTCCACAGCACCATCAACTCCGCATCTGGACATCCATCCCGATTTTGCAGACCTTATTATTTCATGCTATACTAAGTTTTTGGTAACTACTTCCCCAACAAGGCGGTGGGTAATTTGCGCGTCTGCTGCCTTCGCTGGATGTGGTTGCCAATTCTTAATCTAATTCTAATTCAAATTACAGGCCTTCGATAGAGCCCAGTATTGTTGATTTTTGATACCAGGTTAGTTACAGAAAGCAGCATCAAAAATTGATAGTTTTGTCGTCTTCAGGGGAACGTCCAAGGTTATCTATAGTATGTATTTTGTTTGTATTTTAATGAAAGTATTACACACACTTTTCCTTTGTAAAACACCCACACCCATACACTTACATTTAAAAAATTCTAATTTTATTAAAAAAGACAGCACAGTTATCGGGCGTTTTCTTGGCGATGGCCAAGGAGTCTTCCATCTTTTTCAAATATTAGAGGATACTTTATTTTTTGTTTCAAGTTGTCAACTTGCTCAAATCTTCTTTCATATACAGAGCCACTTTAATTCTTCTTCCAAGTTAAGCGACACAAAATGTCAACTTGCTCATTCCAATTACAGGGCCTCGTAAGAGCCCTGTCTTATTTTTGTAACTTCGTCACCGAGTCCGGAGTGTGTAGTTTACGCTTCTGCAGCCTTCCTTACATGTGGCTGACATTTCTTAGACTCCCTCTACAAACTCATACTTTACAATTCCTTTTTACCTTATTTAGCATTCGTGTAGAAAGAAAAGCTTAACAAAGCCACTTTAACTCTTCTTCAAAGTTGCTAAGCAACATGAAATGTCAACTTGCTCATTCCAATTACAGGTCCTCATAAGAGCCATGTGTTATTTTTTGTAAATACATCACAGAGTCGGGAGTGTATAGTTTGCACTTCTGCAGACTTCCTTGCATATGACTGACGTTTCTCAGGCTCCCTCTACAGACTCCTACTTTACAATTCCTTTTTACCTAACTTAGCATTTGTGTAGAATGAAAAGCTTAACAAAGCCACTTTAATTCTTCTTCAAAGTTGCTAAGCAACATGAAATGTCAACTTGCTTTTTCAAATTACAGGGCATCGTAAGAGTCCTGTGTTGTTATTTTTTGTAACTACGTCACCGAGTTGGGAGTGTGTAGTTTGCTCTTCTGCAGCCTTCCTTGCATGTGGCTGACAGACTTTATTTCTTCTACCAAGTTGTCAACTTGCTCAAATCTTCTTTCATATTTCACCATGGTAGGCACAGAAAGTAGCATTGAAAGTTGATAGTGAAGACATCTGAACGTTTCGTCGTCTTGAGGGGATAGTGTGATCGTCCCGAGGTTATGTAGAATATGTATTTTGTATGTATGCCTTCAACGTCGAGCTGACAACGGCGGGAGACTTCTACTCCTGAATGCCGATTGACTACTACGTCCCATGTTGGACACATCTGTGTAATAGGCTGTAAATCCAAACATTCCACAAGAGACACATACTTTACTTTTTATTCCAAGTTGTCAACTTGCTCAAATCTTCCTTCATATACAGAGCCACTTTAATTCTTCTACCAAGTTAAGTTATCAAGTTCCACTGTAAGGAGGTATCTGTGCGCTGTTTTTCTTCCAATGTAGTATATCCCATGCACTCTCATTGCATACCAGTAAGTTCTCAATATTGTGTACCTAGACTGTTGCACCCCATTGACTCGCAGATTTAAAGAGGGTGCACTACGTGTTGAAACAGGCTTTTCAGTCATTGTTACAAAGGCCACGCATCGTCATTGTAGGTCTTTAGATTTTGTTGAAGACTTCGCAAGAAACATCTTTCACTTTTCACCTTATTCAGCATCCACACAAGGCAGTGGTTAATTTGCGCGTCTGCTGCCTTCGTTGGATGTGGGTGCCAATTCTTATTCTAATTCTAATTGCAGGCCCTCAATACACCCCAGTATTGTTGTTTTTGGTAACTACTTCACCGACAAAGCAAAGGGTAATTTGCGCATCTACAGCCTTCGTTGGATGTGGTTGCTAATTCTAATTACAAGCCCTCGATAGACTCCAGTATTGTTGTTTTTGGCATCTACGTCCCTGACAATGCAGTGGGTAATTTGCATGTCTGCTGTCTTCATTGGAGATGGTTGTTAATTTTAATTCCAATTACACGCCCTCGATAGAGTCCAGTATTGTTGATTTTGGCAACTACGTCCCCGACAGGGCAGTGGGTAATTTGTGCGTCTGCTGCCTTCGTTGGATGTGGTTGCCAATTCTTACTCTAATTCCAATTACGGGCCCTCGATAAGAGTCCACTATTGTTGTTTTTGATAACTACGTTCCCGACAAGGCAGAGGGTAATTTGTACGTCTGCTGCCTTAGTTGGATGTGGTTGCTAATTGTTATTTTAATTCTAATTCCAATTACAGACACTCAATAGAGTCTAGTATTGTTGTTTTTGGTAACTACGTCCCCGACAAGGCAGTTGGTAATTTGCATGTCTGCTGCCTTCGTTGGAGGAGTTTATTAATTCTAATTCCAATTACAGGTCCTCGATACCGTCCAGTATTGTTGTTTTTGGCAACTACATCCCCGACAAGGCAGTGGATAATTTGCACATCTGCTGCCTTTGTTGGATGTGCTTGCCAATTCTAATTCTAAATCTAATTACAGGACCTCAATAGAGCAGAGTATTGTTGTTTTTGGTAAGTATTCCCCCGACAAGGCAGTGGATAAATTGCGTGTGTGCTGCCTTCGTTGGATGTGATTACCAATTCTAATTCTAATTACAGGCCTTTGATAGACTCCAGTATCGTTTTTTTTGGCAACTACTTCACCGACAAGGCAGTGGGTAATGTGCGTGTCTGCGGCCTTCGTTGGATGTGGTTGCCAATTCTTATTCTAATTACAGGCCCTCAATAGAGTCCAGTATTGTTGCTTTTGGTAACTACGTCTCCAACAAGGCAGTGGATAATTTGCGCATCTGCTACCTTCGTAGAATGTGGTTGCCAATCCTTATTCTAATTGCAATTACAAATCCTCGATAGAACCCAGTATTGTTGTTTTTGGTAACTACGTCCCCGGCACTTGCTGCCTTCCTGGATGTGGTAGCCATTTCTCAAGCTCCAACTGTGGACCCCGACTCACACTCTTTGTAATTGACTGGAAAACCAAACATCCAAAAGGCTTTAGTTGAATGTGGTTGTCAATTCTAATTCTAATTACAGTCCCTCAATAGAGTGCAGTATTGTTGGTTTTGGCTACTACGTCCCCGACAAGGCAGTGGGTAATTTGCATATCTGCTGCCTTCGTTGGTTATGGTTGTCAATTATTATTCCAATTACAGGCCCTCGATAGAGTCTAGTATTGTTGTTTTTGGCAACTATGTCCCCGACAAGGCAGTGGGTAATTTGCGCGTCTGCTGCCTTCGTTGGATGTGGTTGTCAATTATAATTCCAATTACAGGCCATTGATAGAGCAGAGTATTGTTGTTTTTGGTAACTACTTCCCCGACTAGGCAGTGCGTAATTTGTGCGTCTGCTGCCTTTGTTGGATGTGGTTGACAATTCTAATTCCAATTACAGACACTCAATAGAGTCTAGTATTGTTGTTTTTGGTAACTACGTCCCCGACAAGGCAGTTGGTAATTTGCATGTCTGCTGCCTTCGTTGGAGGAGTTTATTAATTCTAATTCCAATTACAGGTCCTCGATACCGTCCAGTATTGTTGTTTTTGGCAACTACATCCCCGACAAGGCAGTGGATAATTTGCACATCTGCTGCCTTTGTTGGATGTGCTTGCCAATTCTAATTCTAAATCTAATTACAGGACCTCAATAGAGCAGAGTATTGTTGTTTTTGGTAAGTATTCCCCCGACAAGGCAGTGGATAAATTGCGTGTGTGCTGCCTTCGTTGGATGTGATTACCAATTCTAATTCTAATTACAGGCCTTTGATAGACTCCAGTATCGGTTTTTTTGGCAACTACTTCACCGACAAGGCAGTGGGTAATGTGCGTGTCTGCGGCCTTCGTTGGATGTGGTTGCCAATTCTTATTCTAATTACAGGCCCTCAATAGAGTCCAGTATTGTTGCTTTTGGTAACTACGTCTCCAACAAGGCAGTGGATAATTTGCGCATCTGCTACCTTCGTAGAATGTGGTTGCCAATCCTTATTCTAATTGCAATTACAAATCCTCGATAGAACCCAGTATTGTTGTTTTTGGTAACTACGTCCCCGGCACTTGCTGCCTTCCTGGATGTGGTAGCCATTTCTCAAGCTCCAACTGTGGACCCCGACTCACACTCTTTGTAATTGACTGGAAAACCAAACATCCAAAAGGCTTTAGTTGAATGTGGTTGTCAATTCTAATTCTAATTACAGTCCCTCAATAGAGTGCAGTATTGTTGGTTTTGGCTACTACGTCCCCGACAAGGCAGTGGGTAATTTGCATATCTGCTGCCTTCGTTGGTTATGGTTGTCAATTATTATTCCAATTACAGGCCCTCGATAGAGTCTAGTATTGTTGTTTTTGGCAACTATGTCCCCGACAAGGCAGTGGGTAATTTGCGCGTCTGCTGCCTTCGTTGGATGTGGTTGTCAATTATAATTCCAATTACAGGCCATCGATAGAGCAGAGTATTGTTGTTTTTGGTAACTACTTCCCCGACTAGGCAGTGCGTAATTTGTGCGTCTGCTGCCTTTGTTGGATGTGGTTGACAATTCTAATTCCAATTATAGGCTCTCGATAGAGCCCAGTATTGTTATTTTTAGTAACTACTTCCCCGACAAGGCAGTGGGTAATTTGCCCGTCTGCTGCCTTCGTTGGATGTGGTTGCCAATTCTTATTATAATTCTAATTCTAATTCCAAGCCCAACAATAGCTCAACATTCCAAGAACAGATGCTGACACTAATAATGTCCCAGATATTGACAGTTTCCAGTTTCTTACATAAGTCAACAGCCCGAAACTGATATTTTAAGAAGTTTGCAAAAACCGAGCTGAACAACGACCAAATTGTTGTATTTTTTCAATTTGATCAAATTTGATTTTCAAAAATTCAATACCCTCTCTATTTAGATAATTAATGAAATCAACAACTTTACCCATTGCTCCATTTACTAAACCTTTTTCCACATTCAAATTACGTCATAAAATTACCTGACAGGTTATACATGCATATAGATTCTTTTCTAAACCAGCAGTTTTAGATATTGATTTCTCTAAAGAATCCAATTTCCTCTTCAACTTTTTTGTCAAAATATTAGTGATTTCTTTGTGCTCTATTTTATCAACAGCTTCCAATTTTATAATTTCTTATTTGCCATGTTCAGTCACTTTTCCAATTCTTATATCTTGAAGAATAGGTCCATAATCAGCATCATTTGTCTGTCGCATATTTGTAATAAGTTCCTTATATTCAAAATATGACCAAATGTTAATTTTTCCAATGTAACCCAAAGACTTTCTGGTATCTTCATGTTCAAGAGTTGTAAATACTGGTTGTCCTTTTACTAAGTTGTAGTAGATCTCCAAATATAGAAAATATTGAATACAAGACAACTGGAGAGTTGTGTTCTTTGGATCCAGTTAATGTATGCAGGTTTTTCAATCATAGATTTGAACCTATGATGTGTTTTATCTGTAATAAAAAAATCCTCCTCTTGGAGAAGTTGTGGATTTCTTTTGGAGAAAGGAGTATCAAGCAAGAAGTGCTCCTCATATATATATGCTAATATGGATCAAAGATGCCCCCAAATTCGTAACAGATTCGGATGATACTGTGTAGTCTTTTATTGAAGAATATGCTACATGTGCTATACCCAAAAGCACAGAAGAAAATAACTTAAGACAACAAGTCTTACAATTCCAAAGCCATTGTTGTGGGAAATACTGTAGTCGAAAGTACAAGTCAAAGGAAATGTTTTATACCAAATGTTGTTTTAGTTTTCCACGTCCTATAATATCCAAAGGGAGAGTAAACACTTTTATGTCAGCTATGCGACATACCTTGACAAGAAAGTGTTCAAAGAATACCTATAATTTGAGAAGAAGTAAAGAGTCAAAATATATAAATGATTATAATCTAGTTATTCTGTCCATGTGGAATGCGAACATGGATATTCAATACGTTGCGGACAATTCCATTGCTGTTGCTCGATATGTAACATCCTACATAACAAAATCAGAAAAGACGTAATTGAAGGAAATGTGGAAAGAGATTTCCCACGAGAAGAGTAAGAAATTATGCAGTTACAGTTTGAAAATGTTATCTCTTCAAGAAATTAGAGCGTGTGAATACTTAGATCACTTATCATCTGCAAGTCTATAGCCAAATCTCGAAGAATCATTTGGGTGAGTCTAGATCTTGCTCCAACATTAAATCGAAGCACACTTCGCAGTCGTTGATACAATGGCCACGCATCATCACAGAATGCACAAGCATAGAGCTTTGTAGGATTTTCAAGGGTGGTTGACGCCAATTTGTGAATAACTAAATATTAAGCAAAAACAAATATATGACCAAGTGAGAGAACAGATTGACCATGGATTACTTCATGAAAAGAAAGAGTGCTCATGCACGTAATTTCAACCTATCCGAATATACGTGACTGGACAAGCTGGAACAGGAATTACTTTACATTGTTTACTAATTCTACCTGTACAGCATGAAAACAAATTAGAATACCACGAGCTATCTGGAGAAGCTTCTTGAAGAAAATGAAACTTCTCATTATTGATGAGGTAAGCATGGTATCAAACTTAATGCTTTCCTTTGTGCATTATTATATGCACATCTTAACTACTACCGTAACAAATATTCATTTGGAACTGCCAGCATAGTAAAACATGTGAAAACTCTTCATCCCCACAATTATGCAAGAGCTCCATGCGACAGGCTGCTGGAAGACCCTCCACCAGCTGTAGCCAGCACATCCACAGCACCATCAACTCCGCATCCAGACATCCATCCCAATTTTGAAGACCTTATTATTTCATGCAATAATAATTTTTTGGTAACTACTTTCCCGAGAAGGCAGTGGGTAATTTCCACGTCTGCTGTCTTTGTTGGATGTGGTTGCCAATTCTTATTCTAATTACAATTACAAGCCCTTGATAGAGTGCAATATTGTTCTTTTTGGTAACTATGTCCCCGACAAGGCAGTGGGTAATTTACGCGTCTGCTGCCTTTGTTGAATGTGGTTGTCAATTCTTATTCTAATTCCAAACCCTCAATAGAGTCCAGTATTGTTGTTTTTGGTACCTACTTCCCCGACAAGGCAGTGGGTAATTTGCGCGTCTGCTGCCTTTGCTGGATGTGGGTGCCAATTCTAAATTTAATTACAGGCCCTCGATAGAGTCCAGTATTGTTGTTTTTATTAACTACATCCCTGACAAGGCAGTGGGTAATTTGCGCATCTGCTGCCTTCGTTCGATGTGCTTGCCAATTCTTATTCTAATTCTAACTTCAATTACAGGCCCTCCATAGAGCCCAGTATTGTTGTTTTTGGTAACTACATCCCCGACACTTGCTGCCTTCCTTGGATGTGGTAGCCATGTCTCAGGCTCCCACTGTGGACTCCAACTCACACTCTGTGTAATGCACTGGAAAACCAAACATTCAAAAGGCCTTAGTTGGATGTGGTTGCCAAGTGTAATTGAATTACAGGCCGTCAATAGCGTCCAGTATTATTGTTTTTGGTAACTACTTCCCTGACAAGGCAGTGGGTAATTTGCGCATTTGTTGCCTTCGTTGGATGTGGTTGGCAATTCTTATTTTAAATCTAAATCTAATTACAGGCCCTCAATAGAGTTCAGTATTGTTGTTTTTGGTAACTACTTCCCTGACAACCATCTCTTTTCTGAAGCTTCAATGTTTTTGAAGCGTTTAGACAACAAGGGGACCCAAAGGATGCAGCCATGGACCTTGGGAAAGTACTTTGTCAACAACAGTGGTCCATTGCAAAAAGTAATTTGCGGCTATTAAGGCTAATCTTAGGCATACTTCAGACCCTCGCCCGGCTGGGCTGGTCTATTTACTAAATATAGTTTCGATTGTGTCTATATTTTATTGTTTTTCCTCAAATTACTTTTTGCAATGGACCACTGTTGTTGACAATGTCAATGTTTTTGAAGACATCTTTAATATGGCTGCACGCCAGGAGGAAGATACATCTAAACATTCTTCAGAAAAATAATTTCTTGCTGAGGATGCACAGCCAAAAAGGAAGGTAATTCTGATCTAGAATTTTTTTACAATTCCAGACACAGAAAACAAAGTGAATGCAGCCAAGGTCACCTGCAACGTGTGTGAGATCATGCTTTCTAGAGGTGATCAAAATACAAAATATTAACATGGAACCGCCAGCATGGTACGACATGTGAAGAATGATCATAACCGCAATTATGTGAGAACTGTATGCAACAGGTTGCAGGAAAACCCTCCACCAGCTGTAGCCAGCACTTCCACAGCACCATGAAGTCCGCATCCGGACATCCGTCCCGATTTTGCAGACCATATTATTTCATGCAATAATAATTTTTTGGTAACTACTTCCCCAACAAGGCAGTGGATAAATTACACATCAGCTGCCTTCGTTGCACATGGTGGCCAATTCTAATTCTAATTACAGGCCCTCGATAGAGTCCAGTATTGTTGTTTCTGGCAACTACATCCCCGAGAAGTCAGTGAGTAATTTGCGTTTCCGCTGTTTTCGTTGGATGTGGTTGTCAATTCTAATTCCATTTACAGGCCTTTAATAGAGTTCAGTATTCTTTTTTTTGGTAACTACTTCCCCGACAAGGCAGTGAGTAATGTCCTCGTCTTGTGCCTTCATTGCATGTGATTGCCAATTCTAATTCCAATTACAGACCCTCAATACAGTCCAGTACTGATGTTTTTGGTAACTACTTCCCCGACAAGGCAGTGGGTAATTTGCGCGTCTACTACCGTCGTTGGAGGTGGTTGCCAATTCTTATTCTAATTCTAATTCCAATTACAGGCCCTCAATAGAGTCTAGTATTGTTGTTTTTGGTAACTAAGTCCCTGACACTTGCTGTTTTCCTTGGATTTTATCAATAGCTTCCAATTTTAAAGTTTCTACATTTTCAAACTTTAAAATGTCTTCATTGAATATAGAACATTCATGCAATGTTGGCATTACCCGATTACAGATTTGTTTTCTGCAATTGTCATATATATTTTCTCAGGAACAATATTTTCATTTGGAAACAAATTGGAAAGTAATAATCTCTGTAAAGCTTCTTTGCCATGCTCAGTCACTTTTCCAATTCTTATATCTTGTAGAATAGTTCCATAATCAGCATCATTTTCTTTTTGCATATTTGTAATAAGTTCCTTATATTCAAAATATAAGCAAATGTTAACATTTCCAATGCTACCCAAAGACTTTCTGGTATCTTCATGCGGAAGTGTTTTAAATACTGGTTGTCCTTTTACAGGAGTAAGTTGTAGTAGATCTCCAAATCTAGAACAATCATTTGGGTGAGTCTAGGTCTTGCTGCAACAGGAAATCGAGTGCTTAAATCTGTACAAGAAATTGGATATTTATGTGAAAAAGAACCAGAAAGTGCAGATATTGAGAAAACAAATATGTTAGAAACATATTATCGAAACAGAAGTCATCATCTTGAGAACATTTGTCTCTATGAAGTGCTGCAAAACTATACTTTTAAACGGAATATTACAGCAAACATCAATAATGGTATATATGCTGTGATTGGTTCTGAAGGATGTTTGGTGAAACAAAGAAAAGGACATTTGATTAATCACCAAAAACTAAGTTGTGATAATCCTGACAAAAGGGAATTTTGCTATTTAGCTCTTTTGCAAGCCGTGGCGTTCAGAATAGGAATTACTTTGAGATTTTCAGAGCTACGAAGATTTGTTCAACGCAACTAAAGATATTATAGAATGTCCTGCTTTTCCTAATTATTTGGAACTGCATTACTTTGAGATTTTCAGAGCTACGAAGATTTGTTCAACGCAACTAAAGATATTATAGAATGTCCTGTTTTTCCTAATTATTTGGAACTGCCAGCATGGTAAAACATGTGAACACTCTTCATCCCCACAATTCTGCGAGAGTTGCATGCGACAGGCTGCGGGAAGACCCTCCACCAGCTGCAGCTAGCACTTCCACAGCACCATCAACTCCGCATCCGGACATCCGTCCCAATTTTGCAGACCGTATTATTCTTTGCAAATTTTGCAAAGAAACATTATGTTATGGAGAACAGTCCATTGATTTGATTTGCAGGCGCAAACAAGAGCACCGTTGCTCCCGCCGTTAATTTTTTTTTGGTTAATTTGTTCCAGTTGCAGACTGTTTTGTTTGCGCAGTTTCCTTTTTTTCCTTTGAAAATAATAATAATCTTATTGTAACTACTTACCCGACAAGGTAGTGGGTAATTTGCGTGTCTGCTACCTTCGATAGATGTGCTTGCCAATTCTTATTCTAATTCCAATTACAGGCCCTCAATAGAACCCAGTATAATAATTAGTCATTATCGCAGAGAACGCACAAGCTCAGCGCCAAAGATACTACTTACTCAGTGCACCATAAATCATCGCAAAGAAGAGTGAACAGTTTTATATCACAGTGAGACATACTGTCCCTTTTAAATGGAACTGTTGAAGAATTCAATCAACAAAAGACATTACTTCAATTACTGTGCCTCCCCCCCAACCACGCATCATCACAGGGTACATTCAAGCTCAGCGCCAAAGGTATTACTAACTCAGTGCACCAGAAATCATCGCCACGTGACCAAATTGAATGAGATGACTTATTTACAAGAAAATACATCATACTTTTTGGAGATATACTTCAACTTACTTCTGTGAATGGACAACCAATATGTATTAGAAAACTTGATTTTAAAGGCTACCAGTGCTCCCTGCTTGGAACACGCATCATCGCAGACTCCACAGGACTTTGTTGCTTCAGGTGCCACTAACTCTTTCTACCACTTATCATCGCTGCGTTTACACACACTAAATTACCAATATTGTGCAGCTGTAATCAATGTCACATAGTTGTGGGCTCTTGCTAACCACTGCTTTCTGACTTCCACTCTGTATAATGGGCTGGAAATCCAAAGACCCTACAGGAAACAGACTTTATGACTTGTACCAAGTTGTCAACTTGCTCAAATCTTCTTTCATATACAGAGCCACTATAATTTTCCTTCCAAGTTAAGCAGCAGGAAATGTCAACTTGCTCATTCCAATTACAGGGCCTCGTAAGAGCCCTGTCTTCTTATTTTCTGTAAGTACGTCACCAAATCGGAAGTGTGTAGTTTGCTCTTCTGCAGCCTTCCTTGCATGTAGCTGACGTTTCTCAGGCTCCCTCTACGGACTCATACTTTAAAATTCCTTTTTACCTTATTTAGCATTCGTGTTCAATAAAAAGCTCAACAAAGCCACTTTAATTCTTCTTCAAAGAACGTTCTGACCCTGTTTTAATGAAGAGAGTTATATTCAGACCAATGATTTTGTTGCATGCAGTTGACACCAGTGGAGGAGCTTATGAGGTTAGAAATGGTTGTCCTATTGAGAAAGAGAAAATTGAGTGGAAGTTGTGTGGGACCATTCTTTCTACAGGTGATCCGAAAAAAAAATATTAATTTGAAACCGCCAGCATGCTGAGACATGTGAAGACTGTTCATCCCCACAATTATGCGAGAGCTGAATGCGACAGGCTGCGGGAAGACCCTCCACTACCTGTAGCCAGCACTTCCACAGCACCATCGAGTACACATCCGGACATCCGTCCCGATTTTGGAAACCTTATCATTCTTTGCAAAATGTATAAAGAGACAAAATGTTATGGCGAACAGTCCATTGATTTGATATGCAGGCGGCAGATAATTCTACTATATGTCTTCACATTTTGTTTAAAGAAGTGACAAAAAGAATTTGTGCATGTCTGTGTCAACAACTGCCTTCAATCTACACTGCTGACAGCAGGGTTCACAACTTGAATTCACCTTTCCATCTACACTATGGACAGCATTCAAGTTAGCCTTGATTTATGTAAGGCAGAAACAATTTTGTTAATGTATGCCACAAAAACCATTCCTCAATGCCTGTACTAAATACTGCCTTCAAATGTACACTGCGATCAACAGAGTTTACTACTTGATTCCAAGAGCGCATCAGCACTACCGACAACATGGAATTTAGTCTCGATTTATTTAAGGCAGAGACAATTGTTCTATGTCCTCAGATTCTGTTTACTGTACAAAATAGCATTCATCGATGTTTGTGTTGAGTAGTGCCTTCAAGCTACATTGCAGACAGCAGGGTTCACAACTTGAATTCAGCTTTGGATGTAAATTTGTCTACAGTATCTGTGCTGAGAACTCCCTTCAATCAATTCTATGGTCAGTAGAGTTGACAACTAGATACCAAGAGTGCCAGCACTACAGAAATCATTCAATACAGTCTTGATTTGTTTAAAACAGAGACAATTGCACAATGTCCTCAGATTTTCTTAAAGTTTAAACAGTAGGAAATTAAGCCTTCATTTATTTAATGCAGAGACAATTCTACTATATGTCTTCACATTTTGTTTAAATAAGTGACAAAAAGCATTCGTCTATGTTTGTCAAAAACTGCCTTCAATCTACACTACGGACAACAGGGTTCACAAGTTGAATTCAACTATGGATGTAAATTTCGCTTCAGTATCTGTCCTGAGAACTGCCTTCAATCTATTCTGCGGTCAGTAGAGTTGACAACTCGATACCAGGAGCGCCAGCAGTACAGAAAACATTTAATTCAGTCTTAATTTATTTAAAATAGACAATTGTACAATGTCCTCAGATTTTTTTAAAGTTTGAACAGTAGGAAATTCAGTCTTCATTTATTTAATGCAGAGACAATTCTACTATATGTTTTCACATTTTGTTTAAATAAGTGACAAAAAGCATTCCTCCATGTCTGTGTCAACTACTGCCTTTGATCTACACTGCGGACAGCAGGGTTCACAACTTCAACTTCAATTCAGCTTTCCATCTACACTATGGACTGCATTCAAGTTGGCCTTCATTTATGTAAGGCAGAGATAACTTTGTTAAAGGATGCCACAAAAGAAATTGCTCAATAGTTATACTAACTACTACCTTCAAATGTACACTGTGATTAACAGAGTTTACCACTTGATACCTGTCGCGCATCAGCACTACATACAACATTAAATTAATTCTCAATTTATTTAAGGCAGAGACAATTGTACTGTGTCCTCAGATTTTGTTAACTGTGAGAAAAAAAATTCATCGATATTTGTGTCAAGTACTGCCTTTGATCTACACTGCGGACAGCAGGGCTCACAACTTGAATTCAACTTTGCATCTACACTACGGACAGTAGGGAATTCACCCTTGATTTATTTAATGCTGAGACAATTATACTGTATGTGTGCAGCTTTTGTTAAAATAGGAAACAAAAATCATTCGTCCTTATCTGTGCTCAGTACTGCCTTCAATCTACAGTGCGGACAGCAGGGTTCACAACTTCAATTCAGCTTTGAATCTGAACTATAGACAGCATGAAATGTAACCTTGATTTATTTAAGGTAGAGATAATTGTACTTAATGTTCTCAGATTTTGGTAAAGGATATGACAAAAAGAATTTCTTGATGTTTGTGATGACTACTGTTTCGATTTACATTGTGAGGGCTCACGATTCAGGTGGAATGGCGATTGCACATGACGCATTCCAGTAGGCAAAAGACATTGTACCAGTGCGATCCACCCGAACCACAAATCATCGCAGGTTGCGCACACGCTGAATTCTTCAGGTACCACTACCTCACTGCATCACAAGTCATCTCCCCGTCACCTTATTAAGACAGAATTTACCAGGCAAAAATCATTGCTCCCAGTTCGGCTGGCTCACACCACGCATCATCGCTGGCTGCGTAGACGATGAGAGCCACACCTACCACTAACTCTACACACCTCAAGTCAATGCCACATGGCTGTGGGCCCTTCCTGATGACTGCCTCTGGTCTATACTGCGAACAGTAGGGCTCCCAATTCAAGATTAGTACCAATGCAAATTGTGTAAGAGACTATAATCGGTTAAGGAAACCAAATGCTCCCAATCTGCAACATTGCCACCAGACATTTGTCCCCATTTTGAGAAAGTTAGAACGCACTGCGTGAAGTGCAATTGTTTAATTTGTTATGGGGAGCAATCAGTAGACCTAGTTTGCAGAACAATTGATAACCATTGATGGTAGGTTTTTTTCCCCCTCAAAGTACATGCAATCCAGTATGCAACATTCAATTCTTTGAGTGCAACCTGTTCAGACCATGCATCATCGCAGGGTGAGCACACGCTAAACACCAGACACCAGACGTACCACTAACACCATAAATAATCAACTGAGGCTTTATTAAGTGAAAATTCAGTAGTCAAAAAACATTACCCCCATTTCGGCCTGTCTGGACCACGCATCATTGCAGGTTACGTACACCCTCAGTCCCAAAGGTACTACTAACTCAGTGCACCATTACTCATTCAGGCAGAATTCAACTGACTCTTCATTCATTATTTGCAGAGTGCAGTACCAAACTAAATAAAATGTCTATCAAACTCTATACAAACTCTATACAATATCCCTTTAGTAAGCTTCCTTCAAAAACTTCTTTTATATCAGTTTTAGGTTTAGTTCAAAACAAAATTCACGCTAAAAGTGCAAAGGCACACTCAATGGCAGTCTACACTGCGGACAGCACAGGTCACAACTTGAACTATAATGTCCCTGAAACATACACATTTCGACAATGTATTCCATACATGTTTCATCTTTTATTTCAATCGTGATTACAGATTATGCAGTCCAGTAGGCAACATGCTGACTACCAGACTTACCACTAACTCAGTGCACCATAAATAATCGCCACATGGCCTTATTAAGGCAAAATTCAGTAGCCAAAAGACATTCTTAGCAGTGCAGTCTGCCTGTACCACACATCATCGCAGGTTCCACACAAACTGACCCTACCTTAGTGCACCACAACTCATGAACCATTTACGATAGAATCTTCTGTGTATTATTTCACGCCGATCGACTAATACGTCCCATGTTGGACACATCTGTTTAATTGCCTGGAAATCCAAACACCCTACAGGAAACAGACTTAATTTCTTAACAAGTTGTCAACTTACTCAAATCTTCTTTCACATTTCATCATGGTATGAACGGAAAGTAGCATCAAAAGTTGATAGTGGAGACATCTGAACGTATCGACATCTTCGGGGGACATGCAATAATGCAGATTCTTACATAACTCAACATCCAGAACCAGATATTTGAATAAGTTGTACATTTTTTGAGGATTTTACAATTAACATTGCAGACCTTTATTCACATTGATTTACACCTTCACCTTAATAGATCTTATTCACAAATAATAGAGAAATGTTCACTTTTTGTGTCACATTTTTTTGCTACGCCACATGACCTGTGCGTCCTCCCATTTAATCGTAGTGTATGGTGTAATCCTAGCTCTGTGGTGGGCCAATCCATTAATACTCCTGTGACTTTCATATTTATTCCTGCTACACTTGGCCGTCCCTGGCTTATTCTCTCCAAAATCATGCATATCTAATGCTGAAATTAATATAATGTGCTCCGTCTTATTCATTGTGTGACTGCAGGAAGTGTGAGGAAGATGGGAGGATGGCAGGAAATTGATGGAGCAGTAACAATTACGCTAAGATACATTAAGGGATGATTACAAAGTCTATAAGGGAACCCCATTGAGAACAAGTGGGATGAGTGAGATGCTGTTTGTATGACATTAAGTCAGGCAGCTACCGACAATAGAGTCGATTCTCATGCAGAATATCATCAAAAGGAGGAGACAGCCTTACCATGTGACTACATAGACTTCTTCAAAGAAAAATAACTTGCAAACATCCTAACACAACACAATATGGAAGGACAATGGAAACCATATGAATCTACACTACTACATGCCAAGAAGAAATGCTTACTGTGTAAGTGACATTTTCCATCTGTAAGATGTAAGATCTGTCAGTAGTAAAGAAACATGTTATCAGTGAAGTGAAATGAGTTATTCCGATACATTGAAACTATTTTCACAACTTGCTTACTCTTCAGTGTTTGTAGTCCTCATATTTAATATTTCGAGCTACACTCCAACTATTTTTTACAATTTCTTTACTGTAATATCAGTGTTTGAGATGCTCACATAACATGTTTTGTAATACATTGAAACTATTTTAAGAACTTCTACACTGTAATATCAGTGTTTGAGATGCTCACATAAAATATTTAGTGAAACACAAAATGTATTTTTACAACTTCTTTACTGTAATATCGGCGTATGTGATGCTTCCGAAGAAATGTATTTAATATTTGTTAAGAAAATGAAGGAACAAAGTGAACTTGAGTGGAAATTATTATGAATACATTTAGTAAATAAATGTACTCATACAGTGTCACTATGCATTGTGTCAAGGGCTTTATTTAAGATTTGCAGGAATATGGTCCCTTTCATTGTCATGACACAAAAACCGAGACAAGAATGAACAGTGCAACTCAAGCGCATTATAGAATGGTACAAAGCATGTAATTTAATGATTGGGTATTAGGATGGTAGACAGAGATCACATATAAACTGATTCCCGAACCTTCTTACTTTTTCTCTTAAAGGGTTGATACAGTCTTTCTAAGAGGATTTGAATATTTAAAAGGGGAAAGCAGGACGTAAAGAACAGAGGTAGGAGGTTACATTTCAAGATGCAAGAACGGATGAAAAGGGTGGTCCAAGGTCTGCATGTACAATGGCCAGTGGAGGCATTTTCAGGGCGGATACACTCAAGGTGGTTTATAATATGCAATATCTGGTGGCAGTACCACCACACACACAGACTGGCCAAGGGCAGATGAAATGATAGATTGTATGTGCTTGGACTATGAGGAGAATACACTGGAGGAAGACCAGGTCAAGTGTAGAGATTTAATAAATAAGGCATAGCAAAGGAGGTGGAAACAAGGGGCAAGAGAGTCCATGAGTGGTGGATGCAGGATTCCCAAATCCGTGTCCTACTGAGGAAAAGTGTTTTTTCTGATCGGCATCATTTGTACCGAGACTCCATTGTTTTTTAATTGCCATCTCGTGTCAAACACTTCCACACGACCCACCTGGTTGTTTCTGCTGATGCCTGAGAAAAATCTGAACTGACACAACAGAGACCATCTTGCAGCCCGCATTTCTGCCCAGTGAATGTGGTTTGGTTTGTTATTTAAATTAAGCAAGGGCGGATTTTGCGAATTGGCAATCCGTGAAATTGCGTATTTACGGATTCGCAATCCGCAAAATCCGCAAATTTTGCGGATTCCTTTTTTTTTGTGTTCGCAAGTTTTTCTGCCATTTCGCAAGGGTTTTTTACCAGTTCGCAAACGCGAACTTACTTGTCGGGTAGCAACGGTCACGACCATGTTGCTTCTAAGTCTGGTTCATCACAGCACCCTCTATTTCACCACTGCCACCCTCTGTTTCACCACTGCCACCCTCTGGCTCACCCATGCCACCCTCTGGCTCACCCATGCCACCCTCTAGTTCATCACTGTAGATTATGGGGGGAAAAGCACACCTGCCCTGCCTCAACTGACATGAATGAATTAGGGGCTGATTAATGTGTCACTGAATTTGAACTTCCAGGCTGGCACCTGCTTCCTTATCTGTAATTGCTTTCTGTTGCAGTGTAATTTTTTTAACATGACCTTTGTTGTATACTTGTAGCTATTCTCTGAACCTGCTGTGTGGGTCAGAGCAGGGTCATAGAATCGTTGCAAGTAGGCAACTGAACTCTGAAGGGGCCCCTCAGGAAGCACTACAGGGAATGGTTACTAATGATAAGATTGAACTTTTGCACCTGCTGAGTGCTTTCAGTTTTGCAAAAATCCAAATATCCAGCAGCATCCACAAAAAGTAACCCTTCCAGGTCAAGATCCAAATCAAAGTGACCAGCACATGAAGAAAGCACTGGGAGGAGCCTGCTGGACAGGAACAGGAAGTTGGAGACTGTGGGGCACTACCTTCCTCCCCCTCCCAAAAAGGACTCCTTCCAAAAAAAAAGTGCAGGCAAATGTCAACCTGAGGAGTTATTCTGATAAAAATCATAATTTTCAAGGTTTATCCTGCCTGCTGGTGGATTTCTTGTGCGAAATTGCAAATTTTGCAATCTCGCACTTGCGAGATTGTCGCTGCCCGCCGCATCTACGTGTTCGCAAGTGTTTACTCCCGCGATGCGTGATCATGGGCCTTTATGACATACTCGCGTTGACAAACTCTTGCTGTGCAAGGTGGCAAGCCGCGATGATGTCGACAAACTCCCACGGGATCCCGTAGCAAGATCCAAAATGGCGCAGCACACGCAAACATGGAGAAAAACAACTCTGCAAACGCTGAATGACGGTAAGTGAACGCTGCGCGCCACAAAATTGTATAGTATTCTAGTTGGCAAGTGCGACCAAGCAAAAAGTCCGCTTCGCACGGATTTGCGAATTTTTGGCAAATTCGCGAGAGTTCACGGATTGCGAATTTGCCGAAAATCCGCAAAATCCGCTAGCGGAACGGATTTTACGCCCATGCTCTGCCATCTGTTTCCTAACAAGGCTATTTTGGGACCTGACGTGTGAACGTGCTCTGTTGTGAATCACGGGACCGGGTAGCGCCCTGCACCGCGAGTCCTCCCGCCGCCGCTCCTTTCACCTGAGCGGCCGCCGAGCGGAGGACTCGCTTTCCCGCCACCACCTTCGGCAGCGCACCCTGACGCCGTCACCAGAGCGCCCAGAGGCGCATTTAAAGTGCTTCCATCCCCCGTGTCGAGGGAGCGCGCGGGGCTAAGCCCGGGCAAAGGGCCTCAGAGGCCGGAGGAGGCCGGGCTGGGGACTCCCCCCTTCCACGGACGCACCTATCCTGAGGATTTCCCCGAAATTTCAGTAAGCAGGATTGCCAAGTATATTTAGTAGTGGCCCCAAACTTTTATGTTGATTGATTGATTCGTCCTGACATTATTCCCTCCAGTGTCGGCTAGATTGTGCCCCTACAGGGGTCAGGGACATTTATATTTATATTGACATGGATATGCCTCTCCCTAAGGACAGACCTCTATTGGTAGGAGGAGACAAGAGAGGTACGCTTGATAACTACGTCATCCGGGCCACACCTGTAATTGACAGGGAAATTTCTCTTGCAGAGCGACGAGCAGAGAGACGCCGCTCTGTTGAATTAATCAAAAATAAGCGGTCTTTCTTGGGTTGTATACAGCATGCCGTTTCACCTCCACCTGTTTCGATTCACGAGAATGAGGGATATGATGCGCCCCTTAATGATAGCATTCCACTACTTTTTCAAGATCGATCTTCCCCATTGGCTGAAATCAATGACTCAATCATTAATGACTCAGTTTCCTCTGCTAATCCTGATCCAATGATACCCCTGGACACCTCACCTCAGCCAGCCGAGTCTGTCCAAAACTCATTATTAGATGCACTCCTTCATATATCATTACTACAAGCTGCGTCTGCTCAAAAAACAAAGGCACCATAAAACCAAATTCCAAATCAAGGCCAGCCACTGAAAAAACGGAGGAAAATGAGGAGTGGTATACAGATTAATAAAAACAAGAATACACATCTAAATTTTGGGAAGAAAAAAAGCTCTGTGTCTAATGTAAGCACAACCCCTGACATAGTTATACCACATACTTTCCCAACAAAAGATCTAGTTAGTGCTGATATAATGGGTAGCTTGGAGCAGTTAATTAAATCATTAATACTTCCGGTAGTAGAGAGGCTTAATAGAATAGAGAAGCATTTGGTGACTATAGAAAAGGCAATAGTGGAGAACAAACTTGTAACTAAACACCCACTTAAGCGAACCGCACTGCCCCCAATTTCCGTTCTATCTCAGACTACCACCGCCCAAAAAGCAGTAAAACCTATCACCCAGCATCCCCCCAACCCCCGACACCCACTATTTTCCAATTCTGTAGGGGAACAAGTAAAATGTATAGCTAAAGTGGTCCAGGGCGGGGGAAAACCAAAATCCTCTGGGAGTGCAAAAGATAGAATGGTTGTAGCTGATACTCAATCATCTGCCAACAGCTCTATACCCCCTCCCTCGGTGACAAGACATACCTCAGATAGACGTAGGCAAATTAATCTTTCCCCTGAGGCTGAGCCTTACGTCATAGTGTTAACAGGGGTCCCCGAAATATCCGATGGTAGGTTCGAAAGCCATCAAATTCTAAAGAACAAGACTATGCTTTGGATGGGAACACACAGGCCTCTACCTGCTAATCTAAATGGAGAAACTTTACATGTCCGACGAGCGGAATGGCTGGGAAAGAGACCAAAGACAATCCCTGGTGACATAGTCATTATAAACTTTAGAGACTATAGGGCAGTCACCTTCATCAAAGATTGGTACCCGGGTGGGGATGAAGGTAGTATAAGGGTTAGAGAACTTAACTATTTCTATCCGAAAGCCTTGGTGGGGGAACCGCCCTGAATCCCAAACCGAGACAATAGACTGGGGATGTCTTCACTCTTTAACATACCGATTATAAACCAATATGCCCCACTCATGGGTCTGGAGGGGGTCGACTGACTCATACATACTAAAGAGGCCGACTCTACAGGGGCGGACAATACCCCCTTGCCACCATTAGAAGATAGCAGAAGGAATAACGAGGAACATCAGGCACAAACATACGGGGAGGGCGGAGAAACTAACAAAGAAGGAGACGTAGGGATGGCATAGGTTAGGGATGATGTTTTGAAAGTTGCAGAGGTCATATCAACGGACACACCAGTAAAAGGTACCAGCCAGGCCCAAGAAATACAGTTAATAAGAGATGAGTTAACAGGCGAGGTCAATCCCAACAGTGATATGAACACTCAAGTTAGTCAATTTGTATTATCATGGAACGTGGCAGGATTGAAATCCAAAGTGAATAACCCTGAATGGCTAAAAGTCATTCAGAAATATAGCATCGTGTGTATACAGGAAACTTGGCTGACTAATGAAATTCATCTATTAGGATATCAAACGTTTTACATCCCTGGGAAGCCAAGCACCCGAGGTAGAAACAAAGGTGGATTATGTACTTATATTTCGAATACCGCTGGTATCAAAGTTATTAGAAATATCCCAGATGATTTCTTTCAAGTGTTATTGGTTAGTTGGCCAGAAGTGAACAAATTTGCTATAATCAACTTCTACAATAATGCCCACTGCAGTTTATGGGATAACATTTTCTCCAGGTTAAGGAAGTGTATAGGGGTACTAGATAAGGTAGGGTCTGGAGACATGGCACTCCTTTGGATAGGGGATTTTAATTGTACTATCTGCACTAATAATGATATGGGCATCTGCCCCTTGAAGGGAAATGACATTGGTGACTCGAGCCATTTTATTCACTGTGGTATTGGGAATAAACTCAACAAAGTGATTTATGAGCTAGACCTGGGTTTTATGAATGAAATCTGTGTAAAAAGGCAAGCCTTCAAGCCAACTTCTATAGGAAGAGGTGTAAATTCGGTAATTGACTTTTCACTTTTGTCACATCGATATCGAGGCTTAGCCTTATCTTGGGAAACATTAAAACTTGCCTTTGGGGATCATTAGCCGATTTCTATGGAGCTGAAAGTAAAGGGAGCGGCCACAAGTAACATAATAGAGTACCCGATACACATAACTCTGGGGAAAATAAATGGGTACTCTCTTAATTGGGACCAGGTGGATCCCGAAAAATTCCTAATATACCTACTGTCCAGAGCTTCGGATCATGTGTCAATCTGCCTGACGGACTTTGAACGACCACAAGTAACTTTAGACTCCTTCATTGAAATTACTAAGGAGATAAAAAATCTTTTACTGAAACCACTTAAAAAACATCCCAGTAAAAAAAAGGGTTGGTTCAATAAGGAATGTTCTACAGCGCACACACACCTAATAGCAGCTTTGCTTGAAGCACCAAGATCTGTAGTACATGTCAGAGAGGCACGTAAGCTTTATAGAACTGCCCTAGACATGAGGAGGAAGGAACTAAAGCGGGATCTATGGGAAAATTTACATCTAGCTTGTCAGAAAAACGACAACATCGCCTTTTGGAAGGCAGTTAACGCACCTTTTTACCAAAACAGAGACAATGACGCAATAGATATCGTAGTGCCAGGGGAGGTGTGGGTTGAACATTTTTCATCTTTGTATAACAACCCTAATCATAGCGGAACCTCAAGTTTAACATCAACTCAAGAGCCCCTCACTCAGTTTCCCCTGGGAATCACTTTTGACTATAAGGAAGTTCTCAAGGCCATTAGTGATAGTGCATCGGGCAAGGCACCTGGACCCGATGGGGTTCCCATCGATATATATAAAAGTGAGTTAAAACTTTGGGCTCCCCTCCTAACTAACGTTTTGAACAGCATTAACACCGTAGGTTTTATTTCTACATGGCCTGGGGCAATTGTGGTTCCAATTTTTAAAAAGGGCAATAGAGATGATCCTGCCTGCTACCGTCCAATTTCACTTCTGGATGCTTTGATGAAGGTAGCAGGCAGGATCATTCTAAACAGGCTCCAAGATTGGTCAGAAGAAAACAACATCATAACCCCTCTCCAGTATGGCTTTCGCCAAGGGAAGGGCACAATAGAGCAGAGTTTAAATCTGGCTCTGCTGGTTGCCAAATACACAGAGGCAAAGCATGAAAGTCTACACATAACATTTGTAGACTTGACCTCTGCCTTCGATTGTGTAGACCACATAAAGCTTTGGGACACGTTGAAGAGCTTAGGCATAGATAATAAGATCATAGCATTCATTAAGGAGCTGTATAGAAACACTGGGGCTAGAGTCAGGTATGGCAGAGACGGCCAATGCTCAGGAAGGTTTCACATTAACAGAGGTGTGAGGCAAGGGTGCATTCTTGCACCCTTCCTTTTTATATTATATATAAACACAGTGGTGGAGCACTTGAGGAAGTTTCATTTTTATTACCCACTAGTGGGGGGGGACTACCATAGCAATCCTCTTATATGCGGATGACGCCGCCATAATTTGCGGACATCCATCGGCATGCAGAGGGCGGTGGTGGAATTTTCCAATTACATGAATACTCGTGGGTTAACAATTAACGTAACAAAGACTTACTCTATGAGATGTGGCCCCTCTAGAAAATCCCCCAAATCAATCTTTTTAAATCAGAAAAAGATACAAAACACCGCTACTTTCTGCTACCTGGGAGTAAATTTTGATAACAAGGGAAATTGGGCAAAGGCGGTCCATGCTAGAAAGCTGGCATTCAGTAGAGCCACCGGTGCGTTAAAAAACTTCGCAAGCAAACTTGGTGGTCGTCCAGTCAAAGAACTTACACAAATCTACAAGGCTAGGTGTGTCTCCACTGGTAGATATGGGGCCGGAATCTGGGGTTTTACAAATACCAAGCAGGTACAACTGGCTGAAAACAATTTTATATGGTATCTGCTCGCCACGCCAAAATCATTATCCATTTTTTTTAGCCATAGAGAACTGGGGTTTTCCTACATTGAGGACATGATTAAAGCCAGTCCCCTTCTCTTGTGGCATAAAATTTGGACTACCCCGGAAACATTATTGAATAGGGAAATTGTTTTGGATTGCCTAAAGCTAGAGGGGGTGCGAAATATCAAATGGTTGCACAACGTGAGAAACATGGCTATAGACATTGGCCACGAAGAATATTTTAAAGACCCATTGTGCCTGGAAACCCTCTCTAAGCGCATCCTGAAAAAGTCCATAATGGAACATCTGGCCAATAAAAGGTGGTTGAGCGAGAAAGGAAAACACACCAACAAACTAAATGGCGTTCTCACTCAACAGGAAGGAATGAAACTCTACTTAACTATCGAGAATAGTCCTTATTCCAGAATGTTACTGACCAGGTTTCGGGCTGACACTTTTTTCCGTCTAATAACATTTCCTAACTGCAACGACTGGGCCACACAGTTGGAAAAGTGCCCCTGTGATGGGTCTTCGAATCAATCAAATATTCATTCTATTCTCTTTTGTCATTTTTATTTGGCCCCTAGGAAACAATTTCTAAAACCTATATTTATTAAATGGGGTATTAGAGGAAGTCATGATGCGTACTGCAAATTGAAGTTACTAGAGACTGTGTTTGAGATAAAGGCAGTGGCATCCTATTTGCAGACTATCATAGCTCTCAGAAAGACCATGTAATCTTTAAACTAATCTTTGTACTCCTGTTTTTATTTCTTTAAATGAAATCGAGATACGAGACATTCTCCATTTTAACTACTGTAATAATGAATTTTTTTCTTGTCTTTTAAAGGTTTTATTTATTGGTTTTTAAATTTTTTTATAATTGGAATGTAATTCTGTGCTTTTATGATTTTCTTTGCAAAATCGAATAAAGCTATTTTGAAATGAAATATGTATTATATATACACCAATCTGCATTGAAGAATCAGTGGATATATAAATATCTTGATAGAGGATTTAGTAGCAGTGTGATTGACTATTTACTTGACTAATTTATAGTGTCTCACTAAATATATTGGATAGTGACTAAACTGTGTGAATATCTGTATTCCTTTGTCAGTTGTTGTGTAAACTGCTGCACCAGTTGGTTACCAGCTACGTGAAAGTTTATATTAGTTATTGATTAGTTAACTGAATATTTGTATGGGAGAGTGAATATGTGTGGTTCGGTGAGGGGGTGTGACTGCCCAAAGATTTGTCAATAGTTGATTCAGTAGGTATATGACATTAGGACAACATGTTATAACAGTTGTTTGGGTGAGTGAATATGTTTATGAGTGTGCTGATGAGCAAATGTATCTCTCAATGGTACATGTCCAACAAACTAGAATAATAAAAGGCAGTGTATGTGCCATTTGTTGTATATATCTAAGTATATATAAAACTCCTTGATTGCATGAGTGACTATATAAATAACTGTTTACTTGTAATAGTAATTTCATAACACACTAAGAATGAGTTACTATCTATATGAATAAATAAAGGGTTGTTTGTATAAGTGTGTAGCTGGGTAAATGTAAATATGATACATTCTTTTCAAAAGTGAGTAGGATGACTGCATAACTGAACAGGATGTATGCTGATGTGTAATGTCAATATAGGTGTATAAGTATATTTGACAGTGTTCTATTGATCATTGAGAGCATGTATGAGTGAATCTATAGGTAATTGATTAGATGTGTGTGTAGATCTAGAAATCACTCAGTAGGTTTTTAGATCCTTGTATTGGTGTTTCAATTGATTCAAATATGATAATCTGTATTTTACAGTGAGTGATGAAATATTATAGTAGTGTATGATGAGGTGTATCTGATTGTCACGTGGGTGATGTCATCAGTGATGTCATTTGAGATGTCATCAATGATGTCATCAGTGATGTCACTGACCATTTCATGAATAATGTAATATGTGACATCATCACCAGTGGATTGCGGGCGCGAGAGTTACAGTTAGTACGACTAACTATAGCGGAGGAATTTCAATAGATTTGTATGAGTGAAATGTCTAGCTAACTATAACACCCCTAAAACCTATGTTTTTTTCCGTGAATTTCTAAGGTTTTTTAAATGCTAATTCCTAACTAAAACCTGCCTGAAACCTATGGGTTTTGCAGTGAATTTCAAAGGTTTTTTAAATGCTAATTCCTAACTATAACCTGCCTAAAACCTATGGTTTTTTCAGTGAATTTCAAAGGTTTTTTAAATGACAATTCCTACTTAGACTGTTGACCACTTCCCCATATTTTCAACAAGAAACCAAATCTGCAATGCCACCAAAAACATCAGGCAATAGTTTCCACTTACCACTAACAAATTAAAATCAACATTTAACTACTGTAAGAACGTCTCATATGTATTGCGTGAATTACATCCAACTCACACACATGTTTAAAGAGCAATATGTGATGAAGGTTCTAATTATACACTTCCGACACCCAACAAAATCACAATACCCAGCGCCACGACCACCACAACCATCCCCTCGGACACCTCCCCCCTACTACCTCAGAGGCAGCGCAAAACAGGATAACGGACCTTTCCAAAATAATATATCCCCTCAACAGTACACTAGCTCAATCAACAGAGATGTGGCAACCAAGTATGTATAAGGGAAAGAACTCAACATCAACAATAATGTACACAACGCTAAGACTACCAGTAAAATAATATACACAATTCACTATAGTAATCAAAAACTTTTCAGTGTGTAGATATACCATTGATACGTGTAGTGTACTGAATAGTGGACGCTACCATATTATCTCAGACACTGGGGAATATTTCGGTCGTGTAGCCGTGTTCACCCCCCCTTTGAAACAGAAGCAGAGTGGGCTAGGGCAACGTAAACAATGTCAACGTGAGACTATAAATAATTAGTCTACGCCTTGGGCGTGGTTCACTTCTGCAAAGAGAACAGACTGCGTCGCAGCAAAGGTCCTCACCCTGCCACGTCGCTGCCGCCATGACCGCTCGTCTTCGATACAGGCCCATTGCGAACTCAGCACCACACCACCGCAGACTTATGTCTGTATTGACTAGTGCTTTCCATTGACACTACGGACATCAGGGTTCTCAACTTGAATTCAACTTTGGATCTAAATTTGTCGTCGGTATCTGTGCTGAGTACTGCCTTTAATCTACTCTGCGATTAGTAGAAATGACAACTTGATACCAGTTGTGCATCAGCACTACAGGAAACATTGAATTCAGTCTTGATTTATTTAAACCAAAGAAAATAGTACTATGTCCTCAGTTTTTGTTAAAGTTTGAACAGTAGGAAATTCAGCCTTCATTTATTTAATACAGTGACAATTACGGACAGCATTCAAATTAGCCTTGATTTATGTAAGGCAGAGTCAATTTTGTTAATGGATGCCACAAAAAACGTTCCTCAATGTCTGTATTAAGTACTGCCATCAAATGTACACTGCGATCAACAAAGTTTACCACTTGATACCACAAGTGCATCAGCACTACAGACAAAATTGAATTCATTCTCGATTTATTTAAGGCAGGCACAATTCTACTGTGTGGTCAAATTTTGTTAACGTATGTGACAAAAAAGCATTTGTCGATGTTTCTATGGACTACTGCTATAAATGTACTCTGCGGACAGCAGGGTTCACAACTTGAATTCAGCTTTCCATCTACACTAGAGACAGTAGGGAATTCAGCCTTGATTTATGTAATGCGGAGACAATTCTACTGTATGTGTTCAGATTTTTTTTACATAAGTCACAAAAATCATTTTTCGATATCTGTGCTGACAACTGCCTTAGATTGTACATTGAGAGGGCTCACAGTTCAGGTGGAATGGCGATTGCACATGACGCATTCCAATAGCCAAGAGACATTGTACCAGGGTGACCCACCCGAATCACTAATCAACCCAGGGTGCGCACAAGCTGAGTTCTTCAGGTACCACTAACTCACTGCACCACAAGTCATCGCCCCGTGGCCTTATTAAGACAGAATTCACTAGGCAAAAAACATTGCTCCCAGTGCGGCCTGCCCGGACTACGCATCATCGCAGGTTACGTACACGCTCAGTGCCAAAGGTACCAGTAACTCACTTCACCCAAATTCATTGTCACGTGGCCATATTCAAGCAGAATTCAATAGAGAAAAGACATTGGTCAGAATGCGGCCCCCCCTTTACCACTCAATATCGCAGGGTACGTAGAAGCTCAGTGCCAAAGGTACTACTAACTCAGTGCACTAAAAGTCATCGCCACGTGACCGTATTGAGTCAGATGTCTTATTTGTAAGAAAATATATCATAGTTTTTGGAGATCTACTGCAACTTACTCCCGTGAAAGTACAACCAATATTTATTAGAAAACTTGATTTTAAAGACTTTGCTACCAGTGTGTACTGCTCGGAGCAAGCATCATCACAGGCTCCACAGAACTTTGTTGCTTTAGGTGCCACTAACTCTTTGCACCACTTATCATCACTGCCTGTACATACACTAAATTACCAATACTGTGCAGCTCTACTCAATGCCACATGGTCGTGGGCTCTTGCTAACCGCTGCCTCCTGCCTACACTGTGGTCATCATAGCTCACAATTAATTACACTGTTGATTTATTATTTGCAGACTACAATACCAAACTAACTATAACATTTATCAAAACCTATACAATATCCTTGTATTATGCTTCCTTTAACAACTTTTTTATATCACTTATAGATTACTTGAATAATAAATTTCACGCTGGAAGTGCAAAGGTACACTCAATGATAGTCTACACTGTGGATAGCATAGGTCACAATTTGAACCTCACTTTTTCTTCATTGGAAACCTGAATTTCTTGTTTGGCGACAAAAATGGCTACACCAGTGAAAGAATCATCTTATTCTGATAATTTTGTTGCTGAAAAATTCATAACCATCGATTGTACTTTTTATTTTCCCCTCAAAGTACATACAGTCCAGTATGCAACATTCAATGCTTTGAGTGCAGCCCGTTCAGACCACGCATCATCGCAGGGTGAGCACACGCTAAACACCAGATGTACCACTATCTCAGTACACCATAAATAATCACCACAAGCCTTTATTGAGGCAAAATTCAGTAGTCAAAAGACATTATCCCCAGTGCGGCCTATCCTGACCACGCATCATCGCAGGTTACGTATACGCTCAGTCCCAAAGGTACTACTAACTCAGTGCACCATAATTCATTACCACATATCCATATTCAGGCAGAATGTAACTGATTATTCATTCATTATGTATAAAGTAGAATACCAAATAAAGTAACGTCCCTCAAACCTACACAAAATCGCCACTTGGCCTTACTAAGCCAAAATTCACAAGACAAAAAACATTACTATCAGTACATCCTACCCAGTCCACACATCATCGCAGGCTCCACAGAACCTTGTTGCTTCAGGTACCACTAACTCAGTGGAAACCAAACTAAGTATAACACCTATCACACCCTACTCAATATCCCTTTAGTATGCTTCCTTCAAAAAATATTTTGTATCACTTATAGATTTAGTAGAATAATAAAATGCACGCTGCATACATGTTCGATCTTCCACTGCCATTATAATTACAGATGATGCACTCCACCCAAAGATGTACACTGCAGACAGCAGGGTTTACAACTTGAATTCACCTTTGCATCTACACTATAGACAGTAGGAATTTCAACCTTGATTTATTTAATGCAGAGACAATTATACTATATGTCTTCAGATTTTGTTTTAAAAAAGTGAAAAACAGCATTGTTCTATAACTGTACTGACTACTAGCTTACATGTATACTGTGCACAATAGGGTTCACAACTTGAATTTACCTTTTCATCTACACTACAGACAACATTTAATTCAGCCTCGATTTATTTAAAGCTGAGGAAAAAATAGTGCTGTTGCACTGCTAGTATGCGCAAGCACCTTCAATCGTTGCATTCTGTGAACTATGATAACAAAGAATGTAGAAAATTGTGCCAAAATGTACTTCCACCACCGGCAATAACAAGTACCTCTGGGATATCACCTTCAAAATCCCCACCAGAGATACGTCCCCATTTTGAGAAAGTTAGAATGCACTACGTGAAATGCAATCGTTTAATTTGTTATGTAGGGCAATCAGTAGACCTAATTTGCAGAGCAATTGATAACCATCGATGCTAAAAATTCCCCCTCAAAGTTCATATAGTACAATATGCAACGGTGTGCAGTCATAATATCGAGTTTTTTATTTCGACTGGACAGAATATCGAGTAAAAAATATAGAATGGACATAATATCGACTAGACATAATATAGACAACAAAAATATCGACTAGAAAAAATTAATATCGAATAGAATGGACATAATATAGAATCAAAAATATAGAATGGACATAATATCGACTAGACATATTATAGACAACAAAAATATTGAATTTAAGGTAAGTTAATATTATTTTTTATTTTTTGTGTAGTATAATTCTGTAGCGGGTTGTGGGTTTATAGGGGAATAGGGTGGGAAGTAATTTAATTATAATTAATTAAATATGTTAATTTATTTATTGATATTTATTTAGAATTAATTGTTAATTAATTATTAATTGGTAATTAATTAAAATATAATTGGTAATTAAATATAATGGATTAATTGATAAATATTTTAATTTTAGTAATTCATTTTCAGTAGCGGGTTGTGGGTTTATAGGGGAATAGGGTGGGAAGTAATTTAATTATAATGAATTAAATTTGTAAATGTATTTATTGATATTTATTTAGAATTAATTGTTAATTAATTATTAATTGGTAATTAATTAAAATATAATTGGTAATTAATTATAATTAATTAATTGATAAATATGTTAATTGTATTAAATTATTTTCTGTAGCGGGTTGTGGGTTCATAGGGGAATAGGGTGGGAAGAAATTTAATTATAATTAATTAAATATGCCATTTAATTTATTGGTATTTATTTAGAATTAATTGTTAATTAATTTTTAATCGGTAATTAATTAAAATATAATTGGTAATTAAAATTAATTGATTAATTTTTAAATTGTAAATTAATTTATTGTTAATAGGTAATTAATTAGTATTAGTAGGTAATTTTTATAATTAAATAATTTTAATTTGCATTTATAAATAATTATTTAATATATTTTATACAATTGTAAAATATTTTAATTAATTTGTAATTGGTATTACTATTTATGTTATTTATATTTATATATGAAGTATTTACTTTCCCTACTATTGCACTCACTGGAGTTGGAATAGTAATTTTTACCCCTACACTATCCAACACTTTCCCTACTGTACACTCTCTGGAGTTGGAATAGCAATTTTAACCCCTACGCTATCCAACTCTTTCCCTACTGTTGCACTCTCTGAAGTTGGAATAGTAATTTTAACCCCTAAGCTATCCAACTCTTTCCCTACTGTTGCACTCTCTGGAGTTGGAATAGTAATTTTTACCCCTACGCTATCCAACGCTTTCCCTACTGTTGCATTCTCTGGAGTGGGAATAGTAATTTTTACCCCTACGCTATCCAACTCTTTCCCTACTGTTGCACTCTCTGGAGTTGGAATATTAATTTTAACCCCTACGCTATCCAACGGTTTCCCTACTGTTGCACTCTCTGGAGTGGGAATAGTAATTTTTACCCCTACGCTATCCTACGCTTTCCCTACTGTTGCACTGTCTGGAGTGGGAATAGTAATTTTTACCCCTACGCTATCCAACGTTTTCCGTACTGTTGCACTCTCTGGAGTGGGAATAGTAATTTCTACCCCTACGCTATCCAACGCTTTCCATACTGTTGCACTCTCTGGAGTGGGAATAGTAATTTTTACCCCTACGCTATCCAACGCTTCCCCTACTGTTGCACTTGCTGGAGTGGGAATAGTAATTTTCACCCCTACGCTATCCAACTCTTTCCCTACTGTTGCACTCTCTGGAGTGGTATTAGTAACTTTAACCCCTACGCTATCCAACGCTTTCCCTACTGTTGCACTCTCTGCAGTGGGAATAGTAATTTTTACCCCTACGCTATCCAACTCTTTTCCTACTGTTGCACTCTCTGGAGTTGGAATAGTAATTTTAACCCCTACACTATCTAACGCTTTCCCTACTGTTGCACTCTTTGGAGTGGGAATAGTAATGTTTACCTCTACGCTATCCTACGCTTTCCCTACTGTTGCACTCTCTGGAGTGGGAATAGTAATTTTTACCCCTATGCTATCCAACGCTTTCCATACTGTTGCACTCTCTGGAGTGGGAATAGTTATTTTTACCCCTACGCTATCCAACGCTTTCCATACTGTTGCACTCGCTGGAGTGGGAATAGTAATTTTTACCCCTACGCTATCCAACTCTTTCACTACAGTTACACTCTCTTGAGTGGGAATAGTAATTTTAACCCCTACGCTATCGAACGCTTTCCCTACTGTTGCACTCTCTGGAGTGGCAATAGTAATTTTTACCCCTACGCTATCCAACGCTTTCCCTACTGTTGCACTCTCTGGAGTGGGAATAGTAATTTTTACCCCTACGCTATCCAACGCTTTCCCCACTGTTGCACTCTCTGGAGTGGGAATAGTAATTTTTATCCCTACGCTATCCAATGCTTTCCCTTCTGTTGCACTCACTGGAGTTGTTACAGTAAATTTAAACCTCTTGCTATCCTACGGTAAAAATATTGTATATGTTTTGTTAATAACATGTATATATATATATGTATTTGGTTAAAATTGTTTATTTTGAAAAATTGTGGCAATGGGAAGGTGTATTTTAATTTATTATAATATATAATTTATAAATTTACAAAGGGTTGTTTTTACAAATGTTAAATACAACTAGTGAAGAAAGACTAACATGCAACAATGAAATGTGCAAGTCATTAACTAAGTTATGGTAATTCACAGGGTGGGTCCATGTTTAACATAGTAACAGCCAGTCAAATGGCAGAAAAATGTATCACATGACTTAATTAACATGTATAAAGAGGCTAAGATTTAGCAATACAGATGTTAGTGAGCAAGGCGGGAGCAAGCCGCCGAAACGCGTCTGAGCAGCAACTGAACATGGAATAAACGTTTTGAACTAAGATTCACGGAGTCAGCGCCTTCTTTGAATGGAAAAGTTTGGTGTGGTAAAGAATATATATGTATATATGTATTAAAAATAAATTAATATTTTTAAAGTTATATTAATTATTTTTAATGTTACGTTTAATTAAGTATTTTAAATAAGTTAAAATTAATTTTATTTATTATTATATTACTTTTAAATTACTTTTAAGACATTTAAAAAAAATCGATATTTTGACAGTCTATATTTTTAACACTCGATATTTTGGAGTCGATATTTTTGTACTTACCTGTTTGAAGATAGGAAGTTGATATTTTGGCAGTCGATATTTTTACCTCGATATTTTGTCATCTCGATATTTTGACTGTCGATATTCTGTAAGTGATCCATATGCAACAGTGAATGATTTCAGTACAGCCAGCTCAGACCATGCATCATCGCACGGTGAGCACACGATAAACACCAGACGTACGACTAACTCAGTACACTGTAAATAATTGCCACATGCCCTTGTTAAGGCAAAATTCAATAGTCAAAACATATTTTTACCAGTATGGTCTGCGTGGACCACGCATCATCGCAGGCTCCACAAAAACTACCCCAACCTCAGTACACCACAACTCATGAACCCTTTACGATAGAATAGTCTGTGTGTTATTTTTCATACAATGCTCCTTCCTTTGTACAGCAGAAGTCATAAACTGTTTATGATTAAATATCTGTATATGATATCATGATTACTATTCTACTTGTTACCAACAACAACATAATAAAATGGAGTCGAGCACACGTGCCCGTACCCACTTCAACTATCTATCTGTGTCTGTGTATTTATTGTGTTTGTAAAATGCTGCTCCTTTGCCCTACCACATTATATTGTGCTATAAATAGCGTATGCAACATCTTACCTGTGACAGTAAGTGTGGGCTATTCTTTCTTTTTTTTAAGCATATTTATACAGCGCAAAATCAACCCCAAACTATATCAGCTAATTACATGAGCACCGTATTTACAGTACATTTTCAGGCACGTGTACATTACGTCATTACTCTACAATAACAGGATGTGGACGCAACTCCGAGACTCGAACACTGATTTCCAGCATCAAGTTCTACAGTCTACCTGAATGATCACATACGTATATATATTAGCTGCCCTTCATGTGCCAAAAACTACAACTTAAACCTTTCACAGCCCTGTATTACTACAGCTACAACACTCCACTGAATGTACAATAAACATTCATAATCGCAGAAATACGTTATGTCCACAATCTTTTAAGTATGCAACTATGAACGAATATAGAATCAGTGATACCCCGTACCTTACATGTTGGCCAAGTTGCGGAACTTTACAGATATAATGACACATTTGCTTTTAAGACCCAGGTGACGTCAGCACTACAAAACGAACACCCGAATCACTTGATTTCTCATATAACTCACGATGGGACCACGCCCATAGCTCTGTAATCATGGTTGAGAGCCTCGCGCAGCACTGCCATACGTCAGGCCAGCCCACTCCACTTACGCTTCCAGGAAAACACAACAATGAAACATTGCCCAGATATCCATTGTAGTAATTTCTTAGTTTCAGGTCTAGTTGTCAGAACTGCACACACACACTCCCTCATGACTGGTATACACCCACACCACACCCATCCAGCGCATCCGTCACTACACACGTGACCCTACCTAAAAAAAGACGGGGCGCACATGCTGTACGCCATTTTAGAGTTGCTCCCATCGCAAGCGCTGTGATGGCCATCCTGGTGGTTCGGACGCCTCATGTAGGCCTGAACTACCGAACAGGGGGCCCACCACCACACGCATGGCCTCTTTGGTTACTGAGTTAGTGGTACCAGAAGGACTGAGTGGGTGAAGAACCTGCGATGACGATGATGGGAGCACAAGTATGTCGTTAGCCATAGCGAAATCAAGACTCTGCATCATATGTGAGACTTCATGGTGGACAGAGCGGGACTGCATGATGTAGAAGGTGTCCTGTCCACAAAAAGGTTAGCAATGAGGCTTAGGTGTGCATCTGAGGGAGTCGATGGAGTGCAGCACACCGGATACAAAAAAGCGACGCAGCGATTTAGGCGTACGCAGTCCTATATAGCGTATCTTATTCCATGTATATATTTTTTTACAATAGCAGGATCATTTTTATAATCGGTCAAACATCCGGAATATAAACTATACAAATAGTTGTTTTTAAATGCAAGAGGGAAGGTGTGTGAAAGGGCAATGTTTTTCAACTCCACATTAAGATAGTAACAAATACCAATCAATTTCAATTTCAAATCTTTATTCAGCACTTAAAAAGACGCCATAAAAGTACATAAACAATTACATTTTTTTTAAAAGATTTAAAATGGTTTAAAAAGCTAAAATTCATTACATGCGAAGAAAGAAAGGGGGATTTCCGTAATAAGTCTCTGTTTATAGGGCGTTGCAATCGGTTATATCTCTTATGTTCCTTAACTTCATTGCCACCCTAATAAAGCTTACTGTGCAAAACAATGTGTGAGCATCTGAAGCTTCCTGCAGAAACTTTAGGGCCGCTTTTGCTTATCTAAATTTAGCTTCTTTCAGGATCCCTACTAGAAATTTACGTCTGGGAACAGAATAAAAGGGACATAGCAATACAAAGTGAAGGGTATCCTGCGGAGACCTACCGTCGCAGCCGCAGGTACCCTTCTCCTCCAGTGTTAGAGTGAATCCAGAGGGGACAGAGAGCAGATGGTGTAACATGTTAAGTCTGAACCGAGTCATATAAAATCGATCCTGTGGATTATGCATCACGGTGAGGTATGGTTCCATTCCATGTTTCTTTATCAGTAAACAATAGGATAAAACAGGAGGTTTGCACTTTTCCACGTCGGCCCTGTTCGTGAGTGTCCAATCTGTAAAAAGTTGTTTCACCATTGTTTTATTCTGACTGTTTAAAGATTCAGGTGCGGTGTAAAAGTTTTTTCAGCCGATTGCCTCAAGAGAGTCCTTTACATATTTCAACCATGGGATGTGGCCCCCTCTATCGTGGTTCAGACAGTCTTTGAGAATTTGTCTGGTGAGGCCCGCTTCTGGGTTAGTCCAGATTTTGATCCAGGTAAGAAGTGGTCTGATTTTGATTCGGTCTTCAATATAGGGCTCCCCCAGTTCTTCATGGATGATATAGGCTGGAGTACTCTGTGGCAATTTCAAAATTCTTTTGAGAAACTTGTTTTCCTCCACCTGAATCTGCTGCAATTGTTTATTTGTAAAACCCCATACTTCTGATCCATAGACTACTTTAGCGCAACAGATTGATCTAAACAAATTTAGCATTTGCTCCGGGGACCATCTGCCAAGTCTTCTCCCGTAGCCCATTATGGCCCCTGATGACGCCACCAATTTCGCTGCATGTTTATCCATCAAGGGTTTAAAGTTTAAGTGTTCATCGAACAACACGCCTAAATACGAGAAAGACTTGACCTGGCCTATCTTATGTGACCCAATCTTATAGGTGAAGTTCCTTTTTTCTCTGCCTCCCACTGTCATGACATAGGATTTTTCCAGGTTGGCGGATAGATCAAGTTTAGCCATAAAATTGACAAATCCATCAATCAGCTTCTGGAGCCCCAACGGTGTTCTAGCTAGCAGCACCGCGTCGCCCGCATAAAGTGATACGGGCACCGCTCGGTGTCCTATTTGGGGCGAATCTACACACAGTTTGAGTAGTTCTTTGTCCAGATTATTAATATATATAGAAAACAAAAAAGGGGCTAAAATACAACCCTGCCTCACTCCGCTCGTACATAAAAATTGCTCCGTCCTGCTTCCCTCTTGATTGTATCGAACTGTTGCAGAGGTGTTCTAGTGTAGGGCCTTTAGGAGGTCAACTAGCTTTCGTTCCACTCCTAAGTTTATCATTACCGCCCATAGTTTTTCTCTATTTACACGGTCGAATGCCGGGGAGAGGTCCATAAACCCCATGTATATAGCCCCCTTGCCGGCAATGGTGTACTTGGCTGTCAAGAGGTAAAGATTCAGGCATTGGTCGGTGGTAGATCTGCCCTCCCTGGACCCATATTGAATATCTGTGATGAATTGGTTCTCATCTGCCCATTCCTGTAGTCGATTTAAAATGGCACGGCTCAGTACCTTAGCCGTCACATCTATAAGGGATATAGGGCGGTAACATTGTGGGTCATCCCGATTCCCTTTTTTGTAGATTGGGACAATAGTTGCCGTTGACCAAGAACGAGGCAGCCCTGCCACGACTGCCTCGTTCAGGACCCTCGTAAGTAATGGAGCCCACAGCTCTATATTGCTCAGGTAGAGGTCAGGGGGTATGCCATCGGGCCAGGTGCTTAGTTTTTGCTTAGTCCTGAGATTGCCAGTTCCACTTCTGCCAGGGAAAAGTCTAATCGCGTAGTCGGGTTTAGCCTTATTCCTTCATCATGAGATAGTTGCCCTGTATAATTATAAAGGCTCTGGAAATGGGTATACCATTGCTCTGGTAAGATGGTGTTTGTTATTTTGGGCACGCCGGGATCCTGGAGACACGGTGTATTAATGACTCTCCAAAACCCCGTCATGTCTCCCCTTTCCGCCGCCTCCCTTAAGTCCTCCCACGTTTGTATTTGTAAGCTTTTTTTACGGGATTTCAGGGCCTTTTTGTATTCTGATCTGTAGTGGGCTATTTTAGGATTGTCCCTAGGACGCGACTTGAGGCTAAGTTTAAGGTTTTTGTGTGCCTTAATGCAGTCTTGGTCGAACCAGCGCGGTGTAAGTGCTGTTTTGCTGCCTTTGGTAGTCTTTAATAGACCATCTACGTGACGTGCAATTTCCTCAAAGGCACTGACCACCGTTGCTCCCCCCATGCTGAGATCCAGGCATATATTTATTGCGTTTTGCCCTGCTGATATTAGGCTTCTATAGAATTTGTCTCCATCTGTCCTGGCCCACTTGATCCTCCTCCCCTGGTCCACCGCCTTTTCTATGATGTCTGTTCTATATGACGGTTTCTTGCAATTAATACCTTTTAGTACCAAAACCAGAGGGTTGTGATCACTAAATATGCTTATGTCAATAGTCATGCTGCTGGTCCTTCTTTTTATTATGGGCGAAACAATAACGAAGTCAATATACCAGTGACAGCCTCTGCCCTTGAATGTTGGATTAGGATCTCTCCATTACTGCCTAACTCTGGACCAAGTTGTACCTTTTTGTTAACTTCTCTAGTTCCCACCCCTCTGTGGTGTGTGCAAAATGTGGACCTTTTAACACAGTGCATCGCGACCAGTCCTTATTCAGTGGTCTCAGGTTCTCACAGAGATGACAGTTAAAATCCCCCATGAGTATTATGCTGGGGGAGTTTATGGTCTTGTTTGATAATATCTGTCCATCTAAACGGGAATACAGTTCTTTTGTTACATTCCCTCTTCCCATCGTGCCCACCGCATTATACCAATTTAGTAATAGGAAGTTGATCCCTTTAAAGCGGTACCCTGTCGCTTGCATGTTTCGTGAGTCCCAATTATAGTTAAACCAGGTCCCTTGAATGAGGAGGTCTACATACATTACTAGTCCGCCGATCACTCTCCCTGATGATGATCTTACAGACGGGACAGAAAAACATTTATACCCTTCTATGCTATAATGATTGGGGTCGACCACCCAGGTCTCTTGCAGGCATATAATTTGGAAATTGTTTATATACTTCCGCCATTCCTGAGAGTCATATTTGGCTGCCAGTCCTGCAATGTTCCAGGATATAATTCTGAGGCTATCCTGGGTATCCCCCATAGTGGGCCTTTTCAGTTCCCTTGTTGAGCAAGTTTCCCTGTCTTCCCCCACTGATGTTATCTTAGTGTGGGGTGCAAATATAATTTCCGTATTCCGCCTTTTTATCCCCCCTTTTTGTTTTTGGGAATTCCTTATGCTAGCCCTCCTACCACTGCTTTCTTCTAGGGTAGTTGATGTACAATTTCCTATCCCTAGGGACCCTTCCCCCGCTAATCTCATGTCAGAATGTGAGATGCAGATTTCCTCGAGTGCGAGTCAGTCCACCTCATCCAATGCACAGAACCTGTTCCAGTGCGCATACTGGGATAGGAAAGGATCATGGACTGGTGTGCCCTGCCAGGGCATTTGCCATTGGTGAAATCTGTGCTGGGGTTCTACCTGGTGGGCCCTACTCATAAATGTCCTATTTGTCTGCATGGATCTTTGGGTGTGATCGGATAAAAATATGATAGATGTAGTGGGTGGATTTGTGTATTAGTTCTACTAGGGGGTGCATTGCAGATATAATTCACTGCAGCAGTGTCTCTGAAATTGATTGTTATAGTGTCCCCTGCTATTGTTTTTATTCCTCTCCCTATCCACTCCCCTCTTCTGACCGTGAGTATTTCACCGAAGATATTTGGGGGTAGGGGTCTGTTTGCCCTTAACCATTGCACACATTTATTTTTACTCGAAGTGTGTTTCCTTTTTTCCCTCTTTCAGGGGTGGAACTCCTGTCAGTACAACCACGAAAGGCAAAGCTTCCGGTGGAAGGTTAATTGTAAGGAAGCGAGCCGATCTTGTTTTTTCGGGTAGATCTTTTGGCAGAAAGGTGTTTGTGGTAGTACTCTCCTTTAAGTTTTGGCCCGTTTTATCGTTTGAGCCTAAGAGGGTTCCCTTTCCTTGCTTTGATTGAACTTGTGGGGTGGTACTGGTAGTACTGGAGTTCAGGGATATAGGGGCTTTATTCACTTTTGGGGTATTAGTTTGCGTACCTTTCTTTGGTTTATTTACAGGGAGTTTGTTGACTGGTACTGCCTTATCCTTAGGTGTGTTGTTAACAATTCCCCCTTCTTGCTCCACTTTGGCCGGTATGCCGTCATGTCCCACTTGCCTAGTGGTTCCAACCCCCTTATTATTTATTATAGATGTTAGTCTGTCGATTTTTTACATAAGGGGTTTAATGTGGGAAATGATTGTTTCTTCTAGGTCTGCCTTTAAGTCAGCTACCATATTTGCCACCCAGCAAGGTATTCCTGGTGTAGAGTTAGTTATTGGTGCCACTAGATTATGGTTTTTCATATTATTTTGCCCCCTTTTTTTGTTGTGTGCTCGGGCTTCTTTAGCTCTTTTTGCCTCTAAGTTACTTGAGCTTGCCTTTTCTATGACAGGCACTGGACTTGAGTTAATCTGGGTATTCTTGGTACCTCTAATGGTCTCAATAGGGGCCTGTGCACACGGGAGCTCCGCGAAGGAAGAGGTAAAGCAAAAGCTTATATCTGGGGCATCTGTTGCATCTATAGTGACTACTGAGAGATCATCTGCTACATCTTGTACATCTTGGGTGTTTATGGTCGGTGGTAAAGAGAGCCTCCTTTCTGTGTTAGCTATTGCAGTGGTTACTACCCCTATAGTCTGTTTTAACATTTTATCTATCGCTGTAAGTGTGGGTAGTGGCTGGGGAATATCAGCCTTCTGTTTGGTATTCGATCTTAGGGTGGGCATCCTGGTGATTTTAGTTACCTTCTTCATACTACTCGGGTCTGTACTTTGCGAAATTTATCGAGTTGTCTCCACTTGACAAGTTTCTTTTCCTAGGTAACACTAGTAATGTACCACTCAATATCAACATGTGGAACTCAGGGTGCAAGATGCTTGTGGGGTTGGTAATTACCTTGTACAGTACAGGAAAAGAGTTAGGGGGGTGGCCCAGCCCAGCATCTTCTGGCCTCTGAGGGCCGTAGAGGGCCCACCCTTTGCCCGGGCTTCGCCCGGCGCTCCCGCGACGCGGTTATGGCACCTGGCTTAAAAGCGCCGCCAGGCGCGCTGCTGCGGGATGTCACTTCCGGTCCTGGGGCAAGGGCTGCTGGAAAGGGTAGTTCTTGAGCCCTCTCGCTCTCCCCTACTCGGCGGCTGCTGTTGTACTGCAGCGGCGAGGGGAGAGCGGAACACCAGCACTGATCCTGATTTGGGCAAGCTGTAAACGCGATGTCTCTAATGCGGCGTCAACAGGTAAAGCAAAGTGGTGTGTGTCCCGCTCCACCGCTATGGAGCCTGGCTTAAATGCGCCACCTGGCGCGCTGCTGCGGGATGTCACTTCCGGTCCTGGGGCAAGGGCTGCTGGAAAGGGTAGTTCTTGGGCCCTCTCGCTCTCCCCTACTTGGCGGCTGCTGTTGTACTGCAGCGGCGAGGGGAGAGCGGAACACCAGCACTGATCCTGACTCGGGCAAGCTGTAAACGCGATGTCTCTAATGCGGCGTCAACCGGAAAAGCAAAGTGGTGTGTCCCCCCACATACCAATCATAACATCTTTCTTTTACTATCTTTTATATGTAGAGCTTCAGGGTGCATTATGTCCCGGCAAGTGGTGAAAAACACACAGTGGTGACAGAAAGGTTTGATGCAAATATTCTTTGCAGTCACTCTCTCACTTCCTCTCTTCTTTGATAAAAAAGACACACAATGTTAACTTCCTTTTTATCTTACAGGTTGTGTTTCACAAATTGGTGTCCCCCCAACACCTCTAAAGCTCAACGTTCGAGAATTCTGCGATGTTGCGTGGCCATCGTAACAAATTTTGAGATGGCTGCTTCGACACGTAGTGTACCCTCTTTGAATCAGGCCAATGACACAAGGTGAGCAAAGAAGCTTGTTTCTGAAACAACGAAAAATCATCTTTGAAAGGAGATAGTGGGTAGTATGCAGCAGCTTCACTGCGTAGGAATGTACAATTACCTCCAGGCAGTGAGAATAGATAGGTTACAACAGTCTGAGGGGCATGTCTACGACCTCCTTGCACCACTTTTGTTTCACTTTTAACATGGGAAAAGTGGTGCAAGGAGCTTCTAAATCTGCCTGTGACTTCCCAAGAAAAACACTCACTTCCGGACTCCAAGTCAATGGGGTGCAAGAGTCTAGATACCCAATATTGAGAACTCACCTCTATACAGTGGGAATGCATGGGATATACTGCTTTGGGGGAAAAACAGTGCACATACACCTCCTTACAGTGGAACTTGTTGTAATATAGTATCCTGGGTGTACAAATAAATACTCCAAAAATATATGTGTGCAGTTGTATGTACTATGCTATTACTAACTCAGTATACTATCTTTCAAATCACTTAACTGGAGGGTGCACTATGAACCAGCACGTGCTTGGACACACAATGGAAGCAAAAGGTGAGCTACGAGTATTTTCTCCAGTATTAACTGCTCCATATATAACTTTCTCTCTCTTACACTCTCTCACATTATTTCTCTTTCTCTTTTAAAGTTATGAACGCTGCTGTCCACTCTGACGTGTAGATCCAAAGCTGAGTTCAAGTTGTGAACTCTGTTGGTCACAGTGTTTACACAAGGTAAGCAGAGCGGCCTAGATATACAATCCCTCCGATTAAAAGCATTAGAAGTAAAAGAGCTTATTTACAAGCCCCTTGCGCCACTTTTGCATCACTTTCAACATGGGAAAAGTAACACAAAAGTGGTGCAACAGTCTTGTAAATAAGCCCTGAAGAATATTGTCCTGCATAATGACTTGATCTCGCACCTAATTCTGTCTCATCTCTGAATCATTTTAAAGAACTGTTGATCCATAGTGTAAATCTGACGCAGTAGGCACTTCCATACAGACACCTCTTGAACGCGGGCCTATAAGAAAAGTGAAATGTATCAGGCACACTGCAGACTTAAAAAAAAGGAAACATTGCCTAGTGTTACCTTGACTTGTAATGTTTGACCTCATTTAGACACATTGATCTAATTTTAAACACTAATTTTCATTTTTCTTTTGCAGATTACCTACCGTACTTCTATTGGAGTCCATATCACATTTTGTTTATCATATTGTTTTGTTATTTATTATATTGTTATCTTTAAGTTACATTTCCAGTTATTTATTGTTTTAATAAAAGTTAATAAAAAAAAGTATATATGTCTTCTTTTCTTGGAGGGTGGCGGTCCCCAATAGAAATGATATTTATAATTTGAAGTATAATTCTGAGGCTAACTCTTTACCAGATCTTTACCAGAGTCTATAGCTACGACTAACGGTTCCTATGGAAAAGTTTTAAAACTCCAGCACAGTAACTTTTTCTATTAGCAAAATAGTGTGGTGACCTTCTAACCTCTGTGCTCACGTAAGTGTTCCATGAACTGTTACTATGGTAACAGGCAGAAAGCCGTTTGAGGGTAGGGTTGAAAGGTACAAGCTATACAGAAACCGTTATATTTACCCTGGATCCTCTACATTACAGAAAGGAAAGCAGAGTAAAACATAACACTGTGCACCAGATTTACAACCCCCTTGCGCCACATTTGCGTCCAAGGCCCCCCCTGCAAAATTAGAAGTGTGGGGACCTCAACGACCCCTCTCAAGCCCTGGAAACCAAACCCCCAGGTATTTGTGTATTGTGTGAAGCAGACTGCGTGCCCCTCCACCTGGACCCCTCGAAGGCCCTGGAGACCACCACGCCCCAGGGCCGACTCTTGCAGTGTCCCTGGGGTGCCTATTCCCGAGACACTGCTGTTTGCTATGAGAGAGCGGGAGTCTTGCGGCTCCCGCTCTCCCATAGCAAACTTAGTTTGCATTTTGAAAGACACAACAGTGAAATCTGTTCTCACTTTTAAAATCCAAACCAGATTGCTTTTCCACATGCAAGTTAGCATCTCCCCATGCCGAAAAGCAATGGCGGCTCCCGAAGAACGCAGGGAGCTGGCTGGGACCGTGGGGACATTGTGGCTTCCCCCACGGTCCCCACCTTTTTTTATAAGACTCGGGGGATAGGGTCACTGGGAATATTTGAAATTACTGATAGGGGCTATTTTTTACGGTAAAATTAAAAGTCGCGCACCCAGCGCAGCGCTTAGTTCGACCCCCTGGTGTGCAGGCGCTGGATGCACGACTCATAATCTGTAGGGTGCGCGACTCCAGCGCCTTTGGTGCACAACTTCTACGTGTTTGGGAGCCGGCAATGCTTTTCAACATGGAGACCTACTAACATGCAGCTCGCCATGTGGAAAAGCAATCTGATTTACATTTTGAAAGAGAGAACAGATTTCCTTGCTACGGGAGGGCTGGATGGACACCCCGGGACAGTGCAGGAAACGGCCCTCCGACAATACATAAAGCATCGGCGAGTGGTGCTCCCTAGGGATTTGGAGACCTTGCAGCCCCCCCAAAACATTTTTATTGTATCCCAGGGAGGTAACGGGTCCTCCAGTGCTCCAGGAGGAGGGCCACACAATCCCCCTCCCACAATACATAAAGCCCTGGAGGGTGGTGCTCCCCACGGCTTTGGGGACCTTGGAACCCTACCCCACCTCTTTTTTCTTTTTTAGCCCCGGGCGGTGACGATCCCCAAGGCTGGGGGGCCCCTCTGGGCCCCACATACAATTTAATAATTTTGCCCCCGGTATTTAACTCCCCGGGGACTAATTATAAAAAAAACCTCCGTTTTATTTTATTTATTTTATTGCACAGTCCGCGCACCCTACAAGCACCTGCCGGGTTTTTAAAATAAATAAAATTATGGGCCCCGGGGGTCCTTCTGGGACCTCCTAAGCAGGTCTAGAGATAAAAAATATTTCTACCCTGCCCCCTTTCTCCGTTTGCACACATATTTCACTGACTTCCTCAGCCTCGCTTCTACCGAGGCACAAAATGGCTGCCAACAGTTCCTGGTTTCGAATGTTGACAATGACTTGACAGCCAATTGGCATTCCGCATGTTCGGAAGGGTGCGCTTATGGTACAAGGACAATCCTCGCACACTCTCCGCGGATCCACCGCGCCCATAGATATATAAATGATTTTAACTCTAATTTTCTCAGGAACTACTGAGCAGATTGACACCATATAAGCGAAAGGCACAAGTCTGAACTGAGGACTACCACTTTGCCAAATTTGGCGTAATTCCATTCAGACGTTCGTGCTGTAGCTGTGGCTAAAGGTCCTATGGGAAATTGCATAAGGAAAACACGTTTTTGGACTCCCCTTTTTCCTCGGCCACCTCTTGATTAATCACGCCGAAACTTTAAGGATAGGAGCGGACCAGAGCTGGCCAAAAGTTTGGAAAATATGGCAAAGATTCATCAATCGGTGCCAAAGACATTGGGAATAGAATGTTGCGGATTTCCTATGCATAATAGGTCCTAACTATAGCTATCTACTGGCGACCGTCAGTAGGTAATATATATACTTATATATATATATATATATATATATATATATATATATATATATATATATATATATATATATATATATATATATATATATATATATATATATATATATATATATATATTTTTTTTTTTTGCAAGGCGTGCAAATACAGCCATAAAAAAACTAAATTTGAGGGTAGACCCAATGATCCCCGACCAATCAGAACCATCAAGAAATTTCTGAACTGTAATTCAGAATTCGTGGTGTACTGTCTTGTTTGCCCGTGCTCAAAGAGATATGTTGGAAGTACGATCAATCCAGCGAAAAAACGTATCCTAGAGCACATGCGTGCCATCACGAATAAAGACAAAAATTACCCGGTGGCACGCCACTTCGAAACCCACCATAACAGTAACAGAGATCTTCTTTCCTTCTATCTAATAGACCAGTTGGAAAAACAAGAAAGAGGTGGTGATAAGATCAGAAGTTTGAGGGCAATGGAGTCGAGATACATCATCGACCTCCAGACCATGAAACCGGTCGGTTTAAATAATGACGAAGAGCTTTGGGTACATCTGGAATAACCACACAGTGGGAGTAACCTGTTTAAAAGCATAGGGTCACACCTGTAATAAAATCTGGACACCTATTTTCTGCCGAAACTCTCCCGTTTGTTCTGTTCTGCAGAATTAAGCAAGATATTAATAGAATACTTCAGAGAGGAGCATGCCCATACAGGGCCATATCTCTTAAAAGCAACCAGTAAACGCCAATGGAGGCCTATATAAATTGTGACTTGCCTGTAATTGATAAAACAACAGAGACAAAAACGTTAACATTGAGGTGCATGTTTATAGCCTATTGATGGGTACTCGCGATATGGAAATGTTATAAATATATGATTAATGTTTTAAACATCTACATGAATTTTTCACATCATATGGCACGATGGAAACTAATTTTTTATTGTTTCTTTTTTAAATGCGACTTTTCCAAAATTTGCGAGTATACTATACATGCGTAAACACATGAAATGCATGCACTGAGATATAGAGGATTTCCTCTTTTTGCACGCAAGTCACGTATCCAACGTTTTATTTATTCTTTGCGAGTTTCTTTTTATTTGTCTTTTGAGCACGAGCACTTTGTTTATCGCCATTTACTCTCCATGTTTAATTGTGAAGAACAGTAGTTTTGCACATTACAAGATGTCTGCCATTTTCAGTATGAACTGTCGGCTTAGTCCTCTCTTGATGTTAAATGGAGAGGAGGAGATATAATGGCGTGGTAACTTTAATATGTTGACACTGAGGAAGCCGTTTCTCGGCGAAACGCGTTTGTCTTTTCCTGGGGCAGGGGGTCTGCTATTAAATTTTTGACAACACCTACAGCTTGGAGTGCCGTCTGCTTTCTACAATTGTCAGTGAGCGTGTGTGTATATATATATATATATATATAGGCATACATTTACAAGGAAGGCTACATTTACTAAACATTATTGATAGCAGAATGACAGAACCTCCACCCTGAGCCCCCTGTCCTTCTTTCCACCCTGTCTCCCCTCTGCTGGGAGCATGCAGCCGAATTCCTCCTGTGGTGCCTGACAGGAAAATAATTGCTTAATGTTTTTTTCAGTCTTCTCAGGCGCCTACAGAATACCATTCAATTCTCCTTACAATTACAGTTACCTTACCTTTGTCCCAAAAATTTGGACAAGTATTTACACTGAAAAAAAGTGTCAGGACACCGAGAGAGTCCACTAAAAACTGCGACTGTCCGGGGAAACCCGGGTCGTCTGGTCTCCCTGTCTGGGATGGGATGAAGAACTGGAAAAAAATGTTGGGATGTTGCCAGCCTTTTCACATGCGAAAAGGTCAACGATATTTGGTTCTTGATTGCTATGAAACTCTCTGCCACGATTATATAGAGCTTTAGCATATCTCTTGCCATGAGATGAATGAGAGGTGGGCAATTGAGGAATGACGTTATGGGGTGCAAATAGATTTGGGACCTGAGAGGCCTTTGATGCAGGGGTAAAGAGTGGGTTAAACAAGAATGACAGGGTAATGAAAAGTCACAGGAGAATAAGAGGACGATACTACAGTAATCAAGGAAGGACATATAAACAAGAACACAGGGGCCCGATTACAACTTTTGGCAGTGCATGAACGGGAAGTACATCAACCCCCATGCTCCCGCACCGTTAAAGCAGTGGGAGCACTGCCCGCCAGTTTATGAGTGTTTCTTGTGTCTGGTGGGCATTTCTTTGGTGGTTCCATGGTGTGCCTCTTCAAAAATGCATCGCAATAGGAACATAAAAGCAGTGCCTGCCTTGCATGGACTTGTGCAGTCCATGCTGTGCAGGTAATGGGGTGCATACACACAGGGGAGCACAGCATGTGCCCCTCCGCATGCATTCCAAGGCCCAGAGGCGTTTGTTTCCTCTCCACCATGGTTTTCATGGAGGAGGAACTGCCATGAAAAACGTGGAGGAGAGGAGACTCGCAATATGCTTGGGGGGACGGCAGCGGTCCCGCCAAGCGTATTGCAGCCACAATACCGCTGTGCCACTGCCAGTGATCTCTGTTCCCTGGCGGTTGTGGCAGTGCAATGGCGATTAGACTGACCAACTTGTAATCGGGTAGTCGGACCGCCGTTGCAGTGGGGTCTGGACCGTCACTGCTGCGCCACTGTGAGTCTTGTGGTTCATGACCAGAATCATAATAAGGCCCTAAGATGCGCCAATGGTGCAGCACAGCTTCAAAATGGAAATGCAGACCTTGATATGATGCATGTGCGTTTACTGAATAAACTATAATATAAGGTTGTCCCAGGTGCCAAATGAGCGCTGCAGCAAAAGAAAGTCACACTACAAGTTCTGAAAGTTCCACCCAGATACCACAAGAACTTTAGCAGCATGGTAGCTGTAATTTATCCAGTCTACCCAGGAAAAAACACGACCATGACACCAGATGACTCACGATACAACAAGAACACACCAATGTGGTATGAGCACAGAAGTAATGTACAGAATGTACAAAATAGCCCCAAAGCACGGTCCATGAGAGCCGTGGGTGTGCAACACCAGATCACAGCCAATGGAAGGTTCACTCAAACGCCACAAGAGCAAATTCATCAGAACAAAATCATTACATTATTTTTTTCACATTGAATTCCAGAGTAACGTAAAGAAAAAAAAGATACTTTTTTTAATACCGCCAACTCGCCAGGCACCACAGCAATGTTAACAGGCCGCCTGTCTCGGTGCGGCAGACTGTGCTGTGCAGCTTTGCTAGGTGAGGCTAAGCACCGAGACGGAAGGTCCTACAAATGGTGGATTTGCTCTTCGTAAATCCTTGAAGCTTATCGCACCATTTGGGCCCGGTTTGATCCAGAGGCGAGCTGGAGACACCGGTGACAATAAAGAGCCATCTGGCAAAGTGACGGGGCAAGCAAACAATGGGCAGCAGAAGTGAAAAGAGCGGCAATGGTTTCCACAAACATGCCAAATACCATAAACTGTTTAACTTCGCAGCTTCCTCTCCAGCGAAAGAAACAAACGCGTCTGCGCCTGCTGCGTCGTCCGTCTATTATTTCTCCTTTTAGAGCTGTAAATGTCTCGGACTTACGTTTTTAGTACGATATATGCAGAGGAGTTGTCACGAGAGGGAAAAAAGGCAAAAGTGTCCAGACTTCGCGTTTCTTAGGCCTTTACTGTCAGGGTGATGTACTGGAAGTCTTTATTTCCTGAAGCCCGGGCCTCTCGGTGGCTCTTTCTCCTCCCAGCCTGTTCTCATGCCTTTCTCATCACCTGCTGAGGCCCTGATCCTTGACAGAGCAGACGAGCAGCAGGGGACAATTAGAGAGGAGTTCAGCCTTTGATCATTTGACCATATGTGAATGCAACAGCTGACCACATGTTCCAAAAGACAACTAACTTTAAAGTATTTAAAAAATCCACAAAGCGGGCATGGCTCCCCCGATTTACATTTTAATTATTTAGCACAATGCCCCATTCAAAGTTGAAAAAATGTTCGAAATGTAACATCTGCAAAAAATCGTCCACCCCAACAAATATCCAGTTTTTTCGCTTTCTAAAATATTCTTTATTAAAATGACCACTGAATTACCTCTGTATACTCATCAATGCCTGTATTTTGCTATCCAATAAAGTATTTATATTGTCTGCCTCTGATTAAACAAGGATTACATACATCCCATGCGTTTCATGTTGAAGCTGTTTACCTGTGATTTTATTGCAAAAAATGTTTTAGCTCTTTTTTGTAACTATCGCCAATAATCCACATTTTGTGCCTTCCATAGGCAGATTACATGTTATTACATTTCTCTCCCATTGCTGTCTAACAATTGTATTTTTAATTGTATGGCCTCATTGTTGAAAAATAATGCTGGTGGCAAATTTCTGTGCTGTTTTCCTTAGCGTAATTTGTTATCGATTGTGGAGATATGCTATCTTGTTTGTCCTGTTCACCAACTTGGAAATCTGCATATTTATTAGGAAGCTATTTACTTTCAAACAGGGAGGTAATAAAAAAATAACAGTGACTGTTTTGACACCCATCGTCTTAAGGAACTGTCCCCATGCAGCACGTAAACATCCTATAGAAATTGAGGACGCCAGGTATGCCCTTCAAAACGGAAGGTATGTGCCTTTGAATGAAGGGTTTTTGGTTACAGAGAAGGAAACTCGGCAACGCACTTCTTGTCTAGGTAATTAATGACATTCCTTACATTCGATAATAATAATAATTTGCACTTTATTTTTCATGAAGAGTAAAAGTTTTGCTAACTGTTACTAAGTACAATACAAGTTCACGTTGAGTAGTTTCTTTAATTCCTACTGGCATCAGCGAACAATGCTTTGCATGTTGTAATATGGTTTATACTAGGCTGTGTCAAAATATCGATTACAGAAGCATTGTTCTACCAAAAAATCAAACACCAAAATATCGAGAAGTAAAAATGCCCATGGATTAGTATAGCTTTACTCTTCATAACTCCACATCAATGTACCTTGAAGATATACATATTTTTAAGTTACAGGAAAGTTGAGTCAAGTAAAGTAAACTTAGACTTATCTGTATATACACACTATTTTGCTATTTGGTCCTCGATATTTTCTCCAAGATATTCTGGTAGCACAATATTCTGGAGTCCATATTAAGGTGCAATATTGTCTTAATACCAAGTACCGATTATGATCGCTCACGGACCTGCGTCCGTCCGCGACCCCCGAGGTGGAGGGAACGTCCGCAGGGGCTGCGGCGTTCCCTCCAGTGCAATTAGGATGTGACCGCCACCCTGGCGGTCACATCCTCAATATTTTACATTGAGGCGGGTGCTGCTTGAAGCAGCACCCGCCGCAAGGTTAAATATGCATGCTTTGCATTTGCATGCACAAAGCGGCAGGCACCGCTTCGTGCATGCCGCTTCGGGCATGCAAATGCAGGGGGGTACCATAGGTACCCCTATGTGCATCCCCCACCCCCCCTTCACCCCTGGAGGCCTGCAACGGGCCCCCTAGGAAAACACCGTATGCCTTTCCAAGGCGGAAATGCCGCAGTGGAAAGGCATAGGAATGCAGACATCCTAATATACCTGGTGGTGTCTGATAGACACCGCCTACATGTTAGAGCTTTTCCGCCGCGGTCGGAGACGACCGCGTCGGAAAAGCGGCGGACGGTCTTCCAGACCCCCCAGCCATCCTAATCTGGCGGGGGTATTTGAAGGCTCAGCAGCGGTTTTTCCGCATCCTCCAGGCCGGAGGACACTTCCGCCGGCCCGGAGGATGCAGAAAAACCGCAATCCTAATCGGCCCCTTAGATAGTTGGATATTCACCAGTTTTTCAATGCCTGTCACCACCAGGAAAATCTGGCAGTAAGGGTCATTAAAAAGTGCTCAAAGCCATCTCACCATGGGAGGAAACTCCCATGGCAAAGGCAGCATGTTTCTTTAGTTTAAAAAAAAAAAGAAAATCCCGCTCTGGGTTTTATTTTAGAAAATAAAAAAAAACTTTGTAACTTTGCTATATTGCTACGCCATTGTGATGGAGACATATGGAAAAATTGCAATGCATTGAAAGGAACCACCATGAAGCAGTTCCCGCCAAAGCTAAAAATATCAGCTGGGCAGGCGAACATTTCAAAATTTGGATTTGGCCAAGTACATTTCTCCGTCACCCTGGTGGCGGGAGGGCTGACAGCTACAATTTAAATCAGTCCCTTAGTTATTATTTTGTTGAATACATTGAAAACAAAGAGATCTTTCAGCACAAAACAGGAAGAACACATTCTGTTTTATCGTATTTGACTAGGTCAAGTTTAGGGAAATGATGATTATTACTGGCAACAATTGCTGACGTATGGCTTAGCATATCTACAGTAAGTCTGTGGAAAAAATATAGTTGATTCCAATTGTTGGTCAATGATGTTTACTGGTGCTCTTTGGTATCAATTGGAATGTCATTATGTTTCTACTGGGACTATATAGTCAAATCCAAAGCCCATATGCCGCGACTGGGCTAGTAGAAAACAATTGTCACAAAGAAACCATTTGTAATTATTCGGCTGGCATTTCCAACAGATTATTTCAAATCAATCTATATAAATTAAGATCTGCTTGCATTAGATTGGCTAATAATTACCATATTTTTAAATAGCAGATAAATGTAACAATGTAAGGCCAGGGTGCAGAGATGTTCATTCAGCAGCCTCAGAATTAATGATACTGTTAACTCAGTGGGTGTGGGATTAAGTAGGGGTCTGAGGTGAACTCTTAGAATCCCGTAACCAATTAGGATTTGATAGTTGGGCCTGCAGTCTGCAGACCCAATGGACATGAAAAACTACCGGCCCATCTCTCTCCTTCCCTTCGCAGCCAAAGTCACAGAGAAGATCGCCAACGCCTTGCTGACTAACTTCATCAAAGAAAACGCCTTCCTCCACTCCTCCGAATCCGGATTGCGCAGTAACCACAGCACCGAGACAGCCTGACTCATTTGCACACTCCTCGACCAAGGCCACACTGTGGCCCTCATCCTTCTACACCTCTCAGCAGCCTTCAACACTGTCTCCCACCGCACTCTGGCAACCAGACTCCACGACGCTAGAATATAGGGAACCGCCCTTGACTGGCTCTGCTCCTTCCTTGCCGGAAGAACCCAAAGAATCAGACTCCTGCCTTTCCTCTCTGAACCCACAGAGATCAACTGTGGAGTTCCCCAAGGATCGTCGCTTAGTCCCAGATTCTTCAACATCTACATGCCCCCCCTCGTCACCATCGTCAAACTACATGAACTCAGCATAGTATCCTACGCCGGCGACACACAGCTCATCCTCTCCCTCACGAAGAACCCTGAAGACACCAGACCTGGCTTCCAGGAAGGAATTAAAGACGTCGCAGCTCGGATGAGCAGCAGCTTTCTGAAGCTCAACTTGGAGAAGATAGAAGTCTTCGTCCTTGGACCAATCCCCTCAACCTGGGACAACACTTGGTGGCCCACCCCCCTTGGCAACCTCCCATATCCAACAGACCACTCCCAGAACCTTGGCATCATACTCGACTCCTCCCTCATCATGTCCCACCAGATCAACTCCATCCCCCCCACCTGCTTCCACACCCTCCGCACCCTTCGCAAGACTTTCAAGTGAATCCCCCCAAGCCAGAAAAACCGTCACCCACGCACTCATAACCAGCAGAATGGACTACGGGAACACCCTCTATTCTGGAACCAACAAATCCCCGCTACGCAAACTCCAGACTATCCAGAACACCGCGGCCAAAATCGTCCTCGGCATCTCACGACATGAACACATCACCCAAAACCTGCAAGACCTCCACTGGCTCCCTGTCGAGAGGAGAGTATTGAGAGGAGAGTAACCTTCAAGCTACTCACCCGCACCTACAAAACTCTCCACAACACCGGACCCAAATACCTCAAATAAACAATCTACTTCCATGTACCCAAAAGAAACCTCTGCTCTGCTGGCCTCACCCTAGCGGAAACCCTGCGCATCCACAGAACATGAGTGGGTGGAATAGCCTTCTCCTACGTTTCATCAAAGGCCTGGAACGAGCTCCCGGTCAATATCAGATGCTCCCCTACTCTGCACATCTTCAGGAAGAGACTCAAGACCTGGCTTTTCGGTTAACTCTGGGCTTCACTGCCTGCCCCCAGCACCTTTAGACCCTCACAGGTGAGTAGCAAGCTTTATAATTCCCTGATTGATTGATTGATTGATTTAATTATAATTACCGCTCCTGTTCTCCTGGTATTTCCCCATTCTCCTGTGCATTTTCCCCAAAATACATGACCAATGCCAGCAGCTAGAGCCCTGGGGTAATATTTATGGGTGTCTGGTAAAACCACACATCTCAGAATAGGACCAGTAACACAGGAACATTAGACAACTTTATAATTAGAGCCGCTAGTGTCCTGGAAAAAGAAATAGCCCTAACTGAGAGACGTATGTCACTGGATCCACTGTACAATAGGCGTTCTTCCATGGGAAACATCGCAAACTCCAGTACACCACACCAAGTGAGACCACTAGAAGGTGGGATTAACCCGATAACTAATAATGAGGGCTCACTTACATCTACCCTAAAACTTAGAATTAATACAAAGGAAATGCTCCACTGAAGAACTGGTCGAGTCTAGCGACTCAGATAGCGTAGTTAGAAATAATACCACACCCCCAAGGACAAGGTCCAAAACCAACAATAATAAAAAGCAAGGGAGGGGAAATAATACATGCCAGAATGACGTTATTAACAAACCTAAAGGTAACAGGAAACAGAGGGTGGCCATGACAAAATTTACATCCCGACAAGGAGGAGATAAGATCAAAGCTCCAAGGGGTGATAGTAGCGCGGCGCAAACTAACATCAAAATAACTATAGACCACACCCCAGCAATAGCCACTCAGGAAACCACAGGCCCAGCGATAATTACGCACAAAATCATAGGCCCTGACATTAATATAATTGAACAGATAAGCCAGGTACTGGGAAACACGAATTGCGTAGAGGGGCTTATGTCAAAGATGGAACATCTGCTGAAATCACTTATGTTACCTATGCATGAAAGGGTAAAGGGGATAGGTGAGAAACTGGCAAAAATAGAGGAAATCTCGCGGCAGAATAACACGATGTTGCTGGAATATACAAACTTAGGGGCCGATTAGGATGGAGGATTTTCCGCCTGCTCCGGGCCGGCGGAAGCCACCGCCGGCCCGGAGGAGGCGGAAAATCCTCTGCGGAGTCACCAAAGACCCACCGCCGCATTACGATGGCTGGTGGGTCTTGGTTTCTGTCCGCTGCTTTTCCGCCGCGGTCGGATTACAACCGCGGCGGAAAAGCTCTCATTTGGCTGGCAGTGTCTATCAGACACCGCCAGCCAAATTAGGATGCATTAGTAAACATGCTTTTCCGCGGCGGTTTTTCCGCCGTGGAAAAGCATGTGTACTTTTGATTTTGGGGGCCCGTTGCGGGTCCCCAGGGTGTAGGCGGGTGGGGGGTGCACATGGGGGGTACCTATGGTACCCCCAAGTATTTACATGCACAAAGCGGCAGGCACCGCGCGGTGCCTGCCGCTTTGTGCATGTTAATGTAAAACATGCACTTTTAACATTGCGGCGGGTGCTGCTTGAAGCAGCACCCCCCGCAATGTTAAATATCCAGGATGTGACCGCCAGGGTGGCGGTCACCTCCTAATTTGCACGGAGGGACCGCCGCAGCCCATGCGGACGGTCCCTCCACCTCTGGGATGGCGGACGGACGCAAGTCCGTCCGCCATCCTAATCGGCCCCTTTATACGGACGCATATACATACTACATCCGTCACAAAGCCAGCAAATCGAACCAAAGATAAGAACATCTACGTAGTAGCATCATGCACACATAACCCTGTCAAAGGCATGCAACCATCTGTAACATCTGATAACGGTTCTAAGGATGTAAAAAAAAAAACAGTAATTTCAGGGGCAGAGAGAACAGAGACACCTATTATTGCCCAGAGCATGGAGACAGGAACTGCTGTAATCAACGAGAAGAATGCGAACAGAAGGGCAGTTGAGGGCTTGGGCAAGAATGACTCGAGCCAACTTGACCAACAGGACAGGGTAAGACTAGAGAATAAACACACACGCATTGATTTGCCCCCGGAGTCATTCCCATTAACTGGGGTCTTAATAGGGGTCCGAGTTTTAGGCGAGGGGAAGAAAGAAAACTACTTTGAGTTGAAAAACAAAGTCAGCCATTGGCTAAATAGGTACAGGCCGATCCCCCCATTTTTACAAGGTGAAATACTCCATGTCCGCAGATTGAGTTTTAGACCTCACGGCTGCTTTCGATACCCTTTCTCCCTCAGTCTTAACATCTCGACTGAGGGACATTGGGGTTCGGGGGGCGGCCCTGGGACTCCTTTCCTCTTTTCTCGATCATAGAGAGCAAAGGGTGATGCTGGGTCAGTTTCTATCTCCATCCCTGTCTGTGCATTGTGGGGTCCCTCAAGGGTCAGCGCTTAGTCCTACCCTTTTTAATATCTATGTGACCCCCCTTGCCAGACTTATTAGATCTTATGGGATGGAGGTAGTCTCCTATGCGGACGACACCCAGATCCTCGTCTCTCTCTCCCAGTCAGTTACGTCGACTGCCGCCAACTTTAGATCTTGCATGGAGGCAGTCGGCCAATGGATGATTCACAATTCATTGAAGACTGAGGTGATGGTGTTTGGAGGAAGGGAAGAGATCTGGTCTGCTGAATGGTGGCCGGATTCATTGGGTGCCTGCCCCGATCCTACCTCCTCAGCTAAAAATCTGGGGGTCATGATCGATTCTATCCTTAGCATGCGCCAACAGGTCAACAGGACTGTATCGACCTGTTGGGGAATCATCCATATTCTAAGGAAAATCAGGCACTATCTCTCTCTACAGGCAAGAAAGCAACTGGCTGTTGCCCTTTTGAGCTCGCGTCTGGACTATTGCAATGCGCTGTATGCTGGACTTAATAAAGGCCAGCTGCAGCGCTTGCAGGTGGTTCAGAACGCAGCAGCCAGATTTGTTCTCGACCTACCCCGACGTGCCTCTGCCATCGCTGCCCGGAAGCAGCTTCACTGGCTTCCCGTTGTGGACCGCATCCTTTTTAAGTCCATGTGTATGGTCTACAAGGCTTTAGCTAAAACCAGCCCCACTGGTATTGGATCTATCTTGTCCTACCATAATCCTGGTAGGAACCTCCGTTCCTCAAATAGACTTCTCCTCTCTGTTCCTCGTGTCCGGAAGACCAGATGGGGTGGTAAGGCCTTTTCCAATCTGGCCCCCAAATGGTGGAATGCTCTCTCTCTTGAAGTAAGGTCTCTCCCCACTCTCCAAGCCTTTAGATCTGCCCTAAAGACCCACCTCTTTGTACGTGCCTACCTGTAGTAGTGCTGTGGTAATTTTTTGATCTTTTTTTGATAGGCGCCTTGACACCTTCGGGTTGAGTCTGCGCAATACAAATCGCATAATAAAAAAATTGAGTTGATTGGGGCAAAGGAGAAAAGCCCTGGAAGGTGACTGTATTATAATACATTTCAAAGACAGGCGGTGGTAAATCACATCAATGGATGGAGGGCGGGTGAACTAGAGAGTAGGATACAAACAGTTGATTTGAGCTACTTTTATCCACCACCTCCCATGGTCCAACGTATTATGCATTCCCATAGCACACAAGGAAGGGGGTATACTGATCTTTATGACAACCAGCATAAAGTTCCCACCCACAACCACTTTGCTGTCTTACACACACAAGAAGGTCTTGAGGGAGTTGACTGACGGTGTGAGGAAACGCTGACCCCTGTAACCTACAACCCTTTTGATACAAGTAGCGGGGAAGTAGCTAAGGGAAACAATGAAGATGACTTAACTCTTACAACTGCCCCACATAATACACTGGACTCATTATCACCAAACACCCCAGGGGAAAGGCATGGGGTTAAGAAGTACCCTGGTGGTAGATGTTGGCCCACCCAACCAAAAGGGGATAGTTAAAGATTTAAACACACAAATTTGTGTGCCTATAAGATTCATACCAATTGAGCGGAATTCCGACCATGTGCTGAAAATACTTAGTTGGAACGTTGCAGGCCTTAAATCCAGATTAATGGATAGTGATTGGATTCATCTAATTTCTATGTATGACATTATAATGTTCCAAGAAACCTGGGCAGTATCTGACCTGCATATTGACGGGTTCCACTGTTTTAATATAGTGGCCCGTAAGTCACATTTTGGTCGGCCAGTCGGGGGATTGTTTGTTGGGTTTAGTATATTGGCTGGGGGGAGCCATAGGATTATAAATACTAATAACCCTAACATACAAGTGATAGAATATAAGCGGAAAGTCCCCTTACATATTAACAAGTGGCCAAGAAGTTATTACACATTTTACTAAAATTTGCTCCACGGTCAGAACTTTATTGTCAGTGCCAGCATCCAGGGGCCCAAAAGATCTGAAGTGGTTCGACCATAACTGCTCAGTGGCAAATAGGAACTTATGTTTGGCTCTCACAGAGATCCTCCGAGATAGGGCGAACTTTAGCAGGGGAAGGAAAACCTACAAACTAGCATTAAACAATCGGAGAAGTATGCTTTTGGGTGAACGATGGGACATCCTCGCCGAAACCGCAGGAGGTAAATGCAGCAATTTATTTGGGCCCGCGGTAAAAGAACTCCGGAATATGGGCCAACAACTGACACCTATGAGCTGCACAATTGCTAGTAGTACTTGGGTATTACATTTTGCAAAACTTTACGCCCCACCATCAAATAATATTATTAATGTTACACCAGAACGGATCAACAATTTAGGGATAAGCTTAGGGGAAGTGGAAGAGGCAATCGCTCAGAGCCTGGGCAACAAGGCACCTGGACCTGATGGGTTGCCCATAGATCTTATCAAGTGGAAACCCGATCACTGGGCCCCAATCCTTGTGAATGTTTTTAACAGTTTACCCCAAGCGACGATGCCTGAAACTTGGGGTACTAGCATAATAGTCCCCATATATAAGAAGGGAGATAGGTCTGACCCGGCAAATTACAGACCTATCTCGTTGTTAGATAACACTTTAAAGATTTTGGGTCGTGTTATCTACAATAGGATAATCATGTGGACAGAAGAAAGCGGCATTTTATCCCCCTGCCCACTGGGTTTTAGAAGTAGGGTCGGTACAGTCGAACAATGTCTAAATCTTAAATTAATTATTGATAAATATAACATTGCTCGTTCTGCCCCGATCTATTTAGCATTTATGGACCTGTCATTCGCTTTTGACTTAGTCAACGGGTCCAAGCTTTGGTCAATTTTATTGGGTTATGGATTAGAAGCCACTTTGGTTCACTTTTTAGCTTTTTTACACACAGATTTAAAGTCTAGAGTGAGAATAGGAATGGGCGGGGAATTATCTGGGCCAATTAAAATAGGAAGGGGAGTTAGGCAGGGGTGCGTTTTAGCACCCCTGCTTTCTATCATTTACATCAATGGCCTTAGTGACCATTTGATAAACTCTACCCCAGACGTACCTATAATAAATGGTAAACCTTTACCCGCCCTTCTCTACGCAGACGATGCAGTATTAATGGGACGTACACCTAATTCGCTGCGTATTTTAGTACAAAATTTTACAAAATTTATGGATGACTTAGACCTGCGGGTCAATTTTAAGAAATCTTTTATAATGTCATGTGGCCCAGGGAAAAGACAGCTGAACTCCATACAGGTTGGGGAAGAAAGACTCACTGCAACTCATATTTTTCCGTATTTGGGATGGCCTTTGCTGCGAATGGCTCGTGGACTGGGAATTTGGCCCATGCCACGAGCAAATTCTCAAAGGCAATTAACTCAATTTTAAGTATCCCAGACCAAAGAGATCAGGCGTCACCAAAGCAATTGTTAAAATCTTTAAATTGCAATGTGTGCCAGTAGCAAATTATGGGCTGAAGAATGGGGCATTGGAAACAGTAGGCACGCCAATTTCTACCTCCAATTATATAGTGCATACCGAACTAAATTTACATTTTGTGTCGGATTTTATTAGTGCCCGACCGGTGCTATTTTGGCACTCGGTATGGAGTAATAATTTGGCCACTCTGACACAAGATATAATAACTGATTGCCTAAGTTGTGATAGGGGCATGGAGATCCCATGGCTTTCTTATGTTCATAACAGTTTGTGGAAAATAGGGAAAGATACAATATTCACCAATCCCAATAATGTTAACTTGGTGAAGAAAACTGAACTGAAAAAAAGCACTATATGCACTTTATTCAATGAATAGACTTAGGACAGAATCTGGAAAAACTACTCTTGCTGGGTATTTGAATATGGAATTACCTAAATATCCCTTATCCCTGTATTTAATCCTACCAATGACTCAATGGGAAAGAAGCCTCCTGTTCCGATTAAGGGTTGGCTCCGTTAGATATCTGTTAAACTTTCCCTTGGTTCATCATTCAAGCTCAGATAAAATAAGCTGCCCCTGTAATGGGCTGAGTACTCAAAATGACTTGCATTTTTTCTTTTCCTGTAATTTTTATTTGAAATACACCAAATGGCTTTTAATCCCATTTTTTAAAAAACACAGACCAATTACCCTGGATCAATCCTACCAGTTGTTACTTGCACTAGACAATGAGGAGATAATTTGTCGCACTTGCACTTTTTTAAAAACTGCAGTTCGCGCCCGAAAAATGATGGAAAATGTTTAAACCTGAATCATCGTTGCTGATTGTAAATATTATTAATTGTTATTTATTTCCTATGGATTGTATAACTATATATGTGCTTTTATGAATTCCCGTAATTCGAATAAAGATTTTTGAATTGAATTGAGAATGCACTTGGACCTTTTCTGGAACAGGATGACAAGATGAAATATAAGCTTGTGAGATTGCTTGCCTAACCCAATAAATCAGAGTGGAAGATGACACCTTTTTACCTTTATTGGCTTAGCCACAAGACACAACTCACATTGACAAAGCCAATAAGTTTTGCCTATGAGAGATCTACTAGCTTGGTCAACTATTTATTTACATTTTGCACAGCAGTACATGCTGTAGTGCAACATGGCTTAGAGAAACAAGCATTTGCAATGCAATAGGTCTCGCATTAGGAAAGTGTGAGCTACTGGTATAGTAAATGATAATTCTTTTTAATATGTGTTGGCTTTGAAAATATATAAATTAATAGCATTGTTAGTCACAAAGCCAATAGCTTAGACTTTCCTAATGCGAGTCCTATTGGCTATGGCAATGCTTGTTGGTAGCAAGCAAGGGCAGTGCTGTTGTGGTGCTGAGTGATAATGTGGTTGGGCTGAGTGATGTGTTGGTGTATTAGAGTGATGTAGTGGTGTCCCAGAGTGATGTGGTCGTGTCCCCGAGTGATGTGATGGTGTCCCCGAGTGATGTGGTGGTGTCCCTGAGTGACGTGGTGGTATCCCTGAGTGATGTGGTGGTGTCCCTGAGTGATGTGGTTGTGTCCCTGAGTGATGTGGTGGTGCCCCTGAATGATGTGGTGGTGCCCTTGAGTGATGTGGTGGTGTTCCTGAGTGATGTGGTGGTGTCCCCGAGTGATGAGGTGATGTCCCCGACTGATGTGTTGGTGTCCCTGAGTGATGTGGTGATGTCCCTGAGTGATGTGGTGGTGCCCCTGAGTGATGTGGTGGTGTCCCCGAGTGATGTGGTGGTGTCCCCGAGTGATGTGGTGGTGTTCCTGAGTGATGTGGTGGTGTCCCTGAGTGATGTGGTGGTGTTCCTGAGTGATGTGGTGGTGTCCCTGAGTGATGTGGTAGTGTCCCTGAGTGATGTGGTGGTGTCCCTGAGATTTGCAACTGAGTGATGTGGTGGTGTCCCTGAGTGATGTGGTGGTGTTCCTGAGTGATGTGTTGGTTTCCTGAGTGATGTGGTGGTGTTCCTGAGTGATGTGATGGTGTTCCAGAGTGATGTGATGGTGTCCCAGAGTGATGTGGTGGTGTCCCCGAGTGATGTGGTGGTGTCCCTGAGTGATGTGGTGGTGTCCCTGAGTGATGTAGTGGTGTCCCCGAGTGATGTGGTGGTGTCCCTGAGTGATGTGGTGGTGCCCCTGAGTGATGTGGTGGGACCCCTGAGTGATGTGGTGGTGTCCCCGAGTTATGTGGTGGTGTCCCCGAGTGATGTGGTGGTCTCACTGAGTGGTGCCCTTGAGTGATGTGGTGGTGTCCCTGAGTGATGTGGTGGTGTCCCTGAGTGATGTGGCGGTGTCCCTGAGTGATGTGGTGGTGCCCCTGAGTGATGTGGTGGTGTTCCAGAGTGATGTGATTGTGTCACAGAGTGATGTGGTGGTGTCCCTGAGTGATGTGGTGGTGTCCCTGAGTGATGTGGTGGTGCCCCTGAGTGATGTGGTGGTGTTCCAGAGTGATTTGATTGTGTCCCAGAGTGATGTGGTGGTGTCGGCGAGTGATGTGGTGGTGTCCCTGAGTGACGTGGTGGTGTCCCTGAGTGATGTGGTGGTGTCCCCGAGTGATGTGGTGGTGTCCCTGAGTGATGTGGTGGTGCCCCTGAGTGATGTGGTGGTGTCCCCGAGTGATGTGGTGGTGTCCCTGAGTGATCTGGTGGTGTCCCAGAGTGATGTGGTGGTGTTCCTGAGTGATGTGGTGGTGTCCTTGAGTGATGTGGTGGTGTTCCTGAGTGATGTGGTGGTGCCCCTGAGTGATGTGGTGGTGATCCTGAGTGATGTGGTGGTGTTCCTGAGTGATGTGGTGGTGTCCCAGAGTGATGTGGTGGTGTCCCTGAGTGATGTGGTGGTGTCCCCCAGTGATGTGGCGGTGTCCCCGAGTGATGGGGTGGTGTTCCTGAGTGATGTGGTGGTGTTCCTGACTGATATGGGAGTGTCTTGAGTGATGTGGTGCTGTCCCTGAGTGGTGTGGTGGTGCCCCTGAGTGGTGCCCCTGATTGATGTGTTGGTGTCGCTGAGTGATGTGGTGGTGTCCCTGAGGGGTGTGAAGGTGCCCCTGAGTGGTGCCCCTGAGTGATGTGATGGTGTCCCTGAGTGATGTGGTAGTTTTCCTGAGTGATGTGGTGGTGCCCCTGAGTGGTGCCCCTGTGTGAGGTGGTGGTGTCCCTGAGTGATGTGGTGCTGTTCCTGAGTGATGTGGTGTGTGAGGGTGAGGGTGTGTGGGGGTGTGAGGGGGTGAGGGTGAGTGAGGGTGATAGGGTTGCGAGGGTGAGGGGTGTGAGGGTGAGGTTGTGAGGGTGAGTGTGGATGTGTGAGGGTGGGTGAGGGTGTGAGGGTGAGTGAGGGTATGTGAGGGTGTGTGAGGGTGTGGGGGTGTGAGGGTGAGGGAGGGCGAGGGTGATGGGTTGAGGGTGATGGGGGTGAAGGTGTGTGAGGGTGAGGATGTGTGAGGGTGTGTGAGGGTGTGAGGGGGTGTGAGGGTGAGGATGTGTGAGGGTGAGGGTCTGAAGTAAATGGTGGCAGGGCAGACATCATAAGACAGAGAGAAGAGACTGCGTGGTGACTGCGTTGGTCAGTTTCAGAATCAGGAGGGGCAGAGTCAGCACAGTCTGTGAGGGATCAACGTGTCTAGAGGCAAAGCATAGTGGATGTAGCATTGCAGCTAGCAAGTCAAGTGTTTTCTAGCTGAGTGTCCCTAGAGACATGACAACACAGCAACAGCATTTGAGGAGCAAGGCTACTGTAAACAAGCACGCTAGGCTTTTACTTTCGTCCAGAAACAAGCTCTCTGCATTGCTGGGGTGGGGGGGGGGCCGGGGGAGCTGCAGCCTTTGAAGTCTGATGCCGAGGCACAGCCAAATGGTGATGCGCGATGTGCACGCGGGGGGGACAGGAGAGGGGCAGCCTTTGAAGTCTGATGCCGAGGCACAGACAATTGGTGGTGTGTTATGTGGCTGGCGATGGTGTGCACGCGCATAGATCACATGAACTGTATGCAATCAGCAGCCGTTTTGGTAGACTTTTCTTTTCCGCTTACTGTAATCTCACCGGAGCAATGCGCAAGCACATTGGCTCAGGTGAGACCAAAAAATAAAGCGCTATGATGCGATCATCGTTGACCATGTCATTGCACTTTTTTTGTCCTTTAAACCATATTGCACACCAGTCCCTGTTACTGTGCAACATGTTAACAAAAACAGCTTGGAAGGGTTGGGGGAGCAAGCAACACAAGAGAAGAGAGAAGGGGATGAAAGATATTTCGGACAGTGGGTGAGAAAGAAAATATGGATAGTGGAGGAGGGTGTTTAAAAAACCCCACAGAAAGTGGGTGGAGAGAGCTGGGTGGTTGGAAACAAACCATTGACAGCAGAATGAGGAATGGGGTGGGAACCATGGACAGCTGGAGGTGGACAGGGTAGTGGGGAACATCAACAGCGGGAGGAGGGAAATGGTCTGAAGTGCATGCTAAAAGTGAAAAAAGTATTTGTCTGTGATAGGTGGAAGAACACTGGCAGCAGAGAGAAAACGGTACTTGGTCCATGCTCCTTGGCAGGGACACACTCAAAACCCCAGAAGGAAGCAGAGGTGAGGAAGAGGCTCTGACTAATAATAAGCAAGGCAAAGAAAGTGACATGGGAGCTAGCAAATAGTAATTAATGGCAAGTAATGGGTGTGCACTAAGCCCTTTTTAAGATTTTGTTTTTCTTTACAAGAGATTTTGCAAGTGCTGCATTAGTGCTGTGCAAGCAAAACCAGAAAAGAGGAATGGAATATCAAAAAAGCTCTAGTTCTATTTAAGTTGAGGGCAAACGCTCTTTTTATTTCCAAGGCAGCAGGACAAAATAGGAATAACAATCTCTTAATCTAGATGGAAATTGGATGAACCTTTGATCTAAATGTAGGGCCTTCTTTTAGTACACTCCGGGAAAACCTAAGATAAGGGATGGAGAGGACTAAAACTCACAATTCTCCTAGTGTTATAGCTGATGTTAATTCTAGATGAAAGGCAATTTTCGCTGATAACCATGCCATGCCAGCTGTTTCTAGTGGATCAAAAGGCTCTTTTTGCCAGTCTATGGATGCATCGCAGGATATAAAAGTTTACAGAACAACCAGCTTTCTTTTCCCGAAGCTTTTTAATAATTTGGAAGAAAATTGAATGATTCGGTCTATGCTTCCACTAGAACCCCCGCAGCCTCTTACAGCAACCCACTTGGGCTGAATTGCTAAAAGTTGCCAAACTTTTCAAAAAAACATTTCTCAAGAATCCCAAGATCTGGAAAGGATCACAGTCTGAAGCTCTCCAGATCATAATAACACACATTTTTTAAGCATTCCTTCAGTGCTTACCATGGTAGGCCTCTGTTGAAGGCTTTCTAGATGCTTGATTCTCAGAAGCTACCTCTGCTGAACAGTCTAAACATTGGTGAGTTTTTCTTTTTCAAGAAGCAGACCATCACATTTAGATCAGTCAATTGTTTCCTTGATGGCTTCGGATCTTTGAAAGGAGTTAGAGACTTTTGAAGATCAAAAAGCTGGGCTGCAAAATTTGTTGCAGCAACAAGAACCATGGCCATCAAGACCAGAAAAGGACCACCAGCATAACTATAACCCTCTTTTCCAGAATCTTCTAAAGCACATATGGGATGTGGGGAATTGGAGGAAATGCATATAGAATGGCCCTCACCAATTAACTGACATGGAGTTGATCGCTCACACCTGGACTGACTGTATTTGGCCAAACATACTTTGGGAGAAGAGTATTGGAGGGAAATGCAAAACGGTCCCACCAGGGACTTCCAAACCTAGGTATTCTCTTCCAAAATACTTCCTTCACCAGATTTTATTTATTTATTTTATTGTCTTGTACATTTTACAGCTACCCAAAAAGGTTTTCATGGTGCTTAGCTTGATGAATATAACAAACTGCCTACTTAGAATAGCTATGCCTTGATACCTTTGCGGAACGGAAGAAGGGAGTTACAGTCCCTAAGACATTTGGGAAGAGAGTTCCATAATATAGGGCCTACCACTGCAAAAAAACAACCACCTATCCGGGTCAGATAAACCTAGATACAGTGCAAATGGTCAAGTTGGAACATCTCAGGAGATGAGAAGGGAAGTAAGATGTCACTAGGTCCTGGATGTATTATGGCCCTGTTCTAGCTTTGATCTTAAACCTATAATAAAGAGCCTTAAATTGGGACCGATTGAAAGCTGTCAGCCAATGCACTTCAAGAAAGAGATGCAAGACTGAGGTGTTTTGGGAGGCTGGTACAGCATTCTGGCCTTCGAATTCTGAACCATCTGAGACTCCTCACAGATGACTAGTCTATTCCCAAGTATCGAACATTACTGTTATCCAGTCTAGATAGGACTAGGGCCTTGTTTGAACTGGGGGTTTCTAGTTGGCAGAGGTAGGTACCACTGTCCAAATAGGGACCCTTGCTTCTAGTCAGGGTAAGGAGGATACACTCTTTAGATAACCCCTGCTCACCCCCTTGGTAGCTTGGCACGAGCAGTCAAGGCTTATCAAAGACAATGAGTAAAGTATTTGTACCAACACTCATTGTAATACAGTGAAAACACCACAAACTGACTCCACAACAGTTTAGAAAAATAAAGGTATTTTTAATCTATACTACACAAGACCCAAAACAACAAAAATCCAACATACACAGTTCAAGAATATGGTTTCAAAAGAGTTCTTAAGGTTGCGTTAAAATAATCCACAGTTGCGTGAAAAATTCAAAGTTGCGTCACGTTTAGCCAATAGTACCTTTAAATGCGACAAAGTTCCAAAACAGAAACTGGTGCGGTGGAAAACAAGTGATGCGTCACTTCTGAGACCTTGGGGAGGCGATGCGACAGCCCCGCTGGATGTAGCGGGTGTGATGCGGTGACTCCGGTCAGTATGGGGAGGGATGAGATACCTTGAATGGATTCCGGTGTGGAGGTTCTGTAGTGACAGAAGCTTGCTAATGCATGATGCGATGATCTTTGGAGTTGCGACGATCTCCGGGGCGACGATGCGCAGACCAATGGTGATCTTCCTCTCGCAGCTCCTTGATGCTATGGCTCTGTGACGACACTCGCAGCGACGTGATGCGGTCTGCCAGCAAGCGGTGCGACGATCTAACCCTGCGACGACAGGCTCTGCGACGACACTCGCAGCAATGGTAATCTTCCCGCACCAGTCTGGTGCGTCACGCAAACGAAGGATGCAACAAATCTGGCAGCGGCGATCTCAGCCTTCGTAGCGGCGGGAATTTCCTCGCATTGTTGGGGATGCGCTACGCAAGCGAGCGATGCGACAAAACTTGCAGAAAGTCTTTAAAAGCTTGCTTTCCAGCTTCCCAACACAGGTACAACTTCCAGAGACACCACAACTGACCCAAGCACTCTAGGAAGGACAGAACTCTCTCAGCAGAGTTCAGGGAAGGTGGGGGTGAAGTCCTTTTGCTCCTGGGACTTCTTAACAGGGAGCCAGCTCTTCTCGGGCCCTTGGAGATTCCTTCAAGCAAGGGAACACAGCACCAAAAGCGAAGTCCTTCCCCTCTCCTTGACAGCAAAGCAACAGCAGGTCAGTACAGCAGAGCAACAGTAGGACAGTCTTCCTTCTTCAGTTTCAGCTTTCTCCTTGGCAGAGGTTCCTTCTTGATTCCAGGATGATCTAATTTTCTGTAGTCAGGGGTCCTGTACTTATACCCCTAAAAGTCTTTGATCCATTTGTGCAGGAGGGCTCTGAACCCCGGTCTGAACCAGTTCTGGGTGTTCCTTGAGCATGGTTTTCCTGGCCTCTCCCTTCCTTTCAGGGAGAGGGGCAGGGTCGTCGGCCGCCCAGCAGGAGGTGGAGCCAGCATTGTGGAAGGCAGGCACAGCCCTATTCAGGCCCAGGTGCTATTCCCTCCCACCACTCAAGATGCAGATGCAATCATTCAGCCAGCCTCCTGGGGGCTCCCAGCCCCTGTCACTCTCAAACCAGACAGCCAATTCACAAACAGGCCAAGGCACACAGAAGGTTCAGACAAGAGAACAGCAACTTTCTAACTTTCTCAAATACAGGAGTTAAAAACAACCCTTCCTAAAAGATGTGTTATTAAATTCTGAGTTCAGGGATACCAGACTTTTATGCCCTATCTTTCTCCTATGGGAAGATATGCTGGTAGCCACTTGGCGGCTCGGGCTGGACTGTCCCCATGAGGCACAGGGTCAGACTGATTTGCATATAGCCATGTCTGAACTGGGGTGGCAGAGTGGGCTAAAGAACGGTGATGGATCAAACCCAGATCTTTTGACTGGGTGTGAGTGTTTGATTGGTTCAGATGCTCCATCCATCACCACCCCATTTGTACCGATTTGGCCGCCATAAGTGTGGCAGGGTATGCTCAGACGTGAGTCCCTTGCTCACTTTTCCACTGGATTCAAGCAAGCCGGGCTGAAGACGGCTGTAATGCCAGAAACCGGTCCTCGGAAGCTTGTTTCCGGTCCAGGAAAGACATGGCTTGGCGGTTCGGGCTGGACTGTTCCCATGAGGCACAGGGTCAGACTGATTTGCATATAGCCATGTCTGAACTGGGGTGGCAGAGTGGGCTAAAGAACGGTGATGGATCAAACCCAGATCTTTTGACTGGGTGTGAGTGTTTGATTGGTTCAGATGCTCCGTCCATCATCACCCCCTTTTGTACCGCTTTGGCCGCCATAAGTGTGGCAGGGTATGCTCAGACGTGAGTCCCTTGCTCACTTTGCCACTGGATTCAAGCAAGCCGGTCTGAAGACGGCTGTAATGCCAGAAACCGGTCCTCGGAAGCTTGTTTCCGGTCCAGGGAAGACATGGCTTGGCGGTTCGGGCTGGACTGTTCCCATGAGGCACGGGGTCAGACTGATTTGCATATAGCCATGTCTGAACTGGGGTGGCAGAGTGGGCTAAAGAACGGTGATGGATCAAACCCAGATCTTTTGACTGGGTGTGAGTGTTTGATTGGTTCAGATGCTTCGTCCATCACCACCCCATTTTGTACCGCTTAGGCCGCCATAAGTGTGGCAGGGTATGCTCAGACGTGAGTCCCTTGCTCACTTTGCCACTGGATTCAAGCAAGCCGGGCTGAAGACGGCTGTAATGCCAGAAACCGGTCCTCGGAAGCTTGTTTCCGGTCCAGGAAAGACATGGCTTGGCGGTTCGGGCTGGACTGTTCCCATGAGGCACAGGGTCAGACTGATTTGCATATAGCCATGTCTGAACTGGGGTGGCAGAGTGGGCTAAAGAACGGTGATGGATCAAACCCAGATCTTTTGACTGGGTGTGAGTGTTCGATTGGTTCAGATGCTCCGTCCATCACCACCCCCTTTTGTACCGCTTTGGCCGCCATAAGTGTGGCAGGGTTTGCTCAGACGTGAGTCCCTTGCTCACTTTGCCACTGGATTCAAGCAAGCCGGGCTGAAGACGGCTGTAATGCCAGAAACCGGTCCTCTGAAGCTTGTTTCCGGTCCAGGGAAGACATGGCTTGGCGGTTCGGGCTGGACTGTTCCCATGAGGCACACGGTCAGACTGATTTGCATATCGCCATGTCTGAACTGGGGTGGCAGAGTGGGCTAAAGAACAGTGATGGATCAAACCCAGATCTTTTGACTGGGTGTGAGTGTTTGATTGGTTCAGATTCTCTGTCCATCACCACCCCCTTTTGTACCGCGGTAGCCACTGTAGCCAGCATCCCCCATGATAGCCTATGGGGCAAGATAGCCCTACAATAGTGAAAAACAAAAATGGCTGTAATTCACTACCAGAGCATGTCACCTGCACAAGTACCTGCTCTGCCTTTGACATACACTGCACCTTGCCCAAGGGTGTACCTTGGGCCTTCAATAGGGGTGACTAATTTGTACAGAAAGGGAAGGGTTATGCCTGGCTAGTGTGAACACTGACCAGGAGGACATTGCGGTTCACATACTGCACACAGGCACTGCAGTGACAGGCCTGAGACACCATTTTAGGGCTACTCATGTGGGTGGCACAATCAGTGCTGCAAGCCCAATAGTAGCATTTGTTATCACCAGCCCTGGCACACTCAGTGAACTTTACTAGGGACTTCTTGGTGACACAAATATGCCAATCATGGATAACCAAACATAATAACAATTTACACAGGGAGCACTTGCACTTTGACACTGAACAGCAGTGGCAAAGTGCCCAAAGCCTCTAAACCAGCAAAAACGAAATCCAGCACAGCATCAAAAATACAGTAGGTAGAGGCAAAAAGATAGGTGGAAACCACGCAAAAGATGCCAGGTCTAACAGGCCTAATTCACTGTCCTTAGATGGTAGTCTAAGGAGAATGGAAAGTTTCAACTGAGCCTATTGACCGAAATGTTCTGAGTCAGTTGAAAATCCAGGGTTTTCAGACACAGAACATTGTGCTATGCACTGGAACAGATCTGATGGGCAATATAAGCTCTGGATTTTCCCTTTGTGCTTCCGTTTCTTGTTGATATAGCACTTCACAACTTGATTGTCGGTGATTATCACAATTGATTTCTCCATCAAGTGAGAGGACAGGAATTGAATTGCTCGCTAAATTGCCAATAATTCTTTCCAACTGTAGGATTGTACGTACTTCATTTGAGAGCAAATCTGTTTCACTTAGATTTCCCCCAGATTTGCACCCCCACCTCCAGGCACTTGCATCTGTATTCAGCAGCGGTGGAGTTTGGCATTTAAATAGCCTTACTTTTATTACATCCTGGTGATCTAATCACCATTGTAAATGTTGCTTTGTTTCATCCCCCCCCCAAATCATCTACTCATAGGTCTTCCTCTCCTGAGACCATTAGTCCAGGAGCTACATTACCAGGGGTTTCAAGTAATGGTGGGTCCAGGGAACTACCACTGTGGTAGATGCCATCCACCCTTTACCAGGTACGGACTGTGGCTTGTGTTGATGACAGTAATTTCTGCAACTAATATGACAGGTTCAGTCTCCTTTTCTCTGTCAGAATCTATAGACCCTTCTGAGAATGAAACAGGGATCCGATAAAGAAATAAGCTAATCATCTAAACACAGAAAGATTTGTTTACAGTGCAAATGCAACTAATGGGACAAATACTACTGTGTACCCAAGGAGACTTAGACACGCTATATGGTAATGTTTTGAACTGATAGTTCTGATCTTCCAGAGTGCATCTCAGGAACTAGTGAATGTTCTTATTTATTTTAATGTTTTATATAGTGCTAGCTTGACCCGTAAGTATCAGCGCGCTTTAGATACACACAGTAAACAACAGAAGGACATTACATTACAAAGTAGGCCGGCAGTAAGGAAGCAATCCACAGAAAAAATACAGCATGGGAAAGTAAATATGCAGTGCAGCGGAGGGGGAGAGAGCAATAAAAGAAAAGGCGAGAATGACATAGTCCGGTCGCCCACTATTCTTGAATGTCCAGAGGGAGAAGAGACAACTCGGATAAAGAAGACTAGGTTTGTTGACGTTGGTCATGAAAGTATTTGTTTAGGAGATGGAGTTTCAGGTCCCTTTTGAAACAGGAGAAGGAGGGGTTGCATCTGAGGACTCCAGGGAGAGCGTTCGGTATCCTGGGAGCGTTGCCAGAAAACGATCAGTATTGGGTGGTTTTCTTTTTCAATTTCGAAGGAATAAGAAGGAGTGAGTTGGAGCTTCTTAGTGTTCTGGATTGACCTGCTCTAATAAGTGTGTTATTTAAGTAGTTGGGGGCAGGATAGTAAAGGGGTTTTGTGTGTGATGCAGGCCAATTTATAGATACATCTCCCTTCCATGGGAAGCCAATTGAGGCAGTTGAGACCTGGATTGATGTGTTCAAATCTTCTAACTCCAAATACGAGTTGAGCTGACATGTTCAGCACTGCCCTTAGAGGGGCTAGGTGAACTTTTGGAGTCCCTGTAAGGGTGGCGTTCCCGTAGTCAATTTTAGAGAGAACTAGGGATTGGACTACTGTCTTGAGGTCATCGTGGGGTAGAAAAGGTTTCAGTTTCTTGAGGTGTTTTAGAGAGAAAAGAGCACTTTTTGCAGAGTTTTTGATGTGGGCCTCCATTGTTAAGTTCCTGTCAAGGGTGATGCCTAGAGACTTAACTGAGTCAGATAGGGTAAGGGGGCAGTTTAGGTTGGTGAATTGGGATGTGAAAATGCATGTCCTGTATGTCTAGTATTACCAAAAAATCATCAAAAGGATTATTGATTAAAGGGTTACTATCTTGAAAGAGGGGAAATAAACAAACTTCTTCCGATTTTTTAAATCAAGAACTGGTCTGACCATTTTGTCTACCTTTGGAACCCAGAAGAAGTGAGAATATACACAAGTCCTGGGATTATTGCTTCTTTCCTGCCTAGTTGACTTTCCGCTAATTAAACGTTCACAAAGCTCCCTGCAATGGACTCTCTCTGTTCCCTGCCCCAGCTCAGCACGAGTTGGACAACATTACCAGTAAGAAATATCCTAAATAAAAACAGACAAACTTATATTTCAGTCTGTCACTTGCCCCACCCACAGCATCAAAAGGGATCAGATTGATTGTAGTAGCAGCAGAAAGGGGAGGGTTAGGAAGGGGAGGGTTTATGATGACATCATGTGGATGGTTGAAAGACTGCAGGTTGTCTTCTTTTTTGTGATTTAAAATTTAAAAGAGGTGGTTATCAGAGGGATGAGGCACCTCAAGTTCCAACTGTTAATGACTGGGACGAGGCGCATGGACGATGGGGTAATGAAGGCCTTACAGGTTTGACAGAAAGGGGCAGCTCACACCTTAAGAAACATGAACAGGGTCAAATGGGAAAGTGGAGAAAGTAGAAATGTGTACGCATGTCCTTAAAGTTTGCTAACATGCCGTAAATGGACTTTCTGTTTTTTTCTTATAGTATAGTATATGCACTGGAACAGATCTGATGGGCAATATGAGCTCTGGATTTTCCCTTTGTGCTTCCGTTTCTTGTTGATATAGCACTTCACAACTTGATTGTCGGTGATTATCACAATTGATTTCTCCACCAAGTGAGAGGACAGGAATTGAATTGCTCGCTAAATTGCCAATAATTCCTTCCAACTGTAGGATTGTACGTACTTCATTTGAGAGCAAATCTGTTTCACTTAGATTTCCCCCAGATTTGCACCCCCACCTCCAGGCACTTGCATCTGTATTCAGCAGCGGTGGAGTTTGGCATTTAAATAGCCTTACTTTTATTACATCCTGGTGATCTAATCACCATTGTAAATTTTGCTTTGTTTCATCCCCCACCCAAATCATCTACTCATAGGTCTTCCTCTCCTGAGACCAGTAGTCCAGGAGCTACATTACCAGGGGTTTCAAGTAATGGTGGGTCCAGGGAACTACCACTGTGGTAGATGCCATCCACCCTTTACCAGGTACGGACTGTGGCTTGTGTTGATGACAGTAATTTCTGCAACTAATATGACAGGTTCAGTCTCCTTTTCTCTGTCAGAATCTATAGACCCTTCTGAGAATGAAACAGGGATCCGATAAAGAAATAAGCTAATCATCTAAACACAGAAAGATTTGTTTACAGTGCAAATGCAACTAATGGGACAAATACTACTGTGTACCCAAGGAGACTTAGACACGCTATATGGTAATGTTTTGAACTGATAGTTCTGATCTTCCAGAGTGCATCTCAGGAACTCGTGAATGTTCTTATTTATTTTAAAGTTTTATATAGTGCTAGCTTGACCCGTAAGTATCAGAACGCTTTAGATACACACAGTAAACAACAGAAGGACATTACATTACAAAGTAGGCCGGCAGTAAGGAAGCAAACCACAGAAAAAATACAGCATGGGAAAGTAAATATGCAGTGCAGCGGAGGGGGAGAGAGCAATAAAAGAAAAGGCGAGAATGACATAGTCCGGTCGCCCACTATTCTTGAATGTCCAGAGGGAGAGGAGACAACTCGGATAAAGAAGACTAGGTTAGTTGACATTGGTCATGAAAGTATTTGTTTAGGAGATGGAGTTTCAGGTCCCTTTTGAAACAGGAGAAGGAGGGGTTGCATCTGAGGACTCCAGGGAGAGCGTTCGGTATCCTGGGAGCATTGCCAGAAAACGATCTGTATTGGGTGGTTTCCTTTTTCAATTTCGGAGGAATAAGATGGAGTGAGTTGGAGCTTCTTAGTGTTCTGGATTGACCTGCTCTAATCAGTGTGTTATTTAAGTAGTTGGGGGCAGGAGAGTAAAGGGGTTTTTTGTGTGATGCAGGCCAATTTATAGATACATCTCCCTTCCATGGGAAGCCAATTGAGGCAGTTGAGAGCTGGATTGATGTGTTCAAATCTTTTAACTCCAAATATGAGTTGAGCAGACATGTTCAGCACTGCCCTTAGAGGGGCTAGGTGAGCTTTTGGAGTCCCTGTAAGGGTGGCGTTCCAGTAGTCAATTTTAGAGAGAACTAGGGATTGGACTACTGTCTTAAGGTCATCGTGGGGTAGAAAAGGTTTCAGTTTCTTGAGGTGTTTTAGAGAGAAAAGAGCACTTTTTGCAGAGTTTTTGATGTGGGCCTCCATTGTTAAGTTCTTGTCAAGGGTGATGCCTAGAGACTTAACTGAGTCAGATAGGGTAAGGGGGCAGTTTAGATTGGTGAATTGGGATGTGAAAATGCATGTCCTGTATGTCTAGTATTACCAAAAAATCATCAAAAGGATTATTGATTAAAGGGTTACTATCTTGAAAGAGGGGAAATAAACAAACTTCTTCCGATTTTTTAAATCGAGAACTGGTCTGACCATTTTGTCTACCTTTGGAACCCAGAATATGCGAGAATATACACAAGTCCTGGGATTATTGCTTCTTTCCTGCCTGGTTGACTTTCCGCTAATTAAGCGTTCACAAAGCTCCCTGCAATGGACTCTCTCTGTTCCCTGCCCCAGCTCAGCACGAGTTGGACAACATTACCAGTAAGAAATATCCCAAATAAAAACAGACAAGCTTATATTTCAGTCTGTCACTTGCCCCACCCACAGCATCAAAAGGGATCAGATTGATTGTAGTAGCAGCAGGACGTTAGGAAGGGGAGGGTTTATGATGACATCATGTGGATGGTTGAAAGACTGCAGGTTGTCTTCGTTTTTGTGTATTAAAATTTAAAAGAGGTGGGTATCAGAGGGATGAGGCACCTCAAGTTCCAACTGTTAATGACTGGGCCGAGGCGCATGGACGATGGGGTAATGAAGGCCTTACAGGTTTGGTAGAAAGGGGCAGCTCACACCTTAAGAAACATGTACAGGGTCAAATGGGAAAGTGGAGAAAGTAGAAATGTCCTTAAAGGTTGCTAAAATGCCGTACATGGACTTTCTGTTTTTTTCTTATAGTTCAACTTCTGTTAATTGTGACCAAAATACTGCATGGTATACTGGACATTATATTCCCTCCCCTTAGCTTACTACTACACGGCTAGAGATTTCCCTTCACATTGAATTATTATGTTAAGCAGTCGGAATACATTTCATTTGTACACATACATCTTTATTTCAAACTATGTTGGCAATAGATTGCTCACCTGCTTGTGAGAGGTCCATCTTTCATCATAACCAGCTAAGGCAAGCGAGGTACGAATACGTTTCTCACATTCACCGACTGGTGCCGTGGAGAATTGAGAGTTACATTTCAGGAAGTTTGAAACCCTCCTCAACCAAAAGATCAAACAGCTCCAAGATTCAAGAGACTAAAACATTGTACCTCGGTGTACAGGACCCCAGGCTGTGAGACTCCCTTAACCTTTAACCTTAATCCTTGTGGAGTAAGCGAATGGAAATGTGTAGAAATGTGTAATTCTTAATGCTCTACAAAATAAACAAATGTGCAAGCTTTTTACATTGCTGGTGCAGCCACAGATGTCCGACTTCAAACTCGCTTTTCTGTGTTTTAATATAGCACAGCACATCGACTAAACCTACATATACATAGTTAAAGATTGTTATAAAAAAATAATGAGAACAATTCTTATAAATAATTCGATTTTTTTTAAAGCGAGTGCCATTTCTGTGATATATATGCTTTTCTCAAAGTGCCCTTCTCTTTCTAAAAGTTCTATGCCGACCTGTGCCGGCCAAGGAAGTGAAATTCGTGCCTGAGTGCACAACCTTCAGAGATTCTTGTAGAAGGAAGGCAGCATGATGGCAAATTGTTTTTCGGGAGCCCCAGAGGAACAGGAAACAAAGTTATCACATGTCATTAGCAAAAATAAAGGGAGATGGATGCATAGGAAAAAAAATATAGTTCATAAAAGCTGCTTTCAGAAGATTTGTTGCTGGGCCTACTGCTGCTAACGAACAGGAGACGGACGAGAATGCACCGAAGACCCACAGGAGGCCAAAGAGAATGTCTTTTATTGGGAGATTTTGTCGAGGAACGAACCGAGGAAGTCTGCCAGCGTTGCACACACAGCCTCCTTTGTATTATGCTGTCGATAGATACCTACAAACCTTAAATTCAAATGGGTTTTTAGCAATCTCAGAATTCTCGTAAAAACGAATGTTATTTGGAGCGTCTGTGTGTGTGCGTGTGTGTGTGAGAGGGGGGGGAGAGAGAGAGAGAGACACACACACACACACACAAAGGGAAGAGGAGAGATTGAGAGAGAAAGGGCTGGGGTTAGCATTGTTATTGAAGATACCTATAATACATATGACTCCTAGTCAGGGCCGGCCATAGGATTTTTGGGGCCCGGGTGAAAAGGGAGAGGTGAGGCCCCTCTAATTTTCATGTGACCTTACAAGAAGTGACATCACAGAAAGCGACATCACATGACTTCTAATTTTCGTTGATATCAACAAGGGGCCTTGTGTGTGCATATCAGTAACACGGATAAAAGATAAATACCCAAATTAAATATGTTCACCTATTTTAAAGCTGTAATAAGTGGATCACATTAGTCACACTGAATGGATAGGCTAGGCACAGGTCTCCCAAAGATGGACTTCCCTATTCAATGCTGACTGATTGTTTCTAGTTTAGTGCATGATAAAAGGTCCAGGAATATTATTTGAATGATATCACTATGGTAAAAAAAATACAATCAATCAATGCATTTGTAGAGTGCACTACTCACCCATGAGGGTCTTAAGGGGGGGGGGGGGGAGGTGTTGCTGCTACTGCTGGAACAGCCAGGTCTTGAGAAGTCTCCTGAAGGTCAGCAGGTCCTGGGTCTGCAGCAGGTGAATGGGGAGGGTGTTCCATGTCTTGGCAGTGAAGTGGGAGAATGATCTGCCCCTGGCAGTCACTTGTCCGATGCGGGGGACGAGGGCGAGGCGAGGTTAGCAGAGTGAAGTTGGCGGTTAAGGGTGTAGAAGGTGGGTCGTTTGTAGAGGTATCTTGGTCCGGTGTTGTGGAGTGCTTTGTGAGCGTGGGTGAGGAGCTTGGAGGTGATCCTCTTGTTGGTGATCCTCTTGTTGACGAGGAGCCAGTGCAGGTGTCTCAGGTGGGATATGATGTGGCTGTGGTGGGGGATGTCGAGGATGAGGTGTGCAGAGGCGTTCTGTGTGTGTTGTAGTCGTTTCTGGAGTTTGGCTGAGGTTCCCACGTAGGGGGCATTGCCATAGTCCAGTCTGCTGCTGACGAGGGCCTGGGTGACCGTCCTTCTGGTTCCGGTGGGGATCCACTTGTAGATCTTGTGGAGCATGCGGGGGGTGATGAAGCAGGAGGAGGATACGGCATTGACTTGCTGGGTCATTGACAGCGATGAGTCCAGGATGAACCCCAGATTGCGTGCGTGGATGGTGGGTGTCGGTACAGCTCCCAGTGCGGCCGGCCACCAGGAGTGGTCCCAGGTGGATGGGGTGGAGCTGAGAATGAGGACCTCCGTCTTGTCCGAGTTCAGTTTCAGGTGGCTGTTCTTCATCCATTCAGCGACTGCCTTCATTTCTTCGTGGAGGTTGGTTTTGGCAGTGGTGGGGGCCATGGTGAAGGAGAGGATCAGCTGTGTGTCATATGTGTATGAGATGATGTTGAGGTTGTGCGATCGGACGATGTTGGCAAGCAGTGCCATGTAGACATTAATAATCCACATTTGTAAAGCGCACAATCACCCGTAAGGGTCTCTAGGCGCTGGGGGCCGTCGGGAAGATTAAGCAAGCTATTGCCCAGAGTCACATGGTGCTGGGCTAACCTGCCGCCGGAGCCGGGGATCGAACCCTGATCCCCAGATTCCAGCGTCAGTCGCCCTGGCCGCGGCGCCACACCTCTCCCGGGCTGAGGGACGATCCTTGGTGTACGCCACAGATGATCCTGGTGTCTTTAGATCAGAATGAAGGGAGTTCTCTGGGTTCTGCCGGTGAGGAAGGAGGTGGTCCAGTCCAGGGCTTTGTCACAGATCCCTGCATTATGGAGGTGTGTGCCTAGGGTGTGGTGGCTGACGGTGTCGAAGGCGACCAGAGGTCCAGGAGGTCAATAAAGTCACAACCAGGTCGGAGCTAAAAGGAAAGCAGAGTTTTGTAGAAATAAAGCAAAGCATGTATTGTAGACAATATACACAATAAAGTTGAGTTAAAATACATGTATCTTTTCATTTTTAGTTGAAAGATTTATAAGTCACAGGTCAGAACTAAAAGGGCAGCAGAGGTCTGCAGAAACAAAGCAAAGCATGCATTGTAGACAAATCCATGCCTCTAGGAGACACTGCATCAAAGAAGGGTTAAAACCAGCACTGTACTGAAAAGACTGTTTATGATGCGAGTCATTACGGTTCCCAAATTATACTGCTTTCATTTTTTTCCTTTCATTTAGATCTTGTACTGCTGCATTTATGATGGGAAAATTAAAACACAAGTTCCTGAATGCAAGAGAATAACAGCAGAACTACTTACATGTGGTTTAAAGAAGCAACGTCATACCTTCTATGGTAGAAGTATGTGCTAGTTAGATTTAGTTTTCATATAAATCCCTTGCATTGCCACTGAAAATAAAGTTTGATGACACACTTATTTTGGAACCAATAGTGAAGCCAGTTGTGAGGACAAGGCAGTGGGCAGCTTTGCTGTGACTGTTCACACAAGTGTGTGTGTTTGTTGCACCAGTATACCAGTGCTGCCTATTCCTGCTGCTGCTATGAGTTGGAAGTTTAGGCCTTTTTATCATCTGGACAGAGAAACAATATCAGCAATTAGGTTTTGCCTCAAGACTACTGAGGAACTGTTCAGTGTTTTTGCTAGAAACTGGAAGCTGACGCCTTACTCATCCCCATAAAATTGTCTTATGTACTCTTGGTGTCATTAAGAAGTTCTTGCATCGCATTGCTGTGGGGATATTACTAAATAGCTCTTTCTGTGCTGGTAAACACAGGGCTGGACTGATGTGGAGGGCCCACTGTAGGGGGTGCATTATAAGTGTATCAGCAAGTGGGATTTAAAATAGGGAGTCAGACTTTGTCTATGGGGGCATTAGATAGAGCTGCAATAACTTTGCCATACTGAGTGCCTAGCAATGGCTGGCAGGGATCACAAGGATGTTTTTTTTTCTGCAGCGCTCTTGAAGAAGGCACCGAGGAAACACTATTACACAGTTTATTTTGGACACTTTGCCTCTTGCTACAAGCACAATTTACTCCTCAAGCATAGCTCATTGCACTGTAAGGCTCTCCTTCCTTAGAATATTACACCTAAAACAAACATGCTACAATTTACTATTAGTAGTGTTACATTCAAGTAGCATTTGGATGGCACTCACAATGTCATACATAAGATGTAGATATGACATAAGTAAACAGAGGGCAAATACAGAAATGGCACACAGGCAAGGAACAGCCAGAAAATTAAAATACCCCCCACTTTAAACCAAAGCTTTTATGGCACTGAGCAAGTCATTGCAACCCTCCCCAGCAGAGCTCTCTTGTCTCTTCCACCTAAGTATCTATCCATTCATCCTCTCAGCCACCTGCTATCCACCATTTCCCCTTTACATTCTTTTCTCCATTCATTCTTTCCTCCATCATTCAGTCTTTCACCATTCTGTATGCTTGTCTTTCAATGTTGCCATCCATATCAAAACCTATCCATCCATCATTTCACTCATCCGTCCATCATTCCATCCTTACACTCATCCGTCCACCTATCCTTTAGATCATCCATCCATCCTATTGCTCATCTATTCAGCCACACTTTCACTCCATCCTTTCCCTCATCCACCCATTTGGCCTTCCACCCAACCTTTCACTGACTCATTCATCCATGCACTCACCTGTCCATCCATTCACACATTAACTCATCTATCCATCCATCCATCCTTTCTTTCATCCCTTCACTCCACTTTTCCTCATTTATCCATCATCCATGCTTACACCCATCCTTTCACCCATCCATTCATCCTTTCACACATTTATCTATCTTTTCAAACATCCGTCTGTCCACCCTTTCACTCATCCATCCTTACATCCACCCTTTTAGTCATCCATCCATCCATCCATTAATCTATCCATCCATCCATTCACTCTTTCATCTATCTATCAATCCATCCACCCAGTTTTCCATTATTTCACTCATCCATCCATCCAGTCTTTCCCTCCAGCCTCCAGTGCTGCTGATTTGTTACTGGGGGCCAAAATTGCAGCATCGCTGCAAAAGCAGCCCCCACTGCTCCAAAACCACCTGGGCAAACTCCTGATAACCGCTACAGCCTGTCTGGTCCTGCTCCTCAGAATGTAGCGTTAAGGATTTGTTGTACTCACACAGGGAATAAATAAGACACACATTAAAGAATAAATCTGAGACCAATTTATCAAAATAAATTCATTTTTCATGTAATTTTTAAGACTAAGAACACAGTTCAAAGATAAGTACTTTCAGAGTTACGATTTTGCAAAGTTCGGAAAATATATCACATTTGTGCACGATTGCACACCATTCAAAACAATCGGGAGAAAGTAGAAGAATGCATATAACACCAGGCAATACTTTCCGAAGTTCACCTTCTCATTTTAGGTCGATGTCGGGACCAGGTCCAAAGTTCCTGTAGGAGAAGTTCAGTAGTGTCCCAGATCACCTGGGAGCAGAGTTCTAAGGGTCTTGGAAGCTGGTGCACCAACATGAAGGGGGGCACTTTAAAACACGCTGGACAGGAGGACTTACAGATAAGGGTGGGAGGAGGTCACTAGAGCTTGGGACCGTGGGAGAACAGCTGGTTGGTTGGTGCCGGGGTCTGTGGGGCCACCTTTAGAGCAAACAGATCAGAAGAGCGTTTTGCGCCTGGAGGTTCCTGAAGGTTCTCGCGGTCAGGAGCAGGCATCTAGGAGAGGCAATCTCAAGACAGCTGGGCCACTCAGGATGTGGGTCTCAGGTGTCTCAACGTCCCACAATGGGTGCTTACTTCTGGTGCTTTGGGAGTATGGACACTTTGTCTTGGTTTTTGCCGTTGGTGGTCCAGTACCCCAGGCTTTGATCTGTAGCTGCTCTTAGGTACTGGTGACTCCAAACTTGGAGGTAAGTCACATTTGATGCTCCAGACTTTGTAGGGGCATGTCTGCTCATGCTGATATGCCCTCACATTGGATATAGTGAACCCTGTCTTAGGGCTAAAGGACTGCATTACCTATATCTCATTCAGTGTATGGATAGCATGGCACACAGAGCTAAGTATCACCCGAAGTTGAATTGAAGGTTTACCAAGAGGGGGGTGGGGAGGAATAGTTATTCCTTTTGTAAGAAACCCCTCACTCACCACCTAGTGGTGACATGCTTCATCATCGGGGTCCACCCTGGTGGCCTAGTGTCACCAGGGTGTGCTTCGACACCTGTGGTACAGTGGAGAAGGTTGTTAGTGTGGGTGCATAAAAAAAAGGAGTGTTAAAAATTGTCCTGGTTTAACTTAAAAAAATGATTTTTATTTAGAAGCAACTGGACAATATTAAAAATGAATTGCGAGATACTGGTAAGGGAGTTATGACCTAAGTATCTCTATATGTTTGAAAGTGAGTTGGTCAACATGTTTCTACCAATTGGGTTAGTACCCGGTATTCGTCAGGACCATGCACGAGGAAATGGACGGTATGGGCCCCCTAAAAGGCACACCCTATCCTAAATCCTTGGGTGCCTACTGACAAACTAGCCAGTGGCAGTGTGCTAAAAAAATAATATAAAAGAGCAAAAATCCAAACGAAGCAAAAACTTATTGAAGTGCTTTCAGATGCTATGCTTCGGCGGGCAGGGGGCAGGTTCACCTCAGGGTGCAACATATTAGTTCATCGCTGAGGAGGTGGCCAAATGACCTACTACTACCTTTCGCTGCTCGGCTAGCGAAAGGTAGTAGTAGGTCATTTGCGATATTTACAAGGATGTCCCAGACCCGCAAATCGATGATCAAAGTTGTGCTGAGGCCCCTCTATCGCAGGATTTGAACTCCTGCTATTAATCCGACTTAGCCATCTGTAACATGGGAGATGGATCTCAGGGCTAAGTCCACACCTGCCAATTATCAAGGTTAACAATATCGCAGGCCATTTTTCACTGCTTTTCTCACGCTAATGCATATTATCACCCTCTATCGCTGGATTTCACATCGCCTGGTTGAAAAGCATTAACAATACTTTGCTAACCCAGTGCTGAAATCCAGCGATAGACGGCGATAATGAAAATCTCGCTATGCGCGATTTGCTATAATTATCGCATGTGCTTGATAATATGCCCCTTCATCGTCTAAGTGGAAGAGCCTGTGAAGACAATCTGCATTGTCATAGTCATTGGTCGGAGATAGGACCACTCATATCCCATGTTCAGGAGGATCTTTCTGCACTATGAACTGCTTAGTATAAACTGGAGCTTTTAGAATGGGTGCTGAACACATTGCTTCTTCAACGGTGTCAACAGCCTTTTGACAGCTCACCTGTCCAGTTAACCTTTTTGGGCATTTTGTTAGACGACAGTTCTGTGAGGGTGGTCACAATAGATCCATATCCCTGAACAATATATCCCTCCTATAGTACCCAGTCAAGCAAAGTAATGTCATGACGCGGGTCTGGGAGGTTGGAGCTTCCCAACCCAGAATGGCCTGGATTTTTGGCTGTAGTGGCTGAACGTGGCCTCCAGCCACAAGGCGACCCAAGTAAACAACCTTGCCTTGCCCTATCTGTCACTTGCTTGCCTTGATAGTGATGCCTGCACTCTACAGGGCCTTTAGGACCTTTTGGCTGTGGGTCAGGTTGTCCTGCTAGGTGGCGCTAATGACAGCAATATCATCCAGAACTAGGGAGAGGTGTAGTGCAGCTACCATAGTGGCTGACACCGGAGTGTGGGGCTCATGGTTAGATCCCCGGCTCCAGTGGCAGCTCAATATCAGGTGACTCTGGGCAGTAGCTCACTTAATTTCCCTAACGCCCCCCCAGTGCCTTGAAACCTTAAGGGGTGATATGTTTGTGCTTTACAAATATGGATTATTATTAATATTCATATAAGCTGCACTGTGCGATTCCAATCCAGCAAGGACTTTATTCATCATCCTCTGAAAGGTGGCTGGGGAATTTCTCAAACCAAAAGGCATCTGGAGTGGAAAATGCTGATTTTTCTAATGTTCCAGGGGTCAGATCTATCTGCCAGTGCCATGATGTGAGATCAAAGGTATTCAGGTTTGTGGCTGCCCCCAGTATGTCAATCTGCTCATCAGCTCTTGGAATTGAATTTGCATCTGCTTATGTGACTCTATTGAGGCCCCTGAAGTCCACATAAAACCTCATTTATTTAATTCCACAGTGGGGATGAGGCTTGGGAACTAACAAACGTGGCCTGGCCCAGTGCTCTCTGAGGGTTCAATGACACCCAACTCCAGCATCTTTCTTACCCCAGCTTTGATGCTTTTTTGTCATGATCAGACTGCCTGAATATTTTGCTTTAGACAGGTATGCTGTCACCAGTGTCCACATCAAGTGCACACCAGTTAGTCTGACCAGGGGTCAAATAAAAGTTAGTTAGGATTTGCCTGTAATCAGTCTGCTGTTGGTCAGTGAGGGTGTCTGAAAAGACTACTCATTCAACCGTGCCATCTTTAGAGTTGTGGGAAAGGAGATCAGGGAGTAGCTCACTCTCTGCCTCCTTTTCCTCATATGTAACCATAAGTATTGCCACATCATCCTTGTCATTGTAGAGTTTAAGGTGATTTACATGTATCACCCTCTAAGGGTCTGAACATGTGCCAAGGTCAACTAAATAGGTAAACTAGGGTGGGACCTAGTCCATTTGTCCTGGAGATCCCTAGGTGCCACAAGCTCCAAAACCCATATCTTCTCCCCTGATTGGCACTCCACAATGGCTGCCTTTTGGTCAGAACAGAGCATCGGGTGCTCTTGGCTGGCCTCAAGGTTTTTGTTTGCTTTCTTCATGTATTCAGCCATCCTGGAATGAAGTAAAAGCCCAATGTCTTGTTTTGGTTCCTGGAGGGGTCTCTCCGATCCTTCCTTGACAAGACAGAGCTACACTCTTACAGGCAGTCCAAACAAAAGTTCAAAGGGGAATACCCTACTACCTTTTGTGGCACCTCTCTTTAAGCAAAGAGCAGGCAAGGTAATGAAACATCCCATCTCTTTCTGAGTTTTTCAGGGTATCCACCAATCATGCCTTTTAGGGTCTTGTTAAATGATTCAACAAGCCCATTTGTCTGCAGATGGTATGGTGTAGTCACCTCACACTCAGTCCACATGTGTTTTAAGTATGCATACATAACGTATGTACCTTTGTATGATACTACCTCCTTGGAAAGCCAGGCCTAGTGCAAATACTAAGGAGGGCCTTGACCACTGCAGGTGCAATGGTGGTCCTTGGGGAATTGCCTCAGGGTACCCGGTGGCATGATCCACTACCACCAGCATAAATGTATTTCCTGTTGCTGTCAAGGGTATGCCCTTCAAAGGGGGCCTTTAGGTTGCTGCCTGTTTTGCCACTGGCCTGACAGGTGGCGCAGGATTTGCAAAACTCCTTCACCTTCTCAGACATTCCTGGCCAGTAAAAGTGGTTGTCTAACCTACTCCTGGTTTTTGTCTGACCAAGATGCCCAGCTAAGGGAATATCATGGGCCAATGTGAGGTGTAATTCTCTAAACTGCTGAGGCACATCCACTCTCCTAGTGGCACAAGGTTTGGGGTCTCTAGCCTCAGCGTATAGGGGTCTCTCCTCCCAATAAGACACATGGAAACCACTGAAATTTCCCTTTTCCTAATCAGCAGCTTGCTTCGGTGTGGCGCCGCGGCCAGGGCGACTGACGCTGGAATCTGGGGATCACGGTTCGATCCCCGGCTCCGGGGGCAGGTTAGCCCAGCACCATGTGACTCTGGGCAATAGCTCGCTTAATCTTCCCGACGGCCCCCAGCGCCTAGAGACCCTTACGGGTGATTGTGCGCTTTACAAATGTGGACTTTACTTCCTCAGGCTTTCAAGAGTGGGTCAGGTTATCTGCCCCTGGCACATATCTTCCCTAGATGGTACGCCTGGACCTAAGGCCCAAGTTCCTGAGGCTATGTATCTGGGGTTGAAAAGTCTTCTCCCTTGGGAGAGGGTACTTGGTCTGGTGTCTGTTTTGAAGCTGGTTTCCCAGATCTCCTGCCCTTTCTTTTGGCAGGTTGGTCCATAATCTCAGGCTCTAAAACTTATTTTTTTCCCTTGAAATTTGCTTTGTGCTCTGGTTTTTACACACACCCATTCATGTATTCCCAGAATTGCAGCATTGGGGTTTCCTCTCTAGCTCAGCCCAAGCTGAGTTCTCCAAATCATTTCAAAGCAGACACTATACAGGGATCGTAGGACATACCACTAACCTTTTGAGGCCACTAACCCCTCCCCAGTCAAAGGTCACCAAGGCCATTGGATGTTCCTTAGACTGATTATCAGTGTTGAGGACTGTATAGGTCTGTCCAAGAAGATATTGCCTTGCTGGCACTAATGGCTCTGCCACCATGGTGATGCGGATGTATGTCATGACAACGCGGGCTTTTACCCCGCACTGCCATAATGACGCTGCTTTTACAACGCAAGTCGTTACAACAACTTGCGCTGTAGGCGCTGGATAGTGGAATAGGTCAATTTTTGATTCCAACTCCAGCCCACGTTACAGTAGGAAAGGTATTGGAATAGAAAATAAAACTATTCCTTTTCCAACAGCGCCCTCCAGCGCAAGTCGTTGTAACGACTTGCGTTGTAAAAGCAGCATCGTAATGGCAGTGCTGGGTAATGCCCGCGTTGTCATGGCTGCTCACCGGTGATGCTGGCACCAGTGTCCTTCAGGCCGTCCACCCTACTCACATTGATATTTGGCTCTTGTATGCATCTCTCCAGGTTACTGGGCCAGGCAGTACACAAGAGAGAGAAAGCATCACAACTGACTAGCTCCTAACGTTTACGTTTAAAGAGGTCAAATTAAATGGTCTCAATATGTATCAAAGTGGAAAGGAATCTGCACCCAGGTGAATCGGTGAGACCCTTGCATCACATGCATATATCCGTAGGATCCTCACTTACTAGTACCACCAATGCCATGCTTCATCATTGGATTCTCACCCACTGCACCTAGTGTGAGTGGTTGGGCTGAACATGGTTTGTAAGTGAAGCTTTTACTAAAACCTAAGTGCAAGTTAAAAAAGCAGTCAGAATCCTAATTCTTGTTTATTAATAAGGTCCTTTAGCTGGAATAAAACAGCATGATGTTCTATGAGTGCAATGACCCCTAACATCAATAACTCAGTAAAGTCAACATAATTCAGTGTGTTGCACGTGCCTCTCAGGGTCATCAGGCTTTCGTCAGGAACAACTAAATCCATATATTTACTACAGATTGTGTTAGATACCAACTCCTAATGGAGGTTAACACAGTAAGTTAAATATGAAGCATGCGGTCATACAGACGATATGCAATCTTTTCCCTGTAGTGGTCTGTGAAGTAGAAAACACAAAAGCATTTTTGTTAAGGGGTGAATCACACCCCTGATCGTGTAATTGTCTCATGCTTGTACACACTTACATTATCGTGTTTCAAATGAGGCATGCAGATACATGAGCTTGCTTCCAGATGACAGACAAGACATATATATGTAAACACACATAAAAGGTAGATAAAATCAAATTATAATAGCCAGTAGTGTTAAGCATGCACGAGCTAGTGTATTTAAAAAATGTTTGTCATCTTTATGACACCTACAAGACACTTAAAAATTCAGGCTCCTTGAGGTAGTCGGGGTGGGGCGATCCCTGCCGCCACACTCTTTAAGAGATTAGAAAACACAGTGTTTACCCTTTGTTTCCTAACCCTTTAAGTGCGCTCGTCGGCCAACAGCCGTCGTAACACTACCTCGGTAATACTGCGCACGTCCTTTGGCTGATGCATCCCGCCCACTTAAAGGAACGCCCCACACCGCGGCGGAATTGCCACCGCGGTTAAGGCACTAAAGAGAGGACTCAATTATCATGTTTCTCCAGCACTTACTACACCAAGGAACATTGTCCTCCCTTGCACCTATTCAGCTCTCCCACTCCTCCGACAAAGTCTGGCCCTGAATGAGCTGTCTTTTATGTTGAGGGAGGAAGTCATGTGACCAGAATCACATGGTCCCTAAAGGAGGAGTGGTTGGTGCTGTCATGCGGGACTGCTGGGAAACGTAGTCCCACCTCCAAATTTCCCTTGGTTCCTAAAGGGAAGAGTCTGGCGAAGGACTCCCAAACTCACCTATTGGTGGAGATGGCAGGTCACATGTTTGTGTGGGGGAGAGGGGTCTTGTTGATCTATGGAGAGCAGTACAAACCTATGACAAAAAGGTAGACGAGAAAAGGGAAAAAACACCTTTACTAAGGGGAAAGATTAAAAAAAATGTGTGATACAATGGTTTGAATAATGTGGTGAAAACATCCACCTTTGTACAGACCCAGTGTCTGACTGCAGTCCGTATTCCTTAGTGTTAGCTACTGGATGGTGAGATGCAATAAGTATTATTTCAGAACATTCCACCGGAGGAAGTCATAATTAAGTCCTTTTTGCTGCATGGATAATTTAGAAATCCAATGCCGTTACTTCTCAAAGGAGATTCTTTCCAGATTCCTTGCCTCCGCTATGACATGTTCAAAGATGACCCATTTGAGGTCTTTTACGGAGTGTCCAGCAGTGGTGTAATTTTCCGCTATTTTGGTGATATTTCGCCTACACCTAATGTTACTCTTGTTTTTGCAGATTCTTGTGCTTATTTTTTCGAGTTGTCAAGACTTCATATCAGAGTTTGCATGGACAGGTTCTCAGGTATATGCCCTGTTTAGTGTTGCAGTTTGTTTGTTTTCGAAATTGCCAAAGAGTGTGCAAGCCTAGGTCAATTTCTTTCGTTGGTGCGGTCAGGTGGCAGACACTGCGTTAACCACACGGGTAGTGACTTGTTACTTCTGGAAGGCCTAGTGCACTGTGAATCATATTCTCTAATTTTAATTTGGCTCTGTTCTGGTGTGGAGATGTGTATTGCTCTTTTGCTAGAAAAGAGGGGATAATCACACTGTCTAGGTCCTATGTTTAGAATGCACCAATTGCATTTAATGACCTTGTTGGCGCAGTCTGAGGTGATGCTGTATGTGGTGACACATACCAGAGGAAGTTCTGTTTTTTCCTTTGCTAGTGTCTCTAGAAGTACATCTCAATTCTGATTTCTCACACATTTTTTAAGTTTTTGAAAGATTTTCTCAGGGTAGTTGCTCAGTTCTCTCAGTTTATCTGACAGATAGTTTGCTTTCTGTTTAAAGTCGTTTATACGGCTGAAGTTCCGCCACAGGAGGAGGAATTGGCCATAAGGAATATGTTCCTACAATGGAAACAGGTGAAAACTGTCAAAGCATTACAAACTGTTCTTAAAAGTGGGTTTCTGATGAGTATCTGTCTGTAGTGTCCCTCTTTCTGGGAAGATATTCATATCCAGGAATGTAAGTGATTCTCTACTGAGAATAAGTGTGAATTTAAGGTTCCTATCTCGGCTGTGTATACGTCCCCTCTCCATTTCACCAGAATGTCATATATTTATCATTTCCAAAGAGAGATGTTAATCCAGTATGGATTGGTCTCATGAAAGATGTTTTCTTTTCTGAGTTGTGCACCTACAAACCTGCCACACTAGGAGCGAAGGTACTCCCCATCGAAGTACTGTAAGTTTGTAGAACAAGGGTACTTACAAACTCAAATTAGTGTCCTGTCAGAGCTGATCAAGCGTAGTCTATCACAGCATTTCTAGGGGTGGAATAGGTCCATTCTGCACTCTCAAGTACCCCATTAATGACCTCTTGAGTTTCTTCTTGAGGGAGGCTGGTGTACAGACCCTCTACATCTAAACTCATTAGGAAGTCTAATTGCTCATCGAATTCCCTGTTTCTGACATGGATCAGTATGCCCCTTTGTGTCTTTTATGTAGGTCTCCGTCTTCTGTAGCATTGGCTTCAGGAAGAAGTCTCAAAATTGTGACAAAGGTTTCAGAAGGGAACTTATCCCTGATACAATTGGCCTGCCTGGAAATGGGTCACGATTTTTTGTGGACTTTTGGCAGAGTATAAAAATATGTTATCGCCAGATTGGTATTTCTCAAAAAAATCCCCTTCGTGCTTTGTGACCCATCCCTCACATTCTGCCTACTCTAGCAGGGAGTTAACCTCTGATTTCAGTGTGGGCATAGGATCAACGCAATTATCTTGTAATTGCGTTAGTCTGCTAGTCTGTTAGTCTAAGGCATTCTGTTCTGTAGGCTTTGGTGGACTGTAAGACAATCCCTCAGCCTTTGTCAGTGGTTTTAATGGTGATATCTGTGTCAGCTTATCATTCACGTAGAGCTTGTTTGTCTACATTGCTTACATTTTGATTTTTTTCACAGTTTTAGTGTCAATGCCTTCAATTTCTTTATTTACTTCCTGTTCAAAAGCCACTAACTCCACTGGGGTGATATGAGTAGGCGGGTACAAAGTTCTCAGGCCACTGAAAGAGAGATCTTATGTGATCACCTTATCCCCAAAATGGGCTTCCAGGCGTATTTTTTTTACAAAATTGTCAAATTCGCAATGTAAAAGGAATCTGTCGGAATTGAGTTTGGGTACAAAACCCAGACCTTTATTTAGTACCTGGAGTTGTGTAGTTGTAAGCTTTTTGCCATTGAGGTTGGCCACTAAATAATTTATGTGTTGGGTCACTGTTGCGCATTGTTCATCCTCCTTGTATGTATCCTGCTTTCCTCTGTGTCCAATTGTACCCCTTTTCTTCTTCCCCGCTGACCCTGGCCCCTAGATACAAAAGGCTGGTGCTGATTTTGAGGGATAGGTGGTAGGTCCATAGGGTTAAAAGGTGTTTCCCATGGCATCATCTGTTGGCCTTGTGACTGGAAAGGAGGCTGAAAGTAAAGAGGGGAAAGTGGGTAGTTATTTTAACCCTGCCAAAGACTTGCCCACGGTCTCCTTCTGTTTCTTGTTATGGCTTTCCATTTATGTTCGCAATTACTCCCTCATGTCTGTGAGTCAGTTAATCTGTCATCTGAGGAGTTTGCATCTGACAGATCTGAGTAAGTGTCTAAAGGTGCTTTATAATCTGGTGTGGAGTAGGGATAAACCTTTGAATATGAGAACTTCTTGACATACTTTTGTAGTTTCTTAATTTTAGACTAGGTGAGGTATTCTTTGTATTCATTGGTTTCCCTAGTACATTTCATCTAATCTCTTCTTGAAGGCTGTCACTGTCGCTCTTAGTTCACCTTAACTGGTCTGCAATGCAACCAGAATGGTGTCTGCTAATGTTTTGGCTGTTTTAATATTTAAGACGAGCCAATCTCTTGTTAGATACCATGCGATTTGCGCCCATCCTTTTCTAAAGCTGGAGTCTTCCAAGAATATCCTTGGGGTATTAGTAATCAGCAGACCATTTGGGGCCGTATTGGCTCTGAGGTACTCTGTCATAATAACCCCATGAAGAATTACTCTTAACATGTTTATCTTTTTTTCTGTCAATGTGTCTCAATCCTGAGTCTGTGCTACAGTCTTGGAGACATTGAGATCTGACAGGTGAGATGGTCATTTAGGACCCCATTTACATCCTCATCAGTAAAGCTCTCTGCCATTATACAATTGTGGTGATGTTGTTGCAGGGATTCTACACAAATACAGAACCATGCACAGGAATATGGGAACTTGGTGTATAGGGACTGGGTCTTCCTACCACCTTAGTACCCAGAAACCCAGGGCTGACTATCTATAGTGTATCACTTGCTCTTGTACTCCCAGAGAAACAAATGATTAGATACCCCAGAACACAACACTCCCAGATCTTACAGGAATCGCGGTAACAAGATACACCCTTTTGTTCACACGCTTGTACTTGTGTTTGTTTTAACTAACGTGTTCTAACATGCAGTATACATGCCACAACAAGCAGGAAAATGCATAGTACAAATATAGTCAGCATGGCAGATAGACCATATTTCATGAAGGGAGATGTCATCATAGAAAGACAATGGAGAGAAGACGATAGTGCCTAACCTCCCTCCCTGCTTAGCAGTATTATTATATAATAGAAGATCTATGGGCTTTGTCAGCTGAACCCATGTTTTAGCCAATAGATGGTAGATCTCGCTCTTCTCTTCAACGGAAAGGTCCCTCTCCAAGTGTTTGCTACCTATTCGTGTGTTCTAATACATACCCAAGTACATTTGTCCAAACAACAGTTGCATCCATATGTTTTGTCTAAGGGCTGAGGTCTGGCCAGAGCAAAATAAAAAGGGGCATTATTGTTTGACCTTGCACATAATGTTCAGTCAAAATCCCAGGAACTTGCAGAGAGTGAACACAGCTATGAGTTCTCATGTGAAAGCAATCTTTGAAATGTTGCAAAAATAAAGACGTGTAGTAATGTGCGCAAAAGCAGCAGGCAAGCTGCAACGCGCTCAAGCTAACTTAATAAAAACCAACTATGTCCCTATGGGCCACGTGACACCCTCCCCTTGTCCAGGGCGGTAGCCATACGTGAAGACAAAAATCAGAGGTGTGTTCTAATACATACCCAAGTACATTTGTCCAAACAACAGTTGCATCCATATGTTTTGTCTAAGGGCTGAGGTCTGGCCAGAGCAAAATAAAAAGGGGCATTATTGTTTGACCTTGCACATAATGTTCAGTCAAAATCCCAGGAACTTGCAGAGAGTGAACACAGCTATGAGTTCTCATGTGAAAGCAATCTTTGAAATGTTGCAAAAATAAAGACGTGTAGTAATGTGCGCAAAAGCAGCAGGCAAGCTGCAACGCGCTCAAGCTAACTTAATAAAAACCAACTATGTCCCTATGGGCCACGTGACACCCTCCCCTTGTCCAGGGCGTTAGCCATACGTGAAGACAAAAATCAGAGGTAAGCAGAAGCAAAGCGTTTTATTCCGAGTCCAATGTAAACAGGCATGACGCCTGTTCAAATTCAAGGGCCCAGTCTTCTAGTTTGGTTAAAATAATCTTAGAGACAATCTTTAGTGAAATATCCAGGAGGTTAATAAGCCTATAATGTTTTGGGTCTGTAACAATCCCTTTAAAAAAATAGGTTTTACTATAGACCCCTTCCAAGAAGAATGGTAAAAGCTGGATGTGGCAATCCAACTAAACGGGGAGGAATACATTGTGGCCCACCAGACACTATTCGTATTGATTATTACTGTTGGAATATTATTGGGGCCAGCAGCATGGGAGAGGTTCACTCTCTCGATGACCGTTTTACCTCCTTAACTTAAAATCAAGTGAAGGGGAGTTTTAGCCTAGGAAATCTCTGGAATCTGTGCAGGCAGAAAATAGCTCTGACCCAATCTTGTTGTGTTATTTAAATCTCTGGAATCTATCTGAACCAGTTCGACCCCTATACAGGTCTGTCAAATAAGTAGCTCACTGCTCTTCTGGGATCACACAAACACGGACACCCCTGTTTGGGGCACTAAACTCGTTACCTTTAGCCCAGAACATTTGCTGATCTTTCGAGAGGATAATTCCCTGCATCTCCTTCCACCTATCGTGGTAGAAGGTGTCTTTTTTCTCCTGCATAACAGACTTATATTGGAGTTTAAGCTTAGCCAGCTCCTGGGAGGCTAGGGAGCCAGGCTGGTGCCTAGCGCTCCTGGCTTTCAGTCTCACCAATTGCTTTAACTCTTGGCAGGCAGAATCAAACCAACCCCCCTTATTGGTACGACGGTCTGTGCACATACTCCTCACCCTTATGTTTACTGTGATACAATCCAAAATTTGACAAACAATTTTATTGTACCACACAATGATATCATCAACATAATTAGGAGGGATATAATATTCTCCTGTAGTTGAAGGGTGGCTAACTGTTGGAAATTAATACAGCTGGCTGGCACAGGCTGGAGGTGCTCTGGGGTTCTTGGAGTCCTTTCAGGTTTTCTTCTGCAGCAGGGCTTCAGTTCTTGGGCAGCGAGTCTTCTTTGTCCTGGACTTCTCTTGTCCGTTGATTCTGATGGTCAGGTCTGGGGTGCCACCTAAGTACTGAATTCAGGGGCGCTACAAGGGGAGACAGGTCGTAGCCAATGAGCCACCTACCTTTAGGGTGTCTACACCCTCTAGTGACCAAGTCCTATGGGAAGGGACACTGTCCTAGTCCTGATAGGTTCATTTCCCACCATTTTCAGGAGAGAGGTTCACATTGCCTGCCCCACCCCAGTGTTGGTGCAGGCTAAGTGAGGAGCCTCCTCCTAGCCTCATTAATATTCCCACCTTTCTTCCACCAAAAGTGGAGCAGGAAAGGGGACTTGGCTTCTCTCATTATCTGGAGGTTCCTGGGTTGGATTTCAAATCAGTGAAGCCATCATGAAGCTTGGAAACTAGTGCAGATGAGTATCCAGCCTATGTGATCTTTATGGCTTCCCTGTTCACTTACAACATCACAGAATAGAGTGGATATTATACGGGCCTATCTGCTCATGCAGACATGCCCACACATAGGATATAGAGTACCTCAGAGGACTCTCTTCAGTTCCCATGCCCTAGGTATCATGGGTACCATTTACAAGGGACTTACAGAGGTAGCTGAAGTGGTGCCAGTCATGGTAGAGTGTTTGGGAAAGAGATCTGACACTGGGAGCCTAATTAGCAGGCATCCAGTGCAGTTACAGTTCAAAATCACATCAGGCATCAGTCAAAAAGTGGGGTCTAGCCATGCAAAAGGATGCACTATACCCTGATAATACAACGAAAAGGTAAAGGAGGGTCCGAGGGAAAGTTTAGCGACCTCACAGGTAATTACCCCCAGTGCAACAGCCAAAAGAACAAAAGTACCTGTCAGTCGGATAACGCCGAGGTGCTCAGAAATCGCGCTGGAGGAAGGAATGCACAGAAGAAAAAATACAACAACCAGATAAATCAAAAATTGCATTGACCATCAACAAAAAAAACAACAAAAAAAAAAAAAATTCATAAGTATAGTGCAGTGGCTAAAATGGCTGTCGAGGCAAACAAAGACCTTTATTAGTGCCTGCCTGGACGTCAGATTAAAAATAGTGTAATGACAGCGTAAAATAATCACTGTCCTGCTCGCTTGGTGGAAAACAAAAATAAGGCCAACATGTTTCTGCCGTACTGTGTCAGTAGCCACTGCACTATACTTATGAATTTTTTTGTTTGCACTGCACCTATAAGTACCATTTCTATATTAACTTTTGCGGTGTCCAGACCATGACTCAGTCATACATCGCCAATTTACACCTGGGCATTTGTAGACTGACCATGGCCTGAGTGTCCTACATGATGAGGCCCCGCCTTGTTTGGTTGGTCTGATAGGACTTAAATCAGCAAATGTTGATGGTCAATGCAATTTTTGATTTATCTGGTTGTTGTATTTTTTCTTCTGTGCATTCCTTCCTCCAGCGCGATTTCTGAGCACCTCGGCGTTATCCGACTGACAGGTACTTTTGTTCTTTTTGCACTATACCCTGCCCTGCCTTTTCAGTTTTTCTGGGTGCTCCCTCCTCCCCCAAACCCACCTCTCCTCACCTGATAATAGTTAGCTGGTCCTTGGAACAAAAGGGCCCTTTTGTTGCCTGGCAACGCAAAACAGAAAAGGCAGGCAAGGCTTCAGGGCAGGTTTTTAAGCGAGGTGCTGTCCTGTTCCTGACGTTGTGATCCAACACAGTTGTTGGGTTTACTGCTGTCCACTTCCCCCCACTGTTTTCCTTGCCCCTCCCATGAACCCCCAGTAATGCTACCATGTCCTAGGATGAGGGAGGTCCTGATACCTCCCTTGAAAAATTAAGTTTAGATGTGAACAAATTGGGTAGGGGCACTGGAGGAGCAGGTGGGCCTACTCAACGTGTGGCATTTCAAACAGAAGCAGGCCCCTATATTTTAATGTTGGGCACAGGACCCTGGGCAGCTGTCCACATTGCCCATGCTTAGCGTCTTCTGTCACTGACGTAGCACTTCACATACACTGCTACTCTTCCTCTTTCTATTTCCTCAAGCCTCTTGCTCTTTGTTGCGATTCTGCCTCCAGTAAGTTCATGTGACAACTCTCTGCTGTACTTTTACTCTATCATCTCTTTCCCAACTCTTATCATAGTTCTTTCCTTTGTCGTACTCCTGTATATTCACTGCACTTCCATTCTGTGTGCTTCTTTCACCCTGTTCCTTTATCCTAGGTAAACAGCAGTGCCAGTCGGCACAAGTAAGAGCGGTGGGACTGGCAGGTAAGAGTGGGGGGGGGCAATGCGGTGAGCACAAGGTAAGTGTTTTTTTCCATTTAATTGAACTTATCCTGTCATATGTCAACTTCCCCGCCCCCCAACTCACCCCAACCCTACTGCTCTTACTTGTGCCGGCAAAGACTGGTGAACAGGGTTGCCACATGGTCAGTTTTCTACCGACACGACACAGGTATTTTCATGTCCTGGCCAGAAGAAAAAAGAAGAAAAATTTCTTAAAACCGGTATTTTTAACCCTTGCCTGTACATACATCAAACAGCAGGTGTTAGACCCAGGTGTTTCTGGCTGGCTGGGACGCATAGAAGCCAGACAGAATCCACTGTCCTAGATAGGTTGAGCATGATACACTTGTTCGATAACCCATTCTCACCCTTGGGTAGCTAAGCACAGAGCAGTCAGGCATGTCCTCAGGGTCAAAGTGTAAAGTATTGGCACACCACCATCCTTGCAAAATATTGAGTACAATACAAAAAGACTCCTCAAATTATGTATAAAACACTTGTCTTTGTATTACACACACATTGAAATCAAAATGACATGCACATTGGATATATGCTTTAAAGTTATACGCAATTGTCAAACACTCCCATTAGCAGCAGAACGGCATGAACATATATGTTCTAGTCATAGGTATTCACTTGCCCTGTTAGCCCCTCAGCCTCATAGGCAACAGGAACCCATGAGCATACTTCTCCGAGGTGATCACGATGCAAGCAATCCCGCCCACATCAAAAGCGACAGAAATATATATGCAGGCTGATCAGAGGTATTCCAATTTCCCACTAACACGACATTCCTACAATCGCATACCTTGCATGGTTGTAATGGTCAGGAAATCACAGGTTTTGACTATGCCTCATGACCCAGGCCATCAGCCACTCAAACTACACGATTCAGTGTTACATACTGCACCCACTGGCAACACTTACATTTTTTTCTCAGGAACACCTAAAGTGGAAGAAAACAGCTACCTGGATTTGTCCCTGCAGATTAGGCCTTCAGGCACCCAGCAGCACCTTCTCGAGTGCGGGATCACTATCCCCACCATAGGCAATAGACTGTGACACAGGAAGCTGGTGTGCTTTCAAATTGGAGAAATGTTTCCCCTTAGGTGGAGGTGTGAGCTTCAGTTACTTCAGGCAACTAGCCGAGGGTGCACACAAGGCACAATGAGGCCCCTCTGGTCCAGTCACAATATTCTCATAAACAGAGTACCTTGTGGTGTGCGTCTGGGGAGAAGGAGCCAGCTACCTCAGACGGAGGCCGCAATGTCTGCACTGTCGCCGTCCCGATCTGGAGGTCAGAGACAGTATAGGCTTCTAGCTTGGAATCCACAGACTCAGAAAACTTCCCCAACACCCCTTGGACACCACACACTATGGAGTACAAGCTAGCACAGTTTTCTGGCTGCAAGCATGGGTGCCTTGGACTGAGCAACCTTTCCCAGCACTCCTTAAATTCCTCACAATGCGGCGACCCAGGTGGGCTACTGATCTTTACAAGCGCACTCCTCTACACAGTGGGATTATGGCACACGTCAGGATGGTCCCTGTCCCAACCCATCATCACTACCACCTGTTTACACCGCACCCTGTGCGGTCCTTATGATATTGTGGAAATGGGGAGATTGTTTCTGTTCCTGGAGTCTCGTGGACAGGAGACCTGCCACCAGCCCTTGGAGAGTGTTTAGGGAACTGGGCCACAACAGCTCCCAATCAGCTGCAGGTCAGCAACATCCAGACAAAATCCACAAAGTGATACTCCCCTTCTTGGATCCTGACAAACTCATAGCCACCATAAATCTGCGGATAATCCAGTTCCAGTCCCTCCTGTCCCAGTAGTTCCTGTAATCAATGTCCTGGCTTCAAATCAGCATAGTATGGTTCAAAAGGCCACCTTTGAAATGCACAGGCCCACTCTGATTTTTGTAAAAACAACAGTTGATAAACAGAATGCAGAACAATGTCATACATTCACCCCAGTACAGAGATCTGGGCCTAAATCCATAGTTTGTTTTGCACTCCACAACACCCCAGTTCAGACATGGCCATATGCAAATCAGCCTTGACCCTGTGCCTCATGGGAACAGTCCAGCCCGAACTGCCAAGCCATGTCTTCCCTGGATCGGAATTAAGCATCCTAGGACCTGTTTTTGGCTATCAGCCGTCATCAGCCAGGATAGCTTGATTCCAGTGGCATGGAGAGCATAGGACACACGTCTGGGCATACCCGCCCCACACGGGGTGACAAATGCAAAAACAACAATTGATGGACAGAATGTTGAACAATGGCAAAATATTCATCCCAGTGAAAGATCTGGGTTTAATCCATTGTTATTTTGCTCACCACACCACCCCAGTTCAGACATGGCCATATGCAAATCAGTCTTGACCCTGTGCCTCATGGGAACAGTCCAGCCCGAACTGCCAAGCCACGTCTTCCCTGGATCAGAATTATGCATCCTAGGACCAGTTTCTGGCTATCAGCCATCATCAGCCGGGATAGCTTGATTGCAGTGGCGTGGAGAGCACGGGACTCACGTCTGAGCATACCCGTCCTACTCGGGGTGACAAATACAAAAACAACAATTGATGGACAGAATGTTGCACAATGGCAAAACATTCACCCCCAGTCACAGATCTGGGTTCAACCCATCGTTATTCTGCTCACCACACCACCCCAGTTCAGACATGGCCATATGCAAATCAGTCTTGACCCTGTGCCTCATGGGAACAGTCCAGCCCGAACTGCCAAGCCATGTCTTCCCTGGACCGGAATTAAGCATCCTAGGACTGGTTTCTGGCTATCAGCCGTCATCAGCCAGGATAGCTTGATTCCAGTGGCATGGAGAGCACGGGACTCACGTCTGAGCATACCCGTCCCACTCGGGGTGAAAAATGCAAAACAACAATTGATGGACGGAATGTTGCACCATGGCAAAACATTCACCCCCAGTCACAGATCTCGGCTTAATCCATCGTTGTTTTGCACTCCACACCACCCCAGTACAGACATGGCCATATGCAAATCAGCCTTGACCCTGTGCCTCATGGGAACAGTCCAACCCGAACTGCCAAACCATGTCTTCCCTGGATCGGAATTAAGCATCCTAGGACCTGTTTTTGGCTATCAGCCGTCATCAGCCAGGATAGCTTGATTCCAGTGGCATGGAGAGCATAGGACACACGTCTGGGCATACCCGCCCCACACGGGGTGACAAATGCAAAAACAACAATTGATGGACAGAATGTTGAACAATGGCAAAATATTCATCCCAGTGACAGATCTGGGTTCAACCCATCGTTATTCTGCTCACCACACCACCCCAGTTCAGACATGGCCATATGCAGATCAGTCTTGACCCTGTGCCTCATGGGAACAGTCCAGCCCGAACTGCCAAGCCATGTCTTCCCTGGACCGGAATTAAGCATCCTAGGACTGGTTTCTGGCTATCAGCCGTCATCAGCCAGGATAGCTTGATTCCAGTGGCATGGAGAGCACGGGACTCATGTCTGAGCATACCCGTCCCACTCGGGGTGAAAAATGCAAAACAACAATTGATGGACGGAATGTTGCACCATGGCAAAACATTCACCCCCAGTCACAGATCTCGGTTTAATCCATCGTTATTTTGCTCACCACACCACTCCAGTTCAGACATGGCCATATGCAAATCAGTCTTGACCCTGTGCCTCATGGGAACAGTCCAGCACAAACTGCCAAGCCATATCTTCCCTGGACCAAAATTAAGCATCATAGGACCGGTTTCTGGCTATCATCCGTCATCTGCCAGGATAGCTTGATTCCAGTGGCATGGAGAGCACGGGACTCATGTTTGAGCATACCCGTCCCACTCGGGGTGACAAATGAAAAAACAACAATTGATGGACAGAATGCAGAACAATGTCATACATTCACCCCAGTCACAGATCTGGGTTTAATCCATTGTTATTTTGCTCACCACACCACCCCAGTTCAGACATGGCCATATGCAAATCAGCCTTGACCCTGTGCCTCATGGGAACAGTCCAGCCCGAACTGCCAAGTCATGTCTTCCCTGGACCGGAATCAAGCATGCTAGGACCGGTTTCTGGCTATCAGCCGTCATCAGCCAGGATAGCTTGATTCCAGTGCTGTGGAGAGCAGGGGACTCACGTCTGAGCATACCCATCCCAATCGGGGTGACAAATGCAAAAACAACAGTTGATGGACAGAATGCAGAACAATGTCATACATTCACACCAGTACAGAGATCTGGGCCTAAATCTATCGTTTTTTTGCACTCCACACCACCCCAGTTCAGACATGGCCATATGCAAATCAGCCTTGACCCTGTGCCTTATGGGAACAGTCCAGCCCGAACTGCCAAGCCATGTCTTCCGTGGACCGGAATTAAGCATCCTAGGACCGGTTTCTGGCTATCAGCCGTCATCAGCCAGGATAGCTTGATTCCAGTGGTGTGGAGAGCACGGGACTCACGTCTGAGCATACCCGTCCAACTCGGGGTGACAAATGCAAAAACAACAATTGATGGATGGAATGTTGCACAATGGCAAAACATTCACCCCCAGTCACAGATCTGGGTTTATTCCATCTTTATTTTGCTCACCAGTTGGAAGGGTATGCTCAGACGTGAGTCCCGTGCTCTCCAAGCCACTGGAATCAAGCTATCCTAGCACTTGTGTGCTTCTGGATGGGCCCCAGCGCCTGTGCGCCAGGACTAGCCCCGCACATATTCGCATTCGCTTGGCCGTCCTCCGCCGGATCGCAGTGCCATTGTCCGTGCACTAATACAGTATTCTTTTCGACTCCAAAATTTGAGCACTCCGCTGCGGTTGCCAACTTTCAATGATTTCTTTTGTTTTCTGAGGTGCAAACCAGCCTCGAGCAGTGGACGAAGGACCTTAAATACTTATGAAATCCACCCCATGGTTAGACAGGGGCCTCTGCTTACCTCTATCTCTCACCAAATGATGGCCTTATAAAACCCGAAGGCTCAAGTGTGCCTGCACTGGCACTAGATGGTGGAGGTATACCTTATAAGGATCAAGGTGGAGGTAACACATCACGCGAGGCATGTGACACGGGCAGCAGGGTTATCAGCGAAGGGAACGACCTAGAGCAGCAGTGCAGGTCCAGGACAACCGAGAGGTGCTGCCTACTGCACACTCACTGATGGTCTCAGCCAACTGCATCCCACCGCTGGGCTGCTCTGGCCATGTGACCCAGACTCTGGTAGAGAAGGCCTCGGACAATAGAATCTCCAGAGTGACAGACTTTACCACTCAGCTTCTGTCAGTGGAGCAATGCCTTCTGACTCCACTGGCGGAGAATCAGCTCTTCAGCGTTCATCTAAAGGTATGTACCGTGGTCACCTGATGTCCCCTTCCTTCTTGGTTTGCGAAGTTGGCCACATTAGCACTACGCAGCTTGTAAGGCGCTAGCTTGCAATCCAAGTTTGGACATTGCAACACACACTCTTGGAACTCAGTGCTTTCTTTGCATCACACTACATCACAGAGCACAGCACACGAAATCACAGAGCACAGCACACGAAATCACAGTTTGTAGATATGGTTATATTTTGGAAACTCAGGTAGGATTTCAGAATGCGTTAATGATTTAACAAGTTTTTAAAATATTTGTCAGTACTTTGTGATATTTTCTTGCGGGTTCTACTTAACAAACTTGTCAAGCACTTTCGTGACTGTGGATTCTATCTTTCTTTGGGCAGCAATGTTTTAATTGATTTTACAACACTATCGGGGATATGGATGTTAAGAATTGGAAAACTAGTAAACATTCCTCTTGGGACAGGATTGTCTCAGGCATGATATACGGGCATGCTCCCCTGCCGATGTGCACATTTGCATTAATATCCAATATCCAACATTGATCTTGGCTCTGGTGTTTCTAATATAAGCGTGTGGGCAGAGTACAGAGGCCTTTCCCTGATCTGAGGAACTGGACATGTCCTATGACCCTGAGGGTTGCACAAATGGTGCCCTCATAATGGGCAGTGGACAACTCTCTCTGTCCTGGGCGTAAGGCAAAAAGTGGTGGTGGCATCGCACCATGTTTATAGACATGATTAGAGGTGTGGCCAGACTTTTTTGACTGTGTAACAGGGAATGAGACCTTTTGGACTATTTTGTTCTGGTTTTACATGTATGTATGCTTAGAACCTTGCACTGGCATCCCTTGTACATGTTGAGTATGTATGCATGTGTAGCCATGTGTGTAATTCAAGTGAAGTGTTTGTGAGTGTGAGAAATGAGGACCAGTGGTATCTATTTTGGATGCCCCTGGCCTGACATAGCAAAAGATGGAGGGTGGGGACTGTTCGTCCAGACAGTGGAGGTATGTTGCCTGCATTCCTGTAGCTGAAGGTTGGAGAATCAGTCGCTAAAGTGAAGAGGATGGAGACAGGGCTACCTTTAGAAATTCCATAAGGCCTTTTGTTACGACAGAGCTACATATTTATTTGTTTAGTGTCTTTATAGGACTAGTGTTACCACAGCATCACTCAGCACTGCCTCAGCATCACTCAGCATCACCACAGCATCACTCTGCCTTACCACAGAATCACTGAGCGCCACAACAGCACCACTCCATCACCCGGTGCAACCTCAGCATCAATCAGCGCCACCACAGCATCACTCAGATCAACCACAGCATCACTCAACACCACCACAGCATCACTCAGCACCACAACAGCAGCACTCAGCGCTACCACAGCATCACTCAGCATCACCACAGCATCACTCAGTTTCACCGCTAACATAGTATCACTCAGCGCTACCACAGCATCACTCAGCATCACCACAGCATCCCTCAGTGACACCACAGCATCACTCAGTGCAACCCCAATGGCAGAAAGCATCACTCAGGGCCACCACAGCATCACCACAACAGCATCAGTCAGTGCAACCACAGCTTCAGTCAGCGACACCACAGCATCACTCAGCTCAACCTCAGCATCACTCAGCTCCACCTCAGGATCACTCAGCGCCACCTCAGTATCACTCGATTCAAAAGTGGATGATGGACGGAGCGTTTGAGAAAATCAAACACTCACCCCCAGTCATCTGATCTGGGTTTAATCCATCACCATTCTTTAGCCCACTCAGCCACCCCATGGCTCTGCAGTTCGGGCTGGACTGTTCCCATGAGGCACAGGGTCATACTGATTTGCATATAGCTATGTCTGAACTGGGGTGGCAGAGTGGGCTAAAGAACGGTGATGGATTAAACCCAGATCTTTTGACTGGGTGTGAGTGTTTGATTGGTTCAGATGCTCCGTCCATTACCACCCCCTTTTGTACCACTTTTGGCCGCCATAAGTGTGGCAGGGTATGCTCGGACGTGAGTCCCTTGCTCACTTTGCCACTGGATTCAAGCAAGCCGGGCTGAAGACGGCTGTAATGCCAGAAACCGGTCCTCGGAAGCTTGTTTCCGGTCCAGGGAAGGCATGGCTCTGCAGTTCGGGCTGGACTGTTCCCATGAGGCACAGGGTCAGACTGATTTGCATATAGCTATGTCTGAACTGGGGTGCCAGAGTGGGCTAAAGAACGGTGATGGATTAAACCCAGATCTTTTGACTGGGTGTGAGTGTTTGATTGGTTCAGATGCTCCGTCCATTACCACCCCCTTTTGTACCACTTTTGGCCGCCATAAGTATGGCAGGGTATGCTCAGACGTGAGTCCCTTGCTCACTTTGCCACTGGATTCAAGCAAGCCGGGCTGAAGACGGCTGTAATGCCAGAAACCGGTCCTCGGAAGCTTGTTTCCGGTCCAGGGAAGGCATGGCTCTGCAGTTCGGGCTGGACTGTTCCCATGAGGCACAGGGTCAGACTGATTTGCATATAGCTATGTCTGAACTGGGGTGGCAGAGTGGGCTAAAGAACGGTGATGGATTAAACCCAGATCTTTTGACTGGGTGTGAGTGTTTGATTGGTTCAGATGCTCCGTCCATTACCACCCCCTTTTGTACCACCTCAGTATCACTCAGCGCCACCACAGCATCACTAAGCACCACCACGGCATCGCTCAGAGTCACCATAGCATAACTCAATGACACCACAGCATCGGTCAGCGTCAAGACAGCATCTCTTAACACCACCACAGGATCACTCAGCACAACTACAGGATCACTCAACGCCACTTCAGCATCACTCTGTGTCCCAATAGCATCACCCAGCATCACCGCAGCATCACTCAGCACCTTCAGAGCATCACTCAGCTGCACCACAGCATCACTCCATCACTGAACGCAACCTCAGCATCACTCAGCGCCTCCTGAGCACCACCTCAACATCACTCAGCACAACCTCAGCATCACTCAACACCAGCACACTATCACTTAGCGCCACCCCTGCTAGTGTTCTAATACAGGTACTGTTTCCCAACCTTCACCCTCCCGTTGTTTATGACCCCCTCCCCAAAAAAGATATAACAGACAACCATTGGAACAGTCAGAAACAAGTTGCTAGTATTGCAAGGACAAAGGAAAACTGAGGACATTTTTTATTGTAAATACTTTTTTTTAATATGGTCCTTCAGTTGTACATGAAGCCTTCTTGGTCACATATAAGGTAGCAAAAATACTTCTGACACTTTTTTATTATAATTTTTCAGCATGCTGCACAGCAGCCACACTTCTCTACAGCATAGCTTAAAGACATTGGCTAAGTCAATAGCTCTGACTAAACACTTATAAGGTCCCAAAGGCGAGACCTATTGGCTATGCCAATGCTTGTTATTCATGCAGTTTCAGGGCTCACTTCCCACCTAAGGGCAGTTTAAATGCCTAAATAATCACAGTTCTCATGCAGATGCAGTGATATGATTACTGAAGTCCTTTCAGCCCTTGGCTGCAAGGCCCAGAGGAGGGGGGGCCCTACCTTGGGTCTCACAGCACTGCGCCACCATTATTACAGAGTCCCTTAAAAGGCACTGCTGCGAGCCTTCTCTTGTATGTTAACAAGTGCGATGCCCTGGGGAGCTGCCCACACTGCCCATGCCTAGCATCAACCCTGCTCATAGTCATATTCTTCCTCATCACAGACATCGTGACTGAGGTTCCTCCTACCTCATTTGAAACAGGAGACACTCCGGGAAGCTGAAATGAAAGCTCTTCCCACCACATAAGTGATGTTAGGAGGCTATCATTCTCAGCAACCTCCTGAATATACCAAGCTCTGATGAAGGCTGTAACGCGAAGATTCACAATCCCTGTATCCAGTGCTAAATTTGTGCAGGAGCTTTCAGGTGCTAAACACCAGCACTTTTTTTGACAGGGCCTGGGCTATTGAATTTTTCTCCCCAGTGAGATGAGCCCAATATTTATTAAAAAGAAATGTACCTACATGTCCTGTGTCGTCCTCCTTCCTGCAGTATGGCCCGCCCAGGTCAAGGCTGATGACTACATCACGTTTGTCATGTCAGTAGTGCACGCCTGCCTTTAAAGGAGCATTTTCTTTCGCATTGGTTAATTATGACGGTTGAGGGCGGGCTGATGGGTGAGCTGCGGGCAAGGCAGACTGGGTCCTGGAAAGTTCCGGTCTTGGCAATAGTGTATATCCATATCTTGCAGACAATTTCTACGAACAAACAGACACAACTAACCAAGGAATGTCCTCATATCAAACAGACATGAGACCTAAAAGAGTGACCAATTTTTCAAACAGCTCAAACTCAGATAGTAACTCAAACGCATCACCATATCAAGAAAGAGGACAAAGAGGGGCCCAGAGACCTAATCAAGGTTACAGCCCTTTTTTAGGGAGGCGCCCCCAGAACAGAGGGAATTGGCGACCGAATTACCGACCCAATTGCAAGCCTCAATATCAGTATCAACCGAACCATTCTTAACAACAACAGGGGCAATATCAACCACAATTTCAAGACCATCAAAGAAAGATGGCTGACGAGACAGAAGCTCTCTCTAGGAGCTCCTAAGGGAAGGGATAGCCATCGGCTTAAATGCTTGTTAATCCCAGCACATCGGCCCCACCAAACAACAGGAACGAGCGAAGATAAAGAGCATACGGGCATCAGCAAAACAAAGACATTTTCTAAGTCGGACCTGTACCTCTAATAGCTCGAGGAACTTTGGATGAGACGTTCCTCGGTGCAGACCCTGCCTGTCGGACCCGGACCGCGGGGCTGGTTCAGCTGCCTCGTCCGAACCTTGGGCTGCAGGAGAGAGGCGGACGCTGACGGCACTTTCAAGCCGGGTGCCATCGGAAATCGGCCCGTGGACCTGGAGTCGGGTCGGGCAGCATCGACTGCACATGTGATTGCTTTGTGTGGATTGTCCCAGGAGTTTTGTTGACGTCGTGCACCAGCCTGTCCTGAGCGGAGTTGCGCGCATGGGAACCCGCAAGGAGCCGGCACCCGCGAGGGAGCTGTAGCGTGAGCACTGGAGCCGAGAGTCAGCGATCGAGAGCCCACACCCGTGCTAGAGCTGCAGCGTGTGAAGAAGAGCCAGGAGTCGGCGCCCGCAGAAAGCCCACACCCGCGCGGGAATTGCAGCGAGATCAAAGGAGCTGGGAGTCGGCGCCTGGGAGCCTGCAAAGAGCCCACACCTACACTGGATGCCTCGTGACCTCACCATCGGCGAGAGAGCAGATACATCACCTCGCTGGATGAGCAATAAGGTACTGTTCCACCTCCCAGCTGCAAGCATATGCTCGAAATACCGGAGGGCCCCCTGACTTCATTTATCATATATCAATCCTAGTGATTTGCTGAAATATTCCTAGCCAGTACGCCTCGGTTGAATGAGCCTGAATAATCCTTACAACCTAATCAAAGGAAGGCTCACTCACATAGACAGAGGACTAACTGATACAGCAAACCCGAGTTACCATCTTAGTAATAGGAAAAGGACTCGATCTTAGTTAGACAAAGGACTTGACCTAGATAGCCTAGCTGCATGGAAAGAGAAATAGGACCAATCGACAAATGTACCCCTTTACCAGGCAAACTAGCGGCCATCTTGGATTGCTCAATACATTAGGCATTCACTCAGGAAGATAATCTCTGATTGACTAAACCTCAGAACTACTAGACCCCTTATGAAGCGCTGTAATAAATAGGGAGGCCCATCACCTCACATACGCCCTGTTTAGATCCCTTCCCACTCCTACCGCCTAACTATTTGACCTTCCCACCCCCCCAACAATCGGATCATATACTATGGAGCCAAAGGGCCAACACACCTACTACATCAAATACCCCCCCACCCTCTCAAAAAAGTCAGCAAAAGGCTTCAAACATAACCTCCTAAAAGCACACCCAGAAACCCCAATCTCTGACACCTATTTCTCAAATAACACAGGACACATAACAAATGACATTATATTCTACACCAAAAGGAGGGCACAATGGCGGAAAGCCTTTCTCACACTATTCGCAACTGCATCTACTAAGAAAACTGCACACGGTATTACACTAACCATCATCCCTTCCCCGTTCTAGAACGCAACGGCCACAATTACCATCTATCACAATGGGATAATCCTCATGCAGGCATCAGACCATAACCTTGATCTACTGGATAATATCTTCCCCATCATCAAAGCTAAGGCTACAAGACCCCATCCCACCTCTCCTAATCCTCTGAGGATCTCTATATCTAATCCCCCCGCTAGTCACTCTCCCTCGCTATCCCATAGCACAGATACATCCACCACAAGTCCTACCGTCACTACACTGAATAATACTCACCCACAGTATTTATGCTCCCCCCCAATAACACTAATATTCCTACTACTTCCACTTCGCCTCTCACTAGCGTCACATCACCCGTGACCTTCCCACTCACTCCCTCGCCCCTCACTACCACTCCCCATCTCCTCACCCATTCCTTCTCCACATCACCCCCCACACTCACCCCTTCCACTAACTCTATTCCAGTTTCTACCCCAATCTCTCCATACACACTTAATCACGTCACGGCCGCATCTCCCCTCGCTCCCTGCAATCTAAATCCCAACATCAGTCCTCTCACAGCACAAAATATTACACCTGCACTTCCTCGCTTTACTTTCCCCCTGCCTATTGTCTCCCCTCCCACAACAATACCACATAAGAATTCAGATACTTCCAAAGCACTCTCCTCCCATCCCGTCCCCATGGAACTTGTCACTGTAAACCCACCACCCGTCGATCCATCACAAGTCTCACCCGAGGACACCACACAAACCACCTCATCGCCCCTCTCTACCACAGACCAGACCATCATTATGACAACCTTAACATCTGACCCCAAGCTAGACTAGATAATACTATCCTTACGACAAATAAAGGAAGACATCCAAACTCTTCACAATCTGATCAGGCAACCACCCAAACCCAAAGCGAAACCCCCTCAGCAGCCTTGCTCTAATCCCTCGCCTCAGCAGCCCCCCAAATGGAAAACTGTACCTTACCCCAATGCTTCATCTAGGCCATCAAGGGAAAGGAGAACACTATCTCCAAAGGACATTACTTCCCTACTTCACTCCTACGAACCTCCATTCCTACTTGGTAAGCCAGTTCACCTAGAGACTACTCAGAAATGGTCCTCAATCCAACCCATCCTCCCCAATGCCTCTAGATTGACAAGACACACCCCCAGAGGTATTGTTGAAAGCAACCTCACAAGAGTACCCATCTCCCATGACCAGAACACCACCTCGACCAAGGCCCAGTTAAAATGCATTTTATTAAATTGTAGATCGGCTGTACGTCATGCCCCCGACATAGCCAACCTTATTATAACCAATGAACCCGACCTTATAATTTTAATGGAAACCTGGCTAACTGAGTCATCCACGCCCATTCTAGACATATTAGTTCCCCCGAACTACTACATCACAAGACTAGACAGACCCATTAAGACAGGCGGTGGTATTGCCTGTATTCACAGGAATAACATCTCTGTGAACCGCGCTAACACCCCAATGTTCTCTTCCTGTGTATACCTTTGCCTACTCATTACTAGTAATAGCAAGCCAATATGCACACTAAACTCTTTCTACCATCCTCCTAGCAACAACCTCACCTTCATCGAACATTTGATGGATATTTTAGCGATGAACGTAGGACAACAGAATACACAGATCTTCCTGGGGGACTTTAACCTGCACTGGAATGATCCTGACGACCCAGAGGTCAATAGCCTCAAAGCTTTCCTATCCGACCTCAATCTGACCCAAATTTGCGACAGCCCCACGCATGAAAAAGGATCAATCCTTGATCTAATAATTTCCAAATCAAACTCTATCCAACTGGAATTGATCCTCCCTTGCGATTGGTCCGACCATCACATTATCACTTTTCATATCAAGGAAGTAGTCAAACTGCTCTCGATCCAACCTACGAGAACACAAATCTGGAAGAGGAACCTAGAAAACATCAATCCGAATGATTTTTCATCAGCTAGTCACACCCTCGCGCCCCCACCTGATGGATCAACCGATGCTCAGGCTTTGACGAATCACTACTTCCATTCGATGAACAAGGTTCTTGACAACATAGCCCCCCTACAACTAAAAAGAGTCAACACAAAGAACTCAAACCCCTGGTATGATGGTAGACTAAACGAAGATAGGAGATCATTGAGAGCTATTGAAAGACAATGGAGAGCCGTCCCTTCCACTGCTCTCCTGAAATTATTAAGGAGCACCAGAAATGCCTACTACAAAAGGATTAGACGAGCTAAAGCGGAATACATACGTACCCAACTAGACCATGCCAAGAATCGCCCCAAAAAACTCTTTGAAATAATCAAAGCTCAGTCTAAGGAAGTCCACTACTCCCCCAAAGCCAACCCGGATACACTCCCCAAATGTGAGGATCTTGCCTCCTTTTTCACAACAAAGACTCAAAAACTTAAAGCTGACCTACTTAACGATCTAGTATCACTTCCCGTTACTCCCACAATCTCCTCTCGGACTACAGCGGATCCCCCGTACAACTGCATCACAACTCCCGACCTCAAAAACAATGCCTCCTGGTCCACCTTCAACCTCTACAACGAAGAAACTATCCTCAACATGCTCAGTTCTCAGAATCCCTCTAACCATTTCACTGACCCCCTCCCAGCTTCGCACCTAAAGACCTTCATGCCACTGCTAGTGCCCCTATGGACGAGGATCATAAATTCCTCCCTTATGCAAGGATCCATCCCTGACATCCTCAAAGCTGGTCAGGTAACCCCCATCCTTAAGAAAGTTTCAGCGGATCCAACTGACTTAAATAACTATCACACAATATCTAACATCTCAACCCTTGCCAAACTACATGAAAAGTGTGTCCACACGCAGCTGAGTATCCACATAGACCGCTTCAACCTGCTAGACCAATTTCAATCAGGCTTTCGATCAGGACACAGCACTGAATCAGCCATGACCTTGATGATGCACTACAAATACTGGATCAAAACAAAGCCTGCCTTCTAATCCTCCTTGACCTATCCTCAGCCTTCGATACAGTCAAACACGACAACCTACTGGACCTCCTGAAGCATAGAATGGGGCTATCTGGAACAGTATTAAACTGGTTCACCTCTTTCCTCCAAAACAGAACTCAAAGATTCAAGATCAACCAATCATTATCTAATTCCACCCCTGTCACTCTAGGAGTATCTCAGGGATCTTATCTTTCCCCAACACTCTTCAATCTGTTTATGGAACCACTCACTGAGCTTCTCAACTCCGCAAATATCCAATATCACATGTACGCAGACGATACGCAACTCTACATTAAGGTCAAATCTCTTGAAGACATCAAGTCCCTTAACTCGACGCTCAAAGATACACAGATCTGGCTAGCCAAGAACCATTTGAAACTGAACACACAAAAAACTGAATTCCTCTTGATCGCACCTCCCAACCAATCAACGATCTTCCGCGAGTGGATGGAACACCTAACGGCAGTAGACGGTCAACCCCTCATCATTGATTCCGCTAAAACTCTGGGAATAACCCTAGATCAAAAACTAAATATGCTGAAACACATCAGCGCTGCAACAAAGGGTGCAAATTTTCAGATTAACACACTAAGAAAACTGAAACCCTTCATTCCCACTAATGACTTCAAACAGGCAGTCCAATCTCTAGTAATTCCCAGAATTGACTATGGGAGTGTCGCACTCTGTGGTCTACCCAAATCAACAACCGCTCCTCTCAGAGCCTCTATCAATACAGCCGCTAGACTCGTCACAGGCACCAAACGCAACTGCCACATCTCCCCTGACCTTCAGGCCCTCAACTGGCTACCTTTTGAGGCCAGGATCCAGTTAAAAATCGCCTGTATGACACATAAGGCACTTCATCACAAAACCCCGAGATACCTAGCGGAGAAACTTGTTCTCTCAGGCGGCAACAGGTCTACCAGGAGCTCTAACAATCTTCTTCTGAAACCTCATCGCTTCTCCAAGAAAAAAACATACAATCGTACCGTCTCAGGAATGGCACCCAGGATTTGGAAGGCTCTACCCCCAGAAACGAGACTTAACCCATCTATGGCCAATTTCAAAAAAGAAGTGAAATCAATTCTCATGGCAAAATCACTTGAACTTGTCCTATACATTACTGTAGCTATGTACTAATCTTTAATTGTTCCCATTGCTTACTGTATTCATATATGCCACTGTACCTATATCGATATGTGGTTTTATACCATTACCTATACTTGATCTGTAAAGCGCTCTGATACCCGCAAGGGTCTTGTTCGCGCTATACAAAACTGCCAAAATAAATAAATAAATAAATAAATCAACCTCAGAAACCAAACAGATATTTGGAAACGAGAAACACACGGTATTGGAGGGAATAAAAACTATCCCGATTTTTAACCTTAGCAAATTAGAGGCTAATACAGCAATCTATTCGATCCTCTCTAAGGGACTTTCCTTTGTGCCCCATTCTGGGCTAAACAAATTTGAACTATACAATGATATGATGACATTCTTTCGCAAAATTTGCTTAAATAGTTTTTTCTCCAACAATGAGTACAACGTTTTGGAAGAGAATAAGTCTGGCCTAACCCCTAAATCGGTATTTACACCAACTTTGGAACAAGTGGCTCCGGAAATACGCATATTTGAGCAAGTAGTAATCAACAAATTGCGTATTGCCACTAAATACATACCGAATACCCCATATAATATCAGTATGGAAGAACACAAAGCATTAGTACAACTCAAGGACTCAAAAGATGTCATCATAAAAAGTTGTGACAAGGGGGGAGGGATAGCGATTCTAGACACTTCAAAATACATTGAGAAAATCGAAGAAATGCTCAGTGATAATACTTTCTATACCAGAATCACTAAAGACCCTACCAGTAAAACAAAAACCAAAATTTTGAAATTGACTTCTAAAGCTTTGCAGAATGGAGATATCTGCACTCAAGAGTTCGAATACCTGAACATAGATAACCCGAGAATGGCCAGCATGTATGGAACCCCTAAAGTTCATAAAGATGAGTTATATCCACCTTTTCGTCCCATTGTGACAAGTATTGGTAGCATAACAGAACCGATATCTAAATATTTAGATGCTATACTGCGTCCCTATATCTCTTCAATACCGGGATATGTGCAAGACACCAGGCACATAATTAACCAATTAGAAGGGACAGCATTCAATGCTCAAAGACAATGGATTGTGACATTGGATGTCGAAAGCCTTTATTCAAACATCCCATGTACTTGTGCAATTGATGCTACAAGATGGTTCATTGAACTATATGACATAGAGTGCAACATCAAGTTCATTCTGGACTGCCTAAGAATTGTTTTGGAGGAAAATGTATTCGAATTTCGAGGTACCCTCTATAGGCAGATAAAGGGTGTGACTATGGGGGCGTCTTGCACCCCCACTATTGCAAGTATTTATGTTGCGTTTTTTGAAAAATGTAACATTTTCAATGAGATGGCCCCATTTTTCGAATCTATCTTTTATTGGTCACGATATATCGATTACGTCATTTTTATATGGAATGACAATGAAGACACCCTCAATGAATTCATATTGTGGCTGAATGCTTGTGATACAAATTTGAAATTCACTGCACATATGAGTAATACAGAAATGGAATTCTTGGACATCATTGTAAAACATGATGAGGGAGAACTATTTATGGATCTTTTTGTCAAACCTACGGCACGTAACACCATCCTTCATTATGATAGTTTTCAGCACAGAAAAATAGCATCCCCTTTAGTCAATTCCTCCGACTAAGGAGAAATTGCACTAAACTAAGAGATTATGATGAACGAGCAAAGGTAATGCAAAACAAGTTTGAGGAACGTGGCTATCCACACAGGCTAGTACGAGAGTCCTTGAAAAGGGCTAGGTACTATGACCGCCAACACCTTTTAGAGGGCACAAAAGCCAATCGGGAAACAAATCTGGTGTTTGTATCCAGACATTCCCTTTTGAATAATCAAGTGCGACAAATACTGTACTCAAACTGGCACATCTTAAATATAGATAAACCTGAGGAGGAAAAATTACCCAAACCGCTATTTGTGTACAGAAAGAATAAGAACATCAAAGACCTAGTGGTAAGATCGCGCATGCCCGCTCGTAAAGAATGCACTCAAAGAAGCATAATGGACCATAATCCCGTAATTGGAAACTACAAGTGCGGTACCTGTAAAGTGTGCCCACAGGCTATTGAGACAAAAGAACTGATACACAATGGAGTGAGGATACAAACTAAAGGCATGACAAACTGTAAAACTAAAAATATTGTGTATCTGTTATTATGCCCTTGCAACCAAGGGTATGTAGGTGAATCCTCATGATCCCTATACACGAGAGTAACAGAACACAAGTCGGCAATCCGGACACTGAAAATGAACGCTCCCTTGGTATCTCACTATGTAGAAAATAATCATAACCTCGAGGATATTCGCTGGCTTATCATAGAGAGAATAGAGCCAAGAGAAGGTTCTTGCAGTGATAAGATCCGTAAAAAACGTGAAGTTTTTTGGATTTTTACCCTTGACACTACGAATAGAGGACTCAATATATCCATTCCATGGGAGCAGGCAATTATATAGACCTCCAGCTGTAATAGTTTGGAACATATGACATATTTTTTCAACATACTGATTTGGCATAGAATATTTAACTATTTGTACGCCTTACACATTAGATTTACTATTCTTGCCATGTATAAAAACATCTACATCATAGATCATATATCCCTATCAGAAAAAGAAGGCATAAGTTAAGACTATATAGGCCCGATGTAGGTAAATCTTTTTTACCACTTCTTAAATACCGATTCATACCGAATCGGTATTTAAGAAGTGGTAAAAAAGAGGAGGGCAGATGTAGGTAATTGTATTTTTACAATTACCGAATCGGAAGGATTCGGTATTTACCGATTCGGTAAATACCGAATCGGTAATGCCCATTGATTCCTATGGGCATTGAAGCCCATAGGAATCAATGGGCATTACCAATTCGGTATTTACCGAAACGGTAAATACCGAATTTTGCAAGGGTGCAGGGGGTGTCACATTGACACCCTCTAGCACCCCAAAGACGGGCATGTGTGCCATGTGGCACACAGACATGCCCTAAGGGCATGTCTGTGTGTCACATGGCACACGTGTGCATGCACAGATGTGCATGCACACCTGGATTCGGTATTTCACCACCCAATTGGATTGGGTGGTAAAATACCGAATCTAAAAGGCCTGTAGCACTGGAAACAGTGCTACCTACATCAGGATTTTTCCGATTCGGTAAAATTACCGATTCGGTATTTTACAGAATCGGGAAATTTACCAAATCGGTAAATTTACCGATTCTGTAAAATATAGCCCCCTACATCTCAATGACCCATTTACCAGTCGGTAACAGCCGAATTCGGCCGTTACCGACCGGTAATGGCCACCTACATCGGGCCCTCAGTGCTTAAAATAATCGGTGACTTTACCACTCATCATTAAAGATGAAATATGTTCTTATTTAAAAAAAAAAGAGTTATGTCCTGCATGAATCACATACATTATTGCACTAATTCCACCATAATAGCCATTAATATATAGATATATCCTAGTTCCGTTCCCCCCCTTCTTTTTTTAGTCCCTTTTTTAGCTTTATTACAACTTTCGTCGCGAATTGTATGACATGCGCATACATGCGTCAACCTGTGCACAGGTGTAAACAATGGACCATTCAAACGCGGGAAAATCATGGCTATATACATGCGAGGGTCTTCGCCTTTTCGTTTTCGTACCGGGATGGAGTTTTTCGGCACGGCCCATGAAATAGAACCCCAATAGAGGACTCATCTCTTAAACACGAAGGTAAGCCGCCGACACCATGTAGAATCGCACGTTAGGCACAGCAAAACAGCTCCCGCTTTTTGTTAACAAAACGTAAATTCGAAATGCTGTCTTTTATTTATTTATAAAACAACAAGCTACTTTCCAGCGCTGTTGTTATATACGACTCTGCAGTATTGAGCTACATTCATCCCTATAGAGGATCTATTCATAAATCTTTCACCCTCGAAGGTAAGCCGCCGATACCGCTTGGAATCACACGTTAGGCACAACCATACAGCTTCCGCTTTTTGTTACCAAAACGCAAATTTGAAATGCTGTCCTTTATTCACAGAACCAAAAGCTATTTCCTAGCGTTATTGATACAGAAGATTCTGCAGCATTGAGCCTTATCCATAATAGACACCAATTAAAGGTACCTGTTATACTTATGGAAATTATGTATAAATTGAGCCTATCATGATTACTGAAAAGGCCATTTATCTCGGAATTTAATATGTCCATAGGCAGCCGTTGCCCCTGAATTGCAGATCTTGAAAACCACGGGAATGCTATGATACATCAGTTAACGAATATTGTGAGGATCACATACAGGTACTAAGGAATGTAGAACGAAATAAGCATGCTCAATTTCTAAAATTAGATTCCTGTTTTTGAAGTGACCAGTGAGTGCATTTTATTAAAATAAAATTTAGATCGATATAATATATAAAAAATTTACACTCTAAAAATAAACGAAAGACAAACTAAAACTGAGTCAGAATCGTAGAGATAAGCTGTTTAAATACTATCAGCAGCCCTGTTTTTGTGTATCCTCTGAAGGTCCTTCGCCATTACAGCATCGAATAAACTAGAAGTTTTGCTGAGACTTTAAAACTACTTTTAGCCCAGCTGCACAGGAATTTCTTCTCTTATTGCCTAATATATGTGTGCTGTAAGTACAGTTATTTTATACATTTTTATATAAAAGAATGATATAATCTATGATAGTTGAAATGGAACACTAAACCATTAGAGTACATCTTAGCTAGAACATCTGCTGAGAGTAAAAATATGTCGGCTGATAATGATAGAATGATGGATTGTCTTCATAGTAAGCCTCTTTCTTCGATCACTCCCTATCTAATCCATTTTCATCTGCTACCCTTCCTTTTGCGTTTAATATAAGATCACCTTCTCAAACAGTGATGGCTAAAATCCTAGGCCATGATGCTAACCTATATACGATACATGGCCTGAAAAGTACTAGGAGAGATCTGTTGGCCACCTGTATAATTTGGTTCTAGTGTAGATATATAACAGTCTTGTACTTTGTATGGACCGATGAACACATTATGACCTTAGCAATGTATTCCAATATGATCAGTCATTGAGTAAGAATGTAACTATAGTGTCTGAATTAGGTTATCAGATTGAATAGGACACATGAGCTGCGTATGAAAATAACATGATGTGCTATGTATATTTTGTATATTTTCTATGTAAATATTGACCTAGTCTCTCCCAGGATTAGTGTAAATATCTTTTGTAATTTATTAATGTATATGTAACTTAATGCGACCACTGTATATATGTAATACTACATACTTATATATTCTTTTTTCTGAATTTTTTCTTTAGTGTATATTGTGTTTCATGTATGTGCGAAAGACGGTCACCTGATGAAGGCAGAATGCCGAAACGCGCGTAGTCAAAAACCACTGCTTTGCCTACTCTAAAAAGAATACTGACCGGTTTTATTGTGATTTGTCTAGTTTATGTATTGTGTGTATATATATGTGCTTTTCTATATATGATTTTTGAATTATTAATATTTGGATGAGGAATCAACTACCTTCTTAAAAAATTAAAAAATGTTGATAAAAGTTATTTGAAACAAAATATCAGGAAAAAATAAAAATGTTTTTCATATAAAACAAAAAATTCTGATTCTAATCTTATATAATAATAATAATAATCCACATTTGTTAAACGCACAATCACCCGTAAGGGTCTCTAGGCGCTGGGGGCCGTCGGGAAGATTAAGCGAGCTATTGCCCAGAGTCACATGGTGCTGGGCTAACCTGCCGCCGGAGCCGGGGATCGAACCCTGATCCCCAGATTCCAGCGTCAGTCGCCCTGGCCGCGGCGCCACACCTCTCCCTTATATATGTAGTGTGTAGTCGCAACGTGTTAGTGTAATAACAAAGGAGAGTTTTGGCAGCAATTTATTGAGTGTTTTGCTATAGTTTTCACTTTTCTAAATGAGACCGGTCCTGGCAATAACCTTAATACAACATTGTCGAAGTAATAAAAAAAGTGTGTAGCTGCTTTCTGTTAACAACTTGCATGCACGGAGATGAAAACTTAGCAGAAGCAGGCCATAAATTATTCCTTTTGACTTATCATTTGTATTGCATGCTGATGCTCTTGGCCTAGCCTGTGGGTCCACCAAAGCACATTATTTGCCAGGGATCTAATGGAGTCAGTGCCATGGAGAATGCAGGTCACAGATAAGAGAGTAGTCACTGTTAATTAATCTGGAACAGATTTACTATTGTGTTTCCTCTTCACCAATTTCTTTGCAGCAAATAAATGTATAAGTTAACTGTCAACTCTGCTTTTTCAAGCTCAGCACCTCGTGGCTCAACGGCCCCTTTCCTCTGCCACACCTGACCTCACAATTTATGGGTTACCAGAGTAAATTGCCAGTGCCAGTGCTTTTCTGCATATGTAAACTGGCATGTTTTTCTTTTTGCAAAATCTGCAAATGAAAAATGGCAGGTTACAGCACTTGTCTTCAGCTGCAGTACAAGTTTTAGGCAGAACCCAGTGACACACGTATGGACAGAAGTTCCTGCAGCTTATCTATGTTTGTTTTTCCACTGTAGGACCTCTGGCTCTAGCATCTCCATTCTTGTAGTAACCTTAGATGTAAATCATGCAGTTGAATGATTATCAGACATGCCTTGTGTGTGAACACTCACAGATATTTTAAATTTGTGCAGACTGTGCCATGTTTCATGTGGCAGTTTCCATCTGCACTGCTTCCCCGCCAACACAAGGCAACATCAAATTAATATTACACTCTTCAGGCAATCTGCTTGGAGAACCTCCAGGCTCCATGGCTCATGGCGACTGATGGAGTTACAATGAGATTGACTTTTTCCAAAAACAAGGGGTAGTTTAACATTGAAAAATTTTTCTTTTGAGTTAAAAACGATTTAAAACGGCAGAATGTAAACAATGCATGCTATATTATTTGTGTTTTGGCCCAATAAAAAAGTACCACTATCACTCTCGCAAACACATTTTTTGCACACACTTTGTGCCCTTTTCACATAATTTACACTAGCGCACCCACAGCTATCTTCTGACTGCCTGGCCACTTTATCGTTCGGCAAAGGGATGAATTTGCACTGTTTATATTTGAAGTAATTTGTAGCTGCTTGACTTGGGAATTTCTCAGGAGGCTGGAAGGGAGAGGGTTGATTTGCTGTTGCCTTGAACATTCATCACCACTTTTTCTCACAGTTTACCCGATTGAAGCTTGGAATGGTTAGAGGAGACTGGAATGTTTTGTTTATGTCCATATGGAGTAATGCTAAACAAAACTGGACATTGCGTGGCAATAAACAACTTAGAGGACCTTATTAAGCAGGAAATTAAATATGAACAGCAATTGCAAAAAAAGCTCACTGCAACTTTTGTCTATGAAGTATTGGTGCGGCTCACCTAAAAATCATAGATAGTATAAATATTACTGCTCCCAGCTTGGCGTCGTCGTGCGAGGTGCACTCTAGGAGAGGTGAAGAGCTCCAAGCCTCAGCTCCAATAAACAGGTAAAAGGCACCAGCCGGCTGTTCCCCTTTCACAGTCCTGGTACCATCGTAGCCTTTCGCGTTTCGAATATTTTCTTCCTCAGAGGCTGATGGTGGAGGGAAGCAACGTGCAGTGTCCAACCACAGTCCCTTATCTTGCTTGATGACACGCCCTCTGATGGGCTGCTCGTGATGAGGCTGTGTACTGCTTTGTGGGAGTTGTGGTCGGAAAAATTATTATTTGCATCCATTTTATTTTCGTTGATCCTTTCTTTTACTGTGAGTATTTCAAGCTCATAGATTGAGCCCAAGTCTGCGTGTGTCTTAAAATCCAGCACCTCTGCTACAGGTCAGAGGCTCGTAGGATACTTGCCCCTGTGGCCCCCTGCTTCAAAAGGTGGTGCACCTCGGCGGCACGGCCGCCGCCTATGTATTACTGCTCCCAGCTTGGTGTCGTTGTGCGAGGTGCACTCTAGGAGAGGTGAAGAGCTCCAAGCCTCAGCTCCAATAAACAGGTAAAAGGCACCAGCCGGCTGTTCCCCTTTCACAGTCCTGCTACCATCGTAGCCTTACGCGTTTCGAATATTTTCTTCCGCAGAGGCTGATGGTGGAGGGAAGCAACGTGCAGTATCCAACCACAGTCCCTTATCTAGCTTGATGACACGCCCTCTGATGGGCTGCTCGTGATGAGGCTGTGTACTGCTTTGTGGGAGTTGTGGTTGGAAAAATTATTATTTGCATCCATTTCATTTTCGTTGATCCTTTCTTTTACTGTGGGTATTTCAAGCTCATAGATTGAGCCCCAGTCTGCGTGTGTCTTAAAATCCAGCACCTCTGCTCCAGGTCAGAGGCTCATAGGATACTTGCCCCTGTGGCCCCCTGCTTCAAAAGGTGGTGCAACTCGGTGGCACGGCCGCTGCCTATGTATTACTGCTCCCAGCTTGGTGTCGTCGTGCGAGGTGCACTCTAGGAGAGGTGAAGAGCTCCAAGCCTCAGCTCCAATAAACAGGTAAAAGGCACCAGCCGGCTGTTCCCCTTTCACAGTCCTGCTACCATCGTAGCCTTACGCGTTTCGAATATTTTCTTCCTCAGAGGCTGATGGTGGAGGGAAGCAACGTGCAGTGTCCAACCACAGTCCCTTATCTAGCTTGATGATACGCCCTCTGATGAGCTGCTCGTGATGAGGCTGTGTACTGCTTTGTGGGAGTTGTGGTCGGAAAAATTATTATTTGCATCCATTTCATTTTCGTTGATCCTTTCTTTTACTGTGGGTATTTCAAGCTCATAGATTGAGCCCCAGTCTGCGTGTGTCTTAAAATCCAGCACCTCTGCTCCAGGTCAGAGGCTCGTAGGATAGTTGCCCCTGTGGTCCCCTGCTTCAAAAGGTGGTGCACCTCGGCGGCACGGCCGCCGCCTATGCATTACTGCTCCCAGCTTGGTGTCGTCGTGCGAGGTGCACTCTAGGAGAGGTGAAGAGCTCCAAGCCTTAGCTCCAATAAACAGGTAAAAAGCACCAGCCGGCTGTTCCCCTTTCACAGTCCTGCTACCATCGTAGCCTTACGCGTTTCGAATATTTTCTTCCTCAGAGGCTGATGGTGGAGGGAAGCAACGTGCAGTGTTCAACCACAGTCCCTTATCTAGCTTGATGACACGCCCTCTGATGGGTTGCTCATGATGAGGCTGTGTACTGCTTTGTGGGAGTTGTGGTCGGAAAAATTATTATTTGCATCCATTTCATTTTCGTTGATCCTTTCTTTTACTGTGGGTATTTCAAGCTCATAGATTGAGCCCCAGTCTGCGTGTGTCTTAAAATCCAGCACCTCTGCTCCAGGTCAGAGGCTCGTAGGATACTTGCCCCTGTGGCCCCCTGCTTCAAAAGGTGGTGCACCTCGGCGACACGGCCGCCGCCTATGTATTACTGCTCCCAGCTTGGTGTCGTCGTGCGAGGTGCACTCTAGGAGAGGTGAAGAGCTCCAAGCCTCAGCTCCAAGAAACAGGTAAAAGGCACCAGCCGGCTGTTCCCCTTTCACCGTCCTGCTACCATCGTAGCCTTACGCGTTTCGAATATTTTCTTCCTCAGAGGCTGATGGTGGAGGGAAGCAACGTGCAGTGCCCAACCACAGTCCCTTATCTAGCTTGATGACACGCCCTCTGATGGGCTGCTCGTGATGAGGCTGTGTACTGTTTTGTGGGAGTTGTGGTCGGAAAAATTATTATTTGCATCCATTTAATTTTCGTTGATCCTTTCTTTTACTGTGGGTATTTCAAGCTCATAGATTGAGCCCCAGTCTGCTTGTGTCTTAAAATCCAGCACCTCTGCTCCAGGTCAGAGGCTCGTAGGATACTTGCCCCTGTGGCCCCCTGCTTCAAAAGGTGGTGCACCTCGGCGGCACGGCCGCCGCCTATGTATTACTGCTCCCAGCTTGGTGTCGTCGTGCGAGGTGCACTCTAGGAGAGGTGAAGAGCTCCAAGCCTCAGCTCCAATTATATATAATATCACAATGAATCACGTATTGTTCTCTGTGGTAGGGCCAAGGCTGCAGCTGTATTTAGGGTGCAGCGGTTGCGAGACATTACGTTATGATTGGATATTGAGCCTGCTTTCATGCGTTCCAGCAAGTGCATTGCATGGATTGATTCTTCTGTATCGAGGGTCAGGTCAGGTTGCAGGTAGGGAGAAGGGGTGGGGTAGTCAGGTGTGAATAAGTGACATTTCAGAATAAGCATCATCAGAAAGGAACAGCAGGGCTTTACTTTCAGAGTGTACCTGGGTCTGCTCACTGCAGCACTGGACTCCAGACAGGAGCTCTGTCCTTCTCATGGCTCTCTACCCACTGCCGAGCACCTGCAGGGGTTCTGCAAGTCAGGTCCTGACAGCCTGTGTATACAGGAGCTAATGGGGCCTTGGTGGTCTTTCTGTGGGCTGGGGATGTGAAGGTGAGATGTCATGGGTGTGTGATGCCCCGTCTTCCACCGCTCTGGGTGGATGTGTGGTGTTTTCAGACTTACACCCCTGTGGGTGACAGGCACCTCCTCAGGATCTTGCTGTGCCACAGCTTGGCCCTCTGTGCTTTGATGACACTTGGCTAGTCACTGACCCTCAGCCACAGGTGCACAGTACAGGGTATAGACTGTCCTACAGTGCATCCTTATGGTGATGCACATTACTCATTTCCTGACCTTTCAACCTTTAGATTTTAGTCTAACCTTTGTTATGGTCAGCAATACTCGTTCTGGGTATGGGTGGGTGGAGCCAATAGAGGAAGTGGGTGGAGTCAGTGGAGTCAGTGGGTGGAGCCATGGTCGTGTGGGTGTGGCCTCCTTAAAAATCTGAGCACGTGTACTTAATATTTTACAAATTAAGCACTGCCTGTATCAAGAATGAGTAGGACTGTAAGTAATGAAAACTACGGGTAAATAATCGAGATTTTACCTGCATGTTCCTCAACCTTGTCCCAGTCATCAACAACGGGGTATACTCAAGCAAGCAACCTTTGTTCACATAAAAAAAACATGAGATTTCATTCAATGCATTATAATTTATTCATATTATTTTTCAAACTTCACAAAAGAGTAAACGATTTATGGAAGAATTGCATTTAGCAGCCCATCACTTAATGACTTAACTCTCAAATTCAACACAAAACTTAAAACCTATAGTGATTAACAAACATATGCGAGAAGGTGTATATAGCTGCTATGCAAATCGCTTCCAAAGTAAAGTCCATCTCAGAGCACAATACTACTATGCTCAATATCGAAGTACCTTGATTCTTTGAGGAACCGCTACATCCTCTAAAAATTAGGTGAGAGCAATGGTCAACCTCAGCCACCTGCTTGTTGCATTCTTAAAGCCTTACTACCCTGACCTAAGCTACTAAAAGTTACAAAATGTTTTCATAAAAACACTAAATCTGTCTACATATACTTCTTAATATCTCTTGACATCAAAAGTTTGCAGCTGCTGGTCTTCTAAGGATCATGGCTTCTGAAAAAAACACTGGAACAATATTTTCTTGACTCTTATGAAAGGCAGAATCAACCATCAGTACAAAAGAACTCAGAATGCAGCACCATACAGCCATCAAAAAAGTAAGAAAAGGTGATCAATTGAGTAATGCACGCAACTCAATTCAATTAAAAATAAACTTTATTCCATTTAAATAATTAAAAATCATCAAAGTACAGTGTTACATAACTCCATTTCATTTCAATTGCAATATCTATTATGTCAATTACATCATAAAACCAAAGCACAATTAGATCCACAGACAAAGGAGGTTTTATCACATGGGCATTTCGCTAACACTCTCGACAAGTGATTTTGGCTTGGGAAGCTCACGATCCCATACTCCATGTTTAGTGTGAATTGTGCTAACAGATATAATAATAATAATAATAATAGGGGCATTTATAGAGCGCTGAGTTACGCACACCGGCGTGTCCCCGCGCTGAGAAGTGGGAGAGGCGGCAAACAGGGAAGAACAGCTGCCAGGCAGGCATTTATCTAACATAGAGGTGGGTTTTTAATTTCTTTGCTGACTTTCCTTAGGAAGGGCTAAATAAGGTTGGAAGCCCTCATCGACTGTGAGAGTCGAATAAAACATGTCTTTTGTTTACAGCCTCTAGCTCTTTCATCACTGTAGGAAACTGGGCTTATGCTTTGGAGAGTTGAAGACCTTTCTCAAGCAACAACCACAGTCCTTGTCCGAGTGCTCCACAAAAGTCACTAAATAAATAAACCTGTGCCTACCTCTGGTAGCTTGGCACAAAAGCAGTCATGCTTAACTTAGAGGCAATGTGTAAAGTATTTATGTAGCACTTGGGCAATAATAAAGTGAAAACACGAAACAAGAAAAATCCTATATCAGTATACTAAAGTAGAGTAAATTCAAATAAATAAAATTATACCAGAATGACAAACTTGCTTTCAGTAGAACTGGAGCCATTTAATTTTAAAGTGTTTAGTGAAAACAACACCTAAACTGTAAAGCCCCACTCACATTCATCTGGTCATGCTAGACCAGAGTAAAGTCACAAGTCAAGTTCAGGCTGAATGAGATGGAAAGTGGATTGGATACGTGGAAAAGGTTAGTCGAAGTTACCTTCTCAAAGCTCAGCGCAAAGAGTCCAGTTTGTTGTGGAGGAGGCCACGGGGGGCAAGCAGTGCATTGTGGATGGTTGTCACTTTAGTGTGAAGACTAGGCCTGGTGTCACAGACAGTTATCGCTGTATCACGAAGATATGGTCGGGCATCACATACAGTTGTTTCTAAAGCTTCACGTTGGCAGTCACTGTGGACTGAGTCTGCTGTAGCTCGATCTGCAGATCTTGCGTTGATGGTTGTTGCTGGCAGTTGCTGTAGCATGAAGAGTCGGGATCACTGTCGCGAAGGGCCCAAAACTTCAGATTCCTCCTTTCCTTCTAAAGGAGTGCACTCAGATGCCAGCCAAAAATCCAGGACCGCTGAAGATTCTTCTTGGGATCAGAGACTCACTCTAGCAGAAATCAGCAGGGTTCAGTCTGGTTTAGTTGTAGGTCAAGGCAGATCAAGTTGCAGCAGTTCAGCTGGGCAGTTGTAGGAAGCTTTTTGTGTCCCTGTAGCTCAGGAACAGGAGGTCAGTCAACTGACCTTGGAATCACGCAGGTCTTCCTGTGAACAAGGAGATGGTCCTCTTCTTGTCAAGTAGCAAGACTGGCCTCAGCAGCAGGGCAGTCCTGTGGGTGCAGCAGAGTTGTCATCTGGGAAACAAGGCCGGGCTTAAGTAGAAAGGCAGTGCTCTGAATACAGGGAATACATTAAGGAGTTCTTCAACAAGTCCAGGAGTGTACTGAAGAGTCTGTCTGAGATTTCAGTATGTATACTTGGTGTCAACCTTTGAAGGAGAAGAACATTCTGAACTTCCCCCCACATCTGGTTCTAAAAATGTCCTCCCTTCCCTGTCCAGGCTCCTAGAGGTCCAGGTAAGAATGGGCTTGTATAAAGTTCTTTGTGAGTGTGCTGAAGGCAGCCCCTTTGAAAAGTAAGTTGGGCCGGAAACAGCTCCATCCCTCCAATCATGGCAGGATGGCCTGGCCCATCTTGCCAACACTTAGAGCCCCCTTTGGCTCATTGGGGAACACACAAAGGCCAACTGCCACTCTATTCACAGTCATGTGACCCAGGACATAGGCTGCGGGCACCAAATTGTTAGTACAAAAAAGTGCACCTTTCTAAAACAAATTGCATTTTCAGAATTGTGACTTAAATTCTGACTTTAGCATTAATGAGGATTTTGAATTTCAAATTTTGTGAGACCAAACATGATATTTTCACCTTTCCCAAACAAATATTATCACTTATTAAATGTAATCAGGTAACCCAATGTTTTCCAATGAGAGAAGTAGGCCTCACAGTAGTGAAAAATGACTTTGGGAGTTTTTCCCTACCAGGACATGCACAACTTACATGTACATGTCCAACGTTTTGAAAGAATGCATCCTGTCCTAGTGTCTGTTTAAGGCCTACCTTAGGAATGACATATGCATTTAAAAGGGACAATTTAGGCCTGGCAAAGGGGTTTATTTTGCCAAATCTAATTGGGACTTTAAAACTCAATGCAGGTTGAAATGGCAGGCCTATGTCATGTTTAAAAGGGCTACTTAAGTGGCTGGCACAAAAAGTGATGCAGACCCACAAGTAGCATATCATTTACATGACCTGGGTACTTGTAGTTTCAATTTACTGGGGACACAGCTGGCCGACGGAGAAGGAGCTCTCCCTACGAGCTCCCGAGGTAAGGGATAGCCATTGGCTTTAATCCCTGGAAACCTAGACCATCGTCCCCAATGGAAGAAATAGGCAACAGAGGAGAAAACTAGGCAAAGAGCAAATGTGATTAGGAAGACATTTGGTGACTCCTTTCCTTCTCAGCACGAAGAAGCGCTAGATGCGACGTCCTCCGACACCGACATCTCTAAGAATCCCCATCTGAGTGCTAGAGGTACTGCAAGTGGAGGCTTCACCCTGGCATCAAGGGCTGGAATCTGACAACGTCGACTCTTCATCGGATGCAAGTCTACTCCATCGGACTCGTCGACAGATGCACTCTGCATTAAAACAGGAGACCGGGCTGGGATCACAATCCCATGTGCGGCGAAGGTGAGTGCTCACGGAGACCCACCCTCTCTCCTTAAAGAGGCAGCCACATCACTACGGACCGGCCCCCAGCTGCACTTGCCCACTGGATAGCGACCAACTGGCGACTCAAGGATTCCACAGGCAGCTACCCCGTTCAAGACCCGACACGAGGGAAGATGCACTCACCATCCTAGCGGGAGCCTCGTGAACGGCCTCTGTGTTCATATAGACTGAACTGCAGACCTCTGCTCCATCGCCCCGGAGAAGCGGAGTGGGATTTCTATGACCACCACCGTTGATGTGAGGGATTCCACGAAGCGGTACTTTTTGAGGATTATATATATGGATGTGCCCCGCGCGTGGCGAGATGAGCGCGCAAAACAGCCAAAACACGCAGAAATTGACACAGCCTGATTACACCACCCGGTTCAACGTCTTCCCACCTCGCCGCAGGTACGAAGCTCCACGCAGCAAACTTGGACACTGGGAGCCCACAGCAACGCGGGAGGCGATGCGACTGTGAATACACCACAGGTGTCGTTTTCATCTACCCTCGACCAGCAGACATGCTCAGGCCTCACAGCGTGTAATTTACACCGCCAGTGAACTCATCTGAGCTGGTGAAGCTCGGGAGCTGAGTTCGATCGGAATCGGCGCCAGACCCCCGACTGAGGCTAGACGTGAGTACAGACATGCATAACACTAGGGGTACAAGGATCACTAGTTTAGCCCCACATCTGTGCTGCTTATACGATTGCCATATCTGTGCTGCTATACGATTACCACAACTGTGCTGCTTATACAATTGCCAGACTATTCTTTGGGGTTCTAGAGGGTGTTCTGTCATTGAATTATGTGTGAATCAGTGAAATGTGATGCAAGGGGATGCCACCTTGAGGGAAGCCCTTTTCTTGTTACCCACTACCCCTCTGTATTTTCCAGAAGTTCAAATGGCTGAAGTCCTGAGAACCATATAAGCAAAGAGGGACTACCCAGTTACATACCAACTACCTTGGAAAACTCTCCAAATCCGGCAGCCATCCTGTCACAGCTACCACATTAACAGCAGCCATCATGTAACGGTCCTCATAGAAAATCATCGGCCATTGTGTACGACCCCATCTAAAAAGGGAGCCATCTTGTAACCGCCCCCCTCTAAAATGGCAGCCATCTTGTAATGGCTAATTCCTATACCACAGTGGCCATCTTGTAATGGTCCCTATCTAAAAAGGCAGCCATCTTGTAATGGCAAATTACTTCACAGCCATTTTGTAACGGCTAATTCTTATACAACAGCGGCCATCTTGTAACGGGCCCCATAGAAAAAGGCAGCCATCTTGTAACGGCAAATTACTATACAATTCTGCACCCATTCTATATAGACTCCTAACTATCACAGCAGCCATCTTGTAACGGCAAAATCTTTATGAGCAACAACTAATCAGCCACCTCCCTACAACAGCCCCAATTGTCCGGCAGCCATACTGCAATGGTTAGACCATATAGACTCTCAACCACCTATAAAAGGACCCAAGTTGAAGGATAATTATTAACACCTGTTAAAATAGCAATCTTCTGGATATCGATTCCACCCTGTCCAAAGGATCAGTACACCATGACACATCAAGGACCAAACATGATTCCCGAAGGAAACAGCGCATACTCTATTCAATACCCCCATAAGCTATCAAAAAGTGCCTCCAAACCCTTCAAACAAAATCTCCTCAGAAAAAACCCGGACACCCTGTTCCTTGATCCCGCCCATAATACTAAAAAAGGCATTATAATTAACAGCCTCATATTTTTCACAAGAAAAATAGCCAAATGGCGATCGGCCTTCCACAAGCTACTAACCATCCAAGACCACAAAAACATACCATACGGAACCAGGATTACAACGATACCCACGCAGAACTTCAAAGCCACCTTGAACACAACGTCCTACAAAAATGGCACGGTGCTTATTCAAGCTGCTAACAAGGACCTGAACTATTTGACAAATACTTTATCACATTAAAAACCCACACGACCACGTTACACACAACGCCTCGCAGGACCCTACTACACCCATTTCCCGTTCTGCGCCTGAAAATCAACAACCACATCCCCCACCCAGATCCGATGAAAGAAGCATCATCAACACCCCTTCTATATCACACATTGCACCAACACCTTTACTTAACCTATACAGCACCTTACAGCAACCCCCTCCCTCAGCCAGATCTGGAGAAAGAACCATCACCAACTCTCCTCCCCTGCCACGCACTACATGGACACACTCTACTACCCCACACAGCGCCCCTCAGGACCTTACTGCCCCCCGCCTCTCCCCCATCTTTTGATGAACAGCGACCCATTCCATCACCCAAAATTGATGATAGAAGCAACACTAGCTCCCCCCACTTAACACACATCACTCTTACACCCTCACCTAGAAATGACATTTCACCTAGAAATGACATAAGAACAAATAACAACACGACTCCCGCAACAACCAACATCCGGTCTCCACATCCACAGCAGCAGAAGAGACAAAAATCACCCAAATCCCAGTCCTTCCTCACTTCCAGGAACCTACAAAACGTTATCCTAGAAATCAGAACCTGTCTACAAATCGCGTCAAAATCTCTTGCTATACTAAAGCATCTTCAAAACTCGCTAGCAGCAGACAATGTGACAATAACTGTCCCACTGCCGCTAACCAATCGACTCTTGCACACACGCAAACTCCCCAACTACTTATCAGATCAGGAAATTCAATCACTTCTATTGCTATATGAAGCTCCTTCCTGCCCGACCACAGAGAAGGAGGAATATGCGATTCTACCAATCCCCATCAACCCATGCAGAACATCCTATCCAATCCAAAGAGGAATAAACAGGAATAATCTTCATTCTATAACCCCGAACCACGATAGTCAGGAGCATACTTCAAAAGAATCCTCAAATCAGATCTCCTGCCTTCTACTAAACTGCCGACCAGCCACTAAACATGCATCTGACATCGCTGACCACATCCTTAACATGAAGATGGACATTATCATTCTCACAGAAACTTGGCTCAAGGATTCTTCCTCACCTTGCCTTGACCTACTTGCCCCTCCAGACTACCTCATCATTAGACTAGGCAGACCACACAAAATATGCAGAGGCCTAGCCTGCATACATCGGTCTGACATCTCCATCTCAAAGTTTCAATCAGAACACATGGAATCCTGTGAATACCTTGGAATCTCTGTGAAATCTTCAAGTAACCACTGTCATAAACTACATATACTCTACCATCCGCCAGGCTTGAACACAATTTTCACAGAACAACTCATGGAAATCATCACTGCAACAACAGTTGGTAGTGGCCCTCACGCAAAGAAATTCAAATATTGAGGAGTTAAGAATCGAATTAGTGAAATTACAATCAGATACTAAAAAGATGCTAAGGGAGAAATACAGTGTGAAACTTCATAAGTACCCTCTGTCACAGTATGAAAGTGGGGATAGAATTGGGAAAGTGTTAGCTTATAAAGTTGCAGATAAGAAAGCTAGAACCACTATTAAAGTAATTAAGGGCTTAGATACGGCCATTTACAACCTGCCAGATCAGATACTTGATCAATTTGCTAAATACTATCATAAGCTATATACTCCTGAGAACTACCCCACCAATGATAATATATTATTATATCTTAGTACTAACCTGAATAATCAACGAGATAACGAAGGTGTTAGACAACTGGGCTCTAAGATTAAAGCTACTGAAATAAAATCTGCAATTGCCTCTCTTCCCTCGGGTAAGGCAGCTGGTGAAGATTTACTTTCCATTGAACTTTACAAGATCTGCATTCAGGAGCTACTTCCCCTTTTTGGGCTAGTAATAGACTCAATTGGGGAAACTGGGAAGGCCCCCTTGTCCTGGAAAACTGCTAAAATTTTATTTTTTCTTTAAAAAAAAAAGCCTGCGGATGAATGTGGGTCATATCGACCAATTTCACTGATTAACGCTGACGCTAAGGCTTTCGCTAAAATTTTGGTAAATCGATTAGCTCCCCTTATGCCTGAGCGGGTCAACACTCAACAACATGGATTCGTCATGGGGAGAGACACTACTGCCCATATCAATATGGCTATCACAGCCTTTGATGTAGCGTCAACTGAACTCACCCCACTCGGAATAGTTATGCTAGAAGCTGAAAAAGCATTTGCCGAGTGGGGTGGGACTATTTATGGGCAGCTCTTAAGGCCTTTGGCATTCAGGGACAATATCTTGGATGGATCCGGTCACTGTACGATCAGCCGATGGCTAAGATAAGCTATGCAGGAATGAATTCCTCCAACTTCCCGATAGAGAGCGGAACACGGCAAGGGTGCCCTCTGTCACCCTTGTTGTTCGCCCTCTCCACGGAACCATTTCTAAATTCACTCCTTAGTCAAAATGAGATTGTCCCTTTTAGATATGCTGGGAATAGCTTAAAAATAACCGCATACGCGGATGATATTGCGATATTCACTACTGATGTAGTCAAGGCCATCCCAGGGATAATAGAGGAAGCGAAAAGATTTGGGAACATATCAGGGTATAAACTGAATATAAATAAAACTCAGGTCATTGTCAATTATAAAACTGCGGTTTTGGTACAAGGTATTTGCTCAAATGCTATTTATTTGGGAGTAAAAATAGCGGCAAATATTGATGAAATAATAGCACTGAACTATGATTCATTATTGAAGGAAGTAACACTTTTACTAAAAAGTTGACATAAGATACCACTTAGTCTGGCTGGACGCATCAACCTAATCAAAATGAAAATTGTGCCTAAATTTCTTTATTTATTTAGATCAATTCCATTACGACTAATAATCTTTTTTCTTTTAAAACTAGATGGAATTTGCAGTAGTTTTATATGGGGATACAAAAAAGCTCGCAGATCAATTCAGCTACTGAAACTCCCAATCGAAAAGGGAGGTTTAACTTTCCCCGACTTTAGACTATATTTATTCGCAAGTTTTTTTGGTCGGATCCGCAGCCTGCTTAAAAATGATAGTTCGTTATTTTTCCATCAGCTCATGTTAGGCCCTGATAGTAAACAATTTCTGGCTTGAACCCACGATCCAAATTACTTTAAATGAGTCAAGTTTAAGACTGCTCGACATATAACAAAAATCTGGAATCAAATTATGATTTTTGATAAGACTTCTTTTTTTAATGCAGAATTGCAAGTGTGGGGGATTCCCGGACTGCCTAGATTTTTCTCAGATGGTGCGGGGACTCTGTGGGCAAGGTGTGACATCAATACTTTGGGGGACTTCTATGGCTCAGCTGGATTATTAGGATTTACATCACTTAAGCTTTTATATAAAGTGATTGACGGTATGCATTTTAAGTATATGCAAATTCAGGATTTTCTAGTTCGGAAAATGAAAATCATTGAGGTTCGCCACTCAGATACTCTAAAATGTTTGTATTCGGACCGGACCAAATAACTTATAAGTGAAAGCTATGGCTATTTGAACCAAGGCAAGACGGATGATTGTGGAAGAATAGCAGCCAAATGGTCGAATAGATTGGAATTAAACATCACTTCTAGTCAGATCTCTGCCTCTCTCTGTCAAATTAATCAGGTGGTCCAGTCCTCTAATATAAGATTACAACTATATAGAACTATTTGTCAATTATACTACACTCCTCAAAGAATTTCTAGTTGGTCACTAAATAATCGATCTAACGAATGCACAAAGACTGGAACAATCTTGCCTCCCACTGTGAGCAGGCTCTGACCCCCCCAATAACATGTCAGACGGTAATGCCCTCACTGCTCACTATAACTCCACGATGATCAAAGTATTCGACCAAGCCGCTCCAAACTCAAAAGAATTCCAGACAAAGACAGAAATCCATGGTTCCGCTGAACCCTAAATGAAGAGAGACGCAAACTCAGATCAATGGAATGAAAATGGAAGCAACATCCTTCCCCCCTCCATCTTAAACTACTCAGGAAAGCCAGAAACTCATACAATTAAAATATTCTACATTAAAAAAGAGACTTCTTCAAATCAGATTTAGAGAATGCCAAATATAGACCAAAAAAACTCTTCGAAATTCTGAAACAACAATCAAACAAATTGGCTAAATCCGCACTCATAATATCAACCTCACAGCCAAGTAGTGAAGAATTTTCCTCATTCTTTACAGCAAAAACAAATTCCCTCCTACTTGAACTAAATTTGGCGGCAGGCAACTCAGCCTCCCCAAAGTTCACCCTAGTCATCAATCCGGTAAAATATGAGCTAACCCTACCAAAGAATAAATCTCACTGGTCTACTTTCAAACTTTACGATCCCCATGACATCAGCAAAATTCTAACGACTACCAAACTCAACAACCATTTCAATAACCGTGTCCCTTCAAATTGCCTGCCACACATCTACCATATCATACCCCCTCCATGGACCAAAATCATCAATGCCTCCTTAACACAAGGTCACATCCCGGACTGCCTTAAAACCGGACAAGTCACACGTGTCATTAAAAAACCGACAGCTAATACCTCAGACCCCAACAACTTCCAACCAATAATCAACATTCCCATGCTAGCTAAGGTCTAGGAAATATATGTGCAACATCAACTGAACCAACACATCACAAATTTCAATCTACTGAACATCCACCAGTCAGGTTTCAGACCTGGACATAGCACTGAAACAGCCATCCTGCATATAGTAGACAACATCCTCTTAGCACTTGACAGCAATAAAACCTGCCTATTAGTCCTGCTCGACCTCTCCCCAGCCTTCGACGCGGTCAATCATGACAAACACCTAAGAAGACTAGAAAACAGGATGGGTCTATCTTGCACCTTCCTTCTATGGTTCAAATCTTTTCCGGAAAACAGAACGCAATCATTCATGTCGAACAAGATTCTTTCACTCTCCTCACCTAACTTACTAGGAGTACCACAAGGCTCCACCTTATCCCCCACTCTATTCAACCTATACGTCGAACCACTTACCGATCTACTACAGCAGGCGAACATCTCCTACCACATACCACATATACGCGGATGATACCTAACTTTACATCAAGATCACCTCCATCGAAGAGATAAAGACAATGAATCTAGCTCTTGAAAAAACAGTCCAGTGATTAGCAACCAACTTCCCCAAGCTAAACTCACAAAAATTGAATTCCTTCTAATCTCGCCCCCCAACAACTCCCGGGAAACAAAGGAATGGACCAAAAGGATCACTGCTCTGAACTGTACACAAACATTGGTGGACTCTACAATATCGGTCAGAATCACACTGGTAGGAACCTTAACATGCAAACTCATGTCAACCTGATGGCTAAAAATTCTCGCTTTCACCTCAGCTATCTCAGAAACATGAAGCCATTCATTGAAAACCCGGACCTCCCAAAACTGCAGTCCAGTCTTTAGTCATATCAAGGCTGGAATACGGATGTTCTACCCTCTCAGGGCTGCCTAAAATCTCAACCGCCCCTCTAAAAGCCTGTCTCAACGTCGCGGCAAGACTTATAACAGGATCTAAAAAATGTTACCACATATCACCACACCTAAAGGCACTCAATTGGCTACCTTACAAAGCTCGTATTCACTTAAAGATGGCTTGCATCACGCACAAGGCATTACTCCACAACATTAAACACAAAAGAGGGGCGAGGGTCAAGTCAATTTATACTCTACCACCCCAGACCCCCAAGAAACACTAATGTACACACAAGGGGGGTGTATAGAGTGGGTAACAAACAAAGATCAAATTCAACAAACAGAGACAGCCCCAATAGGGCAAATCGCTCTATTTGAAAAAACTGCCCTCACTCACATACCGAAGTATGTGACATGCTTCATCATCGGGCCTGCTTACAATACGCCCTGGTATAGCCACACACAGGGCGGAGCATAAGGGAGGGGGAAAAAAATAAACTACTCTCGACAACACATATGGTCAAGACAAAGAGACATAAACAACATATAACACAGATCTTGGTGAAAGCCGTGCGAGCACCAAGTGACCACCACTGAAAAGTGCGACGAAAGGTGCAGTTAGGAAAAGTGATTAAAACTGATTAAGGGTGGCAACCAGAACATAACCTTTATTAAGCTCTTCTTGACACCCCTATCAGGATTAAAAAAAGGGAAAAGGATGGGAAAAAGCCTCAACGAGATAATTAGGAATCTCAAGGGTTCCCTCCTACCACTGCCAGAGTCAACATGTTTCGACCGTTCTATATGTGCCCTTCGGGTCACTCCGGTCTTCTTCAGGACCGTCGCATTCAGTGCCACTTTGGGTTTCTCCGTACTTCGGATAATGATACCCCTGGGGTGAGGGAGGTCCACTAGATCCGTACCCCTCCCGTGATCTGTGTGGAGACGGTTCCCTCAAATGCGGGAGAACATTCACTGTCGTAGTAAAAGAGAAGATAGTACAGACACTCTCAGTAATCACATGTACTAACTATCATTCTCTTTGTATTATGTCTCTAAACAGTAAAAACCCATTGGGACCCCCTAACTGATGCTGAGCTAAAAACCTGGTAACAAATAATACCATGAGTCCTGCTCAAAGAAGTGTAATCGCTTGCACCTATTTAACCTAATAAATATAGGATGCAAGCCCTTTAAAAAGTCCATTGTCTCACATTTTGCGTGGTCAATCGTATCTCAAAACTAGCCCCTTCGATGTTCATGGGGCCATCATTATACTACAACCTACTACTCATCCTGTTTCAGTGTCCCCACTCCAAAAGAGTGTACGTGTAATTGTGCACTTACCGAGTTCATACTATTAACAAACTCGAACTGGTGTCTGGTGGAGGGGACGCCAAAGAACACAATCTGGAATGAAAAGGAATAGGATGCATAAGGGAGACGCTGTAACCTTAAATGCCTTCCTTTCCCGATGTGCACCACTGTTTACACACGCTAAAACTAAGTCTAGCGTTATTGTGCCTCCATCGGGTCTATGCCATCAAATGCGCTCTCTGCGCTCACCCCCACAAGCCATCTCCTTACCGTTCTGCAGGCGAGTCCCTGTTAATTCACATGCAGACCGTGACACCGCGCAGAGTGATATGCGCGGTGTCTCTCCGTATTTTAAAGAATGTCAATACCGGTTTAGAGCGTCCCACGTGACCTCGTCGTCGGCGTCGTCACGTGGGGCGGCAACGTCCTCACACGTTCTCCACCTCGTGGGAAATGTAGTTCCATGGGTGGGTATCGCCCCACGTGGTTCGTTCGTGGATCCTAAGGTGCCACACTGGGTATGGGGATCACCATATACTCTAGTAAATGCCATTACAATGGATGGCATTCTGTAGCAGTATGCCCCTACATGTCTAGTTGATGTATAGGGGTTTTGGGGGGGAGAGGGCAGGGGGGGCGAGAGTGCGTGGGCAAGGGGAAGGAGGGGGGGGAAAGAAATGTGTTAACCCTCTCAACACCAGCCTCAGGAGATAACTGGATCGGACAGTAAATCAGAATAGAACAGTCCATCTGAGGTAAGGTAAACCACAACACCATACTGTCCATACCATGCGTGGTGTTATCATGGATTTACTAAATGCTTTATGTCAAAGGGACTATGATATTAGAGGTCAGAGTTGGATCTCTTTTATTATTATGGGCGAACTTGAACCCCTATGGACCATTAATATTGTTGTTGTTGTTATTGTTATCTCTCCCCAAAGTCATTACTAACTCCCAGGAGCCCGAGGGTAAATGTTCGTGGTGGATGTCACCTCTACTAGGAGGTCATCCGGGAGGGGAAATGGAGTGCAGATGGTAAAAGCTCATGGAATCATACCCATATCAATAGTGGCTTCTCATAGATCTCTATGTAATATACGGGGTGATCACCGTGATCGTGTCTCTTCACTCCATCACACCTCACTTTCTGCTCAACGCCTGCCACGGAATATCATCATTTAGTCCCACCACATGGCTCTTCAACCGGTACACCCATCTCTGCTCCCGCCGGAGCAAGAGGCTCTGTTCGTCAGCTTGGTGTCTACCGAATTGGATTTTCTCAATGACGGTCCACTTCAGGTCATCTATCCCATGTCTTTTTTCTTTAAAGTTGGCTGTGAGTCTTGTGTTAGTCTTTTCACACCTAATCGTGCTTCGATGTTCTGTGATTCTCACGCGCACTTTTCTACTCGTCATCCCCACATACATTTTTTGGCAGGGGCATGTTATCAGGTATATTACTCCCTGGGAATTACAATTGGTGTGAGATCTCTGTTCCCAGGGAGTCCGAAGGCCGAGGTCAAGAGTTTTAGAGTTGCATGTAAGATGACAGACGCTGCATGAACCGCATCTAGTGTGACCAGTCAGTTTAGGTAAGCCAGTTAGTGTGTTAATCTCCCTTCCTCCTCCCAGATCCCTGGGTCTAGTATGTATTAAGAGGTCCTTCAGGTTCTGGCTGCGTCTGAAGGAGAAGAGGGGTCTTTCCATATTCATACCTCCCGTGTTGAGAATTTTCCAATTCTGGAGGACCAGGCATTTTATTTGATGGGATGCCGTGTTGAAAGTGGACTCAAACACTGGCTTTTTCATTTCCAGTCTAACAGTTTTGGTGAGTAGTGACTCCCGATTAGCATTGAGGGCCCTTTTCTTTGCCTTCTTGATCACTCTCTGCGGATAGCCCCTTTGATGCAGTTTCTCTGTCAGGACCTCCGATTCAGCCACAAAATCCTCCCTGTCTGAACAATTCCGGCGAATACGGAAGAACTGACCCACTGGTAAATTCTCCCGCAAGGAGCGTGGGTGGAAGCTCCCAAAAGCCAGTAGGGAATTCTTATCTGTTGGTTTGTGGAAAACCTTGGTCTTAAGGGTGCCGTTGGTGGATTCGATCACCAGGTCCAAGAATGGTAAATGGGTTTTTGGTGATAGTCGAAGTGATGTGGAGGAACGGATTTTGGGCGTTAAGCCACTCCAAAAAGTGGTTGACAGATGTTCTCTCGCCCCTCCAAATCACTAGGACGTCGTCGATGTACCGACGCCACAATCGCAGATTGTTTGCCCATAGACCGTTGGCCCCCAGGATCGTCATCTTTTCAAAGGCCCCCACGTATAATCCTGCCAAACTGGGGGCAAACACACTCCCCATTGAGGTCCCATGTGTTTGGAGGTACAAGGACCCCTCAAATTCGAAAAAATTCCTGGTTAAGGCTATCTCGGCCAGATGCAGGATGAAGGTCTGTGGTGTTTCGTAGGGCCATTCCCCCTCAAAAAGTAACGTTTCCAAAACCCTGAGGGTTTCCCGCTGCGGTATATTAGTGAATAGGGCTTCTATATCGAGCCCTATCAAGAATTCCTCGTCTGGGTTGAACGGCATCTCTTTCAACAGATTCAGAACATCTAGTGTGTCTCTTAAATAGGTCGGTAGTTTTTGGACCATAGGCTTCAAATAGAAGTCGCAGAATTCGGAGAGGGGCTCCAGCAGGGACCCCATCCCGGAGACAATGGGTCTCCCGGGAGGGGGTCGCACTGCTTTGTGGATCTTAGGTAAGGCATAGAAATACGGAGTCCTTGGTTGCTTGTTCACAAGGAACTCCGCTTCTTGCTGTGTAATCCAATCATTCGCCTTAGCCTCCTCTACCATGATGACGATTTCTTTGGTGATCTCTTCAGTAGGGTCTTCTCTCAATAAGTGATAAGTTCTAGGGTCAGCCAAGAGGCGGAGACATTCGCCTCGATAGGTATCAACGTCCATAATCGCAGTCGCCCCGCCCTTGTCAGCAGGCTTCAAGATGATTTCCTTATTTGACCTCAATTCCTTCAGTGCTTCTCTTTCCCGATTCGAGAGGTTGGAGAAATGTCCAGAGTCCGCCAGATTTAATGACTCTAGATCGTGGATCACTGCTTCCTCAAAAGCCGCAATCTGGGGAGGGAGGGCTGCTAATTGCGGTGTAAAAATTGACTTAGGGCGAAAAGGTGTATCGCCTCTCTGTCTCTCCAAAGGCTCTTGATTTTCGAAGAAGTCTTTCAATCTTACATTCCGGAAAAAGACCGCTAAATCCTGTCGTAAATTGAATAGATTCGGATAATTCGTAGGGACGAATCCCAGGCCCTTCTCAAGAACTTGCTCCTGAAGGTCAGTTAAGGAGTGAGAGGACAGGTTCACCACTAGTGATTGTCTCGGCTCGTGCTCGGTGTTGTTCCTTGTGCCATGCTCCTGGTGATTAGCTGGGTATTACCCACTCTACACACCCCCCTTGTGTGTACATTACTCCACAACACCCAACAATACCTAGTTCAGAAACGTACCTTATCTGGAGGAAACAGACACTCTAGGAGTGCAGACAATCTACTCCTGAAACCTTTGTGGTTCAACAAGATTAAAACCTCCAACAGAGCATTTTTGGGAGTGGCACCAAGAATTTGGAACTCACTTCCGCCATCAATCAGAAAAATCGTCCCAAGACCTCTCTTCAAAAAGGAAACAAAACTATTCCTGATGAACAAATTCCTCACTAAAACCTGGACAATCACCACTCGAACTCACAATCTCAAAACTTAACTACACTCGCCATCAACAGATAGTTAGATGCTAAGACTTGCACAGTCTCGAATTGACTTTTATCGCTCAGAATTACTTTATTTTCTGCTTTTACTTTGAACTAAGTTATGCTGTATTGATCACTGTTATAACATGTTTTTGTATGCCACGTGCGCACTATATGTGATATCTAATATATTGTTCATTATGTAAAGCGCTCCGATACCTTACCTTTGGTCTGGCTAGCGCTATAGAAAACTCTAAAAATAAATAAAAATAAAACATATAAGTAAATTAAATGTGCAAATTGAGTGTAAAGCAATGTCATCTTGTTTATAGGAATGAGCACAACCACCTTAGCACTGGTATGCAGTGGAAAAGTGCACAGAGTCCTAAAGACAGAGCGATGCCCACATACCCCATCCAATCCTTCCCTCACCTTCTCCCACCCTCTCTCTCGCCCACGGCTTCATTACAACCCAGTCTGCTCTCGCAACCCTCAAAAGCAACAACCCCAACCCTAGTTGCCACATCAATACAGTTCAAAATATTACCCCCACATGAAACGGACAACCCCTCTATAAACCACCAGCTCCCTAACAACTCCCTTTCCCAAACGGAAATTGAACCAAATATCATGGCCGATCTATCAAATAGCATATTCAACTCCTCTCACGATCAACCGTCTGACAAGGTGAAGCTCTTCTCCCTGCCGACCAATCATAAATCCCCCACCTCTTTAGATAATTCCAGATCCTTCCAATACATTGCTCTCCCCAGGCTTGATCTTAATTGAACTCACCACTCTTCCTCCAATGCTCAAATCCTCTTTCCGCCCAACACTCAGGCTGCCCACAAACCACACACAATCACATGGTCATTGACCAACAACTCATCCCCACACCTCGGGGCCGCGCCAATCTGTCAATATTCCTACTCACCCACAAAACCCATTGCACATCTCCTCCAATTCAATCCTACAGTACTTCCACTTTCTGATCAACACTCTTTGACCTAAAACTGAATTACATCTGATGAGGGTTGACATCCAGATCCTACTACACCTTCCCTCTAATCTGGAACAAAAAGGTATGAATTAAAAAAAACATTGCTGCACACTTTCACCTTCAAATACCTTACTACCAACAGCCTGCTGACACCGGGTCCCCTCAACCTAAATGGAGCTGTAAACCAAATCTTGAACTCCACTCCCAACTCAATGTGCTGGCTAGCTACTTACCCAACAATGATATCCTCTACGTTCTTGCCTCCTACAAGCAAACTTCTATCAAACATACATTTCCTGTAGGGAAATTTCAGACAATCATCACTCGCCCACATAGGAATCCTCATCCCATTTCAAAGACCATAACTAAATCCAACCTCAAAAGAATCCCCATATCATTCTCATCCATTCACAAATATAATCAAAAAGAATCTAAAGTGCTTGTTAATCAACTGCAGATCTGCAGTGAAATATAAGGCCAACATTGTCAACCTTATCCTTAATCTTGATCTGGACCTCCTACTACTCACCAAAACATGGCACAATGAATCCACTTCCTCTGTTCTGGACCTCTTAGTCCCTCCCAGCCATTACATCATCCGTTTGTACCGATCAGACCGTCTGGGTGGGGGCATTGCATGCATTCATCTGAACAAGCTCTCAATAAATCAAACTCACATTCAATCTCTGCCCTCATGCAAATACCTGGGGATCAATATCTCCTCCTGTTGTAACTGAACATTAATTTGACAAATCTTGGAGGTCATCTCTACCAGCAACAGTTAATACAACAATCAGATTTTCCTTGGCGATTTAAAAATTGAGAAAATAAGGTTAATTGATACTGACCTCCAAAATGTTGTAAAGCTCTAATCTACCAATGACCCTCTACCTCACTCCCTCTTACTTCAGGTACAGCACGCTCAAAGCCCTTCACCTAAACCAGCAAACAATACTTCTTGCTCCTTATTTGAGTCCATCAATGAATCTGACAACTTAAAACTTCTATCGTTCCCTGAAATACTCTAACCCCGGGGTCTCCAACCGGTCGATCGTGAGCTACCGGTAGCTCGCGGAGACCCCGGGAATAGCTTGTGTAGCCCTTCAGCCTTTCCGTCTCCATTTGCCCGCCCTCACCCAAACCAGTTGCTCGGATTGGAGCTAAGCTGGGGTGGGGGCAGGCGAAGAGGATGACGCTCCTCTCCTGGAGCTGCAGACTCCTCTCATGAGAGTCTGACTCTTGTGGCGTCATCATCGGGTGCCAGCGCGGAGCAGTAGGAGACGTGCCTTCCACCGCAGGTAAGCTCAATGGTGGAATTAGGGATCCTGTGGGAGGGATGGCTGACAAGGCGTCAGAGAGCGCAGGTTAGGAAGGAAAAACGAGTGGAACAGAGGGCAGAAGGGCACAAAAAACGAAGCAAAAACGAGTGAGAGGGCAGAAAGGCACAAAAAACGAGTGGAACAGAGGGCAGAAGGGCACAAAAAAATAAGCAAAAACGAGTGGAACAGAGAGCAGAAATGCCCAAAAAATGAGTGGAAAAAACAAGTGGAACAGAGGGCAGAAAGGCACAAAAAATGAAGCAAAAACAATTGGAACAGAGGGCAGAAAGGCACAAAAAACGAAGGAAAAATGAGTGGAACAGAGGGCAGAAAGGCACAAAAAACAAGTGGAACAGAGGGCAGAAGGGCACAAAAAACGAAGCAAAAACGAGTGGAACAGAGGGCAGAAAGGCACAAAAAACGAGTGGAACAGAGGGCAGAAGGGCACAAAAAAAAGCAAAAACGAGTGGAACAGAGAGCAGCAAGGCACAAATAACAAGTGGAAAAAATGAATGGAACAGAGGGCAGAAAGGCAGAAAAAACAAAGCAAAAACGAGTGGAACAGAGGGCAGAAAGGCACAAAAAACGAGTGGAACAGAGGGCAGAAAGGCACAAAGAACGAAGCAAAAACTAGTGGAACAGAGGGCAGAAAGGCACAAAAACGAAGGAAAAACGAGTGGAACAGAGGGCAGAAAGGCACAAAAATGATGAAAAACAAGTGGAACAGAGGGCAGAAAGGCACCAAAAACGAGTGGAACAGAGGGCAGAAGGGCACCAAAAACAAGGGGAAAACGAGTGGAACAGAGGGCAGACGGGCACAAAAAACAAAAGGCACAGAGGCAAAATACAGAATACAGAAATATAGGGGCAGCTAAGAACAGAAGGCAGAATGGGCAGAGAGATACGGGGCAGTGAGGGGAACACAAGGGAAAACTGGGCAGAGACACAGGGCAGCGAGGGGTACAGAAGAAAAGACGAGGCAGAGAGAGCACGGGAACAGCTAGGGGAACAGAGGGAAGAAAAAGGGGTGCGGACCACGTACAGGCAGCGGGGGAAGACAAACAACAGCAGTCACAGACACAACAATGATAATACAGGCAATACAATTAAAGCAATAAAACATTGAAAGGCACATGTGTATAGATTACCGTTACTTCGCAGGCAGGTAAAAATAGATACAGCCAGGATCAGCAGTAGGATTTTTGTGCTGCTGTTTGATTGCTCACTTTTCACAAGCCCTTGGGTACCACTGCCTCTTACAACTCTGCAGTTATCTGTGTCCAGTAGTCAAGGCCAAGCTCATGATGAGGCTGGGTGGGGAGTAGAAGGGTATGGGGGGCATGGGATTGAGGGGGCATGACTGTTAAGTCATGGTTCAGGGCCACGGGTATTATGTGGCACTGGGGGACCAAATTATGCCGCAAGTTTAACAAAATCATGCAGCAAAAAAGACAAATGATATGGTGTATTGCAGCTAATTTTGTGATAGTACTACTTTATCATTTTGTAATTTGTACTCGTTAGCAGTGTCTCTGAAATTTTGGACCTTAATTTTGGACCTATTCATTGAAATGTCTTGAAGCGTCACAAATCCAAAGTCAATCCTTTTGGTGTTCTAGGGAACTCTTAAGTCAGGCCTGTCTTGGGTATTTTGTTCAAACCATAGTATGGGCTCAGATGAAATTAGGCTTAAAGTCTATGAAACTGGGTGTGGGGGGTCTCTCTGAAAAATACGCGAGTCGCTTCGGGTTCAGTAGCTCACAACGATTTTCACTGGCCAGAAGTAGCCCTGACTACACAAAAGGTTGAGACCCCTGCTCTAACCACTTCAAAGACCTCTTACCCTCCAAAGTCCTTTACAAGATTAAACACTCCATCCTTCCTTTATGGACCAGGATTATCAATCCTTCCCTAACTCAAGGCTACTTACCAGATTGTTTAAAAAGTGGCCAAGTCACCCTTGATATTAAAAAAACCTCCCACTAAGCAGTCAGACCCCAATAACTATCACCCTATCTTCAATATGCCAGCTCTGGCTAAGCTCCTGGAAAATGCATACTGTGAGAACTATGCAACCAAATTGAACAATTCCAACTCTTCAGCTAGTGACAACTGGGTTTAAGGCTAGGAAACAGCACCTAAACTGCCCTGGTCCATATTGTCAATGATTCCCTAAAATGTGTCAATCAGAATGACTACTGCCTATTAATCCTACTTGATCTGTCAACTGTGTTTGACACGATTAGGAACAAGAACCTTATGAACCTCCAAGAATGCAGAATGGGTCTCTATGGCACTGTGTTAAAATGGTTTTCCTCATTCTTACACGAGAGAGCTGAAATTGAATTACACCCTGAAAATTCAACCATGCCCTTTCCACATAGGCACCATTAACAATTGGCATCCCTCAAGTCTCATCTCTCTCTTCCATTCTCTTCAACCGTTCATGAAACCCTTAACTGAAATCTTCAAACTAGAACATCTCATACCACATGTGTGCTGAGGATACTCAGCTTTACATGAAAATCACTTCTCCAGAAGACATCAGCATCCTCAACAACATATTGACCAAAACTCAACATTGGCTGACACCCAACCACCATCAATTGAACACCCTCAAAATTGAATTGCTCCTAATATCTCTACCCAACCTCACCCCTGACATCTAAGGATGGCTCTCACATCTAAGATCCTTGAATTGTACCCCTCACATCATAACCTCATCAACATCTCTAGGAATAATCTTGGGCAGTCACCTTTTTATGCAGGATCACATCAGTGCCACCATCAGGGTAGCCAACTACCAATTGCATGGTCTAAGGACATTACAACCTTACATTCACACTGCAGATCTCAAGACAGCAGTATAAGCTCTGGTGAGCTCCAAACAAGATTGCAGCAGTGCCATTCGCATGGGTCTAGAAAATTCCAAACTAGCACCTCTAAATTCAACCTTTAAAGCAGCTGCTCAACTCATCAATGGCTCAGACAAGAGTGATCACATCACCCCAGACCTCACAGCACTGAACTGGCTGCAAGGATCCACATACAAATCTCCTTATTGACTCATTAAGCTCTTCACCACCACACTCCAACTTACCTAGCCAAGAAACTTGTCCTATCAGGCAAGAATAGAACTTTATGAAGGACAGGTTCCCTTCTACTAAAGCCCTGCAAATTAAAAAAGAAAGAAAACCTACAAGCGTTCCTTCTCTGGATTTGCCCTCAAAATGTGGAACTCTCTTCCTCCTGAGACCAGATCTATCCCAACAAATGCCCTCTTCAAACGAAATGTAAAGCAACTACTAATGAACAGAGTACTTCCCCAATGAAGACGTACGATTCCCAGAAACCAACCTCTATGGCATGCCCTTCAACAAGACGTTTTGGGCTTCCTGAATGGCAACCCACGTTCCCTCTGTTTGGTCCTACTAAATGCCATCCCCCATTCTAGCATTGACTTTGTTGTTCTTTCACAATTGTATACTCCTATCTGTTTACCGTTTTGCTTTCCTGATGTACAGTGCTCTCATACCTGCAAGGGTCATGCCCAACTCAATAAATAGAATAAAATAAAATGAATACTGAAAGCACACCATTGTTTATTCCCTCCTTTCCTTCTTCTCCAGGCTGCTTAGATCATCAAGAAGATGTGGTTGTTCCAACATGTCACACTGACTTTTGATATATCTTAGCAAAGATATGTGACCGGCCTGATCAAGGGAAAGACATTCCCGTCATTTAAATATTGTAGATCCGGGATATACATATTACTCTTTCCCGCAAAAAAAATTTGTACGCTTAGATTATTTCTTGTTGTTGGCCTCACTAATTAATATGGTGTCAATGCAAATTATGCCAAGACTTACATCTGATCATTCTCCAATTGTGCTCGGAGTTCCTGCTCTCTCTTTCTTACCTACAAATTTAAACTTTTCCTTCGATCGGAAATTGTGTTTGAATGTAGATTTTCAGAGACATATGTCAGAGTGGATTAAGGAATTTTTTTGTTATTAACCGGAATTTGACACAACCAGCAATTGTGTGGGATTCATTCAATGCATGTTTTAGAGGGGAGGTTTTAAGTTTTGTGAGCTATCAGAATAGGAAGAGAAAGAAGAAGATTTAGGACTTATATGCCAAGTTGGGGGATGCCGTAAATAGATTAATTATGGGAGCTACTATGCGCACAGTCCATATACAAGAACTAGAGGAGGCTGTGGAGGTTCTGCGGTCCCAAATTAAGGGAATCTGGAATATGGATAGTGCCAGGAAATACTTGGTCCATAAAAAACAAATTCATGAATTTGGTGAATCGGTTGGAAAATGCTTAGAGCTTCCTCTTCGCATGGAAGAATCTGGGCGGCGTATAGCTGGGATGCAGGATAATGCTGTCATATTGTCTCAGGATCCTAAAGGGATTTTAGCTATTTTGCACCAGTTGTATTCAGAATTATATATGTAGGACTTATCTCCTTGCACGCCTATTCTAGATAGCAGAGATTGGCTAGTTTTCAACTTGAGCGTAGTGACAGGGAGAGGTTAGAGGAACCGATTACATTGGATGAACTGGAAGCAGCGGTTAATGGATTAGCATAAGGGAAAGCGGCTGGACCCGACAACCTACCGGCAGAAATATATAAGTTGTTTTTTGGACCATTAAAGGTAGATATGCTACGCACATTTAGGGCTGCACAGAGTGGATTGCCCCCTAAAACCTGGGCAGAAGCCACTATAGTGGTTTTTGGGAAAAAAGGTAAAGACCCAGCATTGGCGGGGTCTTACAGGCCAATTTCATTAATGAATTGCGATTGCAAAATATATTCCAAAATTTGAGCTAATCGACTGTCTCAAAATATTATTCCTTTGGTGTCCCAAAATCAACACGGATTTATCCCGGAGCGTAGTAAAGTATCCCATGTCAATAAAGTGGTGACACTTTTTGATATTGCCCAAACGGAGAAGCTTGAGTTAGGTCTTATTTTATTAGATGCTGAAAAAGTGTTCGACCGGGGGGAGTGGGCTTACTTGTGGGAACTGATGTTAAGGATGGGTTTTGGCAGAGGGTTTATAAATGCCCTACAAGTGTTGTACTCCACACCGGTCGCCAGGATTGCTTCAATGGGCTTACTCTCGGAAGAAGAACAAATCACTTGAGGTAATAGACAGGGGTGTCCCTGCTCCCCACTATTGTTTGCTTTATTTATAAATCCGTTTATCAAACAATTTGGGAACAACTCTTTGATCAAACCTTTCATGGTTCATAATGTATCGTACTCAGTGTTTGCATATGCAGATGATATCGCTATAACCACCTCAGAACCCGTCTCAGCGTTACAAGTGATAGAGAGGCTTGCATCTCTGTTTGGCCAGAGGTCTGGCTACAAATTAAATGTCGCCAAGACACAGGTCTTAATTACTGAACTGGTGATCATGCAAGATCCACGAGTGGTAAAAGAAGTGATCTATCTGGGTATTAAAATTAGACTATCTATGGAGGAACTGGGCAATGATAATTGGAATTCGCTATTATGTAATATTCAATACTCACTAGATAAATGGTCTAGAATGCAATTTACTTTGATTGGTAAGACTAGTATTATAAAAGATAAATGTCTTGCCAAAGGTACACTACATATTACGAGCTGTCCCGTTACAGTTTTCTATGCACAACTGCAGCATTTATAGTCGATTTGCTCCAAGTTTCTTTGGGCTCTAGGCAAACCCAGACGAGCAATGAAGTTCCTGAACTTACCTGTGGTGCGGGGAGGGCTTGCCAACCCCGTCTATTTTTTACATTTTGCTGGGTCCTGAGGCACGTCAATGCTTTTTTAAACAAATTGATGGTAGCTACTACAAACGCACAAGGTTTAAGGTTCTTATAGCTGCTTTTAACGTGTGTAAAAAAATACGTAAGTTGTGTTCAGTAGAAAAATTATCTCGATATACTCCAATTAACGCTGTAAATATTCTTCCACCTATATTCTGGGATACTATTGCTAAAGGGTGGATGGTAAAGGGTTTAGTCTCACTTGGGGATTTGTTTAGTGATGACGGCTTCCTGATGTCTTATGAAGAAATATCCCGACTGTTTAATTTACCTCAAAACCAATTTTTCAAGTATCTCCAGGTTAGAGATTTTACTCTTCGGAAAAATGTTAGAGCGGACTTCAGCCCAGTAGTTACTGCGGTCCAACGTCAGGTTAAAATTGGGGCTGTTTATCAAATACTACAATCTTGCAAAAAAGACGATCTTGATAAACACAGAACAAAGTGGACTGCGATACTAGGTATTGAGCACCTGAATTTAAAGGATGCGATAGTTAGATCTAGGGAGACTCTTCTATCTGCGAATCTGTAAGCTCAATGCTTTAAGACCTTTTTCGTTTATATTATACACCGGCTCGTATGATAAAATGGGGAACAGGGCAGGATGGAAAATGTTTTCGATGTCGGGGAGACAATGCAGATATGCTGCATATTTTTTTTTCATGTGTTTGTTTGGCAGAATATATTTGACGCATTGAGCATTTTTTGTCTAGCGTACTAAAGATTCCCATTGTTTTAATGCCAGTAATGATGCTTTTGGGTATTGGTCCAGAATTCTGTAAGGGTACTCCCTTATATAAACACAGACATTTTCTGTTTATTGCAATGACTGTTGCTCGACTATGTATCGCAGCCGACTGGCTACAGGTCGAACCTCCACCTTTTGAGCGATGGAGAGCTAAGATGTTTAATTTATTTTCTTTGGGGTTTAGTATATATTCGGTTAAAGGGATCAAGAAACGTAAGATTGGTTTGGGTATTTGGGGGATGCTTTCCGAATATGTGTCTGACTGAAATGATTTTGATTTACTACTGCATGTAATGGTTCATTGAGTTACTGTGGAAAAAATAAATAAAAAAATAAAAAAGGGAAAGACATTCCTAAATTATAGTTCTATTCAGATGTCTGCAGACTAAAAAGATATTTTATTAAGGGCATGCCCATTTGGCTGTGGCACAGGGGAGATAAACGATTAGAGGGAACTGCCATCAGTCTCTTTAAACCCACATTTTCAACTGCTGCAACCTACATGCATTCACATTTCCCCATTTTCACCAGAAGTGGGTGGAACATGCAGATTTTCACTCCATGAAATTCTTTGGAATTCCACAAAAACTCTACGAGATTCCATGGAGTTCTGCCAACGGACAGAAATTATGCATTTCACGTTGCTCATGGTGCAAATCTAGTGCCAGTAGGGTAAGCAGCACTGAAAATCAGCACAAATGGCACCATGCAGTTCGCAAGACATTCATTTTGCTGCAGCACGAGTAGAAAATCCACTTGAGTGGTAGGAAAGCTACTTGAGAAGCAGCCATCTGACCATGACCATGCAAATTAGAAAATTGAGCAAGGGGATGCCAAATATCACTCAATCTCACATTTCTTGAGCCTTGCAGGAATAAATTCCACCCCATGGTGATTGGTGGACTTTGGGCAGAACTCTATTACAAAAATACCCTGGTGTTGGAAAATTCCCCCAATTCCACAGGCAGAATGAAGCATTCCACCCAGCCCTAATATACACCATAGGTTGCCACTGATATGCATTTGGTTTAGCAAAACAAACAAAAGAAACCTGGTCAGGATCGCTGTGAGTATGCCATGCTGAGTCTGAGACCATGAGTCCATTACTGACACTGTAGTGATATCACTGGGATAGAAAAATTCCCATCAGCCCACCCATCTGGTGGTGTATCGTCACGTGGGAGATGTATAGTCAATCCAAATCTTCAAGCACCTAAGATTGATGCAAAGGAGGATTTCGAGGATTTCTAAGACCACAGTGATTCACTCGTGATGTCTAATGGGGTGCAGTGCGCGTGAGAAAGTGAGAATGTGTGATAAAATTGACTCGAAAGGACCAAAAATTCAATTTATTCAGTATGGTACTAAGGTCAAAACTAAAAACAATGCCTCAATAGTTTTAAATAATAACTAGCCCGAGGCATAGTGCATATTGATCGACATGTTTCAGCTAGATGGACAGATGGTCCTAGCTTTCTTCAGGACCCGGTGAAATACTGCGACTGCAAATTTACAAAATTAATAATGTGCTTATAGTGTTGAATTTGCACAACAAAAATGGATTAATCCTACCAGTTGTTCTGAGCCCAGATGTGTACTGGTGGCAATCCAATCATAACGTCTATCCCAGCATTATGTGGAATGATGCCTCACCTCACCCGGTCACCCACTCGGGAAAAGGGAGGCCCCGCTCTGTCCGTCGGTACCTCAATGCTGGCATCCGAGAGGTACCGACGGCATTGAGGTACCGACGGACAGAGCGGGGCCTCCCTTTTCCCGAGTGGGTGACCGGGTGAGGTGAGGCATCATTCCACATAATGCTGGGATAGACGTTATGATTGGATTGCCACCAGTACACATCTGGGCTCAGAACAACTGGTAGGATTAATCCATTTTTGTTGTGCAAATTCAACACTATAAGCACATTATTAATTTTGTAAATTTGCAGTCGCAGTATTTCACCGGGTCCTGAAGAAAGCTAGGACCATCTGTCCATCTAGCTGAAACATGTCGACCAATATGCACTATGCCTCGGGCTAGTTATTATTTAAAACTATTGAGGCATTGTTTTTAGTTTTGACCTTAGTACCATACTGAATAAATTGAATTTTTGGTCCTTTCGAGTCAATTTTATCACACATTCTTACTTTCTCACGCGCACTGCACCCCATTAGACATCACGAGTGAATCACTGTGGTCTTAGAAATCCTCGAAATCCTCCTTTGCATCAATCTTAGGTGCTTGAAGATTTGGATTGACGATACATCTCCCACGTGACGATACACCACCAGATGGGTGGGCTGATGGGAATTTTTCTAGCCCAGTGATATCACTACAGTGTCATTAATGGACTCATGGTCTCAGACTCAGCATGGCATACTCACAGCGATCCTGACCAGGTTTCTTTTGTTTGTTTTGCTATTGTAAGGGCCTAAGTAGCCTTGGTCGTTAAATCATTGCCCTCTTTGACCCTGCCCCACTTCGTGTTTTTTAGTTATGCATTTGGTTTAGTCAATCATGCATAATTCATCCCTAGCCTAGATGAAAATGCAAACAGGGCACTAGAAGCCTTTGCAAATTGATCATTTCTCATTACTGTGCTTCCATGACCCTGCTGAGTCAAAAAGACCCTGAGGTAGGAAAAAGTCCTAAGCTGTGCTATATGAGTTGCTGGACCCACAGGTCATAATACATGACTTAGATAGACTGACCTCAAGTTTAGGTTTGGCATTAACAACTCAAAGCATTGCTATCCAGCAATGTTTAAGGGGTTTTTGGCTTGTGGGCCATTATGACCGAAGCATCCGCATGAAGAAGCGGGAGATGGGGCGATGGCTGACATGGGGCACGCCCCTGAACCTCTTCATTGACACTCTCTGTAAGTTGTCAATATAAAGTGTGAAAAGGACGGGTGGAAGGACACATCCCTGCCTAACCTCCCATGGCAATATGAAGCTTGTCAGTACTCTCCCTACTGATTTCAAACCGCACCCTTGCTGTAGTCCGTGTATAAATGTCTCTGATTAAATTCAAAAGGGACAACTTTGCACCCATGTCCTCCACCAAGTGCCAGAGCTTGCCTTGTGAAACGCAATCAAATGCACTTAACAGATTCATGAATGCTAACTTGGGGTTTCCTCTTTAGGTCAAAGCCTACCAGACATAGCAGCTGTCTAGCTCTCAAATGACTTCTTGTGGGCATTCTGAAAGCGTTCCTGGGAATGCATTCCGCCCACTGCTTACCATTGGCTTTGTTGCTTGAAATTCAAATTTTCTGGCTTTCTATTTGCTGACTTTGTTAGTTTCTGGCTGTTTTGCTTGTCTTCATTCCTCCCGAGGCGCAAAGCTTGTTCACCATCCCTCTTTGTATTTTTCCACGAGTCCTCACTTTCTGTAACCATGCCTTTAAATTTTGTTTTTATCTTGTCACATTTGCTGTGTGTTCAAAGACTGAGGTCAAATGCCAGACTTTCTTGCGGGAGCTTGGTGTTTACTTTTTTTTCTCTGACTTCAAAGTGGGAAGATTTATGTAACAGTCTTTCTGGCACTGGGAAAGGAAAAGTTATTTTCTAGCACACAACAAAATATAAATCTCTGTGAACGAACTGTGCAAATATTTCAGAATATATCAGAATTAGGAAAGCACAAATGTAGCACATTTTTTGTAGTTCGAAAGTGCAGTAGAAACAAATATTTTTATACGATTAATACAAATCAGTGCACTAGGTGATGCCATTTCCACACATTATCGTTTATGTGCTCTAAAGTTTAAACAGTAAAATTGTTTGTGCAATTGTAAAGGTTTTTTAAATTGAAAATATGTTGGCTTTAATGGAAGTACGCTACCACATCATGCATATTCCACATTATGCCACTACATGGTAAACCTATCCACTCCACTCCATGACACTCCATGACACTCTACTACACAACACTCCAATCCATCACACTCCACTCCACCCCACTTCACTCTAGGCCACTCCACTCCACAACACTCTACCCTGCAATACTCCATGCCACATTACTCTACACCACCCCTCTATATACCATTCCACTCTGATCCACTCTACGATACTCAACACTATGCCAGTCCACTCTCTGACACTTTACTCCACTCTACGCTACGCTACACCACTCCACTCTACACCACTCCACTCTACACCTCTCCACTCTAAAACACTTTACTCCACTATTCACCACTCCACTCTATGCCCCCTATGTCCAGACTACTCTACTCTACTCTATGCCACTCCACTCTACGCCACTTCACTTTACTCTACAACTCTACTCCTCTCTATGTCACTCCATAACTCTACTTCACTCTACATCACTTTACTCCACCCTGTGTACCTCCACTCTACTCTACTTCATGACACTCCTTGACACTCCACTCAACTCTTCACCACTCTACTTCACTCTTCGCCACTCTAATCCATTCTATGCCAATATATGTCACTCCACTCTGTGCTACTTCACTCAAGGCCACTTTATTTACCCTATGCCACTCCACTTTATTCCTCTACTCTACTCTATGTCACCCCATTCCACTCTACACCACTCTTCTATACCACTGACTTTTAGCTATCCTGAACAACAGCCATACTGGTGTACTAATAGCTAAAACACATTGGCAAAGCCAATAACTCTTCTATAGGCTTTGTCAAGGCTTTTTTAACGAGTATATAGTTATTTATCAATGGAGCCAAATTAAGATACTGTTTCACAGTGCCAATGCCCTTCTGAAACCTGTATTGAGGATCTGTCAGGATGTTATGCTCTTCTGCTCAATTTTCTAGTCTTCCTAGTAGGATTCTAACCTATCACCTTCACTAGGACGTCCAGAAGTTAAATTGGTCATCAGTAGATAGGGTGATCCTGATTTTCATTTTTGTAGCATGGTACTACAACAGATTCATACCAAGTAGACATAATCCCTGTTTTGCAGGTACCCCTTAATACATTTGTCAGTAATGGCCCCCCTAAATCAATGTAGATCCGACAGGATCCCATCAGGCCTTGGAGCTTTAGCATTTGGACACTTCCTTATAGACAAATACAATTCATTCAGTATAGGTTAAAATACAGAGACTTCACAGGTATGCATGGCTGCAGCCTCAGTGTACTGACCCTTGTCCAGAGACAAACCACCTACGCCATGACCTTTGATTTATTTACTCAGGTGGAATAAGAGTAATTTTGGGACTTCTGCATTCTCTTTGATGTGGAATTACCAATAATAACGCTATCATGCCTGTAGAAAGCTGGATCTTTATATAGTATACCAAAAAGAGGTATACTGTGCAAACAGTCCAGGTATCCCATATGAGTGGACAGGGGCTTGCTCTAACAATTTCAAGGTGCTCTCTTAGGGGGTAGTATGTTGTGCAGCCTTAGGGTTATTAGAGAGGATTGTTAGAGATTACACAGAGTCAATAAATGATACACACAACTCAATTAGGAGATCCGCACCAATTAATAAAAATAACATTTATCCTTACATATACTTAGGCACCAGAATCAATTTGATCAGGTAAGTACGTTTCAAGAAAGACATCTTTGCAGTTTTCAAAAGTCGATACTTCGGGGCCAATTATGAGTTTGGTAGTCCGACTGCCCGCCACAGCATCTGTGGCCTCTAGGACACCGCAGATCAATACACACACAGTCAGTAAATGGTACACACAACTAAAATAGGAGATCCACACCAATTAATAAGAATAACATTTATCTTTACACATACATAGGCACCAGAATCAATATGATCAGGTACGTATGTTTCAGGATAGACATTTTTGCAGTTTTCAAAAGGTTGCACTTCGGGGCCAATTATGACTTTGGCAGTGCAACTGCCCGCCGCAGCGTCTGTGGCCTCTAGGACACCGCAGAATCGGCGAGTCTACTGACCACTGCATTATGAGTTGTGCTTTCTGAAACGTTGAATGTTGCTATGGTGCAGGTCCCTCCAGGACCACAGTGGTCGGCAATATTGGTGATGTATCCTCTGATGCCTTTAGTGCTGCGGTGTACCTGCATTACGACTGCACAGTAGTACTGGCGCTCTCCCAGCGGCGGTTACCCAATGGTGATAGACTGCAGGTGCGCGCTCGCTACAACTCACCAAAACAGTGACTATAGGATGGATTTAAAAACTAAACAGCTGATGTGTTTTTGCCTAGTGGACACGCCTTCAAATAACACCATAAAGCACACCCCATCCCTAACCATGTCCTTTGCTTTTCATCTAGAGTACAGAAAATAGGAGACACTGTTCTGACCCAAGGCAGCCCCCTTTTTCATTCATCTCACCAGTAAGCACTGTCTACCAACTACTCAAAGTATGGAGTCTGTCAGAGTTTTGGCACTTGTAAGCAGTCATTAGAAGAAAAGAGAGTTGTTTCCAGACGGGTCACGAGCGCAGATAATTAACTTTGGACGCGAAGCGATTTTAAAAGTAGAGATTTCCACAGACGAAAGGCATCACTCTGTATTGGATGCAGGGACAACATCTGCACATCTGGAAAGAGCGTTGAGGAGCCATAAAAAGTGGCAAAGAGCTGATTGCGCAGGAGGGAGGATACTGTGACAATTAACAATTCAACCACTGACTTGACTCGTCCAGCCAAGTTAGCATCTCAATAAGGCTTCAAAGCAACAAGTTTACAGGCCCTTGAACTTGCAAACCAGATAATAAGAAGAGCCAATCAAACAATAATACAAAGGGGCAACACCTCCTGATTACATCCCATCACAATTAATCTTATTGATCCTGCAGGCAGCAACAACTGCCGGTTATTAGCCCCCCGGCGGTACAATGAGATCGGGGAGGACGCAAAGGAACCCACCACAACGAACGAAACGGAAATCAAAAATCAAATCAGTAACCAATAATTCTAACAGTACCACAGTTAATTCTCCAAAAACTACTTTAATCCCTCCAATTTATTCGATTTTTGGAACCATGAATCACACGGACACATTTTCATTCTTGAAAGATCCCGTTACAGCAATCTATACAATGCCAGCAACTCCAAATGGTCTACAAAAACCTCTAATACCGAGTAAAGTGAATACGCAAACGGTACAGATTCCATCCACCGCATTAAAACCAAATACCACCTTAGTAAATGGTAATGGAAAAGGAGAATTAGGCAGATGCACATCAATGGCACAAGAGGCCCACTCGTCCATAACCCAAGGAAATAATAATAAACATCTGATCCAAACACAAGCTCAAGTTCACATGGAAGCTGGAATTCAAGACCAGGTGCAAGACCAATACACGTACAAAATTCCGTTAGGCTCCTCCAAAAGGATAATGAATAGCTCCATGGAAAATTCACAAATAAATGCCTCATTAAACACAAGTCAAAAGCAAGCAATAAGGTCAATTACACCCTCAGTAACACCAACAAGCAATATAAACCTGGAGCAATTAGGGGTGGTCAGCCCCCCAGGAACTGGCAATGACCAGCGATGCATTAACACCATCTACTCAGATCCAGCATATAAAGTTCAACCAAACAATCACTCGACACCCAGACAAGAATTACGACTAAATCAAGCAATTCTTGACTCCAAAAACAAAGACGATGTGTGTAGTTCCTGGTTTGAGTTCCAATCCCCATTTGCCAATAAAGCAAACGCACACGCGCAAAGCATAACCGCAGTTAACGTCAATGTCAAACCGATTTGGAATGCAAGCGAAATCGAGCATATGCAAATAAACCCAACGAATAAGTTTGTAACAGCACCCAACTATGCTCAAAGCAAAATTCTGGTAGGTGGTCAAACATGCAACCAATCACCTTTGGAGCCAGTAACAGTACATATAATCGAGATACCAGTGGGTGGGATGAGGAAGTATATATACCCGCAGATCCATTAAAAAAAACAAATCCAGCATCTCGACACGGTAAAACGATTATAGAGATATCCAGCGCAATGGATTCGTCGGATGAAGTACCATCAAAAATCCCAGGGAACACAAGTCCCTTGACCAAATTAAACACCAAACAACGAGCTGATATGGCGGGGAAAAAGGTCGAGGTAAATACAATCAGCAAAGGCAATACATCGAATCATAAGGTTAACCAGTACCAACAATCAGAAAAGCATGACATCAGTCAAAATTTAGAATCAATAATCAAACTACACACTGCTCTGGGGAAAATACTAGAAACGTCAGTCAAAACGCTGAACATGCAGTCTGACAAACTGGACATTCAAATAAACCTCATGAGCATAATTGCCGAGCATATTTCTGATATAAACAAAAAACTGGATACTATGGCAAATGCTTTCACAATTCTACAGGAACACAAGAATTACTGGGATCAGCCCTTAAATTGCACATGCAGTCCTATACTAGAAAAATTAAAGGACCTACCGACAATATTGGATAACATCTTACAGGAATATAAACTTACTAAATATGGCACCAACTGCATACTTGACCCTAACAAAGCCACGATCAATGACGACACAGCCGGATTGACAACAACAAGTGTAAAACCTCCAATCTCACTCTCAACCAACTAAAAACCCCAAGGAAAAAAAGATATCGGACACAAAAATTGGTTATTCAATCAAAGAACAAAAAACATCAGGGACATATCTCCAGGGTGAGATTAATCACAGTAAACCCCTGATTGCAAAAGGGGCCGACTATGAACCCCAACAATTATTAATGAAACGACAGAGAAAACGTGCAAGGAAAACAAGAAAACAACAATTAAACAGTAGATCTAGTAATACACAGGCCCAGGTCAATTATCCAATTTTCAACTGCTTCAAAGCGTCAACAGACTCTGCAACCCAAAAGGCAAAGGGAGAAAATCAGTCATGCAAAAAGACTAAGTATCAAGATCAACACCGGACACAAAATCTAAATGAGGCGGAGCACCAGCCAAATGATATGGAGGCAGAGCGCATTGGGACAGTTCCAAGATCAAATCCATTGTTATCCATGGAAGTAAGTAACAACGATGAACACGTGATTCTCGCCTCAGAAATGAGCAGTGCTAACTGGAGTTCTGAGAGTGCCGAATATCAACCTACACAATCAAACCCCATAGTAGGGCACCCGAACGGTCAATTCGAAGTCAATGAGATTAAATCAACACAAAAATCCCAGACCGTCCGGCAGGATCAAGGCTTGGCAATAAGGACCCTAAGAGGTGAGAGCCAAAACTCGCGTGCAATGGATAAGCAGGAACGCCCAAGGGTGGGAAGTCCCAAAAACGACAGCCCCATACAAAGAGTATTTCTCACCCAGCAAACCGGGTGTAGCCCCAACAGATCTTCCAACAGACGGGACTCTAAAAACAACAGGCAAGTCATTGCAAAAGATGACAAAAGATCACAATGTCAACTAACAGTAAAGATAAAAACGGACTTTGAAGAACCAGAGCCAAATGGTGGCCCGGAAAAAGAAACAAGGATATGCCCACTCAATGCGAATCAATTCAACTAACACGCATTCAATCTTGAGCTGTGTGGCCCGAAAAGTGAAAAATCAAAAGTAGTCGCAAATGAGCGCCCGGGAGACACCTGGAGGTATGAGAACAAGTACAACATGAAAAATACACTAAAAGACATAAGGGACAGCGCAAAAGAAAATACTATGCGACGGTGGACAAACAATCGGGCACTGCCAAGTCCCACGGCAACGCAAGGAGCAAAATCGAACAAACGGGGCAGGATCACCTTTATCCCAAATCAGGAAACACAAGGCCCACAAGATTACTTAAATCGAGGAAACATCCTATATCTGACGACTGCAATTCCAACTCTCAATCATATAACGTCTGTGAGATCTATTGTCAATTGAATTCATGAACCTTGGTACGAACACAGTAAAGGAATGCACCCTTACGACCTGGAGGAATGCAGAAACGACAGAGGAGATATTGCACGAAATTACTAAATTCGAGGAATGGGGAATCACCTTGATGGCAGAGGTAATACCAGGTTACCCGACCCTCTTTTAAAAAAAACACACTGCAAGAGAGAACAGTTTACTGGCAAGACGATGCACGCACTCGGTGCTACATGGTGCCAGGGGTGCGGACAACGTGAAACCCGAACACCTTTTTAAAGCAAATCGTACAATAAGAGAATGCTGAAATACAACCCAGGAGGGCAAAATGGATCCATGCCCCGTAAAAATCCTATCTTGGAATGTCGCTGGTGCAAAAGACATCGTAACTGATAAAAGAAAAACGGATTCTTGGGACACCTATGAAATCATCGTACTACAAGAAACATGGCTAGTAGCTCCAGTTGACGTTCCAGGTAGAATAGGTTTTCATGTTAGTGCTCCTCGAACTGAGCACTTCGGGCGAGCAAAGGGGGGCCTATCGGTCTACATTTCTACCACACTCAATATAAAGTCCTCCCAATTGTCCGAATCCACTGCTGATATGCAAATAATCAAACTTGAATTGGGACCTCAGGCCAGTATTGGACCAGTCATCCTCATCAACATTTACGCCCACCCAAAACGCATAGTAAAGCAAGAGCTCTTCAATAAAGTCTGCGATGTCATATCAGGACTTCGTCTTGAAGAACCTAACTGGGAAATAATACTCACAGGTGATTTCAACACCAATCTACTACATCCCCATGAAAATGAAGATAATATCATCTTTGCTAACGAATTCTGGCCGTTGAAACACAGGAGATCCCGCATGCAATGAAAATCGACAAAGTGGGTCGGAAATTGATGTGGGAGCTCGAACAGCAAGGGATGTGAGTTTTAAATGGGAGAATAAAACAAGATAGACCCGCTAACAACACCCATATCGGTCCTAGCTCAAGTACAATACTGGATTATACCGTAGTCTCTCTTCCTCTCCTCAGATTAATTGAAAACTTTCAAATCATATACTCTCCAGACAGTGACCACTCGGACCAGCATATAGAAATTAATTTCACTCTACTAAAACACCTACAAGCCCCAATAGTAGCCGGGGAAACATCAACAATAAACCTGAAACGCTTAAGATGGACAAGCGAAACACTGCCGCAAATAGCACTTGAAGCAAAGCACCTGATGCAAAGGCTCTCCATGGCCGACGAACTAACAGTTGAAACTTGGACTGACTTTATAAACAAATTACCAAAGACCGGGACCAATGTCAAAACAAAGCCTAACAAACAAAACTGTACCCATCTCAGCCAGGCAACCCGCTCTTTGAGAAGGAGTTTACGCCAATTTATGGGGAGAGCACAAGGTCACGGTCCACATTCCAAACCTTGGCAGGATGTCCGTCTCACCAAGAAATTATATAAGAAACAAATCTGGATTGATGAAAAAAATAAGGTAATCAGCTTTTGGGCAAAAATATTGTATAACGTAAAAAAAAAACGACTCCAGAGCATTCTGGCTGCAGGTAAACTCTTTAAACAGACCGGCAAATGTCATAAGTACGACATGCATTACAGAAATGGCATGGACACAACATCTGCATGACACCTTTTCAATAAATTCCAGGACATACTTACTATCAAAAGTAACCCCAGTATCCAAAACCTATAACGCCGAGACCCAGATGACCTCAGCCTTTGATTTGACAAACATTGTGTACAACAAAGAAAAAGGTCCAGATGATACACCACGTACATATGATGATCTAGACATATTACAAATAATCAAAAAAAGCAGGCAAGATAGCGCACCTGGACCGAATGGTGTTCCTCATACTATTTATAAAGCAGATCCCCACTATTGGGCCAGCAACTTTAATAAACTTTTTCGGACAATACACAACACCAGTCGGATCCCAGAAAGCTGGAGCGGGGCAGTCATCAACCCAATATACAATAGTGGTGATCGGAAAAATCCTGCTAATTATCGCCTAATAGCGCTTATTGATGCCGAGGCCAAATACTATCCTTCATTGATATTAGCTGACCTCATAACATGGTCAGATGACAACAAAAAAATTCCCGTGAATCAGTCCGGGTTCCGCCGCGGCACACGTACTATGGTAAATGCCATAGCAATAAGCCTGATCGCCGAGAAAAGCCTGCAAAATCTTCAAACTTTATATCTATGCTTTGTGGATTTCAATGCGGCCTTCGACTGTGTAAGTCGACAGTTGCTCTGGACCAAACTAAGGCAGCAGGGTCTTCCAAACGCAATCTTAAATCCCATAATGGAACTATACACCAATACCTGGATGCAGGCAAAGATTGACAACGGTCATAGGCTTACACAGAAAATCAGCATGTGCGCAGGACTAAAGCAAGGCTGTGTCTTGGCCCCTCATTTGTTTAATCTATTCATGGCCGACTTGTCATCAAGGCTAGATGGGGTCAATGCACATCCTCCCAGGCTAGGAACATTGCCCCTCACACATCTTTCCTATGCCGGTGACGTTGTACTCCTCAGTCATACTAAAATAGGACTGCAACGCCTCATGCAGGAACTGAAGGATTACACTGAACATAATCTCCTGGAAATAAACATTAAGAAAACAAAAGTCATGATAATAACCCAACGCTGAATAAAACAGTCAAATTTTATCATTAACAACAAGAAACTGGAAGTAGTCAAAAGCTACAAGTACCTGGGGATACTTTTAGACAGACGGTTTACCTTTCGCACACAGTTTGACGCTATAGAGAAGAAAGGATCTGCCCTACTACTTGCATTCAGTATCTTATCAAAACAGTTAAAAGGCCCCCTGTTCACTCCCCTTTTAAGAGTTATTAAAACTAAACTAATTCCTACAATAGCCTATGGTAGCGTGTTACATTGCGGAACGAGTGCTCCACTCTTAGATACAATCCAAATAAGAGTGTATAAACGCATATTTAGAGTACCTTGTGATGCCTCTCCCGTGCAGGTACGGCTCGAATTTGGCTTGCAGCTACAAACATTGCACAAAAATTATGAGACAGTGAAATTTTGGTACGGCATCTGGTTGAACCCTGAAACCGATATAAACTCTGCAATATGGGAAGCCATCCAAAACAACCCCAATTCCAAGTATGCGAAGTACCTACAAACTTCCTTTGATATCACAGAGCTGGCATCATTGTGGGATAGGAAGATACCTTTATCCTCATTCAAGAAGATAACAAAAAAGGCAGCCAACATGCACCCCTTGAACGTTGATAAGACAACCCTGAGACATCGGTCACATGCATGGATGGTATTACGTTCTTACAAAAAACTTGCCCCCTCACCCTATTTCGAGCTTGCCTTTCCATCTGATTACAAACACAAATACCTAAACTTACGTATGGGAAAATTACCCATAAAGGCGGACCAACCAGGCTGGAGATCATTAGGCTCAAAGGGGTGCAACTTATGTGGTGCCGCTGTGCAAGATATAATACACCTGATTTGCATTTGTCCGGCAATGGACAGTGAACGCCGATGCTTATTAAAAGCAAAATTTAACGAAAAAGGAATTCGTACATGCCGGTCAGCGATCCTGCAAATGCTGGACTCAGTGGACCCTCAATTTATCTGCAGAGCAATCAAGTATGTTAATAATTTTGAAAACAAAAGAACAGACCACACAATTTAGAACTCTTGTAATTTTTTAACCTGTATCTTTTATTAGTTTTGAGCAAGTACAAGAATCATTTGGACTCACAGAATTGCCAATGTTCTTTCTCTTTATCAGTAGTGTCTTAACTTGAATACTTGAAGCAGTTTTTCTTTTTTTTATCTTTTAACAAGGGTATATTTCTTTTTTTTTTTTTTACTAATATAGTATGTAACATTGTAATGGTTTTTATTAACTATACAATAAAGAATTTCAATTTCTCTCTACCACCTGTAATTTATTTTTGCACCTTTTCATATATATCACTTGTTTCTTTTTCCATTCAGATATTCACTCAGTTTTTTTTTCTTTTTATCATGCCTGGGCACAAAAGCCCACAGTTCAGTGAGGCATAGTTCACAGTCATGGTGGATGAAATTATTCAATTAGAGCCCAAAAAGTTTGGTTCTTGATTCCCAAGTCCAACATACTCCTCTCAGTAGGAAAACAGAATAGTGGGACATGATAGTCAATAAAGTGAACGCTGTGGTACCACCCTGCTCACACAGCAGGAAAATAGAAGTAGGTGGACCGACCTCAGGTTGAGGGTGCATACCCCGTACAACATCCACCACTTGGAGGCCCAGCGCTCAATTACAATTCTTTTCTTGGGAAGAGAAGGTCTTGGACATCCTGCATTCTAAGGGCTTGACAGGACTAGATGGGGGTATGGAGCCTTGTAAGTTACACTTCAAGAACTATCACAATACCACAACATCCTGTTTGATCTCAACTCTGCTTTTGCTATTGTTTTGTTTATCTACTTTCTTAACATGCAATACTCAAAGTAGATGTTATTCTGTCTGTGTTCATGTGTATCGTTGCATATAAGAGTACATGTATTAAACTCTATGCCATACCACATGCTGGAATGGTGTCTGTAAGTTAATTATCATACAATTATCATCCCAGGACCCATCACATGTGTTAATATGTAAATTTATGGTCCATCCCAAATTGATGGTGCCAACAGGTATGTTACACTAGCTGTTTGTCAAGTGTTGGTAAAGTGAGATTGAAGTGGCTACAACTACCATGAGGCTCTGTGACTGGAACTCTAACCAAAACGCTATACTCCTTTTGCCCCTTCTCTCTTGACTGCCGTGTCGCAGCTGATGGTCACTCATCATGCTGGTTACCATTTGTCAAGTGCTGGTAAAGTGAGATTGTAGTGACCACAGATACCCTGAGGCCCTGTGACTGGAACTTTAACCAAGATGCTATACTCCCTTAGCCCCTTCTCACTTGTGTGCTATGTCATAACTAATGGTCACTCATCTTGCAGGTTACCATTTGTGAAGTGTTGGTAAGTTGAGACAGAAAAGTTACCACAACTACCATGAGGTCCTCTGACTGGAAGGTTAACCAAGATTCTATACTTCTTTTGCCCCTTCTGACTTCTCAGCCATGTTACAAATGAAGCTCACTTATCATGCAGGTTAAAGTTTGTCATGTGTTGATAAGTTGAGATAGAAAAGCTACCACTACTACCATGAAGCCCTGTGACTAACTCTAACCGCAATGCTATACTCCTTTTGCCCCTTCTCACTTGTCTGCCATGTCACAACTGATATTTAGTAATCATGAACTGTGTAATGTACATGCAAAACTTCACTCAGATATATATCTGAATAATTTGCTTGATGGTGTCCTGGTCTCATCAACTGCAACTACTGAATGCATAAGTGACACCATAACAACTGTGTACCCCTAGTACATGTAAGACATGAAGGAAACTCAGCTGGTCAGCAGTGCTAGGTGAGCCATTGACTCTGCCCTTCTCACATGATGATAATTGCTAAATATACAATCAAGGTGATTGTTTGTCTGCATTATATACACCTAGGCCTTGGAATGGTTACATGTGCATGTTATGAGTACAAGTTGGTTGGTTGAAATGTTTTGGAGATGTCATCTCTAACCCTAAAGTCAAAATTGCAGATATCAGCACATCTAATGGGTTGATGAAATGTACTACATGTATTGAATGTCTTCAAATGTCCAGTGACCAACTTCAACTCCTTGCAACTAGATGACAATACTAATCTCTATCTATTTTGTTTCATTGTAGGTTCTTATTTACTTTGATACAAACTATGTGGATGTAGAAACCTCACTTCCATCAAAAACAATGTTCTCTATGTATGAACAGTTTGATCCGCCACAGCACCTGGCCAGAGGTTGGACACTGAACAGGCTCCACCCCAGGATTCAGCCCTGATTAGTGACAACCCTCCTGGACATGTGGACGTGGATGACGGTCCTGGCCCATCTGGTCAACCTGGGCAGACGGCAAGAGTGGGGCTTACTGTGCCCACAATAATACCTCCCACCCCAGCTGCAACAACACAGCCAACGCCTGCACCTCCAACCTATGTACCTAGCTCAATCAGTACCATCCTGTGACCCCGAGTCCTGGATTTTTGAGGTGGCTATCATCACCCCAGTAACTGATGACTCAGGGCTCAGTGGGAGGGTTCGGCCTGTGCCAAGGGCACAGGCCAGTAGGGCTAGGAGTTATGGGGGGCTAACTGTTGGCCTGCAAAGTGATCCCATTGGGGCCATGGACATCCAGGTTGCCATCACCCATGTCCTCCTGGGAGTCTACCACGACTCACAAAGTGTGATGGGCCGGGTTCGTACTGAAATCTGGGAAATGAAGCAGCTGCAGAGGGACACATACCAGGAGGGTGCCAGCATCCACACAGAGGGGGCCGGCATCAACATCAACATGGCCTCTCTAGTTGGGGTGCTGCGGGACATCAACACATCCTGTGATTCTGGGCAAATCACTTAGTCTCCCCGTGCCTGAATTTGTAACGTAACCGGCGCTCATGTAAAACGCTCCAATACCTTTGGTCGAGTTCGCGCTATATAAACTCTGAAGAAAAACAACAACAAAAAAACACCACCATTTCAAGGGCTTTTCCACCTGCACCTATCCCTTCCTCTGGTCAAAGTCAATCCAGGCCAACAACATTTGCTGCAGCCACAGGAAGGGAGGCCCTATCAGAGGAGGACATTCTTACAGAAAACCCATTTCAGCAGCTGCGGATCCCTCCTCCAGCATAAAGAGGGTACGTCCACACACAATTCCAGGAAGTGGCAATGCCAGACACCCAGCACTGCAAGTAAGAGACCTGGACCACAATTTCCTCCTGTGTGTGGAACACATTCACTATCTGGACTATTCTTGGCCACTTTCCCATTTCTGATGGGAGTAGTATGTTGGAATTTGGACTCCAGACAATTTGGACTCTACAACAATGTATAAATCCACCATGACTGACTACTTCACTTTTAGTTTGCACTGTGGTATTTTTTACTTTTTGATTTAATCCTTGTTCACTTCCTTAAATGTACACATCTCCAAATCATTGTCTCCTGTTGTAGTTCAAACATATAACAATGAAAATGTACAGCCATATGAAATTTACAAAAATGTATACGTCTGACAATATCCTCTAGAAAAGACAACACTAAATTATGTCTAAATCATCATCTAGAGCATGGTTACTCACAAACCTTCTGTCGGGAGCCAACATTACAAAGTGGTTTGTGGCCAAGGGCTGGACTGGTAGGGGTGGGGTCAGTGGAGTCAGTGGGGGGCAGGGCTAAGGTAAAAAAAATAAACCTGTTTCAGAACATTAGGCACTGCGACAATGCTGTATTTCACAAGCAGATGTAACTACAAAGAACACATTTTGATAATACATTTTTATTAGCATACAATAGCAATCTTAAGAGGCATTGAATAGCTTCATACACACTTTGACCTCAATTTCATCACAGTCTTTCTCTCTCTCTCTGTCAGTCAGTCTCTCTCTCTCTCTCTCTGTCAGTCTCTCTCAGTAAGTCAGTCCCTCTCTCTCTCTCTCACACTCTCTATTTCGCAGTCAGTCTCTCTGTCATTCTCTCTCTGCCAGTCTCTCTCTCTGTCAGTCAGTCTCTCTCTCTCTGTCAGTCAGTCTCTCTGTGTCAGCCAGTCTCTCTCTCTGTCAGCCTCTCTCTCTCTCAATGTCAGTCACTCTCTCTCTCAGTCAGTCTCTCTCCCTCAGTCAGTCTCTCTCTCTCTCAGTCAGTCTCTCTGTCAGTCAGTCAGTCAGTCTCTCTGACTGTCAGTCTCTCAGTCAGTCAGTCTCTGTTAGTCAGTGTCTCTCTGTCAGTCTCTCTCTCTTAGTCTCTCTGTCAGTCAGTATCTCTCTCTGTCAGTCAGTCTCTTTCTCACTGTCAGTCAGTCTCTTTCTCCCTCAGTCAGTCAGTCAGTCTCTCTCTCTCTCTCTCTCTCTGTCAGCCAGTCACTCTCTCGGTCAGTCAGTCTCCCTCTTAGTCAGTCAGTCTCTCTCTGTCAGTCTCTCTTTCTGTCAGTCCGTCTCTCTTTCAGTGAGTCTCTCTCTCTGTCAGTCAGTCTCTCTCAGTCAGTCTCTCTTTCTTTCAGTTCGTCTCTCTCTCTCTCTCTCTCTCTCTCTCTCTCTCTCTCTTTCAGACAGTCTCTCTCTCTCTGTCAGCCAGTCTCTCTCTGTCAGTCAGTCAGTCTCTCTCTGTCAGTTAGTCAGTCTCTCTATATCAGTCTGTCTTTCTTTCAATCAGTCAGTCTCACTCAGTCAGTCAGTCTCTCTCTCTGTCAGTCAGTCTCTCTCTCTGTCAGTCAGTCTCTCTCTGCCAGTCTCTCTGTCTGTCAGTCAGTCTCTCTCAGTCAGTCTCTCTCTCAGTCAGTCTCTCTCTTAGTCAGTCTCTTTTTCAGTCAGTCTCAGTCAGTCAGTCTCTCTCTCTAAGTCAGTCAGTCTCTCTCTGTCAGTCTCTCTGTCAGTCAGTATCTCTCTGTCAATCAGTCAGTCTCTCTCTGTCAGTCAGTCTCTCTCTGTCAGTCAGTTTCTTTCTGCCAGTCAGTCTCAGTCAATCAGTCTCTCTCTGTCAGTCAGTCTCTCTCGCTCTCTGTCAGTCTCTCTGTCAGTCAGTCAGTCTCTCTGTCAGTCAGTCTTTCTATCAGTCAGTCTCGGTCAGTCAGTGTCTCTCTTTCAGTCTCTCTCTCTCTCTGTCAGTCAGTATCTCTCACTGTCAGTCAATCTCTCGATGTCAGTCAGTCTCTTTCTCTCTCTGTCAGTCAGTCTCTTTCTCCCTCAGTCAGTCAGTCAGTCTCTCTCCATCAGTCAGTCTGTCTGTCTCTCTCTCTCTCTCTCGCTCTCTCTTTCTCTGTTAGCCAGTCTCTCTCTCTGTCAGTCAGTCTCCCTCTTAGTCAGTCAGTCTCTCTCTGTCATCTCTCTCTCTGTCAGTCCGTCTCTCTGTCAGTCAGTCTCTCTCTGTCACTCAGTCTCTCTCAATCAGTCTCTCTCTCTTTCAGTCAGTCACTCTCTCTCTCTGTCAGTCTCTCTCTCTGTCAGTCAGTCTCTCTCTGTCAGTAAGTCAGTCTCTCTCTGTCAGTTAGTCAGTCTCCTAGTCAGTCTCACTCAGTCAGTCAGTCTCTCTCTCCCTGTCTGTCAGCCTCTCTCTCTAAGTCAGTCATTCACTCTTTGTCAGTCTCTCTCTGTCAGTCAGTCTCTCTCTGTCAATCAGTCTCTCTCTCTGTCAATCAGTCAGTCTATCTCTGTCAGTCAATCTCTCTCTGTCAGTCAGTCTCAGTCAGTCAGTATCTCTCTGTCAGTCAGTCTCACTCTCCCAGTCAGTCTCTCTCTTTCTTTCTCTCTCTCTCAGTCAGTCTCTCTGTCAGCCAGTCAGTCTCTCTGTCAGTCAGTCTTTCTCTCTCTCTGTCAGTCAGTCTCTCTCCGTCTCTCTCTCTCTCAGTAAGTCTCTCTCTCTCAGTCAGTCTCTCGCTCTGTTAGTCTCTCTCTCTGTCAGTCTCTCAGTCAATCAATTTCTCTCTCTACTCTCCACTCTCTCTCTCCACTCTCTTTCTCTCTCCACTCTCTCTCCACTGTCTTTCTCTCTCCACTTTCTCTCCAATCTCCCTCTCCACTCTCTCTCTCTCTACTCTCTCTCCACTGTCTTTCTCTCTCTTCTCTATCTTCACTCTCTCTCGCAATCCCTGCACTCTCTCTCCACTGTCTTTTACTCTCTTCTCTATCTTCTCTCTCTCTCGCACTCTCTCCCCACTCTCTCTCCACTCTCTTGCTCTCTCCACTCTCTCTCTCCACTTTCTCTTTCTCTCTGGGGGGCCATGGGTACATTACCTGCAAGGTCCGTGGGTGGCCAAGGAATGCCTGCCGGGCCACTGGCGGCCCGCGGGCGGTACTAGGAGTACCACGGATCTAGAGCATATTGTCCACTTCACAAAAGAAATCCCACATCAAATAAACAAACAAACAGACACCTCAGTACAAAAGTTTCTGACCACAGGGTCATTTCAATCCAGTTTTCCTTGCATTTGCTGTAATGTCACAAACAAATGTCAGTAATGTACCACAAGCTCTTTGGCCAACAATGAGGAGACACATCAACAGCTACATACAGTTTATACACAATGAGGATTTAACCAATGTGAAGGGAGACTAGCATGATTTGGGCCCAACAAAACATTGTTTTGGATCACATGATGGTACACATATTGCATTAGGACAAACATGTCACAAGGAACAAGTCCAATGGAACCCGCGTAACTTCCAAACTATCGCTGTGCAAGCTGCCTTGTACACTTAAACACTGTGACAGACATTCCAAGGACCAATCCATGTCCACTTTGAATGTCAGAACAGTATTATATACCTGCTAATGTCACCATGGCGAAATGTCTAAAGGAAAAGGCCATGGTAAAGTAATCTAAAACAGTCCAACACAGAGAGGGATTGGCTCAGAAACCATAAATATGGCACAAAACGCATTGCCAGTTCCTAGAGAACACAGTCCCAGACAAGATTTAAAGCTAGGCAAAGCTGCAGTTATAAAACAAACACCTTTCACCAGATATTGCCGGAGCTGTATATCCCTAGTATGTAGCATTAAGATCCTCCTAACAACATCACAACAAGAGTTGCAATAATATTCAAAGTCATCACATCTCACACCTTACTTAAACTCAGAAGTTTCAGATAACAGCTTGACGCAAGTCCATAGCTTCCTCTTCACCACTATCTTCATCATCATTTGTCATTTCAGGATCCTCACCCAATGACCCTTCATAGCCTTCATCCTCTGGGATGTAAGGGATGTTCCGTTGCAGGCCAATATTGTGGAGCATAGAGCAGGCCACGGTGATATTACATTACACATCCTCCCAGATGAGTAGAGGAGGGCCCTCCCAATCTTGTCCAGACAACTGACTCTGGCTTTCAGGAGCTCTACAGCCCACTCTACTGGCCACCGTGTTCTCGCATGGACCTCATTGAAGTGGACTTCCCTCGGTGTTGTAGGATTCCTCAGTTGTATGGACTGCATTCACTGCGGAATCCCTGTACTGACAGATACCACGAAGAAACCAGCAGGGTAACCACTAGGATCCTGTTGAGTTGACCAGAGAGCGAGACGGAATTAACCCGTATATACCAGGGAGACTCTGTGCTCAGACTTATCAAATTACAGGTTCTGCCAAACCTTCTAAACAATGGTCAAATATTTTTGAACTATTCCTTCAAGAGATGAATAGAGACATATAATTGCAAAAAACAGCAAAATACTCGCAAAAGCTTAAATAGGAAAGAAAATCGACCGAATCCTAGTTTATCGTTGCAATATATACAAGATACAGATTTGGACATCAATAGACCAGCTGCCAGTCTCGCTAGGGGAGATTCAACTAATTCCCTGTCACGACAGATATACAGAAAGTCTTGATAAGGTGGTTTTCATCTGTTTATTCCACCGAAACGCGTCAACGCCATCCTTGGTACAATTCAAGACTCCGGCATCGATGGTTGATTCACAGATTCGATAGTAACATAAGATCGATGAAACCATAAAGGAGTTCGAATGTACAAACTGTATCCAACAATCTTATGTTTTATACTTCTGTCTTGCTTTTCAACTATGCAGGTCATAATTGATTGTGATGTATCCATGTTTTTTTTATTAGCTGATTAGATTAGCTAGTTAGAATAATTGGTTTTAATGTTATGTCTTTGCATTTATAATAAATGACTTTTTAACTGCTATATGTTTGTGTTATATATGTAAGAATCATTTTCTCAATATTGTGCATTGATATAATCCTGCTTGTAACTCACCTCAAGGGAATCTCTCCATACTTCGGGTTAGATAACCCCACTTCCCTTGACTAGATTAAGGGGTACCTCTCTCTTTTCACACGCTGGATTCCTCAGTTGTTCCAACACCTATGGCGGTTGGGATACGCTGAGTCTCCTAGATGGGAGACAGACAGTGGTGCAATGAGTTACACACTTTCAGATTATACTTCCTGATATTACCCACACACAGTTAGGACAGAGCACACTTACCTACAAGCCAGGCCCTCTCCTGTAGTAGTTGTGAAATCAGATGGCGTATGGCAATGTAACACAGTTTATAGGCATCACGTGCAGATCCTGATAACTAACCGGGCACAGACGTTTGAGATGTACAAATCTGTTAAGCAGACAACTTGCACGTTGATAGCATGTGGTGATACACTTATTTCCTGGCTTGCAGTGGTACTAAAGCAATATAGGTGCCATCAATGTATCCAATAGTATGGGGTTTGCCAATTCTACAGAAATCACTCTTTACTGTGGCTACATCCTCACATCTGGGGAACTGCATGTAACTGTCCACATGTCTCAACAGTGCTGCTACCTCCTCTTGGAGTACCTGACTGAATGTAGATTGTGACATTCCACCTCAGATAGCAACAGTACATTGAAACAAACCTGTGGCAAAAAAATGCAATACAGACATGAGTTTCACAAGTGGTGGGATTGATGTAAGATAAGTAATGTGAGGTAGTAGGTCAGGCTCTAACTGAGCATATATGAAGTCCAGTATTGTTTGACGATTCAAATGAAATTTCGTTATCTAATGTCTCTCTAACATGGTCCGAAGGTCTGGAAATGGGTGGTATATAGGAGGCTGGTATCTCCTCCCTCTCCCAGGCTACCTATGTGAGAAGTACAATATAAATGTATATTAATCAGAGTGTCCAGGGTAACATATATGAAGAGTAAGGCAAAAGTCATGTGTCTTAATACAAATGCTTCATGAAGTATTACACATTTCATATCATCACTGTCAAATGTTGAACATCCACCAGTCAACCCAATGTGTCCTTCGCATGTCTGTGCACATCATCAAATCAGATTTTGTAAATGTCCACTATATTGAGGTAATCAATACATTTCATCTGAACTACAGCCAACCACAGTGTACAGTACACCACGCACATTTTGTCTATGTGCACATTAATGTCTACAGAGATGATGTTTTGTCCTGGACATGACATGGGAATAGAGTTTTTCGAATGTAAACATGTTTGCCGCTGAAAGGCTCAGTAATTGGACAAGCTCTATCCTGAACAGACCCCTTAAAGACATGCAGACCCTGGCACTGCTCATCATGCCGATCCTATGCTTAGTTTGCACCCCCTTTCATCTGGATTATAGAAAATTAGGGGGACCCTCGGAATTCGTATATCAAGGACTCATCCCCCCTGCCTATCCTCAAGACGGTTGCCCCAGCTATTGACTCCATGAACCCTCCATCGTCAACTGAGACCCAGCCATTTTCACTGATGCTTGGTGGAGCTCCCTTGTCAGCTAAAGAGGAGATGGGCTTTGGTTTCCCTCCTTGGCCATCACCTACCCAAACGGACTTTAGGCAAACGCTCCTGTGTCTCTCTTGACCTTATCTCCCCCCTCTCCCTTCCCTCACCACTCCTTTTCTCTCCAACCTCTGTCCTTTTCCCTCACCTGCCCCTTCCCTTTGTCCCCACACATTTATTTATTTATTTATTATTATTTTTTGGGGGGGAGGAGTTTCTTCCCTCGCCACTTGAGACTGAACTATTGTGTCTGATGCCCGATGGAGCTACCTGGTTTAGCTATAGGGGAGATGGGCCGTGGATTCCCTCCTTGGTCGTCACCTACCAAGTCGGTCTTTAGACAGACTTCCTTTCGTCTCCCCTTGTTGTCTCTTCCCTTATCCTACCTTTCTCACATCCCCTGCCCCCTCCACTACTTTCTCCTCTCATTTCTCTCCTCTCCTAATGTATTGCCTATTTTTTGATGCAATGTGTAATTGTTGATCTTTGTCTGTTACATTGTTGATTCTCATGTAAAGCGCTCTGATACCTTCAGGTCTAGCCAGCGCTATATAAAACTCTTTAAATAAATAAATACATTTGTAGTGGTGGTGACGCACATTACTGTCACCAGTACTGCTTTCCTAACCGCTAACATGGGGATGCCTGATATCGCTAATAGGACATTTTGAGAGTCCACCACTGGCAGAAGTCGATCGCGCGGTGGGCGGTTGCATGCACAGCAGACACAACCATAGGATAACGTTGGTGATAGTGATGGTCGCGGTCCTATGATTGTGTGAGCCATCGCTGATTACCACTTACATGGCGTGCGTGTATACCACGGTTTGAAAAAGAACTCACTTACTTCCTGACATTGCTGTTATCAACACCTCCAGCATTTTAGCTGCTGTTTGCTACCTCTGTGAGTAGTTATGGCACGTTATGGTGAGAGGGCAGGTCCCCTCACTCCAGAGAAGCTGGATACCCTGGTTGATGAGGTACTTCCCCAGTATAGTCAGCTTTATGGCTCACCAAAGGAACAGGTAATATTCATAACTGAATTTATACCTCTATTTAACTACTTCCTTTTGATTCCCATAGGCTACAGTGTGCCTCTGAATGTCAAAGTATAAGCATTATGTTGATTGCATATGCTGGATGGTGCCTACATAGGACACACGTGGAGAAGTGTGGCTCAATGGTTAGAGCGGCAGACCCTGATGCAGAGGTCTAGCCCGGGACCAGGGTTCAATTCCCACCTCAGCGGTCTTGGGCTCAATTTCCTCGGAACTGATAATTCTCGCCTTGGTGCCTATTCTAATCATGGGTCCCACTCTGCAACTCTGGGCAATAGCTTGCTTAATCTCCACAATGGCCCCAACAACGCTAGGATGCCTGGCTTCACCTTGGGGGTGCCCAGGAGTGGGCACTTCACAGGGAAAAGCCAGGAAGTACTACTACATTTACATTTACACGTGATGGATTATGGGGCCCTGTAAATTGTGGAGAGAAGAACACCATTCTAATTTGTGATACGATTGATTTCTGCTTGTGTGAGATGCATATATCTATACAGGGCTCAAGCTCAGAGTAGCTACAATGATTTCTCAGATCATATCATGGTATGTGTGCATAGTTATTTATAGGCTTTGCGCCATTAGCCATGTCCATATACTGTTATAAGCATTTGAGGATACTGCTAGCCATGTGTACCATCCCACAAATCACTCAGCCCACATTATGCTTTGTAAAACTGTTATCTGGGCGGTATCTATACCTCAGAGACCTCTTCTGTGTGCCACGCAACCGTATGCTCATGCATGATATGGGCAGAATATTCACTTTTATATATTGTATTGGTAGAATTGTGAGGTTCATGTGGAATCAGTAGGCTCAGCCTACAGAGAGCAAGGCCTGTTAATGAGTTGTGGGCAGTCAAGGCCATGGCTCAGCCTGGGCCTGAGTTACTGTGGCAGGACAACTGATGCACAGCGTTATGTCCCTGTAGACCTGCTGAACGAGTAATCTGTTTCACTAGTATCCCTGAAATTTGTAACATGGATAATAGAAGGAATGGTGACTGTTGTGACCCCCTCACCGCACATCTGAGACATGAGCAGAGAGTGTTTCCATTGCGCCATTTGAAGGCTGCTCACACTGATTGAAATCCCCTAGACTGACATTGCCTATTCATGTGGGTGATGGGCGAGAGTCCAATACAGAGTTGTAGCAGATAAGGAGTGTTTTACTTTAATTGGCACATCCATACAGATGTTTCTTTGACATCAAAACAGGACCTGGGATGTGTGCAATGTGAGTGTGTGACATTCACTTGCAGTCACAGGGCCTCATGGAAGTTTTTGTATTGTGTATAGCTGCCCCAGCAACGGGGCGTCCCAGCGCCACCAAAGACCATAGACGTGAGCCAACGGGAGAAAATGGAAAGTTAGACAGGAAAAGCCAGGTCTTTATGGCTTTACAGAAAGCAAGGTGGTTCTGGATCGCTCTGATGGAGGCAGGGAGCGAATTCCAGAGTTTTGCAGCAAGACTGCGAAAAGAATGACCACCAGCTCTAGCTTTCGGAACTCGAGGAATGCTTACCAGAACTTGGTCAGCAGATCCGAGGGAGCGGCGCGGCACGTAAAACTCTAACAAATTAGCCAGCCCTAAAGGGGCCTGTAGGGTCAGGATCCTGTGCGACACACAAAGAGACTTCAACTGAATGCGCTTTTCAACAGGCAACCAATGAAGTTTAGGAAGCACATGGGAAACCGAGCAAGATTTTTGGAAGTGCCACCAAAATGCGAGCCGCAGCATTCTGTACTCTCTGCAGACACCTTATACTGGACTTATTGGCACCCAGATAGAGGGCGTTGCCATAGTCCAGTCTCGATAGAATTGTTGCCTGAACAATGGTTTGACACACTTTGGAAGGAGAAAACCCAACAGCGGTTTCAAACCTCGCAGAAGCCCAAAACAGACACATGCCACTGCTTTCGATTGAATGTCGAAAGCCAGGCCACTGTCGAACCACACACCCAGGTTCTTCACAGCCTCCTTGGGCAAGGGGGCGGGTTTAAGACGATCCGGCCAGCACTGCTCAGACCACAACTCCCAGTCCTACCCGAACAATAAGAACTCAGACATACTGGCATTCAACTGCAAGCAGTTTCCCGCCATCCAGTCCGCAACCACTAAAAGGTCCTCTTTGAACTTGTCCAGATTGGCGCTGCATTTCTTAGAGAAGGTGATCACCAATTGGGTGTCGTCGGCATACAACACTAATGACAATCCCCTACCTTTGGCAAGCGACGCCAGGGGTAGAATATAGATGTTGAACAGTAGGGGGCTCAAAATTGAGCCCTGCAGCACACCCTGTTGCAAAGCAAACTCCTGCGAATTAAAAGATGGCACAGAGACCTTAAAAGACCTCCCCTCCAGAAAGGACCAAAACCAGTCAAAAGCCACATCCCTGATACCAATTCCCTCTAGGCGGTTTGAAAGTATTGCATGAGAGACGGTATCAAACGCAGCACTTAAGTCCAAAAGGACTAAGGCAGCTGAGTCACAGACATCCAAACTCCCCTGGATTGCTTCCGTCACTGCCAGAAGGGCAGATTCTGTGCTGTGACGCGCTTGGAAGCCATTCTGCGAAGGGTCCAAGATGGCATTCTGCTCAATAAACTCATAGAGAGTGGAGTTCACATGAGATTCAACCAGCTTCAACAGAAAAGGCAGCTGGGAAATGGGGCAATAGTTGCCTAACTCAGCAGGATCCAGAGAAGATTTCTTTAACATCGGAATAACTTTGGCTTGTTTCCAGGCCCCAGGTACGGATGCTGAAGACAGGGAAAGGTTAACCAGATCAATATTCACAGGAGAAATAAGAGCATGAAACTGGCAAAAATGGACAGGAGAGGAAAAGATGACAAAATATGCATGTGATGTCTATGTGGACTTACCCAGATTTGACTAATGGCAACCTGCATGAAAAGGGACCATCAGTAGTGGCATGGCAGACAAGGGAGAAGGAGTAAAAGAAGTATAGCATCTTGGTTAGGGTTACAGTCCCAGGGCCTCATGGTAGTTGGAGTGATTTGTATGTGAACTTACCAAAACTTGACAAATGGTAACCTGCATGAAACGTGACCATCAATAGTGACATGCTAGATAAGTAAGAAGGGATAAAAGGAGTATAGCAAGTTGGTTAGGTCACAGGACCTCATGGTAGTTGTAGTGATTTCTATGTGGACTTACCAAGATTTGAAAACTGGTAACTTGCATGACAAGTGACCATCAGTTGTTATATGTATATGGCAGAAAAGCGATAAGGGGCAAAAGGAGCATGGCACAGACATTACAAGGTATGATATTGATGAACAGGTGCTGCTGTGGAACACAAATTAATGCACACATCACTATCACTGAATATGATTTGTAAACACATGTCCATTTAACATAACATGTGTATTTGTAAAGCGCATGTTCACCTGTGATGGGGTATCTTTGCGCTGAATAACAGATGTTTATTGTTACCCAACTCAATGGGACTCATTTTATCGACCTCAGATGAATGAAAGGCTGAGTGGACCTGCTAAGATTTGAACCTGTGACAATGAGGTCAAACACATGCCCCTGCAGTGGATGCATTAGTCCCCCGAGCCAGCAGACCCGACTTTGTGTACAGTGTGCCCGTGCAATATTAGTGTTTTGGCCTCGGAAGGTACCCTACAGACGTATTTTTGATATACAATTTCAACAATCCAAGACAGGGTCCCAGTAAATATGTTTTACTTAGGGACCGCAACACCATTGCCTCGTACATGGCAGAGCATTACTTTGCTTAGGAGTCTATAGAAACTGGTAGTTGTCTTACTTACATCCACGCCTGAGTGGGTTTTGAAATTGATCAAGCAGGTACAGTAGCGGCAGGATGTGTACGATCAGCTCCAAGACGTGTAGAGGTGAGATTCGCCTTTATATCTCTTGCTTTCTGCCTGCTCATATGTGTTGGACCGCCATGGTAATGCCTGTTGAAAAGCATCTTGAAATTGGGCCAGGGGATTCACTTGCGGTCTGAGCCTCCCAAAGGCTCATTGGCATATTACTCAGCAAGAGCGCTAGGATTTGGCAGGCAGTGCCAGCGGGACCACGCAAGTGTTTATTTCATGTAACCGCATGTCTCATAATAAGGCAGTCAGACCGCTGAGGTTGCAGATGTCACACCGCCTCCATTGACACTTCGCTTCCTGGACCGCCAAACTTGTAATCAGGCCCTAGGTGCAATTTTCAGAGGTGGCAATGTTATCCATGGAGGAAAAACAAATGCTGCAAATAAGTTCTTTACAGCGATTTACGAGACCAATCTCCTGGACTTAAGGTGAGTATGAGGCAAGGTCCAAGGCAGCACAGACAGGTCACCTCGGGCAGCACTGGTGCGCCTCAGTGCAGAGGTGCAATGCAGCATCATATACCCTGTTGAAGTCAATGGGGATCAGTCGGGTCACAAAGAGGTTGCAGGTTTGGACTTGGAGGCCAGGCCGGCTGAACCAACAGGGGGGATCAGGTCTCCTGATGCTTGGGCATGTAGGGATACCTTTGGTTCTCTTCTCCTCTGGTCGGGGCAGTCAGGTGCAGAGGTATTTTGTGGTGTTGGGTTTTCGTCACCCAAGACACTCTCGGTATGGAGGCCTGCACAAAGAGGCTTCAGGCGGCAGTGGGTAGTTCACAGCTGGGAAACCCAAGGTGGACTTTCAGCCTGGAGGATCTGAAGACCACACTGGCACTGTTTGCCTACTTCAACTCGGGCTAGGGGGCATGGGTGCAGTGGTGCTCACCAGTGTTGTGTCTGGAGACCTTGCAGCTATTCTGGGGTGCCTGCATGCTGCAGGGAATCAGCTCCACAGCTCCACTAGAGTTCCTGAGTCTTTAGTTTAAGGCTAGAATTCTTCCCAGGCTTTTGGAAGCACAGGCAGCTGGAGGAAGAGTTGTCTTTGGCACAATTGTCAAGTGAAGCAGGCAGGCTGGAAGGGTTGGTGCCAAGTCAGTTGCTGGTCTTGTGTTCTTGATTCTGGGACTCTTCAGCATTCATCTTCTTCTTTTAGGTTGGCAAGAATTGATTTTCTGGTGCCAGTGGCTCCCCTAGACGAGTGTAGGGTAGTAGCCAATGGGCTACTTACCTCTGGGACATGGAAAGCGGTCATAACCATGTCCCAGAGTTCCTAATTCTGCCATCATAAAGATGACAGACTCCGAAAGTTTGTGTCCACATCAGATAGCCCACCTTAGGAGTGTAACTAGCCTGAAGGTGAACACACCTATCCGACTACTAATTTTTCTACTTGTCCAGGAGCCAAATAGGTCCAGGTCAGTGGGGGTGGTATTTCTCTGACAAAAGCCAGATTTGCACACCAATATCGGCAGACACTTTGAACCCGCCTTCCTTGGAATGCAAATTCAAAGATCATCCTGCTGGAAGTGGCTGTAATCACCATCTGCTGGAGCAAGCTTTGTTCCTGACCTCCTGAGCATTTTGACCCTCACCCATTGGGGTCAGAAACTCATCTGTGGTGGAAGGCTAGTCAAGACCAGTCAGTAAGCACACTAGTAGTTGGTAGGTTTTCAAGGGGCACCTCCATGGGGCCCTCTGGGTGCATGTATTAATAAATTCAACACTGGAGTCGGTGTTGGTGTATTAATACAAGATATTTGATATCAAACATCTTTGGTTTTAGGGAAGCCATCATGTAGCTGTGAAACTCATTTTCACCGGCGTGCAACACCTGTACTTAAAAGTGGCTTCCTTGAGCACTTGCACTGGGAGTAATTGATTGGCCAGCACAGGGCCATATCTGCTCATGCAGATATGTACACACATGTAGTATAGGGCACCCTGACTTACGACTATAAAGCCTGCTGTATTGGTGACTTCGATATACTTCATGCAGTGTCTGTAGGCTTGGCAAACAGGGTTGTGTGCCATGTTGTGTTTTCACTTTTGTGTGTACCGAGACAGGCAGCCTGTAATGGCAGTCTGCATGAGTTAGGTGAGGGATCCCTTAAGATGGCACAATACATGTTACAGCCCTTAGGGACCCTCTATGGTACACATGCACCTAGGTACCTGGGGTACTATTTACTACGGATTACAGGGGTACCAAAGGTATTGGTAATTGGGGGAGCAATTGTATAGTTTTGGGAACAAGATCTGGCACTGGGGAATGGGATAGCAGGAACCTAGTACACTTCCTGTCAAAATTCCATCGAATACCTGGCACTAATTTATGATGACCATTTAAAAAAACTGCACTTCCCAACACATCCTCCCAAATGAAAGAGAATGAGACTAATCTTTCCCAAGAGAGTCTTTATCGTTTAACTGGAAAAACCATGGAAGGGCCATTTGCACTGGCATGGTGAGTACCAGGTTTGTGTTCCACTTTAAATTCCATAACCTGTAGGGAAATGAGCCACCTCAACAGTTTGGGGTTTTCACCTCTAATTTGCATCAGCCATCTATTAGGCCTGTGGTCAGTTTGAACAAGGAAGTGAGAACCAAACAAGTATGGTATCAACTTCTTCAGGGTGCCAAACCACATCAAAGGCGTTTCTCTCAATGAAACTCCACCACTGCTCTCGGAGGAGTAACCTCCTGTTAATGAAAGCAACAGGTTGGTTATGGCCGTCATCACTGGGTTGAGATACAACTGCTCCTACCCCATGTTCAAAGACTTCCGCACTAGGAACTGCTTAGAATAATGTGGAGCTTTCAGAATGGGTGCTAGGCACATTGCTTCCTTCAGAGTGTCAAACGCCATTTGACAGCTCACTGTCCATTTTACCTTCTTAGGCATTTTCTTGCAGGTCAGTTCTGTGAGAGGTATCACAATGGAATCATACATCTTCACAAACCTCCTGTAATACCCAGCCAAGCCAAGGAATGCCCTGACTTGAGTTTGGGAGTTTTGTGCTACCCAGCTCACTATTGTCTGGATCTTAGGTAGTAAGAGTTTAACTTGTCCTCCATCTACTAGGTGGCCCAAGTATACAACAGAGTCCTGCCCTATCTGCCACTTGCTTGCCTTAAAAATGAATCAATCACTGAGGGAAAATGAATTTAGCATTTCATTTTTCAGTATGAGCTCAAAATCATTCAGCGCTCCTGTGCTTCCATAGGGTAAAAGTAAAAAGTAAAAGGATGTTCAGCCACTGTATTTGTTATGAAAAACACGTTTATTTTACTTCTTAAATTTCAGTAAAAAATGAGGCATTGTACCCTGGTCTACAGACTTTGTTGGGTTAACCCCTCACCTATAATGCCTTGAAAATTAGGCCTGCCCTCTGCAGGGCCTCAAGGACCTTTCCAAGGGGGATCAGGTTATTCTCCTGTATGGAGCTATAGATAGCAATATCACCAAGATATGCTGTACTTCAACCCTGCAAAGACTTTGTTCACCAACCTTTGGAAGGTGGGAGGGGCATTCTTTAGTCCAAAGGGCATAACAGTGAACTGATAATGCCCATCTGGGGCCGTGAATGCTGATCTCTCTTTTGCTCCTGGGGTCAGACCAATCTACCAGAACCCTGTTGTTAAATCAAAGGTACTGAGAAACTTGACTGTCCATAGCCTGTCAATACATCTGTCTAGCCTTTGGATAAGGTGTGCATCTGTCTTAGTGAGAGCACTGAGACCTCTATAGTCCACACAAAATCTAAGATCTGGTTTACCACCCTTGGAATGATGCTTAGGGACTAAGACCACTGGGCTGGCCCAATGGCTTCCAAAGTGCTCAATTACCCCATGCTCCATCATCTTGCTGACTTCAGCTCTGATGCTTTTCTTCACTTGGTCAGACTGTCTGTACAGTTTCTCCAGTATTGAATCTTTCATAGATTCGCATGCTTATATCTACCCCGTCATCATGGTGGGAGTCTCACGGTAAAAGAATAAGCATAGCAGTATAAGAAAAAACTGCATAGAAACCAAAGGGAAGTATAGAGTTTGGTGGCTTATCATCATTATTATGTGGTCTAAATACCAACCAATCAGCTGCCAGGCCTGAGATCACAATCCCCAGCAGAGCCACCATACCTCAGATTTCTGACCTCTGTCTTGTGAGGAGTCTCCCTGAGCACTGCTCAGTTTTTGATAACTTGGTGAACTTTTGACCTTTCTACAGTTTTGGATTGAGGTACTGTTTTTCCTCTGTTTCTTCACCATGTCTGACATCTCTAAGAAGAGGCTTTTCAGACCTTGCAGATCTTGTGGGAAGGCCAGATTATATTTTGAGGACCCTCACAAAGACTGCACATACTGCCTATATCCTAAGCACGTCCTCAAGGAGTGCAAACACTGTCGCACCTTCTCAGCCAAAACCCTGAAAGACAGAGAAGATCACTTGTTATTATAGCTTTCAGAAAAAGAAGACCACCTCAGATCTTGAGTCTGATGAGGGTTCTAAAGGACACTCCTCTAAAAAGCATAAGAGGGAGTTGTCTGAGGAAAAAGCTGAGGTGAAGAAGCAGAAACAAGAGGATCTACAGTCAAAGAATCATCATCCTCTTCTTTGCCTCATACACGCCTCAAGAAGACTTCAGAGGCAATGGCTCCGTCATCGCTTCCTTCGACGAAGGCAGGAGTATCTTCTGTCTTGACGCCCAAGAAGCGTTGTCGACGATGAATGCATCGTCGACAGCATCTACTGTGACAACTTTGTCGACGACGGGACGGTCGATGACACCGTAGATGGCGAGTGGACAAACCTTGTCGATGGCCATTCTAATGCCATCGTCGTCGCTCTCGTCGACTGGCGCTCTGTTGTCGGTGAATTTCAAATAGCCGATGACAAGAACAACTATCTCAACAAAGAGATTTCCTCCGTCAACGGGCTCGTCAGATTTCTCGACATGGACTAAGATTTCACTGCTTCCCCCATCCAAACTCCTGGATTTTCAGGAGGCAGAAGGTGACGGTCTGTACGGAGTGGCTTACAGTTCCTTGAAGCTCCAAATTAAAAGTCAGGAGACAGATGAGGAGGAATGTCAGGAAGTACAGGAAGGAATGTTGTTTAAAGATTGCCCAGTACAAGGCTCCAGAAGGTATGAAGCCTATGATTACGACGAAGATGAGGATGATAATGTCAATAAAGATGCAGTATCTATGCCTATGTCTCTAGTCTCAGACTTAAGACACATGATTAACTGCTACTATAGCCGTTTTCCAGATGCCAATGCCCCTGCTTCCAACACCATAAGTGTACCACAGCCAGTGGTTCAGACTCCGGCGGTTCAACCTCCACCTCAGGTGCAGAAAGTGCGAACCCCTAAAATAATAACGATTAGGGATGACTTTGTGGAAAGTGAGTAGGAGGAGCAGTCAGAGGAGGGAGAATTACTGCAAGATGACCCAGTGGGCAATGAATGGGATCAATATGTTATTCCTTCACCATTAACATATCCATCTCCAGCAAATTCACCGCCAGAAGATATTGGTGCCTTCCATGGCTTCATGGAGAAATCATCCAAGAGGCTCGAACTTCCTTTACCTGTAAAGGAAAATGAGTGTTCCCTCTATGACTTTAAGGAAACTTCAAGAAAATCTATAAGGACGATACCAAATCATCAACCACATCTGGGAAGAAGGGCGGAAGATTATGGAAATCCAGCCTCGGTTGCAGCCTCAGTTCCTAGAATTGAGAAAATGTATTGTGCCCCGAAACATCACCAGTGTACCTGATCGGTCATCCCCAACCTGAATCAGTTGTTATGCAGGCGGCACAGAGAGGCTCCAAGAACCCAGATTCTACTTTGTCAGCTCCTCCGGACAAGGAGGGAAAAAAGATGGTTTATGTAGGGAAGTGCTTTGCAGTGCTGGCAGCAGTTTCCACAAAGCCACAAATGCATTGGCACTTGTCAGCCGATATAACCGGACCGTCGCTCAACTTTTGTTTCATCTTCCTGAAGACAAAAAAGAAGAGTCTACAATGATTCTGCACGATGGAGCTAGAGCAGGTTCTGAGTCCATTGATATCGCTATGAATATCTCATTGATAGGATTCAGACAAATGGCTGAAGCTGTAGCGCTTCGATGACATGAGTGGCTGAAGGCTACTTCTTTCAGGTCCAAAGTCCAGATGAAGATCGTGGTCATGCCCTTTGTTGGGGAAAACCTTTTCTGAAGACATATAGATGATGCCTTGCAAGGAATAAAAGCAGACACAGACACCGCAAAAGCCTTAGGTTTCATACAACAAGGAAGATTTCAGTCTTTTCGGGGAAGAGGATCAAGAGGCCAGTTCCATGAAAGACCCTCTTTAATCTAACAGGTACCAACCTTATCAACATGGGTACCGTCAATTCGCACACACTCAGCAGTTTCGCCATTCTAACTCCTCTTACCAATAGCAGTCTAGAAGAAAGTCTTCTGCAGGTGCCGTCCACCTCATCACGCCCTAATCAGATCCATTACCTCTCTCATTATAATCATCAGTGGCTGTCAATAACATCAGGCAGATGTGTGCTGGAGTGGACATTATACACCAAGGCCACACTGTGGAGTTTATTCCGAAACCTCCAGCTCAACCTCCTATTCACAAGAAACAAAACCATCTCTCGACTTTCAAGACAGAAATCTTGGCCCTCATTGTGAAAGGAGCAATAGAGGAGGTTTCACCGCAACAGTGAGGGAAAGGATTCTACTCGCATTTTTTCCTTATCAGAAAAAAGCAGTCCACCATATGGAGGCAGGTAATGGATCTCAGAGGCCTGAGCAAATATATCAAGAACATTTTGTTTCGTATGCTGTCGCTACGAGAGATTCTACCTATGTTGTGCAGAGGAGATTACATGGCATTGTTGGATCTCTTGGATGCCTATTTTCATATTCCGATTCACATCAAACACAGATAGTATCTACGATTCGTGGTGGCGGAGTGCCACTACCAATTCAAGGTGATACCCCTCAGGCTCAGATCGGCGCCGAGGGTATTCACGAAATGCATGGCGCCGTTTGCGGCGCAATTGAGACAGCAAGGCCACCAGATATAACCGTATCTGGATGACTGGCTTATAAAAGGTGCATAGTTCCAGGACGCACTGCAATTCCTAGAAGTGTGCATGGATTAACATGGAAAAGTCTTCCCTTGTTCCAGCGCTGTCGCTTTAGTTCCTAGGAGCCAAATTGCAAACTCAGAAAGCCAAAGCATACCCCTCGGAAGAACCCATGCATAAACAAATGGGGCTGACAGCATGATTAAAATCAAAAAGGTTCACTTAAGTAAGGATCTTCAAATCATTGCTGGGAATGATATCATCCTGCATTTCTTTGGTCCCCAATTGTCAGCTACGTATGCGGCCGCTGCAAGAACTTCTCGACAAGCAATGGGTACACGCCCTAGGATCATTCGAGGACCGAATCACTATCAACCCTGAGATCAAAAAAGCTCTGTCATGGTGGGGCATCAGGAGCAATTTATCAAAAGGTCTGCTTTTAGAACCCCAATCTCCCAGCTAGTTCATGACAACAGATGCTTCATTCGAAGGATGGGGAGCACACCTTCAGGATCTGGAAATTCAATGACATTGGACAGATCAAGAGGCCCGATTACACATCAACCTGCTTGAGTTAAAAGTGGTGTTCCTGGGCCTGCAAGCTTTCCTTCCCAGAATACGAAACTCCCCTGTTGTAGTCAGGACAGACAGTACGACAAGAATGTTTTACTTACTGAAGTAAGGGGGCACGAAATCAAAACTTCTCTCGGCTCAAGCCCAGGAGCTTTGGAACTGGATGTTACAACACAGCATTTCTCTACAGGTTCAACATGTCCCTGGAGCACACAACACGAGGACAGACAACCTAAGCAGGTCAGCTTCAATTTGTCATGAATGGGAACTAAATCAAAACCAACTCTTAAGAATATTCAGATTATGGGGCACACCAACTTTGGACCTGTTTGCAAACCAACACAACAAGAAATGCAAACATTTTGCAAGCAGATTCCCTCAAGCAGGGTCTTGGGGAAATGCGCCTCACCTCCGCTGGATGGGAATGTTTGCATATGCGTTTCCCCCATTCCCTCTCATACCAAGGATACTACGAAAAATTAGATCGGAATAGTGCCATCTAATCCTAATAGCCCTGCCTTGGCCGAGACAGTTCTGGTACTCTGAACTCCTCCAGCTGTCAGTGAATCCCAGAGTACAGTTCCCATTGATTCAGGATCTGATTTCCATGAGAGAAGGGCAAGTACTTCATCCACAGTTGACCTCACTGAAATTGTCAGCCTGGAACCTCATGAGCATGAATTGTGTTCCTGAGATATCCCCCAAGAATGCTGGGATATTTTATCAAAATCTCGAGCAATATCTACTAATAAGACTTACACAGCAAATGGAAGAGATTTTTCCCTTGGTGTTCTGATCACGATCTGCATCCTTTTCACACTTTGTCGGAGCAGATACTCCCTTACCATCTACACCTAGCCAAGAGTGGACACTCTCATGCATCGATAAAGTCAATCTTGAGGCTATATCAAGATACCACAGAACACCAAATCGTCCATCTCTTTGGTTGCAGAGAGTAATAAAGGAGTTCCTTAAAGGACTGTCCAGAGTGTTTCTACCTATTAAGCAGTCGTCTATTCCATGGCAGCTCAATACAGTTTTGTCCCATCTCATAAAACCCCCGTTCAAACCGATTCACAAAGCTGAGCTACAGTTCGTCTCTTAGCTAGGTGCCTTATTATTCGCCCTCAGTTTAGCCAGGAGAGTCAGTGAGATACAGGCATTCTCTGTCTCGGAGCCATTTCTTTAATTCAAGTCAGACAAAGTCCTTCTCAGGACAAACCCTAAATTTATCCTCAAAGTCCCTACGGCGTTTCATCTCAAAAAAATAATTTTATTACCTACATATTTCAAGAACCCATCTTCTACAGCGGAAAAATCCATGCACACTTTGGTCATCCGAAGATGCCTCAAATTTTATATTGACAAAACAAAATCCTTTTGGACCAACTGCTTGTCGCTTTTGCTGGGCCTAGGAAAGGCTTAGCTCTGTCAAGCTCTACCATTTTAAGATGGGTAACCTCTGCCATCTTCTTATGCCATGAGAAGGCAGGAAGGCCTTTGCATGCCAGAGTTTGCGATCATTGAACACGAAAAATTGGCATTGCCAACCGCACTGTTCCCGGGAGTATCGCTTCCGGACATTTGCAGAGCGGCAACAAGGACGAATGTGCACATGTTTACCAGACATTACTGTCTGGACACAGCGTGGAAAGCGGACTCCGCTGTTGGGCAAGCAGTTCTACAGCACCTGCTTCAATAAGGTTTCTCTCTTTCTGTATATTTGTATGTTTACATATATACAGATATTCAAAATACTAGTTGTGTTTGTTAATTCCTTTACTCTATGACTGTTTTTTTTTCCTTAGTCTTACTTTTATATACATTGTTGACATTTTATTTCATGTACTATGTCCCAAGGCGATAAGCACTCAGTCACATATTATTATTTTTGGGTCAGTATAACGCAACATGATATTCTAATTCTAAGGAAGCAGAGCCCTAGAAAAAGGGTCTATCCTGGAAACGCTACATGGTATACGGACTGTTGTCTATTCTGAAAGAAGCATGTGAATCTATGAAAGATTCAATACTGGAGAAAAAACTAGTTACTTACCTGTACTATGGTTCTCCAGTATTAATATATTTCATAGGTTCACATGCGGCCTGCCTGCCTCCTCGTTTTCTCAGGTAGACCACTTTTATCTCCGGATATATCCTTGGCTCACACTATGGGCTGGAAATCTGAGGTATGCTAGCTCCGCTGGGGATTTTGATCTCAGGGCTGGCAGCTAATTGGTTGGTAGACCACATAATAATGACGATAAACTACTAGACTCTATACTTCCCTTTGGTTTCTATGCAGTTTATTTTTTTTTACTGCTATGGTTATTCTTTTACCGTGAGGCTCCCACCATGACGGCGGGGAAGATACAAGCATGTGAATCTATGAAAGATATCAATACTGGAGAACCATAGTGTACAGGCAAGTAACTAGTTGTTTTGACAGGCATACTGCTACCAGTGTCCACATCATGATCACACCAGTTAGTCTGACAAGGGATGAGGGAAAAGACCTCTGGAAACAGCCTTTACTCTGATGTTTTTACTTTGTATTAATTTCCAAGCATTTTTTAGATCGTAAAGACTGTTGGCCTGGAAGTCTTTACATCACAAGACAAAATCACGCATTTGAGCCTAATTAAACAAGCATTTACAAAGCAATGGTCTCTGCATTTTTAAAGGTAGAGCTATTCGCATTGCTCATGACATTTTTTTTTCATTTTTTAAAAAAAACATAAATAAATGGTATTGTCATTTACAATGGCAATAGGTTAGCATTAGAGAGTAGTAGAGAGTATTCACGGACACAGAGCCACACACACACACACACACAGACAGAGCCTTGCACACACACACACAGACAGAGCCGCACACACACAGAGCCACACACACAGAGCCGCACACACACACATACACAGAGCCACGCACACACACTCACAGAGCTGCGTACACACATACACACACAGACAGAGCCGCGCACACACACACACAGAGCCGCGCGCACACACAGACAGAGCCGCGCGCACACACAGACAGAGCCACGCGCACCCACAGATAGAGCCATGCGCACACACAGACAGAGCCGCGCGCACACACAGACAGAGCCGCGCGCACACACAGACAGAGCCGCGCGCACACACAGACAGAGCCGCGCGTACACACAGCCACGCGCACACACAGACAGAGCCACGTGCACACACAGCCACCTACACACACACAGAGCCACCCACACATAGAGCCACCTACAAAAAAACTACACACACACACACAGACAGAGCCACAGACACACAAAGACAGAGCCACACACAGACAGAGCCCAACACACAGACAGAGCCCAACACACAGACAGAGCCACCCACACATAGAGCCACCTACAAAAAAACTGCACACACAGACAGAGCGACAGACACACACAGACAGAGCCACACACAGACAGAGCCCAACACACAGACAGAGCCAAACACACAGACGGAGCCCAACACACAGACAGAGCCCAACACACAAAGCCCAACACACAGAGAGAGCTCAATACACAGACAGAGCCCAACACACAGACAGAGCCCAACACACACAGAGCCAAACACAAACAGAGCCAAACACACACAGAGCCAAACACACACAGAGCCACAGACACAGAGCCACACACACAGACACAGAGCCACACACACAGGCACAGAGCCACACACACAGACACAGAGCCACAGACACAGACACAGAGCCACACACACACAGACAGAGTCACACACACACAGACAGAGCCACACACACACAGACAGAGCCACACACAAACAGAGCCACACACGCACAGCAAGAAAAATGGCACAATCAGGGGCAGAAGGCACGAAAAGCGGCACAATCATGGGGCAGAAGGCACGAAAAGCGGCACAATCAGGGGGCAGAAGGCAAGAAAAACGGCATAATCATGGGGCAGAAAGCACGAAAAGCGGCACAATCAGGGGGCAGAAAGCACAAAAAGCGGCACAATCAGGGGGCAGAAAGCACGAAAAACACAATCACTATCACATTCAGTTATCTATCCCCTGTGTACATTCTATACCGAAAATTTTTTTTTTCCTTCCCTCCTTTCTTCCCAGCACTGGCAGAGCCCACGGAACTAGCTTTAAAACTGTAAACCAATTTTGTGCATATAACACATGTAAACTGCGTTTGTGAGGGGCAGTGTTTACATACGTTACCACACTAAACTCACACCCATTGGCGCTTCCAATTGTATTACAACATTTACATAGCGCTTTGTGGCATGCCTACTTCTTTGTTTCAGAAAGCTTTTCCATTTTTAAGTCCGACATTGCCAACTACATGCCCCGTTATAATGAGGAATTAAACAGAAAATGGAAATTATTCCCTAACTTCCTCAAACCCAGGGAGATCACCGTGTGGAATGGGCCATTTCTTTCCCCCAGCCCTTCCCTGGGTGTGTATAGCGAGCAGGTACAGCTGCATCTGTGTTGCTACTTAAATGAGAAAAGAGGCGCCTGACAGGGTGTGCTCCGCTGCTGTTCCCCCCTGGCAGCCTCCAAAAGCATAGAACAGTTCTCTTTCTAAAGTACACGTTTTCCTAAAGTTCCTTGTCCTAGGAACACGATGCCGGGTGTGCAGGGGGCAGCGCCGTGGTGTGGAAGACGGTGGTGGCTAGTCAACTCCTTAACTACAAACACAAAACAAGAAAAACATAAAAGTAGGAACAAACACTCTGCGAGACCCTGGCTGCACAAGGGAATCGGCGCCAAAAACACCCATGTTTGAGTAAGGAAAAGAAACGCTAAACAGCTTTTTCGGACTCCCTATTGCAATAACTCATTAAAGGCACAAAGCGCTTTGGTAGCACACAGCCCATGGAACAGCGCTATGCAGTCGGGGCCGAAGTCTCCCAAAATCCCAAGGCGTTAAATCCCATCAACTTTACACCGAGGCAACCCTTCTCTGCCAGATGGGCACCGCTGCCCCCTGGCATGGAGAGGGCATCTCTCGGCGCACTTCAAAGAGAGTGTTAGAAGCACTTACCTCTCAGGCAGAACATCCCGCACGGCTGCGCGGAGAGCGATGGAGACGAGCCACGAAAAGCGGTACAATCAGGGGGCAGAAGGTATGAAAAGCGGCATAATCAAGGGGCAGAAGGCACTCACCGGTGAGACTGCAGGGCAGCACGGGGTGTGGAAAATGACTAAAAATGGTATACATAAGCGGCGTTCATTTATGTTCACCACAGCCACTGTTGAAAGTAAAGCGACAATCGTGAAACAGTAGCCACGCCATCTTGTCCCTTTTAGGCCCCATTGCGAACGTAGGTGGCAGCCATTTTGTGTGTCACGACCTCTCTGCCCACTGCCAATAGCCTGCGCGTCTCTCTCCCCCTCACTCCCCGGCCTCGCAAGCACCCCCCGCGCCCCGACAGCCCCCGGTCTCTCCTGCTTGGGCCATAAGCGCACCTCTAGCGCGACCCTGTCTCCGTGCCACCTCCCGTGCTGAACTCCCTCGCTCTTTCATCTCATTCAAAGAACAGGCCCTTTAGATAACCTCTTCCTCCCTGCGCGATTGTCCAGCCTGATCCCAGGCCATCACCTAGCCCGACAGATGCAGGTTATTGCCCCCTACAGTAGGACCTCGCCTCACATCAAAGGAGCGGTGGTTAATCAATACCCTCACACCTCCAGATCCGACCGATCGCTCACTTTCCCGTTCCCAGCGGAATGTCCAGCTGCGCGACAACCACCACATGCTGAGGTTGAGGTGGGAACTCTACTGTAAATATGTGTGGGAACGGGGGTGAAGCGGGGATTCCGAGGATGTCTTTCCGTACATCAAAGTATTGACAAGAATGTGTTTTATGTAATAAAGCAATAAACCTGTGTATAAGAGGCCAGGCCTCAAGGATGCGTTTAGAGCACCTCGAAAAGATACCCTGTTGTCTGATTTGACGTGTTCTGCTCCGTCGGAATAAACTCCTGTTTCCTGCCTTCTGTCTCCAGCGCCTGCCTCTTTGTTTGGTAATCTCGAATGGTATGAGAGGCGGCTAACGCCGGGCAAATACTGAAGGGCTCTTGGTCGAATTCGGCCCTACCTTTTCTACAATTGACGTCCCAAACGTGGGGCCCATCAGCGACACGTGGATCCAGTGGGAGAGGTCCCAATGACAGAGTGAACGACTGCAACGATCGGGAAGTGCACCTGCCCGATAGACCCTCGTCTGGCAGCCGATCATCCGAACTTCACTGGTTCCGAGCAGACCTCTCTCGAGTGATCTACGGTCCTGACTGGGAACCATCAGGAGTGCCACAGCAATTACGGAGAATAGAGGACGATCAGGTGCTGGAAGCGGAAGGCGAGAAACTGTCCATGCGGTCCGGGTAAGGTCGTGTAAACACGACGAATTGCGAATTGATTGTTTGATTGTTTGAAAATACTAGTATTACTCATTTGATTGTTTCCGAGAGATTATCTATTTGCAAACAAGCACAGAGTCGCCATACTCTGTTTAGTCTTTGCAGATAGTGAAGGGTAGGTAACGCAGGCCTTTGCCCCCTTTGTAATCCGTCGTGCCTACTTCCCTCTCCATTTGATTGATTGTTATCCAAGCATTTACTGTTTTGGAATTGGTTCTCTTTGGATCATTCTCTATTTGCAAACAAGCACAGAGTCGCAATACTCTGTTTAGTCTTTGCAGATAGTGAAGGATAGGTAACGCAGGCTTTTGCCCCCATTGTAATCCGTCGTGCCTATTTTTATCCGTCATTTGATTGATTGTTTATCCGAACATTGATCGTTCGGAATTGGTTCTCTTTGGGTTATTCTCTATTCACAAATAAGCACAGGGTCGCAATACTCTGTTTAGTCTTTGCGGATAGTGAAGGATAGGTAGTGCAGACTTTTGTCCCCTTTGTAACCCGTCATGCCTATCTTTGCCCCGTTTGTTGGTAGTTGGCTCAGCCCGGACCGTTTATTAGAGGTAGATCATCCGGCTCCACCGGAAGACGCCCCTAATAAAAAGGACTTAAATTAAAAAAATAAAATTAAAAAAAAACGGATTAGCCGCTGTATCGTGCTAGCAAACAATAACATAAAAATCGTTAGGAAAAACAAAAGGAATCGAGCAAAATCAGTAGGCCACTGATGAGATCTCTCTTTGACCTCGCTAAAATAGAAACATTAGGAACAACCCCTCATGAGAAATATGAAACTAGTGAGAAGAATCGAGCTCGATGCCATGATGGCTGCAAGACACCTCGGCTCCACCGCCTACCCCGCCCAAATAACGACAAACCCAATGCAAATATTATAAATATATTCAACACTCCAGCAAAGTAACATGTTAAAACTTTTTAATAAACAACTATTTAAAACTTTTTATTAAACAACTATTTAAAACTTTTTATTAAACAACTATTTACATGGCAGTGGCTGCAACAACAAACCCAAATGCATTCGCCGTCTGCTTAACGCTGTTCCTGTCCCGCCTTCAATGTTGGGCTACTTTGAGCTACTTTTTAGTAGGCTTTGGGCTATACAAAAGTCTACAAAAGCCATCAGCCGGCGAGGTAGCGTCGGTGGCGGCCCGTTGAGCGAATAGGCCGGAGGCTACCCAACGCGCCAAGGCCTGGTCCAGCCATCCTATAATGCTGCGCCAAGAGATGGCGTGGGGTGCCCTGGGGGGGAGGCGACGCGAACGGGCCTCCCCCACCTCCCCAGGGGGGAGGTTCCTCAGCTGCAGCAGGGCGACCCTTAGCGTTTCACTCGCCGGCCAGCTGCAGTGGGGCGACCCTTAGCGTTTCACTCGCCGGCCAGCTGCAGTGGGGCGACACTTAACGTTTCACCTGCCGGACGGCTGCACCAGGACTGCCATTGGCGTTCCACTCGGTTGGATGACCGGGGGACCCGCTCCGGTGGCCGGGGTGAAGAGCGACTGCTGCTGCGGAACGCTCAAAATGGCGGCCGACACCCCGGATTTGGGCCTGGTCCATTAGAATGGCTCTGGACTACTCTGGAACTCGAATGCTTGCCTGCTCGGGCATGAGCCACACTCTTGAAGACATTGTCCAAGCTTTAAAGATTCTACGAGAGTCGTTGGCCCTCGACTCCCGCGGGCTTCCGGTGGGGGCCACTGCCACTGTTGCTCGACTATCCCCCATGGATATGCCACTGCCCCGGGCGCCCACCACCTTATCCACATCTGGTGTCGAAGGAAAGACTGATTCAACGTATCTGTGGAGGGATACACCTGCTGTCCCGCTCTCCGGAGTGGCCGCGACGTGGCCGTGAGAGGATGGTGCTCTCATGCTGACACCGGTCTTTGTCCGAATTACTAAGAGACACTGTAGACTGCCAACTCGATCAGCTCCGGTGGGACCTCAGCGTGACCCGGTAGGGAAGATTTTGCCTTCCTCGCCTTTAAGCCGCAGTCCACGCCGCCTGCCCTCTCTGCTGGCACTAACGGAATCTTTTGAACTACCGAAAGGGATTCTGGTCCGACCACTTGTTATTGGAGGCATTTGGTCTATGCTCTGGGCCCGCCCGGCCTCGACCAAAATGGCGCCAGTATGGGCGGGACTCGCAATTCCTTATGACGTTCTAGTTGCCTAAACCTTGATGTTATGGGATATGTATGCGGTCTTTGTACACGTGGCGGGCGGGAAAGGGTGCGGACTGAACATACAAACAACCCTATCAATGTGTTTTCTTTGTCATTTATGTATTATTAAAGCTCCGAAATGATGTTACTGATGATACATGCCCTTGGTGTACGTATGGACGATTTTATTGTAACTGATCCTGTTATATTTCCAACTATAAAATAAACCTTCACCGGTCCTGCAACCGTTAGTCGCGTTTAGTTTTTCAATTAAATGGCTCGTCCCTTTGCTTACTTCTATACTACAGTGTAATGTCTCCTTACCTCATGCGTTTCCCGTCTGCCCCGTGGCCGGCCTACATGGTTCAAGGCTAGTATTTGAATGCTGACATCCTCACAAATAAATATATGGAACTAGCCTCATAACAGTCACTTAGATTGGTAGGTTCTCGAATAAAGAAAGGGACAAGATAAATGAAGCAATTCTGGTCATGAAAAATTAGAAAGATATGGTACATAGAAATAATGCGAAAGGAATAGTCAGGATCTGTCGTGTTTTACATTTCTGCAGCATAAACAATAGGTAAAAGATCCTGATATTTAGATATATCTATGAATAGGACAATAGACCAGTTCCTCTGGGCTTCAAGGCCGAGAGGCAAGGTACTGCATCCCAAAGAAGATAAGTTAGGTACGTGGTAGGTAAAAACAATTTTCGTGTTTTTGCGCGCTGATGTGCTTTGAACGCTGTCGCCCCCCCCTTTTTTTTTCTTTTCCTGCAGGTTAATATCGGAATTTCAGCTGAAGTATGGAGAAGACTCAGAATGCACCGTGTTCCACGCAGAAAGAAGAAGAATTGTATGGTGTGAATGTGCGCGTGGGCCCCGATTTGTGTTGTATGAATGCTTATGTGTGGCGCACATCTGGGTTGACGAACGAATGCTTTTTGTATGACTAAGGTGTTGATCGAACGGTCAATGGGATAGGAAAATTAAGCCCGAACATGGTACCTGCATGTGAAAAACGAATAAAGATATAGCACTTACCTTACCTAGGAACGACTCTCTCCCTCTCTGGAGCTAGTGAATGGGAGAGTGGCCTACACCAGAAACTTGAAGGGTTATTGTAGTACCTCGGACCCGAACCGATATCCCAAATGTACACCCAAAATAATGCGCACCAGTGAGTCAATTTACGTGCTGACTAGATGAGAAAAGTTAAGGATACCCCGGGTTGGGGTTCATCCAAAATCCCCCCACAGCCCAGAAATTAGGGATATTGTCATGTTTTAGATTTACCCCTTCTTCTTCCACCCTCATAGAAAAATCAGAATTGTACCATCGCACGTCCGACTGATACCCCTCCTTTACCTCAGCTTGGATCATCATTTGCTAGATATTGGAAGGCCCCACCGTGAGTATAAGCACGACTGGACTAGTGTCCGACCAATTAATAGGAGTAAGTATTTTTGAAGCGAGGTTACCAACAAAAATTGTCTACTATTAGGAAGGAAGGAGAACAAAGAGCTTGACCCCCAAAATGAATTGAAAAGAATACTGAGAATACGCAACATTCATGACAAAGTCCTTTTGCCCAAAATAGCTCTGTGTTCTGTCTTAGGTTTCCGTACTTGATGTATGTGCTGGCGCACCCTGTCTGGTATTTGCGTGTATGTAAACTATGAATTTATGTTTTCTCTCAGCTTGTGTTTTATACGTGAAACCGACCCGTACTGTTCTATATGTGTGTGCACTGAATAACCTATTATTATACACGTTTCTCTCTCTCTCTCTCTTTATGTTTTACGTGTACTAATAGCCTATGTGGTGAACACAACGCTCTCTCTCTCTCTGAGGGCTCCCTTGCTCCCTCTTGAATAAACGACGACACTGTGCCTCGCCGGCACAGGTATAATTGGCTTTAGACACGGCAATGTTTGAACAAATTGACAGAAACAAACAATCGTATTTTGCCATGTTACTACCTCTCCTTTCTGTAAAATGATGGAACTTAATTGGATGAGAAAGAAAGGACAGGTAAGACGACTAATGTCCCCTAATCTGACCCTTAAAAGGGAACTATATGTCAGTGGCTTTTGTTTTTAAGTACTTTGGTAAACATCACCCTCATCGTTCGGATTACCACCGCCCATTGCACAAAAATAGAATGTCCGACACGTCCCTGTTTCTCCAGAATGGTCCCAGTTCTGTACCAGCCGTCCCAGAAAATCTTAAAGACTGTAGCTATAAGCCCATGATAATAGCATTTCACACCTTTTATAAATTAACAGAACTTGAAGAAACATATAGCTCAACAGGATTTGTTTTAGACAAACGCGAGTCTCTACTGAAGGAGCCGGTTCGAATTCGATAAACTATGTAATTTTTAGATATCAGACTTCTTGCCACGTTCGCAAATATAACAAGAGTAAAACGCCAGACAGACATGTTGTTTGAAAATAAAAAAAATGCTTGCCGACCTGCACTACAGCAATGATGCATGAGTTAACAACATACACCAATGTAAGGATTACTACGCATCCACCCTATCGTGACCAATGAACGTTTCCCCAACTACTTGGGGTTGGGAGAGAAATTAAAGTGTGTAAACGTCTTCTCCTGCCAATTCTCTAAAAATTGTTTTTTATACTCATTCAAGGATAACGTGCAGTCGTCAGGAGGAGAGAGAGGCCGGATGTGACGCACAGTCTGGCTGCAGATCGGGGAATATCTATGACCTTGACCAAGGTGGAGCCACAGAGCAAAGAGTTGCGGGACAAGGCACCGTTCTCAGCGTGGAAAGTGAAGGAAAGAAGGGCCGCCCAGAAGCCCCTGCACGTTGATGAGCTCGTGCCGAAAGTCCCAGCCCATTGTGCCCGATTGGTGGGCCCACTTGCTTGAAATTTCTGCCCTCCTTGGTCCGCCTCAGATCTGATCCCACACCACCCTCTCTTCCCTCGGCCTCCCAAAGCACGCCCCCATCACCCCCCTTTTTTCATATGGAATTTTTGAACTTGACTCTGAGAAGAAAGACAGCACAAAAGATAGAATAGGGCTTGTCACGAAGGAAGAACGGAATGCGGGTACCCCGCCTAAGGTACCTATGATAGATTAGTTAGGGAACAGGACAAACACAGGACTGTGGTCCAAGAGCAAAGAATGGCCACACCCTGCAACGCGAGATCTGAAGTAGAGCTGGACGCATAGCTCCACCACCGGTGCTCAACAGTGCCAACGAAAGAAGAAAAACAATGAGAGCCTACCAGTGATGGCTCGCTGTAAAAAGACACTGGAAAGACGAACTCTTTTTGAACATTGCCACCCCTTGACTATCCCTTGTATCAAGTTGAATTTCTTTCCCAACCGCTTTGTATTGATTACCACCCAATTGAGTTCTCAAAACCCTACATCGGTCACTTTCAACTGTACATTGATAACTAAGAAAGCGTTAACTCTGTATCATGATGATTGTAGAACACCAGTTATGCACATGAGCATACTGTCTAGTTTCGATCCCCATGGAGTCCAGACCTCAAGTGATAATAGCCCTTATTCTGCCAGAACATTTTTGTATGACATCATGTTTGTATTCGAACGAATTTCCTACATCGTCTAAAATAATGTCCCCGTCTCCAAGGTCTAACATGTGACACAGCTAATGTAATTTTATATGCACTGCCTCCTCGCCTATCGCATTGACTACATGTGGTTATGTACGATTCTGTCAACATTGATAGCAGGATTATTTCCATCTGCCCGTAATGCATATGGGCTACCAAAGACCTCAATAGACAGCCCAGCCACATGCTTCACTTATTAGTATAACTAGATGTCAGCTTGTACGTCCTTACCTCAGACATGAACAGAAATGAACTAACTTATGATAAAAACTGGGGACTGTGGAAAATGACTAAAAACGGTATACATAAGCGGCGTTCATTTATGTTCACCACAGCCACTGTTGAAAGTAAAGCGACAATCGTGAAACAGTAGCCACGCCATCTTGTCCCTTTTAGGCCCCATCGCGAACGTAGGTGGCAGCCATTTTGTGTGTCACGACCTCTCTGCCCACTGCCAATAGCCTGCGCGTCTCTCTCCCCCTCACTCCCCGGCCTCGCAAGCACCCCCCGCGCCCCGACAGCCCCCGGTCTCTCCTGCTTGGGCCATAAGCGCACCTCTAGCGCGACCCTGTCTCCGAGCCACCTCCCGTGCTGAACCCCCTCGCTCTTTCATCTCATTCAAAGAACAGGCCCTTTCGATAACCTCTTCCTCCCTGCGCGATTGTCCAGCCTGATCCCAGGCCATCACCTAGCCCGACAGATGCAGTTTATTGCCCCCTACAGTAGGGCCTCGCCTCACATCAAAGGAGCGGTGGTTAATCAATACCCTCACACCTCCAGATCCGTCCGATCGCTCACTTTCCCGTTCCCAGCGGAATGTCCAGCTGCGCGACAACCACCACATGCTGAGGTTGAGGTGGGAACTCTACTGTAAATATGTGTGGGAACGGGGGTGAAGCGGGGATTCCGAGGATGTCTTTCCGTACATCAAAGTATTGACAAGAATGTGTTTTATGTAATAAAGCAATAAACCTGTGTATAAGAGGCCAGGCCTCAAGGATGCGTTTAGAGCACCTCGAGAAGATACCCTGTTGTCTGATTTGACGTGTTCTGCTCCGTCGGATTAAACTCCTGTTTCCTGCCTTCTGTCTCCAGCGCCTGCCTCTTTGTTTGGTAATCTCGAATGGTATGAGAGGCGGCTAACGCCGGGCAAATACTGAAGGGTTCTTGTCGAATTCGGCCCTACCTTTTCTACAGGGGCTCTCCCTCACTCCTGGGAGCCCCGTGGGAGGCGCCGGCTGCGGGCTTCTTCTTTTCTCCTTCCCTCACCGGAGCGCGGGGTGGGCTCCCGTCCCCTTCCGGTTTTGTACAGAAGCACTTCCGGGTCGTCGCAGGCAGCGCGGCGACCCGGGGGGGGCTCGAGAACGACTCGCGGTGGCAATCCGGGGTAGGCTCCTGGTGAATTAAATAAACAAAACCGGCAGACAGAGCACACTGCAGTCTTCTGGCAGGCGGCGGCGGGGATGCAAGTGCCAGACGCGGTCGGGCAGAAATGGCTGCCGCAAACCTCCGAAAGTTTTCCGATTCGGGGGCGTGTTTTTGGCGTTCAGAGTGACAGATGACGTCACAGTCGAAAGAACGCAAAAAACACGCCCCCGAATCCGAAAGAGACGAGGCTTGAAAGGAGTGATGCCCCTCTCCTCCAATGGCTGGCTTCCGTTTAGGAAGCCAGCCAATGGAGGAGAGAGGCAGGTTCAAGCCCCCATACTCAAAATCAATAAATCTCCTCCCGGAGACTGTGCAAGCGCAGCCTTCGGTCCTCGACCTAAAAAAGAGGCTTATGGGTCTCCCTCCAAAAATATGTCATGTTCATTAACTAACAAATGTGTAAACGACAAATGGAATAAAAAAATTAATTAAGAGTTAATGTATATATTTTCAACAGTAGGTGGCAGTGTTACACTGTGATAGAATTTTTCAGAGGCAGTAAGCGTGGTAAAAGTATGCGTGGTAGTGGAATGCGTGGTCAAGGTATTTGTAATGTGAATGAATGTAAATGCGTGGTAAGGTATTTATTGTGAATTGTGTGATGTAAAGACATGAGTGTGAAGGAAGGCGTGGTAATGTCATACAACCCAGGAACTCAGCATACTGTTCCAGGACTTGCCTGCAGTCAGTTTGCTATTGGGCAGAGAGGGTGTTTCAAAAGACCACTCTGTCAACTGACCCATCTTTAGGACTGTGGGAGAGGAGGTCATGGAGAGGTTTACTCTCTTCTTCCTGATCCTCAGCAGTGACCATCAACATGACCAAATCAGCCCTGTCATGGTAGAGTTTAAAGCGGTTCACATGGATGACCCTCTTGGGGCTCCTGGAAGTGCCAGGGTCCACCAGATAGGTGATCCCCCCTTTTCTCTCAAGGATAGAGTTAGGGCCACTCCATTTGTCCTCAAGTGCCCTGGGAGTCACAGGCTGTTATACCCACACCTTCTGCCACCAGTGCAGCCTTTTAGTCATACCAGAGCTTCTGGAGCTCTTAGCTGGCCTCAAGGTTTTTGAATGTTATGTTATGTTATTGATTTTTATTATGCGCACAGCTGCTCCAGCGAAGGAGCGTCCTGGCGCAGTGACAAGGTAGGACACATCATAACAGAAACTAAACATTAAGACCACTGGAGAACAGTTTAAAACAAGAAAGTCTTGATAGCTTTCCGGAAAAGCATAAGATCCTCCAACAGGCGGATTTCAACCGGGAGGGAATTCCAGAGGGTTGCAGCTTTAACACTAAAAGAGCGTCCGCCCGCCCGACAGAGCCTGAATCTGGGGACTACAGCAAGAGCCTGACCTTGAGAACGAAGGGTACGTGTAGGTACATAAAAAGCCAGGAAGCTAGACATGATTTGAGGCCCTATGCCTTTCAGAATTTTAAAGGCCAGACACAAAACCTTGAAATAAATTCGCTTCCTCACTGGAAGCCAGTGCAGGGAGCGGAGGACGTTTGACACAGGGCAAAATCTGGGCAGGCCTACAATTGCTCTGGCTGCAGCATTTTGTACCCGTTGTAAGCGGGTAATTTCTGCCAGTGCCAATGCTTTCTCCATGTACTCAGCCATCCTTGAACATAGGCCACCATGTCTTGCTTAGGCTTTTTGACAGGTCTCTCCCAGCCTTCTTTCACAAGATAGAAGTGTCCCCTTACAGGATGGCCAAACAGAAGTTCAAAGGGTAAAATCCCACTAGCTTCTTTGTTACTTCTTTGTAAGTGAAAATCAGGCATGGCAAAAGGACAGCTGATCTCCTTCTGAGTTTTTCAGGGAGTTCCATGATCATTCTGTTCATAATCATGATTTTGTTGAACCTTTGAACTAAACCATTTGTTTGTGGGTGATGTGGGGTGGTATACTTGTATGTCACCTCACACTCAGTCTGCATTCTTTCAGGTAGCCAGACATAAAATTACTACCTGTGTCTGACACCATCTCCTTAGGAAAGCTCACTCTTGTATAGATACTCAAGAGGGCCCTGACAATGACAGAGGCAGTGACAGGTCTAAGGGGAATAGCTTCAGGGTATCTAGTGCCATCATCCACTACCACCAGTATAAATCTGTTCGCTGGTGCTGTTGGCTGGACCAGGGAGTCAACAACATCAACCCCTACTTTTCCAAAGGGACCCCAACCACTGCTAGATACATTGAGAAGGCCTTTTGGTGGTTAACTGGCTTGGCAGGTGTCCCAGGAGTTACAAAACACCTTCCCCTTCTGGGACACACCCATTCAGATATACCCAGCATGGCTGCATGGGTTGTTCTTTCAACCACAGCCCAACCTGTGAACTCCAGATCTTTTCCTATCAGAAATTCTACAGGAGTTGTAGAAAATACCACCACCTTCTTTTGGCCATTCACCCCTCCCCAATCTAAGGACATAATTACCATAGGATGGATGTTATCCTGGTGGTCAGCATTGAGGACTGTGAATGTCTTACCAGTCAGCTACTGTCCTGGCGATATCAGTTTCTGAGTCATCATAGTGACATAGTGACACTTGCACCTGTATCCCTCAATGCTTCAACTCTAACACCATTAATATGTTGCTGTTGTCTGTATTTCTCTAGGTTACTAGGCCCGACAGCCGGGGCAGCTACATCCAGCCCACCCTCTGAGATTGGAGTTGCTTTAGAATGCTCTCCGGCATGGTCAGAGCACACATGGGGTCTCATCTGGAGACTTACCACTGAATTTGGGATTTCAGGTGCAGCAAGGGGATTTGTTTGGGACAGATAGGAACTTCAGTGTGGTGCAATTGGTTTTCAAATGAATGCAGCAAGCCTTCTTAGGATTCCAGTTCTTACCCTGGTACCCACCCTTGGTCTGTATATGTTTTTGGGCCCACCCCCTGAACAGGTTTTTGGGAGCCTTTAGAAGACTTTTTGATTTATCTTTTGACTACTTACAATCTTTTCCTGGGGGAGCTGAGTAGCCCCTTTCTTTTGGTAACCCCCACCATGAGTTGTCTTAGTTACTCTGGTCTAGATCCAGTGGTCTGCCATCTTTCCCAAATATTGGGGAGAAAGTGTATGTAAGGCTACCAGGTACTGATGTTATTGTTTTTACGGAATACAGTTACTTAACAGATGCTCTTTCATAATAGGATTTTAAAGTCCATCATAGTCTTGTACCTTGTTACCTTTCAACCAACCACCTAGTGTTTTGACGAAGAAGTCAACAAAATCTACCCAGCTCTGACTTTGGGTTTTTCGAGTTTCCCTGAAACTGATCTTTTACTCTTCAGCGATGAGTCTAACGCCCTCAATCAGGGTATCCTTCATGAGGTCATAGAGCTCAGCAAGTCTCTTCAAGTGTCAGGAGCCTATCTCCCCTTTACTTTTGGCTGCGTTTCCTCATTCTACAAGCCCTCTACATGGCTGTCCATTTGGTGATATCAACCTCTACATATTTGTGGACAACCCTTTTGGGATCTTAGGGTCAAAAGCTTAATCTTTCTCCATATTTAAAATGTTGCTGCTACCAGAGATGGGTCCTCGGCCCATCTCAGCTCTATCTTTTTCTATAGCCAAGAGTTTAGCCTCTAGGTCTATCTGCTTGGATAGGTTTTGAAGATCATCTTCACTGTCTAATTCTTCTGGGGTACTCTTAGAAGAACTCCCAGTGGTACTTTATTGGGTCTGGCCCCCATGGCAAGGTGCCAAGCTTGGCAGAGGGCTTAAGTTGGGCCAACTTAAGTTTCCTGTTTGGCCCCAGGTTGAGGACCTGCAAACGATCTGCTACCTCATAATAATAATCCACATTTGTATAGCGCACAATCACCCGTTAGGGTCTCTAGGCGCTGGGGGCCGTCGGGAAGATTAAGCAAGCTATTGCCCAGAGTCGCATGGTGCTGGGCTAACCTGCCGCCGGAGCCGGGGATCGAACCCTGATCCCCAGATTCCAGCGTCAGTCGCCCTGGCCGCGGCGCCACACCTCTCCCACTCAACCTCCATCATGGTCCTTCTACAACCATAGCAGTAAATCTTGCATCGATTATACCATGGTATCATTGAACATTTTCAACTACTGCACCTCATACTATCTAAAGAAGGTCCTGGAGACTGATCACAGTCAGCAAATTATCACCACATCATTTACAAATAGGGGACATCAAATTTACTTAACAACTCAAGGCCAAATCGGAACCATCAACTATCGGAAATTAAACTGGGAGACACAGTCACAAGACATAAGATTGACTAGTGATCTGGCCTTAAAACGGGCTAGGGAATGTCTTGATGAAACAGCACCTACATCTATAATTGACCAATGGGCTAATTTAATTTCTAAACTACCTGCATATAATGGGAATTATAATAAACCTAGAGATAGCTGTGTGACTCGGGAATTAAAAAGGGTAACCCATATTAACCTTCCATATGCAGTACAGAAAATGAAACGAACAAGAAATCAACTAAGGAAAGAGTTGACTAACTTCCCAAATAATGAAGAAATTAAAACAACCCTAAAGGAGCTAAATCAAAACTTAAGGAAATTAATCTGGAATGAAAAAATGGCAGCTAATAATGTGCTTTGGACTCGAATCTTTTATGCTAGTAACCAAGGAAACTCAAGGGAGTTCTTGAAAATGATAAATAGCCTAACCAGGTCAGATACAACCATAGTCTCATTAATATTAACTGAGATGGAATGGTGAAATTTTTGGGGCATCATCTAAACCCAAATTCTACAAAACCCGGAACCAAAGAACATTATTCAAGGAAGGAAATTCCATTTACAAGACAAGAACTTGACCTTGAAATAATATGAGAATTTGATCTAGAAATAACTCAAGAACAAGTTGCCAAGCTAATAAAAAAACAGAAAGATGGAGCACCAGGGCCATACCCTTTGCCCTATATAAAGAAGATCCGGAAGCATGGGCAGAACATCTTGTAAGGGTTTTCAAAGAAGTCGTTAGGAAAGGGGAGATACCAGAAAGTTGGAGAGGCTCCTTAATATCCCCCATATATAAAAAAGGAGATTGGACGTCACCAGAAAATTATCGTTTAATAACCTTACAGGATACCGATGCAAAAATGTTCGCAAGTCATCTTTTAACAACTTTATCTGACTGGGTAAAGACTAATAGCATTCTCCCGCCAAACCAAATCGGCTTCATAAAAGGACTGGGAACAACTACCAACATCCTAGCCCTATCCGTTTTAATCGATAAAACAATCATAAATGGCCAAACCTTATACGTATGCTTTTTTGATTTGAAGTCAGCTTTTGACTGTGTAAACAGAGAACGCCTATGGGGAAAGGTACATGCTCAAGGTATTCCCCCCTGCTACTATACCTAATCCGTCTTCTTCACAAAAACTTGGGCTAGAGTACGTATCGTCAATGGTCACTCATTAACTAAAGAAATACCAACGTTAGGTGGAGTGAAACAAGGATGTGTATTGGCTCCCTTATTATTTCATCTGTTTTTAGCTGATTTAACCGAGGCCTTAAACAAAATAAATGCACACCCACCGAAGATTGCTGATAAACATATATCTAACCTACTGTATGTAGATGACGTCATTCTTCTAAGTAACACCAAGGTGGGCCTGCAAGGGTTAATAACACGCATACAGGAATATGCGACAGAAAACAAAATGGTAATAAATTAGTCAAAATCCAAAATTATGGTTGTTACAAAAAACCTAAGGAACAAGTACAACTCAAAATGGTTCTTGAGAAAGGAAAATTTGGAGCAAGTTAAATCCCAAAGATACCTATGAGTTATATTTAACGATAACGGTAACTTTAACCCTCAGAAACTGGATATCAATAGGAAAGCAAATGCACTTACAGGTGCTTTTGGGATAATTAAAAAATCTACTCGCAATTTAACTTACGGACCGCTACTTAAGGTGATATCAGCGAAATTGCTACCTTCATTAAGCTATGGAAGTGAGGCGTTAAACGGAAAAGATGCAACAATCATAAATAAAGCTGTCTCAAAAACTTATCGGTCCGTCTTTCTTTTACCAAAAAATGCCTCACAAGCCCAAGTCAGACTGGAATTCGGCTTGAATAACCAACTATATGCACGAATGGCTCATACAATCAAAGTATGGAACAGAGTAAATAATGATAAGGAGAACTTAATTTCCCAGCTCTTATGGAAAGAAATTGAGGGCAACACTAAATCTTCTGCCTGGAAATATCTGAACAAGGCTCTGGACGAATTTGGGGTTAGGAGTGTTTGGATTACTACCATAAACCAGGAATCCTTCAAAAAAGTTGTGAAAAAAACAACAGATCACCTATCATTGATAAGCGATAAAGAGACCTTTGCTAAAAGGAAACACGCTTGGTCCATAATAAATATTTACAAAAAGAAGAGGCCTCAGCAGTATCTGGACACAGCATGGTCGTGGATGAATAAAAATATATTCATGAAAGCACGATTCTGAATTTTGCCAGGAGAATCCCATGCACTACCTTGGAAAAAACTTGAAAATAACATATCATGTCGGTTGTGCAAAGCTGGAGAGGAAAATATTATACATCTTCTGTGCCTTTGTCCAGAACTGAAAAATGAAAGACTAACTCTATTAAAAAGCCTTTTTAATGAAAGAGCGATAAGGACTTGTAGACAAGCACTGCTGGACGATGTACTCATTAATTCTGCTTTTACAAAATTTCTAAAAGTTGCATGGAAAAAATTAGAATGATATATTCTTAATCTTTAAACTGACTGTACTCTCTGCCAATCTTTTAAACATAGGAACTAGCGATATATAAAAGAGTTTTATAATGTGTGTGTATAATATTTAAAGGATTACTGTCATTTAAAAACCATTTTAATGAGGTATCTTAATTGAAATGTCCATAATTGTGCAATTATTTTTTGTAATGATTTTAAATAATCAATCAATAAAAATTACTCAGTCATGGTGTTACAGAAATTGGGACCATTTAAGTAATTTAAAAAAAAATCTAATTACATTTTTAAAGGGCCTAACTAACAAAAATGATTTTAAATTCTAAACAGTTTGAACTGCGAGACTTAACATATGGCCCTAACAGGTTAATACATTTAGAAAACTTCAAACTCAACAAAATATATTTTTAGCTAAAGACAATTTTGGATTCCTTATTGGAATAACTTATCAACCAAGTGTTAATTAATGTGCGGTCTCACAGCTTTGCTTATAATATTGTACATTATGTATTCCATGAGACTCGGCACAACAGAACACAGCCCAATATCATGCAATACGGTCTCTTGTACACAGCATGTCCCTGCACATTCATTAACAGCTAATGTGGTCAGGCTGACTCCTTTTGGGTTTTCAATGTGCATGCATGGTGAGTGTATGTACTGATGGTATATATACCTGTGTAGAGTGCATTCCATGAGAGATGTAGAGCTGTGCAATGCGTGTATGGTGAATACATGCAATGGGTGTATGTGTACATGAGAAATGTTCAACACATGAAGGGTGCAGTGCTGTGTAGAACTCACATGGTAAATGTGTGTGCTGGCTGTGTGCGTGACTGCTAGTGGCACAATTCAGAAAGGTTACAATACTGAGCAGTCGCTCAGAGTGACTGTGTGCTGAAAGTATGTGTGCCGGGGTTGGCACAATACATGGAGGTAACAGTGCTGGACAGTGTGTGTGCTGTGTATATACACTGAGTGCAAGTGTGCCACTGCCCAAAACAAAACTTGAGGGCCTTCCCCTGCAAAGCACATGGAGACAGCTCCCCTCACTCATGAACCTAGTCTGGTGCTCTCAGGCCTGGGTCCCATCACCTGACCATAATATCAGAGGGGGCCACTTGGAGCATTGGCCTCCCCGTACTGCAGAGGTTTGCTGGGCTAATGTTACATCACTGAAGTGTGACTGTAATGGGAGATTATATGGGGGATCCTGAGTTCCATTTTGGGAAGTCCAGGCCTGCTTTGTGAAGGCATGAAGAGGTAGAGGAATCCCCCAGACAGATTAGCGAATTGCTGCATTCATGTGTGCTGGGTGGGAGACACTAGGGAAGAAAGAGTTACTCCTCCCCCTGTAAACTTAAATGGATCTCTTTGATTTAGTGAGAAACAGAAGGAAGGGGCCTTGACACATCTCAGGAAGGAAATCTGGATGATAAGGAAATCATAAAGAGTTGAGTTGAGAGACCGAGATTAACCTTTTGATTTATTTATTTATTTATTTATAACTGCATTTAGAAGGCGCACAGCTACCCACAATGGGGTCTCCCGGCGCCGCAAAAGTGAGTCCAAAGTTATCATTGAGGGAAGAGTCAGGTCTTCAGGTCTCTGCGAACTTTCGTCAAGGATAGTTCAAATTTCAATGCAGCTGGAAGAGAATTCCACAGTTTTGGAGCCAAATAGGAGAAGGAGCGTCTGCCCATTCTCATCAATTTAAAACGGGGAATCAGATAATTCCCTTGAGACATATATCACTATGGCTGACATCCAGGTGTGAACTCTAGTCAATTTCATTGCCTATGTTGTGGAACTATCATCTTTGGAGTCTCTCCTGCTGTGACAGATGGCCTTTCAAGAAGGAGAGGGAGAGGAGAAGTGTGTACTTCAAAAGAAGCAGAACCCGGACTCTAAATCACATTTGATGTTTGGAAATGGACTATTGGAAGGGGAGGTTGAGACCTCAAAAACTGTTATCTGCCAACCAGCCACATTACTGTGTGAGGAGGGAAAGACTTCTGCCTGTGAGCAGGACTAGGGCCAGGACCTGCTAGTCTCTTTGATGGGTAAGGAGACATCATCCAGAGAAACAAAGACCATCTGCTCCGGATCCAGATGCACCAGCCTAGTACCTGCCTGCTTGCCAAGACAAGTATGCCCTGTGAGGAAGAGGAGAGCGTTGGAGGGAGTGATGTCCAGTGGGGAGCCCTGTCGAGTGGAATTCTGGTGGAAGGTGTGAGGAGACGTCTGCTGCACCGATCGGGTCATTGAAGAGTGATGACTCAAGTCCGCTACCCCCTTATGCCAATATAGGATTACAGTGAAAATAGCCATGAGCAGAATGCCACACGGGGAGAGTAAAGCTTGTGCGGCACCATTGCAGTGACTGTGTATGTCAGTAGGGGCTACTGTTGAAGATACTGCCAACTAATGAGAGCCAAACCGTGTGTGACACCTTTGCGGTGACCCTGTATGCTATGGCTGCTACAGTATGGACTGCCACGCGGTGAGGGACGGTGCCTTAGTTGGTTGTGGTGTGGCAACCACACATGTCAAAAGGGGCTGCCAGTATCAATAGTGCTGTCAGGATTGGGCCCCTCCCCGGGCATTGTGAAGTCATGTGTCCCATAGGTCACAAGAACGCATTGAGAATTGCAGCCAACCTGCTCAAATGAACTGAGGAGGACTTCATGGGTACATCGCCACATCACTGGGTCTCAAATACAGAGCTTCGAAATCCAACCCCACTCCCCTGATAGGGAGCACAGAACTTACCATGTGGGCAGAGCACTGCAGCACTTTCGATCAGTACAGGAGCCAGCCGCATAAGCTCAAAGGAGATCCCATGCTGCAACACCTCCCACATGCAGCCAACTCACTGAACAGGACCGGATCCTTGTGAGTACCCACCGAAAGGGCACCCACTGAGAAGCTGCATTCTTCCTGGCTAATGGAGCATTTAAAACTGGTTATGGGCCTGTTGAGAGTGCTGCAGCGCCAAGACACTTTTGAATATTTTCAAAGAGTTGGTGTGGTCTCTTGAGTTAAGGCCAACTAGTGAACATTCCCTGGATGAGGCCACCAGTGAATGGGTAACAACCTAGACCACCTTACAAAGAGAGGGTGGGACAGGGTTTTGCCAGTGAAAAACTAGAGCCCCAACATCAAGGGGACATGTATTATTGTTTATAAAAGTCATAATCTTTCTTTGAAGAATAGAAATAAAATACTTATGTTATTATAAAAATAAGTATTTGACTGGACATTGATTTATTGATACTGCTGTGCACTCTCTGAGTTATGAGGCATGTTCACTAATCTGTATTCACACTTCCCTCTCTAAGGAGTCTTTGGTTTTTCATTCACAGCTACCACTGACAGTCAAGTGCAAAAGGGGCGCTTGTCCCATTAGCTCATTATCCATAGTAGGCTGGGCACTGGGCATCAGGAGTAAAATGCCTCAACCACCATGGTTGGGTCCAGTAACCGCCCTGAGGCACTCTGAAAGGGTTTTGACACCTAAGGGCCCATTAAGATGTCGGGCAGAGTGCCCCCGCCAGGCTGGCGGTGGCTACCGCCAGCCTAGTGGGGGCAATCCACCTGACATCCGCAATCGAATTCCCCCCGCCATATTAGTATGGCGGGGGGACCTCGACGGACGGAAAGACCGTCCGCCACTTTTCCGCCCCGGTCGCCTTGCGGCCGGGGCGGAAAAGGATTAATATGGTGTCATGTCTATTAGACACCGCCAGCCATATTACAATGGGCTTAGGGAGATGCCATCGTCGCCATGGAAAGGCATGCGGTCTTCACTCTGGGGGGCCCTTGCGGGCCTCCAGAGTGAAAGAGAGGTGGGGGGTGCACACGGGGGGTACCTGTGGAACCCCCCTGCATTTGCATAAACAAAGCGGCAGGCACCGCGCGGTGCCTGCCGCTTTGTTTATGCAAATGTAAAAGAGCATTTTTAGCATTGTGGCGGACGGTGCTGAGAGCACCGCCCGCCACAATGCTAAAAATACAGGATGCGCCCGCCACAGTGGCGGACGCATCCTAATACCCCCGCGGGACCCCCGCCCTTATGGCGGACGGTTCCGATTACCGATGGGATGGCGGGCGGACTAAGTCTGCCCGCCATCCTAACGGACCCCTAAGTATTAAAAGTGGTATATGCAAGAATTTAGATTTGGAGTGTTTCTAATATAATTTTTGCTAACTCTTGTTTGGGATAAGCTACAGATTCAACCACTGCATTTAATTATTATTAAAATCACATTTAAAAATGAAGCTGGATTGTTGGTAAACATTCAGGAAAAGTAATATTTTAAAAGTTAGGCATTGTCTGTCTGAAGCTTCAGTAGGTTTGTTTTTTTAAACATCATTTTTATTGAGTTTGGGATGAGCTATAATCATGTACAGTGAAAATAGCTATTGGGAGCTGGTCACTGCAGAAACACTCCAACTCTAAAATCTTGCACCGCGCGGTGCCTGCCGCTTTGTTTATGCAAATGTAAAAGTGCATTTTTAGCATTGGGGCGGGCGGTGCTGAGAGCACCGCCCGCCACAATGCTAAAAATACAGGATGCGCCCGCCACAGTGGCGGACGCATCCTAATACCCCCCCGTGGGACCCCCGCCCTTATGGCGGGCGGTCCCGATTACCAATGGGATGGCGGGCGGACTAAGTCCGCCCGCCAGTCTAGTGGACCCCTAAGTATTAAAAGTGGTATATGCAAGAATTTAGAATTGGAGTGTTTCTACAATGACCAGCCCCCAAAAGCTATTTTCACTGTACATGATTATAGCTCATCCCATTGTGAAAACTAAAGTGCAATTAAAATATAATTTTTGCTAACTCTTGTTTGGGATAAGCTACAGATTCAACCACTGCATTTAATAATTCTTAAAAATCACATTTAACCACTGGCACGCTCGTGATGGAACCATTCCGTCACGTGCCATGGTGGGGCTGCGCTGGTGACGGAATGGTTCCATCACGGACCGGCCACCGCGCTTGCGCGGCGCTGATTTTGCGCCTGCGCGGTGCGTTCTTTTGAGCGGGCGGGACCGTGACAGAACCATTCTGTCACAAGCACAGCGCCACCGCGGCTCCTGACGCAGTAGTTCCGTCTCGAGCATAGTGGCGCCGCGCGACCCCCCCTCCCCCCTAGCGCCGCGGCGGAATTAGCGCCGCGGCCAAGGGGTTAAAAATTAAGCTGGATTGTTGATAAACATTCAGGAAAAGTAATATTTTAAAAATTAGGCATTGTCTGTATGAAGCTTCAGTATGTTTGTTTTTTTAAACATAATTTTTATTGAGTTTGTTCAATTCTTATAGCATATGGAATTCCCAGCTGAGCAGAAATAAAAGAGTGTACATGCAAACTGCGATCCTATACATGAGCAATTATACATATTATCATTTTACGTTGCAGTAGTGTAACAAGTATTTTAATTAGGATTACATTGTGATTAAACAGTCTCATGTTATAGAACTAGTTTTTACGCATTTAGCTATAAACTACTACAACTTAAGCTAAAATTTCCTATGTAGTTTTAACGAAGGGGGATAGTCTCTCGCTTAATACAGTTTTACTAATAATATACATTTACGTGCTCCTAGGTAATAAGATAATACAAATTAAATGGCATTAGACAGGTTTGGTTGAGTTAACTAATATGGGTGTGGGAGGTGTAATGGTGGTCTGAGAAACTGGAATAGCCAATGGATCTATAGTTATCAAAGGTTCCATCATCTGATCCCTTTCCATAGAGATGGGTATTTTACGTAGACCGCAAAATTCTTCTTGTCTAGTAATCGCACTCTCTGCGGTCGGCCAACGAGTCATTTCTGCATGCCATGAAAGTGGTGTAGGGGAGGCAGATTTCCATCTTATGGTGATGGCACGTTTTGTTAGTAAAATAGCCATGTATGCAAATCTATAGCAGACTTTCTGTCCTTTGGGACACCTATGCAGACCCCATAGGCAACTCTCTGCTGTCAACCAGACATCAGTATCATTGATTTCTCGAGCTCTGTGTTGTATTGTGTGCCAGAATCCTTTTAATCATGGACATCCCCATATCATATGGAGAAGATCATCATCAGCCTCCTGACATCGAGGACAAGGGAGTTGGTCATGCAGGTATATACTATTAAGGAGATGTAGTATGAGATATGCCCTGTGTAAAATCATGCATTGTATATATTTAAATTTAGCGTTCCTAGACACTTACTTAGGAAATTCCAATTGCCCAATTCCACGGTCCACCTCGTTCCGAGTAGGGCTAATGGTATTCCTGAGTGTGCCCTGATGCCCCTGGATTACAAACGGGTAAGGTGATGTCCTTCTCCCATGAGGTGCACCACACGGACCAGCTCTTGGGTAGGGGGTTCAATACCTTCAGGGTACCAGCAGCGGCTGTAATGGGAAATAGTGGCATGGAGGAGACATAGTGTCGGAGGGACCCCTTGAGTGTGAGCGAAATTATCCTGGTCTGCCAGCGTTCCGTCTATAAACAGTGTTCCAATCAACATCACACGTTCTTGTATCCATTGGGACACAACATGTTTAGAAATCAGCCCCGTCTCGGTAAGTATCCCAAGCAGAGGGATATTGGGAGAATATGGGGAGAATCTTTTAGTGTATTTTAGCGTCCGCCTCCAGTGTAATATAGTAGTCTTAGGCAAGGGGAGAGCAGCAGTTGGAATCCTAGTGTTCGGCAAAAATAATGTATGAAGAGTACCCTGAGTAAGAAGCTGTGGTGTATAACCTACTTCGTGGATATGACGCCCTGCTAGCCAGTATGATAGCCATTGTAGTTGGCGGGCCATACAGTATGCCCGGAAGTCTGGAGTGCCCAGGCCTCCCTCTACAGGTTGCAATTGTAGCTTAGACACACTCACCCTCCTACGTCCCCTACCCCAGATAAGTTCTGAGAGGAGTGTGTCAAGTATACAAAAGATTTTGGCTGGAATTATTATCGGCAGATTAGTGATAAAATATAAAAGGCGAGGGAGCATTACAATTTTGGAAATGGCCACTCTGCCCATCACCAACAGGGGTAACAAGGTCTAAAAGGAGACCTGCATCCACAAGGATCTTATCATTTTCAACAGATTGCCATCTATTTAGTCTTGGGACTATCTATAGATTTGTATGCCCAGATACTTAAAAGTTTGTGGAGCAGTCGCTAAAGTCAAGTCACCAAATTTAATACGGTCTGGGTTTTCCTTATGTTGCATATAAAAAGCGTGTGATTTTGTCGCGTTAATTGCCAGCCCTGACACTTGTTCGAATTGTTTGTATATAGATGGGATAGGTTCCAAATCTGTAGTAAGGTAATTTTAGGAAAAGGGTAAGGTCATCAGCATAGGCGGACACTATATGCACCAATTTCCTTAACAGCCTCCCCATATCTGTTCTCTTTACGGAGCTTAATGAGTAGGGTCTCCAGTGCAAAAACAAATAGCAATGGCAACAGGGGACAACCTTGCCTTGTTTCTCTTGCTACTGAATAAGGATGGGATATATGAGACCCAGTCCTGGCCCGTGCTTTGGGGGCAGTATATAATAATTCACCCCACTGTAAATATCCTTGTGGAATGCCAAATTTTTCATTGCCACCCAGTTAAGTGTATCGAACGCTTGTTGCATGTCAAGGGAGATAAACCCCGTATTACAGGAAAGGTCCGCTATAGTGTTCATTATATGATGGAGAAGTCTGATATTTAAGGAGGAATTACGACCAGGCACAATTCCACATTGCAAAACAGTGTGAAATCCTAGGTCTGTACTCGGAAAAGCATATATGAGATGAAGAGTGAATGGCACTTAAAAAAGGTGATTAATTAATAAACTGGATAAACACAGATCCATTGACTAATGCTCACAGAGCTAGCTGTGGGCAGATCCCCTTTACAGGACGAAATCCCTCACTCCCCAAAGGTGACATGCTTCATCATCTGGGATTCTCCTCCAAAGGAAACCCCTAGTTCCCTTGAGGGCTACAACCCCCTCCTTTAGGAGTATGAAGGGTGTTCTAAACCCACATATGTAGAGCAAAAAGAGTGAATGAGGACGTAGCACTAACGAAAAATCAGATATGCCCACTGCCAGGATTAAAACACAGTGCCCCAGTGGTATGGATTTAAATTGCTTCGGTGTAGTGGATGATAATGGTCAACATGATTCAGCCTCAATAGTCCATACTTGGACAGGGCTTTTGCCAGGACCTAAAAACAGGGTTACTGCTGTGGTATAAGCGATGTAAACAAAAAAGAATGTCAGATACGGACGCAGTCTTAGGTCTGTCTGTGTCATGAATACATTGTACCTGAAAAACGTGAGAAAAAAGTGTTGTCAGGCTACAAAGCAAGTCTTAAACATTATGATTTTAGAAAATGAATCTGTGAAAACAAACAGTAAAAATGAGAGACACCTTACCTGCAACTGCTGAGTAAAGGACCTCACCTCAACCTGGCAACCGCTCAGGAGGGAAGCACCGCTCTATAAAGGAAACGAGGTGTGTGTATCAAATTATACACCGTATATGTTCAACAAGTCTATGAGTACGTTAATCTTATTTAGATACCTGAGTTTAACCTAAGCAGTTTGGATTCTTAAGTGGCAAACTAAGACACCCCCAGGTAAGGGTATAGAAAAGGCCAACATATAGATATATAAAACAAGAATATTTACACAATAGGGAATGTTTAACTTTCAAAGCCCTGAAAGACCACCCTTTCTGCATTTGAATATGACACAAAAATGAGAGTCAATGTTGGCACTTAATTGACTAAATACAAGTATTTTGCAAGATAGGCCATGTAGAAATGCCAGGAAAAAACAACTATAGTTTAGGAAAACAAGGGTACCCCTTAAGTGAACCTGGGGTTGTAATGTATTTAAAGAAAACAATGGTTTAAGGTTGGCTTAATTAGGTCCTGAAAAATGAGACGGATTTATTTAAATTTGATAATTTATCAGTCTTGGAGCAAAATATGTAGGGCAGCATGTGAAATTTGAATCATTTCATATTTTCAACATTAAGATATACGTTCAGGTGCTCACATAAGTGATGGAGTGCATATCGTGACTTGAGTGAAACAGTGAAAATAGACGAAATATCACACATACAACAAGGGATAATCCACAAAAATATATAGATTGGGGGAGGTTTTCCTTGGGGGGGTCGACTACGTTTCGAACTTTAGTTAGTCAAGATCATCATCAGGACAGGGTAAGCATCCTGAAACTGAAGTAAGTTAACATAAATAAGCAATTAGCCCTATTCAGTTTGTTCTTTTCTAGGTGACATGGTGCGCCCAGTGGCATAATGGGTATAATCTACATGCACATTGTTCACATATTTTTACATGATAACCGTGTCTGGGGCCCGCAGGGTGCCTTCTTGAAGCTAGGTACTGTGATCCGAGGGGCGCGCTTCTTTTTTAAAAAGGACTTTGAGTATGTAGAACTTACTATTTAGGGAGCCATTTAATGGGGAGTATAGGAGACACTCCGTTCGAATACGTTTTTGCTGCCGCTTGGCTTTGATTCTGTCAGGGGATATACCTATTATGTGGGAGAATGCAGGTAGTCATATTAATTCTCCTGGGTGGTGTTTGCTAAACTGGAGTTAAAGAAGGGAAGTTCCTACATAAAGAAAGGTCAGTTTCAGTTTAGGTTTAGGTCTTATCCACTCCGCTTATGTAGGTCAGGGAGTATTCAGGGAGATCAATCAGAAGTCGCTGCTGTTGTTTCGCTTGAGTTCCTTCAGGGGATGGATCTATGATATATGATAATGCAGGTTAATCATATTGGTCTTCCTGGTAGTGCTTGTTAAACTGCTTGTTTCGGAAAAGGTTTTGTTAGGGGAGTGGAAGGAATGGGAGGAGGAAGGGCGGGGAAAGGGAAGGGCAGGGGCTTGTTCCTTACATAATGTAGCAAACAATTTCAGTTAGGTCTCTTCCACACCTCTTACGTGGGTCAGCGTATGTTCATACTGAGACAGAGAAATGAATTGGTGTCTGCATATTTAAGACATATAACAAGCTTAAACAGTCTCTACAGTGCTTACTTGTGAGTCAGTATCTAGGTTCTCGTGGTGCTCAGATTAAAATAGTAGATCTTTTGGAGCGCAACAACTTGTGATCAGGAGACATGGTTAAAGCACATTCATAAGCTGCACGGACGTGCTGCATACTGGAGACATTTATCAGGCATAAACAGTCTCAGCAGCGTTTACTTAAGAGTCAGTATACACTTTAATAATTAGTGCAATGACCTATAATTAAGAGACATGGTCAAATTAGCTGCACAGGCTTGTGTCATTAGTCAGTGTACACTTTTGCGTGATGCTACAATTACTCAGTGAAATGACCTATACTTAGGAGAAATAGTAAAAGTACATTCATTCATAAGCATACATAAGTGTCTAAGATGTTCAGATAATGAAGAGATCTGCTTTTGAGAAATGGTCGATCAAATGCATATATCTGTATATGCTATGTTGTGCAATATCTATGCAGACTATTTGTAGCAGTCTATTACACTTTGGGCCATCAGTAAGGGTGGACATTTAGAGATCTCATTGGAAGAATAGGCTAAAGGGCTTTAGGCATTAGCTACACATGTCATGAGCCATATGGAGTCAATTATGTACAATAAAAAATAATTGCAGTGGATATTATGGGGCCCCTAATGCACAGTATTCATTGGGGGTTGTATTTTAAGAAAAGGGGTGTGTTAGACGCTTAGTAGAAGGCTCAGTATGACAGTAACATCGCATAACATGATTCATACAGTGGGTCTGGAATACATAGCCAGACGTTAACAGATAAAGCATATATAGCACAACCATTTCTAGTACATAGTGGCAGATACATGTATTCCACTCATCAAGAGTGTTGAGTCCTCTCTGAATAGTTTTGCAGTTATAGAACCACCTGCATTACATACGGTTCAGTATGGTTTGTTGGTTACCGTCTCTTGTGATGGGCAGCAGTATAATTATCATTTGCCACTTTATATCGTTTTCTGAATGTCCATGCTCTAAAAAATGTTCCACAAGTGGTGCTGTTATAACCTTGCATCGGATTCTGCTTCTGTGTTGGGAAATCCGCGTTTTGGTATGTTGGGTTGTCTGGCCAATGTAGAATAGTTTACAGGGGCATTCAATGCAGTAGATTACGTTTTTGGAATTGCAGTTCGTGAAAGACTTTAACACATGTTTACAATTGTCATATTCAAATACTTTGGTATTGGTTGTGAACTCGCATGCCATGCAGTGATCACATTTGGTATACAGTCAAAATATCGAGTTAAACATATAGAATTGCAGTAATATTGAATTCAAAATATAGAATGGACAAAATATCGAATGGACAGAATATAGTCAACAAAAATATTGAATTTAATGGACAAAATATCGAATGGACAGAATATAGACAACAAAAATATCAAATTTGAGGTAAGTAAGTTAAAGTCGATTTACATAAATATAGAAAGTCAAAATATCGAAGTATATAATATAGGTATTAAATATATCGATTTTGTAATAATATCGAATTTTTAAAAGTGTTTTTATGTTAGTATATGTGTGAAAAGTGTATATTTAGTTTATTATTTATTTTCAGTAATGAATTTTATGGTATTTAATTTTTGCGTAATTTAATTCTGTGGCGGGTTGTTGGTTTATAGGGGAATAGGGTGGGAAGTAATTTAATTATAATTAATTAAATATTTTAATTTATTTATTGGTATTTATATTGAATTAATTGTTAACTAATTTTTTATTGGTAATATATTAAATTATAATTGGTAATTAATTTTTGTTAATTGAATAATTGATAATTATGTTAATTTTATTAATGTATTTCTGTAGCGGGTTGTGGGTTTATAGGGGAATAGGGTGAGAAGTAATTTAATTGTAATTAATTAAAAAAAATTATGTATTTATTGGTATTTATTTTGAATAATTGTTAATTATTTTTCAATTGCTAATTAATTAATTGTTAATTGGTAATTAATTTGTATTAATAGGTAATGATTTTTAATAAATAATTTGTATTTGTATTTTTTATTGATTAATATTATATTATATTAAATTGATAATTATTTTTAATTAATTTGTAATTGGTATTAATATTTAATTTATTTTAATTAATATATGAAGTATTTACTTTCCCTACTGTTGCACTCACTGGAGTGGGAATAGTAATTTTTACCCCTACGCTATCCAACGCTTTGACTACTGTTGCACTCTCTGGAGTGGGAATAGTAATTTTTACCCCTACGCTATCCAACGCTTTCCCTACTTTTGCACTCACTGGAGTGGGAATAGTAATTTTTACCTCTACGCTATCCAATGCTTTCCCTACTATTGCACTCTCTGGAGTGAGAATAGTAATTTTTACACCTACGCTATCCAACGCTTTCCATACTATTGCACTCATTGGATTGGGAATAGTAATTTTTGCCCCTACACTATCCAACGCTTTGGCTACTGTTGCACTCTCTAGAGTGGGAATAGTAATGTTTACCCCTACGCTATCCAACGCTTTCCCTACTGTTGCACTCACTGGAGTGGGAATAGTGATTTTTACCCCGATGCTATCCAACGCTTTCCCTACTGTTGCACTCACTGGAGTGGAAATAGTAATTTTTACCCCTACATATCCAACGCTTTCCCTACTGTTGCAATTTCAGGAGTGGGAATAGTAATTTTTAGTTCTACGCTATCCAACGCTTTCCCTACTGTTGCACTCACTGGAGTGGGAATAGTAATTTTTACCCCTGCGCTATCCAACGCTTTCTCTACTGTTGCACTCACTGGAGTGGTAATAGTAAATTTTACCCTCCCGCTATCCTACGGTACAAATATTGTATATTTTTTATTAATATTACGTTCATATATATATATCGCGGTAGAGGCGCTACCCGGTACGCGAACCGGGTAGCTAACCGGTAGCGTAACGGGAGTCCTCCATCTTGTGTTTCGGTCGAATTTAATCACAAGATGGAGGAAAAACAATGTGGGAAATGGTTATAAGGGGGCACGGGAGACGTATCCTGACCCCCTAGATTTTCTAAGGGTGGCTGAGGAGGCTCATGTATGTCGAAAAAGAAAAAACATTTTTGAAATTTTCGCGAGGTTAGCTGCCGATTTTTTTCCTATGGGATTTTTGAAAATTCTATATCGAATAACTTTGGCGTTTGAGGACGGAATTGGCTGAAAGTTTCAGGAAAATGGAACATTTTGTTTCTGAGCAGCCACTTAAAATTTAGGGGGGTTTCGTCAAGGGGGGGCCGAGAAAAAAGGGGGGTCCCAAAACGCGTTTTCCCATGCAATTTTCCATAGGGCGGTTGGACTCACTTTTAGCTCGAACGGCTGAATGGATTTCCACGAAACTTGGCAAAATTGTAGATATTGTTTGCCCGATGTGCCTTTGCTAGGTCTCAATATATGTGCTCCAGTGGATTTTGATAAATTAACGTTCAAAAAAATATATATATCTGTAACAGCGCTCCGGTTAGCGCCCCGGTTCGCGTACCTGACGCGTAACGGAACTTGGCGAAGCGAAGCTGATTGGCTCTCCGGTGTCTGTCAACATTCTAAACAGTCCGGAGCGGCCGCCATCTTGTCTCTCGGTAGGATCGAGAGACAAGAGGTGAAGAAAAACGAAGGGGGAAATTAATGAAAGGGGGCAAGGTAGACCCCTCCTGACCCCCTAGGATTGATGAGGGTGCTATTAAAGGGTCCCGCGGGGCAAAAAATAAAAAATAAAAAAATTCTGTTTTTTCGCGGCAGAGGCGCTACCCGGTATGCGAACCGGGTAGCTAACCGGTAGCGTAACGGGAGTCCGCCATCTTGTGTTTCGGTCGAATTTAATCACAAGATGGAGGAAAAACAATGTGGGAAATGGGTATAAGGGGGCACGGGAGACGTATCCTGACCCCCTAGGTTTTCTAAGGGTGGCTGAGGAGGCTCATATATGTCGAAAAAGAAAAAACATTTTTGAAACTTTCGCGAGGTTAGCTGCCGGTACGCGAACCGGGTAGCGAACCGGGAAGCGAACAAAAGTGAAAATTTGTGAAAAAAGGTACATTTGAAATTTTTAAAGAGTAATCATAGTTAAGGTAGCTCTGAAAAGAGCTTTTGGGTTCTGTGTAAGTTCTAGGTACTTATAAGTAGGTACCAATACATAGTCTTAAATTCAGGATGAAAATTCTGTTCCCCTCATCTGAGAAGTGAACTCCATCTCCTCTGTAGATATCTTGCATGTAGTAACGCAAGTTATTGTTGTATATGGAGCCCATTCCATGGTCTCTCATGTAAGCTGAAACAGACTTATTTACATGCTTCCTCGATTTCTCAATTTGTGGACAAAATTGGTTGGACCACCTCCATTTCTGTCTTTGGCATATATTTGAATATACCAAGGCAGTTTGAGGAAAAAGTGCCATCAATTGCTCAAAGGTGTCCTTTAAAAGCATTTCCAGACCGACCCCAGTCAAAGTGCCCAAGTCATTTCCTCCACAGTGCACAATTAACAGGTCAGGGTTTGGCAAATGCAAAAAGGTTTTCACCAATGGTATCAATTGGTGACATCTTAATCCTCTGTGGCCCATCCAGTTGATTTTCACATTTTGTAAATTGAGGTTGTGTAAATTTCTATTATCAGCATACCTTTGAGCCCAGTGGATGTAACTATGTCCAATAATCCAGACAGAAAACATGGTGAGAGGATGTTCTGCTGCAGTCAGATGAAGTGTGGGAATGAAATGGCAGTTGAAACAGTAGCAGTTTGTTATAAAAAAAACTGTGGAGTTTCAGTGCTAATGATTCAGTAGCAGTGATTGGTGGATTATGATTGCTGAAAACAGAAAGTTAGGGTGCATGGATGAGTTCTTTGAAAGATGTAAATTGAATGGTTAAGAAAAAATCATTTTAAGTAACATTGCACTGGATAAGCAGGTGTACTGAGAGTTCAGAGTTCAGTTGAAACATTGTTGTGTGAGAGGTCTTTCAGGAGGTAGTTGCTATAGAAAAAAGGCAGAAAGGGCAGAGGGGGGAAGGGTGTTCATTTGAAAAAAGTGAGGGAAGAGTTTTGATTGGCTGACATGAGGGATATGTGTGAAGAAATACAGGATTTCTGTGCCATTGCTGGTTGCAGACTCAGAAGATCATACCCTTTGCTCTGCTAAAGAAAAATTGGTGTGTGCCTGAGACTGTTTTCAAACTCAAAAAGCATTTGCTAAGGTGAGAAAAGATTCATTTACTTTAGATAGAGACTAGTATGGTTTATGGAGAAAATAAGGAAGCCAGCTGTGCATTTAAAATGTTGTTTTGTGTCAAGTGTATTCATTATATTTTCCAAAAAGATTTTACTTCTTTGAAAAATTGTAATTGGACAAAATGTGAAGTATTAGTACTGACAGAGTTTGCTTGTACATAAGAGCTGTGCTGTGTTTTCAAATTATGACCAGAAAATCATTTTTTTTAAAAAGAAATGCTTTTTACATTTATGAGAAGGACAAAATGGTGTTTGCTTCTTTAAATAAATATTTCATTTCCCACCATGAATATGGGAGAATAATTTGCTTGTTTGTCGGTTTAAAAACACGTTTCTTGAAGTCATTTAGGTTTCACAATATGTTCTGCAAGAGTTTCATAGTCAACATGGGGACAAATTTACAAAGCTTATGAGCCACATTCACATCATTTTCTCCACGTTAAAAGTGACTTAAAGTGGTGCAAGGTCCTTGTAAATACGCCCTCATGAGTACTTTGTAAATTTAAGTCATTTCCCCGTGGTGCAAGGTCCTTGTAAATACGCCCCCATGTGTGCTTGGCAAATTTAAGTACTGACAGGGTGTGCTTGTACATAGGAGCTGTGTTGTGTTTTCAAATTATGCCCAGAAAATCGTTTTTTTTAAAAAAGAAATGCTTTTTACATTTATGAGAAGGTCAAAATGGTGTCTGCTTCTTTAAATAAATATTCCACTTTCCACCATGAATATGGGAGAATAATTTGCTTGTTTGCCGGTTTAAAAACACGTTTCTTGAAGTCATTAAGGTTTCACAATATGTTCTGCAAGAGTTTCATAGTCAACATGGGGCAAATTTACAAAGCTTATGAGCCACATTCACGTCATTTTCCCTACGTTAAAAGTGACTTTAAAAGTGGTGCAAGGTCCTTGTAAATACGCCCTCATGAGTGCTTTGCAAATTTAAGTCATTTCCCCGTGGTGCAAGTTTCTTGTAAATACGCCCCCATGTGTGCTTGGCAAATTAAAGTACTGACAGGGTGTGCTTGTACATAGGAGCTGTGTTGTGCTTTCAAATTATGACCAGAAAATCGTTTTTTTTTTAAAAAGAAATGCTTTTTACATTTATGAGAAGGACAAAATGGTGTCTGCTTCTTTAAATAAATATTTCACTTCCCACCATGAATATGGGAGAAAAATGTGCTTGTTTGTCGGTTTAAAAACACGTTACTTGAAGTCATTTAAGTTTCACAATATGTTCTGCAAGAGTTTCATAGTCAACAAGGGGGCAAATTTACAAAGCTTATGAGCCACATTCACGTCATTTTCCCCACGTTAAAACTGACTTTAAAGGTGGTGCAAGGTCCTGGTAAATACGCCCTCATGAGTGCTTTGTAAATTTAAGTCATTTCCCCGTGGTGCAAGGTCCTTGTAAATATGCCCCCATGTGTGCTTGGCAAATTTAAGTACTGACAGGGTGTACTTGTACATAGGAGTTGTGCTGTGTTTTCAAATTATGATATGAAAATGGTTTATAAAGAAAAGGAATGCTTTTTACATTTATGACAATGACAAAAAGGTGTCTGCTTCTTTAAATAAATATATCACTTCTCACCATCAATCTGGGAGAATAATTTGCTTGTTTGTCGGTTAAAAAATCGTTACTTTAAGACATTTAGGTTTCACAATATGTAATGCTAGAGTTTCATAGTCACTATGATGATAATGATATACATTTAGAACTGTGTAGGAGGCATGGAGAAACTGAGGCTTCTGTAAGTGTCAAGGGAGGTGAGTAATGTACATTGCTCTGTTGCATACAGTCCTCATCTTCTGCGTACTCTTGGATATGCTAGACTACATCTGCACAATGAGATACCTAAGCTGAGGAAATACAGGTGATGTGATTGTGAAATGAGCAAAAATATTTGCACGTTTTTCAATTAAATCACCTGTGTTTCCTAACATTACAAATTACATTGTGCAGATGAGGTTTAAGCCTGTCCAGGGAGACAGAGGAGGTCTGGCCTTTGTTCAAGAGTGCAGTGGACATGACTCACTTCGTTGGTAGGCCTGCACATGTATTATCTCCTCTGTACTCTTCAACAAGCCTAAATTTCATCTGCAACCCTGAGTAGGCCTCACCTCAAACAAACCTCTGGATAGGCCACACCTTATCGGCATCCTGAACCAATCATTTAAAATGTTAGGGGCAGATTTATGATGGCCGTGCACCTCTTTTGCGCCGCCGTTGCGTCACTTTTGTGACGCAGCGGCGGCGCAAAAGATGCGCCATGTTGCGACATATTTACAACTTGATGCATCTAGGCAGATGTGTCATGCTGTAAAGTCCTGGGCCACATGAAACCTGCGTCAGGTTTCATGTGGGCGTTTTGTTGCAGGGTGGGCGTTCACTTGCATGAAAGCCCTGTAAAACTAACACAGTGAAATTTACAAGATTTCACTGAGTCAGCTTTATGGCATTGCTGAATCAAATCCATACGCCTGTTTGAAACAGGCATAAGGAGTGACGCACCATGCAATGTGTGGCTTGCCCCTGTGCATTGCAGGAGTCATGTCGCGCTTGCGACGTGATTCCTGCAATGCGCCGCTTTTGCGGCACAGATGTGTGACGCATCTGTGCTGTTTTTGCCCCATGGTGCTCTGCATTGTAAATGTGGCACACCATGGGTGGCAGAGCAGCGGCGCACGTTAACTGGTGCATCCCTGGGGATGCGCCAGTTAACATAAATCTGCCCCTTTACATTTAAGTATGAGCAGGGGACACAGAGTCGGTGAGGCTTATCCAAGGTTAAGAAGAGATGAGTCCTGTTCACTGAAAACTTGGACATAGGCCTCACCTCCTCAGCATCGCTGGACATGGCTAAATAATATCTGCAAAATGTCACTCTTGTTAAACAATTTTACTATTATAGTCTCTGAGATTTGTCTCTTACTCTGCAACATCTCATTGTTGTTCTCTTTCTTTAAAGATAACGACAACATCAACCATGAGTGATAATGAGCAATCTGTTGATCTCGATCTTATCATTGAACTTGTCATTGAAACGTCAGTGGAAGTAGATCCCTTGGATGATTTATATCCTGTGGATGATGAAGAATATGATGAGGATGCTGATTTGTCAGATTTGTATGACAAAGGGTGGGCAGCTGACCTGCTCGAGCCTATTGAACTATAAAGACTTTTAAAAATAAATTTAAGTTACTGGAAATGAAAAGTAACCATGTTAACCGTTTTATTTAAAATTAAATACAACTTCAAAAACAACTTGTGTGAAGTGTCTTTAATAAAATAGTGAAATATGCTAATAAAATTCGTTCAGATTCACATATAAAAGAGCACAGGTCAAATGTAGAAGCATTCCATTTCTTTGCTACTATTTGTGAGTTTTAAATTTGTCAATGCACTAAAAATTATTGTATGTAGAATTGACAACTAGTGTGTTAATTTTTTGACGACTGTTATTGATTTACTGTTTGGTAATAATGGTTAATAAAATGTTTTATTATATTTTACCACAGATTCAACTGCAGATCATTTCAAAATTAAAACATGCCTTCGAGGCAAAGGAGGAGAAAGGCTACAAAACGTCAAACACAGCAGCTTACTACATGCTTGCAGCAGTCCTCTACAATAAAAACTCATCAAGTCACCAAAAAAGCTCCGGGTAAGACAACGAAATCTTTCTTAAGAAACATTTCCAGAAAAAAAAATATCACTACAGAACATGTTTTAGTCCAGAAGAAGAGAGTCAATTTAAACAGGAAGGAAAGGCCCCTTAATAAAGTTAGTGGTAGAGCAGGAGAAAACTCTGTGAGTGCCGGTAGAAGGCACAATCAATTTAGGGACATTCGTACACGAATGTTCCGCAACAGGATAAGTGTAAATTTGATGAAAAATGTAAAGAAAGGTCAACAGAAACTGGCTTTTTATAAGAAAAAGAAAAATGTTGAGAAAATTATTGATCAGGCTTTGGAAATGAAGCGAAAGTTATTTATTTTGGTAATCAATAGAATTAGGAAACTAAACAAGGCAATTTATGAATTCAAAACAAATAGTAGATGGAAGAGGATAGTTAATCGTACACATTTTTGTGAAGTATTTTCAGGAGAATGGATGCATTGTTCCAGTTGTGAGGCATTTTTCAATGAGGAGAGTTACTTCCAGGACAATGATTTGGTGCATGCAGTTGACACCAGTGGTCGAGCATATGAGGTGAAAGACGGTTGTCCAGTTGAAAAAGAAAAACTTGTGTCAACAGAGGCAGAAGAGGTGTTAGGTGATGAAGTTTTAGGGAGACGTCCTAAGGGTCCAGTGTACACCTGGAAGTGTAGTAGTATTTGCAGTGTGCGACAGGATTCCATCAATTTGCTTTGTGATTTTGTACGGACATTTAATAAGAAAAGTTTAAAACAGAAAATGAAGTTGTTGCAGGAATTAGATCCATGCAGAGTGAGAGGAGTGACAGGTTTACATGGTCATTCACTGGCTTGTCTTTCCAGGAGAGTATGCCAGAGTGTTTTTCATCATTTCAGGATGCTAGCAGTCCATAATAATAAAGTGAGGAAATTAGTGAGAATGTTGTATTTTGCTAAGAGTCCAGCAATTAAGCTTAAACAATTAAGCAGTGCTCTTTTGCATGGTTCTGAAGTAGATGTGAAGAATATTTGTGAAGAAATTGAGTTTTGTTACTTTGCAAGTAAAAAGGAGAATGTTGAAATTGACCCAGAAGAAGAAGGTAATGTGGAAGAGAGTGTACAGATTTTCAGTACAGATAATTTTCAGAAGGAAATTGCCACGTTTCAGGTGAAATCAAGTGAGAGGCCTAATTTCACTTGTGTGTGTTGTCGACGCACTTATTTTAAGAATCAGACTAAGTTAGTGGATTTATATGCAAAAAGTGAAAGGGAAAATAATAGTGAATGGAAGGATTTCGCAACATACTTGATGGTAGAAAATTGTTTTGATTTGGGATCGGATCAACGTGTGTGTACTTATTGTTGTAACAAATTAAATGAAAACCGGATGCCTGCTAGAGCGGTTCATAATAATCTGGAATTGGTTGACATTCCTTCTGAATTGAAGGATTTAAATACTTATGAATCTATTTTGATTCAAAGTGTCCATCCCTTTCAGGCTATTGTACGAATGGAGCCAAAGACAGGGAAATTGCCTCCATTAGATTTACAGGGAAGAGTTGTTTATTTGCCTCTAGATTTGAAGAAAAACATTAATACAATTGGAGTAGAGAAAGTGGAAGATGAACCTCTGGTTATCTTAGTTAATGGGGTTCCGACAAAGAGTAAGAAAATCTGGCAAGATTTAGTGGATGTTAGGAAAGTCAAAAAGGCAACATTGTATTTGATGAAAAACAATGAGTACTACAAGAATGTATGTGTTGCAGAAGAGGAAGTAAGTGAAGAAGAGGACAGCGATTTGTGTGCTGGACAAATTGAGAAAGTAGAAGCCTCTAAAAATGAAGAAATATATGAACATTATAGTGTTCATCCTTTGCATTCCAAGGAAGTCATGGGGAATGCTTTTGAGTTGTTTCAAATGAAACAAGCCAAAGGGAGTCCCATTAGTGTTTGGGAGGAAAGTTTGGAAGCTCGGTGTTTCCCACAGCTATTTCCAACAAGTCAAGGAGGAAGATATGATGAGCGACCTGATCAAATTCCTGCTTCTGAATACCGGACTTTACGATTGTATGCAGAAGATCCTAGGTTTCGTCAATGCATTCCCTATTTGTTTCATCTACTGTTTGAAAGTGATCTGTCTGGACTGTCATATGCAGTGAACCACATCTTGAAAAGTGGTGTACAGATTAAAAATATCTCGGCAAGGGACTTTATGAATAAAGTCAATGTGCAAGACAGTATTTTGGATTCTCACCTGATTAATCTCATAGCATGTCAGCGTGGTACTAATGAGTACTGGTACCGTCGTCATGGTGATTTAAAATGTATGCTGAGGAACTTATGAACTCCCACATGAGTCCTCACTCTCAGCTGTGCCGAGTATGGCTGGGAAGACTTACTTGAATTTCTACGAGAGGCAAATGGAAACATTGAAAATATCGAATTCAAGACACCCGGAGAACTGTGCTCTTTGGATCCAGTGAATGTATGCAGGTACTTCAATCATAGATTTGAAGCTATGATGTCTTTCATCATGAACAAGAAAAATCCACCTCTTGGAGAGGTGTTGGATTTCTTCTGGAGAAAGGAGTATCAAGCAAGAGGTGCTCCTCATATACATATGCTGCTATGGATCAAAGATGCTCCCAAATTTGGAACAGATCCGGATGACTTAGTGATGAGTTTCATAGAACAGTATTCTACATGTGCTGTTCCAAAGACAAAGGAAGACAAAAGCCTAAGAGAACAAGTTTTACGCTTTCAAAGCCATCGTTGTGGAAAGTACTGTCGTCGTAAATTCAGAAACAAGGACAAGTTCTACACAAAATGTCGTTTTGGCTTTCCACGACCGGTGATTTCTAAAGGAAGAGTGAACAGTTTGATGTCTTCGCTGCGACATAATGTGACGAGGAAATCACCCAAAAATACATACAATTTGAAAAGAAACGAAGAGTCCAAGTACATCAACGACTACAACCCAGTGATTTTGTCCATGTGGAATACTAACATGGATATACAGTTTGTGGCTGATAACTGTATGGCTGTGGCTCGGTATGTGACATCTTACATCACAAAAAAAGAAAAGACAGAATTGAAGGATATGTGGGAGGACATTTCCCATGAAAAGAGCCTCAGTAAGAAGTTGTACAGTTTCAGTCTGAAGATGTTGTTGCATCGAGAAATCGGAGCTTACGAATGTTCTGACCGCTTATCTTCAGCAAGTCTCTATGCCAAATCTAGGAGTATCATTTGGGCGAGTCTTGGTCTTGCTGCAACGCGTAATCGAGTTCTGAAACCTGTACGGGAAATTGAGTATTTGGCGGAAAAGGAGCCAAACAGTACAGATATTTTGAAGACCAACATGTTGGACACATATTATCCAAATAGAAGCAGTCACCTCGAGAATGTGTGTCTGTATGAGGTTCTACAAAATTACATATTCAAGAGGAACATCAAAGAAGATATTAATAAAGGAGTGTATGCTGTAATTGGAAGTGAGGGATGTCTGGTCAAGTACAAAGTTCATAGGTCGCACGCTACTCCACCATTACAGCGTGTGTACCCCAGGAGCATCATGGTAGATGTTGTTTTATCAAAGCGGGTGCGCTTAACAAAGTTCCGAAGTGTGATGCATGGTTGCAGGCCAACTCTGGACACCGGTGTTTCTGGATTTTTGTCCTTCATCAGCAGAGTGTAGGATGAGTGTCAGGGGTTGCTGTGCAGGCTGCCAAAGTGTTATCAGGTATGGTACCTCTCCAGGCGCGTAGGGCGTTAACCTGAGCTCGTCAGCTCGAAGGCTCAAGGGAGCCGTAGTTACGTACAAAGTTCATAGGTCGCACGCTACTCCACCATTACAGCGTGTGTACCCCAGGAGCATCATGGTAGATGTTGTTTTATCAAAGCGGGTGCGCTTAACAAAGTTCCGAAGTGTGATGCATGGTTGCAGGCCAACTCTGGACACCGGTGTTTCTGGATTTTTGTCCTTCATCAGCAGAGTGTAGGATGAGTGTCAGGGGTTGCTGTGCAGGCTGCCAAAGTGTTATCAGGTATGGTACCTCTCCAGGCGCGTAGGGCGTTAACCTGAGCTCGTCAGCTCGAAGGCTCAAGGGAGCCGTAGTTACGTACAAAGTTCATAGGTCGCACGCTACTCCACCATTACAGCGTGTGTACCCCAGGAGCATCATGGTAGATGTTGTTTTATCAAAGCGGGTGCGCTTAACAAAGTTCCGAAGTGTGATGCATGGTTGCAGGCCAACTCTGGACACCGGTGTTTCTGGATTTTTGTCCTTCATCAGCAGAGTGTAGGATGAGTGTCAGGGGTTGCTGTGCAGGCTGCCAAAGTGTTATCAGGTATGGTACCTCTCCAGGCGCGTAGGGCGTTAACCTGAGCTCGTCAGCTCGAAGGCTCAAGGGAGCCGTAGTTACGTACAAAGTTCATAGGTCGCACGCTACTCCACCATTACAGCGTGTGTACCCCAGGAGCATCATGGTAGATGTTGTTTTATCAAAGCGGGTGCGCTTAACAAAGTTCCGAAGTGTGGGATGTCTGGTCAAGCAAAGAAAATGCCAATTGGTAAATCATCGAAAATTGAGTGGCGAATCTCCTGAAAGAAAAGAGTTTTTCTATTTAGCTCTTTTGCAACTTTTCAAGCCTTGGCGTGCAGAAGAGGAACTGCTTGGAGATTTCCTCTGTTACGAAGACTCTTTCAATGCAGCCAAGGAGACCATAGAATGTCCTGTTTTTCCAAAATATCTAGAAATGTTGAATGCGGAAATCGAGCAGGAAGCAACAATTGCAGCCGAGATTGCTAGAGACAGTTCTCAGGACAGTCAGAGTTCTGTTTCATTGAGTCAGGATCCACTAGGAGGACCAGTTATCGAAAATGAAGCTGCCACTGCCATGATTGAAGTGGAAAGAGCCATGGCACATGCTCAGGAGGATGCGGTTAAGTTAGAAGATTTGGAAAGACAACTCAACGTTGAGCAGAGGAAAATATATGACGAAGTTACCAACCAAATTGATCATGGATTAAGTCATGAGAAGAAAGAGTGCTCATGTACGTCGTTGAAGCCTGTCCGACTGTACGTGAGTGGAGAAGCAGGAACTGGAAAAAGTTTCCTCATTAAAGCAATTTCATGTTATTTGCAGAAAAGGACTGAGTCATCGCTGTCTTGTGTTGTCACCGCTCCAACTGGACTTGCAGCACATAACATTAAAGGTATTACTTTGCATCATCTACTGATGCTGCCAGTGGAGCATGATAACAAATTACAATACCACAAGTTATCTGGAGATGCTTGTTGTGAAGTTTCAAGAGTCTTAAGGAAAATGAAACTTCTTATCATTGACGAAGTAAGCATGGTTTCCAATGTCATGCTTGCCTTTGTGCATTTGAGAATGCAAGAAGTTCTTAAAACAGAGTATGATGTGTTATTTGGTGGCAAACACATCATTATTTTCGGTGATCTTCTGCAGCTGACTCCAGTGAAAGGACAACCAGTGTTTAAACTACTTACACAGGAAGATACCAGGAAGTGCCTAGGGAGCATTGGCAACGTTAATATATGGTTAAACTTCAATTATGCTGAACTGCGTGAAAATATGCGTCAAGCGAAGGATGAAGATTATAAGAATATTCTACAAGATGGTAGAATCGGAAAAGTGACCGAGCATGGGAAAGAAGCTTTACATGCACGATAACTGTCAAATTTGTATCCAGAAGAAGACGTTCTGCCAGAGAATATTTTTCTGAAAATTACTGAGAAGAAATCTGGAATATGTTTGATGCCAACTCTTGCAGAATGTGCCATCTTCAACAACAAAATGTTGAATTTAGAAAACCAAGAGATTGTAAAACTGGAAGCTATTGACAGAATAGAGCATATGGGAGCAACAATTATTTTGTCTGAGAATTTAAAATCTCAACTGGATTCATTAGAGAAGACTATATCTAAAACTGCTGGTTTTGAAAAGACTCTGAATGTGTGCTGAAATTGCCGTATCATTTTGAGAAGGAATTTACATGTTGAAAGAGGTCTGGTAAATGGATCAATGGGTAATGTTGTTGATTTTGAGAAATACAGAAATAGAGATGGAATTGAATTTTTAAAAATTAAATTTGATGGCATTGAGGAAGTACAGCTAATTGGTCGTTGCTCTGCTAGGTTTTTGCTTGTAAAAGACTTATATGTTCGCCGTAAGCAGTTTCCTGTTTGCTTGGCATATGCGGTGACAATCCATAAATCACAAGGTTTAAGTGTAGACAGTGCATTGGTGAAAATTGGCAGTTCTGTGTTCAAGGAGGGTATGGCATATGTGGCATTGTCACGAGTCAGAACTTTATCGGGATTGTACTTGATTGAGTGTGATGTCACAAACATTTGTGCGGATCTAGATTGTGTTAAGGAATACAATAGGTTAAGAAGAGAGTATGCGCCACATTTGCCTCAATATCCTTTGTTTGAGATACGTGTGGTAGGCCGGAAACGAAGAAATGTGACCAATAGTAGGGAGGTTGTAGCAAAAAGACGAAAAGTCGATGAACCCGAAATTATAAGCAGAAAGAAAATGGATTCTGTTGAAGATGTTGTTGGTTTTCAATTTGAAAATAGTTCTGGTGTCAACTGCTATGCTAATGTAGTGGGTAATGTTGTCTTTTCTCTAGAAACTTTAAAAGAACAGATTGTGATCAATTCGGATCAAAGTTTTTGCTGTTTATTGAATTCTGTGTTAGAGAAATGTAGCACTGATAGAACAAAAAAAGAAAGTGTGTCTGAAATTCGAAATCTGTTAGACAAATGTTCAGGTCAAACGCAATTCTCTCAAAATATTCAGCAACATTGTCAGGAGTTTTTAATGTATATGCTTGATGTATTGCAAGATGAAGGTGTAGATGTAGATCATCTGTTTGGCCTTTCTTATCAATGGCAGCATGACTGCGAGAACTGTAGGGTATCAAGTAATACTAGTGTAGACTCAGAAAGATTTATATATTTAACTTTGCCAGACAGTAAATCAGTGTCCTTTAATAAGCTAGTAAAAGCAGCCGATCAAAACATGGAGTGTAGCCAATGTAAGTCTGCAATGCTGTCCACATTATTTATACGAAGTTATGGCCAGTATGTCATTTTAATGTTCCAACGATGTAGACCTGATGGAACGAAATTGACGACTTTAATTAAAAATTTTGTGGCTTCGCAGTTGTCAATATCAGATCAGGAAGGACTTTTGTAACTGCAGCAATTATATATCATGACGGTCCTTCAACAACATCAGGACATTACACAGCTTATTTGAAGTCTAGAAACGGCTGGTCATTCTGCAATGATTCTGTTTTAACTTTCAAAAAAAAATTGCCTTTTGACCTTAAAAATTCTTACCTGGTGTTTTTACAACCAAAATTTTAGGGAAAGAATCTCGGGATTTGCTCTGAGGAATTTCAAGAGGTTCTAATGGCTCCTACACTATTTGGCCTTGAGGATAAGTGTAGTATAGAGTCAAAAGTTATTTTTGAGTTTTAAGTAGTTCCTGAAAAAAAGAATGTTTTCTTACAGAAAGTGGTGGGCACGGATTAGTTAAAGGACAACAGAGTATTTTCCAAAGCAAACGGTGTTCTTACCATAACACTTGACGTCATGGAAAAATAACTGCACTTTGAATGAGTTCTGAAAAACTGTTTCTTTTAATAAGCTAATTCAAGCAGCCAATCAAAACATGGAGTAGAGGTAATGTAAGTCTGCAATGCTGTCCACAATATTTGTACAAACTTTTGGTTATAATGTCATTTTAAAATTCCAACTATATAAACCTGATGAAAGTAAGTTTTCAACTTTAATTACAAATGTTGATACACAGTCGTTGATTTTAGGAAGAACATTTGTAACTGCAGCTATTATATGACATGATGGTCCTTTGACAACATCCGCTTATTACACAGCTTATTTAAAATGTAAAAAAAGCTGGTGTTTCAGAAATGATTCCCATTTGACTATGAAACAATGTTGCCTTTTGACTTAAAATAATCTTACTTTGTGTTTTCAGAAGAGAGAATTTAGGGTAGGTAACTGGCCTATAATGATTCTAGGAGTTGATATAATTTTATGTACTGTTTTAAATTGCTTTGTGATTAACAGTGATCAAGAGAATTAACTAATTGTAGTAGTCATAGAGGTAGTGTAATTGTGCCTCATAGTAAGCAGTATCAGTGTCATAGGAAATGTGGAACATGAGTGAGCAAGAAGGGTGAGATATTACTAGTACAGGATTGTGAAAGTGATCTTGAACGTTTTCTTTCTGAAAGTTGTGGGAAAAGAAAATGACGGGATTTGCTTAGAAGAATTCCAAGAGTTATAAATGGCTCTTACACTATTTGGCCTTGAGGAGAAGTACGGTAGAGAGCGAGAAGTGATTTATTGTATGTAACATATTTGTCAAAACGATGAAGCTTTTCTTTCAGAAAGTGGCGGGCAGAAAATAATAACAGCACAACAGAGTATAAGCTGTTCATAGGACATCCTTCGACGTCATGGAAAGTAAGTTACTTTTGAGGAGTTCTAATTTCTGATTGGTTATGTTATATGGGTTTTTTAAACACACCAGTCGCGAGCTGAGGAAGATTAACTACAAGTCGCAACACAACTCTTACGTTTGTGCTCGCGTGGGTCCACTAGAGACGCAGGGTCCATTCAGTTGTTATAACTGTAGATGGGAAAGCGTTCCCAAAGAAAGTCATGTGCCATTGCAGACCTTGACAACCCCTTTTAAGTGCATGTATGTGAATGTCAGATCTCTGCCCAAACACTCCACGTACATTTGGGATTTTTTAAACGAACATAAGCCTGATTTGGCTTTTTTAACAGAAACATGGCTGGATGAACATAACACCCCCGATATAGTCACAGCCCTCCCTCCAGAATATAAGATCTTGAATGTGAATAGGATAAAACAAAAGGGAGGAGGTGTCGCTCTTTTATTTAAAGATTTTCTTACCTGTAAGCAAGAGACGAGCATACAAGTAGAAAGGTGTGAATCTATGGCATTCTCTGTGTCCTTGAATACTAATGTAATATTTGGAGGAGTATTAATTTATAACCCTCCCGGTTGTACATTGAACTTTAGTACACAACTACTGGAGCAAATGATGCCAGTTTGTTTGAAGAACAAAAATATTCTCCTCCTTGGAGATTTCAACATTCATTTTGATAAATGTAATAACCCTTTAACAAAACAATTAGTGGAAGATATGGAAATCTTGCAGATATCTCAAAGAGTCAACCAACCTACACACTCGGCAGGTCACATACTGGACTTGATATTTTCTAACATAGAGTCCATTGATATTAACTCTGTAACATCTCTGCTATGGACAGATCATCATATGATCACTTTCTGTATCAATTTACCCACTATACATACGCGAACATTGGGATCTAGTGTAACAAATACGAGGAGCTGGAAAAACTTTTCAATAGATAACTTCAAGCAACACTTTTCACACCCGAACGTAGCAGGTACTGATATTCATGAAGAAATTGAGTCACTTCACACAAACATTAAGACTGCACTTGAGTTCTGTTCCACTGTACGTGTTCATCACAAACCCAGAACTACTAAATCAGAAAGGTGGTATGGACCAGAGCTGAAATCTCTAAAGAGAAAATGTACCTCTCTAGAACATAAATGGAGACTAGGCAAGTCTGACGAGACTAGAAGCGCATATAAACAAGCGCTCGTATTCTACAATAAAGCAATTAAGAAGGCAAAAAAGGAGTATTTTACACGCAGAATAACTGAGAATAAAAATTCCACAAAGGAACTTTTTAAAATTGTTGGGGAACTATGCAATCCAACACATCTCTCAGTAAAACTTACTCCATCACAGGAGAACTGCAACAAATTAAATGATTTCTTCTGTGAGAAAATTGATAATATCTACGCCTCCTTCTCCAATTGCACGCCAGAAACTATTGAGAACAATGCACCAACTACGACTCAAGTTACTTGTACAGGTTTTGGCCCTTTCTCAGAAGTCGAGGTGGGCAAAGCCATGCTTGAAGTCAAGTCAGGATCCCCACTAGATCCATGTCCACACCACATTTTTTCTCAACTAACCCCTGTAATTTGCCCCACCGTAACGAAAGTTCTGAATCTTTCCTTATGCTCTGCTACATTCCCAAGATCTTGGAAGCAGGCCCTAGTTACTCCGCTAGTAAAAAAGGCAGGATTAGATGTTAATAATACTGCCAACTACCGGCCAATATCCCAGTTACCCTACCTCTCAAAAGTGCTTGAGAAATTGGTCAACAGACGGCTTTCCAGCTATCTGGAAGCTAATGGACTGTTGGACGATTCCCAGACGGGTTTCAGGGTGAACAACAGTACTGAAACAACACTTTTGGCGGTGACGGATAACATCAGGGCCCAGGTAGATCAAGGCAAGACAGTCGTCTTAATACTCCTTGATTTATCGGCGGCTTTTGATACCGTTCCACACGACCAATTACTGAACGCCCTGGAAGGGAAAGGTATACGAGATAAGGCATTGGGATGGCTAAAATCTTTTCTGGAGGAACGAACACAATCAGTGTGTTTGGGTGATTTCATCTCTCCCCCGCGAAACATTAAATATGGGGTTCCCCAAGGGGCCTCACTCAGTCCAACTTTGTTTAATGTTTTCGTGTCCTCATTGGCAGCCATTGGAAGAAGGTGGGGTGTTGAAATGTGTTCTTATGCTGACGACACCCAGTTAATGGTTACCATTGATGAAAAGAATGATCCTAAAACCCGACTGATAAACTGTCTGACTGAACTGGCCAACTGGATGCAAGAGCATTGTCTGAGATTGAATGCAGACAAATCAGAGATCCTCTTGTTTGGCAAAAATCCCCAGCTCTGGGATAACAGCTGGTGGCCAAGCAACCTGGGGTTGCCTCCGAATCCCACCCCAAAAGCAAAAAACCTGGGAGTGGTATTGGACAGTGCCCTGTCCATGAAATCACAGGTCTCCATTGTCTGTGGTAGAGGGTTTGCATTGCTGAAAATGCTCAGACGAGTTTTCCCCTGGATCCCGACTGAATGTAGGAAAACCCTGGTTCAGTCATTGCTGATGAGCAGATTGGATTATGGCAACTCACTGTTTGTCGGAATGGCAGACTATCTCTTTTCTAAACTGCAGATAGTGCAAAATGCCGCGGCAAAGGCTGTCTGTAATAAAAAGAGATTTGATTCAGCTAAAAGCTGCATGCGAGAGCTTCATTGGCTCCCGATGCGACAAAGAGCCAATTTTAAATTACTGTGTATCACACACAAGGTGCTCTACAATGCAGGCCCTACCATTCTACATAATAAAGTTGAATTCCACAGACCACTGAGGAACCTTCGATCCAGTACTTTAGGAAGAGCTACCACCACCCGGGTGAAGACTGTCAGGATGGGAGAGCGGGCCTTTTCGCATCTGGCGGCCACTAAGTGGAATGAACTACCTCCCAGTCTTAGACTGACAGACGATCTTCTGTCTTTTAGGAAACAATTAAAGACACTACTCTTCCCTAAATCAGAATAAATCATTACTCAGTGTGGTTACTGTACCTCTCAGCATCCAACCTTAGCGCCGTGATATCCTACTCAGGATGATTGTTAGCGCTCTATAAATAAATTAAATACAAATAAATACAAATACAATCATTTTGATTGTGTTTTTTTCCCCCGCTGTTATATGATGAATACCTTCAACTCACTGTTTTTAGTGAAATTTGATATATTCTGAGAACAGCAAAAATAAACCATTTAACATGTATAATTAATTCTGTACTTTGTATAGTGAATTTTAATTTGTACTCGTCTTGTCTCATGCTCACTCGTCTTTTACTACCTTCTATCAATCCTCTTTACATATTCACATTGCCTTTTGTTTTATTCTCTTTCACCCTTGTTCTCTAACTCCACTTATCTTTCAACCTTTGTTTCCCTATTCCAACTCTGCTTTTTTCTTTTCTCCCTTGCACCATTTTCCAGCTTTTAGATCTTCTGCTTCGCTTGTCTTTTCCATCTTTCCTCCCTTTGTTTTCTAAATTAAATATTTTTGGGTTCTCCTTTTTTGGTGCAATCAGTTAGTATAACTCACCCTCACTCATTTATCTTTCTTTGTTGCCTCACTCAGTCTGTATCTGACACTCTTTCCTTCACTTCCTCTGTCTCCTCTCTCCCTCACTCTCTTTTCCTTATTCACCCTTTCCTTATATAGTTTACCTTACTCACTTTCTTTTAGTAGCTTACACAACTTCAATTTAGTTTTCTCTTCTATCCTTCTTTTCTGTCACTGAAAGTATCTTCCTTTTTTTTCTCTTAGTAATTTACTCAATTACAATTTCTTTTTGTCTCTGACTGTCTATCACCGTTTCTTTCTCTTTTTTTCTGCATGTTTATCTCTAACTTTATTTCTTTGTAAAATTGGATGATTTTCAATCTTTTCCCTTGTCTTTTCTAATTTTTAAATACATGTTTTAATATTTTTAAAATTTTTGTTCTTTCTTTCACAGATTGAAAGTATAAAAATAACAAGTGACTAAGTTAACGACAATTATAAGGTAAGTGTTTTGTACTCTTTTCGTTACATTTCTATCACATTTAACTTCTATTAGTTCCACTGCTTCATTTCTTTAACCCTCAGTTTCCTGCCTTTGCTACTTCCCACATTCCTTTTTCTATTACTTACTTACTCTACTCCTTCCACTCCTTTTCTCAGTCCCTCTGTTCTCATAGTTCCTCACTCCTGTTCACTCACTCCGTCTCTATTACTCTCACTGTCTCTGACTCATCACTCTTTCACTACCTGTTCATTATGCTTTCTCCCTGTAGTTCAAGCACACTATGTTATTTACATTTCTTTGCTGTTTCAATTATTCCTTTTCTGTCACTTCTTCTTTTCTGCTTTCTGTTTTTTCTCTCTGTTATTCCACATGTTTTAACCTTAGTCACTGTCATACATCTTGTTTTATTCCTATTTACTTTCGCTCACTGTTTTCTTAACACTTTCCCTCAGGGTTGTTCTTTTAGTCCGGTTCTATCCCTACCTCTCTTTCCACATCCTTTACTGTTTTTCTTCTTAATTTGAACATTCACTCACATTCTCTAAGAAACTCTTGTTTATTATTCTTCTACTCTCCTTTTTTTCTTTCACTTCCTTATCGATTTTGTTTTTCTCAATTATACCCTCTAACATCTTTTCTTTGGTAAATAGATCTATTAAACAGTATCTCTGTGTTACTCCCTGTAGCTGTCTTTCTTTTAACATTAGTCTCTGTTTCCTTCCCTTATACTCACTCTTCCTTTTTAAAAAAAAATAATAATTCTGTTTCGCTTTCGGTTCGCGTACCCGCGCGCGAACCGGTAAGCGAATCAAAAGAAATAGAGGTTGCCAGAGTGCTAAACATTCTAGCAATTTTTTATAAATGGGAGGTAGTTCTGAAAAGAACTTTTTTTAATTGTTTTTGTTGTTTTATATATTTTTTTTATTTTTCTGAATTTTTTTTACTTTTTTTGTATTTTTTGAACGGTTTTATATATTTTTTGTTTTTTTTGGGGGGGAAACGACAATCATTCATTATAAAGGGCTCAACAGGAGCAACAAAAAAAAAAGATAATTTACTTTCTGGGGCGTTTTGGACATTTATGATTTTCAATAGCTCTGTTGATTAAAGTTATGCTACTCTCCCTATAGCAAATTAATTTGCCGCAAAAAATGCAGACTTGCTTCACGACCCCGAAGTTCATCTGAATGTTTGGGACCTTCTCCCTCGCCTCTGGTCCCGTCACTGCCTGTTCAGTTGATGTACTGGCCACAGGAGGGGGGTTTTCCTGCAGGTCACGTACCTGCGCAGCACTATAATTTATAGGGTGCCACCTCTCCAGGTGCCGATGCAGGGTGTAATTGCCAAAGCTGTACTTTTTATCAGTCCCTCTGGACAGAGTTTTGTCACAGATCAGACATGGGACGTAGCGGGCATTTACTATTTTTTGGCCCCGGGGAAATGTATAGAATTGCCAGATATAACTATCCTTCACATGGGACCTCCTTGGCTCTTCAGGCAAAAACTGTCTCCTCCCTTGCTCCTCTTCCTCTTCTTCCTCTTCTTCCTCTTCTTGATTAAGGATGACCTAAGGAGGTGTTCCTTCCTTCCTAGGAGGTGGTGGTGGTGGTGGGGGTGCACCAGCTGCAGCTACTAATGAAGCCATTTCTTATTAATCAAAATAGGTCTTCCTCTCACAAAGTTGAAAGTCAGAGTGAGAAAAAAGGTGGTGGCTTTCATCATTTGGGAAAAAAAAATGTTCTAAACCAATGAAAAGTGTTATTTTTAGGTCACATGACCTAGCCTTACATCATTAGAAAACCAAAAGTGAAATGAACCAATGAAAAGTGTTATTAACAAGTCACATGACCTGTTACGCTTACGTTACGCGCTCCGCGCCGTGCCCCGGATCGCTTCCGGTGTGCTGCGCTTCGCGCCTCGGTTCGCGCTCCGGAGCACTTCCGGGTGTGCTAACGCGGCGCGTCATAAGACGCATTACGCGACAACGTGATACGTCGCGCTTACGCGACGCGTCACGATGTTGTTTTCTAACGCGGCAGTTGTGCAAACGGAACGTTTACCGGTTCGCGGACCGGGTCGCGGCACCAAATTGAGCTAACGGGAAGCTACCCGGTGCGCGGACCGGTAGCGAAACAAAAAAAAAACAAAAAAAATATATATATACATAATAAAATTGTATTAAAAACATATAAAATATATTTTTCGATTTAAAGAAGAATACATTTTAAAGCTTTTGATATTTGCTATTAAAAAACCATTGAAATTCATTTAAAAAACCATAGGTTATAGACCATATATAGTTAGGAATTAGCATTTACAAAACCTTGAAAATTCACTGAAAAAACCATAGGTTATACACCATATATAGTTAGGAATTAGCATTTACAAAACCTTATTTTACTCACACAAAACCATTGAAATTCGGATATATAGTTAGTTGCACTAACTATATATCGCGCACCCGCAATCCACTGCTGATCATGTCACATATTACATCATTCATGACATGGTCAGTGACATCACTGATGACATCACTGATGACATCTCAAATGACATCACTGATGACATCACTGATGACATCTCAAATGACATCACTGATGACATCACTGATGACATCTCATTTGACATTACTGATCACATCACTGATGACATCATTCATGTGATAATACGATGAACCTCTTCAGACTCTAATATAACCTTACATACACTCAGTGTAAACAGACACTCACAGACTGTCACTCATCCATGAAGTTTCACACACACCTAGTCAGTCATGCAAAGAATCAATCACACCTCCATTTTCTCAACTATACAGTTATACACACCTTACTTATTCAAACACATACTAACACATATTTACTCTCTTATACAATCCCGGATACAAGTTCACAATGATCCATACAGCCACTCACACATTCACTGGCTCTTATGCACAGTTATTTATATATGTTAACTCTCAAATGTACTGTGTTTTACATATGTACTTACTTTGACATGTAGCACTGAGATATCCATTCACTCACCAATACACTCATGCACACAGTCAACCGCCCATACAGCTGTTTCCACATGCACTTTTGAACCCATACATCTAGTGAATCAACAGCTCACACATCTATGCACAGAGTCATACACCTCCCAGCCACCCACACACACACTCAGTCTCCCATACAAATACATGGGCAACCAATCAATAACCCATATAGTTACTCATATAGCTACTGATCAACACATGCAGCAGTTTACAGAACAACAGATATAATGATGCACAAATTAAGACAGTTTAGTCACTAACCCATGCACTCAGTGAGACACATTTAATCACTCACTCATACAGTCAGTCATGCACCTACTAAATCCTTCATCCAGACACTTATAAATCCACTCATTCTTCAATATGTAAGACATATTTTAACTTTACAGAAACATACAGTCACTGGATGCTGTCATCGGTGATGTCATTTGAGATGTCATCAGTGATGTCACTGACCATGTCATGAATGATGTAATATGTGACATGATCAGCAGTGGATTGCGGGTGCGCGATATATAGTTAGTGCAACTAACTATATATGCGAATTTCAATGGTTTTGTGTGAGTAAAATAAGGTTTTGTAAATGCTAATTCCTATCTATATATGGTGTATAACCTATGGTTTTTTCAGTGAATATATATATTTATATATATATACATATATATATATATATTCACTGAAAAAACCATAGGTTATACACCATATATAGTTAGGAATTAGCATTTACAAAACCTTGAAAATTCACTGAAAAAACCATAAGTTATAGACCATATATAGTTAGGAATTAGCATTTACAAAACCTTATTTTACTCACACAAAACCATTGAAATTCCATATATAGTTAGTTGCACTAACTATATATCGCGCACCCGCAATCCACTGCTGATGATGTCACATATTACATCATTCATGACATGGTCAGTGACATCACTGATGACATCACTGATGACATCTCAAATGACATCACTGATGACATCACTGATGACATCACTGATGACATCTCAAATGACATCACTGATGACATCACTGATGACATCTCAAATGACATCACTGATGACATCACTGATGACATCTCATTTGACATTACTGATCACATCACTGATGACATCATTCATGTGATAATACGATGAACCTCTTCAGACTCTAATATAACCTTAGATACACTCAGTGTAAACAGACACTCACAGATTGTCACTCATCCATGAAGTTACACACACACCTAGTCAGTCATGCAAAGAATCAATCACACCTCCATTTTCTCAACTATACAGTTATACACACCTTACTTTTTCAAACACATACTAACACATATTTACTCTCTTATACAATCCCGGATAAAAGTTCACAATGATCCATACAGCCACTCACACATTCACTGGCTCATATGCACAGTTATTTATATATGTCAACTCTCACATGTACTGTGTTTTACATATGTACTTACTATGACATGTAGCACTGAGATATCCATTCACTCACCAATACACTCATGCACACAGTCAACCGCCCATACAGCTGTTTCCACATGCACTTTTGAACCCATACATCTAGTGAATCAACTGCTCACACATCTATGCACAGAGTCATACACCTCCCAGACACCCACACACACACTCAGTCTCCCATACAAATACATGGGCAACCAATCAATAACCCATATAGTTACTCATATAGCTACTGATCAACACATGCAGCAGTTTACAGAACAACAGATATAATGATGCACAAATTAAGACAGTTTAGTCACTAACCCATGCACTCAGTGAGACACATTTAATCACTCACTCATACAGTCAGTCATGCACCTACTAAATCCTTCATCCAGACACTTATAAATCCACTCATTCTTCAATATGTAAGACATATTTTAACTTTACAGAAACATACAGTCACTGGATGTTGTCATCAGTGATGTCATCAGTGATGTCATCAGTGATGTCATCAGTGATGTCATCAGTGATGTCATTTGAGATGTCATCAGTGATGTCATCAGTGATGTCACTGACCATGTCATGAATGATGTAATATGTGACATCATCAGCAGTGGATTGCGGGTGCGCGATATATAGTTAGTGCAACTAACTATATATGGAATTTCAATGGTTTTGTGTGAGTAAAATAAGGTTTTGTAAATGCTAATTCCTAACTATATATGGTCTATAACTCATGGTTTTTTCAGTGAATTTTCAATGTTTTGTAAATGCTAATTCCTAACTATATATGGTCTATAACCTATGGTTTTTTCAGTGAATTTCAATGGTTTTTTAATAGCACATATCAAAAGCTTTAAAATGTATTCTTCTTTAAATCAAAAAATATATTTTGTATGTTTTTAATACAATTTTTTAATGTGTATATATATATATATTTTTTTTATTTCGCCAACGGTCCGCGCACCGGGTAGCTTCCCGTTAGCTTAATTTGGTGCCGCGTCCCGGTCCGCGAACCGGTAAACGTTCCGTTTGCGCAACTGCCGCGTTAGAAAACAACATCGTGACGCATCGCGTAAGCGTGACGTATGGCGTTCTCGCGTAATGCGTCTTATGACGCGCCGCGTTAGCGCACCCGGAAGTGCTCCGGAGCGCGAACCGAAGCGCAGGGCCCCGGAAGCGATCCGGGGCGCGGCGCGGAGCGCGTAACGTAAGCGTAACAGGTCATGTGACTTGTTAATAAAACTTTCTATTGGTTCATTTCACTTTTGGTTTCCTAATGTTGTATGGCTAGGTCATGTGACCTAAAAATAACACTTTTCATTGGTTTAGAACATTTTTTTTTCCCAAATGATGAAAGCCCCCACCTTCTATCCTCACTCTGACTATCATCTTTGTGAGAGGAAGACCTGTTTTTGCTTATTAAAATAATGGCATCTGTAGTAGCTGCAGCTGGTGGACCCCCACCACCACCACAACCACCTGGGAAGGAAGGACCACCTCCACAGTTCCCTCCCAACCCAGAGGAGGAAGAGGAAGAAGAAGAGGAAGAGGAAGTAGAGAGGAGGCAGTTCTTACGTGAAGAGCCCCGGAAATCCCACCACAAAGACAGTTTTATTTGGCAGTTTTATTCTTTTCCTCGAGGCCAAAAAAAAGTGAATGCCCGACATGTGACATGCCTCATTTGTAAAGATGTTTTATCTAGAGGTACAGACAAAAAGTATAGTTATGGTAACTATACTATGCACCGTCATATGCAGAGGTGGCATCCACTGAATTACAGCGTTGCAGAGATGCGTCACCTCCAAGACAACCCACCAACTCCTGTGGCCAGTACATCGGCACAGGTAACTCTGTCGGGACCAGAGGCAAGGGAAACGGTCCCAAACATCCAACAGAATTTTGTGCACATGAAGATAGTGTGCCTTTATTGTGGTGACCTACTCTCATGTGCAAATGTGAGTATCAATTTGATAAACAGAGCATTTGAAAACCACAAGTGCTCAAAACGCCCCAAAAAATAATAATTGTTTTTGCTCCTGTTGAGCCCTTTCTAATGCCTGTTTTTCGTTGTTCCCCCTAAAAAAAAACATTTTTTTTTTAAATCGTTCCAAAAATGCAAAAAAAGTAAAAAAATGTTCAGAAAAATAATAAAAAAATATAAAACAACAAAAATAATTAAAAAAAAGTTCTTTTCAGAAATGCCTCCCCTTTATAAAAAAATTGCTAAAATGTTTAGCACTCTGGCAACCTCTATTTCTTTTGGTTCGCTTCCCGGTTCGCTCGCCGGTACGCGAACCGGAAGCGAAACCAAAAAAAAATTTTACAAAAAAAAGAAGAGTAAGTATAAGGGAAGGAAACAGAGAGTAATGTTAAAAGAAAGACAGCTATAGGGAGTAACACAGAGATACTGTTTAATAGATCTATTTACCGAAGAAAAGATGGAAGAGGGTATAATTGTGAAAAACAAAATAGATAAGGAAGTGAAAAAAAAAGGAGAGTAGAAGAATAATAAACAAGAGTTTCTTAGAGAATGTGAGTGAATGTTCAAAATAAGATTAAAACGTGGAATAACAGAGAGAAAAAACAGAAAGCAGAAAAGAAGAAGTAACAGAAAAGGAATGATTGAAACAGCAAAGAAATGTAAATAACATAGGGGCATATTATCAACATAGGTGATAAAATTATCGCTGCTTTTATCGGCAGAAATCTGGCGCTAAAGCCGCTTTTGCGGCAGAAAACTGCCGCTAAAGCCGCTTTTGCGGCAGTTTTCTGCCGATAATCACTGCTTTTATCGGCAGAAATCTGCCGCTAAAGCCGCTTTTGCGGCAGAAAACTGCCGCTAAAGCCGCTTTTGCGGCAGTTTTCTGCCGATAAAAGCAGCGATAATTTTATTGCCTGTGTTGATAATATGCCCCTTAGTGTGCTTGAACTACAGGGAGAAAGCATAATGAACTATTAGTGAAAGAGTGATCAGTCAGAGACAGTGAGAGTAATAGAGACGGAGTGAGTGAACAGGAGTGAGGAACTATGAGAACAGAGGGACTGAGAAAAGGAGTGGAAGGAGTAGAGTAAGTAAGTCATAGAGAAAGGAATGAGAGAAGTAGCAAAGGCAGGAAACTGAGGGTTAAAGAAATGAAGCAGTGGAACTAATAGAAGTTAAATGTGATAGAAATGTAATGAAAAGAGTAAAAAACATTTACCTTTTAATTGTCGTTAACTTAGTCACTTGTTATTTTTATACTTTCAATCTGTGAAAGAAAGAACAAAAATTTGAAAAATATTAAAACATGTATTTAAAAATTAGAAAAGACAAGGGAAAAGATTGAAGGACAAACAGTTTTTCAACAACTTTGACACTTACAGAAGCCTCTGCTTCTCCATTCCCCCTACACAGTCCTAAATATATACATTTTAAACTAACAGTATCTTGTTGCAGATGAAGTGAGGCCTATCTTGCAACATGGTGCATCTTTTGCATCACTGCTGCATCACATAAGT